>NW_025814824.1:7202500-8402500 GCF_022079265.1 Lynx rufus
GAATGGTCTTGTTTTCAGTTTGCCTCAAAGGCTGGACGGAAAAAACTTACATCATCATAAACCACAGTAAACAAACATGGATGTGAAATAACAAATTGTAAAAGTGTATCTTTCATCTAAAAATTTTACTTTATTTAGGGAAGGTGATCCTATAATTTATTATCCAAACCAGGAGACTTTCAAGAGAGAAATGGGGCCCTATTAATACTTACGGCCAGGACTATCCTGGATGAGCTAGCGTGCAGCGCCACGCTGCATTGAGGGGGAGGTTTAATGGCATTTAGGTGCAGAATCTTACCCAACTGCATTAAGGTAAAGTGGTCCAACCTACTTGACAAGATTAGACCCATTTAAGTTAATTAATAGCAACATTTTTTCTTGGGGCCATTGGGTGATTATTAGTATATTATTAAGTAGAATACATTAATTAGTTCCTGGCTATTCTAGAGTTGGAAATAAGCTAGCAATTTAGCACTTCAATTTTTTATTCTAGAGTTGGAAATAAGTTAGCAATTATTTAGTACTTCTTTTAGTTCTTGCCTTTGCATATCTTACTTTAATCCTTCCCAACCCTATGAAGTATCCCCTTGAAAATATGAGAAAAGAGGGGCTTAGGAAGAATAAGAAACTTGACCAAGATTTTAACCCATGTCCCGCTGACTCCAGAGCCCTGTGTACTTCTTAGGATTTTGTTTGGTCTTTTGGTACAGTGCTTGCTTCGGAAGGCTGGGTTCTTGGCAGTTGAGAATGATTTCCTGAAAGACACAGTATTTCTGCCATAATTTTTACTACGTGTGGTGGTGTAGTGCCTGGCATATATTTATTTTGAAAAGTAGAGTGAGCTGAAGCAGAAAAAGCACTCACAAATAGATGGTCTTGGGTGTTTGTATCAATTTGTGTTGAAAGTGCCCCTCCTCACTTGCTGAAGACAGTGGCTTTGGTGACAATCAGGTAGGGAACGTGACGTAAAAAAGAACGATACGGTAAAGGCTAACTTTTGAGCCCTTCCTCTGGTCTGCCTGCTGCGTGAAGCAGAGCTCTTGGGCCACACAACTGGGGTGCCATCTGGAAGGCCTCCAGTGATGGCCCTGGAGCTCGGAGTTCTCTTCATTCTCCTAGCAGCCCCCTGTGTCATTAGATCAGGAAACCTAAGACTTGGAGAAGTAGAGTCACTTAGCAGCAGTCACATGGCTCTAGGTGTGGAAGCAGGGAAGCGAATGCAGTTTCTTTCTGACCCCAGGGTCTTGTGTCTCAACTGTCCTGCTGTGTTCTGTCTGGACGAGTCAGGGAGCCAAGCTGGAGACGGGGGCTTTGCACTGCCAGAGCTCTGGTTCACCACGTACATCATTCAAGACTCTCTTGTTTGCAGTCAGCTGCAGCCCATTGTGCTGGCTTATGTAAAAGGAGATTTAGCGTAAGGGATCAGGAGTGTTTCATGGTACCCGAGGACAGGATGGCCAACTAGATCTTTTGAAAGTCTAAGAACACGGCACTTCCCCACGGTCTTTGTCTGCACGCAACATGATCTTTTATTTCTGCGTTTCTTTACACATCACTTCATTTTTCTCCCTCCATATTGCTTTTCTCTATTTCTTTTTTTTTTTTTAATTTTTTAATGTTTATTTTTGAGAGAGAGACAGAATACGAGCGGGGGAGGGGCAGAGAGAGAGCGAGACACAGAATCTGACGCAGGCTCCAGGCTCTGAGCTGTCAGCATAGAGCCCGACGCGGGGCTCGAACCACAAACTGTGAGATCATGACCTGAGCTGAAGTTGGACGCTCATCTGAGCCACCCGGGTGCCCCTGCTTTTCTGTATTTCTTAGTATATGTATTAGGGTTCTGTAGAGAAATATAACCAATAGGATATTTATTTATGTGTCTGTGTGTGTGATAGTTGTATAAAGAGATTTATTATAAGGAATTGGCTCACTTGGAGCCAGTGGAGACTGAGAAATCCCAGGACCTCAGTTGGCAAGCTGGAGACCCATGGTTTGGTTCTATTTAGAGTTCAAAGGCCTGAGAACCAGGAGAGCTAATGGTGTAAGTTCCAGTCCAAAAGCTGGTGGGCTGGAGAACCACAACAAGCTGATATTTCAGTTTGGTTCTGAAGGCCGGAAAAGATTGCTGTCCCAGCTCAAAGCAGCCAGGCAGGAAAGTTCCCCTTACTGGTGGGAGGGACCCCCATTTTGTTCTGTTCAGGCCTTCTACTGACTGGACGAGGTTCATCCATACTGGGGAAGGCACTCTGCCCGACTCCGTCTACCAGTTCAGTGTAATCTCATCCACAAACACCCTCACAGACATACCCAGAGTAATGTTTGACGAGACATCTGGACACCCTGTGGCTCCCATCAAGTTGACGCATGAAATTAACCATCACGGTATCCGTGGGCTCAACATGGTTTTCTTCTCCAGCCTGAAACATGTAATGTACTCAGAACTTCCGTGCTACAAGTCAGTTGGGTCGTGTCCCTATATACCATTTTGAGGTTCCTTGGAAAGAGTCTGATCGGTCCAGTGTGTGTTAGCCCCAGCTCATCCAGCTGAGGTGGGGGCAGAGCCTCATAGAATAAAGGTGGGTTCCACCTGCTCAGAGAAGGGCAGTTTGTGTGGGGTGACACCTGGGACTTAGTCCCTTACATAAAGGCAGTTTTGGGGTGTATGTCTTAAACAACAGTGACATTTCCAAAGTTGTTCCAGAAATCACGTTCTTCAGCCAGTGCGATTCCAAAGTAAAATTTTACAAGTATGGCCACCAACAGAAGTTAATTCTAGAGAGTTAATTTTTGTAAATTTATTTTTCTTCTTAAAAGATTAACCACTGGTGTTTTGCATCAGTTTTTCGGTGCTGGCCGCTGCATTTTCTAAGGGAATTCATTTTTTTTTTTTTTAAGGTAATGCAGACTTTTACTCTGAGATGTGGGAATTAAGAAAGAACATTTAATGGATGATCCATTAAGCCTTTAGGTTCATTTTGTATTTAGAGTTTAGTGAAGGGGAGGATTGTCAGGCTTCAGTTCAAGTACACAGACCCATGATTTCTATTTGAAATCCCTTTGAACAATATAGCAGTTAGAAGGGGTTTGGCTGTCAGATTTGAACATTTTTAGCATCGTTGTTTTCCTGTAGGGTTATATAATCTAAGGGCATCCTTTTGTGATTTGAATATTCCTGGCTTTCATGCCAGATTTTTAAGAGGAATCTATCAGACACAAAACATATAACATTAACCGGTGAGTTAAATTTTTGTTTTTGAGAGACAGAGAGACAGAGCACCAGCAGGGGAGACACAGAATCCGAAGCAGGTTCCAGGCTCCAAGCTGTCAGCACAAAGCCCGACACAGGGCTCGAACTCACAAACCGCGAGATCACGACCTGAGCCGAAGTCGGATGCTTAACCGACCGAGCTATCCAGGCACCATTCAGTGAGTTAAATTTTTAACAGTTGAGGTACATGGATTGGGTACTGAAAACATTTTCTTTACTTATGTTTTTAAAATATAATTTATTGTCAAGTTAGGTAACATACATTGTATACATATTGACTCAGCTAATTTTTTCACTTATCTAGAAAAGAATTCTGTACAGGTCCCTATTTTATTTTGTAACAGTCAAGTTCTAAGGCACCTCCCTGCTTACCACCATTCCCGTCTCCTGGAATTCAGACTTTTCTGTATGTGCCACCCCTTGAGTGTGGGCTGGCTATAGTGACTTGCTTATACATTTTACAAAGATGATGCAATGTCACTTTCATCATTTGATTACAAAAGATAGGACTTCTGTCTTGCTGTCAGACTCTACTGTCTCCTAGGCTTGTATGCTTTGATAAAAGCAGGCTGCCATGTTGGAAAGGCCCATGTGGCAGGTAACTGTGGGAGGCATCTGACCAACAGACAGGAAAGACCTGGAGACCTCCGTCCCCACAGCCTTCTAGAAACTGAATTCTGCCAGCAACCACATGAGTGTTAAAGGTGATCTTTACCAGTTGAGCCTTCAGAGAAGGCTCTAGCTCTAGCTGATGCCTTGATGGCAGCCTTACCATAGAGCCTGAATCAGAGGACCCACTCAGCCACGCTCATGTTCCTGACCCACAGAAACCGACATGATACAGTCGGCCCTTGGACAACACGGGTTCGAACTGTGCACGTCCCCTTAAACAGAGGTGTTTTGCAATACGGTATTATAAATGTATTTTCTCTTCCTCATGAGTCTCTTACTAACGTGTTCTGTTCTCTAGCTTACTTGATTGTGAGGACGCTGTATATAACACACAGAACATGCAAATAGGTGTTCAAAGACTTGTTTGTCACTCGTAAGGCTTTTTCTGGGCCACAGCAGGATGATTAGTGGTTGAGTTTTGGGGGAGTCAGAAGTTAAATACGCAGATTTTGGACGGTGCAGGAGGTCAGCACCCCTAACGTCTGCATTGTTCAAGAGTCAGCTGGACATGTGTTGTTTTAAGCCACTAAATTGGTGGTAGTTCATTACGTTGCAGTAGATACCTAACACAGTTACTGTCTTGGCTTTTCCCTCTTTCTGGGCATACTAGAAAATGAAGCAACATCTGGGAGGGCAGGAATTAATCTCTGTCAAAGGCCTAGGATATGCCGGACGTGGTGATAGACTTTTAAGATTCAGGAAGGCCAACTTGTAAAGCCTTTTTTATTACTCCCATTTTGCAAATGTGAGCATCAGCATTCAGAGAATTGCAAGTATTCGCCCAAGTTTACATGACTCGTAAGAGGCAGAGCCAAGGTTTGAGGGCTGGTCTATCCTGCCTCCCTCCATGCATCTGGCTAAGTCCCGTAAGCCATGACAAACACCCGTGTGGTGTTTTCGCCTAGAAAGAAGGATTAAACAAAGTCCATTCATTTTTACGCATTCGTCGGATACCTTCTGTGGGCTTGTTGCCAGACCTCACTGTCTTTCTTCTCAGTAGCGTGTTCCCACCAGAATACCTTTTTGCTGTTCTCCTCCTTCCCTCCCTCTAAACTTTTTTTTTATTGCCCTCTTTATTATTCTCAAACAAAATTCATAGACAGTATTATTTACCTGTGGATGTAATTTTAAAAAGTCAATATAATTTCATAAATGAAATACAAGGGGAAAAAAAAGGAACATGATTTATAACACACGTGGGTTTAAATATGAAAATGTTTCAGCACAACTATACCAGAGGCACAAGGAAGGAATCACGTCTTTAGCTAGAATTCTGACGACCCAGAACTGTATCGGTTGTAGCGGTGGGTGGTTCAGATGTCTAATTCCTTTACTTCCAGTGATAAACGATTTTATGAAACAGTGGACAAAACTCTAGGATACTTCTATCAAGACACTGATCAGTCTTCCTTTGATTTGTGATGTGACTTCATTTTAGATAACTTAGCGCAAATAGGAATCATGAAAGTAAAGTGGACTTAGGTTTTAAGCTGAGATAATGGTAAACAGGTTTTTACCTACGTGAACGTCTGATGGGATACTTGAAAGTCGTGTGGGACGTGGGTGATTCTTTGTGTGCGGGCCCACGTGGCATCCCTGCCTTCACCACCGAATGCCACCAATGGTGACAGCACAATGCCCTGGACCGTCCAGATGTCTCTCAGGGCCAGTGTCCAGACCCACTAATCTAAATCTAAACTGGTTTCAGTAAAAGAGCCGGTCAACTGACTACCACAATTTTCAGAGGTGTTTGTGTTTTAACTGGGCCGAAGAACGACACTGTTCATGGTAGAATTAGTAGGGGGCAGGGAAGTGGCAAGGTGAAGGGTTAGAGGATCCCCTTTCGCAACCCTTAAACTGCATGGCGTAACGTCCTCTTTATATTTCCTTTTTTTTTTTCAATTTTTTTAATTTTATTTTTGAGAGAGAGAGAGAGAGAAAGAGAGGGGAGAGGCAGAGAGAGGGGGACACAGAATCTGAAGCAGGCTCCAGGCTCTGAGCTGTCAGCACAGAACCTGATATGTAGCTTTTTTTTTATTTTTTTATTTTTTTTAATGTTTTTACTTTTTTTTTTTTTACATTTTTTTAAAATTTATTTTTGAGAAACAGAGTGAGACAAAGCGTGAGCGGGGGAGGGGCAGAGAGAGGAGGAGACAGAATCTGAAGCAGCCTCCAGGCTCAGAGCAAGCAGTCAGCACAGAGCCTGATGCGGGGCTTGAACCCACAAACTGTGAGATCATGACCTGAGCCAAAGTCGGACGCTCAACCGACTGAGCCACCCAGGCGCCCTTGTTTTTACTTATTTTTGAAGGAGAGAGAGACAGAGCAAGAGTGGGAGAGGAGCAGAGAGAGAGGGAGACACAGAATCTGAAGCAGGCTCCAGGCTCTGACCCATCAGCACAGAGCCCGATGCGGGGGCTCAAACCCACAAACCACGAGATCATGACCTGAGCCGAAGTCAGACGCTCGACAGACTGAGCCACCCAGGCGCCCCTTTATATTTCTGATTCTAGCCTTTCTTCCTCTGTGCTTTTTCTTCAGGCTCCGTCAACACTTTAAAGAAAAAAAATGTATTTTTTTCTGATCATGTTTTAAGAGCCTCTGTGTGTCAGTCACTTGATATTTTCTGAGCATCGACTTTAACCAAGACGTTGTTCTGCGTAGCTACGGAGGGATCAAAGGTGACCGAGATGTGGACTGAAATCTCTGTAGATTTGTGATTATAACTCAATCCAACACACATTTACAGGGCAAGGCTCAGTGCCAGGCATACGTACACACAAACACACACCCGCTTGCATGTGTACGTGCTTTCAGGGAGCTCACAATCAAATAGGAAGAGGGAAAGAAAAGTCTTTAAAAAGCACTAAGTTGTATAAATAACGGTCCGTTAAAAATAATAAATGAATTTCACAGGATTTATGTACTTACTTATGATACGGAATATGTGACTGGCAACATAAATACATTAGGCCTGTGAAAATGATACATGTGTATTTTTTAAATGTTTATTTATTTTTGAGGCGGGGGGGGGGGGAGTGTATGTGGGGGAGGGGCAGAGAGAGGGAGGCACAGAATCTGAAGCAGGCTCTAGGCTCTGAGCTGTCGGCACAGAACCCACTGTGGGGCTCAAACCCATGAACCGTGAGATCATGACCTGAGCCAAAGTCCGGTGCTTAACCGACTGAGTCACCCAGGCAGGCATCCTTGAAAATGATACATATTATATATGCTCTGTGATGTACTATGTGTATTATAGGTCATGTACAATTCCATATTATATATAATATATTACAGTTTATATATAAATGCTTTTATTAAATTAAT
This sequence comes from Lynx rufus, assembly GCF_022079265.1. NCBI lineage: Eukaryota > Metazoa > Chordata > Mammalia > Carnivora > Felidae > Lynx > Lynx rufus. The sequence goes on from NW_025814824.1 coordinate 7,209,768, forward strand.
AAGCAAACATGCCCAGAGGCAAGTTTTCCTCCACTCTTAGGTATTAGAAACATATCTTCATACATAGATACTTTTAGATGGTGTCTTTTAGAGTTGGAAGCTCATTTTACAAACCCAAAGGAAAGAGAAAATCGGAAAGGTAGTAGGGATTATAAGAAATTTCGTACATAGAGTATGTCCAGGCAGTGGGGAGCGTGTCTTTAGTTTGCACTGACAACTAACTAATCGAAGAAGATCCCATAATCTCAAGTGGATAAACTGAACTTAGACATTAAGAAGAGAAGGGGCACCTGGGTGGCTCAGTAGGTTAAGTCCGGACTCTAGATTTCGCCTCAGGGCATGATCTCTCGGTTTGTGGGTTCGAGCCCCATATCGGGCTCTGCACGACATGGAGCCTGATTGGGATTCTCTGTCTCCCTCTCTCTCTCTCTACCCTTCCCCTGCTTGCTCTCTCTCTTTCTCTCTCTCATCTCTCTCTCTCTCTCTCTTTCAAAATAAATAAACTTAAAAAAAAAAAAAAAGACATTGAGCAGAGAACACCGTAAGGGGCGCGGAGGATTTTAACATTCCAGGTGAAAGTTGGAGTGGCTTTCTCTGTCAATTTTCACAAGGGGTGATTTTGTGTCATGTGAGAAAGCTGGAGCCCAGTGCCTGCCAGTGCCCGCCCAGTGGTGCATCAGCCAGGGTCTAGTCAGGAAAAGAGAAGCCACTTCAGTTATTGTAATGGAGAGATTCTGGTATCAGAAATTTGTTAAGCAGGACTGGGAAGACTAAAAAGGCACAAAGGAGAGCTTTGAGGTAATAAAGATAGTAATTGCCAGAGGCAGCTATGGCCCTGGGGCCGGAGGATCAAAAGGAGGAAGTTGGAAGTTCCCAGAACCCAGAAGCTGGGAGGAGGAGCCCTCGGGGCTGGGACCCAGACTCTGAGGAGTTGCTGCCCGCCCTGGGACTCAGGCCGACAAGCATGGGCTCTTCGATCATCACCAAGGATCCTGGAGTACAGTATATAGATGTCCAATCGATAGCAATTCTCAAACCAGAAGTCTGGATTAGAGCTAAATACCAGTAGGATCTGTCCCCACTTTTATTCTTATTCTTAAATTGCCTAGAATAATTGCACTAATTAGATCCAGGCAATACACGAAAGCACACTATTGAATTCCTTGCAAAATGCTCTTATCAAACGAAGCTTGTGTATTTGAGAAATATTTAGAACGAGCCCGGAGAAATAAAGCAGAGTGAGACCGTAGCCTCTTTTTCCTGTTTCTTTATAGTCTTAATCAAATTTGAAAGAATACTGGTACTCACCTGGTACTCACATAGCACTTGCGATGTGGTAGACATTATCTTCAGTGTTTGATTGCTCATTTTAAAATAGGTTAATAAGACATATTATCTCATTTAAGTTGCCCCCAAACCCAATGAGGTAGGTACCCTCATGTTGGTTGTTATTGCTATTATTCTTCTTCCCATTTTATGGATGAGGACACTGAGGTACAGTTGCATAAATTGCCCAAGGTCACGTAGCTGGTAAGGGACAGAGCCAAGACATAAACCAGCCAGTTTGGCTTCAGAGTACATAGTCTTAACCACTAAGGCATATTGGCCATATATATGGTTTTTAAACCTGTGTTCTTATTTATTTATGGAAGGATGGACAGCCAATCCGTTCATTTTCTTCAGCAAGATGCAGTAGATTGGGGATTTAGGAGAAAGAGGCTCAAAACCCAGGTCCTTCACTAACTTCCGTAGAGAGATTTAAGAGAGCCGGTTTAGCAATCTGGACCCTGTAAAATGAAGAGGTTGAGTGAAATGATTCTTTGGAGCCTCATTTCTAACTCTCCTTGGTTTCTGGTTCCTAAGGAGCCTGGTCACCTTGTAGGAACTGGGAGCTGGAGCTGTTGTCTGACTTGCAGGGTGAAAGGACAGTCCGTTTCCTAAAAAGTGTCCGACTAGGCCTGTGGGCCTTAGTGCTGGTGATGCTATTGAGGGCTAACCAGCCAAGGAGTGTCAAGGACAAAGAGATTAGGGACTCCTTTTCTTCAGACATTTGAGCATTGCGATGGTGGCTATTGTTTGAATCTACCCCCACCTTTCTTTTTTTTTTTCTTTTTTTTTTTGCTTAATTTTCATTTTTCTGCGTCCAGAAATCAATCTTGCCAGGATCTTGCAAAGCACTACTTAGAAATCATTTCATCTCTAGGAATTTAGTCAAGGGAGGACGGTCCCCTCTTCTGGCTTTCCTTGCTCCTAGAGGCTGGCTGCCTTCTCAGCCCATCTGTAGACTCATCTTTTATCTGAAGACTGGAGACCTGGAGTCCAGAGACCAGACAATGTCCAGGAACTAGAAAAGTCCAGCGAAAATACTACCAGCTGAGGAAGTAGATGGGAGACGAGTGGTGTTGGCTTAAAAAACTTTCTCCCGGGGTTAAGGAGGGAAGATGGGTGTGTGGGGGGTGGGCGTATGCATGGGGGTACAGCTTTTCTCTTGTTCTGTAAGCAGTGAAACTCCCTGTCACCCTCAGACATTCTGCTTTTTCCCTTTCTGTTCCTCCCCGCCCACCCACGTTTTCTAAGCCTTGATTTTTAGGAAAGAATGGAGTTCTCAAAGCTATTACGTAAATGGGTCATCTCACAGCAAGGAGCACTTATTACCAGTTTTATAAAATTTATGGGTTTAGAGTCAAAAGTGATTTTAAATTAGGCCCTCATTGTTGCCAAATGTCACAATTTGTATTATTTTTGGTAAACTTAGAACACAAGAGTAATTTTGGCTCCTGTTCAGTAGTAGAGTTGAAGACATATACTTAGTTTGTTTTTTGAAATAATTCTTTATAATTTTTGGAATGAGTCTGGATTTTTTTTCGCATTTGTAATATTTGCAGGGAAGTAACTATGCATCATTATTCATAGCCGGTGCTCTTTGCCCTCTGTGTAGTTAGGAAACACCGGGCAGAATAAGGAGGGAGTGTGTACAGGTGTGTGAGTAAGGTCTGTATGTGTGCTGTGTGGCCTGAACAGTGAGAACCGGTGATATCTTGATAGGGTGCACAGATGGGCGGTTTTTAATTTTATTATCGTAGAGGAAAGAAGTGATGCCACCTTAATGTCTCTCTGATCTTGTGGTACCTGTTTTTAGGTCTTGTGCTGTTCCAGAATTGAGCCGGGGGCTTCCAGAAAATTTTCTTCGCGTTGTATCAGGCTGTAAGTGGGGTCCATCTGGGGCACCGTAGCAGGCACAATCAGTTATGCAAAGTTTAAGGCAAGGAGTTCGTTTGGCGTTTCTGCACCAGCCAGGCGACTGATTTTCCTGGTGACAGATAAAGAACCAAGGACGAGGTGTTTGCTGCAGTATTCTGCTTTGGTTGAATCCAACCAGACTCGTGAACTTGTCACCTCTAGCGGTTCTCGTTCAAATGTGTAAATCTTTAGAAGGGGGAAATTCATAGTGTGGGTACTCTGGGTAGTGAACTAGCATGGCCAGTGTCACATGTGATGCCTCAGCCCCTTCCCCCACTCCCAACACCACCTGGTCTCTGTACGCACCTGTTCGGCCTTGGTCTGTTGCCAGTTGTCATCACCGAGTTGTACTGGGGTAAAAGAGTCCTTGCGACTTAATGGAGAAATTCAGTTTCAAGCAGTACAAAGTGACGACATTGTTTTCTGTGACGGGAGGTAGAATTGAAGCATTGGACGTCATTGGGGCTCAGCCCACCCCTTCCCAGAGGACGGTATACGGGCGGTATACTTAGCATAGCCTGGTGGCTTAAGGGTACAGCCCAGTAGTGCCACGGGTCTGAGATGAATCCAGACCCTCCCTCTGATCACCTCTGGGATCTTGAGCAAGAGACTTAACCCTCTCTTAGGGTTGATACTTGTACCCACCTCACAGAAATTTAAAAAGATAAATGAGGTAGCATATACCCAGGTCTCTTCTGTGTCACCTTTCACCGTACGTAAACTCGGCAAAGGCAGAAGACTGTTATTCCACTAAGTATTCGAGAGCGCACTGAGTGCCAGCATGAACAAGACAGAGTATGTGCACTCATCTCATGTTCTAATGGGAGGAGCAGTCAACAATTCCTACCTTAGATGTAATTTTATGGGGTAGTGAGTGCTACAGAGAGAAACAGAGCAGAATGATGGGGTTCAGAAGGAGGGGAAGAATATTTAGAAAGGGTGTCCAGAGAAGGCTTCTCTGATTCAAGTGAGGACTGAGTCACCTGTAGAGGAGGTAAAAGCAACGGGAGCCCTAATGTGATTGTAGTGTGGCCAGATCATTTAGGTCCTTAGAGACTGCAACAGGGAGCTCAAGGATTTCAAGTGTGATGGGAACTCCTTGAAGGGAGTGGATAGTAGGTAAAGGATTGATAGTGTCTAACATATCTTAAAGAGGCGTTTCTGGTTACTGTGCTGAGAATAGACTGAGTAGGGAAGAGTGGGAATAGGTAGGGAGAGCATTAGTGTATTGCAGCAAGTGGGGTAGATGGTGTGGGACGTTTAGATTCAGGATAGGTTTTGAAGGTAGAGCCAACAGGACTTGCTGAGGGATTAGTGTTGTGATAAGAAACAGAAGAATCAAGAAAGAGCTCTGGGTGTTTGGCCTGAGCGTGAATGGAAGTACCATTTCCTGGGATGGGGAAATCAGGGTTTAGGGGTCGGAGGAGATCGGGACTTTGTTCTGAACATAGTACATTTGGGATACCTGTTAGTCTCAAAGTGAGGGTTTCAAGTACGTAATTGGATACACGGGTCTAGAGCTCCAGAGTAAAGTGGGAGCCAGAGATAGGAATGTGGGAGTTAACAGTATAGAGATGATATTTGATGTCATGGGACCACAAGGAAACACCCAGGGGGAGAGTAAGGGTGGAGAAAATGGCCAAGAACCAAGCCACAGGGCAACCAACTTTGGAGGCCGAGAAGAGGAAGAAACCGGGAAGATGCAGCCAGTGAGGTAAGAAGACAACGAGGACAGAAGAGGTCGTGGAAGCCAAGTGATCAAAATGTTCCAGGAAAGAGGAGGTGATCACTCGGCCACATGTTGCTGAGAGGTCAGGTAAGATGAAGCCTGAAGGTTCTCTCTTGGTGTGGGGCAGATGGAAAAAATCACTGTTGCCCTAGACATGACAGAGGCCACGTTGGGTCTGGCTTGTTCATTGCTCTGGTCCCTGTAAAGTATACAGGGCCCTGGAACATGCAAGACGCTTGACATGTGTAGAATGCCGGAGGGATGAATGAATGACTGGACAGACTTGACTTTCCTCTATTTTGGTCTCGGTACAGTCTTTGCTTATTTTAGAGTTTAGTGTCTTAGCCTTAGCAGGGACAAAAATCACGTGATTATCATTAAACATACATAAGGCACCCACCTCCCGTGAGCAGTCTGTAATATTGACCCAACACTTATCTCACCTGTTAATTAATGAAAAACATACATACTGCCTCAGACGCTTCTCCCTGTCCCACTTCTACTGTAGGGTGAAGTAGTTAAAGGGGACGGATTGATCGGTCCGTTGCCACGGCGCCCCCTGTCCTCCCTGTCTGTGGCTCTGCAGAATCTCTCTGGGTCGCCCCGGGGTTTATCAGTTACCCAAAGGCGGCTGTGGCTTAGATGTAGAATCCTTAACAGAGAATAGATCAGAGGTTACGATGGGCCACGTAGATTTTTTTTGTTTGTTTTAAATGAAAACCAGCAAGGACACTCTTGATTACAGTGGCATGGTCTAAACTTGCAGTTTCCCAAACTGTTCTCTGAGGTACCCTGGGGTGCCACAGTGATTCACAGGGGGGCTGTGTGATATTTTAATTTTTTTTTTTTTTTTTTTTTTAGGAAAATAAATAACATGTGTCAGCTCCCCTGTGAACTACTGGCTCAAGGTAGTTCATAGTTTCAGTATTAGGTCACTGCATTCCTTTCGAATGATATCATATCTTTGCGAAGCTAGGCTTTTGGGTTTACTACCCTTAAAAAGCCAGTACTGTGTAAAAGTTAAGTGGAGCAGGAAACGGGGTGGCAGAGTTCGGACTGATTCCAAAGTGTGAGAATCGACCTATTTAATAGACAGAATGTTGGGTATGTCTCTTGGCCCAGGGGTGCCACGAACTAGTATTACAACAACAAGGTGGCAGGAACTTGTGGCTTAGCCTCTTGGGCCTCCAGTGAGGAGGAGATAGGAGTGGGCAGGAGCCGTTCTGCCGCCATCCCCAGCTTGGCCTGTTGGCCTGCATTTCACCTACGTCCACGTGCATTTCACCTGCTTGTATCTAAGTCCTTGCCCCCCTCTCTCTTCCTGCGAGCTTGACTGGGTGCGTTTGCCGGAGTAACAGGTCCTGATGAACATTGTTTCGTTAGCCGTTAGCCCGGTCTTTGGTTCCTGCTGACAGGGTTGCCTCCTGTCCGCGATAGAACGAAAGCACTTTTGTCCCCTTTCCCTCCTTCTCTCCGCTGAGCGCCGCACCGTGGCTCCTCAAACCAGGACTACTCCGTCATGTCGTTCAGGTTTATGGTTAAAGAGACCTTTTGGGCGAGCCTGGGTCTTTCTCTAGCCATTTGCTTCTGCTTAATTTCCTTTTCCGTGACAGTGTGTTCTGAGCACGAGACAACCATCCCACACGTGAACTCTCAGGATAGGGCCCTTTGTGATATGGGCACCACCTGGATGCATCCATGCAGAGCCATCGCTGGAGGTCTTACTAGAAGGCACCCTGGTTCTGATGGACTCTATTTGGCCCTGAAAGACAAAAAGAAATCCATATTTTCTCATAAGAGGAGTATGCTTTTTTAATTTTTATTTTATTTTGTGAGATTTAAGAGAAGAGTGTGAAAGAGACCCATCTTCATGGAGTCACGAGGTAGTGCCATGGGCTTTAAGACTCCCTGAAAAGGGAACTGCACTTAGCGAAACGGTGGGTTTATGACCGCTGACAAAGATGAAAGGCTGAGAAGTGAGTGAGTTCCAGGATGTGGCTTTGTCCATTTGGCATAGGGGTATTCTAAGGCCTCGGTGTGCCCAGGGGCGTCTCCTTTATCTTCAGTTTTGTGCCTTTCTCTGCTGAGTGGAGCGACCCTCTTGAGTTACCTCCCTGGGCATTGTCAACTTCATTGTTGATACTGGCCTTCTCAGTCTTAGCCTTCGAATTACCCTGAGCAGTGGGGAAGGGGGTTTGTTTCTTTCCACTGTAGAGATAACCTTCCTTATCTTCCCATCCATATGTTCACTATCCCCTCCACTTCCTATCTCAGTCTGTCCCTTCCCCTTCTCTCCCTCTCCTCAAGTCTTCCCTCTTCGTCCACCCCATCCCCCCCACTTCACTGCTTCCAGCAACAGTGAACTCCTCACGCCAGGCCTCACTTGAAGTATCCCCAAGGGAGAGAGGTGCTCACATTGGATTGTGCGTGTTGCCCTAGACCTGGATGGAGCATCTGAACTTTGCGATATTTTCTCTGTTGCACTTGTGGATGGGACTTGGATGATCTCTAGGAATGCGTTTTATGTTGGGATGGGTTCTTGAGATCTCATTTCCCCCTCCAATTCCCAGAATTCCAGAAAATTCAGAAAACCTAGCCTGTGCTTGCTGCTTGGCATAAACATCTCTAGTCCTGGTACCACGTTATCTCCCGAGCAGTGCTGCTCTGTAGGAATGCTATGGTAGCCGCAAATGTGAGCCATAGATACAATTTAAAACTGTTTCTCAGACTTGTTAAAAAAATAAGAATTCAAATAGTGAAATTAATTTCAATAATATATTTAATTAAACCAAACACAATTAAAATATTATTATCCCAACATGTAATCAGTATAAAAAGGGATTATCAATGAGATATTTTCCCTGCTAAGTCTTCAAAACCCAGCGTGCATTTTATAAAGTTAAAGCACTTTGGATAAGCCACGTGTGCTGGTGCCTGCTGTCTCAGACGGTACGCTCCAGGTGGTGAGACATGGAAAGAAAGAGAGGTTTTTAGACAGTTAATGAACCAAAAGTATGTCTTTAGCTTTATGCTTCCAGAATGCTGAGTGAATAGAACAGGTGCTTGGCTAATAAGATGGGCTGGAGAAGGACCCTCAAATCAATGGCAGTCTTTGAATTACTTTAATCAGATAGAGGGAATGGGGATGTGACCTGAAGGGATAGAAACCCAGGAGTCAGCAGCAGTGTTTATACAGCCGGCCAGTTCCGTCTCCCTCTCCATGTCTACCTGCCATGCTTAGACATCCCTTTGGAAGTCCAGGACTTCAACAAATAAAGACTAGTCTTACTTGTAAAATTAACTCAGTAGTTAAAAGCTCAAGTAGGTGCTTTAAGTTCCAAAACACATTTCTCTTCTTTTTTTATACCTTGGTCACCTGGAGAAGGAGGAGCTTTTACGCGTTGCCTTGAAATTACCAAGTGACATTTTATTCCAGGAAGGCTCGAATGCCAGCAAATCTAAGTAATACGCTTTCATGGTTTGCGTGTCCCAGTGACAGGGAGGTGCTGCCCACCCCAGCCCCCATCTGCGAATAGAGACAAGTTTGAACAGGCCCTGCTTCTTTCTCCGTGGTTAAGCATTATCTTTTGTTCTTTGGGTTGGTCTTGCGTAACACCATCGCAAGCATAAACTGAAAGCGCCCCCATTTAACTTTGGTCTGAGTCTGAGCCCTGAGGAAGAAGGTGCCGGGGTTGTGGGGGTAGGGAGTTGGTAAGTTGTCCATAACCAGGCACACAAAGTGAAAACCAGTCAACTTTAACTCCGCCCACCTAAACCCCCCCACCCCTGACGTTCCATCTGTTTTCTTTCCTTTGAAATGGGAAGTTTGATTAGATGGAGAATCACCAGTGCTTTTCATAAAGAAGGTCTCTTTTCTATTCTCCGTGTGCATTGGGGAAGGTGTTGAACGCACCAGTGGTAGATTGGGGACCGTGGTTCTGCAGTGGATTCTCTGGCTTCTGTTAGAAGCGTGCAACCGGAGACCCTTGGGTCTCATGAAATCTCAGGTCTTTCGGTAGTCCTGTTTCTGAGTTTTAGAGCTTTGGCGATTTCTTGAAGTGTTGTGCCTCTGTGCTCTGGTAACAAATAGGTGGTGGGGTCTCCATTAACGATAGGCAGAGAAGTACCTAGAATGCTGGGGAGAGGTTATGCAGCGAAGCAGGAGGCAGGTGGGAAATGGCCATCTCACGAGAGTCCATTCGTTTTTGCCAGAGTAAGTTTGTTTGCTGGCTGACATCTGGGGCTTTGTGATGGTAAAGCTGAAGAACTATGTTTAATAATAGGATTGGAGAAGTACAGAGGTTAAATTATTACCACATGTTAGGAATGTGGAAGGTTGCTTGGATAAAAGAGAAAAGAAAGAAAAGAATCCAAGTAATGTTATCTAGGGTAGCCTAGTATTTTGTCTTCAAGTGGCTTCAAATTTTTTAGTGTATTTACATTTACTGTTATAGCAATTTTTAAAAAATGGGCGAACGAAAACATAAAATCACCCCAATCCTGCTGCTTAAGATCAACTGGCCTAGTTTTCTGTACTTTCTGAGAGTTCCAGGAGGTGATTTATGAATGAACATGGTCCTCTTGGTGATGAGGTCCTTAGAAGCAAAAGGCCATCTTCCAAAGAAACAAATTCTTTAGCCGCTATGAATCTTCTTCTTTTTCTTTTTAAAGTAAACTTCTTACTTTGGAATAATTTCAGATGCATAGAAAGGTTGCAAATATAATCAGAGACAAAGCCTCAAAGACAGGCCTCTGTTACCCCCTAGCAGGCCCGCTGTCTGACTAAGGTTATATATGGGCTCATAATGAACTTTAAAGTATTTTCCAGTGACCTTATGCTGGTCAGCAGTATCTAAACTACCTTCCATTACATTTGTTAAAACCCAGAAACCAGTATTGGTATTTTACTACTAACTAAACTCCAGACTTTATTTGGATTTCATGAGTTCATTGTGGATCTTCTGTGTGTGAATTTCTTGAAGTTATTTTTAAAAGTTTGATCTTGTCAAAAAAAAAAAAAAGCTTGCTATTGTTGGTGATACCGCTTTATTTATTTAAATGTTTTTGTCCATCTAAAAACAAAATATATATAATTTTTTCATTGTAGAAATTAGGAAAATATTGAAACACATAAGAAATAAAATAAGATTAATTGTAGTTCCATCCCTGACTTAAAGCAAATGAAGTTTATTATAATAGTCTGCAGTATAGCTTTGAGTTGCGCATTTTTCATATAATATTACCTTAGGAGAAATTTGTTTAATTAAACATCTTTAAATTGGGGCGCCTGGGTGGCTCAGTCGGTTGGGCGTCCAACTTCGGCTCAGGTCATGATCTCACGGCACGTGAGTTCGAGCCCCGTGTCGGGCTCTGTGCCGACAGCTCGGAGCCTGGAACCTGCTTCGGATTCTGTGTCTCCCTCTCTCTCTGCCCCAACCCACTCGCATTCTGTCTCCATCTCTCTCAAAAATAAATAAATTAAAAAAAAATCTTTAAATCAAATGTGTAATTATTCATTCCCCTATTGGTAAACAGCCTTTAGGCTCTTTCTCATTTTGGCTACTGTAAGTTACATTCGATGTGAACAGTGTTCTGTACATCTATCTGTTGCCACTGCTCTGAAAATGTTCTCAGGATAAATTTCTAGGATTGGAATCGCTGGATCAGGGGGCCTCCCTTGGTGTGTGTTGCCAAGTTACCATCCAGAAACATGGTACCAATTCATAGTCGCAAAGTATCCTTTGAGATACTCACTGTAGTTCAGTTTTACTAGCATGGAACAGCATAATTTCTCATCTTTCACAATTGGATAGGTGAAAGCTCGGATATCTTAATTATTTGAGTTTGCCTTTCTCTGTTACTAAAATTGACCAGATAAATATTCATCTATATTTTCTCAGCTTATATAAATTAACATTTTATATTTAATGTTTTGAATCATCGATTAGATTTACTGAATAGTAGGATACAAAGTTCTGCAAAGATTTTTTTCTACGTAGTCAGTGTTCCCCAAAGCTATAAATGAATACTGCCTATCTTGTTTTCACTGAACTGTGATGTTATTTTTTTTTTTTTTTATAAGAGTGTCTCTATCTGGGGTCATTCATCTGTTCCAGTGGCTTCTCTTCATCTTTGGCCAGTACCATTATTATTTTACCTTTAGAATTCTTTTATTAAGAGCTTGGGAAAATTCCTTATCTTTTTATTCCAAAAATGTTTTAGCTTTTCCAGCCATTCCAGATGAACTTCGGAACATTTTTTTCCTTTTCAGTTTCCAAGTTCATTGGAATTGTTTTATAATTGCTAGTCTTCTCATACATGGCATGTTTCTATGGTCAGTCTTTTTAAAAAAGTCTCTATTTCTCAAGGTGATTTGTAATTTTCTTCAAGTCGATCCAACATGTTTCTTGTTAAAGTTATACTACGCTTTGTTGTTGTTGATGTTGTTGCTGTTATGAATGGAATCTTCATTTCCACATGTCTTCTGATTGGTTTTTATTGGTAGAAGTCACTGCATACTTTGAACTTTATCTTTCTTTGTACCCCTTGTGCCTAGCTCCTTACCTGACACTGGTAAATGGTAAATGAATGTTTGGTGAAATGAATAATTAACTTTCATAAATTTACTTTGTTATCCGGTCACCGTTGAATTCTCTTAATTCAATTAGCCTTTTCATTCGTAATCTTGGATTTTCTCAGTATGCTGTCATGTTCCATAAGTAACAGTTGTTTTATCTTCTTTTGATATTTAAATGTTTTGTTTCATATCTTTTTGGGATGTCTATATCCCCCAAGTAATGCTGTTGACTCCTAGATATATATGCAGATTTAATGTGATGTGAGAGATTGTATGTGTAAAAGTATTTATATTTATATATCTGTTCTTACATATTGTAAAATTATGTATTTTAATATATTTTATATTATAGTTAGATTTATAATTTTAATCATGTAAATGATATATCCCTTTATTCTTTCATTTCTTTTTATCATGAGATTATTATCCTTTTTTTCGAGTTCATCTTTCTTTGTATCTGTTTGAAAACAGCAGCCCTTTAAGATTTAAGGATCCGTCCCATGGGAGTAGCTGGTTCGACTGACAATACCGTTAGCAGAGGGAGAGCAGCTATTGAGAGAGTCGAAGCTGTTGTGGGATTTAAACTCTGTGTGAGGCTGGAGATACTTACAAAATGGCAGAGGGAAGCTACTTAAATCGCGTCTCAGTACATTTGTGCTCAGGAAGACCAAGGCAGGGAGCAACGACAAGGTGTTTGAGTGACAGATAGAACATACTGAATAGAGAATTTAACCACTTCTCACAGATGTGTTGTTTTATGCTTAAGCCAAACTAACTGTGAACTGATTTATTTAAGGTGAAGCTGCTTTGACTTTTTTTTGGTGTTGGTTGTGTGAGTAAAGGATGTAAACACACACACACACACACACACACACACACACACAAAACCCGAGGGAAGTGACACAGACGATTTCATTGGACAATATTCATTAAAACAAATGAAATGTCATTTGTAGCCTATGTCTGGCGTTTGAAGGGATAGCACTTGACGGGTTTAAGAGCCCCAGGTAGGTTCCATGATGGGCCGCAATGCACGTTTGTTTTCGGAAATGATAGGAGGAAAGGGGTGATGCCAGTTCTTACCTTTGACCTTAGCAAATTTCTCATCAGCTAGCTGCCTTGAGCCAGCAGCGGTTAGTGGGGATCCCTAAGTCCGGCCCTCGTTTGGAAAATACGTGACTACCGTGGTGGCTTCCTGAGCCAGGACTCACGACTTAAGTTTTGGTGGGAGCCATTAGACATCCCAAAACAACCAAAAGTGGCACTGCGAGAAAAATGCATGTAAGTTGTTCTCACACAGGATCCCCTATGGAGTCGTGGAAATATTTTATCTTAAACAAGATCTGGACAGGCCCACTTTGTACCTGCCTATATGGGAACACAGGATGGCCTATTTCGTCTCGTCGGCAGTGACTGACTTCATACACACTGGTTTACATGTGCGCGGAAGCCCTTCAAAGGCTGATTAACCATCTAAAATGGAAGAAGCATTTTAAGAGGGTTTCTTACGTATTGGACTCCGGTATTAAATGGACTCCTACCTGCAGTGGGGTGTTTCTTTTTCTAACACAGCCCGATTATGCTTTACGTAGGTTGCCAGTCAAACTGAAAGAGGCAAAATAATGGCAGAGTAAGGAATAGAAGATACGAGAATGAACACAACCTATGGGCTTTAACTCCCCTCATCACGGGAACTCTCATTCAGGCCTACCCTGCTCCGTATGGGGCACATGGACAGATGCTCTGTGGTGACTTAGAGCTGAAAAGAAAGGTCCCTATTCCCGAGGCAGTTAACAAGCAGGGAACACTTCACCGTAACAAAGGGCAGAATTTGGTTTATAGTAAGAAATATCAAGTATTTTGGGAGTCCACAGAGGAACTGCAGAAATGGAAGAGGCGAAGGGTTGTTGAGCTTTTCATTCCAGAGATGGATTTGTGGAAGAAGTCCCTTCCGGGACAAGGGTACCTGCAGGGGCGGAGCCTGGGGGCCTGGAGGCGTTCAGCTGTGAGGCCACACCACCACATCCTTCGATGCCGTCTTTACTGTGTTGGTGGAGATGCCATGATTTGAACTGTGTTGAAAGACGACCATTTTGGCAGCAAATGCCCATGCATTTGGGGAAAGACTAACAACCCGTTTGGGTTGCATTTACACATTCTATCTATTTCCCTCCCCCCCACCGCCGTCACAGACATCCCTTTCTCGATGTCATTAGGGTCTTACTTAGTTACTCCTGTATTTCCACCCTTCTTCCCCTGTGTATTCCTTCACTCCGGAAAAAATGCTCGCTGTCCACCGTCATACCCTTTGTGGGTATACAGCTCTGGGTACTTGTTAAAGCACCTTTACAAAATAGTCTATCTTATTTCCTATAAATACACTACAAAGTTAGTGGGGGTGGTTTTGTTCTTCTTTGATAGATACAGAACCTGAAAATTGCTTGATGTCAAAAGCTGGAAAGTGGTAAGTTCTGACCAGAATTTTGGTCACCTGATTTCTTAAACAGATGTGGCTTCTTGCTTTTGTGCAGCGTGTAATCCTGGGCAGAATGCTCAAGTTGTAGGCCACAATTACGGAGCGAGGGGACAGTGTTTGTGGGGTCTGAGGTCACACACCTACCAAGCAGTAGAATTCCTCTCACCCAGCATGCTTTGGACTGGTAATTGTTTAGATAATTGAAAACATTGGTTCAAGTGGGAAATCCTAAAGTTGCTATGTGTATCTGCAGCCTGTTAGAGCAGTTTAAAGTATTTAAATGCATATTTATTTGCCAGTCTTTTGATGTAGGACCAAGGTCTTTTCTGTGAGTAAGGGCCATCTTCTTGGGATTCCACCTCAATCATTTGTCTTGCATAACTCTTCTATAATTTAAAAGTATTGGTTTCTTTAATGCGTAGTGAGAATGTAGACACATCTGTGAAGCGATCTTGAGTATAGACCCATTGTAGATTTTCCAGCTCCCACCTAAGAGCTTTGACAGATACTTACCTCACACCTAAGTTACCGGCCGTTATTTTTATTTTTTATTTTTTTTAATGTTTGTTTCTTTTTGAGAGAGACAGAGAGCAAGTGGGGGATGGGCAGAGAGAGAGGAAAACAAAGAATCTGAAGCAGGCTCTGAGCTGTCAGCACAGAGCCCAATGCGGGGCTCAAACTCAGGAATTGTGAGATCATGACCTGAGCTGAAGTTGGATGCTCAATCGACTGAGCCACCCAGGCACCCCTAGCAGCAGTTTTTAAAAAGTAGTCACTTTTTTTTTTTTTTTTGGACTCTTTCCAGTGTTTCATAGAGAAACAACCTGCCTTCTTTTTTCTACTCGTTTTATATAATCTTTAATTAGAGTATGTAAATATAACCACATATAGGTCATAAACATGTCTGTCATAAATGGGTTTGAGAACAAACATAATGACTCTTGGTAAATATCCAGCGCCACTGGTGGGAGCTGAAGTAGCCTGGCATATTAGAAGGTAGGTTCCCGGCCAGAGCATTGACTATTCCATGGCATACTTCAGGGAACGAATGGAAGACATCAGTCATGGTGATCAGATGGTTCAGAGGGATTCAGCTACAGTGTTACCTACAGCAGTTTATAAGCACCAAAGAAGTTCAGAGTGCACGTGGGTTGAGGTGGTCCAGAAAGATTTATGGATGGCTTAGAATGCTAGTTGGGGCTAGAAAAATGGCTAGGATTTAGGATGAGGAGTTTTGGTGTGTGTGTGTGTGTGTGTGTGTGTGTGTGTGTGAGAGAGAGAGAGAGAGAGAGGCACGAAGAGTAAGCAGGGAACCACCAGGTGTTCTCAGCCAAGGAAAGAAATCCACTTTCTTGGAATACAAAAAAGTGGATAGTCAGATAGACCAACTTCCTCTCTTCAAAATCCTCTTCTAAATGTTGCCTCATGAAGGAAATGTCCTCATATCACGTGGGTTTGGTGAAGATTTTGATTTACCTCCTAATGCAGGTAAAATCGTTGTGGTAGTTAGATACTTAAGACAGTTATTCAGAGTGTCCCCGCCAGTGTAGACTGTACATAATCCATTCCAGACAGATCCATCCCTAGTTTAAGAAAACTGCCAGGGAGGCATTTATGATTTCCCTTAGCAATCCACTGTGATGCTCAGGCCATCTGTGGTAGCCCTTCACGTATCTAAAAATGATGACTAGCTCTGTCTTTCAGTGTCTAGGTTGGATTATCCCAAAGTGATAGAACCATCATGCCACACACTGTTTATTCTACATGCATGATGTAGAAAGAAGGACAAATTACAAAGCGTAGATTTCCCATCTACAGTTTCAAATCAGCCACGAAGGGTGTGAGTACTGTACTTACAGATCTGTGATAGTGCTGTGTGTGTGTGTGTGCGCATGTGTGAATGTGAATATGTGTCTAAGGCACTGTGTAAATATAACACACACACAAAGACACTCACCTACATCCGTAGACAGCATAGCTTTTGAGAGAGAGTTGGATTTAAACACAAGCACGGTCTTACAAGTGTAACTTGAATGTCAGAATGTCAGGGTTGTGTCTGCTGAGATCACCTGGCAGAAGGGAACGTTGATTGTTTGATACCTTTTCACCTCAGTCACTGCTGGCAGATCCTTTCTGGCCACTTCTGACTCCTTCCTATGCCCTGGGCTGTCACAGATTGGATAAGATCTGACTCTCCTATCAGTTTGCTAAGCTCCTTCTATTAAATGGGTTTGCTGCTAAGAATGGATTAATGTATCGGTCTCCTTTGGGTTCTTTATTTAAAAAAAAAAATTTTTTTTTTTTTAAAATTTTTTTTTTTTCAACGTTTATTTATTTTTGGGACAGAGAGAGACAGAGCATGAACGGGGGAGGGGCAGAGAGAGAGGGAGACACAGAATCGGAAACAGGCTCCAGGCTCTGAGCCATCCGCCCAGAGCCCGACGCGGGGCTCGAACTCACGGAGCGCGAGATCGTGACCTGGCTGAAGTCGGACGCTTAACCGACTGCGCCACCCAGGCGCCCCAAAAAAAATTTTTTTTAATGTTTGTTTATTTTTGAGAGAGATAGAGACAGAATGTGAGTGGGTTAGGAGCAGAGAGAGAGGGAGACCCAGAAGCAGAAGCAGGCTCCAGGCTCCAAGCTGTCAGCACAGAGCCCGACGCGGGGCTCGAACTCATGAGCTGTGAGATCATGACCTGAGCCGAAGTCGGACGCTCAACCGACTGAGCCACCCAGGCGCCCCTGGGTTCTTTATTTTTAAGAGAGAATTCTTAGAGGTGGAAGGCCTTGAAGACAGAAGGTCTTGAAGACCAAAGGCCTGGAATCTCTAATGTGGAACCAGGTGGCTGCAGGGTCAGCCAGGGTGGTTTGTCTGAAACACACTGTCGTTTTACTGGTGTGCATGCAACGTGGGCTTTTCTGTATGTGGCTTATAAGAGCAGTGCTGTCTAGTAGAAATGTAACATACAAGCCACACATAAGAGCTACACATGTAGTGAAAAGTTTTTTAGTGGCCATGTTAAACAAAGTGAAAACAAATGGCATTAATTTTAATGATGTTTTGTTTAACACATCCTATCTAAAATACTATGTTAACGTATAATCAATGTGAAAACTTTGTTGAGATGTTTTACCTTTTTCACGTGCCGAGTCTTCGGTATTGGCGTGGACTTTGTACGGTGCATCTGCAGTCGGACTGGCCACATGGTAAGGGCTCCAGAGCTGCGATTGGCTGGTGACTACACTTTTGGCTGGTGCAGGTGTGCAGAGTGCCCCTGGTGAGGACAGGAGCACGTCATCTCCGCGTGTTGGATCCCGGAAGAGACAGGGAGCCTGTTAGATGGCCGCCATCAGCCAGGCGATTCCATGGTATATATTGGTCATGCCCAGTAAGTAGCTGGAGTCAGAGCATTTTGTGGAGCGTGGGGCTTTGGAATGCCACCGTGTGTTCGATTTCACCTCAAAGGGAGCAGACCGATCCCTGTGGAGCTCTAAATAAAGAGAAGTGCTCTTTAGAAAGAGAGATGTTGAGCAAAGGTATAGGATTTCCTGGAAAGTGGCCAAGTCTGAGCGAGTCTTCTATAGCTTGGTTGGTACACATTTTTTATTACTTCCTAGAGGTGCCCTAGAACGAGATGGTGAAAACCAGCATGTGTCCCAGCGGGGACCGCAAGAGACACCCTGCTCCCGAGGCTGACCCGGTCAGAAGTTGTTTTCAGAGGGCCACCATGGATGGGCCTGTGTCCCCAGCAGCAAACTAGCCTTCCCCACTGCTCAGACCCCTGGGGTCCCCTGTCGCTTCCTTTGCATTGCTGAGGGACCCAGAGCCAAAGATAAATATGGTATACTTCCACTCTAAGACTTAGGAAAAGAACAGCAATGATGTTTTTATATTAAAGCAGATGTGGCCGTATTATGAGTGTAATGCAAAATTGCCTTGCATTTTAAAACATAAAACACAAGTCTTGTAAAAAGGAAAACGTTGACGGAGAACGGTGTCGGGACACCCCACCATCTTTTTCCTTGGGCTTGGAGCTCATTTTGCCTTGCTCGTCAGGAATCCCTGCTGGCCCTGCCTCACCCACTTAACCCACCACGCTGGCGCCGGTCTTGAGTTCAGTGCACCTTCACGTTCTGGAGTTGTACGAGAGGCAAACTCTGATGAGACCACAGTTATGAAGGGGGATTTTCTGGTGGTGGAGGAGGAGTTCATTTGAAATCAATATTTTGAAAGAAAAGGACAAGAAATGCCTGTTAAGATGAGTTTCAGTAAAAATTTAGTTTAATATATATTATATACATTATGTATGTGGACATATATGTATATTGTATATGTGGATATATATATTATATATGGATATGTATGTATTATATACATATACCTATATATGTGTATGTGTATGTATATGTGTGTATACACACACACATATTCTTTTCTTTTTGTTTTTTAAATTTTTTAATGTTTTTATTTATTTTTGACAGAGAGAGAGACAGAGCATGAGCGTGGGAGGGGCAGAGAGAGAGGGAGACACAGAATCCGAAGCAGGCTCCAGGCCCCAGGCTGTCAGCACAGAGCCTGATGCTGGGCTCAGACCCACAGACTGCAAGATCATGACCTGAGCCAAAGTTGGACGCTCAACTGACTGAGCCACCCAGGCGCCCTGACATATTCTTTTCTTTAGAATGGCCCAAGTTCTCTTCCCCTGACCATGTATTGCTTTTATTTGAATATTTCTTGTAGTGAAATTTGATGAACCAGGGCTATATGATTTTGACAGTTGTTTTGTTCCCTTTAGGATTCCCACTTGTGTTTTACATCTTTTCAAACCTTTTTGCTTTACTCTGATTATAAAACTAATGTGTTCTGATTGTATGAAGATATAGTTACCTATTAGTGCTGTGATATTAGTGCCATCTTACAATCTTGTTTATGATGATTGCTATATTTTTTTTGACAGAGAGAGAGTATGAGCAAGCATGTGAGCAGGGGAGGGGCAGAGAGAGAGAGAGAGAGAGAGTATGAGCAAGCATGTGAGCAGGGGAGGGGCAGAGAGAGAATATGAGCAAGCATGTGAGCAGGGGAGGGGCAGAGAGAGAGAGAGAGAGAGAGTATGAGCAAGCATGTGAGCAGGGGAGGGGCAGAGAGAGAGAGAGAGAGAGAATGAGCAAGCATGTGAGCAGGGGAGGGGCAGAGAGAGAGAGAGAGAGAGAGAGAAAGTATGAGCAAGCATGTGAACAGGGGAGGGGCAGAGAGAGAGAGAGAGTATGAGCAAGCATGTGAGCAGGGGAGGGGCAGAGAGAGAGAGAGAGAGAGAGAGAGAGAGAGAGAGTATGAGCAAGCATATGAGCAGGGGAGGGGCAGAGGGAGAGAGAGTATGAGCAAGCATGTGAGCAGGGGAGGGGCAGAGAGAGAGAGAGAGTATGAGCAAGCATGTGAGCAGGGGAGGGGCAGAGAGAGAGAGAGAGAGAGAGAGTATGAGCAAGCATGTGAGCAGGGGAGGGGCAGAGAGAGAGAGAGAGAGAGTGTGAGCAAGCATGTGAGCAGGGGAGGGGCAGAGAGAGAGTATGAGCAAGCATGTGAGCAGGGGAGGGGCAGAGAGAGAGAGAGGGAGAGTATGAGCAAGCATGTGGGCAGGGGAGGAGCAGAGAGAGAGAGAGAGAGAGAGAGAGAGAGAGAATGAGAATATCCTAACCAGGTTCCACACCCAGCATGGAGCCCATCAAGGGGCTTGATCTCAGTACTGTGAGACCATGACCTGAGCCGAAATCCAGAGTTGGATGCTTAACGGACTGAGCCACCCAGGTGCCCCCTTACTATTTAAAAAAAAAAAAAATTCTGGAGGGAAAACCTTAGAGGGTCAAAGTGATGCTTTAGATGACAAAGTAATCATAAAAAATATAAAACCTATGTCCACTACTGACATACTATGATTTTATCTATCAATTATAATTGGGTTAGCAAAAACGGTCCAAGTTAAATGGTCACAGGAGTAATTCGGCATGAAAAAGGCACAGGCTAAGAAAAGTTACTTAGAGAATAACATCATGCTGATGAATGAGGCAGGGGCTGTCACACCTGATCGTGGTAGAGTTCTGGTGATTCAGAGTTAGAAAACTCATGACGCTCTTTGCTGACACTCCTGAAACCTAGCGAGCATGGCAACAACCCTCATCGCCATGGTTCTCTTTTTCACTGTGCTGGGGAATAGGCTGTCAATACTTTTTAATCGGCCGTTGGTATAGTCGAGTGGAAACCTATTTAATATGCTAGATATAGTGTAATAAGAGAAGGGGAACAGGCAATAGAAAGCCATACAAAACCTTTAGGTTATTTTTTGGTAATGCCGTCTGAAAAGGAAAGGATGGAACCTAACGATTATCAGATCCCCTGAAGTCCAGGCCTTCTGTTCTATTGAATTTAAGGGAAGATAGCCCGAGTGTAACGCTTCTCAGCCTTGATGCCAAAGTCTCAGTGACTGTCACTTGTTGGGAGGGTTGGCCCAGATGTTTTCTCCTCAGTGGTGAAAAGTGCTGGAGTTGGCTCCCAGCCCCCGAGGAATGACACAGAGCCCATAGGCTAGCTCTGCATGGGAATGCAGAAGTTGGAGAACTTCATCTTCCCCGGGCACAGAGGAAAAGAGGCTGCGACTCTGTGGTGAGAGAGAACAACCGTCTAATAATTTGTTTTGAACTGGCTTCCTCATGGGGAAGAAGAATTCGCGGCGGAGGCAGCACTCCTCACGGCACTTGCAATGTGTCTCTCTCTGCTGGTCATTTCAAACCTCTGAACCCCAGGGAAAGCCTGACTCACAGACTGTTTTGGGGCATGAGTGCTTAAGGGTTTAATTAAAGAAAGCTGACTCTGGAAGAAAGATGTCAAGTGGGCACACAATGCAGCGGGTAGGAGGTGCCTGACTCACAAGGAATGGCACACGGGGAGAACGCTCCTTCAGGAAGTTGTCCATTTTCCTGCGCCAGGAACTGAGAACACGGGTGGCACGTTTATCGTGCTGCCCACAAATGCTTAAGGTCTCTTTGGATGTTTCATAGAGGCCTTCTGAGTTCAGGTAGCACTGCGGGATGAGGGAATATTTGGTGCTTGGGTTTTGTTTTTGGTTTTTGATTGTAAACTGGTAGATCTAGGTGTATTTCAGCAAGAAAGTTAGAATGTTGGGGGAGACTAACATCTTCTTTCATGTGAATAGGCTCTCTCATTCTCAAATCAGAAAAATATTCACATTCATACTTGGCTTCCTAGCAGAGTAACAGTTCTCTCTCTTCATGTGTCAGTTCCATGCTGGCAGAGGTCGGGGATGGGGGGGAGGGATAGACACTGAGCATGTATGAAGAGATCACCTCCCTCCCTGTGGTCTTCTGTAGCCACCTTGTGTCACGTTGGCTCTTAGAAAGCTCTGTGGGGGAATCAGCTTCATGAGAAGCAGGCAGAGGAAGTCCCCAGTTCCTTTCCCCGGGCTACACTGTGTCGGGGCTGTAGAAATAAGACAGGGCGGCAACAGGAAATTCCTGGGGAATATTCTTCTGGAGCGTTCTCAGGAAGAAATTCTGGACAATAACTGGTCAAAGGTAGAATAAAGAGAGCACGTGAGAGACCCAGCCTGCCCATGTGAAACCTGCTGGGCTAGGACATTAACGAAGGAAGGGGAAGTTATTTAAAACCACACCGCAGCGCTGGAGTAGCTGGGGACTAGAAAAGAGAAAATATGCTTCCAGTGTTTCCAAAAACAGGAAGAGAGAAATGAACCTGCCAGTTGTTACTCTCTTAATTTAATCTCATGGGAAGCAGTGAAAAAAGTACTGCAAAACAAAAGACATGTCTTACAAGAGGGTTAATCAAGTCATGAGAATCAACAACTTGATAGACCCTGTTAAAAAACTTAACCTTTATGAAATTGGGGATAAAAAAGCTAACAGAATTTGATAATGAAAGTGCTACATTAAAATAACTACTTACTTGTGGTTTGAAAAAATAATTAATCCGGGCTGAGAAAGATCCCACTTAGAGGTTTTCAGCTTTGCCTGGGGCTTTACCAATGAGCTTGATATAGAAGTATCTTCAGGCTCTAACTTGAAACTATTTTTGTTTTGTTTGTTTGTTTTGCATATTTACTTTTAAAATAACTGTAGTCATGGTATAGACTTAATGCTATATTCTGTTTGTTTTTTTGTTTGTTTTTGTTTTTTATTTTTAGTTAATGTAAAATTGCCCTGAGTGGTTAGTCATTCTTTGTATTTCATAATTTTTATGACTGTGTAATATTCCACCCAGAGACCCCTTGTGTTAGATATTCAGGTTATTTCAAAAGGCATCTCTGCTCTTATAAATAATCTGCAAGCATTTCTGCAGAATACACTTTTTCCCCCGAGTTTGGACTATTTCCTTAAAATTGTTTTTAAATAGGATGAGTGAAGGAAACGAATATCTTGCTGACTCTTTATCCTTTTTGTCAAATTGCTTTCTAAAACCTCTCCACGATTTTCACATGGTGCAGAAAACGTGGATGTGGCCACTTGTGCCTCATGGGGTTATGCTGCGTGAAGGATTCCCTAGATTTAATGGAACTGGAAATCACTCTCACCAGAGGTGCTGGTGAGTCATCTCCCAAGGGAATCCTGGTCTCAAAAAATATTTTTAATGAATTGCTATAAAGAAAAGAAAGAAAAGCAACCACCGATTGGAACTTTAGATCGCCTCCGATGGAAGGATTTCTTATTTCAGGTTTACGTTGTCTCCCAGAACGTGGGTCTACCCCATTCAAGTGGCCCCCAAACTAGGAAGCAAAAAAAAAAAATCAATACATTGAATTTTGTTCCCCATAAGATAGCACCTAAAATTGCCTCACGCATAGCGGGGCTCAATAATATTTGTGAGTAAATGAAATGCCGTGGGAACCTTGTCATTGAAAGTAGCCCTGAAGTGAATGTTTTTTGATCATGTGGTGGCAATTAGGCTGTTCTGCTTGAAATTTCAGATGTTTTTCCACCCAGGTTTTCTTAAAATGAGGTATGCTTCTACAGTTCGGTGCTACAGCCAATATTTGCAAATAACTGTAACAAAAAACTGTTTAAACATGAAAACAAATATTCAGTCTGTCACATCCCAACCCATGTGGAAAGGGAAATACTTGCCGAAAGTGGGACTTCTTAATATTAGAAATCGTTCGGTTGGAGCAGGAACTTTTTAAAAACTCACAACTTTAATAAGTGAAAGAGACGTGGTGATGTAAAACCACAGACATGTTTAGCACATGAGATCATTCAGCCTCCTTCTCACCTTCAAAACAAAAGGTTTTCCTTTCTCTCTGGTTTTTGCTTTTTTTCTTTCTTTCCCCAGTCTCTCTCTCTCTCTCTCTCTCTCTCTCTCTTTACAACCGCGTCAAGTTTTCCTGGCTGCGGCCAGGAAGCAGCGCTCCAGCTATTAAGCTGTGTGAGAACAGTGAACTTGGTCAGCAAGGATCATTTGTCTCCAGTTGTCAACAAAGGTTTGTTTTACTGGGAACAATGACTGCGCAGCTTTGTGGAGAGTGTTGTGTGCAAAAGCGTTAATCAGTAAGCAGCTTGAGCCACACTCAAAATCTCTTTTACATGGTTATTTTGCTCTTGAGGGGTGATTGTTGTCTCTGTCCGTTGGCACCATCTGAAAAAGAAGTTCATCAGTATGCCGGGATGCTCTCTGCGCAGAAAGCTTGACTCAGTCCTCTGTTCCTTTCTTTGCTTCTCTTTAATCTGTTTTCGCCAGCCCACAGCCCCGCCACTGTTGACGGTCAAGTACAGCCAAGTGATTAAGCGATAATGATCTTGGTTTGCATCTGAGATGACAGAGATTTCTAGCCATGGGGACACTCCAGTGCCCTGGACTGGAGTGCCCTTTTCACACACTCACACACAGCCCTCACACTCACAGAGGACCTTGATTCCGAGAAGCACAGAAAGGACGGCTGTTGGCCGTTAGAAAGGGTGCTCGCCCAGAGCCAGTAGGAGGAACTGGGGGTGAATGAATTCTTCTGCTCTGTTTGGCACCGACCGAAAGGACCGAATCACTACAAGAAGCGTCCTGAGCTCACTCCCAGCACGGCTGAATCACCCAGAGCAAGTGGAAAGACGTGGAGCTTGATGAAAGTTTCGATTTGAGTCCTAAGCTGTGGCGCACGTGCCAGCCTTCTCCCTGGACCCACATTCTGGGAGACCCGCCCCAACCCTGCCCACTTAGGGCCCCCCCTCGTCACGTTTTTATGACGTCCAATGGGGTGCAGCTTTCACGCCTCACTGAGGCGGACCAGACTGACACCAGGGAGGGTCCGGAGGGGCATAGTTTCCAGTCCTTTCAGCTTTCGAGAGCCTTGTGAGGTGTGAAGAGGGCAATGCCTGAGAGCTTGGACCTGGGTGTCTAAAAGTCAGAGGGAGCAGTGTTCTAATTTTGACATAGTCTCTCTATAGGCGTATGAACTCGAGCAAGCCAGTTGATCTCTCAACATTAAGAATGGGCATATAAATAATAGGTTAACACGATAAGAGCTTAACGTGAATTGAACACTCACAGTATACTAGGTACTGTGCTTACACACGTTTCATGTGCTATCTCTTGAAATCCTCATGACAGTACGCTGAGGTACATCCTATTATACTGTTATTTTACAAACGAGGAAACCGAGACCCAGAGAGGTTACAAATAATCTTGTAGGTGACACGGTGGGTACGCAGCAGTCGAACAACTCTATCTCTTGAGCCACATTTATTCCAGCAGACCATCCTGCCTCTCCCGAAGTGCCCTGCCTGGTGTGATGTCTGGTATACCAGGATTTCTGCTTCTGGAAGATGGAATAGATGAGATTGAGACGGTTGACCAAGGAGCTCTCCCAGATTTTGGATTCATGCTCACTTCTAACCTTTAATGGTTGGGGAGCAGGGGTCGGTGGGAGGGTGGGGGAGAGGATAGATCTCTGAGAACTAGCATTCTAACTAATCAGTGGTCAACGTGGTTTCCGGCAAGTGGTTTAGGGGTAATGAAGAACTGGAAAGGCTACAAAAGGCTGAGGCATTCCATAGACAGACTTCCCTCCAGGAGGGTCTATGAAGTAATAATAGGAGTGATAATACAGGAAAACCCATGCGGGGTCTAGGGAGTCACTTTAGTCAAAGGTCTTTGAGTGCAGAGACTGAGGTTGGTGCGAAGACTGAGGTGCTGAGACTAGAGTTCCGTTGGTGCAGCTGAACTCTAGCCGTCACAAGAAGTCCTGGAGTGTGAGTCTTTGGACGTGCCCCTTGGAACATAGTCTAAGCCCCGAAGACTTCACTTTCCTTAAGCAGAGCTTCCCTTAGCCAAGGCTGGAGGGAGTTGAAGGTTTTAGACTCCTTAAGAAAGGCAAACTTGGGATAGTACCTAAGTAGGAGGGGGAAGTCCTGCTACAAACATAGGCTTTTCGGGAGGAGACCTGTCTAGTGCCCAGATCCGGGGTTTCTGTGGTAATAGCGGCCAGCTGTAACTTCTGGGTGTTGGACTGGAGATTGTCACAAGAGAAACAGTAGTTAACCAGGAGGATCAGGGAGTCATCTTGTCTCCCAGTGTTAAAGATGGAAGATAATTTGGGAACACGCTCTCTTTGAAAAAGCACAGTGTAATTATATCATTGGTGCCAAAATTATGGAGCTGGCCATTGGGACTCATCCTTTTTGTTAATACAGAGATTACTGTCATGCGGTGATCTTGGAAGCAGAGTTGTGATGATTAGAGTAGAAAAGAAATGGTCTCAAACACAAAAGCATTTTGCTTACACACTGATGGCACTGAGGTATATTAGGATCGACAGTCTACTCTTTGGTAGGGTCACAGTGTCCTGGGTAATTTTAACCTATCACTCACTGACATCTTAGTGTCAGATGTTTACACATGACTTCGTATATGGAAGTAATAGAAGAAAAAAAAAAGAGAACAGGAATAATACCGATGGTCTCCTAATTTTAGATGTCCTTTCTAGTTCTTCCAACTTCTTTATCTTTATTATGGCTTCTTCCAGAAACCTCTGTTGATGACATTGATGATAGTAGCTATTATTTTATAGCATTCTACTCGTTGTCAGTCCCTATGTAACATTCAGAAATTTTCTTGGATTGTAACTCCTGAACAAACCAAATAAGTTGGAGATTATTATCTATATTTTAGTTAGCACATGGAGATCCAGAGAAGTTATCTAATTGCTTAAAGTTACACAGCTAGTGGCAGAGTGAGAACAGGAACCTCAGAAAATATAGTGCTAAAGTTAGACTCCTTTATTTCATCTTTAAAAATTCTTTTAATTGAAAAAATTGTATTTATTTTTAGAGAGAGAGAGAGAGCATGAGTGGGGAAGAGGGGCAGAGAGAGAGAGAGAGAGAGAGAGAGAGAGAAAGAATATCTTAAGCAGGTCCCATGCTCAGTGCAGAGCCGACTCAGGGCCCGATCCCACCACCCTGGCCCTGGGATCATGACCGAACCAAAATCAAGTAGGACCCACAACTGACTTAGCCACCCAGGCTCCCCTTCTTTGTTTCATTTTTAAACATTTTTTTGAAATATAAAACAGTGAATTAAAAAACAAATTAATGTCAATCTTTTTAAAAAGCTAAAGATTTAAAGAAATTGTTTCAACATCTTAATTTCTGGTAACTAGAAAAAAGAGAAGTATTGTTTGGGCAAACTAACTTTTGTAGACCAGAGAAAGGGAAGGGCTTTAACAGGAGCATGATGACAACCAGAAGGCCTTCATTGGCCTGGTAGATGTCACTGTTCTAGATCCCATGCCTTCTGCTAGGTTCCTTTGCAGTATATACTTTAATAGTATTTCCCATGAGGGTCTGTGAGCAGGAGTATCTGTTCACATTTATACTTCCTGGGAGTCTCTATGAGTGATAAAATCTTGATCTGTCATTGTCTGAAAATATCTTGTTTTGTCTGGCTGATTAAATGATAGTTTAGTTGGGCATAAAATTCTAGATTGTCAGCAATTTTACTTAGTATTTTGAAGATTTTAGTATTGTTGGCCTCTATTTTGCTTTTCAAGTTTGCTAACCATCTCATTTTTTCCTTTAAGAGTTTTGCTTTATTCTGATGTTTTTCTGTTATGTCAGTGTCATACAGATGCAGATTTATCTTTATTTGTCCTGTTCATTCTTTCACTCTGAGAATTTGTTTCTGAAATTGTGGGTGATCTCTCCAAATACCCCATCTTTGTAATTCCCTCCATTCTTTTTTTTTTTTTTCTGGAATTGTTGTTCGATGTGTAACAGAGCCTCTTTATCTTCTGAATCTCCTAATTGAATCTTAATATTTTAAAGAAAAATAAGTTTTCCCCTTGTTCTTCCTTGTAGGTGAAGTAAAGTAATACCTCCTAGTTCACTGTTGTTTTTGGGTGTGTTACATACAGATTTTACCTCATCTGTTGAATTTTTCTAGTTCAGTGAGTATACTTACACTCTCCAAGACTTTTAATTGCTTTTTAAAATGTCTGCCTGTTCGCATTCTCCTTTTTGTTCATGAATGCTTGTGCATTTTTGATGGATATTGCTTCTTTCTTTTTCTTCTTCATCATCCTAAGCCTATTTGTTTTACACTTTGACTGTTCTATGAAATTACTTTCATTTGGGATGAATTCATAACTGGATGGTTGATTTGACTTTCTCAGAATTAGATCCTTTTATATGTTTGGAATTCGATTTTGTGGTTTCCTTTAGAATGGGAGGGATTTTTGCTTTTTTGTATTTTTCGGTCTCTCATTCTCCTTCCTTGACTAATGCTTCTGTGGTTTTGCGGCTGCCTTCACCTGGTGCCTCGGGCCCTGTCCGTGACCGAGTATTATATGGCAGTGATGCTGGCTCTGTGATGGTTTGGGGAACATCATGGATTCACACGGCAAGCAGGCAAAATGACTCAATTTCTCTCCAAAGATTTCCTCATGGCTGCTGATAAAACTGGAGCCTCCAGCAGCAGATGTTCTGTTGTTTCGTGTAGCTTACTTTCACAAAAGTGTGGGTACTTGCATACTTGCAGAGGAGAGCTGCAGGCAGTAAGCTGGGCCCCATCTCCCTCTAGCCCATGGCAGTCAGATCTGCCCCCCGCCTCCCCCGCCACCAAAAGTCCAGTTCTTTCTGTGCCGTCTCTGGCTTGGAAGTCATGCATTTCTTTAATCCCAGCCCCTTTTTATTTCTTTCTTTCTCTCCAACCCCCTTTCCTTTCCTTTCCTTTCCTTTCCTTTCCTTTCCTTTCCTTTCCTTTCCTTTCCTCTCCTCTCCTCTCCTCTCCTCTCCTCTCCTCTCCTCTCCTTTCCTCTCCTTTCCTCTCCTTTCCCCTCCTTTCCCCTCCCCTCCCCTCCCTTCCCCTCCCTTCCCTTCCCTTCCCTTCCCTTCCCTTCCCTTCCCTTCCCTTCCCTTCCCTTCCCTTCCTTTCCCTTCCCTTTTTCCTTTCCTTTCCTTCCCTTCCCTTCCCTTCCCTTCCCTTCCCTTCCCTTCCCTTCCCTTTTTCCTTTCCTCTCCTCTCCTGTCCCTTCCCTTTTTCCTTTCCTCTCCTCTCCTCTCCTCTCCTCTCCTCTCCTCTCCTCTCCTCTCCTCTCCTCTCCTCTCCTTTCCTTTCCTTTTCCAGTCAGTGGAGATTTACCCAATAATACCTTATGGATTTTCTTTTTTAAAAACTAGATTTCAAAATGTGAGATACATATTTGGATCGGAGGCCCTGTTTCAGTGCTTGGAGCTGCAGGGCTGAGCTGACCTGCCGTGCCCCATGCTCACTTTGCCAGCTTGCCTGTCTCACGGTAGTTTTCCCAGGAATGCCTAGTACTGTTGTATTGTGGCCTGCCTGTGCCTCCTTCCTTCTCTTGCAGAACTGCTTCAGAAATTAAGGGATTTACTTTCTTCCTGGTATTACCTCGATTGGGCAAATATTCAGAATACATTTCAAGACTCCACCTTCAGTGTAAATGTCAGTATTATCTCGAGTTAAGGAGAACAGTATTAAGAAATAAGTAAGTTTACAGAAATTATTCTCCAGAACCAGTTTTCAGCAGATGTGACATTTGATAGGCTGTGTACCCAAGCACAAACTTCCACCTCGCTCTCACGTGTGTCGTTAGGAAATAGCTGAAAAAGCTTCACGAGTGTTAGGGTTGTCTTTCTTTTTCTCTGAAATAAGAAACAGCATTGTGGTACGGACTTTGATTTATATCGACGCTTCTCAAAAAAGCAAATGTTAATAAAACTGCAAGTAACTTATTGTTTTCACATCTTAATACATTCAAAGAACCGGAAACTGTCCCTACTTCAGGACACTTTTTCAGGGTGTAAAGGGTGCTACTGTGCTATAGACAACTTCTCCAGACCCCCAGAAAGGCTTTTCGGGCCCACTGTAACTTTTCTGTCATGCTAGCAGCTAGTGCTCTTCCGCTCAGATCCTCGCCTCTGGGGACTGACTGGTCCTGGTAACCTCCCTAGCTTAGATCTCTTTTGAAATGCCCTCTTTGCACACAACAGCTTAACATCAACTTTTGTTGTTTTCAGAATTATCATTTACTTGTTTTTAGTTGTTTTTGAAAAAGCCTTTTGCAAAGATATCATGTATACAAGGAAAAATTTCCACGCCAGGCATGTTCTGTAAAAGCACGTCTCTTCCCCCAGTTCGGTTTCACTCCCTCAGGCCTCCCCCAGGGAGGGCCACTGCCGCTATTGTCTCGTGCACCGGGGCTGAGGTGACCCAGGCCTGCATGTGCACGTCCCCTTTCCGTAAAAGCGAACAGTCACATGTCACACACACCGTTCGGAGCCTGGTCTTTGATGTCTAACAGCTTGCTTTGGAGCTCCTCCTCGGTCAGCATATATAAAGCTGTCTGATGATTTTTCACATGGAAACTGTTAACTATTGCTAAAAAAATCTTCTTGTCCTGAACAGAGCATTAAGTGGGAGCTGTGAATGTCCACTGTGGGTTTGTTGTATTTTAAAGCAGCGTGGACTTTCTTGATGTGGTTCTCCTGGCAGGTGGATTTTGAACTTCATGCTCGAGTCGACAGCAGAGCGAGAGCTTCTCCGTCGGGCTGTCAGTTACCAAGTCGTCTTTCAGTTCTGTGTTTCCAACAATAGGTGGCACCAGCAATTTCTCAATTTGGGCTGTATGTAGATGTGAAGCATCATTATTTTGACCATTTTTCATTTCCTATCGTTGTGTTCACAGATTATTAAGAACAAAGATGTGTTTACCTGAAGGCCGAGGGGCTTGCGCAAGCAGGCGTAGGAATGTGGGGGTTAGGAAGCGCCTTGCAGAAAGGTGCCTGGGGTTCCATGCTACCCCCCTCTCCTTGCCCCCTGCTCATGGCAGGCATTCGGTGAGACCAGACAGTGAGTGAACGTGTGTGACTTCGCTGACTATGAATGTGAGTTCGTGTGTACAAAATACATCTTTGTACGTGAATGTTTTGGAGGTTGATGGTGCTGGAACTTGGCCCGTGGCCACACTGAGGAGTCGCACATCCTCATGGCATACCCTGTCCCCTCTGAGTTTCATCTCTGTCTCAGCCCCTCCTGCGGCCCCGGGTGCTCTGTCTGTCGTGCCTAGAAGGTCCCACCAGCCTTTAAAACACAGCATTTAAAAAATTGAATTTCTCTCCTAATTCCCCAGGGAGCGGTCCCCTTTTCCTTTTAATTGCCGCCTTAGAGTCCCTCCACCAATTTCTAATTCAGCCTTTTGTCTTTCAGAAAATGTTCTTTATTTTTGTTCCCTGGCAATACAAGGCTTTGGTCACTTTATAACTGTGTAATTCTCCTGCCCACTCCCCTTCTGTTCTTGTTAAGAATAGGAAGAATAATCCTGCTGGCTGGAGGATGGAAAAATGATAGAGGGGCCTTACCAAGGTTTTCTAAGTTAAACCTGTACTGATCCCAACAAACGATGTGGTCTGGTCCAGTCGTGCCACACATTCTGATGTCACTGTCCCTTTGCCGATATCCCTGGGGTCCAGGGGAAACCTTTGACGAAATGAAGGAGGCTCTAGGACCCCTAACAGTGCGTTTTTCCATTGAATCTGCATCGCATCTCCTTTTGTTTTTTTTTTTCCCTTCCTGAAGGGAATTCAGAACTGCTTACATCCCACGATGAACACCTGTCGGTTTCTGTCTTCATGGAACCTTTTGATCTTGTCGAAGTTCCAGATAGGCTTGTATCTTTCTGCCAGGACTTTACAGATTCCTGAGTTCCTGAATCTTCCTTTGTCTTCTGTAAATCAGCATTGACTCTTAGAGATACTGGCTTTTTCAGATATCATTCAGGTATTTCAGTGGCTGGTTCGAGTGACTCTCTCCGTCAGTAGTATGAAATTCCCATGGGAACCCCAGAGCACGCATTCAGAATTATGAGTGTTCTTTGTGCCCGAAGCTCTGTACTGATCTGCCCCATATCTTGCCATTGCCCTAGGACAGGAATCCATACCCAAGATGCCAGTACAATCCTGGAGTCACCCCCTCCTCCACAAATCCTGCTTTAAAACCTCTAGTAGCTCATCCCGTCTTTCCATTTAAGACTGTCATTATGTGGGCCTAACTTAACAGCTTTTTTCCCTTTGTAACATAACATGACCCAGAACTATCCTTGGGAGTCCGGCAAACTCAGCCCTGTCTTTCAGGGAGCAGGAAAGGTCACCTGCCTCAGAGAAGAATACCCAAGAAAGGGAGGAAGAGAAACCTAGAGGTGCTTGGTGAGGTTGCTGGCTGTTGTAGAGCTCGCTGTCCCCTTCCGCGCCTCTCCTTATCAGCAGAGCAAAGGGACAGAGCTCCTGTGCTGTCTTTCTGCAGATCGGTCCCCACACCAGGCTTCCTAATTGTGCGGTAGGACTTTTGTTTTTCTTCCAAGGATGCTCCTAATGCTTATTCTCACCAGATTTGTGCGAGGTGTGTGTGTGTGTGTGTGTGTGTGTGTGCGTGTGTCTGTCTCCAGGATCGGCTGTGTTCCTCTTAGGCATGAATAATTCTGATTCCCATTACAACTGGGTGGGTTAATACTCTGGGAATTTACTTCAAACTCATTCATAATAAGAGTCACTACTTCTTAAGGTCTTGCAATAGCCTGACATTGGGCACCCATTGTCTTTTTAGTCCTGATCAACAACTCTGTGAAGTAAATACTGTGGCTCCTGCCCCGTTTTGGAATGGAGGAAATCAAGGTCCCGGAAAGTTAAGTAACTTGCCCAAGGTTATACAGATACGAAGTAGCCAGAAGTCCACTTGGCTGTCTCCTTCATACCTTGCTAACTCCACACTTGGAGGTAATGCTGTAAAGGGCTGTTTCGGAAAGAAACAGGAAGCCACGTTGCTCTCCTGTCCTTGCCGAACTCTTTCTTACCATTCACTTGCCCTTAGCCACAGGCTGCTTGCGATCCGGAGTTTGAGCCCAGGCATAGCACCCTCTAGGGAAGAACTACTGTTTATGGTTGAGTTTTGTAAGTTGTCTCTGTTGGTAATTTTTAAATTTATCTTGATGACTGCGCGCAAAGCACTGAGCGTGCGGTTGTTACAAACGCATATATGGTCCTGTCTCCATAGAATTTTATAGATTAGTTGGGGACCGTTCATGCTATCTGTAGATAAAAAATAAACACGTAAGAGGCCAACTTACTTTTCTTCATTCTTACCATCAAAACGTTGGAAAGCAGAATGAACTTGAGCACCCACTGCCAGATCTGTTGGGAAAAGACACGTGTATGAATACATTGTCTCAGAGTTAGGAATTAGTAATTCAAACCAGTATATGTTTGAAGTTGATTAAAGGAAAATAGTCAGATTCCAGAATAATGATTTAAATGTGCTGGAACATTACCCATTACCCACACATTATATAAATATATTTTAGAATCCTGGCCAGTTGTTAAAGCAATACTGTTTCAGGTAGGTGGTGCTAATAGGTATTCACGCAGTCATAGAATGTGGCGTTTAAAGACGTGTGACCTTCTCCTTCCTCATTTCCCCGAAGAAGTTAAAACTCAGAGAAGCTGCATGTGCAGTGTTCCCTTCCTCCCCAAATTGAGGACTCGTAGGATACATCGACTCTGGTTTATTCAAGGTCCCAGGAGTTCAAGTTGTCAACATCTCACCCTTCTCATACATTAGCAATGTCAGTGGCTTGGAAATTAACATGATGTGAACTTCATGATTCTTTCCCTTAGATGTGGCTGAAGTAGTGTGAGCTCATCATCGAGAAGCAGTTAGCTCTTGTCTCCAGCCTGCGTTGTCTAAGGCTCATCTGCTACTCTTACTACCCGGCTTTACTAGTTCTAGTGACTCAAGAGGCAGTTTTACTCTGTGACTACGTTAGCAGACCACATTAAAGCCTCCGTGTTCCCTGCTAGGTTGCAGGAATGAGTTTTCTTAATGCCATCACTGAATTCCAATGGAGGAAATAAATTACTCATGCATTTTCTAATGGCTGAGAAATTTTCCAGAGTCTTGGCTGTCTCGTTCTCATCGTGCCCAGGTTCCATTACCAAAGAGTAATTGATGTGATTTTGACGAGCAGGCTGATACTGCTTACAAAACCAACTAAACAAAACATCTGAGTCATACATCCCAGGACAGGATTTCACAGTAAACTATAGAAGAGACAAAAGTTTATAGTTATGGGCAAAAATGCTAGGCTTGGAGGAAAAAAAAAAAAAAACCCCTGTGGTCTTGCTTTATTAGCTTACTGACTTTGTCCATGTGGGCGAGCTACTTAACCTCACTGAGGCTGTTTTCCTCATCTGTAAACATGAAGATAGTCATAATAGTATCTGCTGTAACTACCTCGTATGGTTGTTGAGAAAATCACATGAGATAAAGGCTCACTAGAAAAATATCTGTGAAGATCTGTGTAAATGTGAGGGCTTAAAAATATTGCAGTAATGATAAGGCAACTCAAAGTGACAATTGTGCTCTAATTCTTGGCATGCAATTATGTGTAAGAGACCATTACATGGGCGCTTGGATGCTTTTATGTGTTGGTATAGTGACAGTGTTCAGTGTTTGAGAAGTGGAAGTCACCGAAGGAACGAATTTGCTGTTCAGCATTGACATCAGTAAATGAAAATAGCTTGAAATATCTCCTTTGTTTCAAAAATGGTTAAAAGCAGCTTTTGAAGATTTAAGCTATAGAAAAAGATGGAAAGACATGGTAAGTGAGGAATGGGGAGAAGGGAAAGTGGGATGAAGCAAAGGGTTAAGGTAGGACCCAAAATGTGTCGCACAAGGCCCTGTGCTGTTTGTTAGAGATGAGTCAGAGATTGGGGTCTGAGTTTTCCCGGAGGCAGGGCAGTAAGGGAAACACAATCAGCAGTGTGAATCATGGTGCCCTCAAGGTTAAATAGTGAAGCAGGGCTATTTCTAATAATGAGACACAAGACAGTGATTTTTCCCAGAATCCTCATAAAGAGCGTGGTGCGTGAGGAACAGCATCCTACAAGACGTCTTGATGATAAACGTTTTTTGAAATTCTTACCAGTGTGATTGCCAGATGGAACACGGACAAATTCATGGTCTGGTACCATGATTTTAGTTGCTTGGTTATGATCATGACTGAATGTATGTTAGGACTAGAGGTAAATCTCTGAGACCACCTTGGTGCCCCCCTTTTGTCTTGTGGGTTCGGGACCAGTGTCCTGAAGGAGGCGAGTGTCGGCTCAGCATCCCGTGTGCTTTGATCAGTGCAGGGAGCTCCGAGTCAAAGTAGTTTGCTCTGAGACCCTTCTTTGTGATGGTGGGAACTTCCCTTGCCTTGGTATAAATACCATTTGGTACTTTGAACATGCGTCCGGTTGTGAGCTTAGCAGTTTACTTTGGTGGGTTTTTTCTGGCTGTTTGTTGTAGAAGTGTAGAAGCTATGGGACTCGACGGCGTCTTCCTCTATTGCTTGTTTTGTTTTGTTTCCACTGTGGGAGTTACTGATCAGCCTGACAGATCGGATCAGGAATTTAGAGAGAATAGGTCTCAATATGTAAAGTTTCTAAAACTTGCCATTGTACCTGGGAAACCCATCCTCATAAGGCATCCTCAGGACTGTTGTCAAAGACATGACCAGAAAATGTAGAAAAGCATCAGTATTTTAAGAAAATTAAGATCAAACCCCAAATCTTAATTTCGGAACATAGCTGGAGTTTAAAAACATTGGCTAAAAGCCTAAGGGACTTTTAGGTTGGCTTCTTCGGTGAACGTATTTGCGCACGTTCATGGAAAGTTCTCATGTGAGTAGCAATTGTTCAAGAGGTTCCTGTGGGTGTTGTAGGGGCCGATTAAAAAAACTTCTTTCATCAAGGAACCATGAGATCAGCCATGGGAATTCAAGGGGCCCAGGTACTAGAGAAAATAAAGTTGGGCCTCCAAAAGGATCAGTCAGTGGGCTTGGGGATTTTAGAGGAATTTGATTCTTGATGGTCAGTTTGTGGGGCAATTTGCTTGTGTCATTGAGAGAGGCGTGCTTATGAACTTTTGACCTGAGGGTGGTGATTCATGGGCAATAAACTCAGGAAGCAGTGATAGAAGTCATCTGTCATTATCTGTCTCCCCTACAAGGTTAAATGACTTTACCAAAGTCACAAAGTAGGAGACCAAGACTTGAGTTTTCTCCACCTTGGAGACGTGTGGGTGTGTGCTGGGGTGGAGAGGAAGAAGAGGCAGGCCAGATGTTAACCCCCTTCTCCATCTGTCTTCTTGTCTCCTAATGTGCAAAATTAGAACTTGGGACCACATTATCTCAAAGCAAGTTCATAAATCTAAAAAGAATTCTTCTTGGGAAGTGTAGGTGTGGGAGATGTTAAGTGCTTTAAAAGTAATCTTTCTCCTTCTTAAAAACAAAAAAAAACAAAACAAACCCAAACACCCCGGTCTACCTAAAAAAGTGTTTTTCCCCGAATTTTCTAAGGAACAGCACTTAGAGGAGTAAACCTGAAGGCTCCTGAGCTAAACAGAGTGGAGGCATAATCTGTTACCCGCCTTTCGTTGTACAGCCTCTGAAGGAGCACGGTAGTCCGAGGAGTGGGACGCCACGTCTTTTTCATTCATCTTACTGACAGGAAAATGAATTTGATGTCTTTTATCTCAAACATATGCACTTGCTAAGCCAATGTGTTAAGATACAAAACATATACTGCATTTCTTTTTTTTTTTTTTTTTTTTTTTTTTTTACTCAAATGGCTAGCACGTAGTTAAAGTATAACACGTTTCCATGAACGTGGTACTGACCAGGCTTGGTTTGGGTGATGCCTTTATACTTTTTTTTTTTCTTAAGTAGTACTGTTTTTTGACTCTCACGTCTCAAAAGTTGCCTCCCGAATTAGTGATCTGTGCGAGCACTCGACATTAAGTACTGACACTGTGACTTGAAACATTTGGCAAGCTTCAGTGTTTTGGGGTTAAGCACAGTCTTGGCCGGTTCTGTTTATGTTTGTTGTAGGTGAGGAGTGTTCAGTGGTTCGCAAAAGAAAAGGCTGAATGCAAGGCGAAGTAGGGGGGCCCTTCTAAGCAGCCCATTTCTGCGTGTCCATTTTCCAGGTCCTAAGGTGAGTCAGTGTAAGGCTTCCCAGAAGAAGTGAGTCATGAGGAATGGGATGCAGAGAGAGGTTGCCTTTCTGATGGGTGGCAAGTGGGATAGCCAGGATGTATTTAGTTTGGGAGTGGCAACAGAAGAGAGAGAAGGAAGATACACTTTGCCACGGGGTTTAGAGAGCGTGTGGTCCCGAATGTGGGCAAAAAGCTTAGAGCTTGTAAAGTGGTGTCACATACACCTCGCCCCCTGGTTCCCTTCCCGATTCTGTCCACGGGCAGCTGATCTGGTCCTGACATTTCCCCCAGAGCCACATGCGAGGTAGACACTGGTCTCCTGAATATGTGGCGTACAGTCCCCTCGGGCTTGCCGTGCAGACAGATCACCTTTGTCTCAAGGGGACTGTTGTGCCCAGAAGATGGAGATGTGGTGGCCTGAGGGGCTCTGGGTTTTTGTCTGGTTTGGTCAGACTGAAGACAGGCGGTGACCCAGCTCTGGTTATCAGTCCCCTCCTCTTTACGGTGAGAATTTTGCCTGGCTGACCTCGGGTCCCTTTTAAGAGCTCTTAGAGTTGGTTCCCGGCCCTGGGGCTTCTTGCTTAAGGACGGATGACGATGCCCTTTCAGACTGTCTGATTCCTATCATCTCGTTTGCCGAGGCCTCTTTTTCCCTTCATCATCAGTACAGACAGTGCTTTTCTCCTCTGTCCTGCCCCTTGGTATTTCCCTATGTTATGTTTGCCCCTTTTCCTCGTGTTAGCCAAAGGCAAGTATTAGATTTTCTATGCTGTGCATTCATAGTTCTTTGTCTTCAGACGTTTTTTGATATCAAAGGGGAGTTGTGGGAAAAAAAATCAGGTCAGGTACCTGAATTAAATCTAGAGAAATTTCAAAGCCTCTTGCCTCACTAATTGATCTTTGTATTTCCATTCATCTGAGGGGAACGGGAGAAAATTTTTGTCCAGCTAATTCATGGGCCCTGCGTTAGTCATGTATTTTGCACGTGTTTTAGGGTTCCACGAAAATGCCGGATGAAAAATAACATATTTTATTTCTCATCTGTTACCCATGCATTTTTGGTTTCCTTTTAAATTTCAAACAACTTGGCACTTACAGTTATGAGTGATGCAAAGAATTCCCATTCGCCCTTTACCCAGATCCCCCTGATGTTAACATTGTATCTCATTTTTACCTTATCCTTCTCTCTGCTCTTCGAAAATGTTGAGTTTTGATATATATCTGCATCTTTCTTAAATTTTTTTTTCTTTTCAATGTTTATTCATTTTTGAGAGACAGAGACAGAGCGAGAGGGGGTGGGGCAGAGAGAGGGAGACACAGAATCCGAAGCAGGCTCCAGGCTCTGAGCTGTCTGCACAGAGCCCGACGTGGGGCTCGAACCCACGAACTGCAAGATTGTGACCTGAGCTGAGGTCAGACGTTCAACCGACTGAGCCACCCAGGCACCCCTAATAAGTTTTTGATATGGAAGTATTTTGAGATTATTTAAATATCCTATTCCTCATCAAACTCTTACCCTCTGCGTTTATTTACACTGATTACTTTCTAACTCCAACTTTCCTTCTAAATTTATTAGTTTAACTCAACAGTAAAAAAAAAAAAATTATTTACACATACAGTGTATCATGGATTTTCCTTTTGTCCAATATGTTATAATCCATTGCTATCAATATTTATTTTGATATTCAAAACGTTCCAGATTTGGCCAGTGGTAGTGCTTTCAGACGGTCTCCTGAGTCCTTTGGAAATGTCCCTACCACTCTTTGAGCAGTTTTTTACCTTCTGCTATAATTAGATCTTCCAGGCTCATCTAGTAGTTTCTTGCCCCATCCTTGGAACCAGTCATTTCTCCAAAGAGCCATAGTTCCTTCTGGTTGGGAGTGGCGTTCGGAAACCAGGGTTTGGGTGTAGGTGTGCTTACTACTGAGGTTTCATCGCGTCTAGGCTCTTGCCGCAGGAAGGAGTAGAAAACACACACACACAGACACGTTTCTGTCTTCCTGTGTTTGTCTATCTGTAGATGTTAAAAACTTGAGTTCAGGAGCACCTGGGTGGCTCAGTCAGTTAAATGTCCTACTCTTGGTTTCCGCTCAGGTCATGATCTCAGAGTCATGGGATTGAGCACCACATTGGGCTCTGCTCCGAGCATAGAGCCTGATTGGGATAGTCTCTCTCTCACTCTCTTCCTCTCTCTCTCTCCCTCTCTCTCTCCCTATCCCTCTGCCCCTCCCCTGCTCGTGCGTGCACACTCACTTTGTCTCTCGCTTTCCCTCTCAAGATAAAAAACTTAAAACCGAGTTCGTATCACCACCTTCGGTTCTGGTCCAACACCATAGTGCTTGTTCTGGTTTTATCCCTTAGTGTATTTGTATCTCCCTTCTCCAACAATGAGAGCCCTGCTTCTATTATCCTTAGTATATTTCCTTTTCCCCCTCAATTTCCTGGCCACGTGGGTGCCTCCTGGGCCCTCACCTCTTCACCATAACAGTCACATGGGGCAGCCCCGTCTCCTCCCTGCCTACCGTGGGCCTGCTGCACACGCTGACTCTACTGCCCAAGGACTCTCCCTTCCCTTAGCTCAGCTGTATGACTTATGAGATTAAAAAAAAAAAAATACTAACTTTTTTTTCATTGAAAGATGCGTAGAATAGCAATTAAGGTAAAATTCGTACGTGGTATTTTTTCATCTTCCTCCCTGTTCAGTATGGGTATGAGAAAAGTAACCGATATCTAAATATCTGAATGATATTTCGAGAGTTTGGGGCTTGATCTTCTTTATTGAGGAGTGGGCTCAGGGGGTTAACAGTGCTTCGCAGCCCCTTTTGTGTCTGGAGACATAGAACGTGGTGGTGTTTGCACGGCACACAAAGTTAAGTGGGTAAGATTTGTAGAGGGTGCAGTCGCCAGGCCTGGGGGCCATGGGTCTTTAGGTTTCCCTTGTCTTGGTACACCTGTCACCCAGTAAGGCCACAGTTTTGAAAGCTCTGGTTTAGAGCATGGCACTCTTAAGCTGCTGAGATACTCTGAAGACCTCATGCTGGTGTCTGCAGCCTGTGTACCTGAAGGTGGTTAGTTGTCTGTCAGATTTGCACCACTGGTCACAGGGGGACCGTGTGAGAGGAAGTGGATGTCTGACAATAAGCCCCTGTCATGTTAGGTGCAGAAGCTCAAAGCACTTGGTCACATTCGAGGAGGATTCACTAATCACCTTCATTAGTGGAGGATTGCTGTAAAGCCAAAAAAAAAAAAAAAAGAAATTAAATAAAAAAACATGTCTATTCCAAACTCACAAATTCATGTATTCATTCAACAGTTACTTGTTGAGCTCTACTCATGTGCCAAGCACTGTTTGAGTTAATAAGGATGCAGTGATGACCAATGTTGGCTCTCTCAGGGCTCATATTTTAGAAGAGGAAGCAGATAATAAAGAAATAAATAATAAGGAAGAGTTATTTCAGATAGCTATGACTGCTGTGAAAAAAGTAAAGCCATAGGGGTGTTTTAAGATGGTGGTTATGGTGGGGCGGGCACATGGGTTGTTTGAGTATGTTGTGATTGGTTTTTTAAAAAGATCAGTTTGGCTGGTAATGTGGGGCACGGATAATGGGGCAAAGAGTGGGTGTGGAAGACTGGGGAAAGATGATGATGATTTAGACTTGCCTGTCCAATATGGTAGCCATTAGCCATATGTGGTGGTTCCAGTTTGATTCCAAATTAATGAACATATTTGGCACGTGCAGCAACATGGATGAACCTCAGGACGTTGTGTTAACTGAAATGAGCCACACACAGATAAGTACTGTGTGCTTCCATTTACACAAGGTCCCTGGAGTGGTCACATTCTAGAGACAAAAAGCCGACTGGTGGCTGCCAGGGGCTGGGGGGGGGGACGGACTTGTAGTTTCACGGGTAGAGTTTTAGTTTGGCAAGATGAAAGACTTCTGGAGGTCGACGCACAATGATGTGAATGTGCTTACCAGTTCTGAACTGTATACTGGATGATGGTGGTACATTTTACCACAATTAAAAGGAAAGGTAAGAAAAAAAGAACCAGCCAACATTTTCTGTGTGAGAACATGAGAGAGAAGAAGTTTGTGGAGTAGGGGAAGGATGAGAGGAGAGCAAGGCCTGAAAAGAGTAGCCAGAGGGCACGAGACCAGGGTTGGAAGAGGCGGAGAGAGATCTAACCCAGCATATCCCAGGAAATAGCATATGAAAAGGCAATTAAAAACATTTATGTATATCTCCCCCCCCGCCACCCCCCCCTTCCCAAACAAATTAACCTGAAACTCACAGTTTTCTTCAGTTGCACTGGCCACGTTTCCCATGCTTGGTACAAACCTGTGGCTGGTGTCCACCATGTTGGAATGGTTCCATCACAGAAAGTCTGTCGAACGGCTCTGGTGTAGACTGTGCGATTGTTAACGGTGCTGAGGAGAAGTGGACGGATTGGGGGTGGAATCGGGAACTATCACCAGTAGGACTTGTTGGCTGATAGGTTATGGTGGTTCTTAGAAGGGAAGCGACACAAGAAGGATGACGTGTGGCCTTTCTGCTTGAGCAGTGGGGTGTGGACTAGATCAGACTGAAGAGAACCGAGTCCGGCGTCTGAATCAAGAGAGTTGTGCTTTAGGCGAATGGTACCATGTCTTCTAGAGCAGAATCTAAATAAATCTTAATGGAGGTAGAGGGAGAAGGAAAAGTCCGTTTTGATGAGCTTTTCAGTCTCATAAAAGATGCTAAATAAGTCCCATATGTTTGTAAGTCCTCATCTTGCTTTAATTTTAGAGAGGCCATTATTGTCTGTTGGTTGTTTTATTAAATACTATTTCATGCTGCTGCGAAATTTAATTCCACAGAAATCCCTTTGTTTATTTTAATTTTGTTTGAATTGTGATTTCGAGATGCCAACGGAAAGTGACCAGAAAATGGGAGTTTGCTCTTGATTATTGGCTGAAGACTTACTTATTACTGAGGCACCGCAGGTATAGGGCCCCCGCCCAGGCTTCTGACAGGTAAATCAAACTGTACTAGCCTTACCTTTTTGGAGCTTAACCCTTTAAGAGCTACAAGGAAGGCATATCTTCTAAAGGGGGAGCCTCTGGGGGATGAGGGTGCAGCAAGTGGCCTCCTTTAAAACCAGATGACATTTCTTAATCTCTTTCCACAAGGGCGGTGCATTCAGATAGGAGTCCTGGCTGTGTGCT
Organism: Lynx rufus; assembly: GCF_022079265.1. Taxonomy (NCBI): domain Eukaryota; kingdom Metazoa; phylum Chordata; class Mammalia; order Carnivora; family Felidae; genus Lynx; species Lynx rufus. The sequence goes on from NW_025814824.1 coordinate 7,251,549, forward strand.
GTGCACACACGTGCAGTGTTTCCTTCTTCGAAGTCTCTGCCAGTGTTGTCCCTTTTCAGGAACGAGTCACTTGCCCGCCCACGTTTAGGGTGAAGGCCCTATAGCGAAGGGGGGAAGGCTAATCTAGGGTTTTGTTTTATTTTTATTTTTTAAAAATTTTTTAAATGTTTACTTATTATCGAGAGACAGAGAAAGGCAGAGCATGAGCATGGGAGGGGCAGAGAGGAGGAGACACAGAATCGGAAGCGGGCTCCTGGCTCCGAGCCGTCAGCACAGAGCCCAACGTGGGGCTCGAGCCCACAAACAGGGAGATCGTGACCTGAGCCGAAGTGGGACGCTTAACCGACTGAGCCACCCAGGAGCCCCTTGTTCTGTTCTAAATGCTGCCATGCCTTTGTGGCTAATGGCCTGCAAGCAGGTGTAGTGTCTGGGCCGAGTGAAACAAGTCCCAGCCACACTCCGTGCACAACCCCGCACGCACTCTTCCAGAGAAAGCACCGAAGTCGTCTTTGGCTGCCGGGCGTTGGGTTGACCCAACCCATGAGCCCGTTTCCAGACCCTGAGTGACGGCTCCATGCAGGGGCACCGCTCACAGAGGGACTGACAGGAGCAAACCGGACTTGACTCGGGAAATGTCACGCTCTCCTTTGTTCGCTTCGCTCACGCGTTTTGCAGCGCATGGCTCCGTCCCCCTTTGACTGCTCACCCTTTAATGTAGTGGGGTCTCCATTCTTACGCTGTTGGGCAAATCAGATTGATTCCAATTTGCTATTCAGGAGAGGAGGAGTTTTGATTTTTAATATAATGCATGTGACATTCCTTGTCTGCTTCATCTCTTTTTGTTGTGACAGCCCCCTCCCCCACATCCTGCTCCTCAGATAGGGAACGAATATTTGCAGATCCGAGGCTGTCGTAGGAATAAACATACCAGGAAAGCGTGAGGCGTTCTGAAACCCGAGTCCTAGGCCACAGTGGCCTTCGGGTGGGCCGGAGACCGCAGAAACGTCAGGGGAGGACCAAAAACAGAACCAGGGTGTGCATCGTGGTGAACTCACGTGTGGCCGGTCCACACCGGCTGTCCCCAGCCTTCCTTCAGAACCCTGGTGGGGTTCTCCGAGTCCAGAGAGTTTGGCAATTGAATCCACATTTTGTCCTTACATGGAATTAATTTGGAACCAAGAAAGAAACACTGTCCTGGCATCTGGCTGTTTAAATAGAAAGGAAAGTCAAAGACTTTTTCTTAAAAAACCGTCTTCTTTAAGCATATGTAATAAATTTATACGGACATGATTTTCTCAAACATTAGGAGGGCCGCAGCGGGACCATCACACCAAAGAACACGGAGTCCAGCATCAAAATGAGAGTTCTATTTGAATTTAGGATTGCATTAGAACCAGATTTTTGATTTTTAAAGTCTCCTGTGTCTATCCCTATATTGCAGAACCATTTTAAGAAAAGGATTTTGAACGACCGAGTTGCCTTTCTTTTGAAGGCAAGCTGATACCAACCAAATATTGTTGTGGTGTTGAAGAAAAAAAACATTGAAAGCTGGAACATGACTTTGTAGTAACACAGTGTCATGAGGAAACTTTGAAGTGGTTCAATTATACAGACGTGTTTTCAGAGTCTAGAGCTTTCCGGAGGTACTGGAAAGGGAAGCTGATGACGGGAACGTTCACTGCATCGAAACTGAATCATAGAGAGACGGGTCCATGGCATAGACCCAGGTGGTGGCATTATAGTGAAAATCCATGAAAGCAGAGCATGAGAAAATTCAGGAATCTTTTCTCAGTAGAGCGGCACTCGGGCCAAACAGACTTTTTCCTCACCATAAATGATAAGCCCTGTGTAGCCCTCCACAAAAGCTCGCTGTCGTAATTAACAAGGGAGGTGAACTCCTTTTCCACCTGAAAGTGAGTATGTCTATACATATGCACACATACGTATACGTGCACACACGTGCACATCATTTGCTTGCGTATTAGTCCCCTCCTCCAGGGCGGGGCCTGGGGGTGAGCCCAGCAGCGTTGTGCCTCGATGTTTGTGAGGCCAAGTTTTCAATCTCTCTTCTCCGTTCTCGCATACTGGCTTATCTGCGCACCAGTCAGCTCGTGCTATGAGGGCAGAGTCTCCATTTTTATTCAAATGACCATTTATACAGGGCTTTTTAAACTAGGGGGTGCTGTCCCACCCAGTTTCCCTTTAACCGGCACAACGAGGAGAGGTAGGCAAATATTTTTAAAGTCCAGATAATCCTACTGGGGACTCTCCTCCTGGCTAAGTGACTAGTATATGTTGTCTGCCGTTGACCAGCCTGAAAATTTTTTTCCCAGCCTACAAAATGCACTCTATATTCTGACATGTTTCCCAGCAACATGATTTGTAATCTCAGTGGTGTTAGATGCTGCAGTAGCGAAGGAAGATTTCATTGCACGCAAGATGCGGAGTTATGAAATAACCTTGGTCTTAGGAGAAAATACAGCACCCTTGGAGACTTTATGACCACAGATAAAGAACTTTCAGGAAGCCACAGGAAAACCAAAAGAAGGAAAATGGTGTGACAGACTCTGCCCATATGGGCCTTTTATTTTAATTTTATTTTAAATTTATTTTAAATGTATTGATTGATTGATTGATTGATTGATTGATTTAAATGTGTGGTTTCTCTTGTTTTTCCTAGGGTGGGAGCTCTTGGAGGGGAGACACCAGTGGGTTTCTATCCTGACGCTTAGCACAGCCCTCTCACTTAGGGAGATGCTCAGGAGATGTGGGGTGAATTTAATTGTGAAACAGAAGATATAAGCTGCAGATGGAGATTTTGACTGGCCCCTGCTTCTGACACATGTTGTGACATTAAGTAATTCAGAAGAGGTTTTCTCCGCAAGTTTGCAGAAATTCTCTGCCTGCCGGGGCTAACCATTTGACACATTAATAGCTCTGAAACAGAATATGGGTCAGTTTTGCCACTGCCTCCTTTCCGCAAAAATGCATACTTGAAAGCTTTTATGACAAGATGATCAGAGAGCAGAATTTATTTCTGAGCAATTATCTTACTTTCTGTTAAAGTTTGTTCCATTAACTTCCGTGGTGAGTTTTGTTTGCTATGTGCTGGGGCAGCCAGTCTGGCAAATACGCTCAGTGAGATGCAGTGTCATTAAAACCGACACCCTCTCTCCATCACCTGCTACCTCCCTTCCCTTGGCTTCTGTTATTTTGTTAATAGAACCTGCCTCTCTGGAGTTGTTTGTTTTGCTTACATGATTAGTTTTTGCCTTCCCCGTTACAGTGTAAGTACCATGAAAGCAGAGGATTTGCTGTGTGACCCTCATACCCAGAATGGCTGCAGGCACCTTGCAGATGCTTGATGAGTGTGGTTGTCGAATGAATGAATTGAATGAATGAATAAAGTTATTGGTGCTCTGAGCCTGTGTATACTAGTCACTCACTCACAGATATTTGTCACGTTCTCACATGTCTCCAGTGCCAGTATCCACGATGAACGACGCATGGTACCTGCATTTACAGATTATCATGCCTCGTGCTGTGCTGTCCAATATGGTAGCCACGTCTGGATCTGAATCTAAATCTAAAGAAAATAAAGTTTCTTAGTCACACTAACCACATTTCACGTGCTTGCACGTAGCTAGTGGCTACGGTGTTCAACAGCACAGTTACAGAATACCTCTGTTATCATAGAAAGTTCTGTGGGATAGCGTGCACTCAGTGATCATCATATGGGCACTTGCACTGCAGAAATACGTAATAAATGCTATGTAGGGAATAAGCACATGTTTCAAAGGGAACGTGTAGGGGAGGCTTCCAGCCTAGGGTGTGGCTGGGTTGTCTGAGATGGCTTTCTGCAGGAAGGGTTTCTAAACGGAGACGTCAAGAACGAATAGGGATGAGGCAGGCTACGGAGGTGCAAAGCATGGCAAGTGTCTGAGTCGAAGGAAGCAGCCAGAGAAGGGACTAGAATAAATGCCCGAACCCGGTGAGCTCCAGGAGGACTTGGTATCTTATTCTGAGGTCTACACGGCAATGGCCAGAAGGCGCGTGAGAACAAGCCCCTTCCCGGCAGGCAGGTACACTTGTCTAGCAGCTTCTGTCTCTCGTCAGGCCCAGCCCACCATCCGTCTGCAACCCCTTCCTCATGAACCTTCCTGCTTCTAGTTTTGACTCCTCCAGTTCGTCTCCACCAAAGTCCAAATTCGATTCGGTTATTCGTTTCCTGAAAGCACTGCCTCGCCTCCCTGTACCACTTAGGATAAAACCCACACCTTCTCATAGGCCTGGGAGGCCCCTTATGGTCTGACTCTTGCTTGCTTTCCCCAAATTTCTCTTCTTACATCACCCGTCACACTGTGACCAAGCAGCACCCCCTTCTCCAAATGTTCCATGTCCCTTGCCTCTAGGCCTTTGCACCTGCTCAGAAAACAGTTCCCCTCACCTCCCTCACCTGTGTCTCCATACTTGCTTTTCAGACCTCAGCTGAGGGTGAGTTTCTTCTGGATGCACTGATATTGAAATCAAGCTGACGTGCCCCACCCGTGTGCCCTGTCGCACCTCTGTGTCCTCTATTGTAGATCACACCACCCTCTTTTATTTTGCGTGCTTCTGTGTCTGTAACTCTTAACCTGGGACTGTAGGAGACCACATCTGCCTTCTTGTGGGTTTTGCTCCCAGTGCCCGGCATAGTTCCTCGGTACGTATTTGCTTCTTGAGTGAATGAATGGATTTGATGGTGCATCTCTGTTTCCAAGGTGTGATCAGCCGCGAGTAGGGTTTTGAAATGAAGCTGTGTCTCATTAGGGGAAAGTCCTAAAACACAAACATTCAGGGGAAGAGAGGTGGACATCAGTCCGTGAAGAAAACAGACCAGTGGGCCTTGTGGTTTGTTTTTATATGTAACTTTTTTATTGGGGTATAATTTCATATATAACTCACTCATTCGAAGCGTACAATCCAGTGACTTCTGGCAAGCTTAGAGAATTGTGCAACCGTGACCATAATCCAGTTTGGGGACATGCTTGTCACCCCCGTAAAGGTCCTCACGTGCGTTGACAGGCGCTGCCTGGTCCCACTGCCAGGCGCCCGCACCCTTCAGTCTGTGTCGTGTCTCTGCGGATTCACCTCTTCTGGCCACTTAATGTCAGTAGCGTCATATAAAGTGTGGTCTTCTGTGTCAGACTTCTTCTACTTCGCAAATGTTTTCGAGAGCCATCCATGTTGTAGCAAGTGTCAGTATTTACTTCTTTCTATATTTGATGGTACGACGTTGTGTGGACATACCGCTTTTTGTTGATCTATTTCTCAGTTGGTAGACATTTGGGTTGTTCCCACGTTCTGGCTATTACAGATACTGCTCTCGTCTCTCCTGGGAAGATATGAGGCGTGGGATTGCTGGATCAAAAAATTTGTTTAAATGTTAATTGTGGTAGAACTCACAGGACATTAAATTTACCCTCTTAATTATTTTGAAGTCTATAGTGCAGTATGTTAAATGAATTCACATTTGTTGTGCAACCAGTATCTTTTTCATCTTACAAAACGAAAACTCTCGAGGCACCTGGGTGGCTCGGTGGATGGAACATCCAACTCTTGATTTTGCCTCCGGTCCTGATCTCACAGCTGTGGTATCGAGCCCCGCATCCAGGCCCTGCATGGGGCATGGAGCCTGCTTGGGATTCTCTCCCTCCCTTTCCCTCTGCCCCTCCTCTGCTTGTGCTCACTCATTCTCTCTCTCTCAAAAAAAAAAAACAAAAAACAAAAAACCAAAACACTCCCACAAAACTATAACTCTATACCCATTAAGCAACTCCCCTTTCTTCCTTCCTCCCAGCCTTTGACAACCACCATTCTGTTTTCACGCTCAGTAGACTTGACTAATCTCTGTACCCATGTGAGTGGACTCGGGCAGTGTTTGTCTTTTTGTGACTGATTGACTACACTTAGCGTGATGTCCTCAAGCTTCATCCGTGTTGTAGCATATGCCGGAATTTCTTTTTTAAGGGTGGATAATAGTTCACTGTAAGTACAGACACATTTTGTTGATCTGTTCATCTGTAGATGGACACTCAGATTACTTCCACCTTTTGTCTATTGTGAATAATGGTGTTATGAACATGGGTGTACAAATAGCTCTTTGCAAACCTACCTTCAATTGTTCTGTGTGTATATACCCAGAAATGGACTTCCTGGCTCATAGGGTAGTTCTGTGTTTAATTTTTTGACGAGACTCCATTCCATTTCCATACAGGCTGCACCGGGGTCCAATTTCCCCACTTCCTTGCCTACACTTGTTATTTTCTGTTAAAAGTTTTGTTTGTTTGTTTGTTTATAGAGCCATCCTAAGGAGTGTGATGTTTAACTCTTTAAGAAATTATCAAAGTGCTTTCCAAAGTTGCGACACCATTTTACATTCCTACCATTGGTGACCTTCGTTCCTGAGAGCTGACTTCAGCCGAGGCTATATCCCCTTTCGTCCCCACTAGCTGGTGTTGTGAGCCCGGCAGTTAGTAACATAGCGTCTGTCTGCTTAGAGAACGAGGGACGAGTGGGATGGTGGTGTGGTTGCTGGGTCTCTCTCTGCAGTGAGTGTGCATGCCATCTCCTTAGGGTTCCTCTGTCTTAGGAGCCTGCTGGAAAACCCACTGCCCACATCCATCCCAACGAGAATCCATTTTGTGGGTTTTGTTAAGAATAGGGCCAGGTGGACCTTGCATTTATACAAATCACGAAGAACCCCCAAAATATTGTACATAAAGAACAGGGCACAGAGTCATACACGTAGGACAATCTGGAATAGCATAGTGAACAAGTTTTTGTTGGGCCCTCCCCACAGGGCCAGAATTGAGCTAGCTGCTGGTGGGCCTAGGCATGTGGACACTCAAGGAATTTAGTCTTAAATGGGGAGACCAGCTTCATCTGTAGGAAGCCATAGCCAAGCCCTACGAGACAAGGTTTGGTTAAGTGGGGAAGGGTGTGGTCTGAATTATGAGTGTGGTCGTGATTTTGACGGAGGTATCAGAGAAGGCTTTCTGGTTGGAGGAATGTAAGAGAGATGGGGTTTACCTGGGGAGAGGGAACTGAGGCCTGTTCCAACGCGAGAGGAGGCCCAAAGTGGGCCTGTGGCCTTTTGGTGAGACCATGAGGAGGCTGCCTTGGTCAGAGCCCAGGCAATGGGACCGGGCAAGTGAAGCCACATCCAGATGAGCCCAGTGGGGGGCCTGCGCCTGCCTTCTTTCCCGAGGCTCGCAGGGTAACTGGTACATTTCTTTCTGTATTTCGAGGCTCTGTTATTTTCCAGGGAGCCTTGCTTATTTTTAAACTGAAGACTTAGGTTTTCTGGATTATAAAATCCCAACCAAAGGAAAAAAAAATCCCCAGGGCAGCTCACTGAAGTTCGCTCTTAAAAAAAAAAAAAAAAAAAAAAAAAAAGAAAGAAAAAATCCCTGCTTAGCAGTCATAAATAGCTTGCTGGATATGAATTTAAGCAGGCCAAATTTGAAATTCTATTCTAATTCAAAGCATGTTGCACAGCCCTGTTTTCAGATTGGCAATTCAAATGCTTTCCCAGATAATACCGAAGGACGTTAAGATAAACTAAGGCCACCGCAAAATAGGAAAGGCAATTGGATGCCGAACCTTGCTGATAACAAGAGGCAAGATAATCTGATGGTTACTTTCTGGTTGGGTCGTTCCAAGATGGAATGATTAACCACACCACAAATCCTTCATATATTGCAAAGCTATCGTAATGGGTACTTTCTGATGTTTTCTCAAGAAGGTCTTTGGGGCTTCTGTTACTGGAATCAGGCTCACTTATTCAGGCTTGAGTTAACTAAGGTCTGTATTGTGCGGAAGGAGGCTCCTTTCATTCAGTAAATACCTGAGCTGTGTCTGCTGCATGCCAGGCATTGTTGTTGGACTGGAGGCACACAGCTGACGGACGGAGCATCAGCCCCCATGTTCTGTGAACTGTGCATTGTGTCTTCATGCCAAGCCGTAGGCTGATATTGACAGAAGAAATTAAGGACCAGGCGATGGGATGTCTCCTGTCCTTTATGCCCATGTAGCTTAGCTCTCTCATTTCCAGCCTTGGCCTTAGAGCAGGGGTTCTGGTTACCGGTGATTTGGGCAGTGCCCAGAGGCATTCCGATTGTCATGACTAGAGGGATGCTACTGGATTCTGGTGGGTAGAGGACAGGGGTGCTGGTGGACATCTGCAGTGCATAGGACTGCTCCCCCCAACAAGGAATTTTCCAGCACCGAATGTCACTAGCACGGAGGTTAAGAAACTCGGGCAGAGCAGAACATAAAATGACAGGAATTATACAAAGGCTCTAGCAGTGAGTTTCTCTTTGACAGATACTGTGATTAATATTGTGGAGCAAAGTGAAATGGAATTAATGACTCATAAGGATCCGAGAGCGCAGCTGGCGCGGTGAGCATAGCACGGACTTGTCACTGATGAAGTTTCTGTCATGAAAAGGAAGCCCGTCCTGAGAGGGTCGCTCCCAGCAGGCGCTCTGTTGACACGCGGAGTAGGGCATTCATTGTGTGGGGTGCCCTGCTAGAGTCTGGGGGAGGTTTGGGATCCCTGGCCCGCACCGTGAGTGCCAGTGACATGCCTGGGCATTAGGACAAACCCAGACACCCGATGTGCGCACAGATGCCCCGCAGGGAGATAGAGCTCAAGCTGCTGTTGACAACCTTCAGGAAGGAGCCTTGATCCGGGCTCAGGATTTGCGGGTTCTCCATGAACTCGGCGACTCCCATTGGAAGTAATTTTACCTCTTTGAATGGAGTGTCATCATCTACAAAATGAGAGCATTGAGTTAGATCGGGATCTCCAGAATGGAGTGTGGGCACCCATTTTAGCGTAGGGAGAAAATCTTAGAACTTCTATAATTACATCTGTTTTTTTTCTCATGTCCTCTCCTAAAGTGGCACTTTTGTGTGTTTCATAATGGAACTAGCATGGACCAGTAATGTGGGTGTGTAATCTGTATAAAAACCAATGTACGTCTGTGAAGGGCATGATCACGAGTCTTCTACTTGAAGGGTGCACCGTCAGAGAAGTTGGGGACCCAGACCTCTTCCCGTTCTGGCCGCCGGTGTGACGGGAAGGAATGGCCTTCCTTTGTAGCCCTGGATTCGCCTCTGCCGAAGGGCATACAAGGTGATGGACCCCGGTGTCACCACAAAGCAGCCACCCACAGAGGCCGGTCTCCCGGCATGTGGAGATTGGCGTAGGTCTCTGGGCAAAAAATGATACATTCCCTTGTCACAGACAGTCAGAATTTTTAAAAACTGGCAAGCAACCAGGGTTTCTCAAATTATGCTCTCCGCGAGTGTGGAAAATACTATTCCCTGACAGAAAATTTGATTCACACTTTACAGAGAGCATGGGGACATGGCTGAATTGCACAATCGCGGCTCAACAAAAGGGCCCAGAGTAGAAACGGCGTCTTCCAATCCTGCCCACTTGAGCCCAGGCAGAATCGCAGGCTTGTTTTCAGACACTCGTGCTACACCAGGTTGAGCGACTTCGTAAAGACTTTGCGTTCTTAAGACCACTCTCTGGATGCCGCCCAGAGGCCTGGTTCTCGCACAGTCTCCTTCCCATTGACGTCAGGCTGGGGGGCAGGGAGACGTGTGCACCGAGGGCCACAAGTTGTCCACGGCCCCTGCGGTGTCAGGATTTAAAATAGAAGTCCTTGCCCCCCCGCCCCCCATCTCAAGCCTCTTCCAGATCACTTCTCCTTTGGTCACTCACTGGGGGGGGGGGGGGGGGGGCATGTGCTGACGGCCATAGAGAGAAGCCGGATTTTAGAGATCGGCTAGTCTCTTAGATTACCTTTGTGTGGCAGAAATCTGCCTCGACCCATAAGGGCTTGTCTCCCAGGGGACTGAACGAAAATGAAAACGGTAGGCCTGGTCAGGCCCACACTTGGCAGGCCGAGAGGGGAATGTGACGTTGATAGAATAGAAGTGCGTTTGCCGTTGGTGAACAGTTTGCTTGTTGAGCCGCACATGCTAATCCTGCTGTTTCCAGCTGTGCTCAAGGTACGTATAGTGTTCCTGTGGCGGTTGACCTGGAAGTACTTGGCTTTAGCCAGATAAAGCAAGGGTAGAGTCAGAGAATCCCTGACCTAAAAGTGATCTTCAGTTATCTTTCCGATGGCTTCCTAGTCTCCGGCCCGCGCAGAGGTGGCCCAGGGCGGTGGGCCAGGCTGTTCACCCTGCAGGCCGCCTCTGCCTCTCATGAGCCGGGGGGTCTTGGGCAACCTGTTTAGCCCTTATGTGCTGCTGTTTCCTTATCTGCAGCATAGGCACAAGGAGAAAAATGACGCTGATGTCCTTGCATTGCCGTGACGATTAAATGAAAAACTACCCATAAAGACTTTACTATGTGGGAGGCACGTAGTAATGTGTTAGCTGTCATTATTAACTTGAAACACGAAAAATCATTAATCCCCCCAGTCTCTAAATCACTCTGTAAGTATTGTTTTGAGGTAAAGGCATCCTGGGGAAAAAATGTACATTTTAATTCTGCAGGTGTTTCTTCGGCATTCTGAGAGTTTAGGTTAGGCTGGCAGTGGCCGCGTCCCCTCTCCGCAGTGGGGGGATCAGGGGGGCAGCTGCAGCGAGGGGCTACTCTGCACAACGAGTGGATTTGGCATTAGATCATAAAATTGAACTGGGTTGGGGGCACCTGGGTGGCTCAGTTGGTTAAGCGTCCGACTCCGGCTCAGGTCATGATCTCGTGGTTCGTGGGTTCGAGCCCCGCGTCGGGCTCTGTGCCGACAGCTCGGAGCCTGGAGCCTGCTTCGGATTCTGTGTCTCCCCCTCTCTCTGCCCCTCCCCTGCTTGTTCTCTCTCCTCTCTCTCTCTATCTCAAAAATAACTTTAAAAAACAAATCAAAAAAAATTGAGCTGGGTTGTATCATTGTGCATTGGGAAGTGTGAGCCAGAGGTCGGAATGAGTGTGATGAGTTTTAGTCCTCTAAGTCTGTCTAAGAGTCTGTCATTTTCAAAGGGCTTCTTCATCGGCTTTCAGTTCCTCTGGATCCACACACACACACACACACACACACACACACACACAAACAAAAGTATTTTGTTTCTGCCGACGTGAATGTCCAGATGAAGGTGTCAAACAGTTGTTGTTTGTCAGTATGAAGGATTTAGTCCCACCCCTCTTCCTCCCAGTGCTACATGCCAAGTATCTACATTGAAATGTGAAAACTGTGTTAATCTCTCAATTGTACTCAGATTTGACAGGTCGCATTTCAATAGACAGTTAAACAGTTCAGCTTTGGCGTAAATTGACCCGGAGTTCATATCTATCAAAGATCTTCATCCAGGCATTCAGTTCTGCATTTTTCACAGATATATCATTTCATTTGCGGATGGTTCGAACTCCTCGTTAGACCTGAGAATTTGAGGTGTGAGGCCCAGGGTTCTTCTAGCCCAGCAACATGCTGCGGAAGAGATTATCTTTTGTTATTTCGTAGACCTCAAAGGCCTGGGAATATGGTGGTTTCTTTAAACATCCCACTGTTCGACCATAGTTTCTGTTGGAAACACTACTTTTTATTTGTAGAAAACAAATCTCTTTGAAGGTTCAGGGATGCCAGCTAGTCTTTGCCAGATGTTCAGTGAAATTTGGTGAACAAAATCTTGTTTTGGCCGGTTGTGTTGTACATTTTTGGAAGACCCTCTGTATAGCCTCCTCAAGCTTTCTTCTTTGCAGAGTAGAGACTTTGATCTGAAAAAAAAAAAAAAAGTCTTTAGTAAAAGTACAGGAAATAAAACTGATCTGTACATTTTCTCGAACGCTTCTAAGATCCCCTTGCCAGAGAGTCCTGTCAGAGATTTCCTGAAGTTGAGTGACCAGAAAGCATAAAGCCTTTCCCTCCCTAATTTGAAAGCGGAATTTGCAGCCATTCACTTTCCCTTCTATGCCCTCAGCTCTCTCCTCCGTTTTAGATCCTTACGGTTCGTTCTCAAATCAGATTCAGGTATCTTGTGTCTTAAAACAAGCCAGCAAACAGACAGCCAGTGACAACAACAACAACAACAACAACAACAACAAAACTAAACACAGTCCTCTTTTGACCACACCCCATCCTCTTCTGGGTGCGCCCACACTTCTTTCTTCCATCCACATTTCTTCTAGGAGAAATCCGTCACATTTAATGTGCTTGCCAGTCGATTGGAATCGCCTTCCTTGAGGTCACCAGTGACCCTCTGTGTCAACTGGGATTCATTGTCTCGCTTGCTTGAACCTACTCTGACTTAAACATAATGGAGAATTCTTGGCTCATGCGACTGAAAATCCTGAAGTGAGTGCTGGCCTTAGCTGAGGCTTAATCCAGTGCCTGAAGTGATTCACCAGGGACCTGGATTCCCTCCATGTCCTTGCTTTGCCTCCCATGGTTTGGCTTCACCCTGGCACTCCTCAGCGGCAGTTACTCACCTCTCCACGCCCCCAACCTCCTACTCACCCCTCCTCCCGGCTCCAGATCTCCCCTCTCACGGCAGTATGTCTGCGAGCTGTTGTAGACTTCACGTCCTCATGGTAAACCTTCCAGGAAAGGCAGAGAGAATGTGTTTTTCTCCGAAGCCCCAGGGAATACCTCCCTGCACTCCAGCGTCTCTGCTGGGGTTCCTGCCCAGCCTCGAACCAGTCAGTCACTCTGGTCAATATGAGGGTTAGCCGAAGCCAGTCATGGTCATGGCCCATCTTTGGAGCGATGGGTGGGATCCGTACATTCAGATCACGTGACCGGGAGTGGGGAAAGAGAGGTTCCCAAGGCAGAGTTGGGGTGCTATTAGCAAAAAGAGTGAAGAAGGTCTGGGGCAGAGACAGCAGTGGCTGCTGTCATTGAAATGCTCATAACTTAACCCTTCTTGGAACTTGACTCCTTGGGTATCTACTCCCTTCTATCGTGGGATTTCTGGTTCTCTGCATATTTCCCAGGCTGTCTTATTTCAGTGTCTTTTGTGGGCTCTCTTCACCTGGCTTAACCAATAAACACTGGTTTCTTCAGGATGCAACCCTTTCTTCTCATTCCTTCTGTTCTCTTTGGCTACTTTTATCATGTGTAGCTTCTCAGCCTCTCCCAGATTAACGCAAGGAGTCTCCTACTCTCAGAATAATGAGTTCCTGAAAATGTGTCAGGTGGTTACACATACAGAAGTCAAATACACTCTGGGAGCCTTGGGATATGTGTGTGAAAAAACGATTATAGAGCCCCTAATTATACCTCTCTTTTTAGACATTGTCTTCGACTAGAAGGTATTTCCCCCAATGCACACCTGTTTTCCTTAATTTACTGTTTTTCCTTCATAATGAATCATGTGTTCATCAGCTTAAATCCAGGGACTATCTGGGCACGCTTAATAATTTCCGCCTTTAATGATGCTTATTTTTCTTACCATTAGTGTCAACACCTTAATTTTCTCTCTCTTTTTGCCCGTTTTTCTTTTGGTTAATAAAAGAGTAAGCCCCAAATGTCATATACCCCAGGAACGAAACAATTACACAAACATTGTTATGTGAATGTGTTGCTGCTGCGGCCGGAGCTGAACATCTGGCTGATAAACACGGTCACCACACGGTTGCTCAAAATACTCATTCATCTGCTGTGGAAGCAGAGTCCATATTTGGCATCTGAGAAGTGATTTGTGGAATTCAGTGTCCAGAGGTGAAACGGGTAAGGATTTATCGCAGCTTCCATTTCCAGCCCATGTATATCCAGCTGGTCTCCAAGACCTCTCCCCAGAGCTGTGTTCACGGGCACCTCATCCTTCCAGCATCTGTCCTGAGTCTTCTCGCTCAGGTGGAGACAACAGCCCCCTCCCTAGTTGTTCAAACCTGAAACCTGAAATGATCCCTGACGTGACCTTTGATTCCATTCATGCACCTTGCTGATTTGATACGTCGTGTCCTGAACCTGCCCTGCTCTCTCTGTCCATGTTACCACTCACCCTAGTTCAGCCCCAGGTCACGTCGCGACTGGTCTGTTCAGTCACAGAAGCCATCGTACAGGTGTTCCTTCGTTCGTCCGTCTTTTGTGTCAGACGTCAGCAGACTGTCAAGGGCCAGATAGTAAATCCTCTGGGCTTTGTGGGCCATATGGTCCCCACCGTTTCCAGCTCACCTCTGCCTTTGCGATAGCAGTCACCGATGCCATGTAAACGGATGGATGTGACTGTTCCGGTAAAACCCTATGTACACTGAAATTTGAATCTCATTCTAATTTTCATGTGCTACAATATATTCCTATTGTTTTGATTTTTTTTTTAATTTTTTTTTTCAACGTTTATTTATTTTTGGGACAGAGAGAGACAGAGCATGAACGGGGGAGGGGCAAAGAGAGAGGGAGACACAGAATCGGAAACAGGCTCCAGGCTCTGAGCCATCAGCCCAGAGCCTGACGCGGCGGGGCTCGAACTCACAGACCGCGAGATGGTGACCTGGCTGAAGTCGGACGCTTAACCGACTGCGCCACCCAGGCGCCCCATCTATTGTTTTGATTTTTAAAAAGCCACTCAAAAATGTAAAATCTATTCTGAGCTTGAAGGCCACAGAGTTCTACAGCCTATAGTTTGCTGACCCAGGTCCCGGAGGGTTACAGAATGAGCTAACCAAAATCTCAACATTTTGTCTGCGTGCTTAAACCCATCCTCAAAGGTTGGCCAACAGGGGCCAGAAATGAAGGAGTTTCTTCCTTGAAATGGTCTGTTAATTCCTTCGTGATCACGGGTCAATCCTCGTACTGCACAAGTGTGGTCTGGCGCTGTACTCTTCAGAATACTGGTCTCCTGGTGCTTCCTTGCCCACACCGAGCTATTTGTTGTTGGGGCCTTGGCCTCTCTTCTTGAAATGTCTTCTCCTTTATATTTCTTCCTCCCTCCCTCCCACCCTCCCTCTTTCCCTCCCTCCTTTGCCTTTTCACAATGCATTAGGGTCGTTGGCTAGCTTGGTCCGCTCAGAAGTTTCTTTCCTGCTGGCAGGACCGTGTGTCGCTCCTCTGTGTCCCCATCATCTTACTTCCAGCCCAGCGCACTGGTAGAGTAAGCACTCAGTAAATATTTGCTGAATGCACGCACCATGCACGCATACACGAATGAATGGACAAGTGAGTAAGTGGAATGGGATAGTTAGACGAGCCAACCGAGCTATTTTGCTAACAACCCTGACCGACGTGTTGGTGAGTTCACAGGTTGAAACCAGTCAGGCAGTTTTTAGCGGAGGAATGGGTCGGGTTCCAAAAGTTTGTTTGTAAGTTGGTTGTTCAGAACTTGGAACACATTTTCCCGTGTAAATGATGTTATAAATTATGCTTAACTGTTCACCCTTGTTCACAAAAGATCACTTGATGCGTCGTGTCATGGAAATACTGTGGGATTGAAATTTTTATAAATTAGAAAATAACAACTGATGTGTCACCTTTTAAATGTTATTAAAATATTATCAGCACACAGTTCATCTCAAGAAACTTGAAAAGGTGTTTCTTGGCATTTTATAGTATTCTAAATAAAACAACACTGAATGCTGGTGAAGGTTTAGTGTGGATAAAGAAGGTGGATGGAGAGATTCTGAAATATTCTATGGGAAACTGAATGTTTTCAAGAGCATCATTTCTTGACTTTTTGTTGCCTCTTAAAAACTTACTGTTTTCTTTGGCATCATAAATGTTTATTATTAGAACTTCTGGGCTCGTCAGAAAAGATTATGTCCATTTTATTCACTTACATATAAATGATACACATTTTACAGGCCAAAAAGATAAAACCCTAGCCACTTACTTTAACCTTCTTGAGAAAAATTCCGTTTTATCTTTTCTTGACTTTTTCTCTTGCTTTTAGAATTTTGTTTCTCCTTTTTTCCTCCATTTTCTCCTCATTTTTTCTCTGATTCATCAGTATTTTTCTTGTGGTATTTAATTTCCTTGTAACTTGGCTAAGAGATCACCAGTGTGATCAGTGAGCTAGATGAGACAACTAGCTTCAGGACACTTTGATTTATTCATTGAGTTGTTTATTAAATCTTTCCTCTCCGACACACTATTATTAAAACACTTTCTAAATAGAAGGCAGAAGGCCATATTCTGTATCAGAGAAAGCAGCGTGGACAAAGGGAGTTAGTAGGCATGAAAGGAAGCTTGAAGAACAAAAACGAGGCTTGGTGTTCAGAAACCATGAAGATCTAAGTCTTGGTAATAGGATATATTCACTGTAAAAAAAAATCTTAATGTTACAGAACATTTTAACGTAGACAAGAAGGATTCCTCTTAAACTCCCCCATGAACATGAGATATTTATGTCCAGATTTTTTCATGTATATGTGAACACATGATTCTTGCCAAATTGGGATCCTATCTTACTTCATCAAGGCTAATGTTCTCAAATGAAGGTGCACCATTGTTTTGTGTATTGCTAAAAAAAAAAAGAAGAAAACTTTGCCAATTTAACTTTGACACACTGCCAGATATGTAGGTTGATTACCCTTCCATGTTCATCCTTTACTCTTCTCCACCTGCTCCCTGCCCTGGAAGGCTGGTCTATATGGACTGTGTCCATGGCCCTTGTTCTCTGTCTTCCAGTTGGGTGTGGCCAGTGGAGAACCCTTGCTGGAGAGGAGAGGAGAGGAGAGGAGAGGAGAGGAGAGGAGAGGAGAGGAGAGGAGAGGAGAGGAGTGAGGTGAGGAAGCAGGATTTATTCATTTAGCTCTCTCCCAGGGAACCTCGTGCTGAATGTGCTCCTTGATAGAAGGGGGCTTTTTCCTCAGGATGGCAAACTCTTTTTTAAAATGTCCTTTTTATGCTGATTCAAAGGGGCACATGCACCCCAGTGTTTATAGCAGCGCTATCGACAATAGCCAAAGTATGGAAAGAGCCCACATGTCTGTTGACTGATGAATGGATGAAGAAAATGTGGCATATATACACCATGGAACATTACTCAGTGATCAAAAAGAATGAAATCTTGCCATTTGCAGCACTTTGGATAGAACTCGAATGTATTAAGCTAAGTGAAATAAGTCTGTCACAGAGACACAAATACAAATACAAATGTGATTTCACTCACATGTGGAATTTAAGAAACAAAATAGATGAACACAGGGGAAGAGAAGGAAAAAATGAGATAAAAACAGAGAGGGAGGCAAACCATGAGACTCTTAAATACAGAGAACAAACAGGGTTGCTGGTAGGGTGTTGGGGGGAGTGGCTAAATGGGTGATAGGCACTTGTTGGGATGCACCCTGCGTGTTATATGTAAATGATGAATCACTGAGTTCTGCTCCTGAAATCATTGTTACGCTCTATGTTAACTAACTTGGATTTAAATAGAAATAAAAAATAAATAAAATAAAAATGTATTTTTAAATTCCAGTGTAATTAACATACAGTGTAATATTTTTATTTTTTTTTAACATTTGTTTATTACTGAGAGACAGAGACAGAGCATGAACATGGGAGGGGCAGAGAGAGAGAGGGAGACCCAGAATCCGAAGCAGGCTCCAGGCTCTGAGCTGTCAGCACAGAGCCCGACACGGGGCTCGAACTCACAAACCGCGAGATCATGACCTGAGCCGAAGTTGGACGCTTAACTGGCTGAGCCACCCAGGCGCCCCAACATACAGTGTAATATTGGTGTCAGGTGTACAATATAGGGATGCAACAATCCTATACATTATTTAGTACTTGTCACTGTCATTGTACTCTTAATCCCATCCGCCTACTTCACTCATCCACCCCCCACCACCTCCCCTCTGATAAACACCAGTTCTCTATAGTTAAGAGTCTGTTTTTTGTTGGTCTCTGTATTATACTCTTTGGATGCATTCATGTTGTTGCAAATGGCAAGATTTCATTCTTTTTGATGGCTCAGTAATATTCTATTATACGTATACACATACACGTACACATACACATACACATACATATACGTAGTGCATCATCTTTATCCATTCATCCATTGAGGGACACTGGGCGGCTTCCATAGTTTGGCTATTGTAAATAATGCTGTAATAAGCCTAAGGGTGAATATATCTTTTCAAATTAGTGTTTTCATACTTTTTGGGTAAATACCCAGTAGTGGAATTCCTGGATCGTATGTTAATTCCGTTTTAAATTTTTTGAGGAATACCCGTGCTGTTTTCCACAGGGGCTGCACCAGTTTGCATTCGAGGTGGCAAACTCTTACCCACGTGACTGTCGCCTTCCTGGCCTCCATCTTTGGTTCTGTTTTTTACCTTTACATTCAATTTCCTTATTAAACCTTCCTCAGATTATCCCAGCTTGAGTGTGCCATCTTTTTCCTTTTGGGACCTTGATAGATAAATGATCGATTGTAAGATGCATCCTAATTTGTGAGATAAAGCTCTTGGAATTGATGGAGTTTTACAACGTTTCCCCCCTCATCTTAATGTCTGTGTTGGTATGTTAGCACAAAGACTTGCATGCAAATGTTCACAGCACGTTTGATAGCTGAAAGTAGAAAGAACCCAGAGTTTCATCAGCTGGAGAATGAATGCAAATGTGGTGCGCCCATATAATGGAATAGTATTCAACAATAAAAAGGAATGAATTTTGAAACATGATTTATCGAAGATAAACTTGAAAAAATAATACTAAGTGTGAGAAGCCGGGCACAGAAGACCACACAGTGTCATTCCAATTGTATGAAACGTTCAAAAAGTCAAATCGGTGTAGACAGAAAGTTGCCTAGGGTCGGGGATAGGAACAGGGATTAACTCTATGGCACCATGGATACTACTGAGGTGACGGTGATGTTCTAATTCTGTGTTCTGGTGATTGTTTCACAACCTGGCAAATTTACCAAAACTCCTTGAGTTGTACACGCAAAATGGGTGAATTTTATGGTATATGTATTCAGTGGATGCTGGGGGTTACTTCAACCATGACAGTCCAGAGTTCGTTGCACGAAAGCAACACCTGCCTTACAGCTCAGCAATTCTGCAAGGAACCCCCATTTCTACACCCAGATGTTTCCATGCCACTCACTGTTGGTTTGATAGATTTCCTGAGCAAAGTACTCCATGTCTTTTTCATTAACTTAATTTAGCTTCATTTACATGGTCTAGCATGCTACCCGAGGAAGCAACAGCTTAAAAATCTGTGAATTTTCATGTGAGGCCTGGCTCCTTTATTCCAATCTTTGTGACTTTATAAAAGTCCCCCTTTCAGTTTCCACCTCAGTTTCTCCCTTTGTAAAATAATGATTAGATTTGTTTCAAAGGTCTCTTTCAGATCCATCTTCTTCTTATGTTAATTTACCTTAATTTTTTTTTTAAAGTAATACTTCCCAAACCACTTTCAACTGGGCTAGCTTTACATGCCAACTGATTAGGAAGTTCCTTCTATTTCTTTCTACCTTGTCGGGATCCTGACATTTTCTTTGGATCATATATAGGTTAGTTTTTTGTTTGTTTGTTTGTTTGTTTTTTGACATGTCTGGCTTTCTATTAGCCTTACAAGTCCTTGGGGGCAGAAAACTGGAAATGATTCTTCTAAAGCACTGTCACTGCCCAGCCTAGTGGGTACCTCACTTAAACTACTTGGTTACATTAAATCCAATCGCAGTTCAAATTCGTATAACACATTTCAGTACCTGTATTTTTATTGCCATAGGAAACCAATGGGGAAAATGAAAAGTTGACCTCCTGGTTATAAAATAAGCCCTGGGGGAAAAAAAAATTAACTCAGGCCATTTATACTAAAAACACCAATTAATAGGAAATAATATTTATATATAATTAGCCACACTTCCAAATCAAAGTAGAAGTTATTACAGCCAACTCTCGATTATCCTTAGCAATGTGGGAGGGGCTGAGGTTAGCACACTTGTGGATGAATATTATCTAATCTAAATCTAATCTCGATTTAACAATGTAAGGGACTCCTTACATTCTTATGCGAAGATACAGGATTGCACAAGGAACTTGTTCTGAAGAAAACTGGATAGGGGCCACTGGGTGGCTTAGCTGGTTAAGCATCCGACTTCCGCTCAGGTCATGATCTCACAGTTCATGAGTTCAAGCCCTGCATCAGGCTCTGTGCTGACAGCTCGGAGCCTGGAGCCTGCTTCAGATTCTGTGTCTCCCTCTTTCTCTGCCCCCTCCACCACTCACGCTCTGTCTCTCTCTCTCTTAAAAATAAATACACATAAGAAGAAGAAAACTGGGTAAAAAGTTTATTTCATCCATAGAATGAAGCACCATGCAGCAATTGAACAGAATCAGAAATGTAATAATATAATCTTATTTTTCTTAGCAACTATAGTAGAATGCCCCGACCCCCAAGAGAGAACCGTTCTGCAGTAAGCATGATCTATGATGTGTTTGCCTGAGACAGTGAGGGAAAGGAAAGAAGGGAGGCAGGCAGATGGAGGCGAGGGGAAGGCAGGGAGAAAGGGAAGGGCAGAGCACCCCAGGTTGGCACAGCGTGGGGGGACCAGTTTTTCATGGATGGGGAACCCCTGTTTGGAGGAAAGGCCTAGAATGACTTGGGATAGCAGACCTCTCTGCTTGGATACTAACTCTCCCCTGTAGAATCTCTGATAGGGTTTATAGCACTTTCAGTGCTTTTATGCAAGTAGATTATTTGGGGGCGGGGCAGGGAATGTGGAAAGGGGCTGAGGCTGTGCATTCGTATCGCATGGCAGGAAAACAAAATTATACATGAAAGCATTAAACATACGGGTTACAGTTATAGCCATAGCTACTGACTTGAAAAGAATACCCAACATGTACTTTTACAAAAACGACTTTATTGAAGTATAAGGTCACACGGACTGGAATAAAGGAGCCAGGACTCACGTGAAAATCCATAGATTTTTAAGACTGTTGCTTCCTTCGGTAGCATGCTAGACCATGTAAATGAAGCTAAATTAAGTTAATGAAAAAGACATGGAGTACTTTGCTCAGGAAATCCATCAAACCAACAGTGAGTGGCATGGAAACATCTGGGTGTAGAAATGGGGGTTCCTTGCAGAATTGCTGAGCTACATGGCTAGTATTCCTTTAACGGAACCCTGGACACTCATGGTTGATGTAACCCCCAGCATCCACTGATATGTCTTTAAAAGTTCTGTGTTGAATTTAAATTTTTGGCCTAAGACATCTACCACCTGGTTTCAGCTTTGTTTCTTAGGAGTAACACAGAAGTCACGTACAATTCTTACATTATGGCACTGCCTTAACAACCCAAAGACAGTCAGCTGTCTCCCTCAGACTCTCCAGGCCAAATAGCACCCTGGTAGATGCCTTCCTGGCCTGACCCCTCTCTGTCTCAGCCACCCATGCCCATCCTTCAAGGCATCACAGTGGGATAGACTGGGTGCCATTTGCTAACTTGTGTGTGGCTTTTGGTGAGTTGCATTCACCTGTGCTCTTTGGTGGGGAGAAGCAGATGTGATGACAGATACAGAGCACTTTAGAACAATGCTGTTATACACAGTAGGTGTTCAATAAATGGTAGCAATTGTCGTCACAATTTCATTAGTGGTGGCTAGCTTCCAAGAGGGCCCCCAAGGGGTTATACCTTGTGTAGTCAGTCCCCTTCCATCTTGAATTGGGGCTGGCCTGTGTGACCAATACAGTATTGTGGACGGTGTGTGACTTTTGAAGTTAGGTCATTAAAAAAGATGACGAAGCTTCTGTCTTGGTCTTTTGAATCACTTACCCTGGAGCAGGGCACCATGTTGTGAGAACGCTCAAGCAGCCATGTTGGAGAATCTCATGTGGGAACCTGTGACCTCTTGCTAACCACCACTGCTAGTTTGTCAGCCGTGTCAGTGAGTTACCTCAGAAGCAGGTCCAATTCAGACGACTTTTTCCAATGACCGTAGGTCTCTGCGGCCTCATGAGAGACCCTGAGACAGAACTGCCTCGCTGGGCCTCTCCCAGATTCCTGCCACAGGAAGTATGATGAATAACGAATATGGGTTGCTGTTGTAAGCCATCAAGCTTTAGAGTAATTTGTTACGTGGGAATAGATAACTAATCCAGTCTGTCGTTCTGATTTTTTATTTCTTCACTGGGGAAACTGGGACTTACGGAGAACTATCCCCTGTAGAAGCAGAACATGAAGAGTGAGCTCTTGAAGTTTATAGTTGGTGAACGTTCTCCTACAAATCTCTGTGACTTCTCATTACCTCTTAATTCACTTTTTAATTCATATCTGTGCTTTGTCCTGTCACTGATGATCAAATACCCCCAAGAGTATTGAGGAGGGTCCAGTTGTATCCAGTGACCCATAGTTTATCACTGTAAATGGTCAAAATTTGGGGGAAATCGAATGTTTCTAGAAGCCAGGCATGTAAGTTTATTGTGTTGAAGGAGGCATACCGTAATGCCGTAAAGCGTGAGGGCTGTGGCAGATAGTACCTGCTGTATCTCAAGGGAATTACGTTCTAAAAGAGAGAGAGAGGGGCGCCTGGGTGGCTCAAGTGGTTGGGCTTCCAACTTCAGCTCAGGTCATGATCTCACGGCTTGTGAGTTGCAGCCCCGCGTCGGGCTCTGTGCTGACAGCTCAGAGCTTGGAGCCTGCTTCGGATTCTGTGTCTCCCTCTTTCTCTCTACCCCTCTCCCACTCATGCTCTGTCTCTCTCTTCTCAAAAATAAATAAAAACATTTAAAAAAATTAAAAAAAAAGGTATTGAGAGAGGGAGGGAGGGAGAGAGAGAGAGAGAGAGAGAGAGAGAGAAAGAAAGAAAGAAAGAAAAGATTTAGTACTCAATACGAAGTGCTCAGATGGCACCGATTCAATAACTGATCAAATGGACAACCATGTTGACAAACCCCAGTCCTTACTAGAACCTTTTTATTCCCTTCCTGTCTTCCCATTGGCACATCATAGCTCACCATACCTGTCCTTCAAAGTGGATTCATTTGTGGGTATTGTTGATACATTCCTGTATATACATATATATGACGGAAGGAGATTTGGGTGCTGGTTAGGCAGAAAGGACGAATGCCCACTACAGTATTTACTGGCACAGCGTGGCTGTGGCCCACGTGCCATGGAGCACAGTCGTGCTCGGGTCCCTGGCTGTTATCTGCACTCAGAGAGACTGAGAGGAGCAGGTGGAGGGTTGGCTGGAGGGAGCCTGGGGATGGTGACTGTGGGCCCTGTGGACCAAGGAGGACCAGAGGAAAAACAGGTGTCTGCACGGCATGAGTGCTGTCCACGGTCAGCCCCGATGTCCGGGAGCAAGGTGGAGCCCGAACAGGACCCACAGATGCTTAGGGGGGCATCTTTGAATGATGCCTGTAGAGAGGAGCTATGAGCCCTTCTCATTACCATCAGGCGAAAGCAGCCCCAGGTTGGCTCATGGCCGGGCATCTACTCATCTTCCAGAAAGACTGCCACCCTCCTGTACCTATGACTGTACTTGCTCATCTGTGGGGTGGAGACACTGCTTCAGCATCCGAGGGCACCTGTAAGCCCCCTTGTTCCTCCCTCAAGAACGGAGAGTGGCATTCTGGCAGCCAGGGAGAAGGTGGCACTCAGGGAGTGGAGGAGATGCCACCCACCCAGCGCCTGTACTCGGGTCCATCTGAACAAGTCAGTTTCAGGTTTTATTCAGTGGCTCCCGCCACCCCACCAACCCAGCGCCTTGCATATAAGACAGGAGGAACGTATGGCTGTTGTTTTTAAATCTGCTGGTGTGCCTTAGAGAAGGGGGAGTGGGAAAAAGTTACACGAGTGGCGTCTTTTCTCTGGTGGGGCGGGAAGGGCAGATTTCCTTAATGAAAATCAGAAAGAAAAGGTTTCTAAGGAAAAAAAAAAAGATTTCTGAGGATAGGCCTGACATTTGTTGAGTGCTAGCTGTGTGTAATACTGGGGGGGATGTAGCAAAGAGTATTTCATTTGATCGCAAAATAACCCTCAAAACTTACAGAAGGGTTTCCTCATTATTGGTGAGGTAGCTGAGGCCCAGAGCAGCTGAACACCCCAAACGTACCCACTGAACTAGGGTGAGGAGGGGAAGCTTTGGTTTTTCCCTGTGACTCTGATCTGAGGCCAAGCCAGGAGGATGTACTGGATGGTGTGGGGTTATTGCTGACCTAGGACTGAAGTAGCTCTGGGGATCTTGCTGGGAGGGGGCTCTACCCCTTAAGTCTTTGCCCTTAATTCTCCCCAGTCCACCCCCTCTCCTTATGCCTGGTCCCCAGGATCCCCCATCTCGTTCGCTGTCTTAGGATTTCTGTCTCTGCTCCTCATTGGCCCCCGCAACTCGGCCTTGAACAGGTAACCATTGGTAACTTGGAGCTGAAGTCAGGTATCTGCCCAGTGGCAAAAAGAATGTTGTTGTAGGTCCAAGAAAATGACGTGGGCTCCTGGAGAAATGTCAAGTTTGAATTTCAAGCCTGCTTTTTCACAGAAATGCTATGACATGGGTAGTCTGTTTCTGTTGCTGGAAATTAATTTTAAAAAGGGTGGTTTTTAAAAAAGCTTAGATTTCTTCCCGCTCTATGGGAGGTTGTAGCCCAGGTTAAAACCTAGAGAGACTTAATAAATAGCATTTCCAAATAATTTGTCATCCAAACCGCGCGGTTTTGAGAGTGGAAGAGGGTGCTATTAATAATACCCCAGGACTATCCCAGATAAACAAGGATGCATAGTGACCCTGCGTAAGGGAATTTTAGGATGGAACACCTTTGAAAGCTGGGGACTCCTTATGCATATTTTATCATTTGATGACAAGCTGTCTTAAGGTAGTGTCTTAATAATTTTAGAGAAAATACATGCGTGTCTCCAGGGCAAACTTCTAAACATTAGTGAAAGGAAAAGTAACTTTCTGGCTTGCTCGTTATTAATAGCCTCCATGCTTTCAAATTGCCAGTAAGTTTCTCTTGTCTGGTTCACACATTTGGATTCTGTCTTTCATACTGAACATTTGCAAACTATCCAAATATAAACATCTTTAATGAAGCAGTACGATAGTGGGGCGAAACAGCGTCCAAGGTGTGAATTACGGCAACATCCATAACTCAGACTGAAGTGTGGCTCTTTGTGACTGCAGAGTGGCTGTTTGCCAAGGCGTATAACAGAACACCTTGGTAATTACGGCCCTAAATAATTCATATATTATCTTTAAACGGCTATTTTTAAGTTGGTAGAAACTGTAAAATAAAAAAACCCAAATAGTGAAACCTCCCTCATCTGCAAGTTCTTAAGTTTATTTAAATGACTGGTGTTTATGCCAGGTAGCCTGAAAGATGTTTGTTTCTTTTCTTCTCGATCTTAAGAAATACTATTAATGGGTAATGGGTGAGGGTTGCATAACTGAAACGTGTGTTTCGTGAAAGACTTCTGATAAGTCGATACACGTCAGGAACAGTTGTGTACGCTAGACAATGATGTATCAGACCTTCTCAATCTCTTTAGAAAGTTGGGGCTCATATTTTCCTGCTTGTAATCGTAGTTAAACTGTGATTCCTCTGACGTGAATTATATGTGCTTATGAGTTTGGAATATGTGAGGTGTGGTTAGGACAAGCTGCAGGCCAAACCATGAAACAGGTAAAATGCAACAACACTCATTGGTTATTTGTTTGTTTTCAACACTCTGGGCCCTGGACGCTCTAGGCCTCGCTCCGGGTTTTCTGTGTATCTATGTCCCTTCTGCTTCTCAACTTGGCCTTGTCCCATCTCTTTGCCTTAGGATTCTGATCTCTGCTCAACCTAAAGGCTGTGAATAAGTGATTCTGGTTCACATGTTCTCCTATGCCACCTTCTTTTTTTTTTTACTTTGTAAAGTATCTTTTACCAAAGCGACTTAGAGTGAGTGGTTCTCTCAGGTACCGTGGCGAAGTCAGTTATGAGACAGGAATTTGGTGGGGCGGGGGCATTTTTCTCAGCACCCCTCAGATCTCCTTGCGTGAGTGTCTACCCATCTCGCATTACGCAACTGACCGGAGTCATTCCAGTTCACTCGGAAACCAGAGCATACCTTTAAGAATAAGAAACAGGCCCGTGAAAAGATTTACTGAAATGTGGGGCTTTCGAGAAGGGACACACAGCGATTGCCAGCTTCGCTCCATAAATCACTATATTTCCCTGAAGGTGGCGATAATCAATGTGCTTTGACACTCAGCGTCAGCAGGCAGAATCAGGGAGGAAATATTTCACATTGATTTGTCTCATCCAGGGCCCAAGCTGTGATGGGAGTTAGCGAATTCTGAAGAATGGCTGATACATCTGCTGGAAACATTCAGGGTTTGGAATGCTCCTGTCTTTGGGTCCCATAGCTTATTCGGTATTGTGGTGTTTTTTTTTTTTTTTTCTCTCTTTTTTTCCTCTGTATCAACCGCACTTTGAGAGAGAGAAAGATAAAGGAAAAAAACAAACAAAAAAACCACTTCAGACTGACCACAGATACTTTCCATGTGACGTCTTCTTACAGTTTTTCTGGGGGGCTGGCTTCCTGAACCCACCAAGCCTTAGTGTTGTTTTCCTCTTGCATCCTGGGCAACGTTGGTTTCATAGAAGCCGAAAGAGAACTTAGAAACCAGTGCAGCGCGCTCAGTGAGGTTTTATTTTATTCTTCAGGACACGAGGGTTCCTCCAAGGTTGTCCGGGAAGCTGTGGGGGGTTGGGGGCGTTAAGAAGGTTGATTCCCTTCCATTGGTGCCAACACCTTGGCTTTGATCTGTTTCATACATGTAGCTCTGTGTACGATTTCTGTCCGTCACGTCCACCCAAAACGGATAGCTTTGGTCTTTGTGAAGGGATCAGCTCCAAGTGTTCCAAGGACTAGGGCTGGAATATGCGTCCCGACCCTGTGCCCCTCCTGTCTTTTTTTGTATTGTTACAACTTGCGAAAAGGAAATCAAGGCACAACAGTAAAGGAAAAGTTAAGCAAACTGGTAATGTCTGTATGGTGAACTACTGAAATTAAGTTTACGAATAGTTTTTTGAGAAGTGTTAAAATAACAACTTACATTCGTTCATATAAGGTATAGGCTGAATTCCTTTCAAGATATGAATAGATACAGAGAAGTCTAGAGAGAAGAGCCTAAAATGCTGTGATTGTCCCTGGGCAGTGAGATTTCGAGTGATTATTAATTTATTCTTTGACTTTTAAAATATCTCCCCAGTGTTCTACATTGCATGGTACTTTTTAAAGAGGGAGAATGAGTTTTTTTTTTTTTTCTCTTTTTAACAAGCCCGTTGAGGGTGCCACCCAAATCCAGGTTCGGGGGTGTTTTCTGATACAACCCAGGTGTGAAGAAAGGGCCAGAGTCTGCCCTCCACTGCGCTGTTCTGGTTCTGTGGTCACGTCCTTTGTCCTTTGTTGTTCAGCAGACTTAGGGTTGTCTGCTGGCAACAATTGTGCCCTGAGTCTTTCAAGTTAGCATCAAGGAACTCTGGTTTTATGTTAGGGAAAGTGCAGTGGCAGTGTTGGGGCTCAAAGAGGATTCGTCAACATAGAGCCACTTGCTTCTAGCTCGCAAAAAGGACAAGCCCAGGGTTTCAGTCCTGGCTACATCATTTCCTACCTATGCAACTGTGACCAAATTTGGAAACTCTCTGAGCCGGTTTTTTTGTTTTTGTTTTTTTTTTCATCTGCCAAATGAGAATGATGATACCTCCTTTATGGTGTTATTAAAACAAGAAAAGGCAGGTAATGTGGGTAACCTAATGCCTGATGTTGATGTGAAAGAAACCTTCAGTCTCTCGTTTGTTGCGGTGTTTTGTTCTTCCGGGTCTCCTCCCTTCGTTACGGGAGTTCTTTAGGGGGGAAGGCACTTGGGCTTTGAAAATGTGTGGCAGAGACCTGGGTGGATATAGCCCTAAGCCTCAGAAGGATAGTCCTAGCTGAGTGGGTCGTGCTGGGCACTTGCAGGGCAACGACAGACGGCAGTTCTTGTGTGTGCAGGGGCCGTGGACCGCCATGGCTAAGAACCTGGCACATGTTTATGTGTGTATCTCAGAGGATATATGAAAATTACAGTCATTTGTCTTCAGTAGCTGGAGGTCCAACTTTTTACCATGTTCTTGGTGACCAGGAGGAGGTGCCCCACCCACTGAGTTCCAGAGCGTCAGAGGAGTCCCCACCCTTCCCACACCACTTCTGTCCACCCAGTGCCTGGTGCCCTAAAACTGCCTCCCTCTCCACCCCTCTGCTTTCAAATCCGCATCCTCCATGTTGGAAAGAGGGACACCACTGACAGATTTCGATGTGACTTTTCTTAGGTGATTTGCCTTTAATTAGAAGGCTTGTAGCTAAGAGTATGGGGTTCTGATGGAGGAATCCCCAGGTCCAGTTAGCACGAGAGGAGTTTGGACGTAGGGAGACCATCTAGAAAGGCCTTGAATTAACTTCTGAGGAGGCTTCCTGTTTGGACTCTTGGCTTTTTAAAGGAAGGAAGGAATGCTGGTCTCAGAGGCCCCAAGTGCTTAGGGAGGGCCATCGCTGTCATTGGTTGTCCTCTGGCTCTCATTCCCTCGTGCCCTTGGCCGGTTCCCAGGTTATCTCACTTCTGCAAGCGCCACTGGCCGTATTTGCTGTGAAGATGATGGTCAGATACGGATCCTTGCACGTCCGAGGGCTCCTGTTGGAAGAACCTAAAATTAAGTCAGGTCAGATGCCAATGTATAAATAAAATGCCAACGACTCACTAAATAATAAAAATTGGAATCAACGTTTGCTGCCTCCTGGATCATAGCCTGGGAACCTGGATGAGAGATGGGCATGCGTCTCTAGGATGAAGGAACCACAGCACGGGTTTAACCACCATTCATTTCAAAGGAACAGTTAATTTAAAAGGGAGCTTAATTCACAGTTTATAGACGTAGCATCTGTGTGTTGAGCATATGCGTTAAAAGGAAAGTAGTGGCAGGTCTATGAAAATGTCAGATAATTTATGATAGATGTACTAACCCAGTTTTGCACAATCCAATTCTTTCTTCTCTCTTTTGATCCTCACTGAGGTGTTGTTTTAGAACAGGATGCGTCCTTACCTTACACCCTGTGTCTTTTAAGAATTAAATATCCTAAGTTGAAAGATTTTTTTTTTTTTGCATGCCATTTTGTCATCAGAATTTCTGGAATTCATTTTTTTTTTTAAATTTAAATCAGTGAATTGAAAATTGTGTATTTGTGTATTTTCCTTGGTGTTACCAAGCAATGTATTTGAGCTGAGGTTCACGGGCTGCATTGTTTTTCTAAGTAGATGTAATACAGGAGGACTGTTTAACTTCCTGATAACAAGTTGTAATATGAAGAAATACGCACGCCATTGCTTCATACTTTGCATCTTTGTATTTACCTTCATTTTACAGGGACAAAGTCTTATTTGCTTTTACTTCTAGAGAGATGTCCCTTCTCAAATGTTTTTCATGGTCTCACTTCTGTACTTCTGTAGAATTTCTTGCAGAAGTCCAGATATTTCAGAATATGAGGGCTAAAACTAAGAGATGTGGAAGTCTAAGTGTTTGTTTGTTTTTTTTTAATTTATAGGAGGGCTTAGGTTATTTTTCTATATGAAAATGTGTGTTTGTGTGTGTGTTAACTGGGTATTCAGACTAAGATTTCTGTCTTTTGCTAAAGGCCTAAGAACATAAATCATTTGAAATAAGTATCTTCCAGTGTTTTCCAATGATAACTTTGAATATAGAAGTTTTCAATACCGTTTGTTGAAAATATCACCCTTCAGGAATCATTCCTTGTGTTAAAAATATATAGCCCCTAAATATAGTAATACATTTGACTGTAATTGGAATATCGTGAACATCTGGAAGGCTTTATTTATTTGAAATGTACTCACACCCCACTTCTTTTCAAAAAGAATTTGAAGCTATTTACAAAAAGAAAAGACATACATGGCATGATTCATAAATAGGAATAGTTAGGGACAAACTGTAGTGGGGTGAGAATACGGGTGATAGGATAGGAGGAAACAGGTTGCTTACTGAGGCGTGAGCGTAATTGCTGAGGGCATTCAGGACCTCGTGGTGCGTGAGTCCTTACTGGAACTGGAAGTTGGCCACGTAAAGGCTCTACTTGATTTTCCCATTCTGTTTTGGGTGATTTCTTCAGTGATACTGGTTTGCCACTCCCAGCACCCATCCTTTGCCAGACTCGAAGGGAAGGTAAGAATAAGCAGTGAGTTCTCGCTGATAGGTAGAAAGATTTGGATGGGAGATAAAGGGAGTAGAGTCCATGGCAGAGTGCGGTGGCCAGGAGCCGTGCTTTGTTAAATCCGCACAGTGTTAAGGAAAAATAACAGAGGTAACGTTTAGAAACGAGAGGATGGCACACGAAAATTCAGACTCTCGGCTGCCTCGGAAAGTTGAAACAACAGCCAGCTAGACGGCCTTCCGTCCTACGTGACAGCAGTCAGCCGCTGCCCTCTGGGTGGTTTATGCTCCTCTCATCTGCCTGGCCGTGGAGGGCATTTGTGAGACCCCTGACTCAGACAGCCTGCTTGCAGAGAGCTGGAAGTCTTTCTAACAGTGCGTCGGGGTTGGTATTGCACAGATCTAGCATGTTGGCCGGAGATTGGCATATGATGTTTGCCTTGCTAGAGACTTCCCTCACCCCTACCTGTGCAGAGGACACACAAAGCCCTTGGTGCCATAACTCCTCTCAGATGATACATCCTCGTTCATTATTCATTCATTCACTCACTCCTTCATCCATCATTTATTACAAAAACTTTCATATCACGTTTACTACCGAAACTCAGGTCCAGGTAGTGCTATCCGTTGTTGAGGTTTTAGACAGTGCCTTAGAAATATTGTACATCGGGATTTGGGATGATCGGAGATGCTTCAATCAACTCTGAATTCTCACCGGAAGAAACCGTGTCATTGACTCAGTCTGGGCACCTAATGACCTCGGTGGGCTAGGTGACCCCACACTCCTGCCGGTGCCCAGCTTCCTCTTCGGGACGGAATAAGCTAAGAGTCTGCAGATACTGAGGGTTGGAGCTGAGCCATACTCCAGAAGAGAAAGCTCATCGATAGTAAGAAAGACCGATGTAAATACAAGGCTCTTCAAGTAAATAAGACAATTAGGTGGATTTATTCCAAGCCTGAATGTGATTCATTTGGGAGACACGCTTTGTTTTGTTTTGTTTTGTTTTGTTTTCCCTCAGATCCTAGCACTTGGAAGCAGAGCTAAATACCCTTAAATACCAAGTACCTAGTAGAAAGGAGATGTTTTATAAAAAAGAAATGTTCAGCAAGTCTATTAGTTGTCGGAATTAACAACAACATCATCAGCTCTTTTGGTCATTGTTACCTCCAATACAAACAAAATGTAATGATTTCTCAACCTTTGGTCGCTGGTTTCTTTTCAAATGACTTTGAAAATTGTATTCCTTGGGAGCCAGCCCTCTTCAGCCATTTAACCCTTCAGCCAGTTGACATGGGGCTGTTTGTGCTGTGTCTGGTGCTGAGTTTTACTTACACCCGTTGAAAACCTGGGAAGTCCAAACATTGGAGACCCAATTTTAAGCTTAATCTACATTAAAAGAAAAAGAGTTCAAACCATCTTAGGCAGATTCCTTCCATATGACTGCTTTTGTCATAAAGCTTTAGATCATGTGATGACTTATCAGTCCATTAAAGATCACACTGGATGATGTACACAGTTCCCCTCCCGGATAGCTAAAGATAAATTTTTTAAAGAAGTCACCCAGCAAGATTCTTTCCTTATTCCACATTTTGAAGTCTGCATCTGATTTTCAGATTAAGTGAATGTGGTTTATTCCAGCTTCCTTCCTCCCTTCCTCCCTCCCTCCCTCCCTTCCTCCCTCCCTTCCTTCCTCCATTCCTTCTTCCCTTTCCTTCCTTCCTTCCTCCCTTTCCTTCCTTCCTCCCTCCCTCTCTCCCTTTCCTTCCTTCCTCCCTCCCTTTCCTTCCTTCCTCCCTCCCTCCCTCCCTTTCCTTCTTCCTTTCTTCCTCCCTCCTTCCCTTTCCTTCCTTCCTCCCTTTCCTCCCTCCCTCCCTTTCCTTCCTGCCTCCCTCCCTTTCCTTCCTTCCTTCCTCCCTCCCTCCCTCCCTCCCTCCCTCCCTTTCCTTCTTCCTTTCTTCCTCCCTCCTTCCCTTTCCTTCCTTCCTCCCTTTCCTCCCTCCCTCCCTTTCCTTCCTGCCTCCCTCTCTTTCCTTCCTTCCTTCCTTCCTCCCTCCCTCCCTCCCACCCTTTCCTTCCTTCCTTCCTTCCTTCCTTCCTTCCTTCCTTCCTCCCTCCCTCCCTCCCTCCCTCCCTCCCTTCCTACTTCCCTCCCTCTCTCCCTTTCCTCCCTCCCTCTCTCCCTTTCCTCCCTCCCTCTCTCCCTTTCCTCCCTCCCTCTCTCCCTCCCTCCCTCCCTCCTTCCCTTCCTCCCTCCCTTCCCTTCCTTCCTTCCTACCTCCCTCCCTCTTTTCTTACTTCCTCAATAAAAATAGAAGGCTGAAGAGTTTATCGTTTCTTGTAAGGTGAAGAACAGACCATGATAGGTTAAATTGTAATCTAATTTCTCTCTAAGCAGCTTCTATGGGATCTTTATTACGAGGCGTGGGTATAACACATTTCATTTTTGAAGGCTTAACTTAAGCTACTCCCCAGACCCTCTTTTAGTGAAAGAAAAACAACAACACAAAACTACCTTTTATCTCCATACTGTTTGGGTGAATATTGTACTTATATGTATATTGTCATGTCGGTCCTTGCAGAGCTGAATTTAATAAATATCCCTTCCATGATGGAAAGTCATAGCATTTCAGGAGTGAATGCCTGGTATGCTAAATATGACTTCCAGGTGATTCTAATAAAAGTGCATTAACCGTGTACGTGGGTGGTGATAAACCTCATCCTTAGATGGAAGCTGAATCACTCTCCTATGACTCCCTTTGTGTGACCCATTTGTGCTAAGGATCCCGAGCACAGTTCTAGCTACGTGATTTCTTAGTTAAGTCATTTTAATTAGTCAATTCATTTTTCTTTTTTTTTAATTTTACTTATTTTTATTTATTTTAGAGAGAGTCAGTGTGAGCAGGGGAGAGGGGCAGAGAGAGAGAGAGGGAGAGGGAGAGGGAGAGGGAGAGAGAGAGAGAGAGAGAGAGAGACAGAGAAAGAGAATCTTAAGCAGACTCCATGCTCAGTGGGGAGCCTGATAGTGGGCTTCATCCCACGACCCCTGGGACCTTGACCTGAGCCAAAATCAAGAATCAGACGCTCAACCGACTGAGCCACCTAGGCACACGTAAGCAATTCATTTTTCTATGTCACTGTGTTCCCTTGCCTCTGTATATGCTCCCTAGTTATGAGAAGTTCATGGATGTTTTTTTACTTAGTATTTATAGTGGAAATTTTTGGAATGCCCCTGCTTATGTGAATTTAGGTAGTTGCTACGAAAACACACCCTCAGAACCTACAAATGTTGGATAGAACACAGATATCTTTCTGAAGACTTTGCAGAGTGGGGGGAGGAGTTCCACTATGTGTCGTGTCCTGAGTGAGACTTGCCCACTTTGGGTTGAGAGCAACGTGTTGACTGTACCCAGTGCTTGATCTTTGGGATGTCCTACTGGGCATGTGTTTGGGGAACAAGATGGACGCGTGGTCCTGGATGACTGTCTCGGAGACTTTGATTTGCTATTCATGGCACGGTGGGCTAGAGGCTTCCTGCCAGGCCGGTAAGGTACTCTAACACCAGCTCACGTGCCTCCGTTGCGTCCTCGCTTGAGGTTTTGCAAAACTGTTCCAAACAGTGCAGACCTGTTGACGAGCCCCTCTTCGTGTATCCTAGCCAGCAAACTTTCTCAGTGTTCCTGGCAGGAAGTGGCCTCAGGCCTGTTTCCACACGTCTTCGAAAGAGTGTTCCTCCCATGAAGTTTCCTCTCACCTCGTTGCCTGTTCATATCCTTCCTGCATTTAAGATCCCGTTTGAAACATATCTTCTAGAAAGTTTTCCCAATTAGCTTTAACTCATCTTGAGCACTTATCCCCATTTTATCACTTCAGCCTCCTTGAAGGCAGGAATCATGTCTACAGCTCTTCCCGTTTTCTCTGTATGTTACAAGAAAATTGCTATATGTTATTAAGAGTACTTATCATGGAATCAGGACCACTTGGGGAGAGCTCAGCTCCCCACCATTTTATGTGTGAGGCTACCATGTGCAAAAGAAGTTAAAGTGGCTTTCTGTGAATATTTACTAATTGCCAATTATATAGCCAGGATTTATTGTAAATTTTATTTTGATACAATTTCAGACTTTTCAGAAACATGTCAAGAGTAATGTAAAGAATTCCTTTGGATTCTGTACTCACACTTCCCAAATGTTAACTTTTCTCCATTATTCTATTTTTTTTTCTGAACCATTTAGAGTAGGTTGCAGACATGGTAAGTACCATTTTACTCCTAAATTCTTTAGTGTGTAGTTCCTAAAAACAAGAAGATTCTCTATGTAACCAGTATAGTATCAAAATCAGAAAATTAGTATCAGTATACCCTATTATCTAATATGCGGACCTTGGTGATTTCACTGATTGTCCCACGGTCTGTTGTGGCAAAGGAAGATACTAGATCGCATGTGGTCCAGCTGTGAGACCAAGAGCCAGACCTTTGAGCTCATTCTTTTGTGTTTTTTCTGCGTCTCTACACTAAACAACATCTTCAGACCTCACCTCTGACAACATCACGGAGTTCACTCAAAGCCTTGGTAAACGTCTCAGGACTTTCAGGAACTTCCAGAAACGAGGCCAATAATGCTGTTACTTTATTAAAGATCAGTGGATGCGAAGTAGAAATCTTGATGTCATTCTTCATGTTTCCCTTGTGTAAGCCAAGCTGTAGAAGTCTCATTTATGAGATTAAAATTCAGAGAACTGCCAGTAGACCATGTTTGACAGAAGCAGAACCTTGGCCAAGAATGAACTCAGGGTGGGAAATGCCTGAAGTGTGGAGACGAGACTCCTCATTGAAGATGGTGGTGATGATTTTTGACTCCAGGGGAAAAAATATCCAATCGCTGAGATTTGGTTTAAATAGCTCATCACTTATAAATTAAATATATTCCTACCTGGTTGCCATGATTTTCGTTAACCAGACCTTCTGCTTCTATGCCAGTTAGGGAATTTATATGAAACATAGTGATGTTTCAGTGATTGGGCCTAGCCGGGGACAAAGGCTTACGTCTCTTGCCATGGAGTTCCTTGTTTAATTTATTGTAAGACATCCTAACATGGCCTCCAGCATTAAAGAGAACATAATATAGCAGAATATTCAGCTGGAAAAAAATTTGACACTATTCAAAGGTTTGGAGGACAGTTGTAATACCCATAAAATCGGAAAATGATACATAAATCTTTTTTAAAGTAAAAATGTTGGCTTCTTTCTCAAAATGTTTCCATTAAGACTTAATATTATGGGTATCAGAGCCTTTGTTCAGCACATAATGTTCAGAGTAATTTGGTAGACACGAACTAAAGATCCTTTAAACAACTTGCTTTTATCACAATTTAATTTTATTCCTCTATTCAGGCATAGTGACATTCATTTAGTGACTTTGTTGTGGGAACATTTCTTTGCATATAATATACAGAACTGTTCCAATGTAGTCTGTTTTGGATCATTCATTATTCATTTCTTTGGGCTTTCTCGGATGGAAAAATAGAGTCCAGTTAACAGCTTCAAGTAAAAATGTCTGAAAGACGTGACTTCTCTTACATATATATAATTAGGGGAAAAAAAGACCTTCATTTTTGGATATACTTTAGACAGTCATTTACAGCAGAGAGCTAGTCTGAAGCTTTGGCAAGTGAGAGAGGAGACAGACAGACAGACAAAGAGAGGGAGAGAGGAGAAAGACCACGATTGGTCTGACCTGCTTGCTGAGTTTTGCATTGCAACCTTTTGCTCTCACGTAGGGAAGGAAGGGATGCATTTGACCAGGCCAGTTATGTTATTTCTGAGGGATAGGGACGGATCTCAGGAGACCAGCGAGCACCCCCCGGGGTTGCAGTCCCTTAAGACTGTGTTCTCATCAGTGCCTTTGAGGATCGTGACCACGCTTGGCCAGTGGAGAGGAGCAACCAGACCAGGAATGGTGTCTCGAAAGAAACACTTTGAAAGCAGCCTAGGAATTAAAGAAGGGAATGCGTTAGCACCAAGTGCGATTCACATCAGCCAGTCTGTCTTTTAGAAAATAAGTATTTTGGGGGGTTGGAGAGAAGTATCTGTAGGGCAGGCCATGTAGCAAGAGGAACATGAATATGCCGTGGGGGTCGGATAATCCCAATTCCCAGGTCCAGTGTTGCCACTTGTATCAGCGAGGTGACCCCCTTAGGTAGACCTCTTAATCTCTCTGATCCGCACTTCATGCACCGGGAAAATCTTACACTCGTTCGGCAAGCGTCCGCTGGGCGCCTACCGTATACCAGCCCTCTGTCCAGCACTGAGGATTCATGGATGAGTATGACGTTCCTCTCCTCAGCGAGCTCAGAGCATAGAAGACCCACGGAGTGGTGAGGCTTGCACGAGAACATACGTGGAATCACCGGGCAGCATTTCTGGCCCGTAGTGGGGGAGTTAATGTATTTTCTTTTCTTTTCCTGGTTGTCTTCTCAGCTTTCCATGAAAATGGGGGAAATCCAGGCTTTCCCAAGAATTTAGCAATCATAGGCATTCGTTCCTCTTATGTCCCACACAAAAATCTCCTATTAGGAAATGTCATAGTTTGGAATTTGACCAGTTAGTTGCATACTTCCACAGAATTGGTATAAGACTGACTCAGCCAACATGAGCTCCCAGAGCAGCTTTGTGTCACTGACGGTTCACTCTTATGCCATGCACGGCACCGTGGGAGTCGTTTCTCTCCCTGGTGAAATGAGGGTTGTGGGGTAGGTAGGCGCGATCTTTATCCTTCGGGATCCAGCGGTAATTGAGTTTGCTGCTTTTTTTTTTTTTTTTAATTTTACTTATTTTTGACGGAGAGGGAGAGACAGAGCATGAGTAGGGGAGGGGCAGAGAGAGGGAGACACAGAATCCGAACCAGGTTCCAGGCTCTCAGCCGTCAGCACAGAGCCCGACGCGGGGCTCGAACCCACAGACCGCGAGATGGTGGCCTGAGCCGAAGTCGGATGCTCAACCGAAGGAGCCACCCAGGCGCCCCGAGTTTGCTTCTGATTGTCCACTTGAATCGGTGTTCCCTGCACTGTGTCTTTCTTAGCCCCGCCTTCCCCGCCCCATCCTCAAAGCTCTGTTAGAGCTTCTGGGGAGCAGAAGAAGCAGTGCTTTCGTTTCAGCCTTGATTGGGTTGGTTTTCTCCTGCTCCTTCCTCTCGCCTCTGGTTTTGGAGCAAATGGACGAGGAAACCAAGGAGGAGGGCTGTCTCCACACCTTACCGTCGTCCCCTTTTGCCGAACTTTGGGTGACTCCTGGTTCTCTGTTTCTCGCTTGGACCCCCGATGTCTTCAGCAGGGTCACTGCTCTCTGTGTAGCTGTTGAGCCTCGGGGTAACTTACAGAATGACACGTGGTGAGGACCGGAAGGGACCTGGATGGCCCCTTCGCATGTATAAAACCGTTCTGGAAGGAGAAGGGACCTTCCCGAGGGTGAGCAGCAGGTCAGTAGCCAGCCCCGGGCTGGACCTCTGGCCTTGGGTGCGGCCGCCTTCCCGCCCCCCCCCCCCCCACCGCTGGTGTAAGAGTGGCCGTTTTATGGTTTGTGATCTACGTCACCTTTCAGGCCCCAGAACGCCATGCGCCAGTTCTCTGGCGAAGATTATGTAGGGGCGCCCATCTTCCTCGTCCTGTGGCCCCTCGTGGTCTTCTGGAGTTCTCCCCGGCGTCCCGTGGGCCGAGGCTTTCCTTGATTCTCTTCAGTGTATTCAGAGAAGTTCCAGGGAAGGAGCTGAGATGCTCTCAGTCACCCGTGACCTGACGTGTCTAGTCCTGTCTGCTTCGTAAACATGAATCACGGCCAACGGTTTCTGAATACTTCAGAGAAGCAAGACACCGCGTCACGTACCCTGCATCAGAGCAACTGCGTGATGTGCCGTCGTGGTCCCCGTGGCGCAGCAGGGGAGTGGGGTGCGGAGAAGTTCTGTGCTTCGAGGTGCCACAATTTGAAGCCAAGTGCTCTCACGGCAGCGCCTGTGCCTTTAAATATTGTGGCACCTCCCTGTCCTTCCGCCGCCTCTTGTTCACCGCCCCAGACACACTTTCTCTCCCTCTTGTGCAGATTCCTTTTTGCCTACAGGCCCTAAACATCGGGGACCCTCAGAGTTCCATCCTTGTCCCCATGCTCTGTCCCCTGCGTACGTGCACCTTACCGATACCGCCAGACTGCTCCCAGTCCCTCCTTCCCCCTGCCTGTGCGGTTCTATCTGGACACCTGCATAGGCGCCTCGCACGCAACCCGTTCAGAAGCAAGCGGTCCCTTGCGTGACAGGTGACTGCCCTTCAGGCATCAGCCTGGTGCAGGAGACGTCCTGAAGGCCCTCCAGGTTCTGTCGCCCAAAAGCATAGGAACTCGCGGGGCGATGTCGGGAATGGCCTGGTCACCGTGTTCAAGGGCCCCTCCAGCCGCGTTTGCCCTGCATTCCCGGAACTCCTCACAGTGCGGATGCCACACAGCCCATGGGCATCTCCGCGAGTTCCAGGGACCCAGTGGATTGAGCAGTAAGTGGCGTGACACACGGGAAGGGGAGCCAGGAACAAAATTCAGAATTAATCTCTCTTCGTTCCCCTTCTCTACTCCCGGCCCCCAGCTGCTCTGCTATCTTTGGTTTAAGCGGTGCTATTTTTGCCAAGATTAAGCATCTTTTTATTTCCTTCAGGTCTGGTCTGTGCCTCGCTTGGGAGTGTTCATTTAGGTTTTGGTTCCTTCCTGCTCTGTGGATTTTTGTTCTCGCACAGCCTTCTCAACGAATACAGTATCTTTCGCTTCCCAATATTGTTTGCTCCAAGCTTATAGGATGTTCTTTGCCATCTAATTTTAGATCCTACATAATGCCCTCCGAGCAGCCTCTCCTTTGGAGGGATAAAAGCCATGGTTAAGATGTCACTTCCCATAAATCAGGTTTGGTGACGATGAAGGCAGCTGTGGGGGAGGGGGGGCAGGAACCCACAAAGTCTGACCCTTTCAAAGTCGACTTAATCCTCCCTCTCATCCCCTCCCTCTCCAATGCTACACTTTGGAGGGTGGATAGACCCCTTTAACAAGAAGGAATGAGCTTTCGCATTGTTCGCCTTTGTCACAACAACAAAAGCCCTGGAAAATTCCAATTAATTAGCAAGCCTTGGGCTAATGAAAGAATAAAACTGAAAGAGAAACGCTCTAAGCTTTTGGAGAGGAGTACGCATATGAAGACAATGCTGATTTCAAATATTTGGGGCTGTTTGTATAATTTTCCCAGGGTTTGCCTTCCTGAGACTCAAAGACATAAGACGAGAGGGACGGGAGCGAGGATTTGTTGGAGTCCAGAGTCAGGATGTAATAACGTCGCTGGCTTTTCAGGACACCAAATGACCCACCGTCATTGGAACAAGGCAGTTAAATGTGGGCTCAGACAGTCGGGGAAATTAAAGCCAGGATAGAGACCCTTTGCACAGTTCGTGTTTATAGGAAAACAGGACACACAGTAGATTATGGAGTGAGGTTGAAGTTAATTATTAGGAGGGACCAGGAAATCTCTGTATCCTCGTGTCCTTGAATGAGGACTTGGAACCGGTGTGGCTGCCAGAAACGTATGGCGATAACAAAAACACCGAAGTCACTCAATTTGTAGCTTTTTATTGGATGATGATGGTGATAGTGACAGCATAATCGTGTAGCGATAAAACCACAGCATGACCGCTACCAACAAGTAGCCTGATTGGACCATTTACTGTATGCCAGGCGCAGCTCTGAGCACGTTTAGTCCTCTCGACAGCCCCACTGGACGCTGGATACGGTGCGACTCCTGTCCTTATTCCCCCCGTTTTACAGTTCAG
Organism: Lynx rufus; assembly: GCF_022079265.1. Lineage (NCBI taxonomy): Eukaryota > Metazoa > Chordata > Mammalia > Carnivora > Felidae > Lynx > Lynx rufus. Next base: position 7,291,523 of record NW_025814824.1, read on the forward strand.
AAGACTGAGGCTAAGATAGGAAGTGGCTGGCGCACATGTGTAAGTGCCAAGCCGAGATGGGAATCCGTGCAGTCCCCTCCCAGTGTCCGTGCTCCCAACGGCCTGTCTGCGAGGTACGGTCCTACCGCAGGAGAGGCCAGATATTGCCAGGCCGGGGTAGGAGCCGGGGAGTCGGAGGCTCTGTTCCCAGTTTGATGATTCCTGTGATCGTGGACACAGGTCATTCAGTTACCATTTCTGGTCTTCAGCGTCTTCATCTGTAAAATGAAATTATGGCAGTAGGTGTTATCTAAGGTATCTTCCGCTTCTCAGATCTTATGGGTTGAAAAAATGGCGTGTCTCAGATGCAGGGTAAATGGAGCGGTCGTTTCTGAGGGGCGTGTGTGGACAGGTGTGGGCAGGTGTGCACGTGCTCTCGCTCAGACATTAAAAAAAATGGGGCATCAGCTTTGGGGTCGGGCAGGTCTGTGTTCAGACCCTAACTCTCCGGTCCGACTTGGCTGATGGCTTTATCTCTGTGAAGTTTAATTTCTTCCATTCCCTGATGGAGGAGTTGACCTTATATGTCTGAGTGCCTCTCGTGATGCCTGCAAAGCAGGTCGCTCTCCTGTTTATCCTCATGTAGCTGGTGTGGGAGGTGGATAGAAGATGCCCCCATCAGAAGCTGGGGGCAGAGAAGAGGTTGGTGGAGCCAGAAGGGGTATTTTCCCGAAGAGATGCTTGGAAGGTACTTTTGCATGATGGATCTGTTGGTAATTGACCTCAGGGGTGGTTCCTGAAACCGCCAGGCTGCTGGCCTTTTTCCTGCGAGACTTCTTCATTGAATCGTGTCACCTTCCTTTCCCTGTTCTTCCGTGAGTAATGGTTATTGTCTGTGAATGTTCTTCATACTCCGGGGAGCAGGTGGTAATTGAAAGAGGGCCGGCTCAGCAGTTGTACAGGGTTGAGTACTGTCCCCCACCAAATTCATGCCTACCTGGAATTCAGCATGTGACCTTATTTGGAAATAGGGTTTTGTAGATGTAATCAAGTTGAAAGGTGTTGTCACATTGGATTAGGGTGGGACCTAATGCGATAACTGGTTTCCTTGTAAAAAAAAGAAGGCAATTTGGACACGGACACAGAAATGAGAACGTCACTGAACTCAGAAGACACACAGGGAGAACACCAAGTGATGACAGAGGCCGAGCCTGTAGCGATGTGTCTACAAGCCAAGGAATGCCAGAAGCTAGAGAGAGGCGGAGAAAGATCTTCCCTGAGAGCCTTCAGAGGGAGCACGGCCCTGCCAACATCTTGGTTTAGAACTTGTAGCCAGAACTGTGAAAGGATAAATTTCAATTGTCTAAAGCCACCCAGTTTGTGGTACTTTGGTTGCAGTGGTCCCAGGAAACTAATACAGCATGAAAGATACCTGTTTCTAAGCCATAATAGTCAGGGTTAGACAAGAGGGAGAGAGACAAACAGATACTAAAGGGGAAAAGAAAATACAGTGATTCCACGGAGGGGTGTTTGGGAAGCCATTTACTATCATCGTGGTTCCTCTGCCCACTCTAAGTTAAGCTCTTTTTACTCTTAGGATCCAGGTCAGAACAGGTGTCATGGAAGTGACCAAAGAACTTGACCCAAAAAGCCCCCAGAGTTTTAGTAGGCCAACCTTTTTAAAAACACAATTTCTTAAAACCAGTATACTGTAGACTATGATGGTCACCCATGGAGATTCTGAGGGGCCGTCCACACTGAATATTCAGAGAGGTGCCTCCCCATGGTTTAGCAGTAGATGAGGGTATTTTTTGAAGTCACGTACATGCTTCCAGAAGTTGAAAAAGGGTCGGTATGTTCGAAACACGAACATGGCTATGGCATAGGTTGGAAAGTACAGATTTCCTTGGAATTTGATGATCATTTAATAATCAATAACTTGGGAATAAACCTTAAAATTGTGATAAGAAAAATAAGTCTTAGTTACCTCTACAAGGCAAGAACTTGGCAGAAAACAACATGACAATAAGACAAAGCCATCAAACAGGCTTAGGCTATGTGGGTTCGGTCTGTTCCAGGAAAGCTCAGAGTGAAGACAGCTCGTGAATTCTGTCATCAGGCAGTGAGGCCCGTATCACATGTCACTTTGCTTTGTTTTTAACATGTGGCTCAAGCGGTGCCAGACCCGCTGCTGTGTGGGAGATGTCCCTTCTGACAAAATAAGGCATTTTCCTGGCATCAGGCCCCTTTGGAATTTTTGCTGGTGTGCATAAACCCAGCAAGTTTGCATTCCCCACGCATGCCCAATGTGATCACGCTTGGCTTTCTGGATCTGTGGTGGTCTCGAGGCCCGTCAGTGCCGACATGGCCCACTCCTGATCACTCCTGGGAGTTATTGTGAAGAAATGAAACCAGGCGTTCCCTCATCCATTATTCAGAAACCGTCTCCCATCTACCTTGCCTGCTGTGAGGAAGAGACAGAGGAGGCAACATAAACCCAGTTTTGACCAGAAGGACCGAAAACGTTCTGCAGGGTGGCAATGAAAGTATTTTCAGCAGGCTGTCTCCTTTTTTTCTTTCTTCTCATCCATCATGATAATAGAGTTCACTGGGAAAGTTCGTTTATATCATTTTGTGTTCAAAGAGACGATGATGATGATACGAGGTGACACTAATATTAATGCTCGTTCTCGGTTGTGTGTTATTGGCTGGATTGAAGCACTGTATAAATAAACTGGACCTGGGAGGTGAGTCTGAAGTTGTCTCAACTACTTCTTGAAGCCCCATCGGACGGCCCTTTTCACCTCCCGGTTCTCCCCTCTTGAATGTATTTCGCTCTCAGCCACAAGGGCCATCGGTGAAACCACGTGGACCTGTAGGCACAAATTTATTATCTCTGATGGAAAAACAACTAAAAGAACCTTCTCTAGCAGTAAGAGCGCACGATACATTATCTTTATAGAAAGGCTAGACGTGATCATCCATAGACGTGAAAGAGACGGCTGAGAGAAGGAAGATTGTGCAGACTGCTGGAAAACCATCCTCAGTGTTTTGTACGTGACCTTGGGAAGTGGCTCATTCACTTCCCTCATTCAACACATGCTTGTTGACCACATGTCAGAGGTGCGACTAAGTCGGACCAGAGGTGTAGATTGTGGTGAGACACAGACCCTGCTTCCTAGGATCTTGTGGTCTCAAGGCAAAAAGTTGTGAAGTCATTTCCAGATTTATCTGGTGTCACCCTCCCCGTAGCTGAGTCCTTTCCAGCCAGCCTGGTTTTTTTTTTTTTTGTGTGTGTGTGTGTGTGCCTGCAACACACCCAGTGGGATCAGCCCCTAGGTGACTGGTTTCTTTACACCATTTCAGTTTATGAACTCTCTTCCCCAGGCCTTCCTGACACTCAGTCCAAAGTCACCACCTGGCCCGTGTGATTCTCAGTCCCACCTACCTGCTTGCTTTCTTTGGTGGCACGTGCTCTTGTTTGAAATGACCATGTTCAGTTATTCATTCACCTGTTTTATTGTGTATCTCCTTCCCACTAGAACGTACACTTTGAAAAGGCGGATCTTCCTTGTCTTGTTTTCCGTCGTATCCTTGGCAATACATTTTTGTTGAATGGATGGATGGATGAGAATGAATGGATCACTATACTACATTATAATGAATTCTATCATGGGCGCGCTCACAAAGCGCTCTCGGGAAATGAGGACGCGAGTGACAGCTTCCCTGACTGAGCAGGGTGGGTTGTCTCCACGGAGAAGACCTGTGAGCTGGACCTGGCAGGCAGGGGAGGTCCATCAGCGGTTGCTCTTTCTTCTTGGGTGGGTGCAGCTCTTCCCTCATCACCCTGAGCCCCCCCCCCCAGCTGACCCCCCTGCCCCTGGCTCTCTGCCAACGGCCCAGATGATCCACCGAGAGAGTCGACCCTTTAACACCTGACAGGGTGAGCCCTTCATTGTGACCCCCGCCCTCTTTGGACACAGGTATCAAGGAAGCGAGGAGCACACGTTTCCTGAAAACTCCTTGATGCTATGAAAAGTTGCTAAAAGCTGTTTTTCCAATAAAGAGAACTTGGAATTGATGTAACGGATAAAAGGAGCTCGTGAAACAGAAGTAGGCATTCTTGACAAAATAAAAATAGAAGCTTAAAAGACGCATCGTTGGGGGAAAGTTAAGAAAGATTTTTTCCCCCTATGTAAGAAAATACGTGTGGATGAGGCATGTGTTTTAAACTATAGAACGCAATTTGCGTGTAGCTTCAGGGCGCCGCAACCACGGCGATTCAGAATTTGCTCGGTTCTGATAGACATAGTTGCAATATATATATCCATTAACAAGATTATCACTTGAAGAGACAATCGTATTTTTACTGAAAGGGTTTTTTAAGGATAAAATTTATTGATATTTAATGAAGCGTGATGCTTCTAAATGAACCACGAAAGCAATAGCTGAACTAATTAAGTGCACATAAAGGCTCCCGGAATACACGCGTGATGGGGGCTGTGCGCGTATCCGTGGTGCCTGGTTACACCAACATCCTGGAGGACACGCTCCTCACATACGCTTCGTGGAAGCAACAGTAAATCCTCCCGTAACGCGTGCAATAAAGAAGGAAATAATCATTTAGATTTCCTGCACATGCGGATGGGATGTTTAAGTCAAGCGTCGCAGGGTTTATAGGTTATAATTTAGCAGAGTTAAGACTAGTAATAACAACATATTATTTCCACACACTTGATTTAGGCCTCTGCGTGTGCTGTTTCATTGAATGATAAATCGTCCCTGCTTCTAAAAATATGCATCGTCCTCCCTCCCCTTTGCTCTCCAAAGAGAGACCAAGGATGGTAAATAGCATGAGTTGAACATTTCATGGTGCAACAAGGATTCTTGTGGGCCCTTGTCAACTGCATGTGAAGACAGGCCAGGTCGAGCTCTCTGAGCATTGACAAAAGAAGGCAAAACCGTGTCTGGCCTGTGCCGCTTGGGTCATTACAGGTTGCCCCGGTTTGGGAGACAGACGACTTACCCTGACAGCGCTAGTAACGTTGACCTTTGTCAGTGACCGGCTTCCCTTTTAGCCACCGGCTCTGGACTCGGCCCCAGGCACCTGCTCTCTGGCCCGTTATCAGAGCTTAGCTCTTCGTGAGTGGTTGGTAACTTCCTCACGCACCTCTCTGACAGTGGTGTTCCGACGCTCCCGAGGGAGTCTGACACATCATTAAGGCCCACAGTAACAGTGCGTACTAATGGCCGAGAGGCAGGCACCCGACCAGGTGCCAGAGCGGTACTTGTCAAACTTGAGCCCGTGTCAGAATCTCCCAAAGGGCCTGTGAAAATGCCAGTGGCTGGCCCCACCCCCAGAGTTTCTGATTCCGCACGGCTGGGGTGGGGCCTGAGAACTTGGGTTTCTGACAAGTTCCCCAGTGATGCCGATGCTGTTGGCTCAGCCATCACAGTTGGGGAACCTTTGCAGATGATACCCAGGCCGGGGTGGGGAAGGGCATTTCGGGGACGCCCTTCTGAGAAGTCACAACCAGGGAGGGGTGTGGTTTGCCTCAGGTACCCTCTCGATTCCCATCCTATTTTCTTTATTTCCTTAAAAGCAAAACAAAACAAAACCAACACATTTCTCTTCTTTCTCTAAGAGATCCAGGGCCGCTCTTCTCAGGTAAGGGCTTGAAACTTAGCTCACACTCAGGTGGGACCCTTGGTGACTTAAAGGACCTGCCCTTCACAAGGATGCGTGCTTTTTAATGGGGTGAAATCAGAGGAATTCAGCTCTTGGAGAAGATACGTCACATATCTGCCAGTGGGCTTTAAGGGACACCAAGTTCAGATTTGAACTCACACCATTCAGGCCAGCTCAAGTGTTTGTCCATGAAGCACCCTTCTGTCCCTGTGCCCTCTCAGATGAGCCCACCTTCGCTTGCAGGTTCTCTGATTCCCTGACACAGGGCCTGTTACATGGCAGACACGTGGCAAGTGTATACTGAATGGGTGGAAGGATGGAGTGTGACAGGGACAAACGTGATTAATTGTGTGACTGAGTGCATCTCTCCCCTCTGGCTCTTGAAGGACAACGCAGCGTTGCTTGAAAGGAAAGAAATCCCATGGTTCCCCTGGGGCCCCCCACCCACCTCTACCTATTTTGGGGTTTTTAATCGCATAGTAAGGAGAGTCAAACAGGAATGGAAGCAGGTAAGTTTGTGTTGAGAGAGAACAGCAGGATAGAAGGGAGGGAAGAATCTTATTTTTTCGGGAACCCTGGGGAGAGTTCATTCTGTTTCGTGGGGGAGCGGACGAGTGAAGGAAGGCTTTGGGCTGCCGAAGGGGGGAAGAGTTGTCTGTGAAGGGGAGTGGCAGACAGCTGTGGCAGAGAAGGTGACGTTTATAGGCATTGCAGAAGTTTGTGTCTTTGGGGGCCACCTGGGTGGCTCGCTCAGTCGGTTAAGCGTCCAACTTTGGCTCAGGTCGCGATCTTGTGCTTTGTGAATTCGCGCTGCATATCAGGCTGTGTGTTGACAGTGTGGAGCCTGCTTGGGCTTCTCTCTCTCTCTCTCTCTCTCTCTCTCTCTCTCTTTGCCTCTACCCCACTTGTGTGCTCTCTCTCAAAAATAAATAAACTAAAAGTGTGTTTCTTTGAAAGGACTCCTCCATCTGAATGTGGAATGAAGGGTCCTGGGATTTATTTGGGTTGTGAGTGATTCATTGTGTCAGCAAATACAATATATGTGTGTGTGTGTGTGTGTGTGTGTGTGTGTGTGTGTATACACACATACATATTTTTTTTTTTTTTTTAATTTTTTTTTTCAACGTTTATTTATTTTTGGGACAGAGAGAGACAGAGCATGAATGGGGGAGGGGCAGAGAGAGAGGGAGACACAGAACCGGAAACAGGCTCCAGGCTCTGAGCCATCAGCCCAGAGCCCGACGCGGGGCTCGAACTCACGGACCGCGAGATCGTGACCTGGCTGAAGTCAGACGCTTAACCGACTGCGCCACCCAGGCGCCCCACACACATACATATTCTTGTGTGAATAATAGGGACAAATGAATAGACATCGCACCTGGGGGGAAGATGCTTAGTTGGTCATGTGATCTTGAGCCGTGGTTCTCAAAGTGGGGTCCCCAGACCAGTAGCGTCCGCATCACCTGGGAAGTTGTTAGAACTACAGAAAAACGCCTACCCACTGACCTAGAAACTCTGAGGGTGGGGCCAGTATTCTGTGTTTTTACAGGCCCTCCAGGGGGATTCTGATGCACGCTCCAGCTTGAGAGCCAAGGGACTAGGGAGTCACTATCTGCACGGTTCCTTCGTGAAATGAAGGAGCAGTATAGGCTGTACGTGTGTGGGACCCTCTGACGTTCAGGGGGGCAAAGTGAACCAAAGAATAGCAGAGGCAAATGTTTTCCTGTGTGAGTGCCGACTTTTCTTCAGTATTTCATCATTTGAAATGCCTCTGAAGACAGAAATGTTGAGCTTTGCAAAGAAAACAAGTGGGCTGAATATTGAAAGAGGAAAAAGAAAAATGTATCAAACAGTCACATTGAACAAATACGTGAAAATCTACGCCATGACCGGGTCAGGAGCCTGAGAAAGTGACTCGTTTGTGGACGGAATGGGCTGTGTAATGGGTCAGTGATTCCAGGTGTGATAACCCCTGATGTCACTGACTGCCCTGTCGTGCTTATTCTCCTGGTTTTAAACTGGCTTTTTATTCTTGCAGCAGTAACTTCGTAACATGTGACCTTTTCAGTTTTTTTACCCACTGGTACTGGTACTTTTTTCTTTAACTAGCATTTTTTTCCCCTGAGTATAAAAATAAACATGTTTACAGTGCAAAAAATATTTAAATACTGAAAAAAAAACCCAGAGAATACAATAAAATTACCTTCCAGTATTCCCCAGACACAGAGATATCCACTGTTAATATTTAAGGAGATAAACATGTGTGGCTATTTTGCAATAGATAGTAGCGATGATTAATATGTAAATAAAGTTTTGTGTTCTCTTTCTTACATTGCTGTGGACTTTCCTCCATGAGTTTCAGTACTCTTTGGAAATAGGGTTTTTAAGTACAGCAGAAATTTTTTATGTGTGTGGGAAGTGTGCTCTATTTAACCAAGTTTGCTTTGTGTTGCTGTTGTTGTTAAAACCGTGTTATCACAAGTATCTTTAAAATGTTGGTACATTACTGGGTCAAATGAACATTTTAAATACTCTTGACTGTATTACGAAATGGGCTAGATCACATTTTATACCCTACTCAGTCTAGTAGCAGAATAGGGAGAGTGTCTATCTTTGGTCTTATCTGCTGGATTTTTCTTTTGTGAACTGTTTATGTCCTTTGCCTTCCCCGCCATAGGAATGTTCGTCTTTACTATTGATTCGTAAGGCCTCTTTACATATTAAGCCCTCACCCCTTTGTTATGTAGAAAGCTAGTATATTACTAGTCTTTTGTTTGCTTTTTCATTTTGCTTTTGGTGCTTTTTGAGCTAAAATATTTTTGCAGCTACATCTGTTTATCTTTGCCTTCGCCATCCTGATATTTAAGAAAAACTCACGTATTTTCTTTTCGTTGTTTTATATTTCAGTAGTTAGCTCTGAATTTGCTTGGAGTTTATTTTGGTATAGTTTGGCTGTGCGATCATATCTCCCGCCGACGACTGAGACCGTCTCTCCCATTCCGTATGCTCTTTGCTGGTATGACTTTGCTGTGCTGTCTTCTCACAAAGTGGAGCTTCTTTCTCTACCCCCTTTGAATTTGGATGAACCCAAGATAACTTTGGCCAGCAACAGGTGGCAGAAGTGATCCTGTGCCCGCTACAGGAATGGTCCTTAACGGCCCGAGAGCAGCCTCTTCGAGGTCAGCTGCCATGCCGTTAGAAGCCCAAGTCCTGTGGAGTGGCCGTGTTGAGGTGTCCCCGTTGACGGCCAGCCTGTGAGAAGTCCATGCACTCTGCCCTCCAGATGACCGCAGCTCTCGCTGACATCGGGCTGGAGTGTGTGAGAGACCCCAGTCGAGAAGCCGCTGCTGAGCCCAGTCGACCTTAGCTCTAAATCGTACGCGGTAATAATAAATCGTCGTTTTAAAGACCGAGTCTTAGGGTTGTTTGTTATGTAGTAAGTACACAATCAGAACATACATAGTGTGATAAGGAGTTAGCTTTGATTTTTCCCCCAAACAATAAATAGTTGGCTCCACTATCGTTTACTTGGACGACCTCCTTTCCCCCACTCGTCTGTCATGCCCTCATATGCTGACGGTCATTGTATATTGGAGGGCGTGGTCTTTTGCTTCTGTCCTGCTTCTCTTCAGTCCTGTAGTCTTTCGGACTACACATTTTTCGCTTTCATAGCTCTGTAACAGATTTCTCTTCTTTCCCAAAGCCTTTTGGACGGTGAGGAGACTTTATTCTTCCAGGTGAACTTGAGAATCCATCGTCAAGGTGGTGAATAAGGAAGAGCCCTTTAGCACTTTGCCATCAGTCGTGGCTCCCAACCCAAAGGGTGGTGTCCACCAGGGATATTTGGCAATGTCTGGACAGACTTTAGTTTTATTTTTTTTTTTTTTATTTTTTTTTTTCAACGTTTATTTATTTTTGGGACAGAGAGAGACAGAGCATGAATGGGGGAGGGGCAGAGAGAGAGGGAGACACAGAATCGGAAACAGGCTCCAGGCTCTGAGCCATCAGCCCAGAGCCCGACGCGGGGCTCGAACTCACGGACCGCGAGATCGTGACCTGGCTGAAGTCGGACGCTTAACCGACTGCGCCACCCAGGCGCCCCAAGGACAGACTTTAGTTTTAGATGCCACAGCCAGGGGGGGAGGACTACTGGCATCTACTGGGTAGATGCTAGAGATGCTGTTCACCATCCTACAACGTACAGGTTACCCCCAAACACGCACACACGCAAACACACACATGAATTATCTGGCATAAAATGTCAGTAATGAGAAGCTGAGAAGCCCTGCGTTAGGATAATGAAATAGTTTGGAAGGGTCAACATACTCTATTTAGTTTTCTCATCTAGGAACATGTATGTGTCTACATTTATTCATGTCTTCAGAAAAAAAATAGTTTTCTTCATATCACATGCTATTCCTAGGTATTTTTAACCTAATTTTTTTCCTTTATACTTTAAAACTCATAATCGAGAGTATATAAGAAATCTGTTGCTTTTGCCCTGTTTACCTGTGACTTGTCACCTAATTTTCTTTTCACATGTAGGGATTTTTAGCAGATTCTGTTGCATCTTATAGGTAGATGGAATTCCTGAGATTTAATTTGGTAACAAGTGGGGAGAGTATACTCCAGCATTACTCAGAAAATGTTGGAGCTAGAAGGGACTGGAGAGGTTACTTAATCCCCCGCCTTCCTTTAAGTGACGGTAAATCTGAAGCCGAGAAAAGGTCGTTTACCTGCCTCATGGCACACAGTGGAGGAGAGGAGAGCAGCGCACACAACAGCAGCCTTTGGATGAGTGTGTTGAAAATTCTCATAGCTTCTATAAACATTGAGAACCTGACGCTGGATTTTAAAGCCAACTCCGGTGGGTTGGCAATGACTTTAGAAATGTTCTTGTCCAGTCCCTTCCCCCTCCCTTGTCTGCAGTGTCCCGGCAGCCCCCACACGTCCTCTTGCCGGGGCCACAACTCTGCCTCACGCAGCGTCCCCAAGTCACTTCTGCTTGCTAGAAGCTTCTCCTTCGGTGGGGCCGTTCTCTGCCTTTTGAGGCTGACGCACCCTTTACGGTTGGGCAGAGCCGCGTTGGAGGAAGCAGCATTTTCCCAGCTGTTCAAGTGGCAACCAACAGAGGTTTGAAGGGCAGGGGGAAGAAGACTGTTGCTGGTTGGTTGAGGAGGAAGGCTTCGAAGTTCGGTTTCCAGGTGTCCAAGACCCATGTGAACTGGGCATCGCATAAATACTTGTGAAACAGAATTTTACAGAACCTTAGATGATGTTTCTATGTTTTCTAGACCTCTTTTTTTTTTTTTTTTGCGAGGCCTATAGGTAAGAGTTTGGCTCAAGAAGGACTGAGGATCCTAACCCCAGATGCTCCTGGTTCTGTCACCTTCCAGAGGTTGTCCTTTCCTCCGGGACATCAGCCAGGGCCTCTCCTGGCTGTGGAGGGAGTGAGCAGGTTTAAGCAGGAACAGGTGATTTCCCTGCTTCATTACCAGGCGAGGTTGCCGTGTACCCCGGGGACTCCATCCAAACTCACAGACATAGTGAAGAGTTCTGTCATTATTTCGGACTCCCGAAGGCAGGATTTTCCCTCAAAACAGATGAAGACAGGCCACAACGCGATGGAACTCCCTAAGTGTGGGATTGCTAATTGGACAATTCTTCCGCGATTATTACGATGCCGGGACGTAATCACGGCCTTGTAGCCTCACTCGTGGCTTGTAGACTTTCTTTGAGATGGGAATCTTGTTTAAGATGACGCTGTCGAGTTTGGTGGGTTGGAATTAGATTTTCCGCCCCTCTTCCTGAACTGTCCCAGAGCAGCCTGGGTTCTGTGAAGGCTCACGTCTGGCAGATGAACAAGCAGGCTTGGGATCCCCCGAAACCTGCGGTCTGGAAGTGCTTCTGCCAAAACCTAAGGTTGAAGGGATTTGAGAAAACTCCAGCTGAACCTGTCTTTTAAACTGTTGCAGGTGAACAGTCTCGTTTCCCTTTTCACCTGAGCATTCATAGATTTTGTCTAACCTGGGAGAGCGGTGTCTTCCGTCTCCTCTAAGAGGCTTCTAGACAGAGGGAAGGAGAAATGCATCTGGGGGCATTTTCAGATTCAGCTTTTGGGCTGAAGGGGGGCTTCTGTTTAGGCACAGTTGTAAAGTAGGGGGCGTCTGTGTCCCTCTTCACTCCCGATCCCTTCTTCTGTGCTCACTCCTCTTCTCCCCCAACCGCCCATCTCTTCCTCAACACTTCTGTCCCGCATTCAGTGCCCATTGTGTGGGAGGAACTTACCATTTTCCATCTTCACTCTGATTTGAAGGCGAGAGACATTTTTAATGGCCACAGAGGCATTGGTGCCATTAAGCGTCATTTATAACTGACAGTCCCGTGGATCTAGAAGGATACAGTAGAATGGGGAATTAGTTGGGCGGCTGATTACTGGGATTTTGTCCTGATTCAGCCATTAACTGGCTGTGTGTTCTGGAGAAAGTCACTTTCCATCTCTGGACTTGAATTTTACCACCGTATGATAAAGGAGGTTGGAAACGTGATTTCTGTTACTCCTTCTTGGCGTGTAAATCTATGCATTCAAAGCATGGTGGGCACAGGGATGCCTTTTTTCTCACGAAGGATGTCCTTCAAATGATTTCATTATTTATTCTGGTTTACAGTTAATCTTTTAGATTACAAGAGATGAAGGGTTTTCATTGTGATCTGCAGGTATACGAAAGAAAATTAACACTTACTGAGTATCGGGTTTATGCCCCACCAGGGGCTAGATAATTTATTATGATTTCACCAAGCCAGGCTTGACAGGGAGGTTTAGCCCAAGTGGTCTGGTCAAGTTCACACAGTTGCTTAGCCACAGACGAGGCTTGGCTTCCTGGCCTTGTGACTTGACTCTGGCCTACACCCTCTCGTCCCCATACCACTGACCACACCCACCCATACAGCCACATGTCTCTCCTTCTCCTGTGACTGGTTTTACTGCAGAGCGAAAGGAGAGAGCAGTCACATGCCTGGGGACAGTTGATGGCTGATCAGACTCTGCTTTTAGGCCTGTGCAGTTTTGAAAGATCAAATCTTGTGTTACTGAGGTAGAATCTCATGATTTAGTTTTAATTTGTTAATGTTTTATTTATGTTTGCGAGAGAGAGAGAGACAGAGAGACAGAGAGACAGAGGAGGGGAGGGGCAGAGAGAGAGGGAGAAAGAGAATCCCAAGCAGGCTCCATGCTGTCAGCACAGAGCCCAATGAGGGGCTTGAACCCACGAACCTCAAGATCATGACCTGAGCCGAAATTGAGTCAGACGCTTAACCGACTGAGCCACCAAGCACCCCTACCATGGCAGAATTTTAGAAAAGACCCCCTTTAATGTTACTTGTGCTGCTCTAAGCACTGGTTGATTTCTAGTAGAAAGGGTGTAGCACCTTGTCCCTTAAGGGCACCTCCTATTTACTTCTCGTGGCACCTGCTACGTGGTGTGGTTATCTTTGTGCTTCTCTGGGTGCGTGTGTGTGCGTGTGTGCACACACCTGTCCTGTTTATATCCTTAATTTATGTCCTGATGAGTCGTGTGCACCCAACACTGTTAAAGGGACAGAGAATGAGTGAGTCCTCCTGTGGTAAGATTTATGCCGACGAGTGTTTTCACACTGTGTTCCTAAATGCCACCCACCGTCATTATCATCATCTTCTCCCCCTCAGTGTCCCGACAGCTTTGTGATCTTGCCTCGTGTTATCAGACCTCCGTGTGCGCTGTAATTCTTGTGACCTGCGTGTTACCTGCTCTCACCTAGTGCGGTTTACCCGCCGGATGAACGAGCGAACACACGAAGTTGACGTCATCTCCCGAAAATTCCTGAAAGTGAGGAGGGTTGTATGATAGACAGTTAGCCGCTACCGTGGAGGTTAGAAGAATGTCACTTGCTTGTACTTGCACACATGGCACTCTTTGTGGAGCCTGCATGGAACGGTTGAAGGTGTCGGTCCTGACTCGTGCTCACGTGTGGAAACGAAGGTGTTTGGGTGAGTGTGGTACCGTTGGGAGAGGGATCAGTGACCGTCTGTCCCCTCTCCTCCCCGCTTAGTCAGACTTGTCCAGTTGTGTGAAGGGTGATGGGGAAGAACGTGTGAGCCCTCAGACGTCCTTGCGTGTTTCCGGAGTGGGACTAACCGGCTTTGAATCCTCACTTTTCTCAAGTCACTGTGTTTTCTGAACTCCCGGTTTGCCTCCTCTGTGACATGGGATGGTAGTCTTGAGCATTGTTCTGCGAGGTGAATGGGTTCATCCAGGCCTAGGGCCAGACATCTTTCCCCGCTACCGAGTACCAAGTAGGCTTTCCATTAACATTAGCTTTCGTGTGCTTTTAATGCATCGGTGTATTATTATTAGCAGTTAGTAGTAATAGCAGCAGCCGCGGGAAGAGTGTCATCAGTTCTTGGTGAGGAAATCTGATCACCATGTGGGTATCCAGGTAGCCTGTGCACCTCCATCGAGGGGCTTCTGGATGGCTAAGGACGGGGAGAGGGGCGACAAGTGTGAGAGACTCTGTTTCCATAGGGGGCTTCACGGAAAAGGTGGCAGGTTGGTCAGACGGCCGCTGCCTCCATAGGGCGGGCTGTGTGTGCAGTGAGGGGTCCCCTGTCGGCTGGGGAGTGAGAGAGGGAACAGCTTAGGAATACAGGGGCTTCAGAAAAGAGACATCCCCTCTGCCACCCCATGTCTGGGCCTCCCAGCACCCGCCCTATTTTAAATAATAAAACACCACTCTCCTAGGCGCCTTTCCCCCACCCACCTGTGGAGAGAGGCCCCTGCTGAAATGGTCCCCACTGCGTGGGCGTGGTCTGGGCACTCCCCGTCCCTGGACATTTCGTGAGCGTGTGCCCTGTGCCTGGCGCTGAGGCCTGGCACTCGGGCCGAGGGGCGGGATGTTCTCTGTCCTCATAGACCCGCCAGTGTAGGGGGAGCGACAGACCTGATACATAAGGCAGAAGTGATCAGTAACACGGAAGACGCAAAAATAACATTACCTGAGGATTTACAGGGGAGATAGAGCGCCGTCACCGATGGGAGTGTGGGGTGGGAGGGGGCGGGCAGGGATTCTGGGCAGCCTGGAGGGGCCTGTGGATGAACGACCCCCGGGGCCTCCTGTGAGTGCAGCCAGCAAAATGATGTAGTCAGATCTCATCCAGTATCTGTGACAATTAGTAAGAGCCTTCCTGAACCTATTTTCACTCTAATAAGAAAGCGGGTTGGGGGTCGAGAGCTAAAGCACTCACAGTGTTCAAGTTAAATGTTAACTCCTTTGTGTAGTTAACGACTAACTTACTTTTTCTCTTGCAAAAGGAAAAAAAGAGAGGGAGAAAACACAATGCAGCAGTAACCGCCTAACTTTAAAAAAAAAAAAATCTCCGGGTCGCCTTTGTGGTTGCTTACTGTCAAGGTAATACATATGTAGCAATTATGAAGATGTATGCGAACTTGAACAGCAGACTGCGCAGGCTCACCTTCGTGAGTTCCCTGTGTGGCTTTTGCAGGGTTCTCTGCAAGTTAGCTATTTTCGAACACATTCCTAGTTTAGCCATTAGAAAATTACGGGTTTTATTTGTATAAACTCAGCAGCTAAAATAGCACTTCCAGAAAGGTGGGTGAGCTCATCGCCGCCGTCTGAAACACGCAAGTTAATGACCTGCCCAGTATTGTTTGTGCGGCAGGGCTGGCTGACTTCACCAGCGTTTCCACTTGAAGGGAGACATTGTTTCTTTTTTTTTACTTTTTAAAAAAAAATTTTTTAATGTTTATTTTTGAGAGAGAGGTGGGGGGGGGGGAGGGGAGGGGCAGGATGAGAGGGAGACACAGAATCCGAGGCAGGCTCCAGGCTCTGAGCTGTCAGCAAAGAGCCTGACGCAGGGCTCGAACTCACAGACTGCGAGATCATGACCTGAGCTGAAGTTGGACACTTAACTGACTGAGCCACCCAGGCGCCCTGAGACATACTTTCTTAGGCTGCATGTGTCAGATGCTTTTCTCTGGGCACACCAGCCTTTGCTCAAGGTCCTAGCTGTCCCTGAGTGTGCCTGCCAGGACATTGTGAAGCCAGGGAGCAGGTAGCCCTGGAAGTGTATGTGAAATACACTGCACAGCTGTCTGAGGTCCCCAGCCAAGAAAAAGATGTAAACACCTTTATCCCTGCACCTTTACACAGACAGACGCTGCCTGTGGTCTGGGAACTCCCTAGTGGGGAGGGCCTCTTGCTTCCAGCCCTTCCGAATGTCAGTGACCAAACAGCCTGGGAACATGAACAACTTAGCTTAAGCAGGAGGTGATTTGCCGGGGCTTCCGACCACTTTCCAGGAGGAATAATGGTCACGTCTGGATCGGAGGCTGGAGGCTGGAGGTATGTGGAGGAAGGGGGTCAGGGCTGGTCGAATCTGTGTGTGCTGTAAGAAATTACAACACGGCGTGACTCTGAACTTCAGGAACTCGGGATACGACCTGGCTAGTGTTTATTTCGGTGAGGGAAGGAGTGGCCGGAGGAGAGGAATTTCAGGGGCCTGACAAATTTAAATGCCAAGTGCTAGGGCAGGTGGCCGGAAAGGTTGAAGAGGCAGATGGTGAAAACACCTTTGGTGTAAGAGATGTGTTTGACTCTGAAGACGCTTTTCTGCAAAACCATCAAGATGTAGAAAGGACAACCATGTCGTTTTAAACAGTCCAACTGACTGCCCTTCAGAATGACTGCCAAGTAAATTCCTGGTACGGTGGCTCTGGCCTCTTTTTAAATGGGCAGTTTTTTTGCGTTATGGTCTCCTTCCGCTATGTTTATCTAGAGGAGTGTTTAATTTTTATTACTAGGCTAATCCCTGGATTAAAGGCGTAAAACATTCCATCTGTAAGCAGGAGCGTAGATGTTTGGGGTGGATTTCTGTCCTGGAGGAAAACCTAATTCGCTATTGAGTGGATTGTAACCGCAGATGCTAATTTAGAAATGTGTTTGCCAGATTCAGGTGACTTTGATAAGACTTTTATTCTTTTCGGTCTTGTGCATTTGTGCACACATTCTTGGGAAGATTGCTGCTGGGTAGTGTTGCATGTCAGAGAGGAGGGAAGTTTAGTCATTAACCCCACGTAGAGGGTAAAGGGGGGCACTAGGCAGGCTGTGGAATGAGGAAAGGGCCGGGTTGAAACATTTCCAAGAGGTATTTTTGTTGTTTATCCTTGTTAATTATTAATATTAATTATTGATGAAAAGCGGTTTTGAGTTACATGCCACACATTGTTTAGAAATAAGTCGTCACATTTCTTATCTGGAACTATGGTAGATATTAAACTATTTCAAATCATCAGCGTATACTACTTTAGCAAGATTTTCCCCCTTCCTTCAATGATATAGACAAAAAGCCATGAATTTCTGGCTCATGGAAGTGAATATTGTTAAGAACTTTATTTGACCAAATTAGGTCATAATTAAAAAGTATCTTTAGAGCAGAGTCCATATTTCATAAGTAAGACGCATAGGTAATACATAAGGCTCTATAGGTCAACATGGCCAAATTAGTTGTGAGTATTGTGCTGTTGTCTCAAGTGTCTGGGCCTTTTTAGGTTTATATTCCGTGATCATCTTAGTTTCTTGGAAACGAACTTTTAAGGAGTTCCTATGTTGTGTAGTTTGCCACATAGCTTTAAATGAAGTGTATTCCATTCAGATTTCAACGGGCATATATGTACGTACAGGATTGAAGATAGGTCTGGGAATCAGAGCTGGTTGATGTTCATATTATGTGTGTGAGGTGGGGGGCGGTGCAGAGGAGGAGAAGCGGGGGGAGAGAGAGAGAGATGGAAGTTCCCTCTGACAGATTGGGAACTGAAGTGACTTGGAGACCTTGCTCTCAGAGGCTGTAAAGGTCAATGCTTCTTAGGCATTGTGGGCCTTTTGAATGTTAGTGGATTCGTTTCAGTCTCCGTCTTAAGGACGGTACGTTGGGTTTCCTATGGGCTTTGCTCGTTCTGATCGGTCGGCTCTTGTGTATGTCACAGCATTCGTGTGTGAAGGTACCAGTCATTGTCAACCCAAAGAGTTGGTGTGGTTGTAGGGCAGCAATAGGACCCACTGTCAAACCATGTCAGGGTTTTGCATTTGCCTAGGTGGCCTCCGGGGATGACCTGTATTGGTGTATTTTCACCGCAGGGAGAGGGTGATAGTAATGGCTCAAACACCTTACCTAAGGGGGAAGAAGTCGGCTGATCCTGGATCACTCCATTCCTGTGTCTTCTAAAAGGCTTGCCCACTGACCTCATCCAGAGCTTGGTGTTTGATCTCTGGGAGCAGGTGATTCACCACCTTTGAGAGCCCCAAGCTAAGATCACAGATTCTCTGGGGGATCTCTTTCCACGTGTGAAGTTTATGGGCAGCTAAACCCTGCTGTTGTTGGGGTCACTTCATTTGGGGAAGAAAAATTCTGCATCTGTGATAAATGGAAGGACGCTTGCCTTTTTGAAGGAAGCAGACAGCTTTTGGTTTCTCTGGGGAGAATTACTGGTGGGGACAGTCATGAAGAGAACAAGTAACTCTTTTGAGCGCATGACATCTCCTTGCTTAACTATTTCCCAGAACAATTCTAAAGAAATATAATACAGGTAAGTTTTGTTATGTTCTCATTGTGAGTTATGTTTACAAGAAACAAAAATCGGATTAGACTCATAGAGGAGGAAAAGCTTTTTCCTCCCAGCGGCTTATGTTTTACATCACATGAATTCTAGCCATTTACAAAATTATCTGGTTTCTTGCCCCTACTCATGGTTGATTTTTTTCTTTCTTTTTCCATCTAGAGACCTTTGAATTATTTTTATTCATAAGTGAAAAATGTATTACAGCTTTATTTCCTTTTATTAATAGTTCCTTCTTGCCCTTAACCACATCTCTGACTTTTTGGCATGTAAAGTCCAGTGAGCTCATGCTTAATCATGTATAAACAACCATCTAATTATATGGTTTTGAATTTTCATTTGACCGACTACACAAAAATGACACAGAAAAGAGAAATCTGACAAGCCTCCCTGTCTTTGGATACCTGGCCTTTCTCTCCCTCACTCTCCCTTCACGCATTTAGTGAAATGCATGTTAAAACTTATCAAAAAATCAGTGTGCAGTTGCCAAGAATCTGAGGTAGAATTGTTCTTTTCAAGGCTACGTGTCAAAAAACAAATCAGTCGAGCTGAATTATATGTCTTCTTTACAAATTTCTTTCTGACTCTGTTCTTTCCTCCTCTGGACGGAGATGTTACCACCATTCCCCGCGCCGCTGGTGTCCCATGACAGAACAGCCGATATTCATGCAAGATTTCTCAATCTTCATCCCTCTGACACCTCACCTGAGGTGTAACAGCAACCATCCCAGCCGCCATGTTTTTGCACCCTCCCCCAGATCGCTCTGACTGACACATTTTTGAAAGAAGGTAGTGGGAAAGTCTTTGCAAACAAAGGCTCCCACTGTGTTGAAACAAGGAGGGAAGAAGTTGTCCATTTCCTCGGTCCTAGAATTCTGAACGGGGAGCAGAATCTCTTCTGAACCTTGAGGTGGTTCACCACAGAGAGCTTGGTGTGCTGGATGGAAGAAGACCAAAGAAAAGATATGAATTCCTTTTATTATTTTTTTTTCTGGATATATCCATCATTTCAAGATGAATACCTAGGAGAGTAGATTTGGCTGACTAGTATTTAACAGCTATAAGAAGAAAGGGAAGGGATACCCCATGAAATTTGGCAGAGGTGATTTATTTTCTCACTAATTCCTCAGCCTTAAAACCTAATTTGATTTCTCAAAGTTCTGTGACTCTGAAACCTGCCTATCTCTAAGTGCCACGTGACTTTATGTACTTAGATGGGGTAAGTTTATTTGGAAGCAAATTATGTGGACTGTATTTTGATAATTTAGAGTTAGAATGGTCTTGCTAAGATTAGTGTCTGAACAGTCATCCTTACTGAAAATATTTTAGAGATACCTTCATAATTTATTTCACCAATGCATGTACAAGAAATGGTTTTTGGAACTATCTCCTTTAAATCAAAACAAATCAGACTCCAAGACCCCATCTTGTTGGTGAGTAGGAACTTTAGTCAGTCATCGTTGCCTGGGGATGCCTACTATCTTGCTGGGGTGAAGCAAGATCCCAGGATCTTTGTACAGAGCAGA
Organism: Lynx rufus; assembly: GCF_022079265.1. Classification (NCBI taxonomy): domain Eukaryota; kingdom Metazoa; phylum Chordata; class Mammalia; order Carnivora; family Felidae; genus Lynx; species Lynx rufus. Next base: position 7,311,385 of record NW_025814824.1, read on the forward strand.
ACATTCCAAGAGCTTTCCTGGTTCATGGTCCACAGATTCTTGCTGAGGTGCCCACTGACCAGGCCCATAGGGTCTCCAGAAGTGTGTTGGTCTGTGCATTGCTCGGCCACAAGCACCTGCAGGGGCCGGAGTCCCAGATGCAGAGTCTGGTCTTTGTAGGTTTGTCATGCAGCCATGAGCCCTGCCCCCACTGCCTTCCTTGACTTTGGGCACTCTCCCCTTCTCCTGGCTTCCTCCTCAGAGCACCTAGGTATCTCAGTGGGGTTACGGTTCTACACAGGACTAGGAGAGAGGATGGAATCAAACAGCATCTACTTTTAGCTCTGTTACAATAACCCCTCTGGGACAAAGGAACACAAGTGATAAATCATAGCTCAGCACATCTTCTTGCCACATACCTGGACTGCTCATGGGCTTTTTTGGAGCACAGTGTCCAGAGGCTATGGCCTAGAGGCAGTCTCTCAGCCCTGGGGACTTCTGGGTGTAGGAAGCTGGGTGCTGTCTGGTGCTTAGAAGATGGGTGACTGAATTTTTAATGTAGGAAAGTGTAATCTCCATAATCATTGCCTCTTCTCTGGGTCTGATGCTTCTGGGCATCCCATCTGGACTTGCCAGCCCATGTAGCATATGTAACAGAAAATATTTATGGTAGAGTATGTGTCTCTTCGGACAATTCTGAGGAATTATGGTTTGAGGGAAAACAGAGAGAGCCTAGCAGCTCTTAATGATGACTGTGTTAGACTTGCCTTTTAGAACTAAGAAGCTATCTCTAATACGAAGGATTGAATGGGATTTTGCCTCTGAACCAGCTCTTGGATGCTGAAAAAAAAATTCTATTGATTTGTATTGAGTGATTTAGACTACGCTCCTTTCATGTTGAGTGTGTGTGTGTGTGTGTGTGTGTGTGTGTGTGTGTGTGTGTGTGTGTAGGGAGTGTGGAGAAAGGGAGGCAAACTAGTAATGTTCCCAGCTGTTCAGTACCTTGGAGACCAGTGTCTCCAACAGTTGTGTTCACCAAGGATTATTGTCTTTCTTCCATTTATGATACATTTGGGACTTCTCAACTACATTAGTGGTTTGAACTCGCCCTGCCTTATGGGTTGCCCTAAAGGTTTTTTTTCTGTATTCATTCGCCCAACAAATACATGTGGGGCATCTGCTCTCTGACAGAGGGGCCCCAGTCACTGGTCCATACGGGGAGGGGTCTCACCAGTGGGCTGCTTTCCATTTCTCCTTCCATCTTTCTTCCAGTTGACTTGGGGCTGTCGGGGAGGGGGGTGCATATGGCAGCTCAGGGAAAACATGACCTTGATTTTTGGAGAAGACTTTGTAATCTAGTACTTCTTATAGGCCCTTCAAGAACCTTCTTTTCTGCTTTCTTTCTAAGGTCATTTGAGGTTACTCTGTGTTTGCTTCTGCCCGACTTGTCCCAAGCCTCATCACTGCATCCTGAGATCGTAGCCACAGTGTCCTAGCTTGGCTTCCTGCCTTCAGTCTTTGCTCTGTTTCCATATGTGCTATAAATAGTTAGACTGTCCCCTTCGTAGTTCCTCAGCACATCACAGGTGTGCCCAAACACTATAGCTTTCTTGAGGGGGACAGGGGGCTGGCCTAGGAGGTCCCATATAATCTGAAAATCTTTAATCAGAATGTGAATCCCTGTGGTTTATAGAGTACTTTCTGTGCGCCGGGCACTATTCTAAGTGTTTTACACCCATTGACTTATTACTTCTCCAAACAGCCTCGTGAAGATAGGTACACTTACCATCCCCACTTTCCCGATTAGGAAACGGAGGCACAGAGAGTTTAAGGAACTTGCCCAAGGTCACACGGCTGGCCCCAGTATTCCCATTCTTTTCTGCTTCACCGCACTGCCTCCACACCACTTTCCCTCCTCGCTGTGGCCCGCCCACTCTTTGTGCTGCCCTCTCCCCTCCAGCATCAAGAGGCTGAGACCCAGCCTTACCCCTTCCACCAAGCCCCCTCCAGTTTATGCAGATGTTTTTCTTGTTTGGACACTTTATGCGCTCAGCATGAGTTTAAGATTGGGTGTTTCCTGATCGTTTCCTGCATTGGTTACAGTTCTCTCCAGCTGGTCAGATGCTCTTTGAGGGCTAACCCAACACTAGGGCTCCATTCGTACGGCAAGGCCCCAAGCCCACAGGTGGCGGTTAATAAATGTGACCTGCTCCAGGCGGGACAGAGGCAGTTTTCTCCCATTAGAGTCTGCGCCCTCCCCTCTTTGCTCCCAGCCTTTCTTACTATTTATGCAAGCCCTCTCCTCATAGAGTCAGTGTAATTATTTCATCTTGAACTCCTTTATTTTTAAAGATTACTCCCATGGTTTAAGCCCATTACATTAGATTGTAAGCCAGAACCATCTGTGGACCCGCCCTCCCTGGCGTATACACTGTAGCACGGTGCAGGGACACGGGAAATAAATACCTGATCGCCGAGCAGTACATTCCTAAACATGCCTGCACTGGTATTACCATATTTCAGAGTAATCATTTGCTTATTTAACAAATATATCTCCTTTCTTCCCATGGGATTGTTAGAAAATTTGTCGAGGGAAAAGCAGTAAAATGTGCTTACATTTCCTCTTTGGTTTTCTAGGCTAATTGTTGGTGAACTTTATTTAACACTCTTGCTAAAGTCAGAGTCTCTACGGAGCATAGCAGCTCTCAGTTAACTTGGCAAATCATTACAAGGGAGAACAGAAGGGTCAGCATAAGCACTCTGTACTAATTAGTTGATAATTGATGTACAATAGCTGACTGATGGGACTTTAGCATATACGCTTCGGGAATGTTGTTTAATGTATCTTTACATCTTTGTGAGGTGGTTCAGAGCTGTGTATTAATAACATCTTAGCAGCAGTGCCTGGTGGTGGGGAGCAAGACTGAGGCTTCATGTCTAGGAATCTGGGCCCCTGAGTGGTACAGAAAGGAATATGATATTTTTTAATCTCTCGGGGTATAAATACGATCCCGTTTAATGCAGGGATCAAATGCAATGAGTAATGCTGGTGATTCTGTACTAGGGGGCCAACATTCCAGAATGCTGACAAAGAGTGTTGGTGTGAACGTTGTATTCTTTGTGGGGTAAATTTGGTAGATACCAGCTGCGCTCCTGAGGGCAAAGTAGTGGGAGAAGTGCACGCCCTCGTGGGAATCTTCATTACTCTGGATTCAGGTTTGGCCCGTTTACTGGCTGGGATGAAGTACCTCACTTTGCAGTGGAGTTCCCCCAAACTAGTCTTTATGTGATTCCCCCCTCCTTTTTAAATTCCATCTCCTGGATCTTTGTCAACCAATTAGGAAACCTTCCACCTTATTCTTTAATTTTTTTTTTTAACGTTTATTTATTTTTGAGACAGAGAGAGACAGAGCATGAACGGGGGAGGGTCACAGAGAGAGGGAGACACAGAATCCGAAACAGGCTCCAGGCTCTGAGCTGTCAGCACAGAGCCCGACGCGGGGCTCGAACCCACGGACCGTGAGATCATGACCTGAGCCGAAGTCGGACGCTTAACCGACCGAGCCACCCAGGCGCCCCGTCCCTCCACCTTATTCTTGCTTCCATGAGCGGCACCTCCTTATTTCTGTCCTTGACCAGCCTGAGGGCGGCTTCTGGTTCACGTGCACCTCCAGCTTTGTCCCCGAGGCCTCCCGATTATTCTTGGGCAGGGCTGGCTTTCAGCGGGCGCACCACCACCACGGCACAGGGTCCAGGTGGCTGCCGGCTGGCCCGTTGCACCAGTAGCTTCGGACCTTGTTGGTGGGAGGGGGGACCTGTGAGTCTGCAGTAATTCACAGGGGGAGCCTGTGAATCTGGAAACACTGATTCGCAGCTGGGTTTGGAGCCATTGATGAATACCTACCGGCAGGTTGTTAGAGCAAGTTCTCCAGGACGACAAAGCAGTCCTGAGTCTGTCTCCTCCCGTTCTCCTGGTCAGACAGAGCCTCCTCCTACAGGCAGCCCTGACTCCTCTTCCTTTCGCCCCAGCACACGCCTTGCCTGCTCCTGCTGTTTCCATGACTACACTCAGGCATCTCCTTCTCGTCCGTGTGCTCGTCCTTCCTTTTATTTGCTCCGCTGGGAGTGTTATTATATGCATGTGCATTTTTGAAAGCTCTAAGGGTAAAGGCTCTGTAATAGAAAGATACATTTAACTTTGTTACATTGGGTTTCCCAAAGCTATTTGACTATGGATCTCTCCGTGACCTTGCCATATTTGTTGCCATTGAATACCCTTCGACTTCCTGAAGAACTCTGGGAAATGCCTTTGTGGTTAAAATTCTTCTTCGATGAATTGTCTGGAACACAGAGATCTCTCCTGCCTCTGAACCCCCATCTCTGAAATTCAGCTTCCTGCTTAATCCTGTACAGTCCGGTCTCCTTATCTGATGGTTCCCAGGCGAGTATGTCTTGTCTCGACAGATGGTAAGCTCCGTGGAGGCAGGACGCCATGTCCAGTATTCCTTGCCGTCCATAGGGTTTCGTGCAGTTTTGAGCATTTGTCACATTTGCTAGCTTGAGATGCTTTGCCCTGGGTAGAAAAGCCAGTTATGTCCTTCCGATTCTCATCGTTTGGTGGTGTTGGCCATTTACCCATGCCTCGACGTATTCAGAGTCACACGCTACACACATACAAGCGCTAAGTTGTTACTATACTACATGGCAAGTGGAGTGTGCTTAGTATGCAAGCTTTTTTAATTTCCAGTCTTCGGGCAGAATATGAACGAAAGAGGGAGCCCTGAAGCCGGGGCCCATCCACAGGGGGAGAAGTCTACTGTGTGTTGAGAAGGTCTTGGAAAGGGGGGTGCCAGCCTGTAGTCTTTGTCACTCCGGAGAGAAGAGGTGTTAAAAACAATTTCAGAAAGGTATGAGGGAAGCCCTTGAATAAAATATAATTAACACTTACAATGTATTTATTAAGTGCCAAGCCCTAAATATACGACCTGTCGTAGATATTTTAATCCTCAAAACAACTCAGTGAGGTGTGTACTCGTATTAGTCCCGTTTTAGAGATCAGGACAGTGAGGCACAGAGAGGTTAAGTAGGTTGTCTAAGGTCACACAGGCAGTCCATGGTGGAGCTGGGGTGCTAACCGTACTCACTGTAGTGCTTACGTGCTGTTAATTTGCACTTGTTTTTTTTTTTTTTCCCCTCCATTTTTCTACTTTTTCATCTTCCTTCAGTGCCCTGATATGCAGTGATTTACTAACCTACCTCAGCATGAATCTCAAAAGCTTTCCTTGAAATGCATGATCCTAGATTGGAAAACAACTGCTCTGAAGGGTATTATTGGGATAATTGGTAATATTTGAATATAAGTGGTATATTTCATGCTAATATGTCATTGACAAATGTCTTGAATTTGATGATTATTCTGTGGTTTTATGTATTTGGGGGTGAAGGACAAAAATCTCTAATATTTTTAAATGGTTCAACAAATTAATAGTAGTAACAGTAATCTTATATAGAGAGCTGGATGGATAAAGTGGTAAATACAGTTTATCAAGAGACAAAACAGATAGACTTCATTGTACTGTTCTTGCAATTTTTCTATAGTTCTGAAATGTTTTAAAGTCAAAGGATGGGAAGGAAATCCTGGTCCTCAGAGATGGAAAGGCATATATTAATAGATACTTATCCTTTCACTGTCCCCATTTTAGGGAATAGGACATCAAGGCACAGAGACATTAGAGCCCTTGCCCAGTGTCACAGCCAGTGCGCTGGGGAGACAGGACTCAAATCCCGATGTGTATTATTTTTCTGTTTTCATAACAACCTGCGTTTGTGTTAGGTTGAACCATATAGAAATTGTTTTTATTTGGTCATATTTGACCTGTTGAGAAAGCCATTTCATACGACCCAGCCTAGAAGCAGGGATCGCCACTTTTGTAATGGATAGTTGGTTTGGTATTCATCTCTGTAGCTAGAATAAGGGCTTCAAGGAGGCCAAGACCCTGTCCGTCTGTCTCCAGGGGCTCCCTGGCTTAGGCATTCAGCAAGGTTCAGTTAAAGGAATAATAACAACCACAAACTTTGGGTACCTCTCCCTAAGACCCTCCCACATATATGCCGTTTCTGTCCCCCCTCCATATCGCTGTCATTTCTAGAGGAACCAGTGGGTAAACATCAATCATTCTGAGGGGCGTAGCCTCAGCAGGGAGAATGGTGACACCATCCACTGTTGGACTTCAAGAGAACCCTTTTAACTAACGAAGACGTTAATTAAAAACATGCCCCTGCGAAGATTACTTCTCGGTTCTGAGACTCAAAAATGCAGTACTTTTGCACTCCTCACCAGCACGCAGTGATTTTGGCTAGAACGTATGTAGTACTCAGAATGCCATCTCCTCGGATCCTTCCTTGAGCCGTAAACACGTTTTTAAAAAACATCATGCAGTCTCTAAAAATAAGCGGTATTTCAAAACGAAAACCAGCACACAAGTAGTTGGCACATCTGGGAGACAGAAAAGTTGTGCGGTTTGTTTTCAGGGAGTGACAAGCCAAGGAACATTCAAACTTGGCCAAATGCAAGCTTCTCTTCTATCTGCGATGACACCTGGTTTTTAAAAAGTTGGCTCTGGCCTCAAAGCAGAGAGAATATTGGAAGTGGGTAGAGAATTAAATAGCATCATTTACTATCTTGTTTTGCGCAAGGAATTATAAGAAAGTGTTTTCTTCTTCAAGAAAGAGAACGGAACAAAAAAGCAGTGTGAGCCATGAATAATAATAGCAGCAGGGACTACACTGACAGCTGACATCCACCGACTACCTACTACGTGCCAGAAAATGTGCGGGGTCCTTTACGTGTGTGATCAGTGCTAGACGCACAGCAGTCCTGTGAGGTAGTGTTATTGCTGTTCCCATTTTACAGATGAGAGGACATAGGGACAAGGCCTACAAACGCTGCAGTAATTGCCCGAGTCACATGACCACCGGGGGTGGAGGCGGGCCACCCCAAGTCAGGCTGCCTCCAGAGCACAGCGTGCTTCTGAGCGGTCTGGGGGTGCTCCTTCTGTCTGGCACCATGAAAACAACATTGGAGTTGGATGGTTGCATTGAGCACCGTGGACCTTGGTCAAAGTATCATCTGCCTCCCCTCGTGAGAGGGACAGTACCATTTTCCAGAACGTTCTCACGGCTGCGCCACAATCGTGGCCTGTTTCCCATACATTTACTGTTCACCCTCGTGCTTTCAGACGCTGCCATTCCTCTGTGGTTAGATGAGATTCAAGGTGGCCAGGGAGTTTGGGAGGAGGAAGTGGTGTGGTAACAATGAGGCGACACTGGGGAAGGGAGGGTTAATGTCTCTGTGTTACAGAGCGAGGAGATGGTCTGACTGTGCGAAGCCAGGGCGGAGGGTCACAGATGCAGTTGTCGCCCGGGAGGACGGGTTTCTAATTATTCCCACCGGCTTCGTCTTTGGCTCAGACCTAGTCGGCAGTGCTGTGGAGAAGCATCAAGGGGGACTTAGTTGGAGTTTGTTTTTGAAAACCAGAAGGGATTCAGTGGAAATAATGTGTGACTCTTTAATATTCATGTGCAACTGTCTTTTATTTTTCATTCATTCATCAAAATTTTTGTTCATTGAGGTGTAACTGCCATGTGACGCCATATTGGTTTCAGGTGTGCCACACGGGGACTCTGTATTTACATGCACCGTGAAATGATCCCCGCCAGGAAGCCCGGTTACCATCCACACGTACTTACACCCTTCCTTCCTTCCTTCCTTCCTTCCTTCCTTCCTTCCTTCCTTCCTTCCTTCCTTCCTCTTTCTTCCTTCCTTCCTTTCTCTTCCTTCCTTCCTTCCTTTCTTTCTTTCTCTTCCTTCCTTCCTTCCTTCCTTCCTTCCTTCCTTCCTTCCTTCCTTCTTTCCTTCCTTCCTTTCTCTTTCTTCCTTCCTTCCTTTTTCTTTCTTTCTTTCTTTCTTTCTTTCTTTCTTTCTTTCCCTTCCTTCCTTCCTTCCTTCCTTCCTTCCTTCCTTCTTTCCTTCCTTCCTTTCTCTTTCTTCCTTCCTTCCTTTCCCTTCCTTCCTTCCTTCCTTCCTTCCTTTTTCTTTCTTTCTTTCTTTCTTTCTTTCTTTCTTTCTTTCTTTCTCTCTCTCTCTCTTTCTTTCTTTTCCTTCCTTCCTTCCTTCCTTCCTTCCTTTCTCTTCCTTCCCTTCTTTTTCTTTTCTTCCTTCCTTCCTTCCTCTTCCTTCCTTCCTTCCTTCTTTCCTTCCTTCCTTTCTCTTTCTTCCTTCCTTCCTTTCTCTTTATTCCTTCCTTCCTTCCTTCCTTCCTTCCTTCCTTCCTCTTCCTTCCTTCCTTCCTTCCTTCCTTCCTTCCTTCATTTCTCTTTTTCTTCCTTTCTTTCTTTCTTTCTCTCTCTCTTTTTCTTTCTCCTTCCTTCCTTCCTTCCTTCCTTCCTTCCTTCTTTCCTTCCTTCCTTTCTCTTTCTTCCTTCCTTCCTTCTTTTCTTCCTTCCTTTCTCTTCCTTCCTTCCTTCGTTTCTCTTTTTCTTTCTTTCTTTCTCTTTCTTTCTTTTTCTTCCTTCCTTCCTTCCTTCCTTCGTTTCTCTTTCTTCCTTCCTTCTTTTTCCTTCCTTCCTTCCTTCCTTCCTTCCTTCCTTCCTTCCTTCTTCTTTCCTTCCTTCCTTTCTCTTCCTTCCTTCCTTCCTTCCTTCCATCCATCCTTCCTTCCTTCCGTCCTTCCTTCCTTCCTTTTCCTTCCTTCCTTCCTTCCTTCCTTCCTTCCTTCCTTCCTTCCTTCCTCTTTCTTTCTTTTCTTTTCTTTTCTTTTCTTTTCTTTTCTTTTCTTTTTTCTTTTCTCTTTCTTTCTTTCTTTCTTTCTTTCTTTCTTTCTTTCTTTCTTTCTTTCTTTCTTTCTTTCTTTCTTTCTTTCGATGAGGGCTTTTAAGATTGACTCCCTTAACAGCTTTCAAATACGCGACACAGTATTATTACCCATAGTCACCACACTGTACAGGACATGCCCATGACTTACTTATTTTGTCAGTGGAACTGTAGGTCCCTTCACCACCCCTCCCCCGGAACCACTAACCTGTTCTCTGTGTCCACATTCATTCATTCCTTCTTAACTTCAGTGACACACTTCGGTGGGTACTGTCATCGGGCCCTCTCGCTAGGTGCCCCAGAAGCAGAACTGCCTCAGCCAAGGTCTTTAAAGAGCCATAAGGTATAAAAGAGGAGGAGGTGACAGGCACATAAACATTACAGTTCCCAAAAGGTGCTGAGGCAGATGTGTTGTGAGAGGTGGTGGGGGGAGGAAAAGCAGTGGTCGCATCTGCCCAGCTGGCAGTGGGGGAGGGGAGGGGGGAGGAGGTGACCTCTGAGTTGAGGCAGTGAAAATGGAAAGGTGCTCCCGATCATGTTCGTATTTATTGATTCTAAGGTATGCGTGTTTCCACATCAGAGTGTCTCTGAAACCTCGACACGGGTTTCTCCGGCAGCGTGTTCTTACCTCATATAAAAGAATACTGTGCCTTACAATATATGGCCTCTTAGCTTTGATGAAAGAAAGTATCAATATGCTTTGTCTTCAGGTAGTATTTCTTTGGTTGTGCTGTTCCAGCTGCTAATATGTCTTTGTTTTAAAGGTAGGTATTAGTACCTTTTTATGGAGAAGGAATCAGACGATGTGTGACATTGAGTTTGACTGAATACCTGACATCTGATGTTGCTTTTAGTAGCAGTGGCTATAGTCATGGAACCTGGGGAGGCATTTCAAGTGTCTTACACACCGGGCTAGGCCATGAACCATCACATTGCCACTTTCCAAGGTGAAAAGAGAGTTTGAAAAGCAAATGGCATGTAGCTTGTTGGAAATTGCAAAAATACTAAGTTTACGATCATTGCACGAGAACACATCCACTGCTTTTGGTGTCAAGATGGGGGCCTGAGGGCACAGTGTTGTATGAGTTTATGAGAGAAGGGAGACTATCTGTGATAGGTCTTGCAAGGCACGAGAAGATACATCAGGTATAAGCAGCAGTGGGTGAGTAGAGAGAAAAAAAAAATTAGAGAAATTTCTGTTGGAGCTAATGGTCTTGGCAAGTATCCAAGGAAGAAACTAAGCATCCAGTATCTAAACTTAAGCTTACAGGTGCCATGAAAATACACCAGAGTGGAATCCATTTCTGCTCTGTCATGAAATCCCCGTGTGGCCTTGAGCAAGTGAATTACCACTGAGATTTCCCAGAGGGCTGGACTAAAAAGCAGGCTCCCGCCAGCTAAAAACACTGTGACTCTCTCAGCATTTTTGAGATGTGGTTTCATTGATGAGAGTATGGTCATTGCTCCGAGTTCTTGTTTATCCTTTAGTTTTGTGGGCTCTTAGAAGAGAATGTTACAAAAGATGACAAAGTCATTTTTTGGTTGTTGATTTAATTTCTGGAAAACAAAATAGGAAATTATGTCCCTTAGGGCTAAGGAAAGTTACCATGATGATTTTCTACTTACTTTGATCCCAGATAGATTAATGAGGAGTATGGGGAACTTGGTGAAAAAGATTTTAGAGCCTAATTTGTTAAAATCTGACATCATATTTATTTTTGCCTGAAATGGGAACAGAGTGTACAGTCACTGAGACTTGACCAGGTAGTTTGCAAAGAATGTTTGAAAAAGTACATCCATGTGAAAAGAATGTCTAGAATGATCCAACCACTATTATTTTTTTTTTATAAGTGACTCACGGCGGTGTTCGACTTTCTCTTGATGCTTTTCACTTTTCCATCATGACACAGATTTTTGTGGGTTTCTTTTTTTTCCCTTTCTCCTTGGGGTACGTTACCAAATTTTACTGCGTTTGGAGATTGTTACTAATGAAATGAGAAGTCTATGTTGGACTTGGTTACCGTCCTGTTTTTAGAATGAGTGTTTTGTTTGCTACTCTTTCATCCTGATTTTTTTTTTTTAATTGGGTATATGTCCAATGACAATGTATTGGGATGAACAGGAGAAATCAGAACTGGAAAGACATGGCCAGACTATCTCCCTTAAAAGAGGTGTCATAGAAGGCCAGAATTGGAAGGAAGTAAACCAGTTAAATGTGTTTTGTTCAGTAGTGTCAACTTTCCTTGCTGGGTGATCCAAAACATGGGCTATTCTAGAAGAAACTTCTAGATGCAAGTAATCCCATCTACTTACCACCTTAACCCTTTAGGGAAGGACATGATAGAATACGGTTCTGAATAACTGGGTACTTCTATGTAGAAGGATCGAAATGTAAGCACATTTTGTATCAATGGTGATTTTTATTGTAGGGTTTTTATTGTAGCAATGGCTTTTTAATTGGAACTACAGAATGCTTTTGGTATCACTAATCCTAAAAATGAACAAAAAGATGATCCGAGGACTGGCTTGAAAGAGGAGTCCCGACGTAAGTGTGCACGTGTGTGTATTGACTGATTTCTGATGTAAGGGACATGAAAGCTAACCTGATTCATTTGTTTTTAGGGGCTCTTGGCTTTGGGCCTCAGTGCAAGTCCATTGGAAAAGGCAGCTGCAACAATCTAGTGGTCACCAGCAGTCCCATGATGGTTCAGCGACTGGGACCCAGTTCACCTCCAGCAAGCCAGGTCTCTACAGCATGCAACCAGATCAGTCCTAGCTTACAGAGGGCAATGAATGCTGCCAACCTGAATATACCTCCTTCAGATACCAGGTCTCAAGTTACTTTTTTTTCCCCCCCTTCTTATGGTATAATCACACCCCACGAGTGTTTTCCCTTCCCTTCCTGGACACACGCGCGCGCACACACACACACACACACACACACACACACACATATACTCACTCAAGCAACTCTTTGGATTTGAGCTTTGCAGGGGAATGTGTATAAAAACTAAGAATGTGTCATAATATCATCTTAATTGGGAAGAATGGTTTAATACCTGCTGTCTCATAGCGCGAGTGAAATTAGTGCCCAGTTTGAGATTTGGGGGCCTTAGTGACTAAGGCCTTTTGTGTAAATCCGGCAACTCCTGGGAAGGCTGGGTCCTGTCATGGCTGGAGAAACGAGATGTGCCGTGTACATCTCTCTGAGCTGCTCATTTTCGGTGTATGTGCGGCAGTGTCCCCAGGCTGCTTTCTCCTCTGTTTTGTCTGTCCATGCGTCCGCATGTCCACCCAGATATCGATGAAGTACCTACCGTCTGCATAATGCAACAGTTGAAGTTTAGGGAGATGGTAGAAGTAAAGATAGAAGTTACCATTTTCAGACTTTACCACGTGTCGGGGAAGACATGCTTTCAGGTACGAATTACACAGCATTTCACCACAGTGCCTCCTCCGGTGCCGGAATACGTGGCTCCAGTAAGGGCTGTGTGTCAGTCTCTGTGGGAGAGAATCGAATACGAAGGGGCAATCACCCCTGCGGACAAATCTTTGTTATCTCTCAAGGTTGATATGATAGGGAACCTAAAATCAAAATACCGTGCCATGCCTCAAGTCCATTTCTGTGCTTGAAATAATTGGGTTCATCTTCCTTAAGTAGCCTTCCTTGAGACACACAATCTGGAGTTTTTGCCTCTTCATCCTGGCCCTGCTGTAACTGTGATTTTGGAAAGGAATTGGACTCTCAGACCTCTGTTCCTCTTCCCGGGGGACGGAATCTGCTGACGTGTCTCACAGTCGTGGGGGCCCGTTCCTCCTTGCTCTCCTTCCCCCCGCTTCCCCTCTGTCTCTTTTCCCTCTCACCCGTCTGCACCGTCCTCCCAGCCACTGCTTGAGACTCAGAAATCAGAGTTCCCGGATCCTTTATTTCATGCCAGTTTTTCCATGAGATGGAAACTTGTTTTTCACCTGAGAATTTTTGTGATGGGAAACTGCTGCTGTCATTTTCCCATCGATGATTATGCCTGGAGGGACTCCTCACACTTGCTGAGTATTGCATGTAAAATTAACTGTGCTCTGGGATAGGTGTCATTGGGAAACCTTCAGCTTCCCGTCTGTAGCAAGTCCAGCACATGCCTTGAAGGCAGAGAGTCATAATTAATGGAGAAAGTGATGGCAGGCAGGGCACAGGCGGCTTCAGCCACGCACCTGATGCAGTCCCTTTCATGGGTCGGCCAGAGAAGGTCATTATCTCAGTGTTTTCTGGCATATCTAAGTCCTTAGCATAATTTCGTATCCTTAAAGGACAGCATCTTAAAGGTGCATTGACATATGTTTTTGGACTCTGTATTCTGTGAGTCCTTCTATGGAAATAATTCTTTGGCAGGGTGAGCAAAGGAACAGGAGTTGGGAGGTGGGGTGGCTTGGTGAAGTATGGAAATTACTTTTAGCAATTTGGGAAGGTTGCATTTATTTGTGATCCTTAAGTTGGTTTGTGTGTTCCATCAGAGGAGAGAAAGGGTAGGAGGCAGCCGTTCAACTTGAAGGCATTTTGCTGTCTAGAGATAAAGAGAAGACGGAGACAGAATCATCTGTGTGTTTTATCCACTGGAGACATGCCCGGGGGAAGTGGGTGAGGGGGAATGAACTGTTCAGACAGAGCGATGGCTGTCCTATAGAAAGCTGTAAAATTTATTGTTTTCTCCTGATTATCTACGTAGTTATTATTCGTGATGGAAAATATGGAAAAGCACAAGTAAATGATAGTTCTCTGGGACCCTACCACCCACAGGCGACCATGGGGGGGATTATGAGACACACCCTTCCAGTTATGTGCAAACACATCATCAGAGGCCTAGGTTTTTCTTTCCACCAAATTGATCTATAATTATCTACATAGTGTTATAATTTCCTTTTTTTTTTTTTTGGTTAATAGAAACACTTTGTTTTGTAATAAAAACCTTCAGCATCATATAATGGTTTCTTCCCGCCCAAGGTTCCATTTTATTTTTTTTTAAAAACTAGCATTTTTATCAGTCTCTTATTACTGAGCAGTTTTAGTTGGTTCCCTTTGTTTAAATATTATAAGTAATACTTTATTGGCTCGATTCTGTAAATCTTCTGTTGCATATCTCTGGTTATTAGAACAATTTTTTTTAATTTGTAATGTTTATTTTATTTTTGAGAGAGAAAGACAGTGTGTGAATGGAGGAGGGGCAGAGAGAGAGAGAGAGAGAGAGAGAGAGAGAGAGAGAGAGAGAGACAAGCACACAGAATCCAAAACAGGGGCCTGATTCTGTGAACCATGAGATCATGACCTGAGCCGAAATTGGATGCTTAACCGACTGAGCCACCCGGGGGCCCTGGTTATTAGAATAAATTCTTAGAAGCAAAGTGGCTGAGTTAAAGGAGATGTACAGCTTTGAGGCTTTTGATATGTATTCCCAAATTGCACTGCAGGAAAGGTCTACCCATTGATAAACTCACCAGTAGTCTGAGAGTTCCTGATTTCTTATTAAATACTAGGTTTTATTGTTTTGGTACCTTTTGCCAGTTTGGTGTGCAAATTGTTACTTGATCTTAATCCGAATTCTCTTAATGATTGATAATATTGACTAGTCCCCCATAGATTTACTGTGTTTATTTCTTCTTTGGACCTTATTTGAGTACTTTTCTTCCGGAGTGCTCATTTTGGAAAATGCACTGTTCTGTAGCTTTGCTGGGTTCTGTTTAATCCAGGATGCACAACGTGCCCTGATGCTGTGTATTTGTCTCTGTCAGTTTCCCAACCATTTCTGACTAGCCCCAGTTACTGACAAATGGAAACTATACCTTACCTTCTCGAAGACCCAGCAGCCATTCTTAGTTTAGGCATTGCCAAAACTCTGTAAGACAGAGTTTTTTTGTATTGTGTGTATTTCGTCTAAAATGACAAGTGCTGATAGGATAGCCTCCACAGTGGCTCCATGTGCCAGTGTAGCAAAAGTTGGGCCACAGGAGAGATTAGACACTACTTGCATGGGTTTTGTATGTGTTTAGCTTTCCTAGTGCATTCACGTATATTGTGATTCTGCATTTTATGATTGAATATTCATAAACCATCTGCAGGTATTATCTCTGTTTTATAGATGGTGGAACCAAGACCCATAAAGTCTAAATGCTTTGCCTCGTGTCACTTAGCTTGTTGTCGGTTACAGAGTGCGACCATCAGTCTAATAATGTCATTCTAGATCTGTGATCTAGGTCATACTAGAGCTAGTAAACCGGAGATACTTGGAGGTGATTTCTGGTGGTGGAGTTTCTTAGGGTTTCCTTTTGGGTTGGAATATCTCCACAAAGCTCAGAGGAGGCCAAGGGGATTGAGGATGGACTCTGGGCTCTCGGTAAGTTCTAGTATTTTATAAAGTCATACTGCCTTCAGATGGAGTGCTAATTCTTCTGGGGCATTTGCCCATGCTCATAGATGAGAACTTAAAGATAGACTAGGGCTCGTGTTTCCCATGTCGTATATAACATATATTCTCTTGAGGATCAGTTTGAGGAAGTCAATGTGATCTGTAAGTTAGTATTTCTTTTGAACTTGGTGTTGAACCAAGCCATCCAGCTTGGCCATCACACCCCTTATGGTGCCATGAGGGTTACTAAGCTCTTGCCTCACCAGCCACCCTAACCTGTTTCACTGATGGAGTTTCTCATAATGGTTTTATTTGGTTTGAGCTCTGTCTCTTTCCTTTCCTATAGAGCTCCAAATTAACCAGTCACCAGCAATAATACCCATAGGAGCAGGTGAACATACGGAAATGGAGACTGTCTTGTATGGTGATAGATCCACAGCCCTTTGTCAGTTTCTTCCCCGTGGGCCTGGTGTGCCCAGCATCAGGGGCTATAGGAGAGAGTCCTTGGGACTCTTCTCACGGTCATTTAGCGCCTTGTTGCAGAAGGAGAACAGAAAATGTGGGTTCTAATCCTAGCTTGTAGGACCTTAAGCTTGTTATACCAGGTCTGTGAACCAGGCAGAGCATTCTGGACCACATTTGGGGTATGATGTGGACAAAACGGAGATATATGTGATCTGGCTAGGTGACTGCCTGTCCAAGGCGACTTCATTTGTATTTCCATAAGGAGTTTCTGTGTGTGTTTGTTGGGTATCAGTGGGGGGAATTGCACAGAACCTCAGTTTTATTCTCTGTAATATAGAAGTTATTTTAAAAATCCAGTTTACTCACCTCACAGGCTGTATCGCATGTGATTATGTGCAGGGAAGATGCCTTGTAAGCTATAAATGATGGTGACATATCATCATACTGATTATTCACCTTCTTAATCAACAGTTTTTGAAAACTTATGATATATCTCATAGTCTGGTGGGTACCAGGGAGACAAAAATGATCCCTCATGTGGAAGGGTTTTGGATTTCACTGAGAAGGATAACACCCACAGATGCCTATAGCGGAGGCTACATTTAAGGCACAGTACAGACAGTATACAACTTCTTTTGGAAAGAGGTCTCTTCTGAGAGCTAGTGTATTTGGGAGAAGTTTCATGGATTAGAACTTTGAATGATGGAAAGAGCTGGGTAATTGCACATGGGGGAGATTGGTGGCTAGGCAAAGCTCATTTGTTGGAAGTTTTGTTCGTATTAGGTGTTTGATATAGAAGAGTGAGTTCTCTGTTCATATTATTGCCATAGAAAACAGAATATAGCATTTGCTTTCTGGAAAGTATATGGTAACTGTCTTAGGAAACTGAGATGTCCACAGAGCCAAGGGACGTGCCTGCGTGGGGTTATGATCAGATTTGAATCATGCCATAATTAGGTGTAATTTGGCAAAAATAAGAAATATCTCTCGACAGTGGAATAAATGAACATGTCTCACTGTAGGCTGCCCTCAAACTAAATAATGTAATCTCACATGCAAAGTATAGGCGGGTGGGTAAAAGACCTTCTGCCTGATATTCACTGCTTAAAAATCTGAAATGCTCCAGTATGACAGTGACCAGGCAAATGGACCATTTGAGAATGTTCTGTAAACCTTCTCGACCTCAGGGTGTAAAGCAAAGTCAGTTGTCTTTGCCTCATATATGACACGACTACTGATTTGGCTTGGGTCAGAAAGCAATTCCGGAATCTCTCTGGGGAAGGGACCAAAAGGCCCTTGACATCCCATCACCAGGAGCCCTGAGCTGATTTCTGCAAGGAGTCCTTGCACGCTGCAGGTGTGCGGGGGGGAAATAATTGAAAATGTCCTCGGGGAATTAAAAAAAAAACAAAACACGGATGGTTCAGAAACCACTTTGGGGCTTGCAAAAGGACTTCAGCCCGAATATAAAAATGGGGATGGTGAAAAAAAAAATCTGTGTCAAGGGCAACTGGACGTAAATTCCTGCTGTGTTTGTCATTGGTAAACATTACTTCACTCGATGGAAACATCACATCGATAACGGTGTTATCTATCACCTTATCCTGTGCATTTGAGAGTCAAGATGTTTTCTTACTGATATCTCATGCTTGTAGGAAACAGTGTTCCTGGCTCCCATTTAGTGAGAAGGAGCTGGAGGAACAGATGGGATGGGAATGCTTCTCTCCTTTCCCTCAGTTCTTTGCAACAGGTTGCTGTACCACAGCTGTAGTATAGTAAATGGGTTCGTTCTGGGAAGAGAGATGCTCTGTTGAGTATCTTGTTTTGTTAATTTTTGGCGGGGGCGGGGGGGGGGGCAGAAAAAAATCTCCGTAGAAAGCCAGTGCAGGTACATAAGAATGAGCCAGGCTTTTCTGATAGATACCCTGTCTGCATCAGGAAATCAAGTGAGTGATACAGCTAACCTCTTCGTGATGAATTTACGTCCAAGGGTTGGACATTTCCTTTCAACGCTTTTTAAGGCAGTGGTGTCCCAGTAAAGCGAAACGAATTTTCAAGTGGCCAGACTATGTTACAAGCCATTTTGAGATGCAGGTAAAGACTGTGACCCGTGGGGCATGTTTCGTAAAGGGTAAGAAGAACAGGAGACAGATTGTTGTCAAAGTGGACTCTCCTAAACGCAGAAAATCTGCTCTTGGTCCCAGGGCTGCTCTAATTAAGTACAGGGACTCGCGGAAAACCCCAGACTAGCAAGCGTCGTTAAACCCTGCATGGCCCAAGTGCATAATTCCAAATAGGGCTTGATTTTTCAGGCTGTCATTCCCTTATGTATCATAGCTGTCTTTTGTATATTTTCATTTCCTGGGTTGATTTGATGTTGTCACTGAGAGCTGATGGAGTGAGTTGCTATCTCTTCAAGAAATCTTTAGAATTCCTGATCATCAGTGAAATGTTGTGAAATTAGTATTGGGTCCCCTGGATGACCGTTTGACTTTGAGGATTCACTTCTTTTCCCCCCAAATGAAGCACGGGTTTCTGTTTTACTTAGCCAAATAGAATATGCTCAAAGGGTGGAACTCTGTTTAGACTCGTATCCCCTGCAATGTCTATCTGTAGTGTGCTGTGCACAGTAAGTGCTTAATAAATACTTGCTTATTTGGTTTGCCATGAAATGGCATCAGTAATTATTCCCAGGTCTCTAAATTTTTCCCCTGACATTAAAAAAGATATTTAAAAACAAAGCAAGGGCTATTTATTATCATTAAAGTATTAAGATTATTTATAACAATGGATCTTTTGTTTTGTGATTCCAGTGAGCATTGGCCGCTATTGTTCTTCTTGGTGAAATGTTATTTACCTGGAACTAAAAGCCTGGGGTTTTATCTTAGCCAAAGAATGTGTGTTTAGCCGAGAATGTAATTAGGGGAAATACTTAAGGGATTGTCGATGCAGTGTTCTTTTAGCTCTTAAGCAATCCATATCCTGCTAAAATGTTTGTCTTTTCCCCCCCTTTCTGGCTGCTGTTCCAGGTCCCTTACTTCTCGTGAGTCTTTGGCGTCCACGACTTTGAGTCTGACGGAAAGTCAGTCGGCCTTGAGCGTGAAACAAGAGTGGTCTCATGGCTACAGGGCTGTCCCGTCGCTGCCCTCCAGCCACGGCTCCCAGAATGGCATCGATCTAGGGGACTTCCTTAGCCTTCCTCCGGGGACAGCCATGTCCAGCAATAATGTCTCTAACTCACTGCCGTCCTACCTTTTTGGCGTGGACAACAGCCACTCTCCTTACCCGAGCCCCCGGCACTCGTCGGCCAGGTCCCACTCGGCCCGCTCCAAGAAGAGAGCGCTGTCCTTGTCCCCGCTGTCCGATGGCATTGGGATAGACTTCAATACCATCATCCGCACCTCGCCCACGTCGCTGGTGGCCTACATCAACGGGTCGAGGGCTTCCCCGGCCAACGTGTCCCCGCAGCCCGAGGTCTACGGGCACTTCCTCGGCGTGCGCGGAAGCTGCATCCCCTCGCCGTGCTCGGGGCCCAGCGGCCAGAAGGGCGTGCGGGGGGCGGGCGGGGGCGGGGGCCCTGTGCCCCCGGCCTACGGCGAGGACGGCGCGCTGGAGTACGAGCGCATGCAGCAGCTGGAGCACGGGGGCCCGCAGCCCGGCCTGGTCGCCAACACGGCGGTGCAGCACGGCCTGCCCGACCCCGACGGCCAGCCGGCCGGCCTGCTCAAGACCGAGCGCCTGGACGACTTCCCGGGGGGCGCCCTGGACCTGCCCCCCGCGGCCCCGCTGCCCCCGCTGCCGACGGCCCCCCAGGGCCCCCCGCCCCCCTACCACGCCCACCCACACCTGCACCACCCGGAGCTGGGCCCCCGCGCCCCGCCGCTGGCCCTGCCGCGGGCCGCGCTGGACGAGGACGGCGACGTGGAAGACGCGGGGGGCAAACACTGCTGTCGCTGGATCGACTGCAGCGCCCTGTACGAGCAGCAGGAGGAACTTGTGCGCCACATCGAGAAGGTTCACATCGACCAGCGCAAAGGGGAAGACTTCACTTGCTTCTGGGCCGGCTGTCCTCGCAGGTACAAGCCGTTCAACGCCCGGTACAAACTGCTGATCCACATGCG
The DNA here is from genome assembly GCF_022079265.1 of Lynx rufus. Classification (NCBI taxonomy): domain Eukaryota; kingdom Metazoa; phylum Chordata; class Mammalia; order Carnivora; family Felidae; genus Lynx; species Lynx rufus. The sequence continues at coordinate 7,331,217 of NW_025814824.1, forward strand.
GGTCCACTCCGGGGAGAAGCCCAACAAGTGCACGGTGAGTCTCCTCAGGGTCGCAGGGGGTCGCTGCAGGTGCACGGGGGTCTTTCCGAACTTGGCCGCCAGTCGGGGCTCCTCCTCGGCGTTTACGGGATTTGGATACGTGCGGGCCTGGGCATCCATGAAAGGTGACTTCCCTTTCAGCCCCGGGACAGGAAAGGTTGTTTTGAATTATTAGCGGCGGTGGTCTCTCTCCACTTCGCGATGCTCTTCTGCAGACGTAACGTGATCCCAAAACGTCAGGGGGAGGTGGATATCGGCCACGCTGTCCAGAATCTTGGAAAATCCCTGCCTCCCAGGCACCAGCTTGAAGTTGCTGAAATGTGCAGGGCAGAGAAACACACACTGCCTACCAGCGAGCTTCAGCTTTTTTTCCAAAGCAAATAGTCAGTGATTCTTTCCTCCCCTCCAATAACTTGGGCGAGCACTGGGGTTGGAGGAGGGTGTAGTTCTGATATTTGGAAAGGAACTCACACTTAGCGACTTGGCTAGTAAAAATGTTGCCGCATACACCCACACCGCGGCACTCCGGGCTTGTGAGACTAGTTAATGATTTATAGCCGGCATAACAACACCCAGGGGATCCCACAGAAGCAGGATCTCACAGGATCTTGCTGGATTTTAAGGAGAGACAATTTTGTGGGGAAGTACAAGAAGAAGGAAGCAAGAGGGGACTTCGGTGTGGAAGGGAGCGGGCGTAGCGTCTTTCTCCCCTGCCTCCCCTTTTCACGACATCGATCCTGGAACTGTGTCTGTTTCTTGGCAAAACTTACTATTTTTGAATAATAGGACCCTTAAGTGATTTCACAATCATTTCACACCTAGCAGAAACCCTGAGGGTTTACAAGCAGGACATCACCCTTGGGATCATAGGGCAGCTTTGCACAATCTCAGACAGCTCGCTTAACTCTTTGAAGGAGAAGAACATGTGTTTTATATTAGCTTAGATGGACAGGACTATTTCTTTCGGAGTTAAAATCCGAGCATTGTAGGTGCTCCCCGGATATTGGATATGCCGCCGCTCACCAAATGCGTGAAATGTATAAATCATCTCGAAAAGGAACCGATTCAGACCCTGGCCGGAGTCGCTCCTCGCTATAGTAGGTCTTGATGAGAAAGAACCTGGGCCATGTTTGTGTTTGATTGTAGATTGGTCCCGTTGTCCGATTTTTGTAAAAGCAAACCAAACAGGTGATAGCTGTAATGCAGGTATTAGCACCTTTTTACTATCCAGTAGGTATTTCTGAAAGAGTTTTAAGAATTTCTGGTGCAATGAAATTGCATTTCTTGCCGTTACCTTCTGCCCCATGTTGCGATTTTTCTTGAGGAAAACCAGAAGCTGATAGGTTGTGAGAATGCCAGGTTATATGAGTGAAAAGAATAATTACATTTCAGGCAGCAAAACCTTGCTCTGTCAGTAGGGTTCTGCATTAAAAATGCCAGAAAGAGACAAGCAATTGAAGGCAATTCCATTTACTCCGTTTGGAACACACGGGCCTATTGCAGTCAGGAAAGACATTCGGTCTCTGAAGGAAAACAGTCCAACCTTTTAGTTCTGACTAATCCTGGCTGAAAATAGTTCGCTGGATTTGGCTTTGCTGAAATAAACATAAAGGCTTGAATTATCCAAAAAATATTTTTTGCATTGCAAAATTAATTTTTGTGCAGTCGGGTTTCCCCATTTTCCCACTGTTCCCAGACTTTGCAGCGGCGTATAACTTTATAAAGTTGACTTTTGCTAAAGTGCACGATGACTATTAAAAATAGAAATACTTCGGTGAAAGAATAAGCTAAGAAGTGAGCATTTGCAGACCTCTGGATAGCTTTTCATTGTATTTTTCGGGATGGGTACGGGAGATGAATTCTTTTCTTCCCTAGTCTGCGTACTTCCCACTTCTGGATGGAACCAAAAAATTCAGATTGCCAGATTTGGTGCTGGCCTATCAAATCTAGACCCACAGCGCGTTAAGTCACACATGCTACAGTGCAAATGCATTTCTACAAAACAGGGTGTCTTTGGAGCCGACTAATACTGCAATTCTAGTCTTGGGACTGTATGTTTTTAGCAGGAAGGTATCCGTTTTCACATAAAACGTACACAGTGTGAGCACTGTGTCTTTCACAACTATTATGTCGCCGTATGTCATCTGCTTGATTTGTAGGGTTCTAGCTGAGGGGCAGCAAATACCTTTGCTGTGGAGCTCGGTGGTCCACTCAGGCTGTGGCCACGGGGAGAAGACGCCGTACTTAACGTGGATACTCATCTGAAAGGGTGCATTTTCTGCCTTTTGCAAAACCAGTCTCTACACTCTTGGAATCCAGACACAAAGAATTGTTAACACTGAAATATTTCATCTCCCACTGCTTTGAAATCTGATGGTAGTTGATTCAAAGCTCCAGATGGTTGCCAAGTCAAATGACCACATTCATCTCTTAGAGACATGAAGTGATCTTTGGGTTTTTGTGGCCGTGTCACATGCCACAAAGGCTAGGAGCAGCTTAAATTATAGGCCCCAGTTCACTTTTGTTTCACGTATGTTTAACTGCTCTTAATTTTCTCTGAACCATAGTTAGAGTTAGTCATCATTTTCACTCACTTAGCTTCTTGACCCAAGAAAGATGTGATGACCCAATTGTGTTTGGTGACCATGGCTACGAGCAGCACACTGTGCTTCTGGAAGTCATGGTGGCAGAAGGGTGTGTGACGGGGCTATTCAGCGACAGCGTGCTTACGGTAAGAGACTAGCGCCGGTGTTCTCTCTGGATGCCACATTCCAGCTCACGCATGGGGAGAACGTGCTCTCAGAATCTCTGACTGTAACTCGTCTGTCTCACCCAGAACTCTGGGATCCGGATCACTCTGGATTTGAGGTGGCAGAACGGGGGGGAGGATTGCTCATTTATTATTTGGTTAACTTACTGGAAGAAGAGAACGGTTTCTTTTCTCTTTCCCGCCCAAACAACTCCACCCTTCTCTACGTCTCATTCTTCTTCTTCTGTGGAAAGCCAGACCGGCTGCTCTCTTTCCAGGCCTGGCCCCGATGACAGAGATATTCCCAGCCAGTGGCAAGGGCCTGGAGAAGGGAAGTCCTCGGCGGGCAGTCAGACAGACAGACCCCCCATTAAGTCAGAAACCGGGATATGGCAACGTTGTATTAAAAATACCTGAGTCCGCTCACTGCCGTCTACTAACTGAAGCCATTTCTAGATGCTGAATCATTCTGTTTCGACCTTGCGGACGGTAGACCAATCCCAACACTGATGAATCTCAGATTTCACCAAAACTTTTGAGCATTCCCAGGTACGACTGTGCTGAAGTCTTTTATGTTTTTCTGAGATGAGAAGGGTTCGCTCGCTCAAGTCAGAACAAGTCACGGAGCCTCAGAATTTCCAACTTTCTCAAACCCCTGTTTCACGGTCCTAAAAAGGCAACATAAAGTATCATCCCAAATTATTGATAGACATTAACCGTCTCTAACAGCAGCCATCGCAGTGGTTCCAATAGAGCGCCCACCGAGAATGTCTCGACCACAGGTCTTTTAGCCAACGAAGTTGAAGAATGTGTTAACGCCCGGGTAGCGTTCCCAGGAAGGTGTATTCTGAATGAGATCAGGCACACTCTGTCTGCCAGTACTTCTCGTGAGAAAGCCTATCTGATGGGAGCAGAGCGAGCAGGGGCAAAAGGGGGACAGTGAGCCGCTCTGTTGCCAGCATCAGAAACACTGATGGCTGGCCTTGGCATACAACGGCAAGCGGTTGTGCTGGGAGGTTAGGGAGTGTTAAGAAGGGAATTAGGGGGAATGTGGGTCGCCACTTAATTTTGCTTATTTTTCCTGGATGAATTTTGTCCAATGGCAAGAAGGAATTTTGCAAGACTTTGACCCACCCACAGATTTTCACGAAAATGTCACTGACCAAAGACAGCTTTGAATTTTGTATGAATTGACTCATTTCTCCACAGGCATTTTGCCTGGCAAAGTCCGGACTGTTTGCTTTGGCTAGAATATTGGGCAGTTTGCTTTTTAAGTAACATTGGATTATGGAATACAAGAAAATAAATACAGAGCCGGGGCCATGTCCCCATTCCTCTTTAATGGCCTGATTTATGGGTTCATGGGCCAGCATTAGCCATGTAAGACATTTCTTGAGGAAAAGTAAATTCACTGTAAACTTTGGAGGAAGCTTTTTCAATCACATCCTTTCTTTTGTTATTTTGATAAGGCTGGGCACTGATGCGGTGGCCACAGTTAAATGAGCAGAAGAGACCGGTGGCCACAGTTAAATGAGCAGAAGAGACCGTAGGAAACTATAACTATTCGTGACCACTTTATAACCTTCAATTGGGAAAGCAATTGGGGAATATCTAGTAAAGGTAAAAGTGAGCATATCCAGATGCGCCTGGGTGGCTGAGTCGGTTGAGCATCCGACTCTGATTTTGGCTCAGGTCATGACACCAGTGTCGTGGGATTGAGCCTTGCATTGGGTTCCTGCTAAGCCAGAACCTGCTTACGAGTTCGTTCTCTCTCTCTCTCTCTCTCTCTCTCTCTCTCTCTTTTTCTCTCTCTCTCTCTCCCTCTCTCTCTCCCTCTCTCTTCCCCCCGCCCCACCTCACCCTTTCCCTCTGACACTCTCCCCTGATTTCTCATGCTCTTTCTCTTTCTGAAATTAAAAAAAAAATTTAAAGGTTAAAAAACGTGAGCATATCCAACAAAACCATGTCTATATGTTTACCCTAGAGAAACTCTTGCATATGGTGACAGGGCCATATGCAAAAAGATGTTTATTGTACTTCTGTTTCTTTAAAAAAAAAAAAAGGGTAAATGATCTGTCCATAGATGAAATAAATCAATAAACTGTTATTTATTCTTAATGAAATAATAGAAAGGAGTTTAAAATTAACGAACTGTGTATAAATCTCTATAGATGAATAGGTAGATAGATGGATAGGATAGATGGATAGATAGATATCAGTGTGGATACATCTCAGAAAACAATGTTGCATGAAAAAAAACTAAATGCATACAAGGGTATATGCAGTGTAATACAATTTGTATAGATTTAGACACACACTAATCAGTGTTATATAGTTGTTGCAGACATATAATTACTTGGTTAAACAATAAAATTGGACTGGGCAGGACAATCAGTAACCTTAGAATAGTGGATACTTCTAGAGAGGAAAGAAGTAAGAAGAAATGGGATAGGTATGTCGCCCCATCTGTTTTCCAAGAGTGAGAGAATGGAAACAAATATTAAGTTCTTTTTAGCTTGGGTGGTAGTAATATAGGTGTCATAGGTATCTTAAAATATTTTCTGTGCTATGCTGTTTGAAATCTTTCATAACTGTAAGTATGAATTATCTACAAATAAAAGAAAGTCAATACTGAGTCTAACACTCCACCTCCCTTCCATACATATCATTTTTTTTTTTTTTTTCAGATGACGAGAACAGAGCTGGAGAAATTACGTGATTTTTCTTAGACTACTAAGTTGTTTGCCTCCTGCCTACTTAGCACCTGCAAGCAGGTGGTTCTTAACCTTGGCTGACATTAGAATTGCCTGAAAGGCTTTATAAAGGACCCAGACCTGGGTCCCACCCCGGAGCCTGTGATGTCATTGGTCCCGGGGGCTACTTCCCAGGTGATTCTAAAGTGGAGCCAAGGGTGGGCACCGGCGGTGCTCTGAAAGCTTCCGCGTTCTGACATTGAACTCTAAGGAAATGAAGGCCGGCTCTGTCATTTCAGTTAAGGTGTGGGGAGGCAGTGTTTTGTAGAGACCACATCTTCATTATCTCCACCGTCCTGACAGTGATTAGGGTAATTTCTTGTTCCCTTGGAATAACATTTGGAGACAAGAAATACGATGATAACCGAGGAACTCTGGTAGTGGCAGAAGGCTTTCAGCTGAGCATCCCTTTCGTGTCAGGGTACTCTTCCTTTGCAATTAATAGTCAGGCGAAGGTTGGGATGAGACTGTGCTGAGCGATGTATGTCATCGCCCCTTCCTGCCCCCCTGAGTTAAAAGTGCAACAGACGAATTTGCCACCTTGTTCCCATTTTGAAAGGTAAGGTAATGCAGCCTTTCTGCTTTTAATATAAAATGGTCTTCAGAACACTTTTGCTACCAGGGATGTTTCTGAAGAGTTGGTAAATTACCAAAATATTGAATTTTCCCTTTTATCAAATCTGCCTGATGTGATTAAATAAATAAAATTAACATTAATATCCTCTTTGTCTCTGGAGGCTGAAACACCACCAGCGAAACATCTGGTAAAGATCAGAGAGAGTGTGGTTTCCAAGTTCTATCCCACGAGGCATCAGTCTGTCAAATAGTTAATGCGAGCTCTGTGATTAAAAAAAAGAAAAAAGAAATTCTAAATTGCAAGATTTTTTTTTTCCCCGTTGATTTTACCTAAGAAAGAGATACTGGCATATTTACATGTTCAACATACTGTAGACATATATATGTTACCATAAATTACAACCCCCTTGGTGCAGGTAAATGTAAAACCACAGAAATTCTCATCAGATGGGGCATCGACCACAGTCTATAAGGCGTCTGTCAAATTGAATTTCACATCCCAAAACACAGTTTAGAAGCCTTCCATTTGGTAGTGGTTTAATTTTATTTCCCTTTAGAAGGCATTTAATCCATTTTACCTGGAGAGCTGGCCTTTCATGAACTCTGTCCTGAAAATAAATTCGTAGCAGATTTGGGCAAACGTTTCAAAGCGAATCGTGGTTTCTGTTTCTTTACCCTGCAATTCTAGGATTAATGAAAGACAATAGATAATGAGAGGAATCCTAAGAGGTTAAATATTTGGAGGCTTTATCCTCATAAAACAAAATCATTAACTACATGACGGTTGATGTTCCTTTTAGTTCATATTTGCTTTGTGGTTTTTCTCTGATTTCATGCCCCGAAATTATGTTTTTAAAATTAGAAAGAATTATGTAAATCTTTGCATGAACGATCTGATTAGGGGAATGTATTTCAAACCTTTTGACGTTTGCTCCTATATGGATCCTAAAGTGTGTTTTTCTTAGTTCCTTCAGACTGCACCAGTGTAAAATTAGTTTGGCAATTTATTAGAAATGTCTTCTGTGACCTTTGGAATATGTCTTGATTACCTTTGGTCGCGCTGACATCTCGGAGTCCAGACAGAATCTGAGTGTGTAGAGTGAAAGACCAAACACGTTTATTTTTCCAAAAAAAAAAAAAAAAAGAGGTAGTCTGATTCTCTTTGATCTTTCCAGAAGTGTTTTCTTCAAGCTCCGGGGAGAAGGATGTGGAAAAGAGATGTTTTATTTTTCTTTCCGTGCAGATTTATTAATTTCTACTATAATTACCAGGTAGGGCGTCTAGACTATCGATAGGACAATGAACGTTCCAACGCCAGGCAGTGGATGTACGACTGGCGAGCACAGTACCTGGCTGGGTGGGCTGGATGCCCCGTCGGCTCAAACTATGGGCAGCCTCGTCCAGCGGGGAGATGGGTTGGTTTAATAGGTCTCATCGCTCATAGAGGAAGTTGGCGTAGATAGGCAAACAGAATGAAACCTGGGTGTGCTTACGTTGTGGCGCAGTATCTACTTTTATTTTCTTGGGCCGTAGACCCTGGGCTTGAGTAGGGAGAATGACTAACCCTTTTGAGGGAGAATTTTGAAGAATTAAGACATAGTTAGTTTGAAAAGTTGTTGAGAAATTGGAAAATGAGAGGACCTGGCTCTGGGTAGGCAGGGGCAGTGTGCATGAGTAATGATACCAGGCTCCAAACTTAGGGTGACCGTAGAATTCATTTATTATTCAAATAGGGACGCTTTTGAGAGCGGAAGGGGTTCTGTGTCGCTAGACTATCAGTATATTACAAGGCTTGTCCTGGGAAAACCAACATGTAGAGCTGTCCTCCCCAAATAGAATATGCACTGATGTATCCGGTCAATCAGTGTGTGTCCATTCATTTATTTGGTCACTTTGTACAAGCCATGTGTCATGCCCTGTCCTGGAAGCTGGGAGTTACAGAAATAAATGAGATGTTTCCTTGAGGAGCTTATAGTCTTCTAGGGGTGATAACTGTGTAAATAGTTATTTACACAGTAGTGAAACGAGGCTTTGATAGAGATCCATGCAAATTGTTTTCATGTCGAAACAGGGGAAGAAGCTTCCAACTATTTGTAGAGTCTGGGCAGGCTTCTTGGAGAAGGTAACTGCATCTTGAAAGAAGACAGCAGTGCTTGCAGAGAAAGGGAAGGAGGCCATTCAAGGGAAGGGCCCCAATATGTGCTAATAACACAGTGGTGTGAAAGAGCCCAGGAAAAGAAACAATTCCCAAGTAGTTTGGTCCAGGAGTAGGTAGGAGAAGGAAAGGAGGCCGGAAATTTACCTTGGACCAACAATAAAGGATCTGTAAGTACCAAATAGGGATAATGTTTTGAAAATTAGAAAGAATTACACACTTAGTGAATAGTATTGCAAATCCAGTTAATACAAAAAAACAAAACAAACAAAACTTAGGAGGCAGCATCAGCGAGGTAGCAAGTCCTGTACTTTGATGCTTGTGAAATGAAACTGCCTCCCCCAAACCATCTCGTTGTCTCTTAAAGTTTCTGGTTTAAAACTTCATTAGAATGTATCTCTTGGCCACTATCACGTGAAACAGAAAGTTTTCTTAGGCCAAGTGATCAGCCAGGGAAACACGTAAGTGAAGACAAGCATGAATGGCATTTTCTGTGATGGACTTTAAAGAAAAAAATAACTATATCTGGGAGAGACCAGAGACCAGAGCTATTTGATCAGTTATGTAGAACGATTAAGATGTGGACAGAGGCCGCATACATTATCCCGTGTATGAGTAACCTTCTGTTAGTTAAATGTTTCCTTTTTATAATCTGTAAAGAGAGTGAAGTGGTGTTCAACAAAGCTTTGGACGGGTGTTCCTTATGCTGAGCCTGTCAACCCTTTCAAGACTTTCCTCCCACTGCTAAGATTTACTTTGGAATTGTTTTCTGCTCAGACTGATTTACTTTGGAATTGTTTTCTGCTCAGACTGAATCAATGCAGAACAGAGCTCCACGTGTTGAGATGGTTAGAGGGGTACAAATTAAATCAGTTCTCAAAATGGTGCCCATCCCCAGTGATTCTGGCTCAACACTGTAGGGCCTCGTGCCTCTAGAGAGGGGAGGGCAGTGGAAGGGGAGATGGGCCTTTTCTTTCTTGAGCTGCCTGCTCTAGCAGTCGCCTGGGGATCGCGCCTCGCCAGGTCGGGCCGTTTGCCTGTGTGACCAGCACAGTGCAGAGCCAACCACAGGGGCCACAGGTGTTCAGAGGGTTCCAGATAGAGCATCTGATTAGTCTTGCTCTTAAAACTTAGAAGGCGGCGTCTCAGGCTTCTCTCTTCCAGAATGATTTCTGTGTTTTAGAATGTTTGTTTGAAAGTCCTTTAAATTGGCCTGGATATCAGGCCTGGTAATCCTATCCTTTGATGAGAAACATGGCTACTTCTAAACTCTTTCTCTTCTACTGTTCCTTTCTCCCATTCCCTGTCACAGTTTCTGGAGTGAAAAGATCGAATGGTGCTTTGTTAGCCAAGAGAATAGACTTGGGGGTGGGTGTGAGCAGTTTTAACGAAGGGAAAGTGGGGGTCCCCACCTTCAGCAAAAGTGGAAATTTATCTTCTGTTGCGTTTGTGGGGACTCCTACTATTTCCCCTTCCCTGCGAATTTCCATGTTGCGTCAGGGCCCCTTGCTTTGCATCGTATTTTTCTTTCTACCTTTTCAAGCTTTGCTTTGGGGAAAGAACTTCAGCAAAGATAAAATTCATACATATAGATGGTGAATGGCTGAGAAAAGATGCAGGGCTGGTTCTCCCAGGGGTTGGTTAGCCAGTTTTCACTAGGAAGGAAGTAAACCTCTCCCTTGGAGAGAAACTGCTTCAGGGACATGTGTTGGAGAGGCAAATAACCATGCTACAAACTCTGAGCTACTAGATTACTTTAATCCTCACTGTAGCCCTCAGAGTGAAGTAATTCATGGAGTTTGAGATTTATACTCTGTTCTTTCTACTATAAACTCCAAGGTCATTATTCACCTTTGAGTCCTGCCCACAGTGCCCAGCTCAGTGATTAGATCAACATATAGTAGACCTCAAATATATATGCATACATACTTGTTTATCTACCTGTATATATGTGTGTGTGTGTGTGGATCAGTATATGTGCATATACAGATACATATATCTGTATATCCATATGCTTGGAGTTAGGTGATGGATACATGGAGGTCCATTATTCTGTTGTTACTGCTTGTATGATGATTTGAAATTTCTCATAATAAAAAGCTAAAAAATTCTTTGAGTGAGCTTCTAGGAAACAGAAGGATAGTTTGTTCTCTCTCAAATCTTAGAAAATGATGCCATGTGCCCCCCTCCCCCATGGGTAACCTGTGTTCTCCTGATCTGAAAACAAATTAATTTCTGTCATTGCTCCTGCAGGGCTCTGAAATCATCCTGCCTGAGAACGAGATGAGACATAACTCTTAGGCAATAGCATGACATTCGAAAAGGCAATTGCTAACAAGGAAGTATCATTATTATAATATATTAAGATAACTTCTGTAACAGGCAGCCCCAAGTCTCAGTGACTTGGTATGATGAAGGTTTATTTCTTACTCATGTTCTAATACAGCTTGTGATCCTACAGTGACTCAGGATCCTTCCATCGAATGGCACTCTGGGTCCAGTGTGAAAGACAGGATGTTGAGAAACAGAAATTAGGAGCCGGGTCTGAAAGTGACACGCTTTACTTTTTTCTGCATCCCATTGGCCAGAAATCAGTCACTTGACCCCAGCTAAATGTAAGGGAGGCTGGAGAGGATGGTCTATTCTGTGTGCGTAGGAGGAGGTTGAACACACCCCTGACTTCTCCTGGTTCTCTGTATCCCCTTGAAAAGAAGATGCATTTTAGTTTTGATCTTTGAGCTTTCCGTGAGTGGCGACCCCACGTGGTCAAAGTGGTCTCGTGAAAGACCATTTCTTCTCTCTTACCAGCGCTGGCTCCTATGACTTGCTTTTCAACTTAGTGGATCTTTTTCAGCCCAACCATTTTTTTTTTTTTTATTTACTCTCCAAGGATTCCATCACCATACAGTCACCACTGCTGGGAAAACTCTTGTTATCTCAAGTGAATTACTCAGTTTTTTCCCACCTTGTCCAAATTACATGTTCTTGGTGCATAATTCCCTACTGCTCATCATCTGTCTAAGTCATGAGGATGCCTGATGTCTTCATGTCCCACAGGCACTCACCCTTGAGGGAGATCTGCTCATTATCAAGGGCAAGGTCATGAGTGAATCACTGAGAGATCCACCACTGTGAACAGAAATTTGGTGTGAAGGGCTATTTTACTAAGACCCTGAAACACAATATTCCCCATCTGTTCATAAAGCAGCTTATTTGATACACACAGTGTGGTCATAAATGCTCTTCTAGTCTCCGAATGCTTGCCTTTGGTCATGGACTGGCACACAGTCAAGGAAAAAATGACAATGTGCCTCTATGGACACTTTTGGTCCATTTCCATAAATATATTCAAACAAAATGAAATTGCCTGGCTCTTTACACTCTGTCCTTTGGTGTGTTTAAGCTTGCAGAATTACCCCCAAGGATGACAAATTGTAAACATCATGTAGTGCCACAGCCCAGGTTCAAGGCCTGTCTCAGCGTTCTGCCGACATTCACCCTTCCTAGAAACGTTTCAAGTGTTTTAGGAAAATGAAGCTAGGTAAACAAGCTTATCAGGAGCGACAATAAAAAAAAAAAATCATCGATTCTAATTAGGAGGCGTCGCCGATACAGAAACAAAGCTGCTTTTGTGTAGTGGAAAGTCTACCTGTTCTCTGAAACACAGGGAGTGCTTTCCAGTGGCTTTAGATAATCAGGCTGGCGAAGTTTCAGGGCCCTGACCTTTTGGCCCATCTCAAGTGATTCAGCTGCACTTGTCGAAACTTGTCGAAGGCGTTGGTGGGAGCTGTGTGGGGTGTTGTTATAGAGCTGTGACCGTGAGGCAGGTACTGTTGTTTTGTTCTCCTGCGAGCCCCAAGCTGCATCATAAATGGATGTGGGGCATTTCTGGGTTCTTGGCACGGGGCTGGAGTTTATTGTCACCGTCTCTGGTTGTCCCTGTGGAGCAGGTGTGTCCCTCCTCAAGCCCAGCGCATGCAGCCACCCCTGGGGAAGGCTCTGGCAGCTTGAGTTGTGTCTGGGTCACCCTGAGCCTGCCCCACTGTGGGCCCCGGGAAGGCCAGCTTTGACCGTAACCCTGGTCCTTTGCCGTGTCCGGGAAACGGGGCCTTCACGCCGGCACCGGCCAAGGAAGGAGCCGGATGATCTGAGCAAATGATGGAGAAATCACGCTCACTGCTTTATTCCGTCGAGATAGTGAATCAAAACCAAAAGCCGTGTCACTGTCACTTTTCTTGGATTCAGAATTTCGGGGGAGAAATGAATGTCGCTAGACCACAGGGTCAGGAACACAGACCCTGGTAAATCAATGGACATTTCATTTAAAATTAAAGAGTGTCTATTGACCATTTGCAGTGTCAGTGATTTATTTTCAGGGAGGAGTTTCATAAAAGGCATTTTTAGTTGCCTGATAGTACGTTTCCTCCAAAGATTGGCTGGCTAATTACCATTGGCATGTAATAGGGGCTGACAAAAAAAAAAAAAAAGGAAGAAAGAAAGGAAAAGAAGCCCATTGTGTTCCAAAGGATTGATGCTTCCAGTTGTCTTGACAAGCTCCTGCTACACTTGTCAAACAGCTGTGCCTGGGAATGAAATTCTGAAGCTGGATTCTCACTTGGCCAAGATTAGAACAGGCTTAATTGAAGGGGGTGGGGGTGGGGGAGGGGAGCAGTATAAATCTCTAAGTACAGAATTCGTGTATTTCTAAAATATGTTGTACTGACCATCTCTAAAATGCCTGATTTTGTTTTCTCATTTTTTACTCACATACGTATATAATACGTTGAATCTCGATTCTGTGACAAGGGTTCAATAAAAACATTGCGTTCGTACGGAAAAATTATTATAATAAGGTTATTTTATAACAGTGTCCCTTAAAGATCTTTTAGATAAATTTAAATATTTAGTTTACATTTACATCTTAGGGCAGGGTCATTCATCTGCTTAGAGGTGTGTGTCTTCTCTGCGGTCTCTGAAAGTGAGCAACTATTTCATGCCGATGTCACATTTAGGCCCCGGGGACACCGCAGTGAACAGATCAACCCCAAGTTCCCTGTCCCCTTGGGGCTTAGGCTCTAGAGGGGGAGGTAATATGTCATGCAGATATCTGGGGGGAAGAGAGTTTCGGGCAGAGACAACAGGAAGTCCAAAGGCCATGAGGCAGGAGTGTTAGCCTGACAAATTCTGGAAACATCAAGGAGCCCAGGGTGACTGGAGAGAAGTGAGCAAGTTGGAGACAGAAGACGAGGTGAGGGAAAAAAATGGGGGCTAAGTTGTTTAGGGCCTTGTTTTGAGTAGAAGGGGGAGACAATCGGATTTGTGTTTTAATACAGTTATTGGGTGCCATATGGAGAGTGTATTGAAGTGGAACAAGAGGCAGGGATAGGAAGACCAGACTTCCAGGAGTAGGGTCGTTGCAGTCGCCCTCTCTCTGGTCTTCCTGCTTATGTCCAGAGGTGGAAGTTGGGATAAGCGGTGGCATTCTGGCTATGTAGAAACAAGCTGGACGTGGCAGGATTTCCCGATGGGTTGGAAATGGAGTGTGGGAGACGGAAGGGTCAGGGAGGACCCCAGGGTTTGGCTTGCACATCTGGGAGGGTGGGAGTTACCTTGAACTGAGATGGGGGAGGTTTGGGGAGGAAGCAGAGGGTTCAGTTTCAGAGTTGGTTTTAAGGAACCTGTGATGAGCCCCGTGGCGGGTCTGGAGGTAAGAAAAGCATAGAGTCTGGCATGATCACGGGGTCACCTGTGTGCTGACAGTATTTAAGGCTTTGAGAGGAGCTGACCAGATACGAAGCGAAGTGAGAAGTAGAGACGTGAAGACATTGATGTCTGTATGTCTGGGTTCCCCAAGGGCTGGGTGAAAGGAAAGGGGAACCCTCCTCTACCAGATAGATACCTTGTGTCCCCTTTCCCCGGCTTTGTTATGTTGCCCTGACCACCTCCCATCTGCCTGTAAGAATCTCAAGGGGCCATTGAAGAGAAAAAGACAGGATTGGAGAGTCTGCTTCAGACAGGCCTGCCTTTGGCACTCCTGTGTCTTGTCTCCAGCCTGGAAGAGAGGCAGACAGAAGACAAGGTGGAATGTTCCAAGAGAATCTACAGATTTCTACCATCATGGTTTTATGCTTTTGAATTGAGGGAATGTTAGCGGCAGGATCTGTATATTTTCGCTCGTATAGAACTTAACAGTATTTGAGCAGACACTGAAAAATAACATTAAGTCAGTGCTGCCATTGGGATGGCATTGAGGGGACAGGAGTTGAGGAACAGACTGGGTGACTTGTTGGTCAGTGTGTGTTGAGGGGACACAGCAGTGGGTAGTATTTTTTTTCCTACCATTCCAACAGCGAGATGCTGAGGTTCTGTCTCTTAATAAATTAATTTCTCAGTGAATTTGATGGTATCTTGTGTTCCCAAATGCATCTTCTCACGTGCTTGGCTGACTTCTGCTTCGAGAACCTGCTGTAAGAAGGTCTTTATAAATAAGTGCTGAGAAGGAGCAGTAGGAAAGACTACTGGCTGGGGTCTCTCAGGGGTTTCACTCTAGTTCACATCCTAAATGTATGCGTTGTGTGAAAGGCTCAGGGACTCTGTTCTTGGCCAGGGAAGCCCTTTGAGTCTGCGAAAATAATTTTAATTTTAAGATCATACGATTACATTTCTCTTTACTATAGAAACTGCTTAACAGGAAACCTTTTCTGTACCGTGGATTGGGTTTGTTTACTGTGAATTAGAATAAGTAGGGAACAAAACCTTACGTTTCAGCTTTTGGAAAATTTTATGATGTTCATGTCGATGGCAGTAAAACTTCACTGGCTCCAAAGGGATGCCTCTTCTGGTTTACTGAAGTGTTATGTCACGCTATACCCAGGGAAGGGGCTTTTTTTTTTTTTTCTCTTTACATTTAATTTTCCCTTCTGTTGCCTCGTGTCTCCCATCTTTCTGGCACCTACTCATTTCCTTTGTTTTTTCTCTCTGTGCTGAGCTATTGAGGGTAACTGCAGAGAGAAAATGGAGATTATAACCGTGCTTAAAAGCTCTGTGTGTGCACGTTTCCATCCAATGACTGTGAAAGAAAGCATATTCGGTGCTTTACTATTTAAGTCTGTATTTGATGGAGTTTCTGTCTGTCCCAGGGGCTGTCTTACATCGTCTAGCAAGGTGTGCTGTCCTACTCATTAGGGCAGGGCTTCATAGCCTTGCACTGTCGACATTGGGAACGGGGAGTTATTTGTGGCGGAGGGACTGTCTTGGGCACTACTGGATGTTTAGCTGCACCCCTGGCCTCTACCCACTAGATGCCAGTAGCACCCCCTCTACTCCCAGTGGTGACAGAAATGTCTCCAGACATTGCTGTATATCTCCCGGGAGGGCAAAATTGTCCCTGGTTGGGAACCACTGAGTTAGGGGAACCTGAATTTATCAGCTTTATTTATACGGGCACAGGGCAGTTATTTTGAGAATATGGCCAGTGCCCGAAACACAAACACTTGGGTTAAAAAAAAGCCTCAAAAACAGCAGCAACAAAAACCTCATGTCACTTGGCATTGCCGAGTGAGAGCTTGTAGGAGCCTCTTCCTTCCTTCCCTGGCCTCTCCGAGGACCCTGGCCATGGCCTGGACAACGTGTGATGCCTAGTTGATAAAGAAGCAATCCTTTATGTGTCCAAAATTGTAGTAGAAGGGGCTGTAAATTTTTCTAAGTACCTAGTTGTTACTGGGATTTCCTTTTCTTAAAGAAATAGTGATATAACTGGAGGGTTAGTTCCTTGTCCTAGAAGAATGGTTGTACCTAGAATCTATCGTGTTCTGATGGGGAAGCATCTAACGGAGATAGACTGGGATCTTCTAAAGCAGAAATTGAGCCTGAGGTGAGAATAATCCCTACCTATGTTTAACTTCTCACCAGTTTCAGCGCTCATGATGAAACCATGGTGTACTGAAAATATATGGAAATTTAGAGGTCTAAATTTGCACTTTCCCAGGATCTGCCCTTGAATGTTCTGCCTCTTGATTTTGGAAGTGAGACTCCTTTCACTCTTCCATTTAGAATAAGTCCCAGAAAGGGTGCACTTTTGGTACCCAAGATGGCACTAGATATAATGACTCATTAGCAGGAAAGGGAGTCCTCTTCCTCTCGTGACCCGACTTTGATAAGAAGAGCCACAAGAAGCTTGAGATTTGTAGATCTTTGTCAAGGCAGCAGTGCTTGTATGATTAAACTTCTTTTGCCATCAGCTCTAATTAGTAGCAGTTTCAACAGCTTTCTGGATCTTCACCGGGAAGGCAGTAGGTATAGACATCACTTGTTGAGCCAACCTGTTCTACCCAGGAGACTTTTTGAGTCAAGAGTTGGTTTGGAGATATTTTATATGGAATGACTTGTGGCAGTGATAATAGACAATGACAAATGAAAGCAACCTCATATGGTTTCTGCAGAATAATAATAAAAAAAACCCCACTATGTTCATGACAGAATAAAATTAAGTAGGAACAGCTGTATTCGAATATTTACTTTTGGACCCTGAGAGAAAAAGACTTTTCATTGTTTGAGACAGACTGTAAGGAGGCTGAACTCCACCGGAGATAATAACATCTTCCATTTGTTAGGTTGAGTTTACAAAGCACTGTCCCATGCATAATCTCATTGGAGTCTCACAGTAATCCTCTGAGGTAGAAAAGGTGGTTATGGTTTTCATTCCTATTTAAAAGCTCACATGACTTGATCTCAGGTTATACAGCCAGTAAGTACTGGATTGCAATCCAGGACCCAAGTCCATTGGACTCCTAGACCAGAGCTTTTTTTCCATCCCCCCACAGCCTTCCATGAGGTTACTGTGAGTTATGTCTACTCCACTCCATACTCTGCTATTTCCTAGGGCCCCCAATCCTAGTTCCTCTTCATTAGGACCGCCATATTGCACATCTCAGGGGGCACCATTCCTTTTGCATGCCCTGTGGTCTTGTACAACTAGAGGCCCTTGGAGGAGCACCAGGCACCTGGGCCGTATAGAATTCCATAGAATTCCATCCATTGGGCAATTTCTGTTCGTGTGAGTTAAAGCTGTACAGTGATCCACTGGATGAGTAAATGGCTGTCTATGCCTGGAAGCTTTACAAGACTCAGTGTCCCAAACCCTCCCCCAATATTATACCATTTAAACAGCATATAACTCTAAGCCCACTTGTGAAAATGACCACTGAAATCCTGCTAAATTAAAATAAAAAGACACCGTTGATTTTATTCCTCTGGTTAAAAGCAACTAATTATACCCAGAAACCTTATTTCATTTAAGATGATGTAATTTTGTCTTCTGATTTATTTTATTCTGGAAAAAGCCCATTTCACTTAATACAACATGATTCTGTATCATACTCTTACTCATGTTATCAAGAGCTATTGGAAGTGAGCTTTTAAGAAAATTACTTGTTTTTCTTAATTAGTCAGCTGTCTTTTACCGGGTTTTGTTGTAGACGTCCTTTTAAGAAGATATATACTAAAATAC
Organism: Lynx rufus; assembly: GCF_022079265.1. NCBI lineage: Eukaryota > Metazoa > Chordata > Mammalia > Carnivora > Felidae > Lynx > Lynx rufus. The sequence goes on from NW_025814824.1 coordinate 7,348,997, forward strand.
TGTCTCACATTTTCCAGAAGCTATCTGCCTTCATCTCATGAGTGATCTATTTTGTGGGACCAGGATGTGTGTTAGAAGATGAATTTGTGACCAGGAGAGTGTGTGGGGTAACAGGTCAGACCTGGCAGGGCGTGAGGCCAGTTCAGACGGGGAGAAACGACCTTCCAGTGTAAACCTCCTAGGCTTGCACTGCCTCACTTGTTCCAGTTTCTCTGTTAAGAGCTCCGATCCCTGGTACTAACATACAACACAGAGAAAACTAAGTCAGTGTTGGAATGCCACAGTCTTTCCCCTTAATACTAGTTCATACCTTTTCAAATCATTCTTCTACACTCTATGCCGTTTTATTGTGGCAACATTCAGTAGAGAAGGCGGAATGGGAAGTCCTACTGTTTCCACTTCACAGGCTAGGAAACTGAGGGTCAGTGAAGTTACGTGAGAGAACCACCCAAGGTGATCAGTTACACAACGGCCTTCCTTACATTGGAAGGTGAGGGAGGAACTGGAGGGTGAAAACACATCTCAAGCAATTTAAGCTCTTTGTGGGCTGAGGTCAGGTGAAATAAAATGCAAACAGCATTTTAAAATGCAAAGTCACGTGTTTCTGGGTGTGCTTAATATGTAATTCGATGTGCCCTGCAGAACAGAAACAGAGAAATTAGGGTTGGAGGGGGTGTAGAGAGTCAGGCATCCTCTCGGAGCAGGACTTTGTTCTGGGTTGAGTCGAGTCCCCCTCAAAAAAGATACGCTGCCATCATTATCCCCAGTGGTCAGAATGTGACCTTGTTTGGAAGTAAGCCCTTTTCTGGAGGCCATCAAGTTCAAATGAGGTCATTAGGGTGGGCCCTCACTCAGTGTAACTGGTGTCCTCGTGAAAAGGGAAAAGTCAGACACAAAGACAGACATGCGTGCAAGGAAGAAGATACGAAGAGAGGGACACAGGGAAGACCCTGGGAAGACAGAGGCAGAGACCAGGTGATGCGTCTAGAAGCCAAGGAGGGCCAGCGCACCTCCAGAGGCCAGGAGAGAGCACAGAGCTGGCCCCTCCAACCCTGTTCACACCCTGATTTTGGACTTTGAGCCTCCAGGGCTGGAGGACGTTGAATTCCTGTTATTTTAAGCCACCCCTTTGTGGTACTTTGTCACAACATCCTAATACAGACTTTGCCCCACGTCTGTCCTCGGCCACTGCCCGGGTGCACGGCTGGTGGTTTTCCTCCTTGCTGGCAGGACTGTAGCAGGTCGCTCAGCGGGGTCCTGGACTTGATCTTGAAGCACTGGGCAGCCACAGTATGGAAGAGGAGAAGGAACTGATCACACTTGTGTTATAAATTCTCACTTTTGCCGCCGCGTGGAGGATGGCTTTAGGAAGCACGCTGGGAGCAAGACTATGGACCAGTAAGGAGAGTTTTATACTGATCCACTTTTATACTGGAGGGACAGTGAGGGCACAACCTAAGGTGAGAGGCATTGAACTCATCCTTCATTCCTGAGGTTTCTAGAATGTTCATCTCAGCCTCTCAGCCTGTGGGCCGGAGCTGGGTACAGCAGATGTCTCCCGGGGGCACATCCTGGCCTGTCATGCATCAGGGCCCCAAACATACTTGGGCTGTGTATCTTCTGAGCCCATCTCTTGGGAGTTTGGGGATGATCCCACTCTGCCCTGGACACAGGCATCCCTCACTTTGAGCTCAGCAAGCACGTCCGTATCCTGTCTCCCAGCGGTACGTGAGAGCTAACTTGGAAAGACGAGTGAGTGAGCCCCTCAGGGAAATTGAATCCTGAGTTTATCTGTACTTGAATCAAGATCCCTGTAATTCTCTGTCTCAACTTTGATCATGGTCTTTTCCTAGAAGGGGAAAGTAAAAAGGTGAAGTGCGATGTTACAGAAGGGGATAAGACAGAATGTTTCAATAGGTCAGAAATTAGATGAAGTTTAGAGCCATCCTGGTAGTTTTAAGGCACAGTAGTACTATGTAGAGTTGGAAGAGAGAAATGCCACAGAGACCTCAGTACATATCCAATTAATCTCTCAGGGTAATTTGCTTACTGACTTCTGCCGCCAAACCTATGAGTTGCTTTCTTTAGGCGTGAGGGTTAGTTGATGAAGCGATTTGTTCTGTTTCTGTTACACAGCGTATCGATCTTGCTGGTGGAAAATGTTAACGGTGTCCCCCGTATATCATTCAACTTCCGCTCCCCTGTTCGTTATTCCCATCCCCCACTAGTAACTCTTATATCACAGAGGGACACCTCACTGGGGATATCCCAAGGTCAGCGAACGGCAGGGCTCTGTGTGTTGCTGCAGGATTTTAAAAGGCAGTCATTATTCACCCTTGCAAGAGGGAATTAGCACGTAAGAAAGTTTTACCAAGTCTTGTAAATGGATCTGTTCCTTAGTTTCGGTGAGAAACCAAATTCCGAGAGACAGAAATTTGGTTTTTTTTATTTCCGTATCTCTCAACCACACCAGCCCTTCATTCTTTAATCATCCAGTGTCCTGCGTGGCAAAGAATCTGTGGGCTTCTCAGTGTGATACTGAGACCCTGTTTTTAAAAAGTTATGGACTTTTCCTTATACACGTGAAGCTGTAAGGATAACACGGCAAACGTCCAAAGAGGGCACTGGATCAGAGCAGGGCCCAGACATGACCCACCAGTCAGCGGACACTTAATTGTTCAGAACGTCACTTTTCTGTGGTTGCTGTTTGTGTGTTTGTTGTGTTTCGTTCCGTTTGCCTTAACTGGGTGACAGGCCTTCCTGCTGCTTTTGAGGATGTTGCAAATCCAGCACCACTGCGTCTTGGGACATGGTCCCAATAAACTGTCCAAGCTGATGAGAATCAGGACGTAACGAAGAGACTCTTTACTGACATCGGGCAAAGTGCTTCACGTACTACAACCACAGAACGTCACATGTCCCTGGTCGTCTTTCTTCGGAAATAATTTACCCTGGCAAAACATTTGCTCCGTGAGCGCAACATTTGCCGGTAGAGTCTTGGACATGTCGCTCCGGATTGTGCACTTAACTTCTGAAGTGTTCAGTCCGAAGTTCCAGAAGAGGGACGGGCTGGAAGTGGTCACAGCAGACGCTACCTCTTCCAGCTCCCTTCTCGCTGAAGGCCACCCAGATGACCTCTAAGAGCAAGTGACGGAAGCACCAAGTGGGTCCACCCTTCTGCCCGCAGGTGAGCCCGGAAGCCCAGGAGTTCACGGAGGCTCGTGTCTCGCCCTCTTCCCCCTTATGGGGTTGATGTCGTGTTAGTGGTATAGGTCTTCACTCAAGCAGAGGTCCTCTCGCATCTTTTTCCCCTCAACCCCGGAAGAATCTTTTCCTTTTGTCTCATCGTTTACAGTAGAGGCAGCCTTGGTTCCAAGTGGCCCTAGACGGCAGGAGATTATAGGAGCGGATGCTCCCGCCCCCACAGATCGGAGATGGGCCGCTCTCCAGACCTGTGGATCCCTCTGGGAAGAAAGCTTTCTGCAACTAGACCCCTTCCTTTGGAGCAATGAGTGACTTCTTTCTAGCTTCTTCCATCCTTTGTTCCTTTCCTTGGTCGGTTTATAAGCCGCCTTACCCTCACAGCATCTCTGCCTCTTCCCTCCCCCTCCCTCCAGCCGTGTTTAGAAGGCCGGGTCATAGCTTTGAAAATGTCGAGAAACTCAGGGAGAGAGACAGTGGTCCCCACTGCCAGGACCCTCAGACGAAGGATACGCCCCTGCAATTGTTTTGTTATTGTTTACAGTGAACAACAATGCTAGAAATTCTCTGATTTGTTTCTGATTTAGTGTTTTTCTTTTCTTAAAGAGCCCCGCTCTCACTGCCCCCCCACCCCAATTGTCTAAGCTTCAGGCCCCACAAAACCTGGATGTGACCCCTGCTGAGCCATAAGGTGAGCTGTGAGTGCCCATTCTTTTCTGAACAAATTTTGTTTTTCTCTGGAGTTCATAATTACCTTTTTTTTTTTTAAGTAAAAAAGTAAACTTTATTTTTTAGAGCAATTTTAGGTCCACAAAAAAATTGAATGGAATGTACAAAGTTCTTATATACTCCCTGCCTCCGGCATCAATCCACTTTCTGCGCCAGAGTGGTATAATTGTTAGAATAGATGAACCGACACGGACACATTGTAATCTCCCTAAATTCATAGTTTACATCATGGTTCACTCTTGGTGTTGTCCGTGCTGTGGATTTCAATAAATGTAAAGTGACACGTATCCATCAGTATAGTATCATCCAAGTTGTTTCACTGCCCTAAACAGCCTGCGCTCTATTCGTCTCTCCCTCCTCCAAACCCCTGGCAAGTGCTGATCTTATTGTCTCCACAGTATCACCTTTTCCACAGTGTCATAGAGTTGGACCCATGCAGAATACAGCCTTTTCACACTGGCTTCTTTCACTTAGTAATCCGCATTTAAGGTCCCTCTATGATAGCTTATTACCCTTCCCTTCCCTTCCTTCCTTCCTTCCTTCTCCTTTTCTTTGAAGATTTTATTTTTTTTGAAATATTTTTTAAATTTAGTTTTGAGAGGGAGACAGACCGAGCACGAGCAGAGGAGGGGCAGAGGGAGAGGGAGAGGGAGACACAGAATCCGAAGCAGGCTCCAGGCTCTGAGCTGTCAGCACAGAGCCTGACATGGGGCTCGAACTCAAGAACCCCGAGGTCATGACCTGAACTGAAGTCGGACGCTCAACCGACTGAGCCACCCAGGTGCCGCTCTTTGAAGGTTTTAGAAACAATATGGTTCTTAAGCCAGTGGAAGCATGAGAGGGAGGGGTGGGATGTAGGGAGGTCAGAATTAACACTTCGAATTAACACAACTAAACTTATATTCATGCTAGGTTGGACTTCGTGTCTCAGTATCTACACTTCTGCCTTGTTCCAGTGGCAACGGTTTTAACCCCTGCGTTGTTCCCACAGGGGCAAGTACCCTTTGTAGCCAGATACCCTTGGGTATAAACCTCAGTTATGCCACAGGCCAGCAGCATGCCTCATTGTATTCCTCCGTAAAATGAGGACAGTCTTGGGAGAACCAAAAGACATAATGCATGTAAAGCCCTCAGCACTTCATATAGCCTCTATGAACAACAGATTGTTTCCACCTGAGTCATGTTAGAATTTTTCCACAGCCCACAGCAAGGCATTTTTTCCCCTCAACTTTCGCCAATTTATAATATCTAGGCAATATTTTCCTTAAAAAAAAAAACCTTTTTGACCACCTTCACCTGTTTCTTCCGCCCCTGCCTCCAGCCTCTGGCAACGACCGGTCTGCTCTCTGTATCCATGAGGTTATTATTTGTTGTTGTTGTTATTGTTGTTGTTGTTTAAGATTCTACACATGAGCGATCATACAGTATTGTTTTTCTCTGTCTCACTTAGTTCACCTAACATAATGCTGTCAAGGACCATCCATGTTGTAAATGACAAGATTTCATTCTTTTTTATGAAAAAATAATATTCCAGTGTGTGTGTGTGTGTGTGTGTGTGTGTGATGATTTCTTTATCCATTCATCTGTCCATGGACACTTAGGTTATTTCCGTATCATGGTTATTATAAATAAAGTCACAGTGAGCATGGGGGGGGTGCATATATTTTCTTTGAGTTAGTGTTTTTGTTTTCTTCAGATAAATACCCAGAAGTGGAATTACTGGATTGTATGATAATTCTATTTTTAATTTTTTGAGGAGCTTCCATACCGTTCTCTACAGTCGCCTCACCAGTGACAGTCCCACCAGCAGTGCGCGAGGGTTCGCTTTTCTCCACGTCCTTCCCAAGATTTGGCATTTCTTGTCATTTTGAGACTAGCCATTCTGACAGGTGTGAGGTGGTACCTCATTGTGGATTCGATGTGCGTTTCCCTGGGGGTGGGTGATGCTGAGCGTCTTTCACGTGTCTCGTGGCCATTTGTGTGTCTTCTTTGGAAACCACCCTTTTTTAAACTGCCCTTTTTAAAATTGGATTGGTATGGGGGGGTTTGGGGGGTTGAGTAGTATGCATTCTTCATATATTTTGGATATTAATTCCGTATTGGATACATCATTTGCAAGTATTTTCTTCCATTCAGTAAATTGCTTTTTTACTTTGTTGATGGTTTCCTTTGCTGTGCAGAAGGTTTTTGTTGTTGATGTTGTTGTTTTGTTTTGTTTTGTTTTTTGGTTTCATGTAGTCCCACTTGTTTATTTTTGGCTTTATTGTTTTCACTTTTGATGTCAGATTGAGAAAAAACTCATCTCCAAGACCTGTGTCAGGGAGCTTGTTGCCTATGTTTTCTTCCAGGAGTGTTACGATTCCAGGTTTTATGTTCATCTTTAATTTTTAGTTTAGTCCTTCAGCCACTAGATGGATTTGACTACATTAAGTACGGGCTGCACCCCCTTACCCCTAACCCTGCTTTTTAAAAATTATAAATGGTGACCAAGTTAAAGAAAGGACCATTGAGAACTTAGAGTTCTGGAGTTATTCATAGGATGAATGTGTGGAACTTTTTTTTTTTTTTGGTATGAGTTAACAATACAAATGACCTTTTACTTGGAACTATTCCTGGACTAGGTGTAGGAGTGATTCAGTCTATGTCTTTGTAACACAACCGATGGGCAACAAAAAAAAAAAAAAAAAAAAAAAGAGAGAGAGAAAAGAAAACCACCCATATTTACCTTAGTCTAAATAGAGTCGGGAGGGGCGGGTGGGTGATGGGTATTGAGGAGGGCACCTTTTGGGATGAGCACTGGGTGATGTATGGAAACCAATTTGTCAATAAACTTCATATAAAAAAAATAAATAAATAAATAAATAAATAAATAGAGTCAATTAACAACAGGTCATCTGGTTATTTTAGCACTAGGTAGAAACGTAGATTTTAAGTCATTTATGGTGATTCAGAGAAGTTTTTATTTTTATCTATTTAGTCCTTTGGTGAACAAACTTATCTTTATTCTTTCTCTTTATTTTCCGGTAAAAATGTATTTCTCTCTTTGGTTTGCATTCACATGCATTCCCTGGTTTGACAAAATCAGTGATGGCAACTTTTTTCTTTAAGTTTGGGTTACCAGGTATAGAGGAAATACAGCAAAGAGCAAAGAACCCAGGTTTAGGGTAAAATCCAGTTCGGTCTAATTCCTTGCCCTTTCTCTTGGTGGCTCTGGAATCCAGAAAATCACTAACTCCTCCAAGTTTCAGTTTCTCAAACTGTAAAAAGGAAGATAATAATACTTACCTTATGAAGTTGTTGGCGGGGTTTAGAGAAGTCCACTTGACCCTTGACCAACACGGGTGTGAACTGTATGGTTCCACTTATGTGCAGATTTCTTATAGTACAGGACTGTACATGTAGTTTCTCTTATGATTTTCTTAACACCATTTCCTTTTCTTTAGCTCACTTTATTGTAAGAAGATAGCTTATGACACATATAATTTACAAAGTATGTTATTGACTACTTACATCGCCAGTAAGACTTACAATCCATAGTAGACTATTGGTAAAGTTTTGGTGGAATCAAAAACTATACATGGATTTTCAACCGATTGGGGTTGTCACCTCTAGGCCCTGCATTGTTCAAGGTCAACTGTAACCAACAGCTACGACGCCCATCAGTTATTTGGAACCCGTTTCTTAAATGTTCTTAACTTTTCTCTTTTGTGTGGCTGGATTGAGGTTCAGCTCAGTTTAGTTGCAGTATAAATGGATCATTAAAAGTGAAGCAAATTTATAGCTAGTTCACATTTGCCATTCACGGACGAAAGAAATCAGAGGAGTGAAGTGTCTTCTTCAAGAGGATAGTTTGTTGGCAGAAGAGAGATTAGAACTCCTGTGTCCCCCTTTCTCAAATGCAGACCTTTCGTCTTGTGGTATGACCTGACCCATGATCCAGTAAGCTTTGCTCTTGAATTCTGTAAAATGTGGCAGCCACCTAAACAAACAGTCACCAAAGGGACCAGCAAATATGAGCTCTGTCTGCGTGGACTTCATGTTTGTTGTAACATAGCTTGTGAGTTCATACAAGCTTATGCTGCGTATAATTTGTTTGTCCTTTGGTTATCAGGAAACCCTTTCATTAAATCTCGCCTGAAATTTAGAAGTACTCGCCATTTGGATGTCTTTTTCAGGTAGCATGAGGTGGCACCCAGTTGTAAGATTTGTGTCCAGGGAATGGCTTGTCTGAAGGGTGTGTGCGTTTCAAATCGGGCAAATGTTGGCAGATTTCACCTCCACAGGCGGTTGTACAGACGGGCACTCTCACCAGCGGTACATGGGAGTGCCCGTTGCTCCCACACCTTATGAACACAGTATTTGTTAATCTGGTAGCTGAAAAATGTTCATCCTTTCAAGAATTCAGTGACCCATTTTGATTTTCTCCCTTGTTCCTCAGCCCCTCTGCCCTCCCGACCATGTTTATTCCCCATCTCTTTATGTCCACTTTTGGTGTTTTGGGTTGAGATTTTGGGTTGCTTAAAGTCTCGTATTGGGAGACAGCCATTGAAAAGGAGATCTAGAGGGACCAGAAGTCGAGACACTGACAGAAAGTTGAATTCAAACAGGCTGAGAAAAGCAAGGAATCACTCCCAAGAATTAGTCAATAGCACAACACTGATTCAACACACAGTTGACCTAAAATTCCTAGGTTTTTGGAGTAGGATTTTATGAGATGAAGCCTTAGGGATACTGATGAATTGACAAGGCCTTCTGGTCACCTTGTCCAGTAGTGGAATATGTCTTTGACCTCAAATAGCCTAAAGGTCAACTGGAGGCTGTTTAGGCTACCAAGTCCCGTGCACCCTCCGAAGTCTGGAGAAGTTGTAGATGGACAGATTGGCCTCACCACTGGGTGAGGAGGGAAGTTGAAGATACCTTGGCCTTGAGTAAGCTTCCTCAGAGACCCAAATTGAGTCTTCTGATTATTTACATCCCTCATGTTACCATGGAAGGCCAAGCCTATAATAAGCATTTGTTCCTTGTCAGTTTAAAACTTGCTGTAAACTAAGTGACTTTGGATTTGGGGCCAAAACCCTGGGTTCCTTTTTGAATCTTGAGGCCACTCTTGTGTTCCGACTTTGGCTGGAAAACCCCTGCCAGCCCTGCAGAGGGAACGCTGAGTCTGCCCTCCTCTGCCCTCCACATGCCTTTGTCCTCCCTTTGTGCGCACTTTGCAAGAACTGTCCCTGCTCATTGAAAACAGGCGGGTCAAGGTCATTGACTCTTTTCAGTATTTTTCCAGCAGGAACATTCATTCATTGTTTCAACATTTTTTAAGGCAGCACAGCATAGTGATTAAGTGCATGGGGCCCAGAGCCAGACTGCCTGGGTTTAAATCATGACTCTGCCACTCAGCTATGTTGCTTCCATACTCTGTGCCTCAGTTTTCTCATCTGTAAATGAGGCTTATTAAATACACATACAGTACACATGTGTACCTATATGGGTGTGGATGCATGTAGCTTATCAAAATGCCTACCTTACAATAAGTTATCTGTATGCTTATTATCGTAAATCATTTCTTAAAAAAATTTCAGACACTCTAAGGTTAAGTGGAAAAAATGCTTACTATGTACAACTCTTGCAAACACTTCACACATATTACCTACACTCACGATAACTCCATAGATGCCATCATCCCCTTTTCACGCATGGAAGCTAAGACAGAGATCTTAAATAAACTGTTCAAAGAACTCAGACTTCAGAGCTTGTGGTTATAACTGCTGTGCATGAAACTTGTCTTCCCAGAAAGTATAATATATTGACTCTAACAGGCTGGCAGTGGTGACATTGGTGGTCCCGGCAATGTCAGTGACAGCAATAACCCCAGCTGAGCGGCGAGAGGGCACAGTGTATGCCAGGTGTCATTGCCTACTGCTCCCTGTGCCTTGTGAGGGAGGCAGTATAACAGTCCCTACAGATGCAGAAGCCGAGAAACACTGCTACTGTGGCAGCTGTCATGGGACTGAGCCACAGTTTGAGTGTAAACTTGCCTGATTCCAGTGTCCTTGGCCTGAAAACCATCCTGAATGCCTCCAGCCTGATTTCCACGTCCTGGACCAGGCAGGACAGACTTGTGCGTTCAGTGAACTTGGAAGGTTTCTTCGTGCCTTCCGCTCTTAGGTCTCTCTCACCTGACTCTCTAATTTTTTTTTTTTTTAAGTCCCAAAGAAGGTTAAAATACAAGTTCTCCTGGGACACACCACAGCAACTGTAATAAAGTCCTATTTTGTTTTGTTTTGTTTTTGTTGAGTGTGGGTCAGTTTAATAATCCTCAACATGAATGAATTTAAAGGGTTTTCTTAAACTCATATCAAATATTCATTAAGCCTGGATCACAGTTTTGGATCTAGTGGGGATTTAGGCAGGAAACCAGCAGTAAGGAGAAGTGCAGTGTTTTCCAGAAGAGGGCGAGGGCCCTGGGCCTCTGCAGAAGGGTGGCAATGGCACAGATGGTCTGCATGACAGCTCCACCTGATGCGTGTTTCTGGAAGAAGTGCCGTGGCCCAGGTGGGGTGGGAATGGGAAGTACGAATCCTGAAGTCCCCCGGAGCCCAGACAGGGCCACGCTCACTGACGCAGGGCACACGAGACCAGACAAAGAGCAGCGTCCTTGGACGTCACACCCCTCATGCCAAGGACATGACACATAAGGGGAGGTGCCATTTTGTCTGACTAAGAAGAAATACTCTTCTTTGTGGTCACAGGGAAGTGTGGATTTTTCCCTCTTCACTACCTTGTTAGTGAAGACACATGAGAGTTTAATGTTTTACGTTTTTAGTATTTTTATGTTTCGGCAGTATTCTTCCTCAGTAATTCCCCAATAATTTTGAAATAGTAATCTGTTTTCCTTTCCCCTTTAGTCATATATTGTTTGAATTCTTAAAGCTATATATGTAAGCATGTAGTTGTGTATTATCTTTAACGTAAAAACACATACACATATGCATGTAATTTGTTGTCTCTCAAAACTCTTATGAAGGGAAAAATATTATTCTCTATACAAGATTAGACTTTTCAGACATCTTTACTTTTAATTTTTGAGATATATTTATGATGAGCTGTTTCATAGGTGGCATCTGTCCCCATGGTATAATGGAGTGATGCATCCCCAATAACTTGAGCTTCAGCAGCCACACTGCAGTGTGACAGACATGAATACTTGGGTTAAGAAACATGAAAAACTAGCCCAGATCAAAATCTCTGGGAGCAGCCCATAAAAATAAAAGTAGCAAACACTTAGATTTTGTTTAAAGGAAGTTGTGGGGGATAGCCTTAACATCAGATTTTCTTTTCCTCTTAACATGGACATATGGATATGGATGTTTTTGTCAGAATTAAGTCATTAGTAAACTCCTTCTGAAGACTGGTCTATTTCATTTTCTTAGGAATGAAGATGGGTCTTTCAGGGTGAGGCCCTTTGAATTGGCAGGCTCTGTAGGATTTGGCTATAAAGTATTTGGGCTTTTTGAAATGGAATACTGTATGTCTCTTTTGGCTATGGCCTTAAAGACGTATGACTTTATAAATGTTGTGAAATTTCATTGGGATTTTTTTTTTTTTTTTTTACATCGTAGTAAAAGGCACTGCAGTTTTCAAGGAACATGATACTAGATTGTGAGATCCTTGAGGGAAAGAAGAAGCTTTATTTATCTCTTTTCTCCTTGCTTTGGAAACAAACCCTATATATAGTTGGTACGCAGTAAATATTTACTGTGGTGAATTCAGTCTAAAATTGTTTCACCCATCCCCCCACCCACCTCCCCTCTGGTAACCACCAGTTTGTTCTCTATATTTAAGAGTCTATTTTTTGTTCGTCTCTATTTTTCTTTGTTCATTTGCTTTGTTTCTTAAATTCCATGTATAAGTGAAATCATATGGTATTTGTTTCTCTCTGACTGGCTTACTTCACTTAGAAGTAAGTTCATTGATGGACACCTGGGTTGCTTCCATATCTTGGCTATTGTAAATAATGCTTCAATAAACACAGAGGACCATAGATCTTCTCAAATTAGTGTTTTCATATTCTTTTGGCAAATAACTAGTAGTATAATTATGGATCATATGGTAGTTCTATTTTTAATTTTTTTGAAGAACCCTCACACTGTTCACCAGTTTCATTCCCATCAACAGTGTGCAAGGGTTCCTTTCTCTGCACATCCTTACCAACAGTTCTTGTTTCTTGTGTGTGTATGTGTGTGTGTCTGTGTGTGTGTGTTTAATTTAGCTATTCTGACTGGTGTGAGGTGGTATCTCATCATGGCCTTGAATTTCCCTGATGATGAGTGATGTTGAGCATGTTTTCATGTATCTGTTGGCCATCTGGATGTCTTCTTTGGGGAAATGTCTGTTCTTTTGCCTATTTTTTAATTGGATTTTTGGGTTTTTTTTTTGGTAATTGAGTTGTGTAATTTCTTTATAGTTTTTGATATGAATTCCTTATCAGATATATCATTTGCAAATATCTTTCCCACTCAGTAGGTTGTCTTTTTGTTTTGTTGTTTGTTTCCTTTGCCATGTGTCCTATGAACTTTTAATATCCTTTCAAATTTGGTATAAGAGACAGACGCCATATTGAATCACTTCAGGACACGCTTAGGTCAGGAAAAGTAAGGGAGAATTATGCTTCTCTTCTGTTGACCTTACTTGTTTCTCACTTCAGTGAGTACTAATTGAGAACATTTCCTTTTCTTACCTTTCTCTTCCCTTTATTTAACTAACCGAGTCACCAACAATTTATTTAGCATATGTTTTATATGATTGATTGGGCTAAGCTGCGGGACTACAGAGGTAAATAAAATCTAATTCTCGCTTCCCAAAGAAGACAGGTCAATAAAGTCATTGTTCTAAGTGACCTGAGAAGGAGTTATCTGTATGCCACTAACCTCTCTTTTATTATCTTCTCTTTCCCATATTCATTTGTCTTTCTCCCTTTGAGAGGTAGAATGCTTCTAGGGCGCGTGGGGAGAGAGGACAAAGCCAGATCCACAAGGCTGTGCTCAGACGTGGTCTAGCTAGTCGGCTGTGTTTTGTGCGGCATCAACTAGTAGAGTTGACTAGAGAGCAAATGGGTTGCGGAGTCTTTGTGCAAGTGACCTGAGGTTCATTGGGCTGATTATATAGCTGTCACTGACCACGATACAGGATGGCCAGTGGTAAAAAGGGATAAGCAGAGCTGGATCAATCTCTGGGTGTGTTCAGGGGCCAGAGAGAACGATTACGTGGGGTGGCGGGGAGAGGGAGGAAGAAAGGGGAGGAAATGGTGAGGCTTGGGCTGCTTGACGGGCTGGGACGCTGGTAATCTGTTGTCTCACATAGGCACGCGGATACCGCGTATTTCTGTGTTTGGCGTTCGGTACACATTCATCTCACTTAGATGAATCCTGTGTTGTTGTGTTTTTTTTCCCTTAAATGTCCTATTGTTTTCTAACTTTTCCGTGTCACTCTCATGCAGGAGCCATGCTGATCTTCTGCGTATCGTTCCAGTGTTAGTGGATGTGCTGTCGAAGCGAGCACTGCTTTCTGACTTCTAATGTGATTGTCGATATGACTGTCCCTTCGGCTTTGTGAGGATGGAGTGTACATCCTGTGTGTTTTGTTCTTTTTCACGGCAGGCGGCTTTCAGACTGCTTCCCAGGCACTAAAGGATTTAGTTGGACTATTTTCCCCAGGGGAGTTAGGTTTCGATCTATCTGGAAATTGCTGATTGTTGTCCTATTTTGTTTATAAGGATATCATCTCGGAGCCCCTTTTCCTTTTTCCCTCTTTCGTCTCAGAACTTTTTCTCATCTCCCGAGCAGTGGTTCTGGACGGTTGTGGCTGTGTGTGTATTCAAGGCTCTCACATAAAAGGATAATACTTGTTTTGCTAGCGTAAGTGGAGAAGGAATAATATATATCAATCCATGACCTAAATAAGGAATGACAAAATACGATACGTTTCTATAGCTATTCTAGCTCTATATTCAGTGTGACCATAGTAAACCTAATATTTATTGCTGTTACCTATTAGCAGTATTTTAGCCTTTTTTTTCCTTGCCGTGGCTTAACACGGATTATTAGCTGCAAACTAATATCATTATTGCTTTTCTTTCAAATTTGCAACTATGCCATATTTTCTTTTAAAAATTTTTAATGTTTATTTTTTTTTTTTGAGAGAGAGAGAGAGAGAGAGAGACAGCCCACGAGTGGAGGAGGGGCAGAGAGAGAGGGAGACAGAGAATCTGAAGCAGGCTCTAGGCTCTGAGCTGTCAGCACAGAGCCCGACGTGGGGCTCGAACTCACCAGCTGTGAGATCATGACCTGAGCCAAAGTCGAATGCTCAACGAACCCCAGGTGCCCCATGTGCCCCGAGCCACCCAGGTGCCCCAAACTTCGCTGTGTTTTCAACTCAACAGTTGCAAGTTGATGGCCAAGTGTGTGCAGAGCATTACACTAGGAGCTGGTAGAGGCCATGGAGGGGAGGAGTGGAGGGTGTCTGCCTTCCAGGGGCTCATGATCCAGGAGAGAGGACGTGTCCATAAATCATTCTGTTATCAGGCAGCACAGACCTCAGCAACTGAACAACATCACGGCTCTGTGGGCATGGGTGGGCAAATAGAAAATCTACACAGAAGTTACCCCACGTTCATGAATTTCTTTGGTTAGTGGAGTTGTTCCACGGTGCCTGAAAGCCTCCTTGTGCACAGTGCTGGGCACATACTGTAACACCTCCTCTGAGTGTGTTGGAAAATAGTACACATGTGCTAAAAAGTCCAAAACTCATTAAAAGGATATGCAGTGGAAAGTAAGTCCGTCTCTTAACACGTTCCGTCATTTTTTTTCTCTCTAGAGACACCCACTTTTCACAATTTCCTGTGTGTGATTAATTGCTGAAGATGTGTTGCTGATAGATTCTTTCGAAATTTCATTGACTTCAACCCAGTGTATTAAACATTGTCGAATGTGCCAGGTGCTGTGTTAAGTACTGGGAACACCAAGACTAGGATTCTGATCTGGGAGAGTTCACGGTCTGGTACATGTGAAGATATAACTTAGTCTATAACATGTTCTGTGGTATAATGGAGATATGGGCTAAGTGTTCTGATAACCCAGGGATGGGACGAATGACTCCCCACTCTCGGGTGGGGCTGGGGCCGCTTCACAGAGACCATGAAACTCGGGGATGTAGGGACTGGGGGGTACATAAGTAAATCTTTGGCCCAAAGAACCATATGCTCAAAGAAAGAGAAGGCTGGAAATCTGTGTTGAGTGTGTCAGTAGGGGTAGGGTGTAGGATATGTGCAGTGGCAGATAACATCGGGAGGTTGAGGCCACATTATCAAGAACACCGAATTTCTCATCCTGCAAAATTTGGACATTAATCATCTCGTGTAAGGGTGAAGGGAAGAGGTTGAAGGAGTTGGGAGGGAGGTGAGGCGTATCTGTCTTCAGAAGGATGTTCTGCTTCTAGATGTGTGGAACGACAGGGGAGGATGTACAGGTGTGGGGATCAGTTAGGTTATAACCGTGGCTGTCACCTGGACAGGATGAAATGAGAAGGGGGCAGTGGGAATGACGAGGAAACGCACCTGAGAGATCCCACAGAGGGACACATGACATGCTCTGATGATGACAGGAAGGGATCAGGCACGCTCCTGTTTCAGGATTCGTGCACCTGCTAAGAGGAAGTCAGAGACGAGTGAGCTAGACACAGTCTCTGTGCCGAAGGAGTCTGCCGTCTAGTGAGAAACCACACTCTCATGGTGCAGAAGTAACAGACGAGAAGAAAAGGCAACCATGAGAACACATCAAGACTTGAGCAGCGGACGTATAAAAAGCCATCAGCGATAGAGGGAAAGTGATCGATCATACAGGCGGATGGGACACGGTCTAGAATAGGGCCGCGGCGGGAGTCTGAGCAGGGAGAAAGTGCCTCTTAGCATCTGACCACTGCTGCGAGAAGTCGAGTGGAGACGCAGAGAGAGCGGCCGAGTTGACATCCATAACATTGTTTTAAGTTTATTTGTTTAGACACAGAGTGCAAGTGGGGAAGGGGCAGAGAGAGAGGGCAGAGAGAGAGAATCCCAGGCAGGCTCCGCACTGTCGGCTCAGAGCCTGACGCAGGGCTCGAACTCATGAACTGTGAGATCGTGACTTGAGCAGAAACCGACAGGTGGATGCTTAACCGGCTGAGCCCCCCAGGCGCCCGAAGGACGCAATGACTTGTAGGGGCACACATGACCGGTGTGGCGGGGAATGAAAGGTCCGAGTGGGAGGCCTTGCAGGGAGCGGGGGTGGGGGTGTGTGTGGAGGGGTGGGGGCGGGGGTGAAGCGCCTGGCTCCATTGGCCTTGACGGGGGCAGCCTGGGCAGAGGATGGGCCGGGGAGGGGGGGCTCTCCTGCCTCCTGTCTCCTCAGTCGAGGAAGCCGGTGATGGAGGCGGGGAGAGGGAGAAGGTTCTTCAGAGCCCCCCACCCCGGGGCGTCCGTGCCTGGCCCCGAACCCGGGCCGTGCCTGCCCGCTGCCTTCACAGGCGAGCCGTTTTGTTTGCTCTGTTGGCTGCAGAGCGTCTAGTTCTGTGCCTAAACCCACATGAGATCATTTTCTCTGGGCTTTTTGATTCCCCCGGGAAAGTTGTGCCTCCCTTTGCCCGTAAAGCTCACCGAGTCACCTGTCGTCCCCCACGGGACCGGCCGTGTCCGCGCCGTCCTGACCCGCACGGACCGCGCCGCGGGGAAGAGACAAGGCCGGGCCGCGGAGAAGGTTCCGGCCGGTGCGGGGAGCCGGGCGGCTGGCCGCCGCAGTCCCCACAGGGCCTTCTGGACACAGCAGCCGCCTCCCCCCGGGGGGAAGCCAGGGGGTCCCTCGGGTCACCAGAGCCCCGGGCTGCAGGAGCGGTTGGAGTGAGTGGCGCGCTTCTGTTGTTCGTAACTTTCTGTAATGTGTGATAACAAGGAGCAGTGTATGGTAACAAAGAACACTCTGTTAGCACGAGTTATTTTAACCACCGGCTTTCGGCTGCTCAGCCTTTTTTCCCCTTCTTCCTCACAGCTCCGTTTCTGGCTGCACGTCTCTGTCACCCACCTCCACCCCCTCCCCAGCTGCTTCCTCCCCGGCTCCTTGTGGGAAGTCCTTCCCCGTGGCTGTGTCTCCTCCACCACGGAGAACCTGCTGGAGGCTTTTGGCTTTCGCGGCATTAGAAGTCGGCCACTGTCTTTCCCTCTCCGCGCGCATACCTTTCTCGCGAGGGGTTCTTCACATTTAGAGAGCCCCCAAGATGGTGGGTCGTGTGTGAGTGTGTGTGTGTGTGTGTGTGTGTGTGTGTGTGTGTGTGTGTGTGTTTGTGTGTGTATGTGTGTGTGTGTGTGTGAGAGAGAGAGAGAGATATGACAGGGATGTTAGATCACAGGTTTTGAGGGGTTCAGAGTTGTCTCTCTTCCCAGAGGGACTCCTTGCTGAGTTTTCAAGGCTCCTAAGCCCCAAACACAGAGTAACCTTTATTAAACTGGGCCTGGAAAAATTTTATTTTGTTCTTAAAAACCTGACCTTGGACTTTGAGTGGTAACTGGGCCCCGAGTGACTTTGACCCCGCGGAGAGAGGTGGGAGATCAGATGTGACCATGGTGCAAATGGCTGTGAACCCAGAGTGGTCAAACAGAGGCGCTCTCTTTCTCTAGAGGTAATTTCTATGTGCATTCTCCTGTATTCCGGCGTGAAGTAGCAGGTGAGACCAGAAATTGTTGACGTAGGCAAAGGATATCTGAGACAAGGGTCTCCAGTAAGCTTTACTAATCGTCTTGCATCAATTTCAAGGCTGAGAGTGATTTTAGAGCTCTCCTTATGCTTCGTGCAGTGGAGTTTTGTTTGTTTGGCTAGGTTTCTAAAACACACTGCATTTTTTTTTCCCTCAAATCCCTTTACTCTGAAAACTTGTACGTGTCTTCAATGGTATAAATCATCCCAAGAAAGAATATGTTAGCAGTCTAGAGATTTCACTGAAAAAAATCCCTGTGGCTTGGCTGTGTGCCCTTTGAAAAGTCAATTAACATCTCCATTGCTCATTTTCTTTACCTGTAAATGGAGGGGGCCCTGAGCAACTCTAATGTCTTCTCCATTTCAAACATTGATTAGTAATTGGACAGATTCAGAGCTGGAAACTGGATTTCACTTAGTATTTCAGTTCCACAGGTCTGGTAGCAGGTACCGAGAGGGCTGAGGATAGGGATGATAGACTGATAGGCTCAGTTGGAAAGAGTATGGTATTGATTAGTGATGTCTGCCTAAAATGCAGCAATTAGGGGTGGTGGCCTGTGTGTGTGTGTGTGTGTGTGTGTGTGTTTTACCATTCCTTCTCTAGCCCTACTAAGAAAGTCCATAAGGCAGTTGTGTTTTCATTTAGCATGCACCGCCCCCCACCACCACACATACACCCCTGTCATCTGCACCAAATTGTTGATGAAAACCCTCAGCATGTGCTCTATTCCTTTTCTGGATTATTTAGCTTCAGTTAAATCAGATTTCTGTTTCCTGCTTCATATGTCTTAAAACCAAAGGGAATAGAGAAAAGGGTGTGTGGACTGCTCATTTGAAACACATCACTACTTCAAACCAAAACCTTGGTCACTTGCAGAGGACCGGATACAAAATTATAGCTAGTTACCCATCTAATCTAATATAGCATTGAGCCCTAAAATGTGACTTTTTTATGATCATGGCCCTAGGATCAAAAAGGTATGGAGAATTACATATGGGAAGTTATATAAACTCTGCTTTAAGTCTGTTTCACAGGCAACTACTAACGTTTTTTATAATTGCTCTAGGATGTTTGACAAAATTATGTTTTCAAAATATACCCAGGTGAAGAATGGAGAGCTAAAAAAAAAAAAAAAAAACAAAAAACAACAACAACAACAAAAAAAAAACCCCAGTGGTTTTAGAATGCTAGATGGGGACGCGTGATGTAAATCAGATTTCAAGGTTCATCTTGACCCGCTGTCTCTCGGGACACTGATCAAAGTTTGGTGAATCCTTCTGATGCGGAGTTATTCATTGGAGTTCTCAGCACATAATTATGGACTGTCAGAAGATTTCGGTTTTGTGTAATAAATGAGTAGCATGCCTGCGGCTTGCTGAGGTGTTTGGCTTAATAAGCTCATAAGATGGGTTGTTTTTCTTCTCCCTCAAGACCTGAGCAGACTGGCTTATGTCTTGTCCACCCAACTCAAACGAAGGTGAGCAGACCAGGATTTAGATTTCTTTAAAAGTTTGTTCCTAAGAGGAAGACACACAGCTTATTTCATGCCCTTTTCCTTTGTTCTTTCTTCTTTTGAATTGGAGGCATAACAGATTTTGTTTTCATGCCTAAATCTTGGTAAGGATGTATAAGTTTTCTCCTACCACGCGTGGTTATATACAGTAAGATGTTAGTAAATCGGTGCTGATAAGCCGTGCCACATTTAAATTGCTGCCTGCATGATACTCTTACCCGGGGATGCAATTATTTCCCTTGGTTTTGACAAGATGTCAGCTGTGATATGCACAGAGCAGAAACATATCCTAAGACACTATAGTGCATTAAAGATCTTTCCAGAGGAAAACTCAAGTACGTGTCTGGGGCTCCCACTCTGACTCCATCCTCTGCCATTGTATGTTTGTTTATATTTAGATTATTAGCTGATTATGAAGGGGCATTTAAGAAGCATGAACCATTCTATTTAGTGATCATAATTAACAGGGGTTCCTAGGAATATTGTGCCTTCATTTTCAGTATAAAGAGACAGACAGCAATTCGTCGTTAGTCATTCTGCCGGTAATGGTGGCGGAGGCACTTTTTTACAATAGCTTCAAGAAGGAAATACAGGTGGCTAATTGCCACAGGATTGTATTGCACACCTACTGGGTGTGCTCACTGTTGAGAATACAGAGGTGCGTCAGATACAGAGCCAGCCAGTGAAAAGTTTGCAGTCTAGTTGGGGAAGTATGTTAGGATAAGCTAGTTGCTATGAGAGACCCCCAAATCTCAACGGGCTCACTTTTGAGTTTCCAATGAAAGTTTATTTCCATCTAGTTGGGTGCTTTTCGTACACTCATCCAGGGACCCATGCTCTACCCGCCTTGGCTCCTTTACCCTGGAGGCCTACAGTGCTCTCTCCGTTTAGCCAGATGAGGAGCGAAGGAAAAGAGGATTGCGTATGGGAGGTCTGAAAACAGTCCCTACTGTTCCTACTTCGTCGGCTACAAAGGAGGCGCATGGCCAAATGCAGGTGCAAGGGTGGCCAGGGAATGTAGTCAGATACGGTGCAAGCCGACAGCCTCTGTCCCCAGAGGTGTACTTGCTTATAGCAGGAACGTGCCACAGAGTAGAAAAAGTTGAATGTGGTTAGGGCAGAAGGGACAACGCCCTGCCTGGAGAAGCCTGGGAGAGAGGAACTGGATGCCTTAGAATATTTTGAGAAGAAATCAAGCAGGTCACGTTTATACCAGTTGAGTCTGGCAGTCATGTTCCCGCGTAGCGTGGCGATCCTTGGTGCTGTGTTGGGATTTGAGCGTCTGGACTTGGATTGAACATGAAGCTCATTGTGTAACCCAGGCGCAGCTACGGGAACCGTGGCGGCCTCGGTCACTCAGTCTTGGAGCAGACTCTGGCGTCATGACCGAGAGCCAGCCGGCCAAGGCTGGAAAAATGCTCCACAGAGCCTGGCTGTGGGACTCTGGTTGGTTTGTGGACCCGCGTGTGTACAGGGGCCGTGAATGGCAAAGAAGATCCAACAGAAGGCCTGGCGTTGGGTGTCACTGCTGACCAGCCTTGTGCCGCGGGCCTCCCCACTTGATCTTTCTCAGCCTTGACATCCATAATACATCCTCGATGCCTTTAGATTGCTTCTGTTGGTGACTCAGTGGGATTTCAGGTTTCAGCTGACTGTAAGATACGTCTTATTTAGGGCCAAGATTAGAGTCAGAAATCTAAGGGGATGCCAGAAGCCCATTCATCCAAATAAAGAATATTTTACTGTAATATTTGAAGTAATCAATATTAATACCAAGAAGCCCATGTTGGACAAAATATCAAAATTTTCCAGATGGATCCTTGTTTGTAGTCTTAAAATAGGACAGAATCAGTATTCCTGATTTTTCCTTTTTTTTTTCAAATGTTTATTTATTTTTGAGAGACAGAGAGAGATAGAGCATGAGTGGGGGAGGTGCAGAGAGAGAGGGAGACACAAAATCTGAAGCAGGCTCCAGGCTCTGAGCTGTCAGCACAGAGCCCGACATGGGGCTCGAACTCACAAACCGTGGGGTCATGACCTGAGCCAAAGTCAGATGCTCAACCGCCTGAGCCACCCAGGCGCCTCCTGATTTTTCCTTTTGCCCCAGCTCCAGTATGGATCAGCACAACCTGTTCATGATATTGTCGTTACCTAAAATTTTGATATTTTGTTTATCGTGGGCTCTTTTGTATTGATGTTGATTATTGAAGGTATTGCACCAAAATGTTACTTACTTTGATTACTGTTTTTCGAGGCCCCTTAAATTGTATATTTGAGATGAATGCCTCACAGCTTATTCTAGACTGAGCCTTGGTTTACTTTCTTCTGTATCCCCAGTGCGTAACACAATGCTTGGGAGATGCTCAAGAATGCAAGAATATTGGAAAAATAAATGGGTAAACTAACAGGTGAGGCATCTTGGAATTGGAAGAAAGGGTAGGAGGGTTTGGGACTCATAGCACGCAGTCACTGGCTGAATCGCAAAGCCAGGTTGCGGAGTGGCCCAGCGAGCCCAGAGTCACTGGGTCTCACCAGCTGACAGATTCCTGCACACTTTTACAACAGTATTTTCCAGATGGATCCTTGTTTGTAGTCTTAAATGATTGTGCATATTTTTCATCTTTTAGGAAGGACAGTACTCATAGTATCTCCTCTTTTATCAACAGATATCTGTCAAATACCTACCTTTCTCTTTTTTTCTTCTCTTTTCTTCTTTCCTTTTTAGTTTTTTTTTTTTTGCGTGTATGTTGGGGGGCAATGTTTATATTTGCTTATCAGTAGCTACGGTTTATTGAATTTCTCTTGTTGTGTTGGATTTTTTTTTTCATGATCGCAGAAACCTTTTGAGGTAGTGGGTTCGATTTTTTTTGTTTGGTTTTTGTTTTTGTTTTATGTGTGTATCAGAGGAGGAACCTCTTCTGACCCTGGTTCAGAGTGGTCGAGCTAGGATTTCAGTCCTGGCTTCTCCGGGTTTCTCCAGAGCCCAGGCTCTTCCCGGCACTGAGGACAGGCTTGGGGATGAAGGTATTTTCCAGGTTGTGACCTGAACTGTGTCCCCAAAGCAGAGGAACAGAGGAACTTTCCTGGAGAGGGAAACCCCATCAGTGGAACAAGGCCCTCCAGGTCTGCAGACGGTTCTGGATCGGGTGGCCTCCCTTTCTCGCTGGCTTCGCCCTGCTTTGCATGTGCTTCAGGAGTTTGCGAAAGCAGCCTGCCTTTCAGAGCAAGCACAGGGTAGGCATCGAGGCCATCTACTTCCTAGTCAGGCTTTGACCAGGATTTTAAACAAGTCAAGTTCTCTGGACTTTCATCTTTTCTTCTGTGAAGAGGGAATAATTCTGACACTTCTCACTTACCCCCTTTGTTGTCAGTAGTTGAGAAGGCACAAAGAAAAAAGTATCTGCACGTCATAAATATCACCTATGCAAAATATTTGGGATTTGCTTCAAAAGCAATATGACCCCATTTTCGGGGGATCAAAGAAGATAAAGACATAAGTGGAAAACCTAGCTATCGTGGAAGATGGATACAGGAAAACCACCTCTAATGTGAAATATCTTGTTTGCATTAAACTCTTTCATGTTTGAAGAGTTTGAGTATCACCAAGACCTGGTTCAATTTAACAATTGAAAAAGAAAAGCTACATGTTCAGCGAATAGCCTGGACATTGTTTTTTGTTTTTTTTTTTTTTTTTTTTTTTTTTTTTTTTTTTAAGAAAAGGAAGCTTAATGGATTTGGGGGGTGGGAAGGAGGCATTTCCAACTTGAGATTTCTCTTACTCAGGACTGTCAAGGCTCTCTCTGAGCTCTGAAGTAGCTAAACACACTTTTAGTGGCTTCACTGAAAGAAAGAGGAGCCAAGAACTCTCATGCCAAACTTCAAGCTGGAGCAGATTTTTAAAATCATGTTAGAAACCTCTGAAAGAAGGACAGTTGTAATGAAAGACGTTGACATATTCTTAACGGTAGGGATGGCAGTGACACAGTGATTCCTCTGGGTTTCCTTTCGTGGTCGGAAGATGGGGCTGTGGATGGGACAGTTATGTGCGTGGCTGAGATCTTGTGTTTTGCCTGAGCTATTACTGGGGCCACGCAGATGTCCAGAGAGCCCTGGGACCGTGCAAGAAGAATTACCTAGTTATAGAATCATAAGATTTGGAAGAGAACTCAAGTTGTATAGATGAGTGGTTGCCAGACAGGGTTCCACTGAACCCAAGAGTTTCACAGAAGGATGTGGGCAGGGAAGGTGGGGGCAGGGCTCTGGAGAAGCTGCAGGCAGGGGGTGGGGCCAGGCAGGTAAAGGGAAGGATGCTGCAGGCTCACAATTTAGCCAAAGCACCTGTGCTTTTATATATATTGAGTTTGGCCCAAGGCTGTATTTGTGAAAAGGATTTCATTGACAAAAATACTTTTAAGATGGCTGACCTGGTTTAACTTTCTCTCCGTTCAGGAATTTCCTTTACTATGTTCTAGATGTGAGGGAAATGCTTCTGAATTTACCAGCCCCAGCGATAGGGAAACTGTATCAGCCAGGGTCCACTAAAGACACCGGAATCCCACCAGTCATTTTAACAGAGAGAATCCATCCTATAGAATTGTTAACTGGGTATTAGGGGAACGAAAAGGTACAGAGGAGGATGGAGCAGCTGTCACCCCTGGAGATGGGGGCAAGGAGAAGAAGTCAGAATGATGAGAACTGAGGAGCTCAGGAAAGGGTCCCAGGGAAGAGCTGGGAACCAGGTCTCTGAGGAGGAAAGTGCGCTCATGAGGCTGGTCCCAAGAGCCCTGGAAAAACTTCAAAGTGTGATCACTTGCGGCTGCCAAGATGGGGGACTGTTCCTGGGGAGATGCTGGAGGGGACAGAGGAATGTGGAAGGAGCCAGCCTTTCTCCCTCTTGGGGTTTTCCCCTGGCGCTCCTGTGGGTGGAGGCCAGTGGGGGCCCCCCAGACCAGCCCGGCAAAGGCGGGGTGTGGCTGCAGGTCCCCAGCCCCAGCATCACAGAGCACAGCACAGAAGCTGAGAGGTAGGAGCTTAACAACTGGCACAGGAACCCACTTTCCCCCAAGGTTTCCTCTGATATTGTTGAATCAGCCTTAAATGAGAAACAAAGAAGCAGACAAGAAAACAAAAGTCCTTTCCCTTTGGAGGGAATTAGGCTCCCTCCCTAAGAATTCTAGGTGCACCCAACCCCTTCAGCCTGCCTGGAGGACATGTTGAATAGACATTTCGGTTGTCATCCTCTGGACACCTTCCAGTATGTTAGTGTCTTCTTGTAAATACAGTTCTCAGTTTGTCGGCAGCTGCTGGAAGGCTCGAGACCGTGCATACTTTTTGTCTTAGCAGTTCTACCTCTAGGAATTTATCCTTACGAATTTTTCATGGTTCTGCATAGAGATTTAACTATGAGGGTATTAATTTTCAAAGTTGCTGACAATTTTTTTTTTTTAAATTTCGTAGAAACCAGAAATGTTCAAGAATGGGAGATTGGTTGTACTGTGGGGTACCCGGCAGGTAGTATAAGTGATGATGAGGAAGAAAGTTTAACAACATGAGAAGAAAGTCCAATTATGTTTTTAGGTAAAAGACACATCCTCATCATGTGTCGACTACATTTGTTGACGAATATGTCTTTTATATCTTCACTGGGCAATGCATAGGCAGAAAAATTACTGGAACAGCCAGGACACTGGAAGCTGCCCCCTGACTGTATGACTGTAAGCAAGTCTCTTAAATAAGAACTTAAGTTTCTGTATATGGAAAGTCCAGAAGTTTGCTGTCGATGATCCTTCTTAGACTGGCATTAGCAGTAGATTCTGTGGTTTGGTGAAAATGCCTGATGGACCAAATGGAAGCAAAATCCCATTTACCGAGATCATGGTTGCTCTGTAGGTGACATAGGTGGCTAGGACCAGGTGACTGACATATAACTGGGTCCTGTGTTGATGATTTAAACAAATGCCATCTAAGAAGAGATCTTGGAACAGGGATAGGGCCCCAAACATGGCTCTTCATGGCATTTCCAAATGATTGTAATAGGGAAAACAAAATAAATCTTTGTTGTAATAAGGGATCACTTTATAAAATATAGAGTCACAAGAGGATGTAATTAGTTGGGTAGAATCACCAAATCTGACAATGGACGGAAAGAGTTTAGAGATTGACAACTGAAGAGACGGAGAACAGGGATGTGGCTGAGTCTCCCAAGATGGTGGGGTTTGGCAATATCTAGAAAGTACTATGAGGAGGAGAACTTGAGTGTTTTCAGAGGCATATGAGCCACAAAAGGCTAATAAGAAAGGAAGTGTTCAGAAAAGATAACTAAATTCCTAGAATTTCTGTGACAAAGCCCAGGTGATGAGGATACCACATCATGGCCTAGGTGGGGCACTGTTCCAACCTCAAATCAAAGCGTGGTTTGGGGACCCATTTGGAAATGACCCTGCTTCTCTAGAGACTTCCTGGTTCACAACGTTGACTGTCCCCAGCCTGGGTATAGCTCGACAGTAAATTGTCAAGAAGACCCTAACCCCCTGGGTTGAGAAGGAAGGAGGAGATAGCCAGCTAGAGGGGAGGTAGAGACAAAGAAATGCTAGAGAGTGGGAAGAAAGGATTGCAGCACACTCCTTGTACAAAGTTCAGTGAACAAAACTGGACACCCACACTTTGGCGCTCAGTCTGTATAATGGGATTCTGTGAGTTACTTTTTCAGTAACTATTTTGTGTTCTGCATCGTAAGCAGGGGTTTCTGTAAAACACATCAGATACACACAGACCCATCACTAAACACTTCCTGGGTGCCAGGTGCTGCTCTGTATACTGTGCATGTTTTTATTTATTGGAACTCCCCATTAATTCTTTTTTTTTTTTTTCAACGTTTATTTATTTTTGGGACAGAGAGAGACAGAGCATGAACGGGGGAGGGGCAGAGAGAGAGGGAGACACAGAATCGGAAACAGGCTCCAGGCTCTGAGCCATCAGCCCAGAGCCCGACGCGGGGCTCGAACTCACGGACCGCGAGATCGTGACCTGGCTGAAGTCGGACGCTTAACCGACTGCGCCACCCAGGCGCCCCTCCCCATTAATTCTTTAAGGTAGATGCTCATTATTATTCCCATATCAGAGACTAAGAAACTGAAGTAGAGAGACGTTAAGTCCTTAACTAGGGAGGATTTGAACCCAGGCAGCCGGGCCATGACTTACACTGTCCACCACTGTGTTATGTTACCCTGTACCTGGTATGTCCCGGTCAGGGCTGGGGAAGAGTGGTATGTTACCCAGAAGGGACCATCCTGAGTTTCTGCTTTGTGGCTATGTATTGTATCTCCCAGCCAGTTCTGCCCTTGTCATACCACAAGGGTCTATGGATCAGCTCTTTAAGCCTGGGAATGGAGAGGCGGGCTCCTTTTACAAGTGGGTCCCAAAGTATGGTAGCTCGTGGATGTTTCAGAGTGATGGGAGTGCTTACTCAAAATTCGGAGCCCCATCCAAGATCTTCTGAATCTGAAGCTTGGGAGGTGTGAGACCCGATAATCGGAAGGTGTAACGTAGCCCCAGGTGATGTGGGAGTACATGAGATTTGAGAGCCACTGCTTTAAGCATCCTGTATGTAGATGAGTGTTACCCATCGGTGCTCTCATGCAAGCCCGACTGTAGTGATCATTCTTGTAAATTGTTGCAGACAAATGTATCTCTGTCTCTACTGTACTATAGAAGTCAGGTGGTAGGTATTAGAGGAACAGGTGTAGAGCAGGAATGTGGTGGCTACAGGGTTATAAAGCTGGTTTCCAATTTGAGATTGGCAGCCATTTAAAAAAGAGAGAGAGAAGCACTTACTTCAGGGGCCAATATTTGAAAAAACAAAGCAATAAACCCAAGCAAAAATGGATTATGACTACACACATCATGCTCTGTGGCTAAAGCATATGCTTTTATTTAAGAGTGGTTTTACTACTAATTTGGGCTTTCAGTTCTATTTGGGGCTATATGTGAACTATAAAATGATGCGTGTAGCTTTGTTAGGCTGCTCACGTATATCACCAGGTTCTTCTTGTAAAATGATATTTTTTAATGTTTATTTATTTTTGAGAGAGAGAGAGAGAGAAAGAGAGAGAGAACAAGTAGGGAAAGGGCAGAGAGAAAGACACAGGAGCCGAAGAAGGCTCCAGGCTTGGAGCCTGATGCGGGGCTTGAACTCAAAAACCGCGAGATCATGACCTGAGCCGAAGTTGGATGCTCAACCGAATGAGCCACCCAGGCGCCCCACCGGGTTCTCTTGTTGAATCCACTCTACTTTTATAGAAGAGAGAAATGAAATAATCACAGCATCTGCACAGTGATACCACAACAAGAAGGTACAGTCCTGTCTCGAAAGCCAGTTCTCTGTAATGTGTAGAAATCTCTGTAATAAGCAGGATGTCATAAAAAAAGTTCATGCTTGGCTAGACTTCTCAGTAAATTGTAAAGAGAAAAAAATGTCATGTTTTATTTACACCGAATGTATTTCATACATAGGAACTAAATCTCGATAGCTCAGTAGTGGCTATTTAAAATGTCCCTGTAAGTTTTATAGAAAACTCTTTCTGTTCCCTGAAAATTAACCCACTATTGCCCAAACATCATTGATGGATTGAAGACATTCTGACTCCACTGTCCAGGAAGAATGGACCCTCCCTGAAACTCTACCCGCTCTCCATGTGGGAACATTGTATATTGGTCCTTGTGCAGTGATCAACTAAAGACTTCATGGCTTGACCCTTTTCATAATAGCCCAAACCGTGCAGTGGTCGTGAATAGCGCCGAGCGGTCCATCTTTGAGGGATTGGAGTTGTGCGTGAGCCTACGTTCAGAAAATGGTCAAGCCTAAATATCACTGAGGTGAACTCTAACACGGAAGCTGAGTAGCTTGGAAACAGCCCATAGAATAAAGAAGCCCTGAGAGAGGCTCAGAACTGGAAGTAGAGGATGAGGGGACTATTTCCATGATTAGAGAAGGCATCCCTGCCTAGCTTTGCCTGGCCTTCTCTAGCATCTGAGATGACCGGATGATCCAGCAGGAGAGTATATGTTGAGCTCTATCTTTTATGTTGCAAGAGCTGTCGGCTTCATTCTCTGCCTAAAAGGGTGTTACCAAGGCGGGGAAATGCTACCCATTTGTTGCTAGTCCTTTTCAGGTCTGTTTCTTGATATTGTATTCTATCTTGCTTTGTGATGGATGAGTTTGTATGGTTTTTATAAAACTCTCAGGATGAGTTTTTAAAAAATGTTTATATATTTTGAGAGAGAGAGAGAGAGAACACACACAAGCAGGGAAGGGACAGAGAGAGAGGGAGAGAGAGAATCTCAAGCAAGCTCAGTGTTCTCAGTGCAGAGCCTGACGCGGAACTCGATCTCATGAACCGTGAGATCACAGCCTGAGCCAAAGTTAACAGTCAGATGCTTAACCGACGGAGCCACCCAGGCGCCCCCTAGGACGACTGACTTTTAAAAAGATCTGGTAAGAAATTATAAGTTATAACACCACCTTAGTAGGTTTTCCAAGGAGTAAAAATGCCAAATCAGGAATTCTGGGTTCCAAGGAGGATGGCAAAGGGAACACTGAACTTGATCCATCCTGGCAGTCCCAGGAGCAGATCCACAGGAAGTAGTAAGAGCTTCTTAAAGGTAACCGTATTGGCAGCTGTCTCTTAAGGTTTTCCCTAGTACTCCGTTGCTTAACACTTTACAGATATCCATGTACTCCTTTTAAGAGTCAAAATCTGAGGTCCAAGATCAGAAGCGCACATTGGTAGAGACTTCAAGGCCACGGATAAATTAGGAATAGCGCATTTCAGACCCTTATTCTAATTCCACCCCAGCACGCTCTGTTGGCAAAGCTGGTATGGTTTAGTTTCGGGACAGTGAACCCATCCTACTTGCATTTCCCTCAGATCATTTCTGGATTGTTTACGGGGTTCTTCTGTGCCTTGAAGAAAGAAGAACTACAAGATTTTGATGAAAGATGAGTACTTATGACTTTATTTCCTTATTCACATTGGCCCCACGGTTACCTAGCAGATCTCTGCTGTGAATATTTCCCATCACGTTGTCCCTTTGAAATGTACCCATAGGCTTTTGAAGCCCATGCCTTCCTGTGATGCATTGTCTCCTGATTTAAATTCAAGCAATGCTTTGTGACAATTGCTAATTCCTGAGTGGGAGCTTTTGGTGTATTAGCATGCTTTGAAATTGAAAGGCCTTACAGATCTCTTTGCATAATATTGGTCAAAGTATCACAAGCCAGTTTTAGGGGAAGAAAAAAGATCCTGGTGGTGAAAGGAAAAAATGATGACAAAGATAGCTGTTTCCTGTGAGTGTACCTGTATGTATCTCTCAGTAGTAAAGTATAGATGCATAAAGGACGGCGGGGGGAGGGGGGTTGGTTAACCTTGCTGCCATGTTGCAAAGCTCTTTTCTCTCTTAGCAGGGCTGCTCTGGCTGGCTCATAAAGGAACTGTAAAAAGCTTCCTAGTAAATAATTGGAGACTCACTGGCACCAGATTAATTAGTTGATTACTTCATTGTTTAAATATTTGAGTGCTGATTACTTGGGGTACAAGAATCTGAATATTTGGGGCAGAGTAAAAACTCCATTCCTACTCTCTCGCCCAAGTGGGTGAGTACACGCACACACACGCACAAAGGGACCACCACCTCCTCTGGGGTCGCTTTTGGCCCCAGAGGGTTTAGAGACACCACACTTGTGTCTGGGGACATAGTCACCTGTATCTGAGAGATCCCAGAAACAAACAGAATTTCCCAAGAAATTGTCCTTGTTTTTCAGTTTGTTCATTATCCTTCCCCGGAGGAAATCTGAACTGATCCTGAGTCATTATCCATTAAATTGTTATACTCAAGGGAGAGGAATTTGGCGCAGAATGGATCTGTCTAGAACCTTCTTATAATGAGTGGGTTAGCTAACTAAAGTATCTGAAGCACTTTTCTCTAAAGGAATCTCAGCTATGAAATCTCAACTCCAGCAGAGATAGTGAGGACAGAATTGAGATCCAATACGTAAACCATATGTATATACACAATACAGTATGGAGTGTGTGCGTGTGTGTGCACATGCCTAATGTTTCGAATCAGACAGCATCGCTTGAGTATCTTGGTTACACGCAAATGCAAATCGGACCAACTGGACAGTGGGTGAAACGGCTGCTTGAGTGCCCTGGAACCAGGTTCCCTGGGTCCCTGCCTCGCTTCGACAGGGACGTCACACGTGGCTAGGGCATGCCCAGAGTTTCTCTCCTGTCATCCACAGGCTTCACTTCCCCGATGGGAACTTTGAGCGTTACACTGCATGCTGGAAGACGCATAGTGTCCTTGGGGTTGGTTTGTCTTTAAAATCCACCGTGGTATTTTAGAACGATTCCCAAATCTTTCATAAAAGAGCTTTGGCAAAACAGCAAAACAGCTGTAAAAGGCCCTGGAGTAAATTTAATGGCTTAATTTCCCTGTAAGTATGCACCGTAGACCAAAAAGCACCCCTCCGCACACACTTTCGTTTCAAGGTACTTTCTGCCTCAATCTGAAGTAGGCCTGCAGTGGGGGAAAAAAAAAAACAAACCTTTTGATGTTCGGTGGAAAAAAATAGCTCAGTGTTTGACAGGTAGGTTAAGAAGAAACTTTAGGTTTTTCAGACAGTAAGTGTCTGTGAAAGCCACTGTGGACTGTGACACACACAGGGACTGGGGCCTTTGGTGTGCTTGTAGGCCATGCACATTTAAACCTATTAATGATTTTTATATGTAAATATCTTATCTCTAATCCTGCTCCCTCCTGGGGATAGCAGCTGGAAGGTTTATGAGCCTGGGGTTTAGAGGGCTGAGGAGCTGTTCCAGAAGCTTAGCTACCAGCTGGGCCGCCCCTCCAATGGTTTTAGGTCCAGAGGCAGTAAGGAGACCCAAAGGAGCAACCTGCAAGTCTCAATATCTGGAAGACAAGGTCGCCAATTAATTCCTCAACCGTAAAGTTGTAGAGCTGGCCGGTATCTGAGAAATCTACTCTGCTCAGCAAGTTCCTACATATTCAACAAGGCATTTTTATTGAGCCTTATCCGAGGCCCTCCAGGCTTCATAAAACTTTGAGTTTTATGGTATTTCTGCTAATCCCATACATTTATTGGAACTAACTCTGTTGGCTGGACCTGAACAAGTCGTTTATTTTTCTGGGCCTTAGTTCTCTATGAGTGAGACCGAGAGGTTGGATTATCTAGGGGTTCTAAAATCCATTATTCTGATATTCTTTATTAATCAGTGATCAGACCTGATTTACTGGTCAAATCTGCATTGAGGAGGGAAATCGAATGGACGTATTGCGCGCACACACACACACATACACACACACACTCAGCAAAAACCCCCAAAACCCTGTAGTCAAGAAAGAAAACACGCCCCCGACGGAACTCTGTCTCACGGCTTCTCCGTGTGGCTGGTCAGACTCCTCTTGTCTCCTGGCGGCTGTTGTAGCATGTGGACTGGACTGACTGACATCAATGACAGAAGGGAGTGTCTCTTCTGAAATTCTTGCTCTTGGAGGCCCAGGGTTTTCTCCCAATATTTACTCTCTTGTTTCTGATTATGAAGATTAGACTTGGTCATTGTAAACAAATTAGAAGGTACAGAAAAATCTAAAGGAGGACAAAGGCTAAATTCACCATTCAGAAAAACACTGAACAGTTTTTGGATATCAGTTTAGTCATTGTTTTGTTTTTTTTTTTAGGATGTATTTGTTTGCCCTTTTTTTTCTTTTGTGATTGGGAAGTTGAAAAATCCTGCTTTTAGCTTAAGATTAATTTTATAATGAAATAGTGTAGAATTTTTTCTCCAGTCATCAAAATCATGAATGAAATACTCTCTCGATTCTCTCCACTTACATAATGTAAGAAATATAACATCCTTTGAACAACTTCCCTGCAACTGGAAGTTTAGAATTCAGTCATTATGATAATTGGAAAATGACAATTTGAAAATGACTGTTTTTATTACATTTTACATTTTTAGTTTATTTATTTATCTTGAGAGAGAGAGGGAGAGAGAGAGAGAATGCATGCCAGTGGGGGAGTGGCAAGAGAGAGAGAGGGAGAGAGAGAATCCCAAACAGGCTCTGTGCTGCTAATGCAGGGACTCGATCTCAGAAACCATGAGGTCATGACCTGAGCCAAAATCAAGAGTCTGATGCTTAACCTAACTGACTGAGCCACCCAGGCGCCCCCCTACATGTTGCATTGGTAATTCAGAAACAGTTTTAAGAATTTGCTTTATATTTCTATAATCTTATAAATGACATTGAATTTCAATTGGAGTGTTTAGTTTCTGAACTCATGCTTACCACCAGCCCTTTCGTGCTAATACTTCTCCATTTTTGAGTTCTTCATTTCGAGTCCTTTCTTTACCAGCTGGTGGTATTTTGAGAAGTCTTTCAGGAAGCATATGTAGCATAATGCTTTCTGAGGAGTTTTCCTGTTATCTTTACTCAATAGAGATGACTTTACGGGATCTCGAGGGATTATATCATAATCTTTTTCTTTCAAAGTTCATTGGTTGTTGCCTCATTTTATTTCCAGTTATTGATATCGTAGAGGAAAAGTCTGGGATCAATCTTTGCTAGTACTGTGGTTTTTTTTCTTGCTTTGATGCTTATGTTGTTGTTGTTGTTTTTTTTTCTCCTTGAAACGAGACATTATGAATGTGTGTTCTCTCCCAGAATGCAGTTTGCTCTTCCCTGTCTTACTTGGGGCTTAAAAGTTTGGCAAGTTTGGTTTCCAACCCTGGGCCATTCCTAGCAGTTTTCTCTCCATGAGGATTTGCTCTGCAGTTTCATACACGCAGTGCCTACCTGAATCTGGTTGCAAAGACATGTCGGAAATTCTCAGAAATATTCTCGTGGTTCTTGAAGTAAAACTATTTCACGGGAATGCTTTTCCTCCGATCCTTCATGGCTATTTCCTTCTTTTGGCAACAACTTTATATAGCATTTTTTTTTAGCATTTTTTTTTAACAAGCCATCTTTTCCTTTGTTCTGTGCTCTTTCTCTCCTTGTTCAGTCCTGTAAAGGAGCTGCTTTGTATCAGCGTAGAATAGTGCCGAGACAGCGCATCAGGCAGGGTTCGGGCGGCAGAAAAACCACACCAGTAATTTGAATAGAGAAAATTTAATGTAAAATATTATTAACCAGTCAAAGCATCAGAAGTGGGAAGAGAAGTCCCTTCTTCTGCTATGACCGTCTAGCTTTTTCTATTGGCAAAGCATAATATTACACCACTTGGCAAAGGAGAAATTTATAGCAATGTCCAGCAGAGCAAAACAGGGTAGATTTGGAGTTCACAGTCAGTAAGCTGGTACCCAGTAAGCTGGGCTGTCTGCGGCTCAGATGAAAGAAGGAAGTGCTATTGCTGGGTCATAGGGTAGGTCTATTTTTAATTTTTTGAGGAACCTC
Source organism: Lynx rufus (assembly GCF_022079265.1). Lineage (NCBI taxonomy): Eukaryota > Metazoa > Chordata > Mammalia > Carnivora > Felidae > Lynx > Lynx rufus. Next base: position 7,382,691 of record NW_025814824.1, read on the forward strand.
CACACTGTTTTCCAGAGCATCTGCAACAGTTTGCATTCCCACCAACAGCGCAAGAGGGTTCCCGTTTCTCCACATCCTCGCCAGCATCTATAGTCTCCTGACTTGTTCATTTTGGCCACTCTGATTGGCGTGAGGTGATATCTGAGTGTAGTTTTGATTTGTATTTCCCTGATGAGGAGTGTCGTTGAGCATCTTTTCATGTGCCTGGTGGCCATCTGGATGTCTTCTTTAGAGAAGTGTCTATTCATGTTTTCTGCCCATTTCTTCACTGGATTATTTGTTTTTCGGGTGTGGAGTTTGGTGAGTTCTTTATAGATTTTGGATACTAACCCTTTGTCTGATATGTCATTTGCAAATATCTTTTCCCATTCTGTGGGCTGCCTTTTAGTTTTGTTGATTATTTCCTTTGCTGTGCAGAAGCTTTTTATCTTGATGAGGTCCCAATAGTTCATTTTTGCTTTTAATTCCTTTACCTTTGGAGATGTGTCAAGTAAGAAATTGCCGTGGCTGAGGTCAGAGAGGTTTCTTCCTGCTTTCTCTTCTAGGGTTTTTTTTTTTTTTTTTTTTTTTTGATGGTTTCCTGTCTCACATTCAGGAGCTTTATCCATTTTGAGTTTATTTTTGTGAATGGTGTAAGAAAGTGGCCTAGTTTCATTCTTCTGCATGTTGCTGTCCAGTTCTCCCAGCACCATTTGTTAAAGAAACTTTTTTCCATTGGATGTTCTTTCCTGCTTTGTCAAAGATGAGTTGGCCGTACGTTTGTGGGTCTAGTTCTGGGGTTTCTATTCTATTCCATTGGTCTATGTGTCTGTTTTTGTGCCAATACCATGCTGTCTTGATGATTACAGCTTTGTAGTAGAGGCTAAAGTCTGGGATTGTGATGCCTCCTGCTTTGGTCTTCTTCTTCAAAATTACTTTGGCTATTTGGGGTCTTTTGTGGTTCCATACAAATTTTAGGATTGCTTGTTCTGGCTTTAAGAAGAATGCTGGTGCAATTTTGATTGTGATTGCATTGAATGTGTAGATTGCTTTGGGCAGTGTTGACATTTTAACAATATTTATTCTTCCAATCCATGAGCATGGAATGTTTTTCCATTTCTTTGTGTCTTCTTCAGTTTCCTTCATAAGCTTTCTATAGTTTTCAGCATACAGATCTTTTACATCTTTGGTTAGGTTTATTCCTAGGTATTTTATGATTTTTGGTGCAGTTGTGAATGGGATCAGTTTATTTGTCTTTCTGTTGCTTCATTATTAGCAATAGCACTGCTAGGAATTTATCCAAGGGATACAGGAGTGCTGATGCATAGGGGCACTTGTACCCCAATGTTTATAGCAGCACTTTCAACAATAGCCAAATTATGGAAAGAGCCTAAATGTCCATCAACTGACGAATGGATAAAGAAGATGTGGTTTATATACAGAATGGAATACTACATGGCAATGAGAAAGAATGAAATATGGCCTTTTGTAGCAATGTGAATGGAACTGGAGAGTGTTATGCTAAGTGAAATAAGTCATACGGAGAAAGACAGATACCATATGTTTTCACTCTTATGTAGATCCTGAGAAACTTAACATAAGACCATGGGGGAGGGGAAGGAAAAAAAAAGTTAGAGAGAGAGGGAGCCAAACCATAAGAGGCTCTTAAAAACTGAGAATAAACTGAGGGTTGATGGGGGTGGGCAGGAGGGGACAGTGGGTGATGGGCATCGAGGAGGGCACCTGTTGGGATGAGCACTGGGTGTTGTATGGAAATCAATTTGACAATAAATTTCATATTAAACAAAAAAGGAAGGAAGGCATAGTTTTGGTATTTTTATACTACCTGGTCAGAAACCGAGCAGCCTGGGGTAGCAGGGGGAGAGCTGCAGGTGGCATTGGTGGTGAGGAGCTTCAGCTTTGCGCCAGCAAGTTTCTTTTTCATTCTTGTTTGACAACCCAGAGGTGGCTGGGACGATGCCTTGCTCTGCAAATGGTGGGGACATCCGCATTCGAGGGTAGACGGGGAGCGCTCACTCCAGAGAGTTTCCACACCCAGGGGTCCTCCCTGCCTGGATGCTTCTAGAAACCCTGGTGGGGTGTCAGATAGGTTCCCAACTGCCCCCACAGTAATGGGTGTTAATGAGTTCCTGCTGGAGCCTCTTGGACTACTGCGCCAGGGAGTTGAGTATATGGCCAGCCTTCCCTCCGGACCAGTGCTGTTTGCTCTTTTATTAAATAGAAATGCCTTGAAATTTCTGGTGTATGAAAGTTACCCCTTCTGATTGCCTTAAAGGGTTTAACTTTTTTCTGTTTTGTTTTTTTTTTTTTTTCTATTCTTTGGGTCACTTTAATGAGATTATGGAAGGACGTAGAGTTATATGTGGTACTTAATCACCAGGAAGTCTCTCATTTCTAAATGTACCACAAATCTGTCTTCCTATACTTATTTTAACTTTACATTAAAAAGTCCAGGAGCGCCTGGGTGGCTCAGTCAGTTGAGTGTCCAACTCTTAATATTGGCTCAGGTCAAGATCACAGGGTTGTGGGATTGAGCCCCAGGTCGGGCTCCATGCTGGTTATGGAGCCTACTTAAGATTCTCTCTCTCTCTCTCTCTCTCTCTCTCTCTCTCTCTCTCTCTCTCCCCCCCCCCTCTCTCTTTCTCTCTCTCTGTCTCCCCCATCCCTCCATCCCTCCCTCCCTCTCTCCTCTCCCCCTCTGCTTTCTCTCTCTCCCTGCTCATGCTTTCTCTCTCTAAAAAAAAAAATTAAAAGTCCAGTCTCTTAGTCTGTATTTTCTGCGCCCTTTCTAATTGAATCTAGAACTGCATGATCCCATTTCAGAGCTAAAAATATACAGCATGCTCTAACCGTTCGATTTTTATGAGTGCCATCTATACACACAGTGTAGCCAATCTAGCATCTTAAACAGAACTCTTCACCTGGAATATTCCATGCTTCTCAGTTCAGTTAATTAGCATCACACTGACTTGTGGATTTAGAAGCATTTGGGTTCTGCTACTTATTTTTTTCTGGCCTGCAGGAAATGTATAAGGTTAATACAGAGAGCTTTCTATTTTAGTAAGCCTGTTTACTAATTGGTAGAACATGACATTTGTGTTACTTAATACATTAAGGCAGAGGAGTTGGGAATTTGTACAAAACAAACAAATTTGATATTAAATTTTGAAAAACGACAGAAAATTTCTCACTTTGGCTGTTGCATGGTATTGGTACGAAAAGATTCAAAAGCAATAAAATGAAAAGTGAAGGGCTTTATGTAGCGTGTGGAAATGAAACAAATATTATACCACTTAAAAAAGAAGCCATTCCAGTTGCCCTTGACTCATCCTTTGTTCAGTGTCTCCCGATGTTTCATTTTCTGTCTGGGCTGTGTTGCTCGCCCAGCTGGACCCTCTGGAGGGACCGCTCTGAGTTGGAGAAAACCTGAGAAGGGACCACAGGTAGGTGCCCTGTCCCTGAGAGGCACTGGTTTGCAAATTCCTAGGAATAGTACCAGGTGTTTTTTTTTTTTTTAATGTTTATTTGTTTATTTTGAGAGAGAGAAAGAGAGAGGGCATGAGCGGGGGTGGGACAGAGGGAGCAAGAGGGAGAGAATCCCAAACAGTCCCTGTGCTGACGGCACAGGGCTTGAGACGGGGCTGACAACGGGGCTTGATCTCCCAAATCGCATCGTGAGATCATGACCCGAGGAAGTTGGATGCTCAACCAGGGGCACCACCCAGGCGCCCCAGACCAGTACAACTTTTCATCTTCAGCTGTCTCTGCTCTGCTCCCAGACCATGGACGGTGGTGCCCCACCAGTCACATTTGTAGATGTGACTCCCTGGGGGGTTAGGACCCATCTGCCCTGGGACACTGGGACCCAGTTAACATGGCCACATGCTCTCCTGCTATTTTTTTCCTTCCAAATTAGTCTTCAGTTTCACAGTTTCAAGCCCGTTTCCCTATATGAGAAAATGGAAACGAAGTAAGAGTTGAGTAGTTTCCTTTCTGACACTGGTTAATTTTTATCCATCTTCTCTGAGCAAAGGGTCTGGAATTGAGGACTGATAGGAAAGGCATTAGCCAAATGGATGCGAATCTTGCGAAAGCCATATTATAAATCCAATAGATATATTTTCTGAAATAAAAATTAGTGGTGCAGTAGTGACAGTCAAGGAAAACCTTGAACTAATGTATAAATTTTATGTAAGTAATACCTCTGTGCTTTGTTGAATAAAAGCTTTACAGTTTTTACAGTCACATCCTTCAATCACTTCTATTTGTGGATTTTTATCTTATTTAAGAAGGCCTGCTTTATCCTAATATTAAAAGAATTCTCTGGTGTGGTCTTCTAATACTTGTTTAATTTTTCTCCTCAGTTTTGTCTCTATTTTCTGTAGCATTTATTTCCATGTATCATACAAGGTACAAATCTATTTTTTTCTTCAATAAATGTCAGTTGATTTGGCATCATTAAATAAAGTCTGTTCTTTTCCGACTGAGATAATATGCTACCGTTAGCATAAACTGCATTCTGATTTTGCCTTTTTCTTTTATTTGGTTTTCTCTTCTCTCTCAGTAGCCTGTTAGTTATTGAGTCTCTACATTTCAGAGTTTATAAGAAATGTCTTATAGCTTTAAAATATGTTTTGACATCTGGACAAGATGTTTCCTCTTATTATTAGTCTTTTTCAAAATTTTGTTGATCTTACCGTTTTTTTTTTTTTTTGGTTTTTTTTTTTTTTTTTTAGTTTTGATGGGCTGCAGACTCAGTTGATAAGTTCTGTAAGAAAATCTTTTGATTTTGATAGGAATTGCATTCATTTCACAGAGTGATATTGAGTCTCACCATTTGGTTTCTGGCATTTTACCTGTTTATTTCTTCCTTTATGTACTGTGGCTTTCTTTACATTTTTGTTTCACTTCTGTCAGTAGGTTTATTACTGGATATTGGACACACACACACACACACATTGTGAATAGTTTTTCTAATTGGTTAGTTGTGAGTAGAAAGGGTATTTTTTTCTATGATCACCTTGTGGCTGATCCAACCTGTTGCCTTATTTGCCTTAATAATTCTTTTTAGGTGATTTTCCTAATTTACTGGGTATTCCTTTCTAATATTCGTACCTCCTTTGTTTTCTTGGGTAGGCGCCTTATTCAAGACCTTCGATACGTGGTTGAGTTCTTAGTGGTGAGGTAATGATAAGCAAGTATGCCTGCCTTGCTTCTGATTTCAGTGAATATGCTTCTGATACAATGCCATTTTTAGAATTCTTCGTCTTTTTTTCTTTAAATCATGAATTGAGGTTGAATCTTACCAAGAGCTTTTCTAACCTGTATTGAGACAGTCATCTGGTTGAATTTCTGACTCTGTTAATGTACTGAATTACATGACTAGATTTCCAGATGTTTAATCATTGTTCATTCCTAGGGTAAACCATTTGTCTGGTAGGATTTGGTTTTCAATAATATTATGCTTTCCTGCATCAATAGGTCAAGTACGTCTCCCCTCTTTCTACTATAATTTGTTACATACTTCTAAAAGTCTGTGCCACACTGTCCGAGTTACCCATTGTGTTACATGTTTTATAAGAGTTAGAATTTCACTAAGTGGGGAATAAAAAAGAAGTAAAAGGTAGAAGTTAGAAACGACCGTCTCACACATTTTGCTCCTGGGAATATTGTTAAAATGTACAAATCACATCTCTCAACAGACCTAGGATGGTGTCGGCTCAGAAATAGTATTTTTCTTTGTTTGTCGTTTTTTGCAGAAATGGAACTTGTTTTTTTTTTAAATCATCAGTGTATTAGTGTGGTGAGATAAGGATGCGAGGGATATAAATGAGTTTATTTCAAGTGCTTAATCAGCGGAACAACAACGAGATTGGTATCACGCACATGGGACCTACTGTGTGCATGGCGTCCTTAGCACCCGCCACCCAAATTAGTGTTCACAGCAGTGCAGGGGGGCAAGCAGTGGAGCTGTCGGCACCCCATTTTGTGTGAGTGTGAAACAGGCTCGGAGGGGATACATGGCACAGCCAAGGTCACACAGCCAAGAGATCTAGTGGAAACTAGACCTTAAGCCTTCTTAGCCTCAAACCAGTATGCATCCCGTCTCTGCCTCGGAGTTTTTAATGATGAAAAATAGACCCTCCAAGTGGCAGAAACCGGCACAGAGGCAAAGCGAGTTTTGAACCCATTCTTTCCCCTTCACCGCTCGCCCACTCGGGCCAGGAGCTCCAGTGTGAGGAAACCGGCAAGGATTCCTCAAGGAACACCTTCTACAGCATCATCAAGATTTACATTTTGAACTGCCTTTTCTTTGTCTCCTAAATTAAGGTAGTCACTAAGCCGCAGGGGCAATGTAGCAATTTCACACGACTGTGTGTGTTGGGCTCCTTGGGATCGAGGAGCGCACAGTCCCGCGCGGACACTGATGTTCACATCCGGCTACTTAGTGTGGAACAGCAACGAGTACTGTGGTCCTGCGGTCCTGTCAGGGAGAGGTGCTGGGACCGCCTGGGGACAAGTGCCGTGACAGAACCGCAAGGGCCTGGCAGCCTCTGCTTCCCATGACCCTTGTTTCCACAGCCAAGTTCCAGCACCTCGGCTGTCCCGGGCACAGGAGTGTATCTCAGGATACCCTGGTCACCCAGGTGAAGTGTGCGGTGGCCTCTCCTTAGCCCGCATGCATGGCTTCCCCGTGTTAACTCTCCTTCCTAGAATGGCACAGGACAAGCTTGGAGAAAGAATAACGTGCTGCTTTCTTCCTTTAAAAAAGCGTCCAAAGATATTGTGATGTAGGTTTTCCTGGTGCTTTTGGTAATTCAGATATTTTACTGGGCTGTTATGCACATGTTAGGTTTTCAAAGGAATTGTGGGGATCTCCTTTTTACCCTAAGCTATGCTGATATATATGCTGTGTAGTTCAAGTCTTTACTAGAGTTAAATGTTAGATGTTAGAGGGTCTAGTGAAACCATTGTCTGGCTATCTATATGAGTGTCTGAGTAGAGAGTGGAAAGTCTTCCTTCTTTTCCTCCTTCTTATGTTGCAACGTGATGTTAACAGTAGAGAAGCAGCCGTCATAAAGCGGGCAGACAGAGGATGGTGTGCGAGTCTAACTGAATGTACCAGAAGACTGGTGTAGAAACTGGAGCTGACCATACAAGGAATAGGCCAAAAGGTAGGGACCGTCAGGCAGGCTCTGAGTTGAGAAAACCCACAGTCAGGGGTCGGGTGTAAGAATGGTACCTGTGGGCAGGTTGAGACTTTTGATTCTGGGGCAGAGGTTGGTTGACTTATGGAGAAGAAAGGGAATACTATACTAATGCCACCATTAGTGAGCTGGCGGGCCCCCCCCCTGGTGACAGGACAAAGCATTAGGTGAACTGAGAGGGACCATTACCCAAGGTGTTAAGAAAGAGGTTGGCTGGGAGGAGAATCAGGATCCAGTTTCGTAGTTGGAAAGACAGTGCTTGTTAAACTGGTAAGTTGAAGTAAAGACAGAAGTGAAAGGCACTTAGTTTTGGAGAGCTGAGGACAGAATGAAGTGAAGAGTTCAAATTGCATTAAGTGAGAGGCTCCGGTAGGCTGGAATTTCCAGACTGGAGGCTTGGCTAAGACATCTCCAGCCAGGTGTCTGCTGTGTACCTGTTGGGAGTTTGTGTGTGTGCAGGTGCCGGCCAGTGGGCTCGAAGGTGCCAGCCAGCTTGGCCAGGAGCCTGAGGGCCACGGAAGAAGGATGCATCTAGAATTCAACGTGGCCTTAAAAGTATGAGGAAGGTTCTGGTTCATGTGTAGAAAATTGCAAGAGACCTTCACACCTCCTCTAACAATGAGAAAAAGCAACACAAACACAGATGTTTTTAAACCAGCGAGAGAGCCAAGGACACAAAGAAATCTACATAAATGAAATTTCAGAAAGTGACAAGCCCTTCCTAGGAGAGAAGAAGCCCAGGGCTGCTCACCTCTGGCAGAGTGATAGGAGGAGGAGAAGCCTGTCACAGGCAGAGTGAGAAGAGACTAGCCCAAATTTTAGCCAACTTTGGGTGCCTGCCTGTTTCTTTAGAAAGGCAAGATCCCCAGCCACCAAGAAGCCTCCACCACCTTCTGGGTCTTTCCAGGCACACGGGTTGTAGGGAGAGTAGGGCAGAGAAGCACGTAGAGGTTCCCATTAAGGTGTGTGTGGCCTTTGCTGAGAGCAAGGCAGCCGCCTGGTGAAGGCTCACTGGGAACAGGGCAGGAGAGCCGAGAGAAATCCTGTCGTGGCTCTGGAGTGTTCTGTACTCACCATCCAAAGGTTGAGGGCATCCTGAAGCAGGGCAGGGAGATGGTCAGCAGTGCAGAAAGCGAGGAGCTGTGATGGAGAAGGAAGAGAGTTTCTTCATGACCCAGAAAGTTGCCTGGCTGACTTGAAAGCTGAAAGAGACATACCCCAGTTTGGAAAATCGATGGGTTGACTGCAAGGCATAAAGAGATCTCTGGAATCTCATCAGTGCTCAGATCTCAAGTCGTGCTAAAAGAGTCCTGACCCCACCCTTAAACTACTGAAGCCAGTGGTGAATTGAAATGAAAGCTGCAGTAACTCTAGACCCAAATCAACTGTGGATGGCTGACTCTGTGCCCCTGTCCCCAACAGCGACCTTGCCAAAGAAGGGGTGAGCCCTTTTCTGTGTATAAACATTATTAATTCAGTCTCCGCTGTTCCTCTATACAAAAAGTTCACCACAAAATAAGTTAGAAGATATATGAAGAAACAAGTGAATGTGACTCTTGCCCACGAGGGGAAATAGTCGCTGGCCAGAGGTAGACACGGAGAGGGTCCAGTTTTGCAATTTATCAGGCAAGATTTAGATGGTTATGCTAAGCATATTCAAGGATCAATGGATAACATGCGGAAACAGGTATGGAATTTCAGCAGCAATGGGAACCTTTTTTTTGTTTTTTGTTCTGGTCTGTGTGTATGTGTGCGTGTGTGTATGTGCGCACGCATGCGTGTAGGGGCAGGAGAATCTAGAAAGTCAAAGTAAGACACTATACTTAGGGGTAGGACTTCGTACCTGAGAGCAGTACTTACTCTGCCTGTTGTGTCTGTGTGGTTCCTAGTTGTTAAATATAGAAAAACAGAAACAAAGCAAAAGAAAACAAAAAAGCAAAGCCCCTCAGGCAGTTCCTGGGCTGGAGGAAGCACAGCTCAATCCTGGATTCACTTCCTTTTCTCTCTGAGTAGGTGTGTCTGTGGTCGGGTACCAGTCCACGCATCAGGTGATGATTCTTTGTCTTTTTTCCTCAGCTTTGGTGAAGTCACTCATTCGAAAGGGCAGATGCACCAGAAGAGAATGTCTGAGTTCCAAAGCCTCTATAGATATTTTGAGAGTATTTTATTTTCTTTACAGTTTTTTTGTTTGTTTGTTTTTTAAACGTAACAGAGGTTAAGGTTCATAGCCATGGGCTTGTGCATTTTTGCATACGTCCATCATGAAGGCCTCTTTTCTGAAGTTTTCTCGGTGAAGACCACCCCTCCCCCCTTTCCTTTTACAGCATTAGAAGTACTGTAATGTCTTTGCCAAGAAGTGTCAAAGGGTCCTCTTGGTATCATTGAAAAATTGAGTAAACTGTTCTGTTTTTTTTTCCCCCCAAGCTGCATTCTTGTCTTCCCTAGGAAGTCGGTTTGACCTTTCTTTCTTTTTTCATTTCTTTTTCAATTTTCTTTCATCTGAAGAGGAGTGCACTGGTCCACACAAGACGTGACTTTACGTTGTGCCTTTCAGGGAAGGACAAATAATGAGTCTGAAACAGACCCCAAGTGCCTGCTGAACTTAAGCCTTTTCTGGGAAATGGAAAAGGTGCTTCTCTTTATTTACCTGCGATTACCCAGTTTGAAAATTGGTCGTGGTCACCCATTTTTATGCTTCCGTGTTCAGCTCTTTAGAATAAAAGTGTTAAATCTTTATTAGATGTTGTTCTTGGGGGTGGACCCAACCAGAGAAAATTTGGTTGGAAATTAGGACCATCTGTGTAGTTTGCAGGGCCCAGCGCAAAACGAAAATAGGGGACCCCTCGTTCAAAATTATTAGGGCTCTTTGAGATGTGACAGCAGAACATGGAACCACGTGTGGAGCCCTTGTGAGGCTGGGGGCCTGTGTGACAGCTTGCATGCCTGTGAAGCCAGCCCTGCAGTTAGGATGATCTCAGCTTCTGTTCCTTAGGATGTTGTTGACCTTCCACGAGGATGCTCATCCAGGTATTTTAGAATCATGGTGTTCATTAAGGGAGATGCAGTTTTGGAGCCTAGTTATTAGGAAGGTTGTATGGCCAGGATGTAAGGCTGTGCACGTTTTACACTGCACAACTCGAGGGAGTACCATTTACCTTCTGAGTCCTCCTAGCTTTAGACGATTATTATGGCGTTTTTTTTTTTTTTTTTTTTTTTTTCCTGGCACATGCCAAAAACGGTCCCAAGGACAGAAGGAAGGCTTTCTATAGCGTACAAAGATGCTGTTTGGGCAATAGGTAGCTATTCTCGCCACCTTCCTTTTCCCTACCCGTTAAGATTTTCTCTTTCCTGTACAGATGTAATTTGTCTTTGTGACTGTAAGTGCCCACGTGACCTCACAGACCCATGTCTCTCTGTCTTTTCTCTTGTTTCTTCTCTCTGTCCTGCTTTTTCCTTCCCCACCTCCACTCCCCTTTCTCTCTCTAGCCTTTACTTTGGCTCCCAGAAACCTGGATCCATAGAAAGTCTCCTGAGGCACAGGTATTCGAATCTCAGGCTGAATTTTATTCAGTTTGTGCCTTCTAAAATCCTCAGTTCTAAATGGGAGAGGGGAGATCTATAACAATTTAAAGGAAACCCTGTGAACAGATGGTACCCATCTCAGCCACCCTTAAAGCCAGTCGCTTAAAAAGGAGTCAGGAATTTGAAACTACATCCCTGGGGAGTTCATTCTATGACAGGGGAATAGGAATAGAATCCCCAGGAGGACAGTCCGATCCCCAGGCCTTCAAGGTGAGGCCTCGAGCATAGGTTCTCTGAGCTGGAGGGGATCTTGGAGACAGAGTAGAGGTTCCACTTTGCGGGGCCCCACGCTATGAGAAGGGGCCGCCATGAGCCCCACTCGTAGCCCGTCCAGTGCTCTAGATTTTCCGCCGGAGCCTGTCTGGGGTCCGTATAACCCGGGCCAACCCCAGGGGTGTTGCTGGATGAGGACTCTGACAGAGGTGGATGTGGCTGACCAACCACAGGACACAGGGCTAGTTGCACACCTCATCACCCATCCTGTCATCCCTTCACCGTTGTCCCGGGCATCAGGGCAAGGACGGTTTCGTTTGCCTGCTCGCGCTCTCCAGAGAAAAGACTTCTCCCCTTCCTCGGGGCTGCCCTATGACGTTCGTTGTCACCCAGTTTTACCTACAGGAGAAATGTTCTCAAGAAGGAAGACGAAAAGCCAGACTGTCTGTAGGGCTCCTTTATTCCCCACAACAAAGCTGCGGGCTGGCCATTGTTGGAAAACACTCCGTGCTTGGACACGAGCCGACTGTTGCTGCTCCGGAGAAAACGAAAGCTTCTCCACGTTCTGCCTTGAACCTGATCACCAAGGCCTGGGCGCTCCTTGTATCTCCAGCAGGGCCACAGAGCAACGTGTCTGCCTCCAGTTCGTGAGAAGGTTCCGCCGGCCTTCCTGGAAGGTTTAACACTGCACATTCTCGGTCTCGTAATTACCCATTTTAATCGTTCCTCTGTCTCAAGATTGCAAGCCCCTGACAGGCAGCTTCTCTGTCTCCATCATCTCGGAGCCCCCCGCTGTCTGCCCCCGGATCGGGCACGTGGCAGGTGCCCCGTCCAGGAGTTCGCTGGTGATGCTAAGACATTCAGCAGTCAGATCTGGAACAGGGCTGCGCGGAGGCACCCTGGGGTTTAGTCTCACCTGGAATTTAGAGTAACGCGAGGCCGAATTCTGCTTAGTCAAACTCGACATCTGTGGCTACATTTCTCAGAATAGCCCAGCAAAGAGAACACGGAGGCTCCTGCCAAATCTGTTGATGTCAAGGATGACAACTCCATATGCTAAGAAGCAGAAAGCCCCAGTTGAACTGTTCACTCTCGGTCCAGGATGCAGAAGCAATGGAAGGGAGAAAGATGAAGCCTGTCTGGCATCACTTTTTTCCCCCGTTTCCCCACCAGACCAGGAAGAGAAGAAAATCGAATTTTAAAAATCAAGGTGGCATGATCGCCATTTTTAAAAAGTCCTAAATATCAGTGTTAGGGTAGTCCTTTTTATTTTTTATTATTATTTTTTTACATTTTTTAAAATGTTTATTTATTTTTGAGAGAGACAGAGACAGAATGCGAGTGGGTTAGGGGTGGAGAGAGAGGGAGACACAGAATCGGAAGCAGGCTCCAGGCTCTGAGCTGTCAGCACAGAGCCGGACGCGGGGCTCGAACTCACACACCGTGAGATCGTGACCTGAGCCGAAGTCGGACGCTCAACTGACTGAGCCGCCCAGGTGCCCCAGGGTGGTCCTTTTTAAATCCCAGAAAGGTTAATTAGTAGCTCGTATGGAAAAAGCCTTGGGAGCCCCTCATCGGGACCAATATGGATTTCATTTTTTAAAGAAATGGAATCTTCCAAGTCCCAAAGGCCATAGTGGTCAGGAGCGCCTACGAGCGAGGTGTTGAAAACTGCTGTTTTTCAGATGATTTGGTCAAGAAGACACACACGCACCCCCACACAAAACAAAATTAAACAAAAAAAATCTCTTGTTTCAAAATAGTTTGGCTTTCCATGATGTGCTCTTGATTTATTTACTCTAGCTGGGAGGCAGTGCAGGTCCGTAGCCATAGACCTGTTCCAGCAACAAAGAAGATGACGTCCTCAGACCTTGAATTTGTCACTCTGTGATCCCGTTCCACCTGAGCCCCTGACGAGGCCCGTGTTGGCCTCCTTCTTCTGTAGACGGCCGCTTCTGCACCTGCACAACCCACAGGCTCCAACTATTGCATTCGCTCCAGGGCACATCCTCACACGACTCTAACCAAGGTGTTTATTGTCAACCCGTAAATTCAGGTGGTTCCTCGGAGGTTGGGAAAATATGTTTATTTGTGCTGTGCCTTCGAGAGCTCGGAAATGTGGCAACGCTGTGGAGTTGTGGGAGCGGCTGCTGAGCACCCTGCCAGCACCGGTCTGTTCTGCGGTTGAACTATGACCACAAAAGGTGAGGTCTCTGCCCCCGCGGAGCCGATGTTCCGCTGGCCAGTGTAGATGGGCTCCTTGCTCTGCCCCCCCCGGGAGCTCTGTGACCGTGAGGAAGCACTGTAACCTCTCTGTGCCGGGGCGTGTTTTCATCTCCTGAAGGCTAGAGTGAGATCCTTGGAAGGCTTCGTGCTCGATTCACCCATTTCCGCTTTGTCCCTCTTTCTCTCTCGTTCAAACGGCGAGAATCTGATCGCTGTGAATAGGATCCAAACTGGGTAAAGTGTGAGCCTGTACAAGTTGAAGGATCTTGTAGATAACGTGACTTTTTGCTTTGACGGGAAAGTAAGTGCTTGGAGGCTTCTATTTGATGAACACAACAGAATGGAACGGTGAAGCGAACTTACCTTAAGGACTCCTAGTAAACTCCTTTGGCTTCACCCCAGGAGCAGAAACAGCCAATGGCAGTGTTGACTGGTCTCTGAAGGAAAGGCAGAGCCTTAAATGAACACTTGAAATCTGAGCACTCTACTGTTGGTCCCTGGTGGTGTTCACTCGGCCAGATTCCTTTGGGGCCACATTCCTTTCTCTTCTTTGGGCTTCAGAGCCCGTTGCCATCCAGAATTTTGTCTCCTTTGCAAAGAAAGTTAACAGGCACGGAGTCTGGCTCAGTCGCGGGAATTCATTTTAGCTTTGAGCACTACTCAGACATTGATCCACTAAAGAAACCTCTGCTCTGGGCCTGGCACTGTTGTAGGCACTGCAGATGGAATTGTGAACAAAACAAGGAGCATCCTGCTCTCGTGGGATTCATACTCTAGAAAGGAGAGGTGGGAATTAACGAGCAGATGAACAGATTGATAATTTCAGAGAACCTGAGAGGGCCGTGAAGAGAGTCGTGCCGGGGGTGCGTGGGCAGGAGTCGCCGCTTCGGTTGGGGTTTGCGGAGGTTCAGACCAAAGCTTTCACGTGAATGTTCATGAGCGGCACTCCTCCTAAGAGCGAAAGGGAGGATGAAACCCAAATGTCCATCGGCGTGCGAACGGATAAACCGGATATGGTAATTAGCCAAACTGGAATATTATTCAGCCGTCAAAAGGAATGAAGTGCTGATGGATGCCCCGGCACAAGTGAACCTTGGAAACACGCCATGTGAACGAAGCCAGACACAAAAGGCCACATACTGTGTGACTCCGCTTATACGATGTGTCCAGAATAGGGTGAGTCCACAGAGGCAGATGGGACACGCATGGCTGACCGGGGGGCTGGGGAGAGTGAGGGATGTGCGCAAACGCTAACGGCTGCGGGCTTTCCCTTCGGGGGGATGAACGTGTTCCGGAACCAGATAGCGGTAATGTTTGCGCAACACTGCGAATGCACTTAATACAGATGTCTTGTAGACTTTAAAATGGTTAAAATGTCATGTGTATTTTACCGCGGTTAAAAAAATAAACAACAAACTTAAACCCAAGTATGATGTTTGACACCAGTTCAGACTGAGAGGACATTTATATACACTTGAAACGTATCCTGAAGACTAACCGTATACTGTCTAGCTTAGCCCTTTACTTCAGGGAGGAAAAGTTTTATTTGGTATTTGTTTAGGCCCACACCCTCTGAAATGGGGCTTTCAGGGACTTATCAAAATAGAACTGAGTACAAATACAGGTGTGCAAATATACAGGTGTGCCCATCTCTCCAATGAATCCATTCTTTAAAGCTGTAAAGTATTTGGAGGTGAACAGGATGTGTTTTATACACAGGCTTCCCTCCCCCCTGATGTACTCTCATCCGTAATTGTTTTTGTACATGAGGAACATTCTCACCTGCTAACTTGCCGAATGCTCCTGGGGTCTTACTCTGGGGATGAGGAGTAGGTAGGGGGTGGCATTCCTTATCAAGAGCACCAGCCTTGGAGTTAAAACAGGTGGAGAGGGTTTGGACAGGTCCCCCAAGAGTAAGTTCAAGATGCGACAGTAGAGAGAAGTGGAGTAGAGGCAGGGCGAGAACACTAACCAGCTTTGTGCCCCCAGCACGTCGTTTCCATTCACGTACATGCGTACGTATGTGTTATCTATAAAAATTGGTACCTTCCTTGGGGCGCCTGGGTGGCGCAGTCGGTTAAGCGTCCAACTTCAGCCAGGTCACGATCTCGCGGTCCGTGGGTTCGAGCCCCGCGTCGGGCTCTGGGCTGATGGCTCAGAGCCTGGAGCCTGTTTCCGATTCTGTGTCTCCCTCTCTCTCTGCCCCTCCCCCGTTCATGCTCTGTCTCTCTCTGTCCCAGAAATAAATAAAAACGTTGAAGAAAAAAAAAAAAAAGAAAAAAAGAAAAAAAAAAAAGAAAAAAGAAAAAAAAAGAAAAAAAAAAGAAAAAAAAAATTGGTACCTTCCTCAAGCCTGTTTACCTAAAGTAAATACATATGGGGAAAAATAAACACCTCTGATCTAACTTTAAAATATTAGCCTCAGCACTAGTCCCTTATTTCTTCATTGAGTTTGGCATGGCGTCCATCCGACATTTCTTAGCGTGGGAGAAATTGGTGAAAATTCTGGAGCCCAGAAAAATTACTGATGACGTCTAAAGAGTTTTCAAACCTCTGGTTAGGATGATTGCTGTGCTCTTTTTTTTTAAAGGTTATTTCTCAAGTGATACTTATGTAGCATCTCAAATCAGTATGACTCTATTCTTTTTTTTTGAGTGACATGGAAAAAAATGTTTGCTAGGCCTCTTTGTTTCTTCCATCAATTCCTCTGCTCTACAGTTACTAGGAGGTTACTGCTAGGTCTTTGAAGAGGTGGGTTTTGATATATTTAGGTGTAGGTATAAAGTACTCCACCAGGCAGGGTTAGAAAATGTTGGGACTCTCACAGTTTCCAACCATCCAGAATGTTCCATACTGGTTCTGTCTTCCCAACCTCTTGTGCATGTCAACCTCCCTTCCTCCCCTCTCCCCCCACAGAACTTTTCCTTTGTCTTCGTCTGCTTTTCCTACCACACTCCGCATCAGAAATAAGCAATGCTATGTCTTGCTTAAGTAATGTTTGAATTCCCTCACAAGCACGTGAGAGAAGTGAGCCACATTCTGTTCTGTTTGTTTGAGGCCCATTGTCTGTTTTCATTCTGACCCAGTTTCTTCTGGGACTGGGAGTAGAGGGAAATTTAGGCCTCACCGGAGATTATCAATGGATGCTTTCAGACGGCCCTCTGAAACGTGTGCCTGGGTAGTAATTACTCGCCTAGGATCCTACATTCACCAGAAGGAGTTTATTGTTCTCAAACAGGAGGAAAAATAAATCTTTGTAGTTTATTGTGAAATGTTCAGCTTTCCCCAGCTACAAGGACCCCGATGGCAGGTTTAGGGTTTCATCTGCAGGTGTGAAGGCTTATTCTCTTTATCCCCTCTTACATGGAGGCCTGTATCTGATTGGGTGTGGGAGTAAGAGCCTCACCAGGCTAATAAAAGCGATGTCAGTGACTTTCAGTGGACGCTAATATTTGCAGATTGAAAAAGTCTCACCACTTAAAGATCTGAATCCTGCAAGAAAGGTATGAAAGATTCCTAGCGTGGCACAGCTTTTTCTCTGTAGAGACATATACTCTGTGACCTTAAGACCTTCCTCAGAGGATCCTTATGCAGACAGCTATTCCTAGGTGCATGCGTGTTAAAAGTGGAGAGATGTGTATGAAAGAGAATGAGGGAAAGAATTGGATTATTAGAATGGGCTCAGCACAGGACACTCCTTCTAGAATCCCCCTGAGCTATGAGCATCGGTGACAGTCCCAGTCTTTAATAGCTGGCCTGGCATGGGCACTGGCCAGTCGGAATGCCCCCTATGTCACTAGAGCAGGGTCCTGGACAATACATTTTGTGCGAGGCTTTCTTTGGCCATCATGTTGTGGGGAAGGTGGTGGACGGGTCCTCCAGGAGGACCTAGTAGAAGGGGAACTCAGGACTGTGGTAATTTACCAGCCTGTGCGGATGCGTGTGAATATTTCAATGATCGACACATGAGCCGCAGCTCTGGGACTCTGTATCCCAGACTTCTGAAGCAGTTCCTATCAAGATATAACCCACTTGGGATCTAAGGCAGCTATTGGTGGTGATGATTGTTGTTAAATGTTTGTGTCTCGATCAGTGTGCTCGTGTGAGAATTTGCTCAGACATCCTTGGTGTTCATCTGAGCTGGTTAGAACCCGGCCATTCATCCCCCATGATCTCTGTGCCTGTGACGTCCGGTACAGGCAGAAGCCTGCTGACTCCATCAGGAACCCGAAGCTATTTGAGTCCTAGCCTGCTCTGAACCCGTCTTCGTGCTTGTTGGGGACTCTTGCAGAGTGAAAGAATACAGTAAAGTTACTGGCACTCCAAAGTTGGTTTTTTAGGAGGACTACACTGCCTATTTCCAGAAACGGGCAAAGATGTTGGCAGTAAAAAAGTTGGTGAGATTTTGTGCAGGAGCCTGAATTGGTGGACAGGCCAGGTCTGGTTGTGTGATGGGTGGCTGGAAGGACAGCATCTGAGTGGGGTGAAATTCCCGAGAAAGTTTGCAGCTGGGACGTCCGATCACCCCAGAGAGAACCTCAGTTCCAAAAGGGACGATGCCTCCTTTCTATCCTCGTCGTAAAAGAAGCTTTCATGCGCCCCGTGAAGAGACGCTTTTCCCCGTATTGGTCATTGCCTTCAGAGCAATTTAATAGAATTTAAAAACAAGCACACAGTTGAATACCATAAAGTGGTTAAGCAAGCTGTTTCTGACTGTGCAGACTAACCTTTTTTCTATTTGCGAGACCGACTTACATTATATTATGCACGTACTGAGCCGTGGCCTGACTATACGATCCCCCATATAATATCCGCATTTCAGGTGGCCTGTTGGAGTGGATCCGCAGGGAAATGAGTTTTCAGCAGGATCCCTCACGGCGCGCGAGCCCTCTCACAGCTTCACGTGCAGCCTTACCTCTTCTCCTAAATAACATTCTCTTCCCTTGATCCTCACAGAAGTCATTCCGAATTAAAAATAAAATGTTTGGTTTCCATGCCTTGGCTTAAATGTTGCATTGCATTTAACTCTAATATGCCTTTCATGATAGAATTTACTAGAGGGTCAGAGTAGGGTTTGAGGGTCAGATGTTCCCGCTCACCCCTCGTTTTCCGGATTTGGCTGACTTCGGTATGAACGCACAGACCTGCGGTACATGGGGCAGAGCGTCGGTTTTATTTAGGCTCCCGTGGCCATAGGTGAGACTGGAGAGCACAGGGGGGCCCCCTCCCTCCCTGCCTGAGACTTGAGACTTACCCAGACTTCCTTTCTGGGGAGACTGCTGGAAAAGTTGGAAGCAAGAACAGAGGCCTTCGTAGCTCTGGCTGTGGAGGGCGTGGCTGACTCCCTAGCTGACCGGCTTCAGCGGATGTCACACTGTCCTTGGCGTTAGTCCCTCTTCTTCCCCAAGGAGTGGCCAGGGGGACCAGAATCCTCCACGGAAAAGCTCCCTCCTAAGGAGGACCTTGCTCTCTTCTCTTGAATGTACGGGGATGGGGATGCAGAGACCCCTTCTGTCCCAGCACAGTCCATCCCAGAGAAGCCCATTGGCCTCGTCTAAACTACTCGGAGTTACTTTCCCACGTAACGGCAAGAGTGTCCAGACACGACCAGATGCAACTGTGGAGCCAAAATGCCAAGTCGAGATTCTTCACGAGGCCTTCCCTGGCTGAGCCGGGGGACCCCTCTCCGGTGCTCCTGTGGGGGAGCACACTGAGCCCGCTCTGTTTTCACCCTGACGGCGTTAGATTAAACTTCTTTCTCCCCCTAGATTGTGAGCTCCTTGAAGCCAGAGACCGTATGTTTGTCATTTTTATATCTGTCCCTCCTAGCATAGTGCCTGGATTGTAGTAGGTCCTCGGTAAATATTTGTGAAACTAAAATGAAAGGCACATTAAGCCAGCTGCTAGAGGTCTTTACGTGGTAGATGAAAGGGTGTGGTTTTGAGTCCGTTTGTAATTGGAAACAGTAGCAGGTTTTAGTGGATTGACATGATCAGAACTGGAATACAAGACTAAAAATGTAGTATTTGAGAAAAGCAGAGACTCTTGAGATTTAAAAGGACCTTAAAAGATGACCTAACCCATCTACAGATTCTACAGCTGACTCTTCTAGAACTTTCCTTGTAGTGGTTATTGGGCCTTTGAACACCTGCCCAGGGAGCCTGTTCTATTTTCACAATAAACCAAAATACCGTCTATAGCTTAATCCACAATATTGTCCCTTGGAGATACCTAGAGAAAGTACTGCTTCTTTTCCCCATGACAGACTTTCATTAATTTCACGAAAAATGGGCATGTTTCCCTACCCACACTTGTCACATAAACACACCTGGTTCATTCAGCCGTTCCTCATATGTATAATTTACAGTTCCTGCACAACCCTGGTAGCTGTCTTCTGAATGTGGTCCAGTGAATGCACATTCCTCAAAAAATACATCACTAGAATTGAAAAGGATATTCCAGGTATGGTCCAGCATAGAAAGAGTTTATTACCTCTCTGGTTCCAGAAACCATATGCACATTAAATGCAACCTGACTCATTAGCTCTGTTGATGACCCTGACCCATCTCTGAGTCATATTTAGCTTTCTGTTGATGAAGACATAGTATTTTCCTGTGCTGCGACTGAGGCCAGGTAGCTACCAGCCTCTCCTGATGTAGTTGCTTGTTGGGACCCAAGCAGAGAACATCACATCCTGCTAGCCCATCTCTCATATCTCCCAAACCTCTCTGGTTCCATACCATGCCATTCAGCGTATTTGCTACCTTTCTTAGCACTGTGACCTCCCAAGATTTGAGGAGGATGCGCCTTCCTGTTACTGTCTTTATCCAAGTTCATATGAAGATGTTAAGCTGGATAGACCAAGGACAGAGTTCTGTGGCATACTGCTAGAAACCGCTCTTGAGGTGGATGTCAACTTTGAGAATGACTTAGGACTTACATCCCTACCCCATAATTTATAAGACTATCATAACAGGCCTTATAAAATGCATCGTTGAAGTCTGCATTTTGGTATAATCAAAGGGGAAAATGAGCTTAGGCAGATACGGCCAATTCTGAGTACAATTTTGCTGCCTCTTGGTGATTGCAGTTTCTTTTTCTGGCTTCCCATGAAAATTCCTTTTAATAAACCGTTTTTGATTTTGCCCAAGATTTCCCGAGGTGACCTGTATACAGTTTTTGAATCTACCTTCTTCTTCATTTTGAAAACATGAGTGACATTTGCCATTCCCCCACCCCCAGCCCCCTCCGAGCCTTTGGCACATCTTCTATTTTCCATGATTACTCAGAGGTTTCTGAGGGTGCTGGAGCTCTGGCGGTCTCTGCTGCTGGGACTCGAATATCTAGGCTGTGATTCTGAAGCTATGTTTAATTTCACCTTAAGCCTGCTGTCAGATTTTTTTCCAGGCCTTGGCTGCCGGGACCAGAACTGTGTTCCCAGTTGTTACACTGCATGTACAGAAGTTAAAAAAAAAAAAAATCAGTATTATAGCGAAAAAAAAAAAAATCCAGAACACTATACCTCACACAACTTTCTAGTTAGGTTAAATGCACAAGATCTAGTGTGTGCTTTGGGTTCTTTGATTTGCGAGTGTCTTTCTTCAAGTAAAAGAGCTTATTATAAGGGTGTGAGGGGCAAGACCAGCAAAAGATTGTTCCTTAGAAACATGAAATGGAATCAAGAAATGGCCAGGTCTTGGAATTGGGAGATCTGTGGCCACTCTGAGTGCTGGCTGGGCTTGTGGTCACCGCGGGAGCAGCAGCTCTATGTCAAGAGTAAATCCAACTTCTTTTCCTTTTCTCCCCCCTGCCCCTACAGCCAATCTCAGACCTTAATTATTTATTCATTTATTTATTTATCTATTTATCTATCTATTTATTTATTTATTTATTTAATTTCCTCAGCTCCTTTCTTTGCCTTGTCTCTTACTGGTATGATACCAATGTAGTGTCTCTTTCTCTACCTCAGAATTTATATTTCCTCGTCTTTTTGACTCAGCCAAAACTTTGCCTCATCAGTAGCATCTTGTGGTTGATTTCTTTACCCCTTCTCTTGTCCAGGGGGGCCTTTTAACACGGTGTCTGTGGTAATTTAGGGAGAAGCCTGCCCCAAGTCTTTGAGAAATTAAGTCATCTGTATTTGTCCTAGTAGAGCAGAGCATTTTTTGGGGTTTTGCTTTTCTCTTCAAACAGATCTGAGAAAACTTGCTAATGTCTCTACTTCTTTGACAGTCTTGTGAGCAGTCACAGCCTAAGTCACACACACAGTCTCTTTCTGAGGAAAACCGCTTACCTTCCGGACTGCCACGTTCTCCTCCACTTGACCCTGGCTCCAACATGGCTGGCTGGATGACACTCATGCACCTGACCCGAAGACAGCCAGTCTGTGGACTGGCCAGCAGAAAGTTCTTCCCACACAGGGACGAGATGGGCCAATCAGATTATTTCTCTCTGAAGGCTCTTAACTGAAAACGGAACTAGGACCAGGCAAACAGGAGAGGGAGATAAAAACCCAGAGAGAAACTCTGAGAGACCAGGGAGTGACTAGTGCTCTTTGCCTAAGGGAAAGGGGCCAGGTGTATTTCATGTCCGTTTGGACAGATCCATATATTCATATACATAAGTACTTTATGCCTATTTCATAGAACTTGGCACATGAGGATGAAAATGGGACGTTTTGCAGGCGAGTTAGGAGCTATACACTGATTCAAAGACTTCACTCTTTCTTCTATTGTAGGAGCTCCACTTCCCTCTTGAGTAGACCCCTCTCTCCCATCCGTGCTGCTGGGCATCCCCTGGCGGTTTTCTGGCTCCTCTGAGATGTGGAAGGGGTGCCTGCTCCTTTTCTTCTTCCACGCTGGCCCCTTTTGGTGACGTTTGCCTGCTTCGCCTCTTGGCCTTATCTGTACTCTCAACTGTCCCCTAGTGTTGGGGACTCCAGCGGGCTGTGGGTGCTGGCCGGGGCTCCAGGCGCTAGGCTCTGCCTCTCCTACAGCTGCTACACCTGGAGCCCTGTCGGAGCGTTTCAGAGCTGGACACTAGCAAAGTGGTGAAGACAGATTTTATTCGGTAACTATTGCAATCGAGGAGAAGAGACGCCAGTGTAGAAGTGGGCTCAAGTCCAAATATATGTGGGAGGTCATAGCCAAAGAGCAGGATGAAGGGGAAAATGAAGCAGTAGGTGGAAAATGACCAAGAGGGACCATCGAGGATGGAGGGATTGTTACTACAGTGGACCAGACAAGCCAAGGATGGGGCTCCGTGATGAGGCCTTGTCGGAAAGAGGGCTTGGAGGAGCCCATGTGACGTTTGGTCAAGGAGAGAGTCTTTGTCAGCCTTCACTCCACCAAATTTGTATTGCGTTTCTGGAACCACAGATGAATTGGAGCTGCATCTTGTTCTCGTCTTAAATGAGGGTCTTGTCTCCCTTTTGTGTTACTCGGTTACATTCTCCTAAAGAGGTACTGTCTCAGTTCCCAGTAGCTCAGACATGGAAGCAAAACTTATCTCTCTGATTATTCGTTCGGGCTTCATGCACAAATCTATGGCAGCCGGGACTTGCGGGGGAAGAAGATTTTCCTGAGAGCAATCTGAATAACAGATGAAATACAGTGCTCGAAACCATGCCCTCCCGGCCCTCCAACAACCGAGACATTGTTGAGGACCAACTTGTGACCTCATAGTCTCTTTCCTTAATCTTACGTGACAGCCCTCCCCAGCCCTTCCTGCAGACTGACCCTGTGGAGCCTAGACCAGCCACACCTGGATACCACCTGGGACTCCAGCCAGGGCGCAAGCCAGAACTGCCCCCTCACCCACCCCACCCTCCCCACCCTCCAATACTTGGAAAGAAAAGACACAGAAAACTCAGCCTGACCCCTGCCTCAAAACTAGGAAAGCTGTATTTCTTTCCAACTCTATACACTTCGTACTTTATTTTTTTAAGAGTTGTTTGCAATATTTTATTTATTTTTAAAATGTATGTATTTAAACTTGAGTTAACATGCAGTGTAGTATTGGTTTCAGGAGTAGAACCCAGTGACTCATCACTTACGTACAACACCCAGTGCTCATCCAGACAAGTGTCCTCCTTAATGTGCATCACCCACTCAACCCATCCTCCCACCCAACCTCCCCTCCAGCAACCCCCAGTTTGTTCTCTGTGTTTAAGAGTCTCTGACGGTTTGCCTTCTTCTCTGTTTCTATCTCATTTTTCCTTCCCTTCTCCTATGTTCATTTGTCTTGTTGCTCAAATTCCACGTATGAGTGAGATCATATGATGTTTATCCTTCTCTGACTTGACGTATTTCGCTTAGCATAATACATTCTAGTTCCATCCAG
Organism: Lynx rufus; assembly: GCF_022079265.1. NCBI lineage: Eukaryota > Metazoa > Chordata > Mammalia > Carnivora > Felidae > Lynx > Lynx rufus. The sequence continues at coordinate 7,406,261 of NW_025814824.1, forward strand.
GTTGTAACAAATGGCAAGGTTTCATTCTTTTTGATCGCCAAGTAATACTCCATTGTATATATAAACCACATCTTCTTTATCCATTCATCAGTTGATGGACATTTGGGTTTTCTCCACACTTGGCCATTGTTGATAGCGCTGCTATAAACATTGGGGTGCATGTGCTTCTTCAAATTAGCATTTTTGTATCTTTTGGATAAATGCCTAGTAGTGTAATTGCTGGGTCATAGGGTGGCTCTATTTTTAATTTTTTGAGGAACCCCCGTACTGTTCTCCAGGGTGGCTGCACCAGTTTGCATTCCCACCAGTCTTGCAAAAGGGTTCCCCTTTCCCTACATCTTTGCTAACATCTGTTGTTTCCGGAGTTCAATTTTAGCCATTTCTGACAGGGGTGAGGTGGTATCTCAGTGTGGTTTTGATTTGTATTTCCCTGATGATGAGTGATGTTGAGCATCTTTCCATGTGTCTGCTGGCCATCTGGATGTCTTCTTTGGAAAAGTGTCTATTCATGTCTTCTGCCCATTTCTTTGCTGGATTACTTGTTTTTTGGGCGTTGAGTTTGATAAGTTCTTTATAGATTTTGGATACCAACCCTTTTGCTGATATGTCATTTGCAAGCATCTTCTCCCATTATGTCATACTTTACAAAAATGAAGTCTGACAGAACCACTTCAGGACCCTTTCCAAAGAAGTAATGTTTTACTGAAAGCGATCAGAAAGAAAGGCACAGGTAGGCATTCACAAGAATTAAGATACAGGAGTTAACCTAGACCTTTGGGTGGGAGAGGGGCCTGAGCTGTGAGTGTAGAGAACCTCTCCTGGGAGCGTCATGGTCCCGAAATGGGGTTCTCCCTAGAAAAATGGCCATTTCTTTTGATATTTCCAAAATCGTCACTCTTGGGTTTGCCCTGTTTTCTCATGCACCGTTTTTCTTTCCAAGAAAGTGCTAGTGGTTCTGTGTCCTGGCACTTAGCTGCAGCCTCTTCATAAATGTGTTCTCAAGTCTTTACTGAAAGACTGTCCTTTGGGAAAAGCATTTTCCAGGAGCACAGCATTAATTCAAGAGAGCTCTCGCAGCTTTTATTGTCGCTCTAATCCTGTATCGCTTTGCACAGGATACCACCATTTGTTTGTATTTTCCCTACAGTTTTTGTTTTTGGTAGCTTTGTACCGTTCTAGTGGCAGCTGAAGTGATTTTGAGCGTTTGCAGCATGATGTTAATTAACCAAATGTTTCAACCTGGAACTTTAAACACCTGGGCCGCCATAAATTGCTCTGAATCCGTGTGGAAATCTCGGAACAGTGGGTGTTGAAGATTTGGGATAAAACAGAGAGTAGATGGCGAGAGGTTTTATGCTCTTCTCGTTTTGTGAGGCAAAATAAAACCAGACGAGGAGGCGTCGGGCTCCTTAGAGTTTATTGCCTGCAGCAGGCATTCTCACTCGGGCACAGGTTAACCCGCAGTGGCTCCAGAGCCTGTGTCTGAATGTAGATCGCTCAGGTTTAGTCCACGTTTGACCCTGTTTCCATTTCACTTCCCTATTCTGCCAGTCATTGGGCTTGATACGTTAAAAAAAAATCTTTTTTAAATATTTATTCATTTTGGAGAGTGAGAGAGACAGAGTGTGAGCAGGGGAGGGACAGAGAGGGAGACACAGAATCCGAAGTAGTCTCCAAGCTGTCAGTACAGAGCCCGACGCGGGGCTCGAACTCACGGACTGAGCGATCATGACCTGAGCTGAGCTGAAGTTGGATGCTCAACCGACTGAGCCACCCAGGCCCCCCCGGGCTTGATATATTTTCAAGCTTGGAGACTTGCAGCGGAGTCAAGGCTGGCCATGGGAACCGCTAGGGTGTCGGGCGAGACGCTGGCACCCAGACCCTCTACTTGTTATTTCTTCCCGCTAGGGATCCTGGCCCACAGAGCATCTGCAAAAGGACGCGTATTCAAATTGGAAAGGAAGCGCTATGTCATTAACAGTGGAGCAGACACCTGACAACCTCACAGAATCACCCGCACAAGAAAGGGGGCCTTGCTGGGACCCCAGTGCGTCAGAATGGGTGTGCCTATGGAACAGACCCATCCCTTCTTCCACCCAGTCCGAGGTGCAAGAGCTAAAGCGGACTGAGGACAACAGTTGACTTGTCTACGGCAGGACTTTTCGGAAGCGGCACGAATGACATTTCTAATTCTCTGTTGTGGGGGGCTGTCCTGGGCAGGATAGGATGTCTGGCAGTCTTCCTGGCCTCTCCTCACCAGATTTCAGTAGTGAAATTCATCTGCCCTCGTCTTGGCAACCAAAATGTCTCCAGGCGTACATTGCCGAGCCTCCCCTGGGGTACAGTTGCCCACCCCCCCCCCAAGCTGAGGATTGCCGGCCTATGGGAAACAAACCCTAACTGGTCTAGGTTTTCCCAGTGGTAACCAGGTTACGAAGCCCAAGCTGGGTCATGGACCCGTGAGGAGAGAATCTAGAAGAAGCCTTTTTAAATCGAGTGCAAAATGGGACTGAAGCTCTTTCAGACGTTGGCTTCCAAATGTCACGTGTTAGAATCATCTGGGGGCTTTTAAAAATTCTCATGCCCTGGCCACACCCCAGTGTCAGTTAAAATCAGTATCTCGGAGGGGAGAACCGCACCTTCAGGGTTTTTAAAGCTTCCTAGGGATTCCAGCGTGCAGCCAGATGTGAGAACCAGTGCCTTAAGGTACAGTCACTAGTTAAGGTGCGGCCACATTGCCTGGCTGGCAGATGTCCCATGTGACTGACCACCTCCTGACTGTACCAGTAGTTCCCAAACTTCACCTTGCATCACAGTCACCCGGGGGGCTACCTATTGAGAAAGAAATCTTTCTGCTTCGTTAGGTCTGGGGTGGGACCTGATGTTTTGCATTTGTAAGAAGTTCCCAAGTGGTGCTGATGTGACTGGACCATCAAAGCGCCTTTGAGAATCCCTGCTGATGACCCTCATGTGAACCTTCTTACCTGAGGAGCAGGGGCTCCAATGTTCCAAGTCAACAGCACCACCCAATGACAGACCCAGAAGTACTCACCAAGCACCCTTGTTCCCTCACCCCTTCATCTTCTCAGGGTGTTTTCCCTTTTTTCCATCTTGCGTGATTCATGGCCCACTTAGTTCTAGAGAAGGCTCTCTCCTGTTATCAACCTTAACAGTCCATGCGAGTGCTCAGAATTTCCACCCAGAAATTTCTCATGCCTTCCCTATCCATAGTCATTGAATCTGTTTTTCTCCATTTGCCTAGCATTAAAGATCTTAGGGAAATACCTTTTATTTACTTTTATTGTTTTCAGATTGCCCTTATTTGGTGATAAACCATCAGTGGGGAATTCTTCCATTTTCAATGTATCATGTTGTAACACTTTGTTATTGAAATCAATTTGGGGGGCTAACTTAGAAATCTACCACCATTTTTGGGGCGCCTGGGTGGCGCAGTCGGTTAAGCGTCCGACTTCAGCCAGGTCACGATCTCGCGGTCCGTGAGTTCGAGCCCCGCATCAGGCTCTGGGCTGATGGCTCGGAGCCTGGAGCCTGTTTCCGATTCTGTGTCTCCCTCTCTCTCTGCCCCTCCCCCATTCATGCTCTGTCTCTCTCTGTCCCCCAAAAAATAAACATTGAAAAAAATATTAAAAAAAAAAAAAAGAAAAAAAAAAGAAATCTACCACCATTTTCAAACAATGAATTTTTGACAGAAAACCTTTGGAATTGGGAGACTATATATTCAATGTAGCAGGTCTTTCTTTCTTTTTTTTTTTTTTTTTAAACTTACGAGGTACAAGCTTACATGATTTAAACACCTTGTTTAAAACATGATTGTGTTGCTCTAGAAGGTTCAACCTCTTGGAAGACAAAGGCCAACCCACATGTCCCTATTTCTGTCTCCCATTAAAATGACTGTCCATCCAGAAATAAAGAAGGTATTCATGGGTACATATTTGGTGAGTTAAGTCCCAGGGTTATGCAGAGGGCTTTTCTGCAAGGTGACCAGAGGGGGTCACTTCATTAAACAGGAGGTCTCCGTTACCCGCTGCTTGGAATCCTTTGAAGCAGGGCTGCCTGGCTTTGTCTTTCCTCTTGACACACAAATCTTCCCAAACATTTTGAGACGGACCGTCCCTGTGTTTGGTATCTGCCCCTCGGCTTTGCAGAGTCACCTTCTCGCAGACCTTTCTGTGACCCTAGCAGACGCTGTTGGGATGCGTTTGGGAAGAAAGCAAATATGCCTTAGGAAATCCAGTGGGAATGAGCTTCAGACAGGGAAGCTAGAAGCAGGCTGTCACCTAGGCTCTGGGACCAACTGGTGGTGTGGCCTTGGACAGGTCGCTTTTTTGTTTATTTTGCCTTCACCTTCCTGGTCTGGAAAGTTGAGGGAGTTAAGCCGGGCAGGCTGGAAGCCTGCCTCCGGTACTGCTGATGATGAGACGTGATGAGATGGTGCCCCGTGATTATGAGACGCGATGTGTTTGTTCTTAGGCTGCGGGCCCGCGCGAACAGAACTGCCCCAGGGAAGTGAACTCTGGGCTTGTCCCCACAGTTGGCATGTCAAGGCCCTACATTGGTTGGAAGAGGCAAAGACCAGTGGGTGGCCGCCTCTCTGTTTTGCCCTTCGGTGGCTAAATAATACTGCAGCGGGCAGCTAGGAAAAATTTTTTCTTTCATTCAAGCCCTTGAATGTTACTCCTCACAGCCATTTTTTATATATGCAAAAATACCTTACTAGGTACATAGGCCGGACCGTCTACCGGGATAACGAGGTGGCCTGGCAAATTCCGTATTAAGCAGGTAGCGTATGGGATCACCCTAGGGGTAGAAAGGATCCTTAAAGATGTTTGCTCTTAAAATCTTCCAACAGGGCAGGATGAGAGTAAGGTCTGGTGCCCAGCCCCAGTTATACTGCTTTTCTTTTTTTCTGTCTTGCCCAAGTTTGTAGGAGAGCAATAGCTCCTCATGTGGTGGGTTCTCTGGATTTACGCAGAGGCTCACAGCGAGAGAAGGCGGGGAGGTGTGGGGTACGTTCCTCGGTTGTATGTGGGGATCACCGGGAGGCGGGGAGCAGGTGAGCAGAGTCAGGAGGGAGCCCAAGGTGTCGTCTTCCTGATATTTCCACAGACACGAACACTTGTCTGCATCGTGTTTAATGCATTTAAGGCCGGGCTCACCCCTTTAAGAAATAAAGATTAAGGAAGCTGTGCAAATGTAAACTTGGAAGAAAAAGAATGAGCAAAAGAGCACTGGAGGGTTGAATACATGTGGTGAAACTCTGTCACAAGCCAACAGGCCGGTTATCTTTGTAATGTGCACATAGCAGTGGTTTACAGAGTGGATTCCCGTGCCCACTCCTGAGATAAAAACATTAAAGGAACATGCCCAGGAAATTCTTTTTCCTTTTAATCAGGACAAAGCAGCCTATTGAGACCTGGGCGAGTGTATTGGATTTCACCTTTAATCTCCCGCACGTCAGTCTCTTTACAAGAGGTCATTCTCTGAAAGGTACAAGTCAGGGGTGCTTGGCAGGGAGCCCCAGAATGGCCTTTATCATCTTGATGACAATTTTTCCAATTTAGTTAACAGTTTATTCAGTTGTAAAACTACAGTGACTCATGTAATTAGAGGTTTCCTTCTGTGTCAACAGAGAGGATTTCTGGAGCTTGGTAACAAGTTGGACGACTTTTCTGCCACACTTCAAAAGAAGTAGTCAATCATGGGACCGTATTTTTAGAATGTCAGAACTGGAAAATGGCCGCCTGCTAATCATCCTTAAATAAGACCTCTGATTAATTACAAAATGAATTATCCAAGAGGGACAGAAGTTACTTGGGCCTCATGGAAGTCTTACCAGGTCACCTCTTCCAGGCCAGGTGAACAGGAAGAGGGAAGAGAGGTCCTCCTTCGTGAACGTTCCACTTAAAACAAACACACAAACAAAAACAAAAAGCTACAGAGCTCGCAGTGATGGACAGGAGATCTTGTAAAAGTTTTTATCCAATGAAGCGATTTTCATTTTGCCCCTCCTGAATTTCGTGTCTTCCTTGAATGTGGGCAGGCTGAAAGGTGTGTATAAAATACTCCGGAAACACTGAGCACAGTGAAAGTTCTCCACAGCTGTCGTTATAATAGTTCATTAAATAAATGTGGGTTTTTTTGTTGTTGTTTTGTTTTGTTAAACTGCTTGAATATTTCATGAGCATGAGTGAATCACAACAACTCTTGGAAAAAGATACTGTACATTAATCAAGTGACCACAGGGCAGGATGAAAATCTGCAATTTGAAATTCAAGAGAATTCCAGCTAGGATTCCCTCATCAAGGTGGTCATTTCTTTTTCTGTTCCTGAGAAGCTTATTGTTTATCTCCTAGGGTCATAGGTTACAGTACTGCCTGGGCCGTGAAAGGTCTGCCCAGATCCACTGTTATTCTGTGTGTGTGTGTGTGTGTGTGTGTGTGTATGTCCATCCCTACAGCATGCACCATAGCCTGGCTTATGAGACATTCATAATTGGCGTATTTATGAAACACATGTATAACACGTATTAGATGGCAGCTACTTTTTTAGATAAAAAACCAGCTCACTTAATCCTCATGATAAACCTGTCAGATAGGCAGGCACTCCTGTCCCATTTTGCAAACGAGAAAACGGCGGCTTGGAGAGGTTAGTAATTTGCCCAAGGTCACAAAACTAGGAAGTGACAGACTGGAATTTAAATCCCAGGCCTTGTGATTTGGAAGCCCGTTGATCTGTGCTCCTGTGTTGCTTTGCTCGATAAATCTTTGTTGAAATGGAAAGAAGTCTTATCTATGAAGAGTTTATAAAGCAAATTCCCATGTCATTTCATTTGATCCTCAAAGTACCAGTAAAGAGGCCATAACTCTTCCCATTTCAGGACAGGGAAAATGGGGGCTCGGACAAGTGGATGAGTTTCCCAAAGGCTAGCGAATTATAGGGGCAAAGGTGGGAACCTGGATGCCCCCTGGCTTCAGCTCTGGCTTTCTTTCTGCCTTAGCTGCCGTGGAGTAGTAACTCCCATGAGCAGGCATCCACTTCAGCCCCTTTTATTTCCAGCCCACCTCCTTCTGGCTTTCATTTCTCCTGAGTCAGTAGTTAACTCAAATAGAAGGAGTGTGGACGGGTGTTTGCATCAAGGACGGTTCCTCCACATACCAGCTTTTCTGCAATTCCTCCTGGTATATCACGTATGGTTCTTCTCTAGTCCCTGCTCTGTGAACAAGTAACAGTCACTTGCTATGGGGGGAATGGAATTGGGAAGTCAGAGTTAAGTAAAACGGTCTTGGGTAATGTTCTGTGTACTGGGCACCTGTTGAGTACATGGACCCCAGGGCTTCAAGCTACAGGGCTGCAGAGTAGTCCCCGGCCCTGCTTTCCACCATAGCACCCTTCGTGTCTCAAGGAGCAAACTGCTTTCTTGTTTCAGGCCTGTACTGGCTATTGACAGAAACTGTAATGAATTTGGGCTGATTTCTCCACTTCTTTCCCAGTGGGAATCTCCCGTTCAGTTCAAGTTGTCAGTCCTTTCTCAAACACCGAATCTTTCTTTACATGTCTGTTTATATTTCATCTTGTTCCACAGAAGTTAAGGTAAATTAAAGGAAACGCAAAATAGAAAAATACAACTAGAAAGTAGAAAACCAGGGTGAGAGAAGATAGAAAACGAGAATAGGGCGAGGCCTGAGGATAAGAGATTTGACTTTTAGCTTCTCAGCTAGAAAACAAACAAAAACAAAGTGCAAAATGCAGTTGATTCCAGAATTCTTGTTGATGAGGAAGGGAAAAAAAAGCCTATAAAGGAAAATTCTCACTGAGGTTCCTTTTAGATGGTAATTCTGCGTGAACAGCGTGGTAGGCACGGAGGGTATGAAGGTGACCTTGAATCTTTCAGTCTAGCAGGTGAGTCAAGCAAATTAAAGCCTACAGATAAAATAAGAGAAGCTGAAGGGCAAGCCAGTGTGGTGTGTGAGGGGGAGAGAGACTCACCCTGACAGGGGGTCTGGGAAGGTGCCTGAAAATCCCACCTGACTGAGCCTCCAAGGGAGGATTTGCTCTTGGTTGGAGGAGAATGAAGAGATGGGCATTCAGGCCGTAGGGAGTGTTAGGAGACGTGGTCAAGGCTGCGGGGCTTGTGTTTGGGATGCAACAAGGAGACCGAGTTTTGGGTCAGGCAGGAGGAGACGGATGAGGAAGGCAAGATGGGAAGGGAGGTTAGTGGGAGGCTGTGCCTTTGAGGGAGTTGGATGATTGCTGGGGAAGGACTGTGTCCTGACCTCATGCGGGAGGCTCATTCTGTCACCCGGCTGACTGCGGGGGGCTGACGGAGGGATGTCAGTTAGGGCAGAGTTGCAACAACAGAGAAGTGGCCGGGCCCCAGCTGGGCCAGTGGCAGTGGAAATGAAAAGCAGAAATGTGGGGAGTCTGTGGGAGACAAATGTAAAAAGATTGGGTCATATCTGGAGGTTGAACTAGGAGACTGATAGAATGTAGAACAGGAGAAATCAGGAGGTAGGTTTTGGGATATGCTGAGGTTATCCAGTTCACGGGGATCTGACAAAACCAGTCTTTTCTGGTTTGACTGCAGTCAAGAACTGGTCCAGAACTTTGGCTTCTCTTGACTACATTCATGTTGAACCATGGCTCACTAGCTATGTGTTCTTCCACAAGGAATCCGAGCCTTCATTTTTCCATCTGTGAAATGGGGGTCACATCAACCACGAGTGGTTGTGGTAAAGATTGAAGGACAATGTGCACATTTGGAAAGCACTTTGCACACTATAATGCCCTAGTAAGCAGTCTCATGGGGGTTATTTCTACTCCCGGTACTTTTAGGCTGGCCTTGTTTTCCTTCCTAGCCTTGTGCTTCCGCTTTACTGTCTCATCTATAGTCCTGTTGGTGACGTTTGCTTCCCAAACACATGCGGGGCTCAGTGTCCTGCCTCACCCACAGCAATACGGTGAGGTCGGGCGCCATCTTGCTGCTGCCCAAGGATCTGGTGAATTCCCCCACCCCGCCCCCACATTGGTGTGTTGGTGACCCCCCACCGCTAGGTGAGGAGGGACGCTCCAGGGTTCCAGGTGACGTTCCGGTTCTGAGGACGAGATTCAGAACTCTGGGTGTGAGCAACTGTACTACTCAACTCCTCAACCAAGTGTCCCCGAGGACAGAAGAGCAGACACTGTTGGAAGGGGGAGTGCCAGCAGTTCCGGTGCCCCTGGGCTCCCCAAGCTAGTGGTTGAACACTTGCAAATGGGACCGTCTGCAAAAGCAGCAGCGAAAGTGACAGGCAGTGGAAATGGCGATGTGGCCTTCTGTGGGTCCCCGAGGGCAGCTGGCGGTAGGAGAGGGCCTCCGAAGGGTCAGCGAATTGTTATAATATTCCTAATTACCTGGGTATCATGGGCTCAGCTTCTTATTGGGGAATTCTCTCTCTAATTAACATATCCCTTCTCTGAACATGCTCACAGGTCTCTGCTAATTCAAGAAACAGCGGAAAAACACACCGAGAGCTCAGCCTTAATTGAAAATATAGTAATTAGATTGTGCAATCTTACCCTTCATTATAGAGCCAGATTTTTCTCAGGGTCTATTTCTTTTCTGATGGTATTATGCCCTGACAGAATTAATAAAAATTTCTGGGGGATCTGTAGCAGTGTTTTGAAACTTCACGACTCAGTCTGAACCCAGAAGGACCTAGGACCTAGGACCCATGTCATTCCAGTTTTCTCGGATCCTTTGCCTGAGTCGTCAGAGAATAAAACAGGTCCTTGTGTTGTCATGCACATGAATGGGATACCATTTCATCTGAAGTCACTGGCTCGCATTTTTAAAGTTGGTTAAGGAGTATATTCAAGGAATGGACAGTTGTCAGATGCAGCACCATGCTTCAATTTGGACAAAAGGGGTCCCTGTGCCAGCACCCATACTTGAACTTGAATGTGCATGGGGATCGCCAGGAGATTTTGATGGAATAGGCCCAGGGGCGGGGGGTTCCTGGGATTCTCCATTTCTAGCAGGCTCCCAGTGGTGTCCACCCTCCTGTTGATGGAGCACAGCTCTGATAGGCCCCACTCTGGGGGCCCTTCCCCACCTTATTCCTTCCCTGTGAGACAAGGAATCCATGGGTCCAAGGGGATGTGAGGATCCACAGTCTGGACCCCGTCCTCCTAGACTTTGCTGTAAGGGACTGGTCCTAGAGTTTCATGCCCAAATGCCTAGTGCCTTCTTTGAGGGTCTTCTCTGGAATCTCTCTGGTTTGTTCACTTGGGGGGGGGGTGTATCCCAGGTCTGCAGGGTAGAACAGGAGGGGGCACCCATTCTGGTCTAGTGGGAAGAAAAGGGCTGCTGATCTTTTCTAATTTCTAATCCCAAGGGGAAAATAGCATTACCCTTGAGTAGATGAGAATTTCTAAAATTTATTTTCCAAGGATCGCAAGGATTTCAAAGATGGTTTTTAGAGTATTAAGGAAGAGGTCAGTGAGGTTTAAGTTTTAGATGTCTTCTGGGGAAATTACTGATCTGTATTTTAAGCTCGGGTGATGGCAGTTACTTTCAAAATTAACGGATTCTTCTTTTCTACAAAATACATCTCCTTCTTCCTCATTGTCTTGTAGTATTATGCCTTCTCAAATTAGTACCACTCTAGAAAGCAGGTAAAATGAGCCCTAGCCCTGGAATGTGTAAGATTTTTCTCATTTTTGCTCTACAGTGTTAGGATTAAAAATAAGAAGGAGAGAAGAGAGCCCAGCACGGTCTTAACATGTCACCTTTATTACTTCCGTTGCTGTCAGCGTGTATACTTCGTTTTGTCACATGCTGTCCCTCTGACGTAGCTCATTGGCTGTGAATCTCTATGGTCTCCTGCATTTCCGTTTGCAGTTGGTACATGTCCACGTTATTAACATGTTACTTGATTGATTCAGAAGCAGGCAAAAGTAATCTGTGGGATTGGGATTCAGGGAAGAGGTTATCGTTGTGGGGAGAAGCGGCAGGAGGTGGGTGGGAGGGGCCTCCCGGAGGCCTGGTTATGTTCTGCCCCGATCTGGACGTATTGCCTTGGGTGAAAATTCAGAGGCCTGGAACCTTATGATTTATACCCTTCTGTATGTCACACTTCAGTAAACATTCTACTGAAAAATAAAAAGAAGGAAAAAAAAAAAAAACCCTGCTTCTTCCTCGATGTCTTATAGGTTCTTTATTTCAATATAAATAAGAAAATTTCTTGATTTGAGAAAATGAGAAAATCTTAAGTCCTAATGAAAGGAAGAGGAGGAGGAGGAGGACTGATTTGTTGTTGAGTATTTCCTCTGGAGTCCAGTGTTCTGTTACATAATGCCCATGTGGCAAATGGAGAAACTGAGGCCCAGAACATTTAAGAAATGTGGAGAGAGTCATATTGCTGTGTGTGATGGCCCCCGCGATTGGCCCTAGAGCCGTCTGGGTTCAGAGTTCTCTAGGTACAAGGTGCCTTTATACCTCCTTGATGTCTGATCACTGTTTATTTAATGGATGAGTGAGGGACTTAGGGGAAGGAAAGGGCCCTGCAGCAGCTCTGTGGTTCTGGTTTGTGCTGATTCGGTCCGGCATGCAAGGTTGCAGACGGGTCCCTGGAAGTGGAGTTGACAGGACCCCTCTGTGCACCGTGTTCCCCCTTCCTCTCAGCACGGAGCCGACCTGCAGTTGGACGAGGCTGAGGAATCTTAAGAGCTACTGACAGATTGACGGCCCGTTAGCCAGAGTGCACCTCTCCTACGAGGGTTCCGCCAGGGTTCGTCTCATTTAGAGCCTGGTGTCTGAGTGCCTTGTCCGCCTGCAAACTGGCAGCGGTAATGGACTGCTTGGGAGGCTGGATTGAACAGGTTCCTAGCGAGCTGTCAAATGTGATCGCTGAAATGGTTTCAATATGAGCTTATCAGACTGTTTAGGAACAGAGAACAAGCACAGTACATGCTATTTATGGCTTTCACACTCTTGCAGCTAGAAACAAAATATAGCATGTCCCAGGCTCAGATTTAAATTAGAATATTCTGGCGTGCACAGATTAACCGAACAATAGATTTGAGAGACAAGAAGGAGCCTCACATTTAGAGGAAAGCGGGAGAGAGAGCGCACGAGAGAAATCTGTCTGATTTTACAGTGCAATTTGAAAATGTTTCAATCCTCAAATGAACTGGTTGTCCTTTACCAGCTGTGGGAACGCTAAAGGCATTGTAGTGTATCCATTTGCGAACCATTTTCGCAAAACCCCTGCTGTGAACAACTGCCGAATTACCTTGTTTTTCTTGTGGCTTAAAGACCTGTTTGGATAGATCTTGGAAAATCTTCTGAAATCATTTTAGCAACTGGGAAAGGACTAAGGCTTGTTTAGTTAAGTAGATGTGTCCTTTTAGCTGGCTTGTTACTGACATTGTATCATGGTGGACGGCTCCCCATCGTACTGGTGGAACTAATTACAAGGTAGCAGATCAAGTGCATGTGTTTGTGCAGAGGTTCCACTGTGCTCATGGTTGAGCTAAAGATGGGGCAGAGGTGAGATTGGAAGGAACCTCGCTGGGGACCCCTCCTCTTCCCCTGCAGGTGCGTCCTCAGAGCCAGGAAACCCATGGAATTGGGAGTCAGATCTGGCTTTGAATCCAACCCCGCTTTTTACCAGCTGTGTGACGTGTTAGTTACTCTTCCTCTGCTGCTTTCTGTCTCACTTGCTCATTTGAATGGATGAAATAATATTGGTAAAAGTGTCTTTAACGCTTACTTAAAATAGAGCCTAAGAAGTATACTTAAAGGAAACAGATGTTAAATGGCTTCTAGTGAGGGAACTTAGAAGTGTATTATTTTAGAAGTGTATTATTTATTACAAAATGATTTCCATCTTACTGCATTATTTTCCTTGAACAGCATTGGATGTGCAGATGATTTTTTTTCCCTCTCTGTGTGTACACGTATGTGTGCATTTTGGGGGCCACCTCAAACTTTTATTTTGGAAAATGGAAGACAGTGAAGAAATTCAAAATAGATGTTTTGATAACTTTCATTGAGCCTTCGTACTTAAATGCACATTAATAAAACTCACTGTGTCATCACTGCTTTGAATGGGCAGAAAATCATTGTTATTCATGAGATAAAAAAATAATAAAAGTAATTGTATGTTTGCTAACAAAACCAAAACAACAACAACAACAACAACAACAACAAAAAACCCAACAACAACAGACCTTTGCTTACAGGGCTTGATCAATAAGAATCTTCTGTGGCAAATCTAATGACTTACCGTCGCTGTCTTAGTAAGTACTGCCTGGGTAAATCCCCTCGTTTCTAGCTCCAGTGATTTCGAGGCCCTCTTTGGTAAAGGACTTGTGCACTGATAATCTTGATGTTGGAAGAAAGCCTTTGTTGTCTTAGACAATTGGGCTCCTATAACACAGTTCCACAGACTGGATGGTTTAGAAACAATAGAAATGTATTCTTCATAATTGTAGGGGCTGGGAAGTCCAAAATCAAGATTTGATGTCTGAGGGGTGCCTGGGTGGCTCAGTCTGTTAAGCAGCCGACTTCGGCTCAGGTCATATTCTCACAGTTTGTGAGTTCGAGCCCTGCGTTGGGCTCTGTGCTGACAGCTCAGACCTAGAGCCTGGAGCCTGCTTCGGATTCTGTGTCCTCCTCTCTCTCTGCCCCTCTCCTGCTTGTGCTCTGTCTCTCTTTCAAGAAATAAATGTTAATTAAAAAAAAAAGATTTTATGTCTGGTGAGAGCCTGACTCTTTTGATTCATAGACAGCCGTCTTCCTGCTGTGTCCTGACACAGCAGAAGGGGCAAGAGGTCTCTGGGGACTGCTGCGAGGGCCCTCATCCCATTCATGAAGGCTGCACCCTCAGGACCTGATCCCTTCCCAGGAGCCCCACCTCCAAATGCCATCGTATTGGGGGTTAGGTTTCACTATATGAACTCTGGGAGGACACATTCTGTCTACAGCATAGGTTAACCATATTCTCTCAGGTTTTTACTATCTGTAACCGATAATGTTCTTGGGATCGTGGTTTGACCCAAAGCAGAAATAAGGGTATATTATAAAATTTCTTCTTCTCTACCATGACTTTTGTTTTCAGAAATGATTCGTAACATTTTATCCTTTTATTTTTTTAATTTTTATTACAATTTTTTTTAATGTTCATTTATCCTTGAGAGAGAGAAACAGAGTGCAAATGGGGGAGGGGCAGAGAGAGAGAGGGAGACACAGAATCCGAAGCAGGCTCTAGGGTCTGAGCTGTCAGCACAGAGCCCAACGCAGGGCTTGGACTTATGAACCATGAAATCATGACCTGGGCTGAGGTCCAGCGCTTAACCAGTTGAGTCACCCAGGTGCCCTGTAACATTTTATCCTAATTGAAGTACAGAAAAAACTAAATTTCTTTCTCTATTCCCCACCCCTTCCAGAAGAAAAGAGCTATTTCATTTATAAAACTCCCCATGGGCAAGAATTACGATTTATATACCCTCAGTATATTTCTCACCTCTGGAGTCTTAGAGATTTTTATTTCCTTTTGAGTTTTAGTTTTAACTTTTTATCTAAAAACAGGGCCAAAGCATGACATATAGATGCTAATATCTAGTATCTAGAGACTTCATTCATTCATCCATTTATTCATCCATCCCTTCTTCCAACAGACATTTGTTGGATGTACTCTGTTGCTCATCACTGTGCTTGATTAAATGTTAGGGACTAGTGCTTAGCAAGACGGGACGGGCATGGCTGTTGCCCTGTGGAACTTACTAACGAAAGGTAGACACCAGTCAAAGATTCACAGGACTGAATTCGTGATGTCTGTAATAAACCGGAAGAAGTAGTCCAATCAGGAGAGAGTTGGGATGGCTGTCTGGGAAACTGACGACTGAGCTGAGATAGGAAGGAAGAATAAACATCAAGAAGACCTTGCATATAAACTCAAGAGCTTGGCCTCCATTGTTGCCCATTTCAGTGTGTTACAGTTTTGGGGGCTCTCACGTGCCCCCCCCAACCCCGCCAGAACCATGTGGTGTGATGCAGCCCGTCCGTCATGCTCTCTGAGTTCCCCACCAACCAACCTTTGTGATACACATTAGAAACGAGGAGCCAGAGTTTCCTGGGCTGCATTCGGTGCCCCCCGATTAGATGTAAGCAGTGGCCACATAGAACAGCCCCATCTGGGTCAGCCACCTTTGCTGCTCCAAACACGAATGGGGCTGATTCAGAAATAAGTGCGGTCCTAAGTTTCCCCTTAGAGGAATAAGAATAAGAAGGAAGAAGAAGAAGAGAGAGGGAGCAAGAAAGACAAAAAAGGAAGGAAAAAAATTAATTATATCCACACAGCCATTATCATGACCTACGTTTTGATCCTTGACGTGATGACAGCCGTATTTGCAGCTTGTGTGGCCATGATACTAATTAGAATGGAAACACAGCACTTTTGACAAACTTCCTCTCTGAGAAGGTTTATTTTATTTCATTTTACAGTCTCAGTCCCTAACACCTACAGACAGGCTGAAGGTTGTATGGATTGGATTGGATGATAGAGTGGCCTCTTTCTGGCTCTCACTCTCATTGTGGGGAAAACTAACCTTCACTGGGTAAGCCATGCCATAAAATTATGCTCTCAAACCCTGTGTGAAGGAAGACTAGTTTTTTTTTTTCTTTTTATATGTTAAGCCACTATAATGAAACTGTCCATGACTGGGTTCACCCTAAGTTTTTGACAGTATCAGACTGGTGTATACCCTGTTCAATGAGAATTGAGTCCACAGATCACAGCAATGTCAAATTGCTGTATGAGCTTCTGAACGCTCACACTTTCTGTACCTGTCTCTCTGAGGGTCGGTAACACAGAGTTTGAACTGGTGCCTGTAGTCTAATGTTAGAGGCTTTAGTTTCCCTGAGACAGGAAGGAGGTGGGAGGATATCTAGGTCTTAGAGTACTTTCTAGTCTCTAACCTCTTGTAGGCTAAACTCAGTCCCGTCACCTCCCTTCCCCTTATACCTGGTCTTACAGAAAACCTGAAGTTCAAGCTCAGGACTGCATGTAGCTTTCAGAGGCAACGCAACCTGTAGGGGCCACACAACCTCGCACACATTTCCTTGGTGACACTCTTTCAGGATCTAATGGCCGTGCCAGCAGGCTCACTGTAGATTCTGCTCCCAGGATCTCTTTGGAAAGCAAGGAAAAACAGAATGGAGATGTGTTTAGACTCAGTGTTCTGAACAGCTGCAATGCCTAATGCTGTGTTGGGAACTGCATAGAACTTAAGCTAAAAATGAGAACTTGATCTTGACTACCAGGAGTTCAGAATCTGAAATAAACAGTATAGCTCGTTGAAACTGCATGTTGTACCAGGTAAGGACTGGGCACTTTTCGAAAATTATGACTATGTTTTTAAAAAAGATTTGATTAACTAGAGTTCAGTATATAAATGATTCCTTTTATAAACCAATATACTTATTTTCAGATTTATTGAGGTATATCCTGTACATAATAAGGTATATCCTTTTGAGGCGCCTAGGTGGCTCATTCGGTTACGTGCCCGACTCTTGATTTGGGCTCAGGTCATGGTGTCCCCGTTCGTGAGTTCGAGCCCCTCATCAGGCTCTGAGTTGACAGTGTGGAGCCTGCTTGGAATTCTCTCTCTGCCCCTCCCCTGCTCACACACACGTGCATGCTCACACTCTCCAAAAATAAATTAATTTAAAAAAACCCAAGTATATTCTTTTAAAGAGAGAATCTGAGTCAGGCATGTGTGATATCATTGCCCCAAACAAGATACAGAGAGCACGCGCCTCAGCCCCGAAAGTTTCCCCATGCCCCTTTGTGATCCGTTCTTCTCTCCGCCCGTGATCCTAGGCAGTCACTGGTCTGGATGTTGTCACTGCAGCTCAGTTTACATTTTCTAGGATTTTAAATAAATGGTATCTTGTTGCACCGCTCTAATTGAGATTCACTCGTGGTATTGTGTGTGTCTATAGTTCGTCCCTTTACCATGCTGAATAGTATTCCAGTCTGTGGAGACGACCTATTTATTTATCCACTTCCTTGTTGGACTGTTACTGGTTATGGACTGTGGTGAATGAAGCAGCCATGAACATTGTGTACAAGTCTCACCCAGTGTGCACCTGTGTTTGTATCTCTCCTGGGCACATAGGTGGGAATAAAGTGTGAGGGTCATTTGGCAAGCATCGCTTTAACCTTCTAAGAAATCAGGACAGAGCATTTTTGCTAAATTCAGCTGCCAAGGAACGCATACCCATTTGCGAATTGAGAAGTTTAATTTTTCTACCTAAATGGATAGAACCAGGTTGGGGGTGGGGGAAGGTAAGAATATTCTGTAAAAGTGCATGCTGGAATGTGCTTTTATAAAATAGACTCTCAGGACGGGGGGAAGTTTGAGATATTAATAGAGTAAATTCTTTATTTTTAATTAAGTAATTTATTTTTTAATTTACATCCAAGATAATTAGCATATGGTACAACAATGATTTCAGGAGTAGATTCCTTAATGCCCCTTCCCCATCTAGCCCATCCGCCCTCCCACAACCCCTCCAGCAACCCTTTGTTTGTTCTCTATATTTAAGAGTCTCTTATCGGGTACTGGATGGCTCAGTTGGTTAAGCATCTGACTTTGGCTGAGGTCATGATCTCACAGTCTGTGAGTTCAAGCCCTGCACTGGGCTTTGCGCTGACAGCTCAGAGCCTGGAGCCTGCTTCAGATTCTGTGTGTCTCTCTCTCTGTCCTTCCCCTGCTGGTGCTCTGTCTCTCTCTCTCTCTCTCTCTCTCTCAAAAATAAACAAACATAAAACAGAAATTAAAAAAAAAAAGAAGAGTCTCATCTTTTGTTCCTGGATGGAGTAGATTCTACTCATAAAAACATCAAGCCAAGCACAGGGCCTGGGGCTTGAGTGCCACCATTTCCTGGCTGTGGGACTCACCCGTTCTGAGTGCTTCACTCGCTTATCCTTGAAACGAGGAAGGTAGTTGTGGGGTGGCCTTTTAGCAGGTTGCTGTAACAGTTAAAGGAGAAAGTCCTTCTAACGGTCTTTGCACAGGGCCTGGCCATAGTGCGTCCTCAGACCTTGAGTTGTCCTCATCTTTCTCGTATTTAAGCAGGTATCTTAAGCAAACTTCTTTAAGAAGCGTCTTAGCTGCATGAAAGACAAAAAAAAAAAAAAAGAAGAAGAACTATTGTTCAGCATTTTTGTTTGTGATTTTATATATTCCATGGCTCCTCTTTGGAGCCTCCACGCCAGTGGAGGCTCGCTGGTCGCATGCTTCGTTCCGGAAGTACAGGTTGACAGGTGCTTCCGCGGATTGTTTCTGACAGAAGACCAGAGGCTTCTGAGAGCTAGCTCGGGGAAAGTCTCGAGTACATGCTGTTAGAAACACGGAAACAGCCTCTTTGTGTGAAATGCAGCGTTGGATCATATTAATTAACGATGAGATTCTGTTACGTTGTTGAACAGGAAGGTTGTGGCTCAGCGGAGGCTTGTGCTTGCAAAGCACGAGATAAAAACCTTGGGAGAAGCTACCCGAGGCTTGAAGTTACCTCGTATCAGGGAAATTTGGAGCCGTGGATTGTCAGGGCTGCGCAGATTTGCTGTGCGGGGTGTAGAATCTTGGGTCTTGCTGTTGGTGATATTAACTCATTAAACTAGGTGTTAGGCAGGTTTGACTCCGAGAGCTTTTTCAAACAGCAGAGAAATTTCTTATCCAGTTGCATCAAAACTACATGTAAAATGTTATAATCATTGAAAAACGAATGTGAGCTAATAATTCGGTTTGTTCTTTGATAGTCTGCATTATCTGTTCTGAACCATGCTCCAAACTTGACCTTTATTCCTAAGTAAAGGGTAGGACATACATTCCAGTGGAGCGAAGTGTGACCTTCGTATATTACATACAACACAGTGAGATGCTTAGGTAATGGTCTCAGAAACTTCTACGTCCTCCCAGGGGCTTGTCCAAGAACTGCACGTGCCTGTTCCTTTTACTCTTGGACGAGCTCTGCATCAGGTCTGTGTCCTTGTGAGTCCCCGAGACCACTGCTTTCTCCAGTGCACAGAAATCTCTGAGCTGCTCTATTTTTGGCACAGCGAGCAGGTGGAGGTTGATTTGTGGGGAGTGTTGCAGCGGCCGTGCTAGGGAGATGCGTGGCCACTGTCGTTGGCTTCTCTCAGGGTGACAGCAAGAGAGAATTTGAAATGAATCCACAATGCGTGCTGCCGCTAATTTACTTGCTTTGCTCCGTGGGGCTCTACGCTAATTCCCACAATATCAGACATTTGTAACCTGACCCCATGTAAGCGACCGGGGAGAGGTCGAAAAAGAGTCTCCTAGAGGCGGTGGGTGACTCTTCCTAAAGGTCTTAGACAAGCCACCCTGTTGGTTTCAAGGGTGGAAAGTACAGCATTAAAAACAGTCAGGGTTCTCTAATACCAAACGAAGGGTGGGTGACACTATCCCCGGATTGCCCAGGTGGCTGGCTGTGACGCGGATGTGAACAGACAAGGGCACCCTTGGATGGCGGGGGCCTTGGCAGGGGCAGTCCTTACAAGGGGGAACTGCAGTCTCCTCCCAGCGTGTAGACCTCTGGTGGGCATCTTAACAACAAGCAGACGGACCTCCCCCTGTCACCCCACCCTGGCCACAGAGCCCCTGGCCCTTCCTCCTGCGCCCAAGACTCGCCCCCGACTTAGTGGCCCCACACTGACTGCCCCCTCTCTCTGGAGCTCTCTCCTCCAGTCATGTGCGGACCCTCCCCTCCTCCAAGGCTTTGCTCGGCCGTCACCTTCTTCGTGAAATCTCCTGTCGCCTTATTCAAATCAGCAGCCCACACACCCTTCCTGATCCCAGGATCCCCACTCGGCCTACCTGACCCTGACCCCGCCCCACTCTCTTTCCCCTAGCGCTCACCAACTCCCAGCGTGCTGTAGAACGCACTCGCGTCCTACTTTATACGTCTCCTGCACACTGTTGGCCTTTCCTCCCCCATCCCCTCCCCGACGACAGGGTTCTTTGCCGCACTGGTCACTGATGGGTTCAAATGGCATCTCATAGGCATATTTGCTAAGTGAACAAATCGGTGTCAGGAGCGCTGGAAAAATACATACATCTATCCTGGGTGGTTAGGTTGCCTGACTCCTAGGCCGTGTGATATAATCCAAGAGATGTGCACACGGGGCCGGTGCCTGCCTCGTTCTTCGCGAGACGTGTGCGGTCAGGCCAGCGTGGTCCCCCGAGGATGCGTGCGAGAGACTGAGAAGTCACCAACGTGGAAGCGCTGTTTACACCTCCCATATACGCCTGCAGCCTTTGCTGTTGAGTTTTTGTGTGCCGAAGAGCCAAGATTATTTCTGTTGTCCCCTAATTCTTCTAATTCTTACACTCTGTGCTCCGTGCTGCACTCGAGGGTGGCACCAGCGCCTGTCAGCTGCCTGCCAGGGGGCGCCGTGCACAGTTCCGCGCACACGGTAGGCGGGGTGGCCTGAACGTGAACCTGAACCTCAGCCTGTGTCCTCCGGGATTCTCCACGCTCGTTCCCCTGAGTGAGATGGCGTCACGTCTCTTTTCTCGTCAGGGACGGTTGGTCTCATTAGCTCGCTGCCGTGTGGGCCGTCCCACTGTCGCAGGGATCCCGAGGGGCATGTTCAGCCTCATGTGGGGGGCCCTTTCCAGGTGTGCACGTACCTGCCTCCCCAGGGACCAGGCCTCTCTGCCACAGCTGGTACCCGGGGGACTGTCCGCTCCCAGAGCAGAGGTCGGACAGTGGGAGAGCCACTCTGTAAGCCGTCCTCACCAGCTTTTCCCTTCTTGAGTCCCGGTCAAGATCCCACTTACGGCCGAGAATGCACAAAACCCCCTACCTTTCCATCTGTTTCAGTTCAATTCAGAGATGTTAAATCATACTGAGAAAGGACTTCCCAGACGTTCTTTTAATTCACGAAGAACAACCGGTGGGGGGTGAGTCACCTTAGTGCAGTCCTCAGTGACTTCTCCTTCGGCCGTGGGTTCCGGGGACAGGTGCACACCCCCTGGGCTGCCGGAGCCCAATCCTGTGGGAGCAAGGGTGGGGGGTGGTGAGGAGCACCGGCCGGACTGTGTCTGCCCACCTCGTCCCAGTTTGCCCTTTCTGTGTCCCGCATCCCTCCCGGCACGACATGACGGGCCACTGGCAAGGAGCCAAGTTTATTTCTGTCCGTTCCTCCCTTCTTGCCTCCCTTCCTTCCCAGCAGGATGCGCTTGAAAATTGTGATCACTTCCCAGGAAGAGTTTTGCTCCTGTTTCGATCCAAGCGTTCAGAAATCAGGTGTTTGTGAAGATACCACAGCACCAGCGTGTAACGTGTAAGCATGTTTTCCTATCGGAAGCCGGCTCCGCGGGCTGGGG
Source organism: Lynx rufus (assembly GCF_022079265.1). Lineage (NCBI taxonomy): Eukaryota > Metazoa > Chordata > Mammalia > Carnivora > Felidae > Lynx > Lynx rufus. The sequence continues at coordinate 7,427,684 of NW_025814824.1, forward strand.
CAGCCGGCCGGGGAGCAGCCACGTTAGAAGCCATGTTACTTGCAGTCAGTTTGGCCAACACGTCTCACAGCCTTATTGCTGATGTTCCGGTCACACACGCCACCCGCTGACCCTCGCGGTCAGAGTTCCTGCCAAAGTTGCTTCTCAGCCTTAGCGCCGACGCCTAAATACTGAAGAAAGGGCACCGCTTTCTGAGCATGTATTTTAAGGAGGGGACATTCCTCCTGCTCCTCCACAGCTTCTCCACTGACTCCCTCTGTTACAGGCTGGTCATCCTGAGAGGTCTGTCCTTGCTTGGGACACTTCCCCCGCTGGGAATCTCCCCAAACTTCGGAGCGGGGGAAGTCAACCCCACCCGCTTTTATAGACCCTATTTGGTCATCTGCACTCTGGAAAGACTTGGGGACCACCTCCGCCCGAGGTTTCTGCCTTCTCAGGCTTCTCCGAGTGCTTGTCCTCTCTTTCTATCCCTCACATTACATTTATATATCGCCTTGTACTAATAGTGTGTGTGTGTGTGTGTGCGTGTGCAAGCATGCGTATGCGCCCTCAAATAGACTGCCAGCTTCTCGAAGGCAGGGAGGGCGTACCTTCTATCTGCTCCACGGCGCACAGGGCCCACACTGCATCATCTGTTGATTGAAGTGCACAGTGCCTGCTCCGTCCTGCTACAGAGCAAAGAGGGGTCAAGGAACAGTCAGAACAACTCTTTGAACTGGTTGTAGTTGCTTCCCTAGAACCAGACCGGCGTCTCTCTTTAGTCCGCCCAAGCCAACTCCTAACTGCCGTGCAGAGACCAGCGCAAGGCCAGGCGCTAATAACCGGCCTTCGAAACATCTGAGTCGTGGTACGGGGGGGGGGGGGGGGGGAAGGAGACTGGAACGACTTAGCGGTTTCTGAAAAAGTGTTCAGAGAAGAATAAAGGCCAAGCTGACTGTTTCTTCAGCGCTGGGGACCAGATGACAGGCATGTGAGGGCTGATTGAATGGTCGTTCCTCGACACTGAAAGCGTTTTGCAATGTGATTGTTTGGCTTGTGGATCTGGTGTCAGAAAATCTCCTGGGCCGCGTTGCCCAAGAGGGAGGCCTCCGCGGTTCCCTGTGCTGGTTAAGTGTTTGTGTTCACTTTAGTTATCATCTGATCGTATGCCAGCTGGTAATGGGATTGTAGTGGCTTTGCACAACAATGGAGTCCTCCAAGGGCTGAGAAAACATGACAGAAATGGTGAGTGGCAGAACCCTTAGATGTCTCATTTAATGCTGGGTGATTGAGTGCATCCATGTGGAGGAGTTTTTTCAAGTCAGCATCAGAGCAGAGAAATTGCAGGAAAACATCAGAGCCTTCCCCGAGTGAGATGGGATGGGTGGGCCAAGGCAATTACTGCAAACGAGCTCGGGACTCTCAAGGCAGAGGACTTGCGTTGTTTTTCCGCATTGGGGAGCCACACTGTCACTTCACGTGAAGTCTTGTAAAACGCCCCCGTGGCGCTTCTGGTCTGATGTATGCTGCTGACGCTCATTCTGGCCCTTTGTTCTGTTTAGGAGCATATAATTCTTCTCGTTGATTTAGTGTGAAGTGGAAACGAGAAAGTAAAGGAATCACAAAACGTAAGGTCCCCCTGTTGAAAGAAAATGAGACGGTTTGGCCAGGAGCTCTCTTGCAGAAACAATGGAAATTCCAGTAGTTTCTGGTCCTCCCTGACTTCGTGGCCGACTCCATATAAACTAGCTTCAGATGTGTGGAGCTTTTTCTTGGACGACGGTGCTGTGTGGCCATTGACTTTCTGGGTGAGGGGTGGTTGGGGTCAGCCAGTCATTCACTGCACTCAATTTACTCTGAAAGTAATGAACTTCGAGTGGAAAATATGACCAATCTTTGAATTAGCATTTGGTGCCTTAACCAGAGAAGAAATGTTATGTGCAGGAAGGTTGTAATTGAACCATGCATTTAATAGCCTACCACAAAACCACCTTTGAATTTGATAGGCCTGTATAATTGGGACAGAATTTATCAGCTGTACAGTATTTACCAAGTTCCTATTTATCAGGGCCAGATTGGTTATGCCAGTTCTTGTGGAGAGAAGTCTTTGTGATTGTTGTTGAACTTCTTTGTAGACAGTGGGGGAGAAAACACAACGTAACTTTATCTATAGGGTAGGGGAGAATGGAGAGAGGGTGTTTTTGGCTTCGCGAAAGGTGAAATATTTCAGATAGAACATTGTGATATTTCTAGAGTGGACCTGTGTAGTCCAGGGGATACCGCAAACGAGTTTCCTTCGTCTTTCTGGGCTGCTGTGGTTCACGGTTACTATCTGGTTAACAGAACTTGACAGGACTGTGCATTCTCTTGGTCTTGTATGGGTTTCCAGGAAAGGCAGCATGGTGGACGGAAGGTTGATAACAAGGTCACAATCTCTATCTGGAATATTCTACCTCGTCACCCCCTCAAAACCCCTTTCGTCACGTGCCCGCACATACACTCTTATGTGGCGTGGTGCGCTAACTCTAATGTGTCCCTTAGATTTCCTCTCAGACGCCACTTCTGTGGGGACCTTTGCCTAATTTCCAGGATCACCACCCTGAGCTCTCATCCCTAGACTCTGTTTCTCTCTCTGTAGCGTTGACCTTACTTGTAATTAAATCATGGACTGTATAGACGATTGTTGATCATCTGTCAACTCGGCTGGAAGGACAGCTCCAACAGGGACAGGTCTGTCTTCGAGTTGTCCAGTACACAGTGACATCTTCTGAGTAAGAAAGCACTTGATGAGGGGCCCCCGGGTGGCTCGGTCAGTTGACCGTCCAACTCGTGACGTCAGCTCAGGTCATGATCCCACAGTTCGTGAGTCTGAGCCCCACGCCGGGCTCTGCACTGACAGTGCAGAACCTGCTTAGGATTCTCTCTCTCTCTCTCTCTCTCTCTCTCTCTCTCTGTGCCTCCCCTGCTCACTCTCTCACTCTCTCAAAATAAATAAACTTATAAAAAAAAGAAAGCGCTCGATGAATGTTTGTTGAGGGAGTGCACGGACAAGTGAGTGAACAGCTGAACTGTTTCAGCTCCACCAGGACTCAGCCCTGTCCCCATGGGTCCGTCTCCAGGTGTCCCTGGGTTTCAGTGCACATGTACGTCTGCACTTTGAAGGCACTGGACTGGCCGATTTCTGTATTAGTTTTCTGTGTCCACAGCCAAGCATCACGATTGGGGGGCTTAAAATAACAGAAAATAACTCTCTCACGGTTCTGGAGTCCGGAAGTGTGAAATCAAGGCGTTAGCCGGGCCGAGCTGGCCCTGGTAGTTCTAGGGAAAATCCCTCCTTGCCTCTTCCTTTTTTTTTTTTTTTTTTAATGTTTATTTATTCTTGAGAGAGAGAGAGCACGCGCATGAGCAGGGGAGGGGCAGAGAGAGAGAGGGAGACGCAGAATCCGAAGCAGGCTCCAGGCTCTGAGCTGTCAGCACAGAGCCCGATGCGGGACTTGAACCCACGATCCGTGAGATCCTGACCCGAGCCGAAGTCGGACACTCCACCGCCTGAACGACCCAGGCGCCCCCAGTACTTTGAATTTTAATCGTGACTGCTTCCTTGGTTATGGGCAATAAAAATCACAACACTGTCATCAAAATAGAAAACATGCAAGGGAAAATGGAGTCTGCTGTGGACGTGGTTTTTAAACTTGTAGCTACCTTGAAGTCTGTCACTTCTTCTGAGAGGGATGCACTGGTGTTTGGAGGGCTGAGGACATGAGACATCATGGGCCACCAAAGGACCCCAAATAATTGATGGGTGTCACCACACTGTGGCCCAAACTATCACAGAGAGCTGGAGAGTCCCCAAAGAAAGGCCACATTTTTACTCTAATCCTATACAGGAAACCAGGGACAAGATCCAGCATGTGAACAGGTATTGGAAGGAAACAAAGTTCAGGCAAAGTGGGGCTGGGACCCACCAGGTCCCCACATTTCCTGACAGCTCACGAGGGGATGTCTTAGTTTGCACACAAATGTGAGGAGGGATATTTTTGCATGAGAGTTAAAAAGACACAAATCCCGGGGCACCTGGGTGGCTCAGTCGGTTAAGCATCCTACTTCAGCTCAGGTCATGATCTCGTGGTTCACGAGTTCGAGCCCCACGTCGGGCTCTGTGCTGACAGCTCAGAGCCTGGAGCCCGCTTCCCATTCTGTGTCTCCTCTCTCTCTGTCCCTCCCCCACTCGTGCTGTGTCTCAAAAATAAACAAACATTAAAAAAAAACTAAAAAAAAAAAAAGATTGGAATCTCAATGTCCTCAAGAAATTGTATGTCTAAACAGAAGCATCAAGAAAAGTCTGTACGTTCAGTTCCTTTAGAGAATGATTGCAGAGTTAGGAATGATTTTTGTTGTTGTTGTTTGTGGCCCATGACACGGATGAAAGCATAAATGCAGAATTACTGAGAAGAATTGGGTTCGCCTGGATTTCTAGTCCCTACATTAGGTGTCCATACTGTGCATTGGCTTCTTCCACCCCCAGGCCTCGAATAGCCATCAGCCGTTGCCTTGTTACCTCGCGAGGTTTCTTTGGTGCTCTCACGCACCAGGCCATTCAGACTGTGCAGAGAGAGAGACCGGAGCTGGGGCAGACACAGCCCCACACCCGGCGGGTTTGCAGCCTACCGAGTCGGGAGGAGTAGGTAATGGGGACCGTGGGTGAACCCCTGTATTTAGGAAATTGCTTTGAATGCCACCTGTGAAGGTTAGGAGGGGTTTCGTTGTGTGTTTCAAACTTTTTTTTTTTTTTCATTCTCCCCACGATGTTTGTTTTACAGGCAGGATTTCTGCAAATGGAAGGGAAAAAAAAAATCTCAGTGCCTCTAATACTTCCCCCTCTCCTGTCACCTTTCCGACTTCTCCTGCCAAAAGTAATCATTTTTAATGAGAATTCTCAACCATAAAAATCTGACTTTTGAAAGCAGTGCTGGAAAGAGAGACCAGTCTCTTGGCGGGTGTGTCAAAACAATAAAAAAAAAAAAAAGTGTTCAGAGCAGATCTGCCCAGTTTCCCATGAAAACCTTGAGTTTTCTGAAAGTCATAGCGGATGAAACGTGGAGTACGGGAACAAGGTGTCTGGCCCACCCAAACCGAACCCACCAGATGAAAGCAATTCACCAAAAATCGATTCGAAAATAACGACCATATGGCAACTCCCTCCTAATCGATGGGCCTGCCCGGGCGGGAGACCCAGGCCCGGAGCAGCGCAACTCCTGACTCACCAGGGGGGGGGGATGCCAGCTTCTGGGTCCCTCCCCTGCCTGGGCAACTGTATATTCTCAGCGCCCTGGGGGTGGGCTTCCTGTCACATGTGGGGGTCAGGGAGCACATTGTGCTGCACAGCCCAGCCCAGCCCAGCATCTGCTCACCGAGGCCGTGTTCGTAGGACACGTTCAATGCCGCGTGCCTCTCCCAACACACGGCGCCATATCTTCTGGGTCTTTCCGTCTTGCTTCTGCTTTCATCTGCCGTGTGACTATGAAATCCTTAAGGACAGGGACCCTGCTTCTTAATGAGCCTTTCTCTCCCCAGGCCGAGCACAGTGCGCTTGCACGCGCGTGCACACACACGCACACGCACATACACACACTCAAACACACAACAGATTTGCTCCGCGATCAGGTCAGCAGTCGCTCGCTCCTTTCTCTGGCCCTGGGAACACTTCATGCAAACTTCCACGCTAGCACTTGGCGTGCGTGGGCCTGGCATGTATTTTAGGGTTCTTCTCTTACTGCGGAGATTTGCAAAAAGGGTCTTTCAAAGCCTTAGGGTTCTGCGGGTGTGGGAAGAAGTGTGAGCAAGTGGTGAACCCCCTGGGCACACCCCTTCTCCACACACCTGGCCATCTTGAAAGGCTCCACTTCTACCTGGTTCGTATTTTGGAATTTTCTTTGGAAATAAATGCTCTGTTGTAGATACATATGTACACACACACACTCACACAGTGTATGTGTGTGTGTGTGTGTGTGTGTATATATATATATATATATATGTGTGTGTGTGTGTGTGTGTGTGTGTATATATACATACACATACATACATACATACATACATACATACCAGTGCATCATTACTCCCAGGAACACTTTCTTGATGGTACGATTTTAGTATCTTGATCGAGTCAGTTGGTTCCTAAGTTAGCATTTGGTCTGGATAAAAAAGGACTTGCTCCGGCTATTTTAAGCGGGAGGGAATTTCATACAGGAAGTTATGTCTTACACACCCATTGGACAGGCTGGTGGAGGAAGGGTCAGGAAAGAGTGCATCTGGCTTTCCAAAAACGAAGAGGCTGCAGAAATGAACAGAGACAGCCACAGATGACCTCCATCGCTGACGGCACCGAAGCAGGTGATTTGCAGGAGGTCTCGAAGCTGAGGCAGACTTCCCACTTGTGCCCACGCACGGCTGCGTTGGTCTGTCCTGGAGGGGAATCAGGGCTTCTCCTTCTCTTCTGTTTTCCAAATTGTGCACAGACGCCCCTCACAGGTGGGCTGTAGGCCGGAGCCCTGCCAGTAGGGACTGTGGGAGAACGGAGACTTTCCTGGGCTCCTCTGGGGTACGGGGATGCCCGACCGTGAGCCATGGCACTGTGAGAGTTTTCCCTGTATGAAATAATTGCCATTTGGGGCCACCTCATAAAGTTGTGTTCTGTTGTTACACTCCCATTTTACAGCTGAGGACACAAGCACAAAGGTTGGACGACATGGCCAAAGGTATCTGTCTAGTGAGCGACAGAGTTGGGATTCCATTGACCCAAGCAGTCTCAGGCCTGGGCTCTTGACCTTGATGCCAGTGGTTTCTCAGTTGGGAGTTCCGTTGGGGACAGGGGCCACGTTTGGAGATGTTTTTGAGAGTTGGGGGTGGCTTTGCTGCTGGAGTCTAGTGGGGCGAGACCGGGGACCTGCTGACTGTCTCTCAGTGCACGGGACAGCCCCCCACAATGAAGAATTATCTGGCGCTGAGGTTGAGAACATGTCCTCTGCACCCCGCTGAGCAGGTTGGCGAAGGAAAACTTGAGCGCAGAAGGGGTTTGTTGTGTTGCTTCGCGCCCGCCACTTGAGAGCCCCCTTTGTGTCCTGTGCCCTGGGTCAGGGCGCAAACCCCTCTCCCTTCCCCCTCCCCCAGCCCTGCAAGGAGCTGCTTTCTGTCTGTAGTGAATCCAGGTGGACCTGGCCGAGGTTGGGGATGGGACCACCCCCACCCCCGTTCCTGAGACTGCCAGATCCCTCAGGTCCGGCCCCCACTTCCAGGGGCGCCCAGAGTGGTCTTCACAGGCAACACTTGGCCTCTTCCTTCTCCTCCTCACTCTGTCCAGAACCGCTGGTCCTCTGCCGGATATAACGCAGACCTGCTGGGAGCATCAGAGCCAACTTTGGCTCCCCCCGTGGCTCTGGCGACCCAGCTAGCATGAGTGGGTGGCCACCCCTTCCCAAGGACGGTGCGCCTGGGGCCGCTCCCACTTCTGCGCTCTGCCGGGCGGCCGTGGCCTCGTGGAGGGCTATAGGACACGGGGCTTGGACCACGGGCTGCACCCCGCTGACGGGCAAGGACACCACCCACCTTCTTGAGCGGCAGCTGGCACCTGTCACACGTGTCCTGGTGGCATCTCTGTTGGAAGTGAGGAGTGATCCGTGCCAGCTGGCCTGTCAGCTGTCACAATAAACAATGAGCACGAGCCACCTTGTGTCTGCGGCACAGCTGAGGGGCTGTCTTTGTGCACGGGCTGTGCGAGGGAGGTGGACAGCCTTCTCATGCTCCATATGAGCAATTTCCATTCTGTTGTTTTCTCTCACACATGGTGTTCGGGAACAGCTCTGGAAGCAGTGGGGTGGGAGAGAGAGAGAGAGAGAGGGAGAGGGAGAGACGGACTGACTCAGTGTTTTCACTTAGATTCTCTGAGATTCATCTACAGATTCATCCATCTTCTTGTGAAGAACAGAAATGTCTCTTGTAAGCTCAGAATGTCAACCTGTCGAGACCCATGATGCTGCGAAGTACGCTGGGCTGAGTTACCCCTCTGCTGGGGTCAAGTGCATGATCGTGGTGGAATCACCTCACTTCTCCTTCTCCCCATGTCCTCATCTGTAAAATGTAGACACCATCATTTCACACGCTGCTCCCAGCTCTAAACATCAGTGGTTTTAGAGTTCGTGGCATTGAGGTGAGGGCCGGAAGCTCCCGGGTCCCCGACCCGCGGTCCGTTGGACTGTGTCGCAGGGCTTACATAAGCAGACATGCCGAGCATGTCCCATGTGAATTGCTCACGGTCTGGACGGAGAGATGACCACAGAGTGCTCTGAGAGTCACCAACAGAGATTAGTCTTTGCCCCCCGTGTTCAAGATGTCAAGTTGAACCTGAAGGAGCGCTTGAAGGTGGGGTAACCCACACAGAATTCTACAGGCGCTGCTCCTTTTATGCGGGGGTGCTGCGTGAGGGGCTGGGCTTTGAACCTCTGGAAGCTTCTGCCTTCCTCTTCACCCAGGAACAGAATGAATGCAGGGAAAGGTGCTGCCCACTGTGGTCAGGATCAAGTGCTCGTGTTGAAGGCTGATGGCAACTTCTAAGCCTGCCTGAAGGACTGGACTTGTCCTGACCAAGCGGTTCAGAGACGCCAAACAAATCTACCTGTAGGGCCTACTGTGAGCCAGCGACCGTGCTTTGCACTGGGCTTGTGGAAATGACCCTGAGCCGTCTGGTGGCATGCCCTTCCGAGCCCCATACAGACTAGGCCAGACCCCCTTTCAGCCACCCAGAGGGCTTTTGCTGTCAGTGGACTTTCCAGAGACTGGGAAGAGTTGGTCAGAGTTAAGTGTAAAATAGAACGGAAGCAACCAGGGAATGAAAGGGTTTTCTTGGTCAGGTAGGAGCTTAGCTGCAGAGGGAGCATGGACATAACAGCCCTGGTGTGTGCAGAGAAAGGCACGCTGACACCAGGCTGGCCTCACAGAGGGCTGGGGTGACACCCAGCGGCGTGCGAGGTGGGAGGTAACCCTCAAAAGTCTGCCATTGCCTCCCAGGTCTCAGTTCTCCACAGCAAGAGTACACATAGATACCTTTTTTAAAAAAAATTTTTAATGTTTATTTATTTTTGAGAGAGAGATACAGAGCACGAGTGGGGAGGGGTAGAGAGAAGGGGACACAGAATCTGAAGCAGGCTCCAGGCTCCGAACTGTCAGCACAAAGCCTGATGTGGGGCTCGAACTCACGTGAGTTGAGCTGAAGTCGGACACTTAACCAACTGAGCCACCCAGGCGCCCCCACGTAGATATTCTTGATTAAATGCTATGGATAGATATACTTTCCTTTTAATTATACATCCGTGTGTCTTCTCTTTCTTTTATGTCTGTCTGCTTTGTATATGTGGGCCTGTGTGTGCGTGCAGGATTTGACTGTATCTTCAATTTTTTCGTAGGCTCTGAAATTCTACCACTAGGTATTTATTCCCTTCATTTCTTTAGGCTTGTCTTAAACGGTCAGTGAATCCCCATTGAAATCCCAACCATCCTGGGGATGTCTGAGCAGGATGGATACACCTCTTAGTGCTGGGGGAGAACTGAAGGGGGTGGCATCCAGACAGGGTTGAAGCTGGCACCAGGATGAAGGGGAGCGCCTTTGAACCAGAAAGAGAGAAAGGGACACAGAGACGTTGGACTTTATTTCTCACATTAGTGTGCCAGACGTGGGGGGCAAGGGTCACACCATCTCAAGCTGAGATCTTGGCTGTTTCGCTGTCCAGTCAGGGCTCTTTGCTACTACTTACCCTAATCCTAGATGTCCCCTGTCTTTTGGGGGCCCCGGGGTAGGGCAGCACCCATCAGGCTCAGGCAGGGCTGAGCCAAGTACCAGAAGACCCTGTTGCGTACTTGGATTGACAGCTGGTTTCCCGAGATTTTCTCCCAGCAGTGCTTTCCTCTAGGAATATGAGTCAGACCCTCGGTCACGAGGCTTCTTCAGCATAAACGAGAACTTCCAGGTGAATCCCAGCAATGCTTCAGGCTACCGGTCAGTGTTCACCATTCATTTTGGTCACCTTCATGACGCTGGGCCTTGGCTGTAACCTTCTCCTCTTCCTCGGGCAGCTTGGATCCAGAAGGACTTCCTGGAACATCTGTCACCCTGCAGTGTTTTCGTGGGTCAAGGAGCACCACTGGGAGTTTCGACAGACCTTCTGTTTACTCTGGTACCCTTTCCTTTACCATTACTGAAATTGGAACTCTGCCCGGAACTGTTGAGCTTTAGAAGAAAGAGTGTGGTTTGAGGACCAACCCACCTGGATTTTAAATCCTAGCTCCATCACTTGCCCGCTCAATAAGTGTGGGCAGTTCTTTGCCACCCCCGACGTTTTCATGGTCTGCGTGTGCTTGGTGACTCTTAGTTCACAGGATTGGTCTGAGGACCCAGTGACTATAGAGCGCCAGACATTGGGTAGTGAAGGAGCGACGTCTTGCTTCTCCCCCCTTTCCCCACTCGTCACCCACAGACAGGCTGCCCCAGGTCATCAGCTGTTCATCTCAGAAATACGCCTACGACGTGACTTGAATTCAGAGATGACACATTTTTTAATAATCTGGCCCACAGCTAAGTTATATTCTCATTGGCTGGTTTGACCCTCTGCTCTATTTCCAAAATTTCCATATGGACGGTTCAATGTGATGTGGACATACTCCAGTTTTCTTGAAGCATGTGACTAACGCTAGTCAAAACCAGTGCTCCGAAAAATCCGTAAAAAGAGCTCTCATGCAGTTTACCTGTCAGGCAAGGAGTGTGAAAGACGGAATTGACAACAAAGGGCCTAACAGTGTAGATCCGGGCGGGAGAATATGCGTTCTCCCGAATTATTTTGGCAGCTTTTGTGGGAAGTCTGATGGAAGCAGGGACGGGAGGAAGGTAGCTCCCATGTTTTCTTCCCGTAATAGCTGGGAATTGAGGGGTGAGGCGGCGGGCAGGAAGGGCCCGTGTGGGTCTGTAAAGGTGCAGTGTCCATGTGCACATGTGCATGACTTTGATCTTTGCGTTGTCTCACGTTTCTGCTCATCCTGGGGCATTCAGACCATAGTTAGTACTATACTGATTCCACAAATGGCTACCAGACAAATGACTGGAAGAAAAATCCCACAGATCCCCGGATAGACTTGGTTGCCTGACACATGTGTGTTCTCTCTCTTCTGGACGAGAAGCTCCTGCAGATAGTGACAGTGTCATTCTCCTTGGTACGGAGGTACCACCGTGAATTCAGACATTCTATTCTTGGCTCACGTTTAGGTTATTTTCAGATTGTCTTGCTCTTACGGTGTTTGACGGAAAATCCTAATAACAGCTAACATTTAAACAGTGCCTAATACTTGCTGGCCCAAGGCCTTTGCAAAGATAATTAATTGAATTCTTTCAACAAGTCTATGAGGTAGTTACTATTCTTACCACCATTTTACTGATGAATAAACTGAGGAATAGAGATCCAGGAAGCCCAGGGTCACAGGTAGAAAATGGCGGAAGCGGGAAGGAGTAGGATTTGAACTTGGTGCAGTGACGCTCCTGAGGCCATGTTCTCACCCACTCTGCTACTCTGGCTCCTATCGGCCTGTTGTGTGCATGCGTGTGTATTCGTGGGTATATCCCTATGTGAATGGCAAGGCATACTTTTAGTGTCTAGCAGGAGGTTAAATTCTTAGCAGTGACATTGTTCCAAAAAGGGTGGGCGCGTTTGAAATTTTGATAATTATTGCCAAATTTCCCACTCCTCTCCAACCCCCGAAAATAGAATGCACCAATTTACTCTCTTGCAACAGTTATTTCAAGACATATTTTGCTGCGCTAGGTGCCACAGAGAATATTGAATGCAGAAGTGGCAACACAAAAATGTGTGAAGGTAGGAGCTGAAGTTTGCATCTTTCTGACGGCATTCCCGAGGAGATGGGAGAGATCACCACGGGAGCGTCGTCATCCAGAGGGTTAGAACCACAGCCTGTAGAGGGAGGACCTGTGGTTTTTAATTCTACTTTGACCTTGCCGTGATTCCTTGGGAGGGTAACTTGACGTCATTTATTCCCTCAGTCTCATTTTAAATTTTATGTCATCACAGATGGACTACACGAGAGAGCCAGGACTCCGATCTAAGTGTGTTCAAAACTCCATATTCTAATTCTAGTAGATTGGGGGGCACTGATCGATATCTCACAGGGTCATGGCAAGGATTGAAGGGATTAACATGTCAGGATCTCACAGAACCTGCTCAGTACGTCAGTCCGCAGCTCGGTCAGGTGCTCTCTGAAACCCCACAGCCAATCAGTGCCCCCTTTTCCAGTATCCCCGACCAAAGCGAAAGACCCGCACAGTGGACTGCCGCCCCTGGTTGCACTAACGACTTGCTCGGTGACACAGAACGTCCCCAAACTGTACTTTCCCTGTAGACCGGTCTTTCCGGTCTCTCCCAAAAAATTGCAAGCTCTGTTCACACTTTAGTATCTGTCTGGATGTTCCCTTAAGCCTTCGTCTTTTGGATGACTTTGTTACTAGCTGTTAACTCATTCTCCAACTTTGTCTCTGAAGACGTTTTTGGTGTTGGTGGAGGAATTTGAATAATTCATGTATTAAAGTCGTCCCACTACTCCATCACCTGAAACTGCCCTTCTCTGGTGACCTGTCAAAATGTCAAGGAACTTCTTCATCTTACCATCCTTGGTCTGGTCTCCAATCCATCAGTAAAAGGGAGAGTTTTTTTGTTTTTGTTTTTCTTAATTGAATTATATTACTTCGGTATACTAATATAACAATATTACACGTTTTAAGTATACAACAGAGTGATTCAACAGTTCTGTATATTATACAGTGCTCACCATGACAAGTGTGGTCACCATCTGTCACCATATGAAGTTATTACAATATTATCAACTCTGTTCCCTACACTGTACTTTTCCTCCCCATGACTTACTGATTTTATAACTGGAAGTTTATAACTCTTAATACTCTTCCCCTATTTTGCTCATCCTCCTATCCCCCTCCCCTCTGGTAACCAACATTTTACATATATATGAGTCTGTTGCTGTTTTACTGTTCATTCGTTTTGTTTTTTAGATTCCATATATAAGTGAACTCATACGGCGTTTATCTTTCTCTGTCTGACTTATTTCACCTGAGCATAATACCCTCTAGGTCCATCCCTGTTGCTACAAATGGCAAGATCTCATTCTCTTTATGTTCTGGTGATATCCCACTGTCTATATACACCACATCTTCTTTATCCATTTGTCTGTCAACGGACACCTGGGTTGCTTGTGTATCTTGGCTATCGTAAATAATGATGCAGTAAACGTAGAGATGTATATATGTTTTCAAATTAGTGTTTTCACTTTCTTTGGGTAAATACCCAGCAGTGGAATTACTGGATTGGGTGGTATTTTTATTTTTAATTTTTTGAGGATCTCCATACTGTTTTCCACTGTGGCTGCACCAGTTTGCATTCTCACCAAGAGTGTAGGATGGTTCTCTTTTCTCCACATCCTCACCAACACTTATTTCTTGTTTTTTTGATAGTAGCCATTCTGACTGGTGTGAGGGGGTATCTCGTGGTTTGCATTTCGCTGGTGATTAGTGATGCTGAGCATCTTTTCATGTGTCTGTTGGCCGCCATCTTTATAACTTTAGTAAAAATGTCCATACAGGTCTTCTGCCCATTTTAAATTAGATTATTTGTGAGGAGTTGGTTTTGTTTTGTTTTGGTGTTGTATGAGTTCTTTATATATTTTGGATATTAACCCCTTATTGAAAAACTTGTTTGCAAATAATATTTCTGTTCAGTAGGTTGTCTCTGTGTTTTGTTCATGGTTTTCTTTGCTGTGCAAAAGTTAGTTTTATGTAGTCCCAATAGTTTATTTTCTCTTTGGTGTCCCTTGCCTGCAGACACATAAACAGGAAACTGTTGCTAGAGCTGATACCCAGGAGTTTACTGCCTATGTATTCTTTTAGGAGTTTTATTATATTAGGTTATATGTCTTTTTTTTTAATGTTTGTTTATTTATTTACTTATTTATTTATTTTTAATATGAAATTTATTGTCAAATTGGTTTCCATACAACACCCAGTGCTCATCCCAACAGGTGCCCTCCTCAACACCCAACACCCACCCACCCCTCCCTCCCACCCCCTGTAAACCCTCAGTTTGTTCTCAGTTTTTAGGAGTCTCTTATGTTTTGGCTCTCTCCCTCTCTAACCATTTTTTTTCTTTCCCCTCCCCCATGGTCTTCTGTTAAGTTTCTCAGGTTAGTACTTGGATGGGAGGTCATACGTCTTTAATCCATTTTGAGTTCATTTTTGTGTATAGTGTAAGAAAGTGGTCACATTTCATTCTTTTGCATGTCGCTGTCCAGTTTTCCCAACACCATTTGTTGAAGAGACTATCTTTCCCCCGTTATATATTCTTGCCTCCTTTGTCATAGATTATTGACCATATAAGCATGGATTTATTTCTGGACATTTTTTCTGTTTTCTTCATCTATGTGTTTGTTTTTGTGCCAGTGCAATACTGTTTTGATGACTGTGTCTTTGTAATATAGCTTGAAATCTGGGATTGTGATACATCCAGCTTTGTTCTTTTTTCTCAAGATTGCTTTGGCTATTTGGGGTCTTTTGTGGTTCCATACGAATTTTAAGATTATTTGTTCTAGTTCTGTGAAAAACACTACAGGTATTTCGGTAGCAGTTGCATTGAATCTAAAGGTTGCTTTGGGTAGTATGGACATTTTCACAATAACAGTGTTTCCAAAACATGAGCATGGAAAAGGGAGGGGTTTTTTGGCTCTTTTTTTTTTTTTTAAATTATTCCCTCATTCCCCTGAAAGAACTTGTAATTCCCCTTTTATATCCTGTAACTTGTATTTATTTGTTAATGTCTGTTACTTAATAAAAATCTGGGCCTCACAAGGACAAGAACTGGGATTTCTCTTTGTCTCCATTTCTAGAACTATGCCTGTCTTTCAGTAGGTTGTCCACATAGGTCATGACTTCAGCCTCTAAACGTTTTGGCTCCCTTGGACACTACCATAGTAATAATAGCCATCATAAATGGAATCTTCTAACTAAAAGGCTCATTTTAGATCTCTGTCTTGGCCACAAAAGATTTACCAAAAAACCTTCACAAATCTGAAATCTTATATTTTATGACGTGCGCACCAAAGAGACAATTGTAGGAAGTGGCTAGATGAATTTCATTTTTGGAGTAAGCTTCGATCTCCTTGACATTGATTTCCTCTAGACAGTTCACTGTGATCCGGATTATTGCTCTAGGAATTTTACGTTACATGTAGTGTCCCAAATATGGGAGCATTTTATTCGTAATCTCCTCTAATAGTGCTCTGAGTTGATTTGGTTTTCAGGTTTGCAGAATGACGAGGGGGAGACTTAGAGGTGGTCCCTTCATGTCAGAAGGAGTAACTGGGTGCTTGAAAGTCTCAACTTGATTGCCACTGCCAGTTCTTCAATGTGTGTTTGTAGCATGTAATTCCGTGAGACCGAGGCAGGGAAGGTGGATGTTTCTAATTTTTCAGCATTTTGTTTTCAATGTGTAGTTGGATAGCAGTGACTGAAGTTTGGGTTTCAGTTGCTTCCTCCTTTCATGCCCTCTTCTCTCCTTCCTGGCCCCCTTTCCCCCATTCTCTCCTTCTCTGTCCCTCTCCCTCTCCCTCCCTCCCCCCCTCTCTCTTTTTCCCTCTTATTTTCTTTGTTTACTTTTTTCCTTTTTATATGTAGCAATGCGTGGAACTATGTGCTAAGGAGGATTCTGTTATATTTTCTGAAGCCTCAGTGTTCTGGCTGCTTTTGGTAACAGGTGCTACCCGAGAAAGGTCATGTACTAGTTGGGCGTGCCCTCAGCTGCAAGTAACACCAAACCACACTGCAGGGGCTTGAACAAACAGGAGCTGTATTGTTCTCACAAAACCAGAAGTTTCCAGGGATAGGCAGTTATTGGCTTTGGCTCCATGACTCAGCAATATCAGAGCCTGTCTTTGACGTTCTCTTGGCCTTTTGCTCACGATAGCGACACAGTGAATGCAGGCTTAACCATCACCGCCCATTTTCAAGGTAGTAAGAAGGAAATGGTCACACTGGTCACATCTTCCCCTTTTCCAGGGAAGCAGTTTTCCTCAGACTTTCTCCCAGCAGACATCGGCATACACCTGCTTTTCCAGAACTGGGTCATGCTGCCGTCCCTCATTGCAAGAGAGTCTGGGGAAGGGTGTTTGACTTTCTAGCCACTGCAGGATGAGGCTGCAAGGGAGTGAGTTGGGAATGGCTTCCGGGTAGCTAACCAGCATTGTCTGCCACAGCCAACAAATATCCCGTTAATGCAGATCGTACCAGAGTACAAAGGGATAGCCGGTGAGGCATGAAGATCGTTTCAGAGATGAGAGCATTTGAGTGTTTGCCGGAACACTGCCGGGGCAAGATAGCACAGCCAGGAATGAAGTCTAAAAGGAGTCCATGAGTTTTCTATTGCTGCCGTAACATTTACCACAAACTTAGTCTCTTCAAACAATATAGATTTGTCATATGCCACCTTTCTGGAGATCAGAAATCCAAAACAAGTTGTAGTGAGCTTACTGGGAGAATGTCACAGGGCCTCCTCCTTCTGGAAACTCTGAAGAAAGAATCCTTGCCCTTTTTAGCTTCGGAGAGGTGACTGCATTCCACGGCTCATGATGCCTTCCTCACATTCCTCCAACTTCTTGCTTCCATCGTCACAGCATCTCCTAACTCAGATCCTCCTGCCTTTGTCTTGGGAGGCCCCTTGTGACGACATGAGGCCTGCCTAGAGAATCCAGGATCATCTCTCCAGCTCAAGACGCTTCCTTTAATCAACCTGCAGGTTCCTTTGACCATGTCACGGAATGTATCACAGGTTGCGGGGGTAGAACGCGGACATGGCCGGAGGGGCCAGTGTTCATCCTGCCACAGTGGGACGAGCAGGAACCACCCAGGAAGGCCACAAAAAGATGTCCATGGGAGAATGATAGTACATCTGTCCACCAAAGAATAGGGGCCAGCGTAGCGAGAATAAAGTTGCATCTGAGTGGCGTAGCTGTGTTATGAAGATGATCCTTACTCGTTTTTCTGTGTGGTTTGCTGAAAGCTAGTATCTGAGAGATGAATCATTTTAAGTATTTCTTGGCATCTAATCATAAGTGGCAGATCTGGAGACGGCTTACTTGGATGCCTGAAGCTATTACGAGATTTATAAATTTAAGAGAATGCTTGATTTGAACTCTTTCTTGGGAATTTGTTCATTTTAAAGAAAAGTGCACAGCAAATAAACGTGTTTACAAACAGCTTCACGTGGGAGAGATCAAAAAGGAATTCTTGGATTAATACTTTCTATTTCCACGCACAATCTGTATTATTGCTTGGCATCATGTTGTGTAATGAATCTGGATTTTAATTGGTTGGTTTAGTTTAATCTTTTCTGAAAATTTCATAAGAATAAAATATCTCCATTTAGGTACGTATTTGGTGGGTTTTTTTAAAGAAAAAGTTTAGTTTTTGACAGGTAGCCTTAAAGGTCATAATAAATAAGAGCCGCTAAAATGATGATTTATTGCCAAAAAGCCTTGTTTGTTCAATGTTTATTTTTGAGAGAAAGGGATACAGAGTGTGAGCAGGGGTCGTAGAGAGAGAGAAATAGGGAGACACAGAATCTGAAACAGGCTCCAGGCTCTGAGCTGTCAGCACAGAGCCCGACGCAGGGCTCAGACTCACAGACCATGAGATCATGACCTGAAGTTGGACACTTAGATGACTGAGCCACCCAGGTGCCCCGTGTTTATTTGTTTAAAGAGGAAAAGAACAGTTCTTATTTGTCCCTTGGTCTGTTCATTCACTGAGTGTTCCTTCGCTGATTCATCAGACATAACTGTGTAACGTGCCATATGTGGGACACTGCAGCGAGCATAAGTATGTACATAAGTATAGCTCAATTGCAAGCTCTGTGAGGGTAGGAAATAGGGCTTGCTGCTGATGAATCCAACAGATCCAACGCCTAGCACAGTCATGACATAATGTTAACACTCGGGAAACGTTGGTTGGACTGAAATGAAAATAGAGCCCCTGCCTTGCAGAGATCTCGAAGGCAAGTGAGCTGGGACATACAAACAGACGAACTGAAGCACAGCCTTGTGAAAGCCCAGAAAGAAATATCCATCGGCAGTTTCAGGGGACGCTGTCCTAAGTATCGGGTGTTTGCTGAATTTGAAAGTAGGGGAATGGGCCAAGTCGACCCAGGAGGAGTGCGTGCCAGGCAGAGGGAACGGAGGGGCGTGGCTCAGACGTGAGCGCGGGGCTCCGATGATACAGGGCGTCGCTAGAATACAGGTGAGTGGAGGTGAGGACTGAGGGGGCAGATGGCAGGAGACAAGGTTGCAGAAGTAGCTGGAGGCCTGGTGGGGAAGAGCATAGAGCCTCCCTTGCTAGGAAGCTAGGTTTTATCCTGGAGGCAACAGGAAGCCACTAGAAGCTTTTAGGTAAAGGACTGAGAAGATCATCTTTTCTTCCTTTCCATTAAACTTTTTAGCATCGTGAAATAGATCTTATCTGCCAGAGAGTGAGTATAACATAGATGGATATTTTAAATGAAAGTGATAATAACATGACTGATGAATCGAACATCCAGCTTATGAGACAGATGATCGTCTACGTCTGTGAATCTTCTGGTGTCTCCTTCACCCTCTCTCCCCATCAGGGGAAATTGCCACTTTAATACTGTATTAATATCTGTCTTGCTTTTCCTTAAAGTTTTACCACATGTATATGCATCCCTAAAAATATATTGTTTGGTTTTGTCTGCTTTTCAAGTATGTGTAATAGAATCATGCTGAATGCATTTCCTTTATGACTTTCTTTATCGCCTCCTGTTGTTTTCAAGATTTCTCCACTTCTATCTGTGAACCTATGGATCATTAATCTTCACAGCTGTGTAATAGTTATTAAATGATTGTACCAGGTTCGGTGATCCCGCTTACCATCGTGGAAATTTGGGTCATGTCAAGTATTTTGTTACTGTGGACAGCCCTGTTTTAATTGTTCTCATACTTGTGTACGGGAGGCACGTGCAGAGAGTTTCTCTGGGAGAGAAATGCCCGAGTCCTAGTGGATCACACATCCAATTTTCTCATTGCCTTTTTAATCTTTGCCCATTTGTTGGGTATAAAATCTTCTCTCCCTAGAGTCACAATTTGCATTTTTCTGCATACTCGTGAGGTTGAGCCTCTTTTCATATGCTCATTGGCTGACTTGTATTTCTTCTGTGAAATACAAGTCTTTCTGCCTATTTTAAAGAGGGTTGTTTGTCTTTTACTGATTTGAAGGAGCCCTCCATTTATTCTGAATACTATCCTTTGGTGGATATCTTCTGCCAGTTCGTGACTTGGGTTTTTATTCACTGTAACATCTTTCGATGTGCATTCTTAATTTGAAGTTAAACAGCATTTTTTTTTTTCATGGTGGCTTGTGTTTTTCTTTATTTTACCTAGGACACCTTTCCTACGTTACGATCTTCAAAATAATGTCCTATATTTTTGCCTAAATGTGTTAACCTGTTATCTTTCACTTTTAAGTTCTTGAAATCACTTTTAAGGTTTGGAATCTTTTTCCCCCCTGCGGACGATCAGTTGTTCTGACAGCATTTTTTAACAATCCATACTTTGGCTACTCTGTAATGTATCAGGTTTCCATATATAAATGGGTCTGTTTATGGGATCTCTATTCTTTTCCATTGGTCTGTTTTTCTATCCTCATGCTTCAATATTAAATTACATAATGACTAAGACTTGTTATTTGATAGAACAAGCCCCCCAGCCTAGTTTTTCTTTAAGCCTGTCTTGGCCTCTCTTTCTGGGCTGTTTGCTCTTCTATATACATTTTAGAATAAGCTCGTCAATGTCCTTGAAAAATCCTATTTAGATTTTGATTAAAAGCTCATTGAATACTAGCTCCGTTAGAGGATCATAGCCACGTTTACAACAGTGAGCCTTCTTATTCCAGTATATGCCTTATCTCTCTATTTATATCGTCTCGAAGTTCTTTCAGGAAGTTTTATGCTTTTTCTTTTAACCTAAAAATCTTACACAACTCTTGTTAGTATGTTTCCCCCATGATGTATATTTTTGTTGTTGCTTTTATAAATGATAACTTTAACAGATTTGTATTTTAAATTCTTGAGTGGATAGAAATGCATCCTTTCTTAAGAAAGCATTCTCCCAGAGAATCCAGAAAAACAAGGATTCTCACTCATTGCTATTGAGAATGCAGAATGATTTAACCTCCATGACAGGGTACTTCATGGTAGTCAACAAACCTACATATTTCTTTACCCTTGACCTAACAATTGCACTTTTAAAAATTTACCTTTATGAAACACCTCCGTAGATTTGAAGCAACATATAGTTATTTGTTGCAGTATTCTTTGCCATGGCAAGATATGAAATTCAAATGTTTAACTCTAGAGAATAGTTGAATAACCCTGGCTCGTGCGTATAATTGAATCCCATAAAGCTGTAAAATCATGAGGAATGTTTCCATGAACTGGTACGATGTGATATCCAGGACAGCTTTTTTTTTTCTTTCTTTTTTTTAATGCAGGTTTAAGTTTATTTATTTTGGAGGGGGGGAGGGGCAGAGAGAGAGGAAGCGACAGAATCCCGAGCAGGCTCTGTACCGTCAGCTGTCACATCCATTACCTCATGCATCATACAACACGGTGGACATCTTAGTGACCACAGCTGGCAGTGTGGACGAAGAAGTGCCTGGTACCACGTACCTGGGTGATTTCAGTCTCAGGGGGAAGGAGCTGCGTGAGGACGGGATCAACAGGATTGGAAACCTCCTGGTGCCCAGTGACAGTTGCTGCAAGTTTGAGGGCTGGTTGATGCCCATTATGGACTGGATGGTGCCGGAGCGGAACATGGAGGGCGTGAAGTGGACACCTTCCAA
This sequence comes from Lynx rufus, assembly GCF_022079265.1. Classification (NCBI taxonomy): domain Eukaryota; kingdom Metazoa; phylum Chordata; class Mammalia; order Carnivora; family Felidae; genus Lynx; species Lynx rufus. The sequence continues at coordinate 7,448,679 of NW_025814824.1, forward strand.
GATGATCGCCGGGCTGGGCGAGGAGATCAACAACACAGAATCAGTGTATTACTGGGCTCAGAAGAACCACATGCCCGTGTGGAGCCCAGTGCTCACAGATGGCTCCCTGGGCAACGTGATCTTTTTTGATTCCCACAAGAACCCAAGCTGGTCCTGGACATTATTGAGGACGTGAGGCTCAGGAACACACAGGCCATTTTGCCAGGCACACTCAGATGATTATCCTGGGTGGGGGTGTGGTCAAGCACCACACCGCCAACGCCAGCCTCACGGGGAATGGGGCCGACTAAGCTGTCGACATCCACATGGCCCAGGAATTTGATGAATCTGACTCTGGTGCCGGGCTGGACGAAGCTGTCTCTTGGGGCAAGATCCGGGTGGAGGCACAGCCTGTCAAGGTCTGTGTGCCTTTGCCTCCCCTGGTCTTCCCCCTGCTTGTAGCTGGAACCTTTGTCCAAAAGAGACAGATGCCTTCACCCCTGAGAAGAATGCGGACGGAATGGCTACAGCTCCAGGGAAGTCCTCCCTCTCCTCTGTTTATTAGCCTGCACACCCAGTCCTTCCCTCGCTCCTTGGTCAGCATCGTGTCTAGAATAAATGGTCTCAGTGATCCTTGAAAAAAAAAAAAAGTGGTAGCCCGATGCGGGGCTCCATCCCATGACCTGGTGTGATCATGACCTGAGCCGAAACTGAGAGTCAGACCCTTAACTGACAGAGCCACCCAAGCGCCCCCCAGGATAGCTTTTAAGTGAAAAAAAGTAGGGTACAAAAAATCTATGTCGTATGCCACCCTTTGTTTCAGAAAGAAAGGGAAATACGTTCATGCACGTGTGCATGTATGCAGCTGTGGGTGTGCCTATACTTAATCTTGTAAAAAGAAACACAGGAAGGATCAACGAAGAAGTAATGACAATGGCTGACTCGATGGGCTGGGTTAAATAACTGGATGGAAGATGATCGGGATTGGAGAATACCTATTTATATAGTTTTGAATTTTGAACTATGCGTGTATGTTACTTCATAAAAATGAAACCATAAAGGATGAAAAAATACCAGACCTTAAAAGTGAATGGAAACAAAAACAAAAGAATCCTAACTGCGTATCAAATAGGTAACATAAGCAAATAATTAATTCACACTCTTTTACAACAGTACTCAATACATGTATTCTTATGAAATATTTACTAAAGGCAAAAAGAACTGTAAAGAAATCTGAAACCCTACTTAGTGGGTTTATTGTTAGTGTTAATATTTATAGTATGATGAAAAATTTTATATATTATAGGATAAAGTAGATAAGCAGATAAATAATAAACATGGGTAAATATATATATATTAAAAAATTTTAAGTTAATGCATATCTGTTATATATAATTACAAACCACAATATTTTTACTGTAAGAGGAAAGAGATATAATTATGCAATAAAAGAAGATAAGAAAAAAAACTCTGTGGTACTAAATTTTGAATTGGTTCTATCAGAGGAACTCATGATTTCATATATTTCCTAGCTCTGTGCATTGAAAGGACCTGGAAAGTGATAACCCTTTAGCAATAAGCACACTCAGCAAACAGTCTTAGTTTCTAGCGTCATTCTTCACTAAAATGAGACAGGACTCCTTACAGAAGTGGCTAATTCCAGATCAGGAGCAGAGAAAGACCAAAGTGAACCTGGATTGTCTTTTTGGAGCCAGAAAGCAAGGAACTGCTCAAACAGTCATGGGGATCGTGTTAACAGAATACAGGTACTGGCCTATAGGAATTTCCACAGGTATTTGGGTGAATTTAAGCACCCAGAGAAACAGTGACAACCATGGATTATTGTGTATATATAAAAAGAGAATAAACAAAGTTTCTCTAAACTTACTAATTCCAGTAATTTGTAGATTCTTTAGGGGGCAAGATTGTATAATCTACACGTGACGATTATTTTGTCTTCTTTTCTAGTCCTGATACGTTTCACTTCTTTTCCTCGTTTGATTGTATAGGTGAGAACCTTCCGTGTGATGCAGAATAGAAATGCTGATAGTACATGCCTTCTTCTTATTCCTGTTTCCATTAAGGTCATGTTTGAAAATATTTCACAGTTGAGAATACTACTGGTTATATGTTTTTAATGGGTTACCAAATTCTTTTATCTGCTTAGTTTGCTAAGAGTTTTTATCCTGAATGTTTTTTCTTTCTTTCCTGTAGAGATAGTCATATGATTTTCTCCTTAATTGCTCAGTGACATGGTCAATGAACCTTAAATTCCTAGAAAAAAACATGTTGAGCTTGGTCATGACGTGCTGTATTTTTTATGTATTGAATGAGTTAGTTTGCCAGTCAGTATTTCAAGATTTTGGCATTGATGTTAATGTGGATCACCTAAAACTTTAATTTCCTGTGCTAGTCTTATCTCATTTCCGTTCTCTGATAGATTTTATGGAAACTGGAACTTTTCTGGTTCTTAAATGTAAATAGAACTCAACTGCGAAGCCATCTAGACCAAGTGGGAAAATTTTAGATTTCTGATTGAATTATTTAATGGCTGTCATATCATTTAGGATTTCTGTTTATTCTTAACTCTGTTTTGGTAATTTATGTTACTCTTGACTCTTGCCTTTTTCATCTCAATTTACAGATTTATTGACATAAAGCATCATCACCTTTTTAATCTCTGCTGCATCTGTAAATATGTCCCCTTTTCATTCTTATTATCGTTAATTTATGTCATCTTTCTCCACCTCCCCATTAATCTTGCCAGAGACTTGTCTGTTTAATTATTTATTTGAAAAAAAATAATTTTTGATTCATTTATCCTGTATTTTGTGGTTTTGTTTTCTATTGTATTAAATTTTTTTCTTACCCATATTATTTTTTCCTTCTACTAATTTGGGATAATTCTGCAGGGTTTTTTCCCCAACTCTTAATAATTTCTTTTTTGTTGGGGTGCCTGGGTGGCTCAGTAGGTTAGGCGTCTGACTTCGGCTCAGGTCATGATCTCACGGTTCGTGAGTTCGAGCCCCGCGTCGGGCTCTGTGCTGACAGCTGGGAGCCTGGCGCCTGCTTCTGATTCTGTGTCTCCCTCTCTCTCTGCCCCTCCCCCACTTACATTCTGTCTCTATCAAAAAACGAATAAATGTTTAAGAATTTTTTTTAAATAATAATAATTTCTTATTTGTTAACATAAGCATGGAGGGTTATGAATATTCCTTGAAGAACCGCTGTAGCTCTTTCCCACAGATTTTGACATCATAATATGTGTGTTTACCTCAACTTAAAGTAAAGCCAATCAATATCTGTACCTTTTTTCCAAACAGCATTTTTATTAACTTCATTCACTCCCCATCAGGATTATATGCCATCCTCCAGAGTTGATTGATGTTTTTAAATTTCCTAATCCCTAAGTTAAATCTCAGTGCTATACTAATAGTCCATATGTGTATTTACCCACAATTTCCCCGTTTTCTTTGGTCCCCAGTCTTTCTTGTTATCAGAACTTAATCTGTGAGGCACCTGGGTGGCTCAGTTGGTTAAGCATCCGACTTCAGCTCGGGTCACGATCTCACGGTTCGTGAGTTCAAGCCCTGCGTCAGGCTGTGTGCTGACAGCACGAGGTTGCTTGGGATTCCCTCTCTCCCTTTCTCTCTCTGCCCCTCTCTCACAAAAATAAATAAATAAACTTAAAAAAAAAAAACAGAACTTAATCTGAGATCATTTTCCTTTTTCCCTGAAGTACATGATTTAGATGTTCCTTCAGGGAGAACCTCTCAGTTTGTCTTTCTGGTAACATTTTTGTTTCCTCCTTGTTCATGAAAGATATTTACACCTCGTGTGTAATTTTAGGTAGATAGTTGTGTCTCACAGCATCATTTTGGAGATCCCCTTCTCTGCCTAGCTTCCAGTATTGCTGTTGGGTCTCACTGCTATTCCTTTGTAAGGAATCTGTCTCTCCTTTCAGCTGCTTTTAAGTTCTCTTCCTTGTCTTTGGTGTTTTGCTGCCTAGGGTGTTGTGTGCCTAGCGATGAATTTGATTTTAGTTGTCCCGCTTAGACATCATTGTGGTTCCTACAACATGGCATTTTGTCTGCTTTAGTTCAGGAAAGTTCTTTTTTCAAAATACTGACTTTCCTGGGGCACCTGGGTGGCGCAGCCGGTTAAGTGTCCGACTTCAGCCAGGTCACGATCTCGCGGTCCGTGAGTTCGAGCCCCGCGTCAGGCTCTGGGCTGATGGCTCAGAGCCTGGAGCCTGTTTCCGATTCTGTGTCTCCCTCTCTCTGCCCCTCCCCTGTTCATGCTCTGTCTCTCTCTGTCCCAAAAATAAATAAACGTTGAAAAAAAAAAATACTGACTTCCCTCCATCACTGTGCTGTCATCTCCTGCAACTCTGATTAGAAGTCTATTTATTATGTGTTTTCAGTTTCCATCCTATATCCTTTAAACTCTTCTAATTTTTTTATCGCCTTATCTCTCTGTCTATTCCATCTAATTTATGTACATCCATTTTCTAAGTTACTAAGTCTTTCTGCAGCCACATCTCCTCTGCTCTTTAACTCATAAATTGTATATATATTTTTAAAAATTTTTTAATGTTTATTTATTTTTGAGAGAGATAGAGACCGAGTGCAAGTGAGGGAGGGGCAGAGAGAGAGGGATACACAGAACCTGAAGCAGGCTCCAAGCTCCGAGCTGTCAGCACAGAGCCTGCCGTGGGGCTCGAACTCACGAACCATGAGATCATGACCTGAGCCGAAATCGGATGCTCAACCGACTGAGCCGCCCAGGCGCCCCTCATAAATTGTATTTTTATTTTTAGTGATTGCCTGTTTAATTTTCAGAAGTAGTTTTTATTTTTCAGAACTGCTTACTCAATTTTTAAAATTTCTTGTTTCCTTTTTTTCTTTGTTTCTCTTCTATTTCTTCAAATATTTAAACCCTACTAGATGTGACATTTCAATACTTCTGTAGCTGGCAGGCTTCTCAGGTCTCGCTCTGTCATGCGTAGTGTCCACTGACTATCACTTGGTGGTAAATTTTGACTGTGCGCTGACACTCTTTAAAAACTTCACCTTTGGGGATTCTTTCAGGCCTGGGTCGAAAATGCATTCTTCCGGGGAATTTTTGTCGCTTCTAAAATCTCTGAGACTCTATCAGTCAGTTAAAATGATCGGCTTTGGGGTGTTTGGGATCATTCAAATAATGTAAATTCTCCAGGTTTTGGGGTTAGGAATTTTGTAAGGCAGCCTTTTTTTTTTTTTTTTTTCTCTCTTTCTCAAGAGGTAAGACCTCTGTGTCCAGTGTCTCACTCTGTAGGTCAGGCTTATTTACACATATTGTTTTCCCAACTCATTTGCTGACCGTGTTGCCATTCAGAAGCCCCTGCTTTATACATGAGTCTCTGTCTGAAGTCGAATGGAAATCTGGATCCGTGCTTTGTCGTTTTTCCCACCTGGCCCTTTAGAAGCCAAGCTCTAGGGTGCCTGGGATTAGCAGAATATCCCCAGTTCTTGCTTACCCTTGATTGCTGGGGTTTTTCGTTTGTGTGTGTGTATGTGTTTCTGGCTTTTAAAGAATTCCCTTATTCTGTTGCCAAGGCAGCCGTGCATTAAAAAAACTCTTTAAAAATTTTTAACCGGCATTTTTAGATGGGCCGCATCAGAGGTAAGTTCTCTGAACAACTCGTTTGCCATATTGCTGGGAACAGAAATAAACAGTAGATAAGGAATGATTTTTAGGAAGACAACATAAGTGGCAGGATTGATCATCAGTGGACATCGGGCAGAGGCTGGATACAGGGAGACAGTTTTTGTTCTCGTGATTTATTCACACAATTATGCACAACCCCGGTCTAAATACTTAGATCTCGTCCCATAGGCAGCACACGTAAAACAACTCAAAATGAAGGTATTTAAGACTCATTAGTTGTGGAAATCGTTGATGACTTTTTGTGGTATTTTAAACTAGGTCTGTGAGTCAGAGTGTATTTTCACAGCCTAACCTTAAGGAAGGGATACACTTGCCAAATCTTGAGCGAGGAAAATGAATCCCAAATTGAGGTGTAGGTGTCAGAACGGTTCCTGCCAGCATTACTTATTTGCCAAACATTTTTCAACATAAGGAGAGCACCTGAGCACATGCCAGGCTGTGGACCGCGCTGGGGGATGTCAACCGAAGCAGCTTTTCATTTCTCGCTGGGAGGGTCAAAAAGAGATGAGCCCACAGTGAGAAGCCCCTTTCTGTCCATTTCCTAAATGCAGCAGGGGGCTTCTCCGGAGTGGTGCTTCTCAAGGCGAGGTCCACACCACGGGATTTGTCAGAAAGGAGATTCTCAGATCCACCTCGAGGCCCAGAGATTGGTGTTTTACCACACCTTCCAGCTGACTCTCATGCGTACTAGAGCTTGAGAAGGGCGGCTCCTAAGAAGGCTGGTTGAGGGGCACCTGGGTGGCTCAGTCGGTTAAGCGTCCGACTTCGGCTCAGGTCATGATCTCGCGGTTCATGAGTTCGAGCCCCACATCGGGCTCTGTGCTGACAGCTCGGAGCCTTGAGCCTCCTTCAGATCCTGTGTCTCCCTCTCTCTCTGCCCTTACCCTACTCATGGTGTGTCTGTCTGTCTCTCTCTCTCTCTCTCTCACTGTCTCTCAAAAATAAATAAACATTAAGAAGGCTGGTTGAAATAGAGTGGATGTGATTGTTCAGAAAACAGTTCATTTTCAATTGGATTCTCCATTGTCAAACTACATTTGTCTCCAAGCAAATTATTTATAACAGACACAAAAAAACTAAATGTCCAGTGGTCTCGGACTAGGAAAATGAATTATGGTGTAACCATTCGATGAAATTATGCAGCCATCAAAGTTATTTAAGGATATTTAATAATAAGGAAAATGCTTACAAAAGTGTTTAAATGTATGTTCGCATCCCTCTGCAAACATCCATTCTGATGATGGCAAGTGTAGACATTCATTGTGGTCCCAGGAATTCCTTAGTTGTCCTTGAAAATCAACGAGAACAAAATTGGTTCTCCATGGATAGTGAGATTCTGGGATATTTTTACATATACCTATAATAACACATACACATTCTTATTTCATGTATTTGTAAATTGTCTAGAATAGGTAAGTATTAATTTCATACAATGCTAGAAGGAAATAAACTTTTTTTTTTTTTTAAGTTGTAGCAGAATTGCTTTGAATTGCGGGTTTCAGAAAATTAAAGATTGCACCTGCCTTGCTGCATTTCTGCAGAGCAGTTGGGGGAAGAAGCAGTACAAAGAGATCCTGATCTGGCAGATGGGACGGGGCCATGGCAGAGTCAGGTGCATTGTCAGTGGGCTTTCCTCTGGGGATACTTTCGGGCCAGTTCGTGACACTGCTGACTGGCCATAAATCCTGAAAGTTTGAGAGCTGGAATGAGAACACAGGACATGCACAAACCTCCTTCCCCACGATTCTGCAGCTCAGAAAACCCCTAACATCTGGCTCACGTGTGAAGCCAGGAAAGCTACGGTTTCCCCTGGCAGCCGGCCTTACCGAGAGCCTTCGCCGGTTGGCTCTATGACACACAGGGAAAACACTTCGCGAGGATTTGCTGAGCATTTTATTCCCAAGTGGAAAATCTGCACACACATCCAATTAAACTAGAGACCATTTTGTAAGGCACCTCCTAGGGGATAAAAGTGTTTGACCTGATCAGGATTGGTCAAAGTACAGATTATTGGACATCACACAGCCTGGTCTCTTGGTTTAACACTGGCCAAATTAAAACTAGAATAATACTTAGAGGCCAGGAATACTTTGACGAAGACAGAAAATCCACTGTTAACTTTTTTTTTCCTACTTTTATTCTAGAAGTTCACAAAAAAATGATCAAAAGGGAAAAGAAGAATTATAATACACATGCCCATCACCCAGCTTTAAATACCATTTACTCCTTGGTAATGGGAGAAATATTTTGAGCTTCTGGGTTGAAAATCTTACCAACTCTATCCCATAAACGAACACGCCTTCCTTTATGGTGAGAAGGGTTTGGGTTCAGAACCTCTGTCCATCCGCTGGAGCTCTTTTGCGTCTTCTTTCAAGAGGCTTTGTGGGGAACGAAAAAGTAAAAGGGACGCCCATTGTAATGATGGCTACTGACGTCCCAGTTGGTACACTGACCTCCAAGGCATCTCAGTAAAATTCCTTCCAAGTTTTAAGAGCCGACACTGATTTCCATCGTTTATCCGTACATAAAGCAGTGAGTGCAGTTTGCTTTGAACACTTTTCAGCAGAACCTTTAACAAGGAAAAGCATTTCTTTGTTGCCCCCTTTCTCAAAGAAGCAACCGGCATTAAGCATCTAGCATTAAGATATATGGACAACTAATTTTCACTAATCCCTCTTCTTTGGTTCCATGCTTTGATATATTGAATAGCTGAAAAGAAAAGTCACTTTTCCCTTCCAAAACTACTTCTGGAAAACATGTTTGTTTGTTTGTTTGTTTGTTTGTTTGTTTTTCTTAACACTAAGCATCAGCCTAGGTACCTATAAGAATAAAGCGAATGCCACTGCTCTTGTCCTCTGAATGTCCTCATTCTAACATCACTTAGTTGGGGCTGTGGTGTGAACAGCAAAGCTGGCCTGAGGCAAGGTTTTCAGTGGGGAGTCCTGTTGTCTCACTGACTTTGTGCTATAAAATCTGGCCTCAGTTCCTCTAAAAGTAATTGGCCTTAATTTACAATAAAATTTCAATTAAAAATTCAACCCACTTAGGGGCGCCTGGGTGGCTCGGTCGGTTAAGCGGCCGACTTCGGCTCAGGTCATGATTTCGCGGTCCGTGAGTTCGAGCCCCACATCAGGCTCTGTGCTGACAGCTCAGAGCCTGGAGCCTGCCTTGGATTCTGTGTCTCCCTCTCTCTCTGCTCCTCCCGCATTCACGCTCTGTCTCTCTCTCAAAAATAATTTAAAAAAATGCACCCCACTTAAAGTTGACAAACTGTATAGTAATAAAATACTGTCAACTCCCAAGTTAAGCCTCAGTTAAAATACAAAAATGTAATTAAATTAAAACAAAAATGAAAGTATTGGTAATTGCATTCGCCACCATGTGGAGTATGACAGATGAAGATATATACCAAGTGGAGTGATCAGACCCCAGGACTTGTGTAATTTTCCTAAGCGTTCCCAGCATATTGAACCTTCAGATGGAATCATAACTTCAGTTGTTAATGTCCAGGTTGTCTAATTACATGATTCGCTTTGTTTTACTTCTACTATCCTTTCCATTTCTTAATCTTGGTACAGATTTGAGCCCGGTCCCTTCCACTGAAACTCTTTTGTGTCTTCTTTTAAGAAGCTTTGTGGGGAAGGAAAAAGTAAAAGTAAAAGGGACGCCCATTGTCATGATGGCTACTGACCTCCCAGTTGGTACACTGACCTCCAAGGCATCTCAGTAAAATGCCTTCCAAGTTCTAAGAGCCGACATCACTTCCTGTCACACGATGTCCGATGTACCACTTCTCCCCATTAACACCCTGTCCGTACAAGTGGTCGTGGGAGCAGGCGCCTCCACTGGTCTGCTGGGAGCTACTTGTACATGAGAGCCACTCGGGGTAGAGATACCGTGGAGACTCTTGTCAAGTTCCAAAGCCTTCATGTTCTCCATCAGAGACCTCCGTGTGGTTCCCTGCCAAATGAAACGGTTTCACTTGGACATCGCATACTTCGAAGAACCCCCTTCGTGAGGTAGATCTTTCCTTTTTTCACATTTTGGGGCATGCACACTGTAAGGGATGAACTTTCATTGTTGTTGTTGAAGGAATGGGGGTGTGCTCAGTTCTTGGACTTGTATGAAATCTAATTTGTATGAAATTGAACATATTTTTAAATATCAAACATAGATATGGCATTTGAAAACTAATTTTGACTTTAGGAACAGCTTTGGTCACTTCATCAAGCTACTTTCACTCTTCTGTGTAGTCGAAAGCTCAGACTTAGGGGATGGCCAGTGGGCCAGGAGATCCCTACTTGACCTCCAGAGCTGGAACATTGCAAACTCCGAGTTGACTGGGGTTCCTTTCTTTAGTGACTCTGTGATAGGTGTCAATTTGTTCTTTGTTCTCTGGTCAGCCCTACTGAGTGCCTGTCCTGAGTCAGGGACTGTGCCAGGTGCCAATAGCCTTTGGTGAAGAAAACATATGTGTCACTCACTGGCCTCTGAAATTTAAGACCTTTGGTAACAGTAATGGGTAATAGACTGATAGGGTGTTTACTGACATCTTTCTTCCTCGTGACGCCTTCTCATGCTATGTGAATGTAACATGCCCGCCCTCTTTCTCTCATAAAACAGTGACTTTCAGTGCCAACGAGCTGACTGACGAAAAACTACCCACAAAAGTAGTGTACCCAAGGCCCTTTCCATGCTGTGCACCTGGCCGAGGTTGTCACATGCCATGCTTGATAACTAGCTTTATAGTGGAAGTACTACTTGGTCTCATCCTTCGAATGGTGACACCATTCAGGTTTTTAGAATTGAAACGTTTGAGATCGTTGTAGATTTACATACACTTGTAAGAAATAATACAGAAATACACTCATGTGTATGTGTGTGTATTCTATACGGTTGTATTGCCTGGGTAGATTGTAGTCACCATTACAATCAAGATTTCCCGCACCACAAGGATCTCTGTTTCCTTTTCATAACCATGCCCACTTGCCTCCCCCGCCCCCTTCCTTAACTTTTCTGGCAACCGTTAATCTGTCCTCTATTGCTCAAATTTTTTCAGTTCACAAGTGTTAACCGAAGTGGAAACGCACAATATGTGACCTCTTTGGATTGGCCTTTTTCACGCACCCTAATTCACTGAAAATTCAATTCATTCAATTCAGAATTCATTCAATTTGTTGTATCAAGATCTTATTCTTTTTTATTGTTGAGTAATATTGCATCGTATGTTTATTTCACAGTATTCCATACTTGGTTTGACCATTTATCTGGTGAAGGACATCTGGGCTGAATCCAGTTTGGGGCTGTTACAAATAACAGTGGTATATGAACATTTTGTGTGTAGGTTTTTGTATGGATAGAAGTTTTCGTTTCTCTGGATAAATAGCCACTGTTGCAATTTCTGGGTCATCTGTTAATTTAAAAAAAAATGTAAGTAGTCTCTACACCCAATGTGGGGCTTGAATTCATGACTCCAAGATCACGAGTCAGACAGATGCTATACTTACTGAGCCAGTCAGATGCCCCTTATTTTTAGTTTTTTAAGAAACTACCAACCCATTTTCCATAGTGGCTGTACCACAAGCGTGTATCAGTGTGCCAAATTCTCCACATCCTTGTCAGCAATTGGTGTTGTCACTATTCTTTATTCCTAGCTATTTTGGTAGGCAAGTAGTGATATGTCTTGGTTTCAATTCGCATTTTCCTGATGGCTAATGCTATTGAAATATTTTCATGTGTTTTCTTGTCCTCCCCCTATATTCTTCTGTGAAATGTCTGTACATCTCTTTTTCCATTTTCTAATTGGATTATTTGTGTTATTACCATGAATTTCAGGTTTTTTATTTAAATACACATAATCCATGCATACACGTTTACAAACATTTTCTCCGACCATAGCTTTTATTTTCCTATCTTCTTCCCACGGGCTTTCACGGAGCAAAAGTTTTTAAGTGTGATGAGGAAAGATTCATCAGTATTTTTTTTTTTTTAATTTTTTTTTTCAACGTTTATTTATTTTTGGGACAGAGAGAGACACAGCATGAACGGGGGAGGGGCAGACAGAGAGGGAGACACAGAATCGGAAGCAGGCTCCAGGCTCCGAGCCATCAGCCCAGAGCCCGACGCGGGGCTCGAACTCACGGACCGCGAGATCGTGACCTGGCTGAAGTCGGACGCTTAACCGACTGCGCCACCCAGGCGCCCCTCATCAGTATTTCTTTTTACAGATTGTGCTCTTGATGTTGAAGTCTAAGAAAGACCTCTGTGTCTAATTCTAGACACCAAAGATTTTGTCTTATTTTTTTTTCTAAAATTTTTATAGTTTTATGGTTTACACTTACACCTTTGATCCATTTTGACTTCATTTTTGAATGAGGTATGAGGCTTAGGTCAAGACTCATTTTCATCCATAGATATCCATTTATCCATGGTGCCCCAGCGCCATTTGTTGAAAAGCCTTCCCTTCCTTTACTGGGTTGTTTCTGCACCTTTGTTAACTAACTGTCCATTGAACATTTTGTATGGGCTGATTTCTGGATTCTACATTCTGCACCGTTGATCAGTGCGTCTGTCCTATCATCAGTATTGCACTCTCTTGAGTGACCCTTCACAGCCAAGACAGTGACTCTCCTCACTCTGTTCTTCTTTGTTAAGACAATTTTAGCTATTCTAGGGCCTGTGCCTTTCCTGCAAGTTTTGAGTGACGTGTAGAAACCTCACTTAGAAGTCTTTCTACCTTCCCTGCCTTTAAATAGCATCATCTTGAGTATCCGATGATGTTGTAATTTTGGTCTCAGTCATCAAATCTTAATTGAAATCTCATGAGTAAATGATAATCTGTTGTATGTAACAATATTTCTCTTTTTTTTTCTTTTTATCTTTTTTCTTTCTGATGTCCCAGGATTCTTTAATCATCTCCTTTCTGTTTGAAGAAATTTCTTCAGCTAATCTTTAAGGGTGGCTTTGCTAGCATTAAATTCTTTGTTTTCCTTCATCTAAGAGTGTTTTTATTTTCCCTTCACTCCTGAAAGATAGTTTCTCTGGATATAGGACACTGAGTTGACAGTTCTTTTCCGTTTTAGCCCGTGAAACCACTTGGTTCTGTCCTCCATGGTTACAGACAAAAAAAAAAAAAAAAAAAAAAAAATCCACTCTTGTTTGAATTGATGTTCACGTGTAATCAATATAGCCTTTCTGTCTGGCTGCTTTTAAGATTTCTTAATTTATTTTTAAAATTTTAATCATGATGTCTCTTCATGTGGATTTTTCTGAGTTCATCTTGTCTGCACCCACTAAGTTCTTTGGATCTGTGGGTTTGTGTCTTTCGCCAAATTTGGGAAGTTTTTGGCCATAATTTCCTCATACATTCTTCCATTCCCACTTTCTTCTCTCCTTCTGAGACTCTGCTGTTGAGAACGCCAGCCTTTTATTATTGCCCTGCAGGCCCCGGAGGCTCTGTGGGTTAGTTTTTCAGTATGTTTTCCCTTTTTGTTGAAATGGGGTGAATTCTTTTGTTCTGTCCTCTCTGGTCTCCATGATTGACTCTATCCAGTGAGTTTTAAAATTTCTGTTACTTTGCTTTTCAGCTCTATAATTCCCATTCGATTCTTCTTTGTAGCTTCTGTTTCTTTCCTGAGATTTTTTATTTTTTCATTTATTTCAAGAAAATTTATAATTGACTCATGTGTTTTTATGAAAGCTGCTTTAAAGTCCTTTTCAGAAAATTCCAACATCTGATTTCTCGGATTCTTTTTAGTATTGGCTTTAGTTGATTGTCTTTTTCATTCGCGTTGGGATTTTCTTGGTTCTTGGTTGATGTGTGATTTCTATTAGATCCTGGATATTTTGTCATTCATGTTTGGAAACTCCAGATTGTATTTTAGTGTTTTGTTTTTTTTTTATTTTAGTAGGCAGTCACCCTATTTAGGTTTAGCATATGGGTCTTTGATTACTTTAGTAGGCTGTGGTTCTTCAGACCTTCGGGGGTGCTATTTTGGTTGGGTTGGTTTATCTGGTGCCACTGGGGATCCCCCTGGTGTGGCTGGTGCTGCCTGAGGGGTCGAAGGGGTTTCCCCACTGGACGTCTCTCAGTGGGGGGAGGGTGTGGTTGGTTTCCCCTGTCCATTTTCCCAGCTTTAGGAGGAGAGTGTCAGACGCATGGGAACAAAGAACTTCCCCAGATTGGGTCACAGGCTGTATCTGGACCGCTCTTACTGGTTCCGTTTGCCTACACAAGTATCTAGTTTAAAGTGTATAAACAGTCTCCTTTCTAAAGATTTTTCTTTTATTGTCCCATTTTATAAATTGCTGGTATTAAATTCTTTGGGCATTTCTGGGCCTCGTGCTGTCTTCCCTTCTTGGGGCAAAAGTTCCAAGGAAGTCAGTGGTTATGTTAGGTCGAGTAAGTGGCATTAGGCGTACAGGACCAGAGCCAGGTTGATTTGTGATAATCTGCTACCCTATCCCCCTGTGCTTTTGATTGTATTTGTGTTGCTGGATCTGGTCCTGTTTGCTTACCCCACACCCTCCTATCATCTCTGTTCCCCTCTCCAGGCCACAGTGCAGCTGGAGTGAGTTAAATGGCCTATTCACTTGGGTGACCTCATGTGAACAAGTGACCTGCCAATTTGAAGCTCCCTCCTGGTCTATGCAAGTGGCGTTACCTTGTTTACCAGTTACCACATTTTACTGAACGTTGGGCCTGATCTCGAGACTTTACTCATATTTTATCGGGAGACCAGCCCTCTGCCTCAAAATATAGCTAGCTTTGAGGAATAGCTTACATTAATCGGAGACTCAGTGGTACATATGGCCCTGGGGATGAAAAATCAGATGGTGGATTAATAGTATGATATTCCTAATTATACATGAGTTTGCAGTAAATCTGCTTGAGAGATCAGAATAGAGGTGGGGAATGGAGGTGGTGCTGGAATTGTGTGAATCGTTTATTATCACACAAGGAAGCTTCAGTACATATTTAATTTTTTAACGTTTATTTTAGAGAGAGAGACAAAGCACAAGTGGGGGAGGGGCAGAGAGAGACACACACACACAGAATCCGAAGCAGGCTCCAGGCTCTGAGCTGTCAGCACAGAGCCCGACGTGGGGCTTGAACCCACGAACCGTGAGATCATGACCTGAGCCAAAGTCCGACGCTTAACCGGCTGAGCCACCCAGGCGCCCCTTGCTTCAGTCCATGTTTAAAGTTTGATTCATGCAACCATCAAAGGCCCAGAGTAGACCATCTTCAGCAACACCCTTAGCCTCCATTTCCCGGCCTCTGCAGGCTCCTGGGCGTCCTGGACTGCGGAACCAGCCCGGGTAACCCTGTCTGCTCACACGAGGTACTGGCCAAAGGTAGTCTCCTGTCGGGTGGAGCACGGCCCGTGCTGTAGAAATGCAGAACACCCTGCTCAGTGGGCCCCGTGGCTCCCAGGTATTGAGAATCTGTTTGGTGGTTTTAATCTTCTATAAATCATTCTGTAATTTAACTAAAAGGAGACTTTGTTTTCCTTCAGGAAAGTCATTCTTGACAGCTCCTCACTTAATTTATTTTAATTATCGTGACTGGTTTATTTCTCTTCTTTTTCTCTGCAAATGAATTTATAATTGATGTGGGTAGAACACATTATGCAGTTTATAGTTTAGTAACGTTATAAAGTTTTCATTTAAATTGGCAATGGCAAAAACTACTAGGGGACATGAAGAAAGAATTTTTATGGAGCTAGATTGTTGCAGCACTCAGTGGTTTGGGTTTGTGCTTAAAATCCCTAACACAGATGACCTCTGCTTCTCTTGGGGGTTGCATATCAACAATCCCTTACTTTTCCAGAGCAAGTATGGCTTTCTTTCAGGAAAGCGAACCTTGCTGTCTTTGCCAAAATGTTTTATTACTTGAAAGATCCCTTGCTATTGCTGGATGACCCACTTGATTAAAAAAAAAAAAAAAATCAACGGACCTAGTGGCAGCTGCTCTCTGTCCACACTAGCTGTGTTCTAGAGAAAAACACAGGTCTGCCTTCTGGCCTCAAATATCCACACACCAGGAACCAGCACCTTGCAATTAACAAATCCTAAAATTGTGGAATCTCCTTTCTGATGGAAAAATCATACCTAGTTTTAACGGACACGATGAAAATTTTGCCTTGTAAATGACACTCCGTGTAAAGGGACTGTACCAAGGATGAGAGAATGTTGTTTACTAGCCAAGGGGGCCTCAGTCATGGCCATTCACCTTGATTTTGACTCTGATTTCTTCTAATTCAGGCAAGTTTGGGTTTTGTGTCGTTTCTGCTCATATTTGAGAGCCAGTGACCCCCGCAGTGACCTAGGCCTTGACTGTCCTACCTTCTTTCTGGCTAGCTGCCTGAAGGCTTCTGTAGATGACAGGGGCAATAAAGGAATTCAAGATGCAAGCCAATTATTATTTGTTTGTTTTTTCTATTTCTGAGAAAAGTGTTGGTAAAGAAAAGAGTTTGAAACTGTCCATTGGCTAAATAGGTCAGCGGATATAGATTATCATTTTCAGGGTTGGTTTTTCTTGACTGACCAGAACCTAAAAGAATCTCATATATTTATTGGTTTGCACTTACTTGGATAGGAAATTTATGGAGCATCTTTTCCTGTATCCATAGAGGACCCCAGCTTTTATCCAGAAGGAAAAGAAAAAAAAGAGAGAGCGAGAGAGAAACTTCTTTGTTTTCTGTCAGTGACCACTTGTTAAACAGGAGTGCAGTCAGACGCACAAATGCTGCGGTCGTGTAGCCAGACATCTGACCTTTGCAGTCGGAATGGCTAGAACCGTAACAAGCGTGCAGAGCCTGGCACGAGTAAGCGGGACTTGACTGGGGTTGGGGGACCTCGGTGGGGAGTTGGAGTCTCCGTGCTCAGAGCACCTGGGATAGGGGTTTACCGTGAAGGAGGGGGGAAAAAAAGAGGCAGTGTTGTCGGATGATTTCTTTTTTAATTTATGCAGCTGTGTAGGCGAAAAACTGAAGTCAAAGGAACCCCATGCTGGTAGAGGAAGGGCAGAATCATGGGAAAGAGTACCTTTTGGAATGTCACGTTCTTTTCTGTTCTCTGCATTAGCAAGTAAATACGGTAGCACTGCCTGGAAACAACAAAAGAATTGAAATGCGCCATTCTAAAAGGCATAATAAAATCAGACAGGCCAATCTGGGACTTTATTTTTGAAGTATAAGCAGTCACTATGCAGGTGGGGTAAGAATAAAGCTGTCTGAGGATTCCTCCCTCTGTAGTAGACATGCGGAGCCCGGAGCCTGCCAGAGCTCTCTAGACACTTTCGCCATATCTCTCAGGGCTTTGAATGTCCTTCTGGGAAAGAAATTTGCCGGCGGGCGGTTGGTCATCCCGTTGGACAGGTTGCAGTCTTCTGGGCCCGCCTGGTAGAGTGTCGGGATAGAAGATGTCTCATGACAAGGATTAGCTTATGTGGGATGTCCTAGCTTCCATCCGTCTGTCCGTGAGCTCAGCCATTCAGCCCATGAGTTTTGAATTCCTTATTTGTTTGAAGTCTTGGGAAAATACACCAACTTTATTAAGTCATCAAGGAGCCATAGACTGCCTTGAATGTTCGCGTCATGCCACCTGTGTAGCAGTGCTGTGTTCACAACCCAAGAAAGAGTCAGGCCCTCCCCACAAAAGCGCTCCATGTAACTATTAGAATTAACTGTTAATAAGGTGTGTTTTTTTTTTTTAATTTTTTTTTCAACGTTTATTTATTTTTGGGACAGAGAGAGACAGAGCATGAACGGGGGAGGGGCAGAGAGAGAGGGAGACACAGAATCGGAAACAGGCTCCAGGCTCTGAGCAGTCAGCACAGAGCCCGACGCGGGGCTCGAACTCACGGACCGCGGGATCGTGACCTGGCTGAAGTCGGACGCTTAACCGACTGCGCCACCCAGGCGCCCCAAGGTGTGTTTTATTTAAACAGCACATAAGGTCAGTTTCCACATACTTCCTGATATTCAGAGTAATAGATAGGCTCCTAAACTGACAAATTGCCAAGTGATATGACTCCAGACCAGCCCTAGGATGGATAAGCTGTCCTTCATGCATCTTGGGAAGCAGAGCTTCCCCCCCACCCCCCGGCAAGCAGGACAAAGGTCCCCCCGGCTTCGCTCCGCTGTGTCTCAGCCACTGGAAGGTGAGCCTGGGTGAACCAAGCACGAGGTCTCCAGAGTCTGACTTGATTCCTTGCCCCTCGTCTCCTTGCGTTTTACCTGATTCGGTGCCTGTTGCACTTCCCTTGCTCCAGTGAGCCAGTGCCACTGCTTTTATGTGCCCCTTCCCAGTCCCCTAGCAAGGGACTCTGACCCCAGCCACTGGCCCCCTCCCCCGACACATTTACTATGCGTAGGTTTCCAGGTGTCGCCTTGAACCACTCGAGTTGTAATCTTTTTCGTTCAAGTGTGGATAAAAGTCAAGGCCTGGGGGACACGAAGAGAGGACTTCCTCCCAGAGATAATTCCAGAGAAGGCCTCTTTTCCCTGTGTGGGATCTCACAGGCTTGCTGTGGTCTAGGGATTCAGCTTCCTGTGTTCTCATCAGCTCATGTGTCCTGTTCCTCTGTGGCTGTAGGTCCCCTCTCACCCTCCCCTCCCCCTAGGTGCACACTCCCAACACCTGCCCAGCCCCCGCCTTCCCTAGGGCTCTGCTTCCCAGTGGCCGTGAACTTTCTCCCCATTCCCCTGTCCTAACAAATTGTTTGAGGCCTCCTCAATCCTGACTCCTCCATGACCCCTCTGATTTCCTGTCCTCTCCCTTCTCTTAATGTCTTAATGCCTTAACCTTAAAATCCCCTGGTTCTTAACATTTAGCTCTTTTCTCCATGTTTCCTATGCTGTAATTTTGTCTCCTTAATGGCATCGTAAGCTGTTAGAGGAAAGGAAGGAGGTCGTTCTTCTTTAAGATGGCTCGAGCGTTGACTCCATCGTGCCCAGTGGCAGGTGCCCACTGGGTATTGACTAACTGGGGCCCTGTCCCCATGGCTGTGATACCCCATTCCTGCCTCCGAAGGGCTTCTCTGTTGATGAGGGAGAGGACCCACCATGTTAATGTGGCCTCTTCTCCCTACTCTCTAGAGGCCCTGGAGAGAATGAGGAAAGTTGGGTGTAAGTACTGATGGAGATTTAGGATTAGTAACGGGATTGTACCCTACTCACCAGAATCAATTTCGATCCCTTTTTAAAGCATGAAAATTCCTAATGTGAAATCGCCTTAAGCCAGGTAACTTTTAATAAGATACACCTGCACCAGTAATTTTCACGTCTCTCATATCTCCATTTCCTTGAGATATTCCCTCTTTCTGCATCACGGAAGCACCTTCTACGTGTGGCCATATTTATTCTTGACATAATTTCTCAGCTTTATCTTTCTTACTAAATCGTACATTCATTGGGAGTAATGGCCATGCCTCCCTAATGCCAATCACTGCTCTTCCTGTGAAGGCGGGTATACTTGGAGTATGGTGTCTCTGGTGTCACCAGCTCTGCTGATTCCGTATTCAACGTGCCAGCAAAGCGAGTGTCCGCGTTGTCCTTCTCAACCTTGGGACCAGCAATGGTGCCTCGCCTAGAGCTCATGATACTCTATCCACGGGGCAGGACAGACAGCAGATAAGGACAGAGGTAGTAAGAGCTCGATGGATAGAAGGCTATTTTGCGGAAACTTTGAGCCCACAGATAGTTATTGAATGCCTGCTGTCTGGAGGCGCCCCGCTAATAGCTGGCGATGGTAGGACCTCTGTCCCTGGTGCTCACAGCCCCACGACAGAAACTAGTGATACGCCGTGATTTACCTAAACTGGGCTGAGAGTCATACAAGAAAAGTAACAGGGGGCTTGGAGGCTGTTTGAGGGGAGGGGGGCTTCTACCCCGGAGTTCCTCTGAGAGAGGCATCCGGATCCAGCCGGCCTGACACGAGTCTGAAGTACTTTTCCTCCGCATCAGTGAGAAGCATCATGCTCCCGTCAGGAGGAATTTTCCAGCACTGGGAACCCATGGGATATTTATAGCCCTTTGTTTTCTTAACGTCAACTTGTCGAGCAGCGTCTTGCGCGCAGCCTGCTCCCCAGAAGCAGCTCCCATTCGTCGCCGGCTGTGGCAGCACTGATGCCAGACGTCCTGTGGCCCCCGTCTCCGCAGAGCAGGGTGAGCTGGGACGGAGGCTGTGCCGTTGGCTCACCGTTGGCACAGCGTCCCCAGAAGCCCTGGAGTCCGGAGGTACTTGTCTGGGCCGGCTGGTGCCATACATAAAGCTCTAGACCTTGGCATTGGATGTTGGTAACCGATTGAGAAGCTTAATTCTGCGGTCTCGTTTGTGTTTTTGGAACGATGATGATGGCAGGCCATTTTTTTTAGACTCTCGATACACCCCCGACAGCAGGTTGTTACCGGGGGAAGGGGAGGTGGCTTGAGTTCCCATCCCCCATCTGCGGGGGTCAAGGTCTCCCTCTTCCTTCTTCCATTTCATTTCCTGCTGATGGTGAATGGTGGGTAAAGGAGGAGGCAGTGGCAGGTGGGGAGCTGAAGACAGGGCACAAGGAAGAATTTGTGTTCGAGAACGACGTGTCTGCTCTAACCCTCAGGAGCGCGGGGATGCTCAGTGTTATCGGGATGCTGCATGTTCCAGAACATGTTCCGTGTTCTTTCTGGGCATAAGAGGGAAGGCATACCTTGCTGCGGAAGAACGGCATTATTCACATTTGGATATTTGAAACCTCAAATACGATATGAAAATGGAAGACTGTGAAGAAAAGATCGGTGCAGACCGACCCTTGGCTGTGTAGCTAATTGGGCTGGGGAGTCCAGTAAAGTGAAATCCCACCCGTTGACTAACTTACATCAGCTCCCAGGAACAATCAAGGCGATTTGATTTGGGGCACAGTTCCTCATAGGAAAGCTCTGGGTAAAAAGTGCTGTCGGGCTCTTGACAGAAAACAAAAAATCACAAATCGCCTCTAGCTCATCCGTAAGCCTCATCCTGGTTTTCTCTCTGCAGAGGGGAGTGTCTTCACGCAGCAGCATTTTGGGGGTCTCAGACCTTCCGTTCAGCAGAGGGGGGGCCTTCTTTGGGCTTTTCTTAGGGAGTACGTGAAACCGGCTACAGCATCGTCGCTCCTAGGAGGGCTAGCCCTCCAAACCAGACCCCATATGAGACCTGAAATGAGGAGGGAGGGACTGTCTCAGTGAGGAAAAGAGGAGGCGCTTTGCTGCAGAGGGTGACATTGGAGCTGTATCTTGCGGGATACCCAAGTCACGCCCAGAGCTCAGAGGCGGACAGGGGAGTTTTCTCTGCGAAGGGAACAGTGTGTGCAGAGGGAACGGTGCGTGGCATCCCCCTTGAGGAAACACCTCAAGGTTAGGGATGCCTACAGGGGAGGTCGCTGCCGGGAGGGGTGGGTCAGGGGGATGGGACAGCCTTTCTCCTGAAAGCAGCGAAGATACCTGTAGGCTTTATAAGTAGGAAAAGGAGAGAATCACATTGGCTTTTCAGAGAATTCTGGTGGCAGATGAGAAACCAGAGTCAATAAGCACTATGTCGGAGCCGAGGTGGGAGTTGCTAGAAACCTCGGGCCTTGTGCGGCAGTGGGGGAAGGAGGTGGGAGTGAATGAGGAGGTCCTTGGGAGTGCTCATGGTCAGAGCCTTCATCAGCAAGGGAAGCAAATAGGGGAGAGGCAGCACACTCCCTGCAGGAGGCCCGCACAGAGCAGGGCACCAGGGGAGGTCTAGGTCATCAGACCTAGAATCTGAGACCTTTCTCCTGAGCTCCAGAGCCGATGATGAAAGGTTTTATTTCAAGTTTGTTATTCTATGCCAACCGTGCTACTGGTGCGATTTCTTGATCCTTGGTTCAGAGCAATTGTTTAAGGTATTGATATCATCTCCGCTGTGCGGAAGAAGTTGTGCCTAAGAAGCTAGGCAGTCCGCCCAGGCCCACCGTCTCCAGCCCTCTACCCACCACACCACCCCCATGGAAACCTTTCTTGGTTTTCTCATGGGCCTGCGGGAAACGGAAGGTCCCAAGCAGAGCCCCTGTCTCCTGGTTGCATGTCTGTCTCCCTTCCTTGTATCCCCTCACCTCATTAGCGACCACACCCTTTCCTTAGTTCCCAGCAGTAGAGAACATCGGGAGGGCCCTTCCCTCACTTTCTCCCTTCAGCACATCACCAGTTGGCCGTCAACCTCAGTATTCCACCATTGGGGTGTTTCTCCACCAAGAACCAGGCCCGCCTCTCAACCCCTCTGGCCCTCACGACCGCTTTGCACAGTCTCTGAGTTCTCTCTCTTACCGACTCTGTTGGGTTGTAAACTCTCCAAAGGCAGGGACCGTGTTGTATGCATTTTTGTATGCCTTAATGGCCTCTGTCGTTCACTGTGTCTTAGCAACAGTAGAAGCATAAAATTATTTACTGATTGATTTAGTCAAGAGGGCCTTTAACTATTTAATGAAACTTTAATTGTATTTTGCTGTTTGTTTGTTCTTTAGTTAGCCCAGACTGGGAGTGTAGTTGTGGGATGTGTGTGCACTCAGAATGGCCCACAGGTTCATGTGAGACCAAGGAGAGACCAGCAGATGAAATCAATGGTTTGGGCATCAAGTCAAGGACTGGCTTCTAAACTTGCTCCAAAGGGTTGGTTTCTCTAGGAAGGTCTTAGAAAAACACGTGGACTTCATATGTGGCTCAGATCTTGGGCGGTTTCAAGGCCCCATGTGGAGCATATAACTCTACACACCTCCAAAGCCAGCCTTCCCCCGTCCCCGTAGACAAGATGGCCAACTTCAGGGGGCAGAAGTTAGGTTATCGGTCATTCCCCGAAAGAGGATCTGTTCTCCTTCTTCCCCCGCTTGCATTCTTCATCCACTTTGCATTTTAAAATTACATGTGACATACTCTGGGTTTTTAATTAAGAAGGGAAATGAATTTCAAGTTAAATTACTTTAAAACCTGCAGACATTATTCTCATAAGGAAATGGCCTCGTTTTATTTACAAGTGGAATTTTAATTTTCTCAGCTTTTTCTCGCCTCTATTTGGGGATCATTTTAGATCTGTTTTCCTCTGACCTCCATTTTCGCCTTCCCTGTCATTTTTGAAAACTCCGATTTTGGTGCCCTTTGGAGGCGGGGGTCCGGCATGCTGCTCGGTTGGTAGAACTGTGGTCGGGGCATGGGCCGACGCTGACGGTTTTTCATGCCGTGAAAACACATTAATTTGGATGCTGTTGCTTTAGATTTGTGATAAGTTAGGGCTGGCCAGTTTGTGATTGACACTGAGTAAAATGTTTGGCCTTTGTATGTATAACACTGTCTTTTTCCCACTAATTTTCAAACTGATAGAGCTGAAGGGACCACAAGAGCTTATTTGTCACAGCCGCGTCACTTGACAGGTGAAGAAACTGAGGTACAGAGAATGGATGAGCCCTTGACTAAGCAAAGCCCTGATCTCTATTCTCAAATTCCTGTGGTACCATGTACAAAAGAGATAGCTTCTTTAAAACCTTCCTAAACATCCCTCCCTTTGAAACCTGTACTGATGCAAGGAAGGCCTCCTTCTCGCCCACCTTCTCCTGCCCTACCCCATCTCACGTTATTCTAATAGTGAAGTTATCGTCACATCCTTACACACCAGCAGGGCTTTAATCAATCCAGAGATAATTTTGGAGCCTTCGCTATACTAGAAATGCAGCTTCTCGCCATTTTTTCTCCAGACAGCCCCAAAGTGGTCACTTCCAGTGTGGTCCCCTCCCCTTTACAGCTGGCGATGCAAGCTGTAATCAGAGCAGGCTACCTCCCTCTGCCAACAGGCCCTCGGTTGAATCGCCAGCCTCTTAGGCTAGCCCCCAGGTTCAGTATCTTGCAAGCTCTTGTAATGTTGGGCAAGCTCAAGGAATTGGCTGTGAGCAGCTGCAGTGACTGTTACCATCGTAAGCCCTGTCCCAGAAGTTTGAAAGGACACTAGGCAAGGTCAAAGGGACCTTACGTCTCTCTCCAGAAGCTCTAAAACAATGGTGCGTGTCCTTCGGGGGCATGGATGGCGGTAAGACTCTGAGAAGGCGCTGGACCACTCCTCCCTCCCCAGATCGAAATGTAGAGTCATACGAGCACACACACACTCACACAGCTTTGCATGGCACCTCAGGGGATCCGTGGATCCTCTGAATCCCACGCATGGAGTGTAAGAACAAGTTTCCTTAACTTACGATGAGTACCATGTAAATTGGTATATGTCACCATGTGGTTAGTGACATCTTACGGTACACCATGTGATCCCAAATAAACTCACATGGTAGGTATATTTCTCCCACTCAATAGCTGTAAAATAATCCATAATAATACTAAAATATTACTTCTTGTTGCTACATTTATTGTTTACTGTGTGTTAGATACTGTCCTAAGCACTTTTGAGGTAGGAACTATTATTAACCCTAGTTTAAAGGTGAGCCAACAAAGGCAGATAGCGGGGCACTCGCAGGATCTATAAGAGGCCTGAGGACCACGCATGGGATTGAATGGAATTCAAAGCACCTCTCAGAGTTTGTGAATGAGTCCTAATGTTGGTCAGCACACTTTCTTTAGGACAGTCTTCAACCAGTTCTTTAACAATTGAATCACGTACTCAAAATGCAGTACCCAGAGGACATATATCCAGTATTGGCCCAACTCTGAGTCGATAACATGCCCAACCCCTGGCTGGAACCCCTGTGGTTTCTGTAGTGGACAGCCAGCTCCCGGATTGACCCTTGTCTTCATTCTATACCTCACACTCACGAAGGACCGATTCTCCCAGAAGACAGTGGGTGAGTTAGGAAGGGAGCGTAAATACTGGGCAACTAGAAATGATAAATGGACTGATGATCTGTTACTTCCAGCCACAGGATTTTGTGACTTGGTGATTCTGTGCTATCTTTTGGTTGAGCGATTAAATGAATTACTGGTGATTGAGTTCATGCCAAATGTCCAGCGCCAGCAGCTGGGATGACCCAGATGCTAGGTCCACACCCTGGGCCCCGAGAACCTACCACATGAAAGGAGACAGGAAGCAAAGCCTGTTTTCCTTTAAGGGGAAAAAAAAAAGGTAGTTGAGCTAACTGCCATGTTAAGTAAGCCATTTTCATGGGAAAAGAATTTTATGTGTGGGGTAGTGGGGCGTAGTAAAAACTTTATTTTCTTTTTAATTAGATGCTGGTTTTTCAGATGCCTTTGGGCCATACTAATGTGTGAAGAATAAATTCGGAACTTGTTGGGTTTTTACGGGAATTTATTGTGTAAAAGCAGCTCTCTGTGGGGGCGCCTGGGTGGCTCGGTCGGTTGAGCGTCCGACTCTGGATTTCGGCTCAGGTCACGATCTCACGATTCATGAGATCGAGCCCTGCGTCTGCTTTGCACTGAGGGTGGATCCTGTTTGGGATTCTCTCTGCCCCTCTCCCCCTCCCCTGCTCGTGCTCTCTGTCTTTCTCAAAATCTGTAAGTAAACTTTAAAAACAAATCTTTTAAAGCAGCTCTCTGCTCCGGTCACTTTAGCCATAACCAGCACAAGTAGGATTGAGTGTTTTACCCCCACCTATTCGCACATTTCAGTCCAGATCCGATATTTGTGCATGTATACACTCCCACCCATTTTTTCCCCTTTTTAGGGCTTGACGGTGAATAGGACCCTGAGTCGCCACCTCAGCTAGGCAGTCGGACTCAGTAGTTGGGGTGTTACTGGTCACGTGCGGCAGGAAGCAGTGTGACGGGACTTTGAAGCCAGACACACTGTCATCCCATCAAAGACTCTCCTCTTTCTTCAAAACTTCTCTTTTCTCTCTGTGTTTCATTTTGGATGTTCTCTGTCACTCTGTCTTCAACCTCACTGATCTTTTCCTTCTACGATGTCGGATCTGCTGTTCGTCCCTTCCAGTGATTTTCTTAGCAGACAGTGAAGTTTTCATGTCGAGAAGTTTGATCTTTGCGGTATCTTCATGTCCCTTCTTACTCTCTGAATGTAGGGAATATGGTTGTAACAGCTACTGGAATGGTTTCGCCCGCTGACTCTAACATCTTTGTCAGTCATCAGTCCATCAAAACCAGGTTGATTTTTGTTTTCACCCCGTGGCTCACGTTTTCCTGATCCTTTGGATGCCTGGTAGTTGTTGGATGCCAGACAACGCGGCCACACGATGTGACTTCTGTCTTGTTGGGCACTTCCTACTTTTGCATTCCTGTGAATATTCTTCAGCTTTGCTCTGGGGTAGAGTTCAGCCACCTAAACACAACCTGACCCTTCAGGTCTTGCTTTGTGAGCAGTGGTCAGTCTACAGCTAACTGTCCCCCACCCCCGAGTCACAGCCCTCTTGAGCCATCCACCCCATGCCCGGTGGACTCTGAGTTCCTCCATTCTGGTTGGTAGAACTGTCAGGAGTCGTCTGTGAGTGCTCCGCTCTGTTCTCTCTAGTCCTTCGGTGTGTCCCTCGCACCCAGGGAGTTTATTCACGTGCACGTGCTTCCTTATTAGTTCTCTGCAGGATGCTTGACGGGACCCTCTGCACGTCTTCTCTTTCTGGATTGTTCTCTGTGGGCATCTCTACTCAGTCCTGTAAACTCTAGCTGCCTTGGTATCCCCTTGCTCGATTTTCGCAATCTAGGGAGTCTGTGCCTTCTTCCTGAGTCCTTATCCCTTGTGCTGCCACCTGGGAATTTTCTCAAGGTGGTAAGCTGGGGCAATAGGCCCCAGCCTGCTTGTTCTTTGTCTCGGGGACCCCTGTGTCTTACTGCCTGGTGTCCAATATCGTGAAAAGGATTATTCTATGTATTTTGTCTGGGGGGCGGGTGTGTGTGTTTCGGGTCAGGTAAATCTGGTCTCTCTTACTCCATCTTGACTACATTCACAGGAAGTGAGGCAGATGTGGAAAAGGTACCACTCAAGGATTTCGTAGTCTCCTTGCATATTAGTTACCGATTTTGCCCACAGATTTCTTAATGCAGCAGCAGCTTGCGTGTTTGGGTTGCTCGTTTGTTCACTTTCCCACAAATGCTCATTGAGCACCTAGTAGATGCCGTCTGAGCTAAAAGGCACCCACGGTATAAACAGTGATGTGTTGCTTCCTGCCTCAGACTCAGACTAATGTGGGCATTGACTGAAAATTTCCCTGAGGGGTGCCTGGGTGGCTCTTTCGGGTCAGCGTCCGACCTCGGCTCAGGCCATGATCTCGCAGTTCTTGAGTTCGAGCCCCGCGTTGGGCTCTGTGCTCAGAGCCTGGAGCTGCTTTGGATTCTGTGTCTCCCTCTCTCTCTGCCCCTTCCCCGCTCTCATACACACACACACACACACACACACACACACACACACACACTCTCCCTCTCTCTCTTTCTAAAAAATAAACATTTAAAAAAATTAAGAAAACTTCCCCTAAAGCACTTGTGAGCAACTTTCTTGAAGGTGGCCCATGCGTTGCCTTCTTGAATGGGAAAAACAGAGGCCCTTAGAGGAGGAAATAAGAGAATATTTGAGTAGCAAGTCTTTTGGACAGAGCTTGGAAAACAGTAGGTACTCAGTACATACATAGTATCTGAAGAGATGATGAAAGAATAAAAACTATCTGCCAATTTAATAATCATATTGATGATTTTAGGACCATAGTGAGCTCTGTATGGCGTGAAGGGATTCGAAGGTACCTTTCCATCTGGCTTGCAAAGCAGTTGAATTGGACTTCTGGATTGCACCATCGATACACTCCAGGCGCCGGTCTTTGCACTGTTGGCCGTGGCAGTGAGTGAGACACGGTTCCTATCCTCAGAGCTTGTGGCCTAGAGCTGTGTGAGGTACTAGCTGTGTCAGAGCACCTAGGAGGGCACTTACCCCAGACTCACTGGGTCCGGGAGGGCTTCCAGGAGGAAGCGATGTCTGAGCTACTGCCTGAACACATGATGCCTGCAGGCGAAGACGCAGATTTTGAGTGCAGTTCTTCCAGGGTCTAAACCACAGCCTTGGGAGCTGAAGTCAGACTTCCGTGTCGTGTCCACTTCTGTTCTGATAAGTCTCATATAAGGTTGGGTGGGCTGTAAAGGTGACATCACCTCCCAGTCATGTGCAGGGCGGTATCCTGGCAGTGCCTGGTTGATGTGGACAGACCTAAAGCTCTTTTCCCTTTCATGCAGAATCTACTTCAAAAGGATCCCAGCAGAGGGTGAGCCCAGAGGGCTAAGGACTTAACAAATGCTTGTTTCATTGCATGGAGGACATAAACTCAGGAGAGAAGCTGGGGAATGCGCCGCACCCTCCCCCCTTTCGGTCCTGGGCTGCCGCCCGAGTTCCTCCCTCTTCAGTGGGTCCGGCTGTGCACCAGAGGGGCCCTCCATGGGGGCAGGACAGCAGGGAGCCCGCACACATGCTGAGCAGGAGGGCTGTGGAGAGGGATCCTGTAGTAAATACAGAGCGCTCATTGAAATGCCAAGTGTCACTGCTTTGGCATTTAATTATCTGACTTGCTGGCAGCCGGAAGCAGGGAGCAGGCAGGAGAAAAAAGAGAAAAGGCAGGCGAGGAGCAGAAGGCAGAACTGGACAGCGATCTGAGGCAGGGGCAGTCCTTCCCAGGTGCACCCCGAAAAAACACTCACCGTGCACCGGCTGTGAACACGGCCTCGCTTTTGAGAAGAAATCTCAATGAAAATGCCTTCGGCTTAAAAAAAAAAAAAAAGTCACCGCTCAGAATACCAGAGGCCTGAGCGGTGAAAGCCACTCTAGATGATGGTCGGTGCGGCCTGTCCGAGGTGTCCAGACGCACAGCACAGTCGCGGGGACAAAGCAGCGCCTGTGCCCTCGGGGCTGTGTCACATCGGAATTCATAGGACACAGCAGCCTCCTGGGCTGTCTTCTGTCTCAGCTGGAGTGGAGAGAGGTGGGCTCTTCCAGGCTGCGGACCAGGCTTCTATTACGGGCCCTGCCCCTTTGCTGCTGAGTTTAGACGTGTGTGTGTGTGTGTGTGTGTGTGTGTGTGTGTGTGTGTGTGTGTAGGAGTTCCCTCAACACTGAGAGCTTGAAACACTTCAAGTTTCCTTTGGGAAGCTTTTGTTCTTTGAGGACTTAGGCTAGTCACAAAGTCACTTTATTTAGTGCCTTGCACAGAGCTGTTTACAGTAGAAAAAAATACTTAAAAAATCTTTTTTAAAAAAAAATTTCGTCTGTATTTATTTTTTATTTGTCATTCATATTACCTTTAGCAACAGATCCCTTTTATTGAACAAAAAATATATAAACTGATGAAAGGAGTGCAGTCCCCTCCAGAGAGTGAGAGTGACCTTTCCCAATGGTAGGCACCATCATGTGGCAACTGTCCAGGGACACCTTCTCTGACCCCACCCTACCTAAGCTCAAAGCCTTCCCCACCCCCACCCCCCAGCCTCTGTCATTCCTTTCCCCTTACTCTGTCCTAGTTTTTCTCCAGAGTAGTTACCATATCTGCTAGACTGCTGGTTGACCTCTTCGGCCATTGGTCTGCCCCCCTCCCAAGTAGAATACGTGTCACATGAGAGCAGGGACTTCAGCTGTTGTATTCTCCACTATGTCCCCAGTAAAGAGGTATCTATGCCTAGAACCTGGAACAAAGTAGGCACTCAGTAATTACCTTCCGCGATGAACGGTACATGAGAAGCTGCCCATACTGGTATGCACCGTTCCTGCTTTGCCTGTCTAGGTTTGGGAAAGGACAGGCAGCCATTGAACTGTGTGCTCAGTGTTGTGCTGGGTGAAGTATGGAATGTGAGAACCAAAGGAAGGCCTCTCACTCAGAGAAGCAAGGTCCGGGAAGCTTCCTGGGGGAGGAAACATGAGTCCTTAAGAAACTGAGGCACAAAGATGGGGCGCCCGGGTGGCTCAGTTGGTTAAGCGTCCGACTTCGGCTCAGGTCATGATCTCACGGTCTGTGAGTTCAGGCCCCGCGTCGGGCTCTGTGCTGACTGCTCGGAGCCTGGAGCCTGCTTCGAATTCTGTGTCTCCCTCTCTCTCTGCCCCTCCCCCATTCGCACTCTGTCTCTCTCTGCCTTTCAAAAATGAATAAATGTAAAAAAAAAAAAAAAAAAGGAACTGAGGCACGAAGAGGCAAAGCCACTTCCCGAGGGCAGACAGACTCAGAAGTGGCAGAGCTGATGCAGAGCAACGAGATAGTGCTGTCCCCAGGTCCTTGGTCTCCCTTCCGAACGTGTGATACTTAGATGCTGCATCAGCGTCAGGACTGGAGTCGTCACCGCAGACTCATCAGACGGAAGGACTTTCAGCAAGTGGGTCCAGGGAATGTTCACACTATTCTGGAGAGTGACAGACAGCACAGTTGAGAAGAGATGACCTTATGGGTTTGTTTGATGCTGTGAAAGTGACAGTAGCAGGTTTGGGGCTTTGTCAGGATCTGATTCAGGAGAAGGTGCTTCTAAAACAAAACACTCCTCGTCCAGGCATTAAAACAGTGGCTGGGTGATTTGCAGTGAGTCGGATGCAGCTAGAGGGTACTATGCTAAGTGGAATGAGTCCATCAGAGAAAGGCCAGTACCGTGTGATTTCACTCCTGTGTGGAATTTAAGAAACAAAACAAAAGAGCAAAGGGAAAAGAGAGAGAGAGAGAGAGACAAACCAAGAAACAGATTCTTAACTATAGAGAACAAACTGACGGTAACCCGAGGGGAGGTGGGTGGGGGAGGAGTGAAATAAGTGATGGGGGGTTAAGGGCTGCACCTGTCCAAGATGAGCACCGGGTGTTGTATGGAGGTGTTGAATCACTATATTGTACACCTGAAACTAATACTACACTGTGGGTTAACTTACTGAAACGTACGTCAGAGCTTAAAAAAGATAAAGAACTGTCCAAATAAATAAATTCATAAATATATATACATATAAATAAATACATAAATAAAACAGTGGCTATCTTATATGCCAAAAAATGTTGTAGATGTAGATGCTTTGACCTAGGAATTCCAGTTCTAAGAATTTATCCTAAGATAATTTATTCTAACATCATAGTTAAATTATATGTGTATGCATGGTACATGTTATAATAGAGAGCATGTTCATGTACTCTATATTAGTATTAATGCATATAAATACATATTCTCGAGTCACTGCAAAATCATTGGAGATGATCTAAACATCCACCAAGAGGGGGCTGGTTGAATAAGATGGGCAATCCATCATGGAATATTATGTGTTCGTTAAGAATGATGCTTTGGAGATGGACGTATTGACACGGAAAGAGAATTATCATGAGTTGTTAAGCAAAACACCTCACAGTATATGTAGCCTGATTTTATTTTCTAAAGAAAAGAGAGTGTGCATATATGTGTGTGTGTGTGTGTGTGTGTGTGTGTGTGTGTATTTCCATGTGTATATTCCCGTGGCATAAAGTACAGAAACATATATGTCACTGCATTAACCGTGTTTATGTAGATCAACATGTACATCAACATGTAACAAGAATCAGTGGAAAGACATGCGGTGGTAATCGTACACGCCCCCAACCCCTTGTAGACACGGCTAGGCCTTTGGCAACATCCTCCCCCGGGAGGCCGGCCGCCATCCACCTTCTCTGGGGCTGAGGAGCGTCCCCAGCCACCAGCGCCCTTCCCAGGCAGGCCTCCACCTTGCTCCTGAGGGCCGTACACGGGAAAGGCTCGTTCGTCTCTACTCCACCAAGACTGCCGTCCGTCTCTCAGCCTCAGACCGGTGGAGGGTGCACCCGCGGCATCAACTGGCCTTTTGCTGTCATGAAAGATTACCGTTTTACACTCGAAAATAAAAGTTAGCAGCATTTCATTGCCGTGTGGTGTGAAATTAGACCTCCTAACCAGCTGGATGCAACCGCCTGGCGCAGAAGTGGTGACGACTGCTAGTGTTCGTGGTTCAATTCAATTAGGGATGATTTTCCTTCTCCTTGGTGAAAGGGGTAGTCAAGATGAATGGCTCACAAACTTCTGAAATATGTACTTGTATAAAAGAACTATTAAAGTCGAGTAACATCTCTATGATCTTTGAACTAAGCCGCCATTCTGCCATTATTGATGGAGCTGCTTTAAGCCGTCTAATTAAAATCGGAGTGACAGATTTGTTATTGAAAATCTGAAACCCGGCTCACATCCCATGCAGCACATCTGAGCAGGGGATGTGTCTGCTGTTTTGATGGGCTCTCAAAATTGCTAAGCTGTGCCGGGTGCTAAAAGGAATTCAATAAATCTTTTATTTTCTTACCGAGCAGCTCTCATTAGTCTTTTCAATAATAGCACTCGTGGATATCAACTTCAGTTCTCCAAAATAAATTAAGTGTGTCCATTAGGCTTGTAATTATAGCATCAGATATGAGTTTATTCTGCTACAAAGAGATAGCGAGGCTGACAGAGTCAGAAGTTCTCCTCTCGGCCCTCGCGTTTCAAACGTTGCTTTGTGCATAAAATGCAGATCTAATACCTGGGTTGGGGACTGATGGCCTCTCAAGGTCTTTTGTCATCCAAACTGTCATTATCTCTCCCCCACCTTGGGGTGCTGACCGTGAGGAATCGAGTGG
This sequence comes from Lynx rufus, assembly GCF_022079265.1. NCBI lineage: Eukaryota > Metazoa > Chordata > Mammalia > Carnivora > Felidae > Lynx > Lynx rufus. The sequence continues at coordinate 7,480,915 of NW_025814824.1, forward strand.
TGTGAATTCTGTGGCTACTGAGCGAAAGCTGGTCGCCCGCGAGCGGCCTGCGGTTCCGAGCCTGCGAATCAAACCACATAAGCCTCGGAGTAGGAGAACATGACAGAAGGCTGCGTTATCTGAAAATTTAGCTAATTTTTTTTTTTTAAACTAGCAGGAGCCATCTGTCATGGTTATTCAGATTCGAGGGCTAGATTGAGCGGAAGGCATTGCTGAGCGATTAAACAAGTTCTCTCAAAATATTTTCATACCTTTCCCTCTTGTCAGAAGCTTTTTTTTTCCCACCAAAGATGTCATCCAAGTGTTGTTGTGAGTTTGTGTGTGTGTGTGTGTGTGTGTGTGTGTGTGTGTGTGTGTGTTTTGAATTTCTGTCTTCCATACCATGGGGAAACCTCGTCATTGTGTTGGTATTAAGGAACAGTGTGGGATACAAGCAGATGAGTGAATGATGCATAAAGTTGGTTCTGGACTTCTGGGCGTTCCGGCCTCACAGTGTGGTTCCCAGCCCCGACTGAGATGCCTAGGTGTCCTGACGTAGTCCGTGAGAGATTTCTGCAGAGGTTGGCAGAGGGGAACATTTAAGCAGAGTCCCCCGCCCCCCTGCCCCGAGAAAAGTGGGCAGGAAGTACTGGGCAGAGTAAATGAGCATGGGGGGCAGAAGGCCACGTTCCATGCAAGAATCCACCACCATTTTCTTGCCGTTCATGATATTCCCACTTCCTCCTTGGATTTGGAAGAGAGGTTTCTGTTACTTCCTGTGTTATGAACAGTAACACAGATTTTAGAGGCTCCGTCTTCTCCAAGTGTGGAAATACAAAGTTTGAAAAGATGCGTACATCCTTTAAATCTGTGTGCAAGGTGACCCCCTCGTCGCCTTCTCATGTCATTATTAAAAGAGAAGAATTCACGTGTTGATGTGAAGGCAACTGGGTGTCATTTCCCTTTAAATAGTACAACACATATGGGGGCAGGATTGCATTTGTCACAAATTGTCAAAATATTTTTTTTAAGGAACCAAAATCTTCTAGGGATGGTTCCAAATGTGCCTGATTTCCCTGAGCAGTGAACAGCACGACCTTTACATTAGCAGATATATTTATAAATACACATATGGCCCGCCAGGACCCGATTGGCTACTGATCCGATGAGCCAGCGACAGAATTAGGGTGTATCACCTACACGCAATTTAGTTTTTGGCTTTTTGGGTTGTTTTTTTTTTTTTTAAGTTACTGATACACCTTAGCAGTTTTCCCTTGCAGCCACCTAATTTATCTGTGCTCATTGACGGCTGCAATGTGTTAATGCAGACTGTGGATGCAGAGAGGTTTGGAACATCTTGATGTTTTTTGTGGGGTCTTCACGTGATTATAGCTTTGCTCTCTGGTGCATCCAGGAGGCTTGTCAACGTGGACAATGACCAGGAACGTAAAAGAGAGCCAAATGCGTTGCCTTGGAGAGTGCATGTAAAGCCTTATATGTTACTGGATTCTAGTTTACTTCAGATTCTTGGAGAATTTGAAAAAGTAAGCACCAGGGAGCATGGGTGGCTCAGTCGGTGAAGTGTCTGACTTCGGCTCAGGTCATGATATCGTGGTTCATGAGTTCGAGCTCTGGGTTGGGCTCTCTGATGACAGCTCAGAGCCTGGAGCCTGCTTTGGACTCTGTGTCTCCCTCTCTCTTTGCCCCTCCCCTGCTCATGCTCTCTCTCTTTCAAAAATAAATAAACATTTAAAAAAAATAAAAAAAAGTAAACACCTATTAAATGCTTTAAGCTTTTCAAAAGAGAGATGCCCTATGAATGCAAAAGCAAAACAGAATGCCCCCTCCGACCCCTCCACCCCCCGCCCCCCACCGAGGTCAGTGAGGTTCCAGAAAGTATCACAGGTTGACTGTATTCCAGAATTGTAAACGGCACCCAAGGGTGCCCCCAAGGTTACCTTGACATTTCAGTAAGGGTTCTTACTATGCAGGGTTCTAAAAGTGTTCGTAATATTTTTCAGGTTTTCGGTCTTTTAAAACCAAATGCCCTTTTTTGAAGAGCGTAAACCCCATCCCAGCCCTTCCCTCCCTTCCTTGTGCCCTCTGGGGGTGCACTTCCCCCCTCTGACTGCTCACCCCCTCTCCTGTTGAGAATCTTCTGGGCTGCTGGCTTAGAACAGGCCTGCCTCCACCAGCCAAGAAGATTTTATAGGGCTGGACTCACCAAGGTTTGTGTTACCAAATGAAAGATATTTGTCAGTATTCAGAATGTAAGATTATAATATTGAGCACCCTTCTTCAGAATGCATTGCCTCCCTAGGACATTCTAGCCTCCCCCCACCCCACCTGGGGATCCCTGATTCAGGAAGCTTCTCTCCCCACACCTGCTTCTTCCTCTCCTCCCTATGCATTACCATGTTTTCTAAGCCCGACACCTTTTCTTTCCTTTTCCTTCTTCCTCTCTCTTTTTTCACATTAAAATTTCTGGCTGCTTGTTTGGTTCCTGCGTATGCACCTTCGTCTAGCTGATGACATCAAAAGACCTTTTCCCCTGCATGAAGACAAGGAAATTGCCTGAGCGAACTGAATACTTTCTGCAGCTGAGTTCGTTTCTTTTTGAGCTTCGCAGGTACCGTGAAACGTGTAAATAGGGACCTTAATTCTCCCTCAGCTGCAATCTATAGTCTTTAACACTTTCAAGTTGGAAAAACACATGCGAAAGCTGTTCTTTTAAACTCATAATAGTTCCATTATAAATTTCCCACGTACTTCCTGCCCTCTGAACTAGCCAGCGTGCAAATACTTTCTCTGAAGACACAAAGGGAGCTGACTTTTGGAGACTAGGAGAGTCCACGTGTGTCCGTTAGGAAGTTTTCTAGCTCTACTCAGTGCCTTAACTGCAGTAAAATCACTAAGAAAGAAACGTTTCAAATGGAACAGAGATTTTTAAAGGAAATAACCCCTCCTTCATGTATGGAGACAAGGTGATCCAGAAGTTTCGAACAAATAGAAATGGAACCCCACTGTCGGCTGGCTATGCATCAGAGGAAGGGTGTGGATGCAGGAACTAGTTCGTAAGGAAGAAAAAAGATGAAATTAAACCATGGTCCCTTCATATTCATCCATGTGTTTAGTGCCGCAGAAAGCAGCCATTAATGTATCCAAACCCAGTGTTTGACCTGCCACTGTATGTAATTCATAAAATTTCATGTCGAGAAAGAAAAAAAAAAAAGTGTAAATCCAGAACTCTTTAGTCTGTTTTCATGTATGGTAGGGAAGGTCTTGAAGAGCTTTACACATTTCACTTGCAAAATAAAATAGGAACGAGTGAGAATTTGTACCATATGTCCACTTATTTTTCGCACTTACAGGAATCACAAGTGATCCGAGTTCGTAGAATGTTAATTTTTATAAGAAGCTTATTTTCTGTTAAGAAATCTCACCTCGGTCCGTAAGGGCTTGCGATGGATCACAGTCAAAACCTTGGTTAGCTTTCAACGGCAAAGTAGACAGGTGAAAGTTTAAAAAGTAAGTTCGAAAATAAAAATTTGCAAACTTTTATGTTCCCCCCTTCTTAATTGCATACTTGGAAATGGTATATATTTTTCAAGCTGTTATTCCATGACTCTCATTCTTAACTATTATGTGGAGGTCACCTTCTTGTTTTGATACTCTTATATTATCAGAGATATTTATTGCTGGGTATAATTTACTTCTCTTTTTAAAATTTCCTGGCAATTTTGTGTGAACACTACTCCCTGGTAAAGATCATAGTAAGAGCAATGGGCTAGGATTAGCATGGTGAGTAAGAACAGGTGGATTATTTGCGTATGAAAATGGGTAGAACAGATAGATTACTTGTGTACTAAAACAAACTTGGCCTTGCTCAGTGAGAGGTCCCCTTTGCCTTCGGATTCTCAGAGGTATCTGTGTCATACGTGATAGGAGTGTCTTTTTTTTAGAGGGGTAGGTGGCCACCTCAGACCTTAGGGTGGGCTGGCCAGGCCAGGAAGACCAATCGCGCAATTTAGGATGAGGGCTTTGGGTCTGGTGACACCAGTCAGCCTGGTGCCCTCGGTCAGAATGGAGCCCTAGTAAAAACTCTGGACACCAAAGCCCAGGTAACTGGGACGGTGATACTCCATGTGGCTTGTCTCATATCAGAGCAGAGGGTAACGGGTGCATTCTGAGGACAGCTCAAGTTTTCTGATCTGGAACCCTCTCAGACGCTTCCCTGTGTAAGTCTGTCCCTTGGATGATTTTCATCTGTATTCGTTCTCGGAATGATCCATAATCGTGAGTACAATAGCTTTCAGTGAGTTCTCTGGATTCATCTAGCAAGTTACCAAAGCTGAGGATGCTTCTTGAGAACCGTCTAAACTTGCAGATAGTGTCAGAAGTGAGGACAATCTCTCGGAGGACTGTGCCCTCTAACTTTGCAGTTTGGTTAATGCACATTTACTATCAGGAGCCAGAATTCTCCAGAGCAACCCTGACTTACTGAAGCATGTGTTTTGGGGAGAATTATTACAATACAAAAATCAGAATCTGCTTTTGTAGAAGTGAAGTCTCTCTTCAGTCATTTTTGAAACAAGTTGAGGAATACATAAATACAAATATACATACTAATACTAGAAAAGTATAAGGTGGAAGCTAAACTCACAGGTAGGAAGAATATTCTCATAGTAATATTACATTGAGTCATAAGGGCTCCTTCCCTGTCACGTTTCATATTTTCCAACAAAGGAAGAGCACTTATAGATAGCTCATCTGATAAGTGACCAGCCCCCATGACAACATTAATCGGAAGTGAGACAGGAGCCCTTCTGAAACTTCAGTCGAGAAACTAGAAATACACTAAAAAGATACAACAAAATGCAATGTTCATATCTTTTAAGGAACTGATTCAGACAGCCTCTGTTGAAAAGATAATTTTCAGATAATTTTAATTGTTAGAATTGAATTTAAAAAAAAAAACCTGTTTTAGAAAAATCCCACAACAATTTGCTAAATTTGATAATAGCATTGTAGTTATGTAACAACATATATAATTTTAAGATGTACACTGAATATCTGGGAGTGAAATGGCAAGTTATATAGGATTTGTAGTAACATATATGTGTATTAGAAATAAAAGAAAAAAAGGATAGGTGAAGCATCTGTAGAAATTTTTAATAATTGTTGGTTGAACGGAATTGGGGCTTCATCACCCTATTCTTTCTCCTTTTTGTGTATGTTTATGGTTTTTCCATAAGAATAAATTCTTCTCAAGTATTTAAAAAAAATTTTTTTAATGTTCATTTTTTTTGAGAGAGAGAGAGAGGGAGAGAGAGAGAGTGAGCAGGGGAGGGGCAGAGAGAGAGGGAGACACAGAATCCGAAGCAGCCTCCAGGCTCTGAGCCATCAGCACAGAGCCTGATGCGGGGCTCGAACCCACAAGCGAGATCGTGACCTGAGCCAAAGTCAGATGCTCAACCGATTGAGCCACCCAGGCACCCGTCAAGTATTTTCAAATACTCAGAAATAAGGTGGAAGTTTGCCGGCCCCAAATACTGAAATAGTGATGAGAAAGTTCATGCTTCCTTGGGGAGCCCCCATCGCTATGTGTGACACAGCCTGAAGAAGTTAACATGCCCTCCAAAACTGAACAGCTGTACCCCGCCCCAGGCATTCGCAGGATCCAGGGCTAACCTACTAGTGAGGGTGTGGAACGAGGAAAGTTTCAAGTTCCACTAGAGGCATAAAGAATTGGGGTGGTTTGTTCTCTGCATAAATTTCATCCTAAAGCAGAGAACAGTCTGGAGCCCTAAAAGCCATACTGGGGAGGGGGCGAGGAAAGGGAGCGGTCTCCGATTTCATTCTTCCCAAATCAGGCACTGCTCATCAAAACCGGTTTCCCTTCTTTTCCCCCTTTGGTAAGTAAAGTACTCGTGCGGTGTTCCATAGAAGATCAAGCCTGTCGTTCTAATCTGGATAGGAAAACCAGTGGGGGTATGAAATGCTGCCCCGCGATACTGTATCGCATGAAAGGGAAGTGTCCTAACACGCCTTTGTGCACAAAAGCCTCTGCTTGTACCACGGACAGCAGGAGCATGCCCGCTTTTCAAGTGTTTTCCTGTCGGCAAACAGGTGCCAGTCAAAACGGGGGCATCCTCTCTACTGCGTGTGCCACAGATTAATTTATTGTGTTTAGACCCCGCTTTGCGTCCCGGCTGTCGTGGTGGCAGCAGCATCCAGGCATGTCGGTTGTGTCTGTGTCTTAATTGTGCGGCCGATCTCTTTTCATTTCCCTTCCTCTCTCCTTCTCACAAACCTGTTATTAGTTCCCCCAAATGGCTTATTTAGAAATTTCTCATTTCTGAAGAATGCTATTTTTAGGTGCAAGTGATGACTGCATAGAAATCAGATAATGACTCCTTTTTTTCAATCCCGGGTCACTTTTATCGTGAGCCAGTCTTGCTTTGTGACAGTGGGACACTTAAAACGCAAACTAGAATTCAGCCTCAAGCTCCTTCTAGGGTAGGTGACCTCACACAGGAAGTGCTGAGTGTGGACGGGAAGAGTCTGAAATGAGCCCCCAGATGTCCTTGCTTTAAGAGGAGTGACATGGCCATTGTGCCACGGTGCTTGCTTCAGGGAGGGTGGAAACCGTAAGCCTCCTTCCTCCCCTGCAATCTTCTCCTCTCTCCATTTTTTATTTTACTGCAAAAGACCAAGGCAGGACCGCAGGGCAAATACAGCCAACTTTGAACCTCTCAACCTACTTTGAGTTCATTACCCAACTTGGGGCACGCTTGCCTGCCCCCCTCCCCTTTAATTGCCAGTGCTGGGCGGGAGTGGTCACTCGAGTGTTGCCAGAAGTTGAACCACGTTGACTGTAGTGGGGGTTTTATGTGCATTTCAGCGTTGAAGGCAGGCTCGTTTTCTGCTCCTGCAAATACTCTTGTATCCCCATGCTCGGGGGTACGGTTTCTCAGCCTCAGTACATTTTGGGCTGGTCAGTTCTTTGGTTGGGGGTGCCGCTCTGTGCATCGAAGGGTGTTTTACCAGCATGCCTAGCCTCTTTCCAGGTGCCAGCTGTGACCCCACTGCCTCCCACATGCACACACACTCAATTATGACAACTTAACAATGTCTCCAGACGTTGACAGATGTTTCCTCGGAGGTGAAATCTCCCCAGGTTCAGAGTCACTGCTCTAGGGTTTAACACCGGTGGGCTGGTGGGCTAGATGGCTATGGCAGGCTTTCAGGTTGAAAAAACCGTGATTTCTTTTGTTTTCCCAAGTTGACTGGGAAAGAGAAAAATTTGCATTTTGGACTTCATGTTCCATAAATTACCAGAATTGTCTGTCAAAGAAGAATCAAAACTGTCTTCTCATAATATCAGGACTAGAAGATCAAGTTACTTTTGCGTTTTTCACCATTAAAATATCTTATTTATGGTAATTTGAGTCCCAAATCTTTACCAGCGTCAGTGAAACAGCAAAGGCCTTCTTTATGGTCTGCGTCAGGAAATCTCAGAGCTTAAGTAGAAGGATCTGTGCCAGCTCTTTGGTGGTTATATATGTGTATCAGCTCCGAAAACCACCCTTAATAATTGTTTTCAAATTGCCTGATGTGCCAGCTTTTTGCACTTAAGCAGAGGGGAAAGCTGAAACTGAATTACCGACTTCCTGATTGAAAGTGAGGGTGTGTCCGTGCTGTGCGTGTTGGTGTTGTTCATTGGGAATCCAAAACTACTCTACAATTCTAAATAAAATATTTCACCATCGGTGGAATTTATCCACCGAGTTATAAGGCATGTCTTGAAGCAGGAAATAACAGAATCAACGTGAAGCCCCTCGCCCAGCTTCCTTCCCTGAAAGTGTACTCTCAAAATGCCTCCTTTTGACTTTTACTCCCATTTCTGGAAGAGGCACACTCGTTGCCTAACTTTCCTGTCATCGGGGGTAACTCTGAAAGCAACCATTTGGGCTTCTAACAAAGTGGGTATGGAACTTAAAGGGCCCGAGTTATTGTGGTTACTTCATACACAGCAAGCTGAGTCTTTCACAGTTGTTCCATTTGGTTGGGAGGAAGGGATCTGCCGAATCAGAGAGCTGCCCTGGGCTTTCCAAAGTGTCCACACAGCTGAAAAGCACCCCACTGGCTGTAAGCAACAGTCACAGAAGTTCTCTGTAAGCTCTTGAGATCTCTGCTTTTCATGGGGTTGGTTCTGACTGCCTTTTATCCGTTCCGACCGAGCCAACGAATTCCTGTGCGTCTGGTAGGTTCAAGACCCAAAGAGGGTCTCCTTTGGGCAGAAACGTCGGGCATCGATCAATCCTTCCCCGAGACCTGTTCTTCTCTGGAGATCTCTCTTGTCAAGTATACGGAGTCTACAGGTCTGCTCCCTTTTGAACTTCTGCATTGGTAACCTGAATGTGGATTCTAAGCAACCTCTTACTCAAAGAAAGAATAACAGATTGAACAAGAGATTGATATTCCAGCCTTCTGAGTCTTCACTTTGTGCTGACAAATTAATCGTCTGTTTTCCCTTCTTTGAACAGTGAGGCTCTGTTCAGTTTGCCGGGTCACACGCATTCATTACGCTACACCTTGGTGACAAGGGCAGCTGAGGGGCAAAAACGAACCCAGGGATGAGTCAAAAGCTTGGCTTGAGTTCTGTGACTCAAAACATGAGCGAGTCATTGGTCCTGACAGGCTGTCCTGTGACACAATGGAAAATACCTGTGGCAAGCTCCACGATGGAGCCCTCACACATTTTCCAGAGTTGTTTTGTCTCTAGACTCTGTGGAGTCATATTTAAATGTGCTCGCTCACTCATATTTAAATTTTACCCAGACAGCCCGGTCTAAATCCCAGCAGATGGAATAATTACCTCAATACACCACACGTATTTGGTAACTCAGGCTTTCTTCCCTGGAATTAGACATTGGATTTCTTTTAGAATTCATGATGAAATGTTCTAGTTCTCCATCCTACGTGGTGGTTCCGCGAGTGTGTTCAATTTGCAACAATTAATCAACCTGTACACCTATCATTTGTGTGGCTTTCTGAGTGTTACACTTAAAAGATCTATTTTAAAAAGAATAACAGTGAGATTGACAGAAACAACAAAAGTTCACAAAAGAGGAAAAGACTTAGCCAGGGTGAAAAAACAGAACCGTGGTACCTTAGTGAGGTTCCACATGCATTTGTGTGGTTTAATCAAACATCTTTGCAAAATGTACCTTTAAGGAGCATTTTTAGAGGAGGCTTGTCACACAAATACATAGTTTTCATAGATGTGCGTAGTCAGTTTCATTTTGTGATGCTGGAAATGCTTTTTAAAGGAAATCTTCTTTGTTGCTTTACTGATGAGTTTTCTGTCTTACTTAGACTACAGTGAGCATTGGACTGTATGTCATTCATCGGGGCCATAGTGAGACTAAGCATTTACTGTATTTCCACGAAAATGTTGAGAGCCAGTGAAGGTGAGGTTTTGTCCTGAATGTCCGGCTACTCCTGTCCCATGATAAAGTCATGATTGCCGACGTCTTCGTTCCCTTAACACCAGCACTGTGAATTTTAAATCCAACTCTGAAACTTAAGTTCTAGCCCAGAAGTCTCCACAATCCACATAATATCTTCACCCACACATTTAGTAAAACCATATGAATTTAGATTTATGGTAGGGGGTGGGGAGGGATAAGGAAGCTACTCTGAAAAATAGAAAACATAACTGTACTTTTGAAAGATACAATTTATGGTATTTTTTCTTTTCAAACAGCAAAGCAATGTTTGCTCATCCCAAGTGTACAAAGTGTTTTCCTCTTGCCTCCTGCCCCCAGTAACCCTCCCCCTTGATGTAACAAGTGTTAACATTTTGGTTCCTGTCTGTCTGTATGTTCGTGATGGTGATAGAAATCGTGATGGTTATACAAACATACAAACGTGCACACCTATGATTTTTTTTTCCTTTTTTATTATGAAAATAGGATCATACTATACTTACTTCTCAGCACATTGCTTTTCGTTTAGTGGTGTTTTGTGGACATTTCTCCAAGTGCGTGAATGTAACCCTAACACATTCTTCTTATAGACACATCACAGCCTGTAATATTAAGGTAGTGTAACTAAGGATTCAGGCTGTGCCCTATTTTTCTGTCCCTATAACAAATGAAGCAATAAACACATTGGTACATTTATTCTTTTTTTTTTAATTTTTAAAGTTTATTTATTTTTGAGAGAGAGTGAGCAAGTGGGGGGAGGGGTAGAGAGAAGAGGAGAGAGAGAGAGGGAGAGAGAGAATCCTAAGCAGGCTCCACACTGTCAGCACAGAACCCGACGTGGGACTTGAACTCACAAACCATGAGATCATGCCCTGAGCTGAAACCAAGAGTCGGATGCTTAGCTGACTGAGCCACCCAGGTGCCCCACTGGTCCATTTATTCTTATATACTGATATTGGTATTTCAGTAGGACAGAGAACTTTTAAAGAAAAGTGGACTTAAAAAACTATTTTCAGGTGCATTATAGTAACTGAAGGTGAGTTAGCTATGTGCCGGGGGAGATTCTTCCCAGGCTTCTTTGCTAAATGCCCAAGGACGGTCGCACATGCAGTATAAATCGTGTACCTGACCGAAGAGTCCTCAAGGTATCAATTTTTTGCAGAGTAGAATGGAGGTTACCTGAGGCTCGGGTAGGAAAAAAGATTAACAGAGAACATGGGCACAGAGCATCTCACTGGGATGGCAACGGTGTTCTAAAACCACATTGTGGCCAGTTGTACTGCTCAGTATATTTACTGAACTTCATACACCCCCGGGAGCTCTTAAATTGGGTGCATTTTATGGTATGCAAACTATACCTCAGTAAAGTTGTTTAAAGGGATAAATTCTTAAAGCAGTTCACGGGACATTTTTTTCTTCTATCGTCACTGAGCATTATCTGAGAAAAAAAGCTTGGCTTCTGTAAAGCCAATTTCAGCCCACTAACACCTGTCGCTTTTATTACAGCCCCAGACTTTTTTGGAATTTGCTTAATAAATATTTTTCTGCATTTAATTGAATAAACTTTTTTATTCCTGCCAATTACAGTAGTCATTTCCTGGGATGGCATTGAAGAAAGCCGTAATCTCGTTTAGACACGGGTGAATTTTCTCAGTGCTGTTTAGACATTCCCGCAACAGTTATATATAAACTGAGCACACAGTGTGTGCCAGGAGCTGCTCTAGCCATTAGGGATATATATGTGTGTCCAAGAAAGTCAAAGTTCCCTGCTCTCCCGGAGCTTATACTCTAGCTTAAAGTCTGAGAAAGGAGAGAAGACCACTATTGCATGTTTGAACCATGGCTTCCCAAACAAATTAGCTATGTTTCTCTTAAAATGCAGATTCTGGTTCCGTGGGGCTGGGGATCTGGAATTCTAGATTTTCACCAAGCAGTCAGGTGATGCTGATGCTGACGGGCTGAAGACCACGCTTTGAGGAAGAAGGGGGTTTTTTTTGTTTTTAAATTTTTTTAACGTTTATTTATTTTTGAGACAGATAAAGACAGCATGAACGGGGGAGAGTCAGAGAGAGAGGGAGACACAGAATCCGAAACAGGCTCCAGGCTCCGAGCTGTCAGCACAGAGCCCGATGCGGGGCTTGAACTCACGGACCGCGAGATCATGACCTGAGCCGAAGTCGGATGCTCAACCGACTAAGCCACCCGGGCGCCCCAAGAAGGTTTTAAAATATGACATGCATGTACACGACGGTCATGGTTATAGGAGGACGTGACGTATTTCCTACTCTGTGTTCTCCCCAGTTCCCTCCGTTTCCTGGGATCCAGATAAACAACACAGATGGCATTGGGAAGGTTGGTGGCCAGTGGCTCTTGGTCGTTAGTTGGTACCTCTTTAGCATGTCCTTCACTGGATGCGAGTGGTGTTGCCCACGGCGGAGAGGACGAGCACAGGTGGTCTTGGAAGCAGCATCTTCTGGCCACCAACCGGCCTTCTGTCCACACATTTGATCTGGAGGTTAGGGGGCTTGATGTTTTTCTCCAGATGTTTTAGAGCTCTTCTCTAGGCTCTTGATGATTAGAACCTAGCATGTGAGTAAAAGTTATGAACCAATGGGTTACAGTGATTGAATTAGGAAAGGAAATTAATAGATGTGTTTTTTATTGGAGTGAAGTCAAAATACAATGCTATGTTAATTTCACATATACAATATAGTGATTGGGCAACTCTCTATGTTACCCTGTGCTCACCACAGTAAGTGTAGTTCCTTCTGTTACCACATACAACAGAGGTTATTTGGTAACAATGTTGCAGTATTATTTACTGTATTCCCTATGCTGTACTTCTTATCCCTGTGACTTATTTATTTTATAACTGAAAGTTTGTACCTCTTAATCCTTTTCACCAGTTTCACCCAGCACCCTAACCCCCTTACCCCTCACGATTACCAGTTTGTTTTCTTGTGTTTACGATTCTGTTTCTGGTTTGCTTATTTGTTTTTTGTTTTTTGTTTTTAGAATCCACATAAAAGTGAAATCACCTGGTATTTTTCTTCCTCTGTCTTATTTCACTTAACATGACACCCTCTAGGTCCATGCACGTTGTCACGAGAGTGCGTTCCTTTTTATAGCTGAATAATATTCTAGTGTGTGTGTGTGCGTGTGCACGCACGCACGCATATGTGTGTGTATATGTGTACATCCATTCATCTATCAGTGGAAACCTGCGTTGCTTCCGTATCTTGACTCTTGTAAGTAATGATGCAATACACATAGCACTTTACCTTTTTGAATGAGTGTTTTTGTTTCCTTTTGGTTAAATACCCAGTAGTGGGATCACTGGATCATATGGTAGTTCTATTTTTAATTTTTTGAGGAACCTCCATACTGTTTTCCCCAGTGGCTGCACCGGTGTGCATTCCCACCAACAGTGCATGAGGGTTGCCTTTTCTCCACATCCTCCCAAACACTTGTTAATTTTGGGGGGGTTTTCTTGATACTAGCCATTCTGACTGGTGTGAGGTGATACCTCATTGTGGTTTTGATTTCCATTTCCCTGATGATGAGTGATGTTGAACATCTTTTCATGTCTCTGTTGGCCATCTGTGTGTCTTCTTTGGAGGGATGTCTGTTCAGGTCTTCTGCCCATTTTTAACAAGACTATTTGGGGTTTTGGTGTTGAGTTGTGTAAGTTCTTCATGTATTTTGTATATTAACCCCTTATCAGATATATCATTTGCAAATATCTTCTCTCATTCAGTAGGTTGCCTTTTTGTTTTGTTGATGGTTTCCTTGCTGTGCAGAAGCCCTTTTATTTTGATGTAGTCCCAACTGTCTATTTTTGCTTTTGTTGCCCTTGCCTCAGGAGACATATCCAGAAAAATATTACTAAGAATGATGTCCAAAGATTACTGCTTGTGGTGGGGTTTTTTTTAAGGAGTTTTATGGCATTAGGTCTCCTATTTAATCCATTTTGAGTTTATTTTTGTATGTGGTATAACAAAGTGGTCCAATTTCATTCTTGTGCATCTAGCTGTCCAGTTTTTCCAACACTATTTATCGAAGAGATTTTTCTCCTCACTGTGTAGTCTTACCTTCTTTGTTGTACATTAATGGATCGTATAGTTTATTTCTGGGCTCTCTGTCCTGTTCTATTGTCTGTTTTTATGCCAGTACCACACTCTTTTGATTACTACCGCTTCGTGGTATGCCTTGAAATCTGGGATTGTGATGCTTCCAGCTTTGTTCTTCTTTCTTAAGACTCCTCTGACTATTCTGGGTCTTTTGTGGTTCCATACCAATTTTAGAATTATTTTCTTCTAGTTCTGTGAAAAATACTACTGGTGTTTTGATAGGGTTTGTATTGAATCTGTAGATTGCTTTGGGCGGTGTGGACATTTTCACAGTATTGGTTCTCCCAGTCCATGAGCATGGAATGTCTTTCCATTTGTGTGGTTTTCAATTTCTTTCATCAGCATTTTATACTTTGCACAGTCCCGGTCTTTTACCTCCTTGGTTAAATTTGTTCCAAGTATTTTATTCTTTTTGGTGCAGTTTTAGATGGGATTATTTTCTTAATTTCTCTTCCTGCTGCTGTGTTGTTAGTGTACAGAAATGCAGTAGATTTCTATATATTAATTTTGTATCCTGCAACCTTACTGAATTCATTTATTAATTCTGATTGGTTTTTGGTGGACTCTTTAGAATTTTCTGTGTCATGTCATCTGCAAATAGTGACAGTTTTACTTCTTCCTGACCGATTTGGATACCCTTTTTTTTTTTTCTTATCTGATAGCTGTAGCTACGACTTCCAGTACTGTGTTAAGTAAAAGTGACGAGAATAAACATCCTTGTCTTATTCCTGACCTTCGAGGAAAAACTTCCAGTTTTTCATCATTGAGTATGATGTTAGCTGTAAATTTTTTATATATGGCCTTTATTTTGTTGAGATGTGCGGAAACTACTTTTTTTTAGTGCCTACTGTGTACCTTTATGCATTCTGTGATACATAAACCTTAAGAGGGGTTCATTGTTATTTTCCTTTTCAAGAGTGAAAACTGTTGCCCTCAGGGTATGTTGCTGAGTTTTAAGTTTATCTAAGATCACACAAGAGGCAGTTAGCAGGACCAAGATTAGGGAAACAGAGTTATCTGTACCTGACTTCTCAAAGGCAACAAACCCCAGAACCTATTACGCTCCTGGGGAGTTATTAGTGGAGGAAAATGTCTTGTCTCTTAAGATCTCCCTCAACTGTTACAACTTCGGAAGTTGAAGGGTCATAATTTGCTTAGAAAACAAAACAAAACATCAGTTCACCCTCATAACCCACTTCTGCCCTGAAACTCTGAAAATACCAAGGCCTCAACATTGTCTAAGTCATTTCACCCGATAACCTTTTGTGAAGACAAAATATGAAAAGATTCTTTTCCTGTCTCTTGTTCTTTTCAAATAGCCCAGCCTGACAGACAAGGTTTGCTGTCGACACAGGCAACTTTGCAAACGTGGAGGAAGAATTCTTCTCTTGGAGAAGAATCAATCCTTGCAGTATGCCTGATAATATTTTTGGCTAGGCATCTTTAGAACACCTGATTTAATTAAACATAGTCATGCATTAAAGTACAGAGTGTGTGATTGAATTCCTGGGGAATCAGAAAAAGAAAATTTCAGATGATAGGTAGAGTTCTCCCTGGTTTTGCTTTTTTTTCTCTTTATTTTATTTTTTTTTTTTTGTAATTTCTTGACCTTTTGTCAAATGCAGTGCAAAGAAAATGTAATTAATGCGAGTGTGTTTTGTACGCCCAGTAATAGATTTTTTCATTGAAACATAACCTTTATATGATGCTTCTGTTATTACTGGCTGTCAGGTGAAAATTAAATGAGCTTGCTCTGAGCCTCAGATTTATCTTTCTGTCTACAAAGGGCTGTGTGAGAGTCTGAGGAGATACGAAGCTTTTACTGATGATTCCGTAAATTAGCCCCATCAATCGGCCGTAAACGCTGGGGCCAGCCGTGATGCCTCGCAGCCCGCCGGGCTCTGTGCGCCTTCTGTGGCCCCTCCAGCTTCCAGGGACTTCTCCCAGTTAGCGCACGGATGGAATTGTTCGCTTACGATGAGCATGGCAGCCTGAAATATTTCGTGCACCTGCACGGATCTCAAAGAGCAGGGGGTCCCGTCCAGCTCATTGGCAGCTTCGTGGCAACCAGATTGAGAAACAAACCCGAAAACGGACTTAGGGGACACAGAAGGCCCTGCCATGCACTGTCTCCAAAGGACTTGTCCTTTTCTACACTCTCTACTGCAAACACTGTCTCCATGGGTGTCTCCCCAAAGGACGGCCCGCACCCAGCCGAACGAAGCCCCACCACGATGTTGTCAGTCTGGGTGGGCAGAGATCCCAGCCTCTGCTTTCCCAGTGTTTCTGAAGCTGAGCCGCAGAGCAGAAGTTGACTCACAAATGGCCCTTCTGCTCTAGCGACGTGATGCGAGGACCTAGGAGAAAGCCCCCTTTATTCAGCGTGTTCTTCCTTCTCAATGTCTCTATCAAAGGATAGGCCCGAGCACAGAGCTGACTTGAGCTCTGGCCGGTTGGAGGTAGGATCGCACTTGGCCAACCCCGCAAAAGCCTCTGCTGTTCTGTGATACCTCACACTTCACAGAGGTACAGAGTTTGACCCCACGTCTTACAAAAACGAGCTGCACCTCTCCCGTGGGGCCAGCAGAGCTGGGGGGTGGGGGGTGCGCAGTCCCTGCCCCACTGTTCTCACACTCCTGCTCCCGGTTTTGTGCCGAGCTGCAGAAGTGCAGGGGATGTGTGAACATGTCACGTTACTGAGAAACAAAGTTAAACATCTCAGAACCTGCAAAAGGGTTCACTTCCAGAAATGAGCAAAGGTTTGGGAAGAGCCTTATTTTTTTAGCGAGGTTTATTCATCCTCCATAGACACAAAAATAAGTCTTTCAAAGAACATGAATATTTGAGGCATTTGGCAACGTGCAGACTCTGGCAACCTCTCCTCATTTATACCATGTAATTATACTTGCCTTTATTTGCGGGTCCCTTCCATTACTGACCCTAACGTGGTCTTTTGTGAAATTCCACTTATTGAAGCCCTGGCAACTCTGAAATGCAGCTTTTTATGTATCAATAAATCTCCCCCCCCCCGCCCCCCTTTCTTAAATCACAGCAGATCTTGTTGGACATTTGGGGAGAAAACAACTTAAAATTCACATCCAGATCTTGGCTGCCAATTCAGGACTTTGTGACTCTGAGATTTGCCAAGTTTTCAGCTTACTCCTTGCTGAAAATGCAGAGTCTGGGGGTGGGGGATCCCTGTAGCTAGAGTACAAATGGAGTGACATCATTAGGACTCGGCTACATCTGTGGCTCCTGGAAGATTCTGGCCTCGGCGCCTCCCTCCACCTCCTTGTTTTTGTTGTCTCAGCCCGCTCCGCTGGCCTTCAACCGGTCCTGTCCAGTCCGTTCTCAACCTGAAAGCAAACAAAACAGTGCTCAGAGGCATGACATCAGCGGCCAACTATGAGCCTGTCCAATTTGTTTGAATAAATATAAATAAACAACCAAAGACTTGGCGTGTTTTCGAGACCTTTAATCTTTTCGCAGGTTGTACCCTTACAGTGTTAATTTTCATCAGGGAACCGGTGTCCATTTTAAAAGGAGAGAGTTAATATTTCTGGGGAAGAAACGACATGAGGCATGAGTGGGGGCATCGGGCACGTCCAGCTTCCCTTTATTCTTCACAAAAGTTACCATTGTGTCTGATCCATAGCGCGACCAAGAAAACCTAGCGACAGCCAGTTGTTCCAAAGTCAGTTATACTTAGGGTTGAATCTCTTTAAGAAGACAAGACAAAGGTCCTTTGAGAGTACCGTTTCCATATGACACATTTATATCAAGGTACTTTGAGATCATAACTTACTTGGGAAGGTTACACTAGTTCACGTATTAAACGGGACCCTCGAGCCTGAAAGCGTTAACGTAGCTTTTTCACACCGCCTGCTCTGCGATCACTACCGATCTCCCCCCGTGCGTTTGTGAAATTAATAGACTTGTTCTTACCTTTGTCTGATTGTGCAGGGATTTGTGTGGAGACCCACTAAACCTGCCAACTCTGGCAAATGGTTAGTAACCAGTCTCAATATGGGTGAGCCCACAGAGTACCGCTTCAGAACGGAATGCTGTTTCCTCACGGCACGTCTCCTCCTTTCTGCTGAATGTTGGCAACCTTGATTTTGGAATATTTTTGCATTTACAATCAAGAAACTTTCAAAGAATGTTATTCTGACTGGCTTATTAGGGATCCGTGATTTATGGCGTGTTTAATTCCACCTGACTTCCGTCGGGTGGTTGCAGTGGAGAGAACATGGAATGTATTCGGGTTTTGTTCAAGCCCAAGAATAGCATATTTTTTGCCACATAGCAGATTTGAGTCTATATTCCAAGCATCTACTCATTTTATATGTATGTATGTGTGTGTGTGTGTGTGTGTGTGTGTGTGTATAAACAACAAAGTGATTAATATGCAGACCTTGAGACCTGGCCACTTGTGGGATAGTTTCCACATCTTCTGGGGTCAAAAGGCCATTAAAGCCATACGGCAGGCACCCGGTGAGTTCTGATGAACCATTTACTTTCTCGTAACGCAAGAGCCTGTTTAGGGTGATGCTTGTGCTGCTGTCAGAGCAATGAGGGTCAGCAGTTGTGGTGACAAATTAGTTTTGACAAGCCTAATGACCCCAAAGAAGAAAAGTCTGTGGCTCTGATAGCAACTGGGGAATAATTGGTGAGCTCAGCCAAATGGGGAATGTGTTAAAATTCCCCAATTCTCTATGGCAGGCCAATTACACCATTCAGCTAAGGGGTGGAAGGTTGCCACCTCCTTCTTCAGCTCTACAAAAGCATCAGCAGGCTATATTTCAATCAGTTGAGTTTGGTTTGGCGGGACATCGGGACATGGAAAGAAACAACTGGATCTTTCAAACTATGTTCGTACAAAACGCTTGGGCAGAGAGCAAGATGAGAATTTTTGTAAAGGCACCAGCAGATGATGCTGCCATCCCCGTTGGCAGGTCCTGCGGGTACAGTGCGGGCTCAGCTCTCCTGCCCGGGATGGGGAGGCCCTTTCAATAAGCATCAGTTCAGTATAGGGCGTGCTGTCGTAGACTGGCAATGACAGCCCGCCCAAACACAACCTACTCACTGACTTAAGCAACAAGAAATTTATTGTGAAACTGCTATGTGTCGGGGCCATTCTGGGTGTCAGGGAATAGGATGAACAAAGCCAGAGAAGACCCCTGGCTGCGCAGAGCCTGCATCGTAAGGGGCAGATATGGCGATACACAAATCAATAAGCCGTACGATTCCACAAGATGGCGGCAAGTCCTATGGATGTGGTAGATGGATTCATTTGCTAGGGCTGCCATAGCAAAGTGTCACCAACTGAGTGGCTTAAATAACAGAAATGTGTTGTCAGAAATGTGTTGCCTCACATTTCTGGAGGCTGCAAGTCTGAAATCCAAGCATCATCAGGATTAATTCCTTTTGAGAGCTGTGGGGGAAGAATCTGTTCCAAGCCTCTCACCTGGGTTTACACATGGCCGCCCTCTCCCTGTATTTTTACTTGGTCTTCCCTCCATGTGAGTCTCTATGTTCAGCCTCCCCCCCTTTCTATGAGGATACCAGTTGTATTGGATCAGCCTTCCCCCCTCACCTCCTCCCAGTGATCTCTCACTGATTCGATTACCTCTGTAAAGACCCTGTCTTCAAATAAAGTCTCATTCTGAGGAGCTGGGGGTCAGGATTCCAACATGGAGTTTTGGGGGCATGCAGTTCCATTCATTGCAAGCAGTTAAGGTACCCAAGAGAACGTGGTCAGGGAATACATCCTGGAGGAGGGGTTAATGGTGTTGAGACCTGAGAAGACATAACCGTTCCTCGGAAGGGATGGAGGCCATTCCTGGGAAGAGGTTGGAGGCCAGGAGACATGGCATGGAAAAGACTGCGAGGCGGGAAGGGCTTTGTGTGTCTTCAGAAGAGGCAGATAGAGTGTTTGTGAGTACGTGGGCCAGGGACGTGTCAGCCACCAGATCCCATGGCCTTGCTGTCCAGCTGTGGAGAGAAATTCGGATCTTACTCTGAGTAGGAAACCAGTGGAGCGTTTTAGTCAGGGAAGATTCGTGTTCTGCTTTTCATGGTAAAACCTATATTGATCGAGTGCCTACTGTAAACGAAGCAATGTACCCAGTGCAGAGTGGGGCTCAAGGCTTTCCCACAGTCCTTACCACAGCCTGTCCTGGACCTCTAACTCTATATTGAACCACCAAAGGCTTCTTGCTGCTCTTTCAAGGCCAGGTCCCACAGCACGTTGTCTGATTTCCCGCCTCTAGGTCTTTGCCGGTGATATCTCTTCTGCCCGGATATCCCGAAGCACCTACTAGACATCCTGAACTCCTATTCGTACTTTGACACCCATCTCCGAAGCCACTTCCTGGATGGTGTCATCCCAGAATCATGCCCCCATGTCTGTCTTTCATTATATGCCATCGTGTTGCCTCTTTTTGTTCCCGTGCCCACCTAACCAAATAGTGGGTGAGCTCTCTGAGGGCAAGGACCCCAGCCCCACTCACGTGCACGTGCTGTGAGCCTACGGCCCGCAGCCCAGAGTCAGAGCCCCACCCTGCTCATCAAATGAAAGATTCCATGACATACAGGCCTGGGCCCTGCACCTAAGAGAAGCCCAACCAAGAGCTCCTGGACTCGAGGAGTGGAATGGGAAGAATGCGGGGCTGTGTAGACTCATCCACGTCAGGAAGGGCTTCAGGAAGCCCTGCGGGGGGGGGGGGGGGGGGGGCGGGGCGGGGGGGGAAGCGCATGGAGGTTTAGGAAGACTCTTCTGAACCGTGTTCACTTGAGGGCTTGGTGGTTGTGCACGGCAGAGATTTGCCTGCAAAATACGTTTTCAGGGAACTGAGAGAACGGAAGGCAGCGTTGTGCAACATTGCTGTGGAAAACCAGGGACTTGGGGGCAATGGAGCAGTCAGAGCCCTCCACTGCCAATCAGCTCTTTATGAAGAACTTCAGGAGGATAACACTGCCTACCACAGAATATTCCAGCACCAAAGGTCTGATCCCTTTGGCCCTTCATTTCCCATTGCCGGGGTGGGGAGGGCTGCCCTCGCAGCCTGGGCCTTTCACACAGGACGTCGTGCGCGGTCTCGTAGCATCTACCGCGTGAGCCTTTGCGTGGACCCGTGCGGGGGGACGTCAACACTGAATTTTGAAGACAAAAGGAAACACGCTAAGAAACTTTCCTCTATAGGCACCTGAGCCAGACTGGGGGTGAGCGTTGAAGAAACTTCACCAAGAGGTCTGCTGGTGCTGAGATTTCTTGGTGTGTTTTCCAGAATGGTAGTATCTCTGTGTGCCTAACAGTAAGGTTTTATAAATGGTTTCTATTTAAAATCACCATTCTTCTCGTGTTTCCTCTGGGGTGAGGATCTCATTTTCTGTGTCAGTGCTGCCCCGGTGGTATATCCTTAGGGCGGTTCCAGAAGTCTCTTGGTTGACATATCCACAGTACACGCATTCTGTCTCGGGGCTCGTCTGGAACTCCGTGTGGTTGGGCCTTTGTTCCTCCCGCACACGCAGTCTCAGAGCCACCTCGCTAGCAACTCTTACAGTGTTCTTTTAGATGTGCTAATTATAAAGGTGGAGGCAAAGACATTAATTGGCAAGGCCGCCAAACTGGAGAAGTGTTATTCAGTCCAAATACATTGATTAGTGCATAAACAAGAACAGGTTTGGCGTGTGGGCAGCGTAAAACGCTCGGGCGAGGACTCCAAACCCACCGCTTGCGGACGATTTTATCCTGCTTTTCCATTTGAGACCCCTAGGCCACACCTTCAAAGGAGGAACGAGACCCGCAGATACGGAGCCACTTGGAGATTTTCTTCCCATTCCGTAGCACAGTGGGAGGCAGGGGGGCTTGGAGGCCCAGTAGAGAGTTTGTAGGTTTTAGCTCCAGCTGCATAAGCCATGCTGAGCTCCAGGGCGGGTTCTCAGGATGGAGTTTTTAGACAATTTGCCAGGGAAGATGCGGGGGCTTAATCAGCTCGAGCCTGCACGGGTAGATTGTTCCTGTTATTGATGTGCCTGAGAGGTGACGCAGAACTCTTCCCTTTTTTGGGGGTGGGGGGGCTCCGATGGTTTCAGCGATACTGCAGGAGAAACAGTCAGCCAAAGACTAAATATCCATCCAGAGTTGTTCAAGCATGGTCAGCCCTCTCGTGTGCAAGGCTGTTCCTGTAACAGAATGACTCTTTGGGGGTTTATTCAGAGTTGGCCGAAGGCAGAGGCCAGTTTGGTAATCAAAGAAGAAAAGAGTATAATGGGTCCATGGGATCAAAAGAAAAAAATAAGAAAGAAAAAAAACGAAACAAAAAACCCCTCCATGTAATGTCTTTTGGTGCATCCTAAAGCTAGAGGCCAGATCCAGTGTGTCGAGTTACTTAAGAATGGGCTGAGAATCAGAATGATGTCTCCAAGCCCTCTGGCTTTCTGGGAAAGGCCTTTATTTGATGGGCCAAAAATATTCCGCTTGAGGGTTGGGTCTCCACAGAATTAGACAAAGGGCATCAAAGCCTGTTCCATGGTGATCTGAAGGCTTCTGTCCAGGACATTTCTGTTGATTTGGATACCAACTATAGTCTCAAACCCAGGGCACTTGCTCGTAACATTTTAATAGTTCGCCTGGATTTTTGGCAGGCTTTTGTTTGGTTTATTTTTCTCTAAGCTCGCGATTTAAGGAATTGAAATTTGAGAGCATTGCTGTGTCTTGAAACTTAAAAATAAAATTTAAAAAGCTATTGGAGGTGATCTCTTTTTCTTTCAACTGCTGCAGTGAAGAATAGAATTTAACTTTTATAAATGACCTTTGGGTAATGTTAACCACAAGATTTTTTTTTTTTCATGGACAGTGTAAGCAGGTGGTACGACCAGAGTTGGAAGTCTTTTTTCTCTTCTTCTTGTTCTTCTTCTCCTCCTTCTTTTTTTTGTTTTTCCTAAATCCAGAGAATATAGATTGTAGTAGGAAATATTCATGGGCAGAGCAGACCACAGAATGGCCTTAACCACTGGCTTGTTTGTGTACTGCATTCCAGGTCTTCCCCTAGCTGCAATTAAAGGGAAACTTAAATTTCTCCTGCAGATTATACTGACACCTTCCTTTCCCTAGATTCTCCTTTTATTTATTAAATTTTTAAAAAATCCTTATTTATTTTTGAAAGAGAGAGAGAGAGAGAGAGAGAGAGAGAGACAGGGTGCAAGCAGGGGAGGAACACAGAGAGAGGGAGGCACAGAATCTGAAACAGGCTCTAGGCCCCGAGCTGTCAGCAGAGCCGGACTCGGGGCTCGAACTCACAAGCTGTGAGATCATGACCTGAGCCGCAGTGGGATGCCCAACTGACTGAGCCACCCAGGCGCCCCCCCACCCCGCCCCGCATTTTGTTTTTAAAGGAAGCTTTACACCCAATGTGGGGCTGCAGCTCACGACCTGGAGATCAAGGGTCACACATCCCACCCACTGAGCCAGCCAGGCGTCCCTAGATTTTGCTTTTTTATGTTCTACCTCTTAAGCAACCAAACTCAACATAGGGATTCAGTCACCAGGTGACCAGTTAGTCCTTAAATATAATTTATCAATTTTTTTTTTCCTTTGGCTCTTGAATCTCTAAATGCTGGGAGATTAAATGATCTGACGTTTTGGCTTTTTTTTTTTTTTTTTTTATACTTAACTCTTCATGACCATGTTTGGTAAGACTCTGTTCTGAGATCCCAGAGGCATCTTGGGTACTTCCTGTTCTTTAATCTGATGCCAACCACAGCCACTGCTCATGAGCCCTCTTTCATTGGTACGATGCTTTTAAGTTTGTAAAAATATTGTATATATGTTACCTCTTTGAGTTTCACAATGGCCCTTTGAAGCAGGCCCTTCTCAGTAGCAGAAATTCTTTCTCAGGCGCCATGACACCTCAAACCCTGTGTCTTCCAGGAAATTCAAGTGCAGAGGTTTTATTGATAAACTTTGATGGAACTGCCTTTTTTTTTTAAAGCACAAAATGGCCTTTCACTTTCATTTTCAATCCTGAGAGAGCCAGGCAGAAGAACACCACCTGTCTTCACGAGTGTCATGATGGAGGATGGAAAGACCGGACTTCCACTCGCGACGCTCCCTCCCCCACCCCTGGGGGGCCATGTTTTCTGAGTCATCCCTGGGACTCACAGTGCTGCTTCCTGGGTCACCTTCACCTAAGCAGCTGCTGGCATCAGCCTTGTGTATTTCCTCCCCCCCACAGCCTGTCCCCTCGTCCCCTCCTCCCATAGTGAATTCTTCTGTTTTTGTGGAACTTCTGCTCTCCAGGTGGGTCCTTTTGAGCTTCCCCATCTCTCTTTTATTTATTTATTTTTGCCCACAGGCTTAGTCCGTGTGCACCATTGTCTGAATTGTCATGAATTTTGGATTTAATTCCAGAGAGTCAAAGGCATGTTTTCAGCTGAACAAACCAAATGGAGTAAAAAGCTTCATCCTCCTCTTACTTTATTCTCATTACCCATCCCAGTGGGGAGGATGCGTAAAGAATGCATCCTCTAGATCCTGAAAGAATTTCTGATATTCATTCTTTTTCCATAAGATGCAGAGCTTAATCCTTTCTTTAGACATTTTCTTTTTTTTCTAAATAAACAGGGCCTAATTGGAAAAAGCTGAGAGAGCTAAGCAGAAAAGAATAGAAAACATTTACTGAGCTTGGAAGTGCATATTGAATACTGCAGGAAATTTGCATATGGATTACTTGGTGAAAAAATAGAAACATTCTCAGCCCATTAGTTACTGTGATGGACTCCCACTGACTAAAATCCAAGTACTTTTGCCTTGTTTTCTCCAACTGTTCTTTTCTGTAATCATTTCTCTTTAACCACAGGGCAGCTATTCTGTTCTTGCACTTTGTACGAGGGAAAAGAAAAAATAGGAACATAGCTGTGCCTAGAATATGAGCAGGCTACCTCTGGTTTAATCCTGGAACATTGTCCTGCTATTTCTCAACTTTGCGGGAGGGTTGCCCCTTTGTCAGAGGGGGCTTCTAAGTCACACTTCCAGCTCTACGGTTGTGCTAAGTGGCAACCCTGAGATTCCTCCTTGGTGCCTCAGTTTCTCCAAATGCAAAATGGAGGATGATGTTTAGCAGCACTCATGGAGATGGGGGGAGGAGAATCAATGAATATTTATCAAAGTAAATTGAGTCCCTGGAATATCAGATCCCACAGAAATTCAAAGCATAATTAAGGTAGGGAGAACAGATTAGTGTTAAATGTATGTGTGAAACACATTTTACATTTCCTTCCAACAAAGACTGAATTTAATTTACTCCGAGTGAGGAGGAGAAAAAAGGGGAAAAAAACGGTATTGTGAATTAGGATTCTAAATTTGGATTTTGATATGTTGATGGGTGTACTACAGACATAAAGCCACATTTTGACTTCTCAGCAAGTGCCTGTGCGTGTGTGATGCTGGAGGTAGACGAGGCATATACATAATGAACAAATTTAATTACCATTGGCAGGACTCCTCCAGGAGAGCCACATCGAGTGCTAGCAGAAGAACTGTTATCAAAAACATATTTCAAACTATTTATCTTTAATCCATAGAAGAATGAATGTGGTTCAGCTGTTTGCATCACGGTGTGGAACAAGACCATGTTTAGGAAGACACATTCAGACATTTCCTGCAGAAAATATCTACGTTATTATGTCACTGTTTGGGGGAACGACCCGAAGTCTATCACTTCATGAAGAAGTCACTGAATATTAAGATAGGGAAGTTGGTGTAAAAGATCAAAGTGTCAATAACCATCAGCCCATTTCAGGCTTTCACAATGACTTAGCAACTTGAAAAATGATTCGTGTGACCTTGATCACGGAAATGGAAAGAAACCCTGATAAAAAGGACCCTCTGTGTTTTAGAAACACCTAAGTGGTGTATATGCGCTAATTTCTCCAAAGAACTAAAAAAAAAAAAGGCAAATATTCTTGAAATTGTTTATCATAAAAAAGAATGCTCTCTAGAAAAACCCAAGTTGATTTTTTTTTTCTGGCCACATTCCCTTGACACGACTGAAACTTCCACCAGAATAGTAAAGACATGGTTACTTTTGTAGCAAGATGCAGAATTCACCAGAGAACCTACCTAGTGCAGATCCCAGGTCCCAGAGAAAACCAAGAAACGGTGATCCTTCTTCCCTTCCAAACAGACATCTGTGTGAGTATCTAAGCCAGGAACTACGTGAACAAGGATCACAACGTGGAGCTTTTTAAGGTAAAATAAGTAAGATTTCACAGGAAGGAAAGGCTGTGTTTGGGTTGTCCCTTCGGCCTCCTGGGACCTGACCTTCTAAAGCATGGCCTGAGGATAAGCAGCAGTTGTTTTTTGGTTTTTGTTTGTTTGTTTGCTTTTTTTAGGTGAGTAGACCCTCAGGTCCCAACCCCGACCTACCCAGTCAGAGATTTGTGAGTGATT
This sequence comes from Lynx rufus, assembly GCF_022079265.1. NCBI lineage: Eukaryota > Metazoa > Chordata > Mammalia > Carnivora > Felidae > Lynx > Lynx rufus. The sequence goes on from NW_025814824.1 coordinate 7,506,972, forward strand.
ATCTCAGGAGATTTGTGTGCGCATTAAAGTCTGAGAAGCATTGTCCTCGATAACGCTTATTATATGTTTGTTTCCAGCCTTCCTCATTGTCACCGCAGGATAATTACTTGACAACTTCAGATCATTGATTTTTGATCACTCACTCAAGGATGATGCAGAATAGCTTTGCCAGGGGCGCCTGGGTGGCGCAGTCGGTTAAGCGCCCGACTTCAGCCAGGTCACGATCTCGCGGTCCGTGAGTTCGAGCCCCGCGTCGGGCTCTGGGCTGATGGCTCGGAGCCTGGAGCCTGTTTCCGATTCTGTGTCTCCCTCTCTCTCTGCCCCTCCCCCGTTCATGCTCTGTCTCTCTCTGTCCCAAAAATAAATAAACATTGAAAAAAAAAAAATTTAAAAAAAAAAAAAAAAAAAAAAAAAAGAATAGCTTTGCCATTTGGATGGTCTGACCTCATATTACACATCAGTCCCAGATTTTGTCATTTTCATTCGTTGAGCACCCGGCGGGCTCCGGGGACGACGCTAGGCTCTGGAAGCGGAGGGGTAGACAAGACAGATGCAGAACGCGGGAGGCAGACATTACACGGATGATCCCTGAAATGCTTATTGAATGACATACGAGTAAATCATTATGAAGGAAATACACAGCGTGCAAAGAAAGTTCAAGTTGGGTGAGCTTGTGGTCCGATCCAGATCAGAGAGTGCCATGGGATCCCCTGCAGGGGGTGCTGCCCTCTGGAGGCTCCTGGTTCCGGCAGGGGGGCGGTGCGGAGGGTGGGGGGGCTCAACCCAATGGACCCCAGACAGGCAGAAGGGCAGCAAGGCCGACCACCAACTCCCAGCAGTCAGATGGCCAGTAAAGTAGGACACCAATGCTGTTAAGCTAACTCTTTCCCCCTTGAATAAACATTTTTATTGGCCATATGATTTTGTTTTTTTGAGGTGCCAAAAAGCTTGCATGGTTTGCTCAAATTAGAAAAATAATAAATACCACAAGTTCAGAGAGCATGCAAACAAGAGCTCTAAATAGGGCAGGAGTTGGGGATCTTGGTGATTGCCATTCTCTAAATTCTCTCCGTCTGGGTGGACCCTCTCCCCCTCTTGTCTTCAGGTGCCCCCGAGGGCCCTCCTCTGTCTCAGCTGTGGCTTCGGTTGACCTCAGGTTGTCCCGAGGGACGAGGGTGCGGGCCTCTTGCTTCCTCCCCTCCTGCCCTCCTTCCTTCTCTCTTTCCTGTTGATGTTGCTTTTCCATCTCAGACATTTCAAGTTTCAATTGGATTTGCATATCTAACCTGCTAATTACACCAATTACTTGCAAGGCTTCTGCATTCTAAAAAGAAGTCTGAAACTGACCCCTTTCATTAAAGTCAGTGTCCGTTTGCCCTGAATTTTGGAGCTATGGAGACAAATACATTTTTTCTTCTTCTTCTTCCCCCTCCCCCTTCTCCTTGTCCCCCTCCTCCCCCCCCTCCTTCTTCTTCTCTTCTTCTTCTTCTTCTTCTTCTTCTTCTTCTTCTTCTTCTTATCTTATAAATGTATTTTTTAAAGGCCAGCTGCCAACGACTGTATTTTTCAGGTCCCAAACACTCATGTTTCTGGTCATGTTTTTCTGTAGTACAGCATACATTCTTTAACTAAATACTACTTTTGAAAGATCAAAAGAAGGACTCCCTGCTTTCATTTTGTTCTTGGCTGTAGCTCGTGGATGTCTATTTTTTTTTTTCTTCTTAATTTACGAGAAGCTTTCCTTCCCTCGGAAGAAAGAGAAGTGGCTCTGACGATCGTAAAGAGATCATTAGCGTTTACTAATACAGCCTGTTCTTCAGTTGCTTTACCACCACGTCTTTTCAGTATTATTTACTGAGCAGCTGAAAGAATTGGGCTTTGAATTTTTAGATCACTATAAAGCAAGACCTATTGTCACTTATTGCTGGGTATAATTGCACCATATGTATTTAGTGAAGCTATTTATTCATCTCCCTGGTGAATAACTTTGTCAAAATGAGATGAGATATTTCTGTGTGTGCAGTTGGAATCTAGAAAACATTTGCATTTCATATAGCACTTAGAAATTATAGAGGGCTTCACAAATATTTTTTTTTCCTCCAGACCTGAGGGTCTGTTGAGTTCTACTCATCTTTTAGTATTCCCCATTGTTTGTTAGAACAAGCCCCGTGCTTATGAGTGTACAGTTTTTCTGAGTAGATTTTAAGCCCTAGAAACGTAGTTTTAAAAAAAGAGAAAGGGAGGGAGGGAGGGAAAGAAACATTAGAATGTAAATAACTTGCATTTCAATATAGAATAACTCATTTGTCCATTAATCGATAAACCTGCATTGAGAGCTCAATGTGCACACTCGTACATCGGCTGGCCCCTGTCCTGAAGGGGCTCACCTTCCGTGAGGATGTTCTAGAAGAAGGAGACTAAACCTAAGCTTGGGGACAGAGAATGCTTTCCTGAAAAAGGGATATTTCAGCTAAACTGTAAAAGATGAGGATTTAAGCAGGCAAATAGGAAGAAAACAGTTTCTAGGCAAAGGAAATAGCACGTGCAAATGCCCTGCGGTGAGAAAGGTCATGGCACCTTTGAGGAACTGCAAGACCAGTGTGGATGGAGCAGAGGGATGAGAGGGAAGGAGGGCGCGGCGAAGAGGACGAGGTAGGAGACTGTAGGCTGAAGACTGTACCACAGGAGAGCAACACCCTAAGATTTCCGGTTTCTAACAGAGAACTCTGGTAGCAGTGTGGAGACTAGATGGGGGTGGGGGGAGAGGGAAACGGGTGGACCTGTTAGGAACATGTTAAAGTAGACCACGTGGGAGAGGGTGGCTTAGATCAGGGAGGTCAAATGTTGATGGAGAGAATAGGTATGTTTGAGAGATACTTCTGAGGACTTGGAGAGTAGACGTGGGTCTGGGAAAGAGGAATGTGTCAAGGATTATGTCCAGACTCTGGGCCTACACTGCTGGGTGAGTGGGGAGCAGGGACTGAAGACTCCATTTCGGGAAAGGTCATTGTTGGAATTTACTTTCGGGTGTCTGTGAGCCATCAGTATGGTGATGCTGACTAGGCGGTAGGCCTGGAGCTCAGAGGAGAGGCCTAGGCCAGGTTTAACAGCTGATAGCCACGTGCCTTCTCATGTGACACGGGTTCTGATGTGACGCAGGATTCTTCTGTACCGCCGAGGAAAACAGTAAAATGAACTATTTCCTCCTTCTTGAGGAATTTTGCTCCAGATGGAATTAGAAGCACTACAACAAATACTTGTCACCATCGATAAATTGGTGGTAAATACAGGGACCCCTTCGCTGGATGAAATGAGCAAGCATTTAGGTTGTAAGGTATTTCATTGTTTGCAACCTTGAGGTCCTTGTAGAATGCTCAGGTTGAGTGTTTCATGTCACGTCTCACAAAAGAAGATCAGAACCAAGAACATAAGGCTTACGGTACTTTTCAGTCATCACTAATGGTTCGCTCTGTGCTCAGACTTTGGTGAGAATGATTGGTATAATTTAGTATCGTTGACCCTATTCACTGTAGTAACTTTAAACTATTACTATTTTTCACTTCCTGAGGAAACAAAAGAAAAAAAACGTGTTTGGATTCCTTCCAAGACACGCTTCTTTCGTTCTCTCCTTGACCTTTTGAGAAGTAACATTCCCTTGGAGTTACATGGAGGAAAAACTTGGTTAAATAATTGAGCCAGAAGGCCATGTTCAGCTGTGCAACTTTATCAAGCCCCTCAACCTTTCTGGCCTTAATTCCCTTCCTTCACTTGTAAAAGAGGGAGAAAATGTGGTCGCCTAAAAGACGATAATAATAATAATGGCTAATTATTTTTGGAGAACTTACTGTGTGCTAAATTCTCTCATGTCAGGATTACTGGCTCTATAAGACAATCAGAGAGATGAAGTAAAGGAAGAAACGTGTCTTAGACGGAACATGTTTCACTCAGCTTTTTGTAACTGTTTGCAGTGTAAGAAACCATAGAAGTTCAAATTTAACGAAAAGGCTAACTGTTCCGAATAATAGGCCAGTATTCTCATCAAGTGAATACACCTGAGATGATCCACATCCTACCCAGGCTTGACAGTTTTAGGTAGAATTTTATGTAGGCCTGTCATTCTTGGGATCAATGGAGTCAAGTTCCAAAGAGAGAGGGTAGAAATGGCGTTAAGTGAAGGGAATTAGGATTATGATTCTTAGCCAGAGTATTTTCTTAAGAATTACAGGGATCTTGAAACTCAGTGTATGCAGACAGCGATTGGCTATCCTGTGGGTCACAAAACCTAAACGGTCATGATTGGAAAGGGCAAAGAGATTGAGTGACAACTGCTTGCCCATGGGTGAACCAAGGGATAATGAAGAAGGGGCAAGGCGTGAGAGCGATTTTCTCAACAACCGAGGGGGGGAAGGGCTCAGAGCGGCGATAGGTAATTTGCAGTCAGAGCAAGGAAGGAGAAGAAGAGCAAGCCGAAGGCACGAAGCCCTTGGTACCTGCTATGTGCCAGTCAGGTGTGTGCAGGGACGGCCGCGTGGACAAGCTCAGCTGTGAAAGGAAGAAAACTGGAAGGGATGCGTTTTGGAAGCAGGCGAGTGAGTGGCTTTGAGGAAACAGTGCGGGTTGTCACAAAAGGTTGTCAGTCCTAGGACCCTGGAGCTGCCATGCGAGTCACGCTGAGCTCACACCTTTGTGATGGCTGCTGGGGCTAAGGTTTGAGTTCCATTATTTCCATATCTGCTGCTTTCTTTAAGCAGCCAGACACAGATGACTTTTAGCAAGTACAGAATTTATATTTAAGCAGTGCATAATGAAAATCGACGGCTTTTTGTTGAGAAAAGCACAGTGTCAGGAAAATATCCCTATCACTCTCTTTCCCCCTGTCATGGTGGTGGAAATTTTACATTTGAAAGTGAAAAGGCTTAAGATATAATTTTTTAATCCCATCTTTCCTGCCCACTTGTATCTCTTCCAAAGCTTGTCAGGGCCAGATCTAGAATAGTAAGAGCCATTAAAAATTTGGCATCTTGCACTCTGTTTTTTGGAATAGACTCCGTGTGGGCCAATTTATGGTAAATTATTCTCTTCGTGTGTGAATTTCCTTTTCTCTCTTGGCAAATTCATGCTTGCCTCTACACCCCTGCACACAGATCTTAAACACACACATTTATTACAGAATCTGTGTGGGCTATGTGTGTAAGTGTTAAAGTGTGTGCCCATGGCTGTACCCACAAGTGCATATGCACATATTTGCACCTATGTGCTTATATGATAGCAAATTGACTTAAACAGTTTGTCTTGGAGGTTTGTGTTGCTGTATGTATGTTAGCATACATTCTGTTGCAACCCGCAAACAGTTTCTCAGTCAAAAGATGACAGAATTCAGCAATCATTTTGGGAAACACCATAGTAAATAAATATATTGCTTAGCTCTGTTAAACGAAGCATGCCAATTCTTAATAGAACTGAAGGCAAGCGGTGGCGTTTCTCATCTTTGCAGTCAAAGACGATTACAGGGGAGCCAGTCCACTGCCAAAGGGAAAGGCAGAGCCAAGGCCTTGCTACGGCCCCCGTACTCTGAACACAGAGAGCTCTGGAGCTCGGTGTCCTCGTCACCTGGGATCATATGGGGTGGCAGCGTCCGCCTCCCACCTGGAGAGCTGTCGGGTGGTGGGCAGGGGCAGGGCGTCATGCGAAATTACTTGACCTGCTCTTTGGGCATACTTGACTCGGGGCAACTCAGGGCACGGTCCCAAAGATCCTGTTTCTTTGCACGAGAAGCCCTGGTGAGAGTCTCTTTCCTGGCATATTTGAGAGCATATTAGCTCAGCTTTTAAAGGGCAATTTAAAACAGTTTCTTTTCCTTTATGTATGAAGAAGGCACACATTTATGTGCCTCGAATTATTGCTAATAACGTGTTCCCAGCGGGCCTGTGTATGTTTAGCTCAAGTTTGGAAAAGGGTGTGGTAGGAAAACTGCTCACTCACTCACTTCACCAGTGTTGCTGCGTATTTCTCAGAACATTAATCAAGAGGTCAGTGCATCGCGTCCACGAAAAAATAAAAAGATACAACCACATGTGGGTATTGGTATTAGTATTATTTCCCCACATGGTTAGATAGCAAAATAATTACATCGATATTTTACAGTAGTCGTATAGAACTTTCAAATCCGGCAGAACCCACAAATACGTTTTTATAGCTTTTGCGATGTTGATTATTTGACGTCACCATGAAAGCTGACTGGCCCTACCTAATTAGAAGGCCTTAATGAGCTTTACTACACAGGGAAGTCTAGGAAATCAATATGGTTGTTTTTTTGGTTTTTTTGTTTTTTTGTTTTTTTGTTTTTTTGTTTTTTTTTTTTTTTTTACAAAGAGTTCATTCTCTCCATTTCGTTCGGCATTTATTTAGCAAATAATCTGCAGTCACTTGAGTACATGCCAAGCACTGTACCCAGTGCTAAAACGCAGGCCCGTGTCCTCGTAAAGCTCACGGCCTAGCGGGGGGAGACACACACTCCTCCAATTAGCGTAGGGCCGCGTGTTAGCAGGGCAGCGGGCGAGGCCTGGTGGGCGTGTGGGGAGCGACCTTTTGGGCCTTGCTGAAAGCATAAAGGAAGGTGTCACAGAGGAGGTGACTCCAGGCTAGAGGGTCAGTCGTATGTCACCACTTACGGGGACTAGCACACGCAGAGGCCGACGCAGAAAGGAGCATGCTGCTTCATTAAGGAACCGCAGCTGGCCTGGCCGGCCGCCCGGGGTGGGGGACAGAGAGGGGGAGCGGGCCTCACCGCGCATGCGCTCAGCCTTTCTTCCCGTTTCTGTTTCTCCCCTTCCCCTTCTTTCTGCTTAATTTAGTTGCCTTTTACTTCGTCTATCCCTCTCTGTCCTGAAAGACCTGAAACTCGAGCGACCTTTTAGAAAAACTAGAGTTTTAGGGAATGTTTCTGACATTTAAAAAAAAAAAAAAGTGAAAAATAATGTCTAAAATCCAAAAGTGGATTCTCTCACCTGTCAGTTTCCTTAGTTTAGTACGTAGAAAATAATGTGGGGGGTGTCGGAGCGGGCTGGGTCAGATCCCAGATTGACTCTGCCATCCGTCTGTCTCCTGGAATGCCCTGTGAAGGCAGAGAAGGCAGCATAGGGCCTGATGATTCTGTTGTATCATCCGCAGAGCCTAGTTAGTACCGCATGTGCAAGAAACTCCGAATTTCCCAGTGCCTTTGAGGAGCAGGGGCTTGGTCACTTTGGTATACAGACTGGCACTGGAAGATTTGGAACGAGTGTCTTCGTTAATACAGAGTCGCACAACATCTGAATGTTGCCTTTTGATACTCTGCGGTGCTTGTGTGGGACCATGTGTGTGGAAGGAATCATATATGACATGTGGAGATCAGAAACACAGATACAAAGAAAATTAAGTAATTTGATCTCTTTCAGGTACAATTTACGCAGGACCAATTACAGGCCCTAAATATATTTGCTCTACTGATGTGTAATCATACTGCATTTACTGAGATCTGACTGTCAGCCTGGGAAACATACATGCTCTAGTGGATATGTATTTGCAGATTGCACGAAATCAATGCTAATAATAACAGCAGGCTCAGGCAACTTACTTATTATTATATTTAAACCACGCCAGACAGCCTTGTTCATTATTTGCCCGCTCACAGAATAATTATTTGCTTGAGACTATAGCTTTCTGGCATTGTACGGACACAACACGAGTAACATATGATACCTTATATTTGTTGACTAACTGGAGAGGGCCATATGATCTGACTTCAATACCCGTGTCGCACTGTGGGGTATATTCGCTTTCTGATTGCAAATACAGTGGGATGAGGTCCCACTCGTCCCCAGCAAGTTTCAAGCGTTACAAAGCAGACACTTGATAATTTCCATAAAAATTTAATATGGTTCAAATGTTGGCACAGAAACAACATACTTCTCTCTACATGGTCATGTGGCTTCTCGAAAACATCGCTTTGATTTTTGTTTTCTAAGCTGGACCCTCATTCGCTTTGCCACCTCTTGCAGAGTAAGGACCCTTTTGAGGATCGACCAGTACCCATAGCCCACAATGTTAGGAAGCAACGACTTGCCTTAAGCCAGCAAGAAATACATGCGTAGTGCCCATTTGGGTAAAACTTTGTTTTAGACACATTTCTTAATCAAAACCAAGAGGCGCAAGAAGCCGGGAAGTTGCATTTATGAGCTCGTTAATAGATTCGTTGTGTACATCAGAATAACAGGGGAAAAAAACACAGTAAATGGGATCCCTTTATTCCGGGTTAGGAAAACATTACAGAAAGGGTTTTATATTAATTCTACAAAACTTGTAATGGCTCCAGAAGATCTGGATACATGAGTCCCGTAGGTCACTTCAGAACGCCAGATGAGTGGCGCACGGGAAGGGTGGCAGAGGACCCCCAGGTGTGAAGCGCCTTCTCCCGTCTTGCTGCCGGATCCAGACCCACCGGCAGGGAAACTTGGGAGGCTGTCTCAGGAGGTGCAAGTGCACGTAGATGTAGATATTTGGAATCTTTGGAAAATCAGTCCGGGGCGCCCCGCTCTCTCTGACGTCCAGAGAATTCTCGAAGGAAGCAGGGCTCACCCTACCAAGACTTCAGACCGTTTCCCAGGGAGGCCCCTGTGCCTCTGGGTGGAACCTTTGAAAAACTCTTAACGTCAGATATTATTACCTTTCGGCAGCCAAAAGGAAACACGGAAATCCCTCTTCTGTCGGTTAAGTTGTCCCATTACAGATAAGAAGGTGATTACACGGAAAACATGAGGAAGATCACGAAGCGAGCACACGGGAGGCCTCTTCCGCGTCCTCGCCCCAGAATTAGCAGTGCGCAGGAAACACCGAGGGGAAGAAATTCCCCATTTCTCAGTGTAGTGAATGCGTGAACCAGATACCTTGAAAAAGCCTCAAAACATTTGAATTATTTCCCTCTTCTCCCTTTATGTCACACTAGCTGCAGACTGGTGTGCTGTCAGTATTAAGAATTTGCGAGAGCGTCCCGGGCTAATAAGAAGGCGCGGGGCACAGAGACCACAGGGCCGCGGCGAGGCCAGGCATGTGTCCAGACACGGAGGGCAGAGGCAGGAGAAACAAAATCACACGGCCCTGTGGTCCTCCGCCGTCTTTCCATTTTGTATCTTTCTCCCCCCTCCCTTTTTTTCTGACTTTTCTTCTTCTGCTGCTTCTTTTTTTTTTTTTTCCCCAGACAACACTTTCTGTTATCTTCCCACCCTAAATTTTAAAATTAGATTTTACTCTTCCACACTTTGAAGGATGAGGCTGCCACAGTTTGGTTCATCAAAAGCTGTCCCTTTCTTTATTCTTGCCCCAGTTCTTTTGTTTATTTTCTCTCGTCTTTAAAAAAAAACAAAAAAAATCCCGTTAAGCTCAGGGCAGTGTAACGATCCCAAAACTGGGTTTCTCAAAGGGTAATCTTGGAACATTCGGCATTTAGAAGTATCACCCAGGAGATCTACCCGGAGCCTCACTCCACACCTTAGGAATCAGAATCTGCATTTTAACAAGATGCCTGGGTGGCTAGTGACTCCCGCTTGAGCTGGGGCATCGCTGTCCCAGAAGGAAACTGGTAAAGCTTGGCTGAATACTGGATGCAGATTTCCCGCCTCCTTCAGATTTCTCGCCTCCTCCGCTCCAGCTTCGGCCCTCTTTCTCATTTACACCTTTTACAGGTATGTCCATGATTCGAGTGGACTTGAACTCTTGGTCTTACCGTGGAAGTCACCTTGACTGTATCCATGGCATTAGAAATATTTGCTGACCTTTCCGCCAATGCCTTTCATCATTGTTGTCCTTGAGCCGTAAGGGGAAGATGTAAACTAGCCATAATTCATGGGTCCGTTTCTGGAGCTGCCCACACATCATAGCAGCAGCCGTCACTAATGGGATTAATTGGTTTTGACTGATGAAATTGTAAAAGCATATACCTCCAAGGGTCATAAACACGGCGCCTTAATTGAAATCAAATGTATATTTTAGAAAACCTTGCCAGCATCCTAGACTCCTCTCTTTTTGGATTTTGTTGACATTAGTGATGGTATAGAAATCTGATCAGGAAAGGTTTGCTGTTATTACGGCTTTGAATATGAACTGGGCTTCTTAGTACTTTAAGCAGCTGATTAGGGGAGGGAGTAATATTCGACTTGATTATTGGTTACACATATGGAATAAATCCTATTTTAATGGTGTCTAATGAGCCTTTCATTTTCAAAACCTTACACAAAAGCCTCTAATAGAAAGGGAAAGTAATATTTCAAAGGTCATCTTAATGCCACTTAATGTCAACAATCTGTAATCAAGCCAATATATATGGATGGTGTTTACAGTCCAGTTGTGATCCTTTAAATATGAAATAATCTCCTAAATTAGCAAAGTGGCGTAAGCTCAGGTTCTCTGGGTTTGAGGCAATTTATACTTTTTAATTAAAGTTTGTTACTTGAAAACGGCCTCAGAGTTAGAGATTTTTCTCAGAGTGAGGCTTCGCGCAATGCAGCATTTCCAAAACCCACGAGATTTAAAGATCTGTCACTGCCAGTTTCTTGCATTGTTCTTCCACGCTCTGTAAAGTCACCGAAATGTGCAAATGGGAAACGATGCTTTCTCTCAACGGGGGAATGCAAGGGCTGCTAGAAACCAGAAAGTTGCGCTGGTCAGGAGGCTACTGAGGGAACCCGTAGGCAATAACCTCTTTCAGAACCAGGTATCTGCCTGGCAGCAGATTCAAAAGTCAGGAATTTTAAAGAATCTCTAGTACGAGACCGGCATTCTGAAATTTTGTGCCATTTGCCGGGTGACTAGAGAGAACCCGGCCTTCCCTCCACAACAGAGATGTTTCCAGGCCAGGGCTATTGCTGGTTCGAAGAGCTCTCGGCCCCAGTGAGAAGTGGGTGAATCCTGCAAGACGGTTTACTTCTGTCAGGAGATTTGAAGCAAACCGACGGTGGTTAGGATGTGAACGGCATTCATGGGTAGGATAGAGCGTCAGAATCTCCTGGAGGGCTTATCAACACTCAGGTGGCTGCCCCCCACCCCGCCCGGGATTCTATTCCTGGGTGGGGCTGGGAATTCCGGGATTTCTGGCAGACTCTCAAGGCCTTGGGATGCTGCTGGTTCCTGCAGCGCCTCTCTGAGAATCCCTGCTCAAGGTTCATCAGTATGTAAGTGGCTGCTTCCTTCTTCCCAGGAGTGAAGTTTGAGTTTCATTCATATTCCTCCTCCCAGTGCCTAACACATAGTACCCTGCTCAGAGGGCTTGCCCAGTGTTTGCTGGGGGCAAAGAAAGAAGGTTATTTACGTGTCATTAACTAGCATATATCAGACCCCTGCCCCACCCCCACTCCCTCCCTCCCACATTACCATCCTGTATTTGTCTTTCTTTTGCTTTCTGTGTTTCCTCCTTCTGCTAACCCCCTTGGATTCTCAGAGTTTGTTTTTCTCTTTTTGCATGCTGCCTTGAACCACAGGGAACCTCGGGCTTGGTGGTCTGGTTCTACCAGCCCTCCAGCCAGTCTGGAAAGGAGACGACCTGAGAGTAGTCTGTTGGTCAAGCCTAGTGTAAGGCTGGCTTGGTGACAGTGACCCAAGCAGGCAGGTGACACTTTGGACCTTAGGTCTCAGGATGGACGTTGTACTTTAGGAAACCTGATAGGAAAGCATTTGGCTACCCAAGGAAACAGTCTTTTTGTGGTCCTTGCTTTCCTAGGTGTAGATGTTCATTCACAATGTGAAACTCACTCATTAAAGATTTAGAAAACATGAAAAAAACCAAAAAGGAATAACAACATAATAATAAGGAAAAAGGCATCCATTTGCCCAGACCCCCGAAGCATCCAGTTTTGGAGTATTCTGTAACAGTCTTTTATAGTTCTATCTAAATGTTAGTTTATTTTTAATGCATTTGCATTTAACTGAATTTATAAAGCTAGGGGTAAAATTGCCCTGAGGGAAAGGAAATTCTTGTGTTGAATTACAGGGTTATTCCCATAAGGAGTGATAATGATTCATTACAAAATGGTTTGCTTTCAAGTCTCATCCAGACACCATTAGACAAACGAACAGCACCTCCTTCCTCTTCTGGAGAATTATTGGTGTGGCAAGTTCAATCAGGTGTCCAATCATCAGGCAACCGGCCGTGATGCGTTGGGTGCTAGGCCCCCCGAGGAGACACTTGTCGACCTCTCGGTGCCTGACTCTACTGGTTTGGGGTTCATGGTTTTGGGTGAACTTTTTCAGCAGGAACAGGTGGGTGGTATATATTATGAGCCCCTGAGTCCAAGAAGTTGCCCTTCTCTTGCCTTATTCATACAACCCAGTAGGGTCAAACCCCTTCTCTGTTCATCTTTTCCCCTAAAAATACTCTAATGCTAGTGCAGGTACCACAGACACTGTTACCTTCCAGCCTTTCTTGCTGCCAAGGAGACATCTGAGACCAGCCGGATTTTCAGGGTTTTGTAGATAATCTTGTGGTTGTCATTTTCAGTCTAGGCGCTCATAGTTTCTTCCGTCTTTGCTCTTTAAACATGGTCAGGATGTTCTGAGATGCAGGTCACTCTTCACTCATTTGCTCCGAATGCCACGAGCCGCTTAGTCTTCGGTCACTGCCCCCGTTAATAGTAATAATAGCATATTGGTTGATTTTAACTGGACATTTTACTGGACATTTAACAGGAGAGAGCATGGAAACACCAGTCTGACATCCAGTTTATGTGCCATCAGGTGGATGGTTAGATTTAGTTCTAGGACGTGTTTGAGATCCCCCTAATCACTCTGCAGTAGATCGGGGAGGGGGGGAGTGTCTTGTTTGTCTGGTGCTTGGAGAAGCCTCATTCACCTGTTCTAAAGGGGTTCTCCAACCCCCATGTTGGTGCCTCGACAACGTAGCCTTCTCTCTGACCAGTATCTGGGACAACTGGGCCACAGGGTGGAGGCTGCGGCCTCCCCGGGTCTGGGTCTGCACCCTGGAGCTGGTCCTGGAACAGCATCTCTCCTACAAAAGAGCCTTGCTAGGAACTAGACTACAGGCTTGAGGAGTCCAAGACCACAAGCTCATCTCAGACCCCAGTAGGGCCCACCGGCTGACTCCCACGTCAGATCGGCTGAGCTCCAGCACATTGCTCCCAGTTGTCATTTGGAGAGAACCTTAAAAACAGAGGTTTGGTCAGGAGAGGCCTCTTAGCCATGAATTGGGGGGTCAACATTGAGCCCCTTTCTTCTCAGATTTGAGACCCACTCGAAAACCTGCAGAGATAAGCCACTTAACTCCTCTGTCTGTCCCAAGCAGCGTATCATCATATGCCTTTCACTCTGTTCAAAAAGCAGTGGCTTCATCAGCAAATCCTCTTCTGTTCAGGCTAAATTTATTTTTATGTGAAATCGAAATCAGGAAAACACCAAAATTATTTTAAGCAAAATATCAAAATTGAAATAAACCAACATATGTCTGTGAAACATGTATAACTCTCAATCAAGCGTAAGTGCAACTTTCATAAATTTCTTAAAATACTCCAGCACGCAAAATCTGGATGACTTCAATAGATGGGAGTTATGACATGTCTGATTATCCTTTCTCCTCAGTTCATCCTTCACTTAAAGATGAAATCTCAGATAGCCAGAGCCTGGCCAGCCCTGGGTCATCCCTTCCTAAACAATGTACCCCACGCTCCATCATCTCTCATGATAAGTGAGAGAACCGAGGAATTTTATAAAATGTCTTCTGGTAAGGTTAATTAATACCTGCTGGTTTTGAATGGAAACCCTCTTAAAGTTACCTTCTTTACTCCTATTCTGTCCTTCCCCCCATCGTCCCATGTTCCTCTCCAAGAAATGAGGTTTCTGGATCGCTTGAAACCTACTAGGCTTTGTTCTGGTACCTTTTCCATATTTCTACGTTTCCTTTGCAGCGGGGACTCAAATGGGATTCAAATTGTCAAAGCGGCATCAGCATTCTAGGGCTTGGCAGTGAAGAGCGAGTCCGAGGGGGTGTGCCCACCTCACACTTATGCTTCGTTTACAGGCTTTCTCTTACACGTTCTCTTTACTAGATGGCCACTTCAGGACTGGACTCACTGTGAGCCTCTTACATAACAGCTGTTATTTTACCCACAGAAGACGTGAAATAAATAGTACCATCAATAAATATTATTGACAAACCAGTAAAGCATTTCTTGAAATCCTCAGCCCTTCACTTTCAATTCCTCTCTTCATGAACTAGGTAACAACATTTCTTAGAAAAACAAAAACAAGCAAAACGATCACTCTTTGGAAAACGTTCCCAGCACCGAAATGAATTGTGTTCCAGTTCTGCTTTTAAAAGCATGCCAGAAAGACTCCATCTCATTAGGCTTGGCGTCACAGTGGACGTTAACGGAGTCATTCTTTGGGGGAGTCGAAAAACTCCTTAAGATTGTTCGGGAAGCTACGATCGCGACGATTCCACGGAAACACGCCGTTTTCATCTTGGACTCTGGGATCTGCTGCTCACCTTTATTCTCATACTTCACTTTGATTTTTTGTTGTCGTTGTTAGTTTATTAGTTGTCAAAAGTTTCTTCCTTCCTGGTTCCTTCCATTTATACCAATTTGGAAATGGAAAAGTGTGTTAATTTTTTCATAAATCTTTAAGACACGCATTACTGTATTTTTATTAACTGAGCCAGATGGTTCACAGCAAATTTTCTCTGACATAAGTAATCACAGAAATCAGGTTGGGACCCAGATCTGGTGTGGAAAGTGGCATGTATATTAGTGGAAAAATGCAGTTCACATAAATATGTGGATATTTTTAGAATATTTGTTACTGTTTGGATTTCATTTTATTTTATTATTTTTGTGTTTTGGTTTTGGCTAAATACACACTAAGGACCCTTTTTTTTTTTCTTTCCTGTCCCCCCAGACCCAAACAGTCAAGCTCCTTCTCAACAGCTGAAACTTGTTTTTCTCTTTGCAGTTTGAAGGTTGCAAGAAGGCCTTTTCAAGGCTTGAGAATCTCAAGATTCACTTGCGGAGCCACACGGGCGAGAAGCCCTATTTGTGCCAGCACCCAGGCTGTGAGAAGGCGTTCAGTAACTCCAGTGACCGTGCCAAGCACCAGAGGACACATCTGGACACTGTAAGGACAGCATGGGCTTTCCAGCTGCCAGCCCCGAGCCCTGAGCCCCGGTGTGAGGAAGGGCCCATGTGATAGTGGGACAGGAAGGTGTTTGCTTTATGGTCTGCAGGTTATAGGGACAATGCCAAGGGCAGCAGTGGAACCTTGGTAAAGGTCCAGAAGGGGCCCCGTCTGGCTCTTTCCTCATTTTTCTGTAGTCACAGGTTACCCTAAATATTACAACTGCCTGAGACAGAGTTGTGTGTATAAAATAAAGGCATTTCAGGGGCTGTCGCATAACAGGTTTTAGTACAGAGAATGACTGCTGGGGATTGGACATCATCATAAGTATTCAAATATCGGGATGCTGAAGTAGATCATATATACTGTTGCTGGAGAGGAAGCATCGTGGTCTTTGGGTTTTTGTTACTGTTGTTGTTGTTTTGTTTTTTTACCCTGGTTCTTTTCTTTTTGCCATAAGAACTTTGAGGCTGGCATGGTTACTGAGTGAATCTGGCCTTTTGCTTTAGAGAAGCCACCTGGCATTTTCACCTTCAGGCGATCTGCAAAGAATCCGCACATCTTTCCCCAGGGTTAAGTTTTCCCGTGCCGCTGTTGTGTTAACAGCCACAGATCCATTGGCATAACTCCTGTGAGAACGATTGATTGCCATTATTACACCTTAACTCTCTCAGTGCTGTAACATTTTGCTCGTTCTCTGAGGCTCTTTTATTTTCTCAGTTCTGTTGATTGTCCTCTTTGGCATTTCTCAAGTTTCGATGCCATTTTCCTTACACGGGGCCAGGTAGACTCCGTGCAGTTTCGCTTCACTCAACAAAGCCATCAGGATGGATGTCTCGTACACATCCCAGAGCTCTTATCCCACGTGCTTGCAAATAATATATTCATGGCAGTACTTTTTCAGTGTTAACATTCTGATGTCTATTATTAAACTACACCAGAATTTGAATTTTGAAAAGATACTGTTATTTCTACACACCTTCTCATACATATTTAAGATTCTTCTGATGTTACAGTTGACATATTTATTAAATTTTATATTAGTCTCTATTAGTCATATTGATAGAAGTCATTTTAGCTATATGTCACATAACCTTTCTAAACAGCATTATCTCCTAAGATACATAAATGTGAGGGTTTGCCTGGTAAATAGCCGAAATATAATTAGAGCAATATGGACACAGCATAGCCCCCTCCTGCTCTAGCTGGATTGAATCCGGTGATCTTAGGACCACCAGAGTGGAATGTTAAGTGAACAAATTTGGTGAATAGCAGGATTTTTTAAAGGTAGAAGTAGGGGGAAAAAAAGAATAGATTATGTTAAAATGCCCTATTTTGTAAGTCTAAAATGGCCTTGGTAGAATCTAATAAATTTTCCAATTTGTCATTAAACTTTATCATGGGAGAATGAGCGTTCACAAGACAAGATTGTCTTGAGAAATTGCCTCCACTCTAGCTAGTTATCTGTAGTTTGTAAGAACTATTGTAAGCCTGAGTGTTACGGCTCTACAATACCCTTCTTTACTTGGAGCTAATTTTAGCTAATCAGACTATGAGCATTTTCTAAAATCATTTTGGAATTCAAAAAAAAAAATCACGTTTTAAAACTTTTGAGGAAAGCTACCACAGATAATAATTTCATGATTCAGTTCAATGCAGTAGCTTTTAAAACCCAGCCATTTTTATTTTTTTTTAACTACCTCTCTATTAAATCTTTTAAAACCATCGTTCCTCCTTTTAAGATGCAAACCTACCTCCTGTTTAAATTTTTATTGCGTTAAACGAATTGTTAAGCTCTTTTTAAATCGTGCAGAAATTAAGCATTTGTTTTAAAAAGCAAACTGTAGCTGCTTGAAGAATGTATTATTTAAATTTAGGCCCCCATTTCCTTTCATTAACCACTCCTTATGCTAATGCTGTCAGAATTTTGGATAAAGTATCTTTTCTTCAACTCAGGGGATTCTTACAGGAAAATGATTTTTCCCAAGTTCAAAATTCTAACCCTGAAAAGTTTTATTAACTTATTTCCCTATTAGCATCTTACTGTCTAAACAGGGGAAGTGATTTTACAGTGCACATGGAAAATATAGTTTAATAAAGTATAGCGTGCCATTTAAAGCTGGGGTAACCTGAGATCAAATCACCAGTACACCACTTGGACCCGCCCCTGACATTGCTATTTTGGCACACTGATCCCAGGTGGCTAACAGCAGGGGAGAGAGTGAAGGCCAGCTGGGAGGGATGGTGAGATGTTTCAAGAA
This sequence comes from Lynx rufus, assembly GCF_022079265.1. Lineage (NCBI taxonomy): Eukaryota > Metazoa > Chordata > Mammalia > Carnivora > Felidae > Lynx > Lynx rufus. The sequence goes on from NW_025814824.1 coordinate 7,524,386, forward strand.
CATCCCAAACTCAAATACAAAATGACATTACCCTTTTCTTTTCAACCCAGATATTAGTGACCATCGTAATAATAATAGGGTTGGTTTATATAACGTGTTAATGTTCCCAAAGTTGTTTTTTTTGGGTTTTTTTTTTTGAACATGCCACATCTCCTCTAGTGCCCAGAATGCAAGTTTATGTGGTCACAACATGACCGCTAATAGAGATATCAGCTGGTTGTTCCCCTAAAGCCAGGGCCGGGTGGGGAAGGCTATGGCAAGACCGCTGTGCGAACCCAGAAGAGATTCCCAGGTGAAAGAAAACTTTTGTTTGCCCGAGGGAAACTCGTTGACTAGTGACTTCAGCCCATGTTGGCTCGCCTTTGGCAAAACCTGAGATACGGAGAGCCTGGTGCATCCAATGTTCATTGTTAGCATTCTTACATGTGACGCAGGACCCAGCATACCATGAAACCGTTCAGACCTGTTGGGTGATTCAGTCAATCAGTCACTCAAGGAACAGAGACATCAAACTTCGAATTCAAATTGGGAGTGTCCAACTAAATTATATATTCATGACTTTACGTTGTGCTTGGAATCAAAAATGGCAGAAACAAAAAAGTGAAGCACAAATACAGCTTCCAGCGGGGCAAGAATCCACGTATATGTTGGTTCCCAAAATGACAAACATCCACATGAAAACAGGAGCAAACTGGAAATAATAATTTTTAAAAATCTGAATTTTTTTTTTCTTTTTGGTCATTGGAAGAGCAGGTTCCTAGAGCAAGAATCCTATTTTAGGGGCAGGGTTTCACTTCTCCTGCTTACATTTCAAATCATGAGGGCACAACTCCAATTAACGTCACCTACTGAGAGGTACAAAGTGACTCTACGCTGTGACTTACATCGTTTATCTTGCGACTTCTTCTTTTAGTTCTTTGAGTAAACAGTTTCGCTTTATTTCATAACATAAAAGCCAATACTCTCAAACCCTTGCTATGAATTCTGTTGTCACAGTAGGCATAGGTGCTAAAATTTGAACTGATGTATGGCGTGCTCCCATTCATTCATTCCTCATAATTGTATACCCGTCACCAGGGGTGCAAAAATTAAAAAGATTCTGGACTCCGCCTTAGGCTCTGTACCTCACATCTCAGGAGCCTGGGGGCGCTGCAGGTGGCCAAAACTTGTGGTCTCATTACACTCAGCCAAGAGCTTACGCGTGTAACCCAGCTGAGTACCGGGCCTCCCCCTATACCTGTCATACCTATAATAAGATTAATGTTTCTCTGGCTGAGTTTGCATGTGTCTGTTGTTTGAAACCTATGGTCTCTCGCTCACTTTCCACTAACACTCCCTTTTAATTCTCTCCTTCTCTCTGAATCAGGTTTCCTCTGAAACATTCCCAGTCCTTTCTGGACTTTTCTGCAGCTTCTTTATACCCGAACTCTTAGAGAATGTGTGTTTCCTAGTTTCTGACAATACCAGAGGTTGTTTTCAGGGGAACAGAACTGTAAGTATGACTAGAGATGCTTACTAATGATTCCCACATCCAGAAATGCCACAAGACGTTTTGCGGGGAGAGCACACCCCTAAACGCTGCCTCCTCGTTTCTTGAAAGTTGACTCTCCCCTTTCCCTTGATGCAAACTTACTGGGCTTTCTAATTAAAACCCACAAGTATTGCCCAGCATTTCACGTCAGTCAGTTGGTAACAGTTCATGCTCTGAAGTCAGTAGTCTTGAGTAAATCTTCCCTGGTCACCTCTATGATTTAACTACAGCTGTTTTGTTTTTTTTTTTTTTCTTTCTCATTTAGAAACCTTATGCTTGTCAAATTCCAGGATGCTCCAAACGCTACACAGACCCAAGCTCCCTCAGAAAGCACGTGAAGGCACATTCTTCCAAAGATCAACAAGCGAGAAAAAAGGTAACTTCGAAAGAGAATGGATCTAGCCAGGAAAGGCACATTTAAGTTACTCTTGGCAGTACTGGGACCTTGTGCAGGGCCCTGGCATTCTTCGACTTCTCAAGGTAGTTTCATGCATTAGACTCTCTGATGGGGGACATCTTCCCCGAAGTAACAGCGGTGCTGTGGTCTGCATAGCGCGTGTGACCAGATAGGAATTTCTGGGGGAGGGCCTGTATGATAAGAATCAGAGGAAATTAGTAAAAGTCACCTAAACCGGAGAGTAACAAAAGGCTTTTATGGAGATTAAGTCCAAATAGCTAAAGAAAATTGAATTGGGAAAAAGAGCACAACAGAAACCCTTTCTGGAGGTAAGTGCTTTTTCCTAAAATATCAATTGGTCGAAACCCTGTTAGTTCTGATGGAGAAGGTAGGTGTATCTCTAGGATGATTAAGTGCAGAATATCCCTCCCTTTAAGCTTAGAAAAAGACACGTTTCTTAATAGGTGCTGTGTATGGAAGTCTGAGAGAGGAACTGAACCTAAAATGACTTTGATACCGGTGAGGAATTAATGTGGCTTTTAGCGCACATAGAAATCGTAGAGTTTTGGATTTGGGAGAAATGTTAAAGATCAACCACCCAACCTGTCTGACTCTGACTGACTCTCTCTCTCTCTCCCCCCACCCCACCCTCTCTCTCTCTCTCTCTCTCTCTCTCTCTCTCTCTCTCTCTCGTGATCTCGTAAGATCTCCAGCAAGTGGTTGGCCCCATGGTGACAAGGAGTTTAGCGGCTTTCGAGGTCCCGGTAACTGAGTTTCTAACTTTTTAGACCAATAAGCAACTTCTCACCATGGCAGAAAACCACACTGAGCTGACCTTAGCTTTATGAGCGTCTCATTTGTGTTGAGATGGTACCTGATTCACGTAAGGGCCCTTCGTAACAAATTTAAGGGAAGTCTTAAGATTCACAATACTTCAAGTCCCCATGATGTGATTGAACCCCATGACCCTGGTGTTCAGGTCACTGTGGCTTCTAGTTAACTAGAATCGTGCATTCTTTCCTGGTTTATAGGGATTTAATGCTTTTATGTCGGGAAATGGCTGTGTAGTCTTTTTTTACTTGAGGTTTTTCTTCTTGAGACGTGTTAGCACAGTGCCAGTTGAAGGCTCATATATGGAAAGAATTTGACCTCTTCCCTGCGAATTAGAAAAATGCCCAGTTGGAAGGATTTGATAGATGCTCTTAATTGTATGTAAACCCACTCTTGTAAGTCAGTTGTTAGATCATTTTTTTTTCCTGTAAGTCTCTTCTATTGGAATACAGTAAACTGATAACAGATGACCATTAAACCCACACTGAAGATATTCCTGTACCGTAGAAGAGTAAGGAACTGCTAAGTGAATTAATAATCTAAAGCTCTAAGGAGGACACTTAATATTTCAACAACACCAACGTTGCCTACTGTGTTGCAGGACCACGGTCTAACGGCTTTTGCCATTATCTCCGTGTGTATCTTGTGAACTTGAACTAATAAGTTGTCTTTGTTTAAAAAACAAAAAAAACAGGGGCGCTTGGATGGCTCAGTCGGTTAAAGCATCCCAACTTCAGCTCAGGTCGTGATCTCCATGAGCTCGCAGTTCATGAGTTCGAGCCCTGCATCGGGCTCTGTGCTGACAGCTCACAGCCTGGAGCCTGCTTTGGGTTCTGTGTCTCCCTCTTTCTCTAACCCTCCCCTGCTTGTGCGCGCACTCTCTCTCTCTCTCTCCCTCGCTCGCTCGCTCTCTCTCCATCAAAAATAAACAAACATATAAAAAATTCAAAAAAACAAAAACCTTCTTGAGAGTTTTTTCTCCTAAATCTGACCATCCACCTCCCACGTTGTCTGAACTGTGTGGGGTTTTACCATGCTAGGAAATCTATCCTAAGACTGGAGAGCACCTTCACCTTCACAGAGAGTAACACCTGCCATGGACATGAGGGAATATAAGTGCTGCATCCAGACAAATAAGCATCACATTGTGTAGTCAACTTAAGAAGGTCACCTAGGTTGACAGTAGGTATGGAAACATAATGAGATATTTTCAGGGATCATTAATTAATTGGTTTCTATTGTTCAGACGTGGTCTGTCTCAGCCTCTATATAAAGGAAGACTTAGTTTGGAGTGTGTGAAAGATTCTTGAAGCACTAATTTAAAAACGAAAACTGGACCCGAGGCTACAAAATAGAAATTGATGGGCAATTTGTGCAGACAGCCTTCAGCAGTGAGGCTGGGTAGCCAGGGTGTACTTTCGAGGAGCTGTGCGATAGCCTAATATCAAATACTGCATTATGCTCTTAATTTTGTCTTCTGTAAAGTGAGGTACTCTGTGCTCATTTAGCTTTTAATGTGCACCTTGTTTCCTGCAAATGGCTGAACTGATATGGCTGCCTTTCATTGCCCAGACCTTAGTGACCTGTCTTTTTTAATCCGAAGATTCTTAAAATCTGTTACGAATCAGTGACAAATTAATCTGTGGAAATTAAAACGATGAAAGTCGCCCCGTCCGATAGAAAGAGGAAATGCCACCCCCGGGAGAAGCATTGTGAATAAACCTGAAAGCAGCCAATCCACACTTTCAGACCTCTCGGGGTAAACTGGTCTGTGATATTTACATGGCGTACAACGTTGTTACTAGACCTTGGAGAGATTCTAATTGCTAACTCACATCAGTGCTTGGTATTTGAAATATTTCCTGGCAGCAATAATAAACTAAAAAAAAAAAAAAAAAAAAAGTAAGAAACAATAAACCTTTTAAGGCAGAATTAAGATTATTTACGACTTTAATTAAAAATTGAAAACTGGCATCATTTCAAAAAAGCCTTTACAAAAATGTGAATTCATCAAAAATAACCATAAAAATTCCAAGGTGATAAAGGCACAGTGGAGTAATGATCCCAGCCCTGGGGAATTGTTTTGTTGAAAAGAATAAAACCCTTTTCTGTCACACCCTGCTAGTCATGGACTCGTTTAATATACCCTGCCTGCCTGCTTTCCTCTAATCCTCTTTTTAACCTCCCCCTAGACACTAAATGACATTATTTGGGTCTTAACGTCGCCGGCTTTATGAGGCCCTGCTCTGAAATTCGGGCCAGTGAGAAGGCTCCCCGAGCCCGAAGACAGACGCTCATCATACGGCAGAGACCTCACGACTCTGGCCGTGGGCATATGACCCTTCCCCACACCTGTTGGATCCTACTGAAAACCAGGAACCTGAAATCTTAGCTAAATATTATTCAAGCTATGAAGAGAAAAAAGGAGAAGGGCGGGGGGGGGGGGCGGGGGAAGCTCTTCGGCAAAGGAATTGGGATAATTTGGCTCATGGCATGCAGAAAATAACTTTTCTCATTGCCTAACGTGTGCACACCCACTCACTCCATCAGGGGAGAGCTGACTTCTTCCGCGGAATGCGCCTTCCCGATCGCGAGTCCATTAAATAGAGGGCTCCGCGAATAAGCGAGTAGCGAGACACGCCACTCCCCAGCGATGGTCTCCAGCGAGAATAGAACTTAGCCTGCAGAGCAAAAGGCAGAATCTGTCCTTCAGTTCTGCCCAATAATGAGTGGCAGAAGAAGAGAAAACTTTCCTCAAGGCTGTGAGCTTTATCAGAATTTTTCATTCGTACCCTGGTAGTGGCATAAGTGGCGGGGGGGGGGGGGCGGGGGGGGCGGTCTCCCTTCGCCTCTGGCTTGTCCTCGAAGCGGACTTCTTAAAGAGAACGCAAAAGAATGCGGGGCCAGAAGTCAGAGATGGCACGAATGTGCCCTCCATTTCACAGCTCCCGGAAGACACCAGACTCTGGCCGTTGATTGGTTAAACGTTTTGTTAACATTCACCTCCGGCCCACCCTGGTTGATGACTTTCAGTTTTGCAACTTGGGCGCAGTCTGTTATAAACCCAGCACAGCATCTGAAATGCGGACGAACCCCACGTGCGCTCGTGTTTCCTTCTTGAGAGGTCAGCTCTTACAATAGCTCTCTGGCTAAGACAGAGCAGCTTAGGGATACATCTCTCTTCCGGGAGATGGAATCTGTTCAGAGCCGTCCCCCCGCCCCCAACACACACACATAGAGACTCAAACCTATAAATGATTCCACTGAGTGCCACAAAGCTCACCCTGCTGTGTGCGGTTGTTGGAATCTTCAAAAGCTGTGTGAAAAAATCCATTTCCCCTACATGGAGGCCCATGTTACAGTTGCTGGTGTTACCGGTATGGGTGTTGTTTTCCGTACATCTGCCTGGCACAGGGCGTGCACAGTGGGGCACACAGAGCCTTCCGGGTTGTGACTCTCCTTTTTCTTTTTCGTTTTTTCTCCCTCCCTTCCTCCCTCCCTGTCTTCTCTCCCTCTCTTCTCTTCTCTCCCCTCTCCCTCCTTTTTCTTTCTTCCTTTCCTTTCCTTCCTTCCTTCCTTCCTTCCTTCCTTCCTTCCTTCCTTCCTTCTCAGGAATAAATGAAAAGTCCCTCTGACCCTCTATGGAATGTCAGTAGTAGGCACCTGTCATGGACACGTGATTTCAAGATGTGCTAACCTGTTTTCCTTTCACGTGATAAATCACATTGGAAATCATATTGGAAGAGTCATGATGCTCGGTTCACATTAAAAGGGCACTAAAATGGTTATTTTTCTAAGTGAGTCATTTACCCACTTCCATACTTTAATGGCTGTTGGTGTTGCTTGTATCTGCCCTGAGAACGATGATGGCACCTGCTACCCTGCCCAACTGTCCTGATGCCTCTGTTGAGGTTAACCGATTTTGAGAAGGCCACTGGATTGGCTTTGATAAGGCAAACAATTGTGGCCCAAAGTAGCGGTGTTAATTAATTGAATGTAAATGATAGAAATAAGTCCTCTTAAATTTAACCTCATACTCAAAGCAGCTGATCAGAAGTTGAAGCCAGTTGTGCAGAGGCTTCTGTCTTAGCGAGGCCCAGTGGTCCCAGCCACGATTTTGAGAGCATTGGTCTACCACCAGGTTCTGGAGCCCTTGAGAAGGAGTTGAGAATCCGTGTCGGGTGTGGGAAGTGGAATGGCGGGGTCACTTGTCCATAAAGTAAGCAGTTTGTGAGAAAAAGCTTCTCTTTCTTTCTGGAGAGATCAGGAAAAGCTGCCTTCAGCCTTGTAAATACAGAAAATTCCAGCGTCTCTGGGCCTAGAGGCCCAGGGTCTTTCTGTAGCTCTTAAAGCAGTGTTGCCCTAAGTGGGTTCTTTGGAACACATTCCACAGGATGTTATCAGATACTACTTTTTAAAAAAATTTTTTTTTAATGTTTCTATTTATTTTTGAGACCGAAGGAGACAGAGCATGAGCAGGGGAGGGGCAGAGAGAGAGGGAGACACAGAATCCGAAGCAGCTCCAGGCCCCGAGCTGTCAGCACAGAGCCCGACGCGGGGCTTAAACTCAACGGAGTGTGAGACCATGACCTGAGCTGAAGTCGGACGCTCAACCGACTGAACCACCCAGGCGCCCCTATCAGATACTACTTTTAAAAAGTTTGTTGTTGTCCTATATATTTGGGAAATGCAGAGCTAAATAATATTCAAGGCTTTCCTCTCACAAGAATTCTCAGAGCCTGGGTTATCTGATACTGTGGAGGAAACGGAACATTAAGCCCTGCTCAGAATCACTTGGCCAACAAAACCGTCTTTATCCTCTAGAGCATGTCCTCAAAACACTCTTCCAGTAAATTATTTGAGAAATAATCTCACGTGATTTCATTTCTTTCATCTAGCAAATATTTCTTAGGCACCTGCTGTGTGCCAGGCCCTGGGTTAGACCCACACGTCCCAGCGTATACAAGACAGACGCATATCTTCTGTCTTCATAGAGCCACGCTGCCTTGATGAAACCCATCAATGATAAGGTCAACAGAAAATAACACAAACGCAGGCAAGGAAACAGGGTGGGAGTTGACACGGAGATGACAAAGGACCTACTCAGGTGTAATGCTTGGGTGCACATTTCAGTAGTCATTTTAGAAACGAGAATAAAGGCGCTAGCTGCAATGTTTTAAAAAGCACTGCTTAGGTCAAAATAACTCCACCTTCTTGGGCACCTTGACTGGCTCAGCAGGTAGAGCGTGCAGCCCTTGATCAGGGGGTCATGAGTTCAAGCCCCATGTCGGCCAGGGGGCCTACTTAAAAAAAAAATACCGTACCTTTCCGCTTGAACTTCTTTTAAAAGAACCTGGTACCAGGAAGGGCACAGCAGTAGATGTCAGGATTACCTTAGGTTGTTATAATTGCACTTTTCTGCAGCCTGTCCTTAATCGCAGTGACATTAGAGGGACTGGGTGCCAGACCATGAAATGCATAGCCTTCCTCTCCCACCTAAGAATATGACTCAGGAGGTCAGCATCAGCGACTCACTGGGCGGGGCCCACAGGCAGCACAGGTGCAGCTCTGAGGATTTAGAAACAAGTAAGGCCTGAACTTGCCCTCCCGAAGATGACATCCTGACCAGAGACGCAGGGACTCCCGTGCTTTCAGTACCCTAAGAGAACGGCTGGGACGACGTCACACAGAGAGTGGTTCTGGAACATGGTATCTTGAGAGCTCCTTTGCAAAGGCTAGAGATTCTTAAGGAGTGAAGTCTTAGGTTCTATTGTTTGAAAGCCAAGAGGAGCCCTGTGGGTTTTTAAATTTTTTTTCAATGTTTATTTATTTTTGAGAGAGAGAGAGAGACAGAGTGTGAGTGGGGGAGGGGCAGAGAGAGAGGGAGACACAGAATCGGAAGCGGGCTGCAGGCCCCGAGCCATCAGCACAGAGCCCGGCGCGGGGCTCAAACTCGCGAATGGCGAGATCATGACCTGAGCTGAAGCCAGACGCTTAACCGACTGAGCCACCCACGCGCCCCCCCCCCCGTGGGTTTTTAGATTGTCCTTGATGACTTCAGTCTACTTTGTCATACGTGGCGAAGTGGTTTTATTTCTGTCCCCCCCTGAAAATTGTTACTTGTGACCAAAAATGGGGTTGTTCGGCACAGCTCCGGCCAACCGTGTAAGGAATGAGGACCCTCTGGTGGGCGTTTTAATAACCAGTTCGGGCTGTACAGTGCCTAGCACAGCTACCTTATGGAAATAGTTCCTAGGTAATTGCTTTTTTGATTGATTGACAGAAGCCTTCTAAGCTTCTCATTCCCTTTCCCTTATTAGATTGTGTGAATTCTCGATGAAAATGGTTTTGGAATAAAAAGCATTTAGCTCAGACTCCTCTGCCTTAATAGATGTCCTCAAATATCATGACACAGCTCCCCACAGCTCTTCTGGGGCCTTGTTCTTCGTCTCTGTTCTTAAAGTACTCACATCCCCCGAGGAATTACTCCTCCCTCCACCAGTTCCCTCGTCTTCCCCTTTCGTTGGAGCTTTGTCTTTGATATCCACGGGCAACGTGTTCCCATTCGTTTGTCTCTGGGTTCTCTGAGCCGTGGAGGTTTATTTTCGGGGTGACTTCACACAAGGGCTTGGATAAGCCTGATGTAGAAACTTGTCGCGGTGGATCCCGGGCCGGTGGCCGTGTCTTCAGAGTCGTGTTTGGGTTGGATGCCAGGAGGCAGGGGCTCCTTTTAAGCAGCGCCATGACTTGCTTCCTGACTTAGCTTACGTGACACGCCCCTAGTTTTTCCATTTCTCATCTTCCAGCTAGCTTGAAAGGCAAATGCAGGGCCTCCAAGATGAAAGGAGAGGTGCTTCAGCAGAAGGCATTGTTCTATCACAGACCTCCAGCCCAGGATAGTGTAAATACCCACACAACAAGAGTCCTCACCAATACGTTCCTTCCTGAGCACTGAATAATCTTCCAGTGGCTCCGATAGCCAGTCTTTCTGGGTCATGTGGACTCTTGGATGACGGTCCAAGAGAGATCCAAACAAGGGAAAGGCAGCCGAGACCCAAACCAGAGGGAATTAAAAACAGACTTGAACCTGTGGTATTTGGTCCCAGTCAGGGATTATTAACCTGGGCTCCACCGACCATAAGTGGGAGCTCCACGGCCGGATGGATTTCAGGAAACTTAGAAAGTCGCAGGACCGATATGCTAAATGTGTCTTCTAGGTAGAGGCTCTAGAGATTTCACGGACTCTCCAAAATTAAGATCCTCTGATGACAAGAAAAATTTTAAAAAATAGACCCAAAACCCCATAACATGACAAGGGAGACTCTGGGAGGTGCTGTGTGTGTCCCTTACCTTCTGTTCCCTTGACTACGGTGATTGCATCATGGGTGTCTACATACATCCAAATCAAACCGTGTTCGTTAAATACGTGCGGGTCTGTGTGTATCACGTACCAGTCTATATAAAAGAAGAAAAGTTTAAAAAGGGGATAAAGACCCTCCAAGCCAACAGAAATGCAGGGCTCCTAGTGACTGTTTCACTTGGCTTTGGTTACAGTACCCAACTAAGGAGAATCTGTGCTCCACGTGCCTTGGGGGACGGCCTCCTACTCACCCGACATTTACCACGGATCTGATAGTTTGCTAAGTGCCTGGTATAAAAAAAAAAAAAAGGTGAGATACACTCCGTTCCCTTGAGGCAATCAGAGATGTCAAAGCCGGATTTTGACAAGGGGTGGGCTGATAGATGGGGAATCGGCATGTGGAGTAGACACAGACGGGAAGCCTTTGCACCAGGCAGAAGGGTGTGCACTTTTACAAGATAGAATGGAGGCTTGGGGAAGGGTTAGCGGGCCGCTGGGACGAAAGTGAGTCAGCGGGAAGTAATGGTGGATCGAATGCCAGGGACGAGGGGAAGTGAAGAGTCCAGATGGTACCCGGGTTCCTGGCCCCAGGATCGGATGAGCACTCCGCAGGTGGATTCTTCCTCAGGGAAACCTCAGTTCTGGTCTCAAGGCCTGTCAGGTGATTGGATCAGCTTCACTCAGATTATCCAGGATAATCTCCTTTCCTTAAAAATCAGCTGATTGTAGACACTAGTCACGTCTAAAAAAATACCTTCACGGGGCACCTGGGTTGCTCGGTCGGTTGAATATCCAACTTCAACTCAGGTCATGTTCTCACAGTTTGTGAGTTCGAGCCCCACGTCGGGCTCTGTGCTGACAGCTCCGAGCTTGGAGCCTGCTTCGGATTCTGTGTCTCCCTCTCTCTCTCCCCATCTCCAACTTATGCTCTGTCTCTCTGTCTCTCGGTCTCTCTCTCTCTCTCTCTCAAAAATAAATAAATGCCTTCACAGCAATACCTAGATTAGTGTCTTATTGTATATAACTGGGGACTAGAGGCTAGCCCAGTGGACACAGAAAACTAACCATCACACCCACAAACTAGAATCCTTTATGTTAAAATTTAAAGTTACTTTATTTGAAGGTAATATTAACCACATGAAAATGGGTAATGGCGAACCTCGATGTGTAATTTATATTAGTGCAAATTGAATGTTCTCTACGAAAACAGAAGGAAATTAATTATTTGATATACCTGGTCCCACCCCTTTGTGTTATACACTTGACTGTTCAAAGCAAATATGTTCATGCCAACTAATTTACAGACACTGTGCTAAGAGGAAAAGATTATGATACTTCAAGCAAATAAGCAGATACTTTTAAAAAACATTTTGACTTATATATCCGAGAATTTACAGGATCGTACAAGTTTATCGTAATATGCTAACTTTTTTTTTTTTGTAACGTTTATTTTTGAGAGACAGAGACAGAGCATGAGTGGGGGAGGGGCAGAGAGAGAGGGAGAGACAGAATCTGAAATAGGCTCCAGGCTCTGAGCTGTCCGCACAGAGCCCGACGCGGGGGCTCGAACCCACCAACTGTGAGATCATGACCTGATCCGAAGTCATGATGCGACTGAGTCGGATGCTTCATTGACTGAGCCACCCAGGTGCCCCAATAATATGCTAACTTTTAAATCAGTCATTATTATCCTAATTTTATGTCATGTAATGCTTGTTAATACAGTGTGTTTATATCATTAAATGAAATAATGACAGTAACACTTAGCGTGGTGCCCGCCACATTATATATGCCAAGTAAAGGTTAGACATCACTGTTAGAATTACATCATGTTGTCTGTTAAGAGTTTTCGAGGGGCGCCTGGGTGGCTCAGTCAGTTAAGCATCCGACCTCCGCTCAGGTCATGGTCTCCTGGTTCGTGAGTTCGAGCCCCGTGTCGGGCTCTGTGCTGACAGCTCGGAGCCTGGGGCCTGTTTCAGATTCTGAGTCTCCCTCTCTCTCTGTCACTTCCCCACTCTCACTGTCTCTCTGTCTCTCGCGCAAGAATAAATAAACATTAAAAAAATTTTTTTTGTAAATAGTTTCCTAAGAGAGAAGACAGGTGATTATTGCAGTTGTAGGAAGTTGGTTTTCTCTACTCCAGACTCTTCCATTAATGTATTTTTTCCCTCCAAGAGATTTTAGCTGTTTAAAAACCTTCCGTGGGAACTGCCGTGGGCATCAGTGAGAAGACACAAGCACAGGGCTGGCTGCAGCCCTCCACATAGACAGTCCACCCTGGGAAGAGGTAGCTCATGGCCACAGGGGCGGGAGTTGACCCCAGAGGGGCTGCCGTCCAGAGCAAGACCAGCCTGGCCTCCTGCATTGCTGCCGAGGAAACTGGCTCGTCTGAGTGGTGCCAGAAGGTGCGAGTCAGAAAATAGCACGAACCGTGCAAGGGGAGAGGAGATTTCTCCCTGCCCCCGCTGGCTCCCTTGGATTCCTGCGTGAGAAGTCACGGGAGTAGCAGACATTTGAACCCCCGGCTCGGCTCCCCTTGAGGGCCTCCTCGGGTGGAATCCAGTCTCCGTAATTCCCGTGCTTTCCTAGTGACCGGGGAAGTAGCGATAGTAAAGGAAGGATCTCACCGCACCACACTTAATGCCTTGACCTTTCCGAGCCATGGCGTGTACAGCATCTCCTTTTATTCCGTCCTTTTAGAGTCAGGATGCATTTTTTTTTTTTTTATTGCTCCTTCTGCTCTCTTTAGTTTGTTTCTGAGAAGTGAGAAAGTTTAGAAGCAGAAAGGAAGCCAAGTACGATGCCCAAAGGTGCTGGTTTTCGTACACGCCAAAAGGCCTACGGAAATGTGCGGCAGAGTTAATACGGCCCAATGCAGAGCTGTCCGCTAAGTCTTGACATACTGTTTGCAGTCTTGGCATTCCACGAAACGTCTTGGCAAAAGATGATTCTCCACCACCCCCCACCCCAACCGACAGTCCGGAGCCCTCTTTATAAACGCTCGCAACGTGTCACGTGACATCTTAAATGCTCACTGTTTCCGCTGTTGGTCGAGTACAGACTAACTCTTGAGTTAACTGTTAAAGGACTAAAGACAGTCATGGCTCCCGTGGGGCGGCTCTTTTAACTGGAATAGAAGGATGTTTTTCCTGAGTGGCTTTTCGGGGTGGGTGCTTGCTACACAGCCCCTCCGTGGGGCCAGCTGTGGGCACAGCTGTAGCCCATCAGAGTTACAAGCGTTTTTAAATGTAATCACATCCTCCAGCTTGGGGAATCACATTTAGAAAGTCCCAAAAGATATTCATAAAGCCTCTTCGTCTGAAGCTTTCTGACAACGAAGGCAATCTCTTTTTGTTGTCGTTGTTATTTAAAAAGTAATACGTCCAAACATTCTTTACATATATGTATTTTTTTTTAGCTCAAAAACGTCCCTTCCTGGAACACCCACATGTGAGCTGGTCCCCCTGCCTTTCCAGGATCCTTCTTTTCCATTAACGACCTCACTGATGTATGCAGAGATTCTGCCTTAATATCACTGGTTCCCTGCGATTTTTTTCTCATTACCCAGCTTCCGGGTCTTTTAGCACATGGATCGCATGCCTCTCTACTCTTTCCGTGTTGTTCGCGCCACAGACTCGTGTCAGCTAGGGTCGCCTGAGACCTGCAGTGTCATTTATTGGCTGTTGAGGCAAGCATGGAGGTTGAAAAAGTTGACAAGGGAAGTGATGTTAACAGACCTTATATGCCATGCTCAGATGTTTGAACACAGACCGTGGTCGGATCGAAGATAATTATGGTGGTAACGTGGGGGACGAATTAGGGATTTAGGGTGAAAGGAGACAAGGCAATTAGTTAGGTTGGCATATTTCCATTAATCAATATTCTTTAGATACAGCGGCTCCTCCAATTATGACTGCACCCAGCTGGGCTGTCTTCAGCTCCTGGATTCTCAGTCTTGTCCAAGATGCTATCACGAAGAGACTTCGCTAAATGTCCTGGTGAATTCTGCGCTCATTACATGTGCGGCTTTCACATAATGGCATCTAAAAAGGAAAGGAGGATTCTCTGGTTGTTCTCAATGTCCATTTCCTGGCTCCTGCTGACCGTTTTCTTTCTGAACTGTTCGCCAACCGATGATTCTTTCTAGAATCTTTCACGCATGATTTCTAAGTGTTGTGGTGACGCGTGGCATTTCTAGGCTCTGTCTCTTTTTTTGCCTTGTCGAAATTTGAGGTATGGATTTCTCTTTCTCCATTTTCTGGGCCTGACTCCTGGCACTTTCTCAAAGCGTTACTTTTATAGCCATATTCACAAGTGTTTTTGGCAGTAGGGTTTCCTTGGCCTTAGAACTTTGTATTCCCTGACCAGCTAGGTGAGCTCTCTTGCCTCGTCCTCTCCTGTGCTAGGCTTCACTCCCCTCTCCCACCCTCCTTCCAGCAATTGTTTTTCTAATATTTCCCATTTGGCACCCTCCCCTATGGGAAATAGAAAAGCCAGGTAGTGGTGGGGCACCTGGGTGGCTCAGTTCATTGAGTGCCTGACTCTAGATTTTGGCTCAGGTCGTGATCCCAGGGTCATGAGATCAAGCTCCACATCAGGCTGTATGAAGAGCCTGATTAATATTCTCTCTCTCCTTCTGTGTCCTCTGCTTTCTCTCTCTCTCTCTCTCTCTCTCTCTCTCTCTCTCTCCCTCTCAAATAAAAAGAAAATTTTTTAAAGCCAGGTTGTAGCACATAAATGTTGTCACAATGGCTTAACACTGGTGCATGTCTTCTCCTATTGTGGGGCCCCTGTGTTTTTATTCTTTTTACTCAGAAGTGTATAGGAAAGACCATTGCCATGAGAAACATTCCTTACTCAGTATTTGCAAGGACATCCCTGGGCTCTGAAAAGGGAAGGTCAGTGCGGAAGGCACTGGTAAAGAGAGAGCAGAGCACGTCAGACGAGAACCTCTGCATCACAGTAGTGCTCTGGGCTAACCTAGCGTACAAGCACTGGCCGAAGGAATTTGGGTAATACTTACCCACCGTGGTCGTTGGATAAATTGTATCTTGAGATGATAGTACAAAGGGCATCCTTGACATTTCCTCATTTGTACATAAGCGAATACAAAAATCAGATTTCATTTCTGTGTACTCAAAGTAGCAGTCAAAGGATCCATTCTCCTCCTCCCCCTCCCCCCTCCTCTTCTTCTCCTCCTCCCTTCTCCTCCCCCTCCTCCTCTCCTTCCTCCTCCTCTTCCTCCTCTTCTTCTTTTTCTTCTTCTTTAAATAATCTTGTTCTTTTCTATGGAAAAATATGTACAAGTTCCCACAGTCATAAAGGCAGACCTATTAAGGTTCTCTAAATCATGGCATAAATGAGCAGAGGAAGCTAACCCTTCGTCCCACCTAACGAGCCTCCCACGTCCGCCCCGATTGTGAGCCCCTTCCCCTATCAGGGTATTAGGAGTGAAATGGACCAGGACATTAACACAGTAAAACACTCACAAGCTCAACACTACTTCTAGCTTCTCGACCATCACCGATAGCGGGATGCGGCACGCTGGTGTTTCAAATATCCAGTAATGACATAAAAGATAGAATTACCCATTTTTATTTCCTCCCCTTAGGAAATAAGAGATGAAAGAAAAGGAAGAGAAATAATAACTCCCAAATACGTGTGTAGCACAGGTTACTGGGCATCTTTATGTCTGTTTACCTCTGTTCTTCACAGCAGTTGTCCAGGGTTAGTATTATAGTTATTAGTCTAATCCCATTTGAGAGATAAAGAAGGTTCAGAGAAGCTACATGACTTTCCAAAGCACAGTGGGTCATCAGCTGGGATCTTCTGACTCTACCTCCAGTGCTCCTTGGACGCTACCGTTTCTACTGAGGGCTGTCTGATTTTCCACCACGGGAGGTTTTGTAACTTGTCAGCAAGTTGTTGCATGACGATCGTTTGCGGAAGCTCTCTAGCAGCCTTCTGTTAGAAGGTGGTGGCGTGGCCCTTGAGGGCCCCCACGTTTTGCATTGGCTTCCTTTCGGGGGCTGGGCCAGCCCTACTATCGAGGTGGGCATCCTTGAGCCCACACTAGTACCCATAAGGGTGCCAGCCCCCATTCTTCTCGTTCAGGGCTCTGTCCCACCCTCTACCCCATACGTGGGATCACACACGTGCCTTAATGAGCCCTGGGACACATGACTGTGGGATCATTCTGGAGCCCTACAGTCACCCCTAATTCCACTAGAGTATCCTGGTGAGCAGATGCCCAGTGTAACATTTCTTTAGCTGAATCACTTGAGATTGGACCGCTAATGTGATGTAGACTGACTTGGAGTGACTCACATTGATTATAAAAATATTCTGGGCAAAAGTATTTTGCACATCTAGGGATGGTTCTGTGGTTGTCAGGAACTATCAAGTATCAAGGGTCTGAGATTTGACTCTAGGTGTGAGCTAATAAGTTAGCCTGCTGTAGTTTAATGGATGTTGGCCGAAGACACGAACCTCCTGGGTCAGAGACAAAAGGAGAGCTCATTACTTGTAGCGATAGCAGTAGCCAGAGTACAATCATTTTCTCGTGCCATTTTCTTAAGTCCCAGTTCCCACAAGGTGACACAGAGAGGGCCAGGCAACACTGCACTTTCAGTGGATTGTTTTACCAGAGGGAAATTCTGAGCTCAGGGAACCCAAATCCTTTCTAATGGATGAAAGCATGCTTGACATTTTGCTCGGGAGGAAGAGACTACCCCAGTCCATTTTCCAAAGCTGTTTAGTATAGAAACGTCCTTTAAAAGGTAGTTCAGAAAGACAGCCGGTTCCTTTGCTCTCAACACGTGGAGAAACCTGAGATACTCATGGAGAATTGCCTCTGAAGGGTAGGTTCCTTCTGCCCCGTCTTGATCGCAAATGCACAAGAACAACAGACAGGAACCCCAGCCTGCCCTGGAATGACCCTAAGTCCTCAGGATTATCCCTAAATAAAAGTGGTTTCCAAAAGAAAAGACCAAAGCCAGGAAAGAAGGAACACGGGTGTTGGGAAAGACATGATTCTACCTTGTGGGTCTGCATTGAACTCTGACCATTTCCATCCAGGTTAGTTTCAGATTCTACAGTCCTGTCCATGGGCAGCACCATTTAGCTTATGGTATGATGTGGGAGCTCCTCCCCTTTGCTTAAAATTATCCATACCACTAGCCTGTGTATTATGATGCTTAGAGTGGTCACCATGACATCGTTCTTTCCAGTTAGGGGATTGTCTCTGGAAGATCCCTATAAAATTTGCTTTTGTTGTATGGCAAAGGAAATGTATCAGTCCCTTTGTTCCCATTAATCTATTAATATGGTTTTAATTACGCATTTTCAAGTAGCATCTACGTCTGTCCTCTGTGGATATTATGTGAGGAACGTGGAATCGAAGGAAGTGAGAAATGATGAGGATATTTGGACCTCAGGGAGGTAGTTTCAGTAGGGTCTCTTGGGGGGCAGAAGAATAGTTTGAAACTACTTGGTATCAAGGCAGAGAAAAACCAAGCATCGGGGGGAAAAACAGATGGGGCGGTGTATTAGAAGTCATTCCACTTTATCCTGGAGTCTATCCTGCTATTGGGCTTTGAGAATAGATCTTAAAATGGAGTTTTACTTTTCCATCTCCTTAGTTTTCCTTGGCTTTTGAAAGGAATGTAGGCAGTATATTCTAAAACGAATGTCAGGGGAGTGTTTTCAAAGGAGCAACTCAAACGCAGTTGTGTTTGCTCACTTGTCACTGTCACCCTCCCTTCTCGACACCCAGCTCTGCATCAGCTGTGTGCACTATACGTGCAGACGCCTTCAACCCCGGAGGCATATGTTGCTCTGGCTGTCACCTCTTTGGCCACACTCCTGTGCAGATGCTGCCCCCCAAGCACGCCAGTGACTTCGGTTACAAAACAGCGATACGTACACGGATAGGCCTAACTTGACTTTGTGGCGGTAAACGCCTCAGCTTTTCATTTCCTGGCTGGTATTTGCGATGTGGAATTGCAACACCGCATTTACGTGCATTTTTGCCTTTAAAACGTTCTGTGGTGTCGCAACATTGGAGGAATTCCCAGGGATCCTTAATCTCCCTACAAACGCTGGTCTGTAAAGTCAGGACCAACGCACCATCTCAGAGTAACCTTCTTGTGCCCCTGCCGCGTAATTCTGATTTCACACTGCATGTCTTCAGATTGTCCCCGTGCTATCTTCCAGCTCAAGCTTTACTCTCGAGGATACCAATAAAGAGACAAAGGAAAAAAAAAAAAAAGATTCTTAAAAAATGTTAGCTTTTTCTCTCAAGAGCAATTGAACTTAAACTACTTTCCCTATTGTTTTCCGTGAAGTCTCATTTAAAATATTTTATTAATGCAAAGACGTGCATTCAGGGCTAAGGACCAGTGAACAGTAGCCATAGCAACCAGGAAGCCATTCGGGAGGAGCAAAAATGCAGTAAAGAGTAAGTGTTTTAATCCTTAACTTTAATCCCTTTACTTCCTGTTCTCAAAATGAAATATAAATCAGGCACCGTGGAGCGGTGATTTTTCTCTGAAAGGGATGTTGGCAAAAGAGGATTAGTAATGGACAGACGTGTTTAAGGAATTTAATCACACAATTTGTTGTCAAACTTTCGAGACCATGAGTGACCAGTTCCTTTGAGTGGCGTCAATGAGAACCAACAAAACATACTTTGAAACTGATGAGAGGGTTGGTGTAGGCGGCACCTCTGTTTGCTGTTATTGTCACATCATTTTAGCCCATGGTAATGACTTGAGAAACCAAGGAATTTGCTTAGTCTCCCCCCCCCACCCCCCGCAGTGGGGCGGTTGGAGACTGGGTGGGGGCGGGGGAGAGTGTCCTGTTGGTCAAATAGAGATACTCTTTTGATCTTCAAAACACTGGGGGAAAAGTAAGTCACCGATATGTCACATACTTCCTTTCCTTGATGTTTGATTGCTTTGGGAGTTTTACGGAGACGTGAGCTTTTCCATTGCCAACAGACTTTTGGGTTTCTGCTGAAAATCCCAGGCTTTAGTTTTTGTGAACAGTAAAACAGAGTTCTTAGAAGGAGAGATAATTATTCTTTCTCAGCGTCTCGCGTTTTGTCTCTAAGATTTTCTTTTACATGGGGTACCACTGACTTGTTGATTCCTGGCGAAATGAACATAACCTGATGTTCTGTCTTCAAAGTCAGACCCAAAACATGCCGCCGCCACTGGCTTCCGGTGTTGGTTGGTTGACTCCACAGCCCATCGGTTTTTCCTCGTTCTGCTCAGGAGAATTATTGGGGACTGCAGGAAGACATGTTTTTCGTGGCACTTTTCCTTCTCTCAGCATATACGGAGTAGTGCTTTGATGCCTCCGTTTCTAGTGGACTAAAAGTTACCAGTGCACAGCGCTCTTTGCAGAGATCTGAAGTAGCTGTAGCTTGTGCTAGCTTTCTGCAGTGTCAGAATGTGAAATTACTTCCAAGAATAGCATCTTCCCAAGGGGGTGCTCATCGTGAAGACAGATGTGAGAGTGTGTGAGAGTGGAGATAGACACGGCCGACCGCCGAGTTTGAAGCTCCTTGCAGACCTTGGGAACAAAAGTGTCCACGCTAAGGCCTCCAGATGGCAGGACATGTGGGGAAGAGAAACGGCGTCCGTGCTGTCTAGCTTAGAGGAGTGCGTGCAGCATTGGCAACGACCTGCTTCTAATCCCTCATCTTGACCCAGTGTTCTTTCTCCCCGTTCTGTCAGAAGCAACAGGACTGATCTAGTCTAGGACAGAGCGTCTGAGATGGAACCCTTGCACCACGAGTCACTGCTGGCAGCCCTCGTCATCCCCCACCCCCAAGCTTCCCTTGGACTTATGTCTGTCTAGTCTGGATTTCTGGGACAGGGTTAATTTTTTGAGAGGAGATTGGCGCTCATTAGAGTTCATGGATGGTAAGCCGAAAGACCAAGTATTGTCGGTGTGCAAAGGAGGAACGGTAGATTCTGAACATGGAAATCACTTTGGCGGGAGCTGTAGAGACTACAGGAAGCCTCTAGAAGACTCCACTTGCCGCCCGGGGTTTCACCCTAGAGAACTTCTCTGAACCAGGCCTCCTTTCTGATGACTCGAGAGAAGAGCATCGTTTCACCAAAGGAGTCAAAGGTCACATGATTCATGGACCACTCTAAGGCATATGGTCCTGGGACGAGAGAGGGGAAATTACTTTCAGTAAAATATTTCTCTGCATTGACAAAAATAACACCATGGGTGAGCTCTTACGTTGACGACATTACCTCAGGGGGAAAAAGACTCTGGAAGAATGTTAGGCTGTGTGGTGACCAGAGGAACCAGGGCCATGGCTGGTCACTCAGTCAGCCAGATGTCAGAAGATAGAAGCTATTGTCCTGCCTGCGTAGGTGGTCACCAAGGGGGCTAGGGTGTATCTGGGGCCCACTCAGCTCAAAATTTCTGTTTTCTGCTTCCCAGATACGTGCTACATGTCGAGTCTTTAAAAGCAAAGGTAGCAATTTGGATTTGTTCCCAGCCCTTCCAGATGAATGAGAGACAGGGAGGGAAAAGGTAAGGAACTAGCATTTCCAATTGGAAAGACTGCTCGTTTGGACATTCCAAGAGGCAGTAGATAAAGAGGAATCATGTTATCTGGTGAAATTTGGCATGACCAGGGACTGAGCAGTATGAGGAAATAAACTTCCCAAGTGTCTATTTTTCTTAACTTCTGTTAAGGTTTCGCTTGGCTACTTCCTGTTTTATTCCTAGTTGATCATCTCAGCGTGCTTAAACTGCTCCGCTCGTTTTCCTTTTGTATCTCGGGAAGACAGGATTTTATCTGTCTTTAGGGGCCACTCTTAAGGATAAGCGTGGATTAACGAATTCTTAGCACCTGTTAATTCATTTTTTGATTTGTTCATTGTTGACCCATCTCCCCAAACATTTACAGAGTCCCTTTCACGTGAAAAGAAGCACTATTTTAGCTTACATGAGCAAACAGAAACGTTCTGTTTATAAGGAGCTTTTTTGTCTTCTATGACACACACACACACACACACACACACACACAATTTATAAATAAGTTACTATACACTGTACGAAACTACAAGTCCCATCAAGGGTGATAGAAATTGCCCTTGCCACTTGAGAATGAACAAGTGACTTTGGGATTGGAAGACCCGGGGACGCTTCAAGGAAGAGGGCCTCGGAGAGCACGCACGATGTGTTGCAGGTTGTAGAGTCTGGCACGAAGGGGACTCCAGGTACAGGAGGCTCGTGGCCGGAAGTACAGTGGGAGACGTGGACGAGCGGTATGGAGGAGAGCGTCTGGGCTCCACGTGGCTCGCGGGCCTGGGACATGGGCCACGAGGGTCAAGCGAGAGCCAGCCTGGCAGAGCCGACGGTCGGGGCTGTAGGTGATGTTTGGTGGAGGGACCCCACAGGGCTTTGCGGGTGGGGGCCTGGCACGGTCAGCACTGAGCTTGGGGAAATTAACCCGAGTGCGGAGCACGGCTCCGGTGGGAGAACAGACAGCAGGGCCTCTCCGTGCAAATGACAGCCTTCAACTGTTACAAGCAGGCATTTTAAAAATGGTCCAAACAGTGGTTAAAATCAGCTTTAAATCTTTTTCCGACAATTCATTTTAATGCAATGAAAGGCGGGGTGGGGGGATGAGTTCTGCCGCTAGTCTCTCCCCACATTGGCTCAGCTGTAGCACAGGCAGGGGCTGTAGTCAGAAATCAATTCAAAGGGAGACAATACGGATGCGGTAAGACGGACGGGGGAAGTAATTGCTAGATAGCTGGCTGCTTTAATTAAACTTGGAGGACACTTGACTAGGAAGAAAAATGCTACACTTGGCTGGATGGGATAGCATGTGTGTGGGCACATTAGCGCACGGAGCCGCTGTCAGGGGGAGTCACGAAGCTGTGGGAGGGACAAGGTCTTCATCTTCAGGACCTCACAACCAGGCCCCGAAGGGTGAAGGAGGATGTTTTTTGGTGACATGTGAAATTCCTAATTACTATTTCTCTAATTGTCTTAAATACCCAATCCACCCTTCGGTTTCACGTTCTGCTTTTGCGACGTTCCTCCAAATGTAGTTTGAATCCACCTTAGACTGTGTCCATTTGCATATCGTTTTTCACTCAGAAAAAAAAAAACAACCCTAAGATTCTCGGTGTGAGTTTTAGAATAATATTGACTTAGGAAGAAAATGGTGCTTTTACAAACGTAGTGATACAGAAAATCCAAGCCACCTGCCTTCCTGATTTCAACATCCTCTCAAAGCTCACCCCCACCTCTGTCCGGGATTTCTAGAGAGTACTACCGACTCATAAGTGTGACATGTAGAGGTAGAAATCCCCCCTCCACTTCCCCCCAACCAGGGTTCTGGAAAGGTCTTGTTGGTTTTGATTTCTAATTTATTTTAGACTTTTCCAAGAGAATGAGAGCTAGCTGTATTCTTCTGAGATAGAATAACTTCAGGGTGATATTTGTGCGTGAAAGCTACGCTAACATCTCGATCCAGATACCGCGTGGCCCCAGACTCTGTCTTCTGAAGATGAACGAGACCCCAGGGAATTCTACCAGGTATCCCTCCCGACAACCGTAATAGCTTCTAGTGAGGAAAGGAAAGTTAACTATGTGTTACGCGAGCCACTTTCTGTGGGCCACCTCATGTCATACTGTAATAACCCCACAGAGTTGGTGTTCTCACACCCATTCTGCAGAGGATGCTACTGAAGCCTTTTGAGGTGACACATTGTGCCAAAGGCCGCACGTCAGTAGGTGGGGGAACTGAACTTTGAACTTGTGAATTTGAATTCGAATTCGAATTTGATCCATATGACCCCCATACGATACAAAAAGAGAGAGAGGGAAATACCTAAAACAATAGGAGAAAAAGAAAAATAAAGTACATGTTAAGCAGTGCTGTGGTGCTTCCACACTGGATATTAATGGAAAAAGAAACAATAGAAATTATTGAATGCTCTAAACCATGTGTTAGTGAAATACTTATCTCATGATACCTACCACCAACAACCACCTTGTAAATTATGTGGCATTAGCCACGTCTTACAGAGAAAACCGAGCTAAAGAGATGTGAAACAACTTGTTTATTGTTGTCTAACATTTCATAAGTAAGGATACGGAAGCTCAAACCCAGGTATTCTGGGTCCAGAGCCTACACTCTTACCTTTCATGATCTGTATCACAGATAAGCTGTTGTGTAAGTGGCTGTTAATGGCTTCATGTCAGTAGGGCATGTGCTATTTTTCAGAGATAACTCCCTCTGGGACTGAGATTTAACATCAATTCTGGTGCCAGCGAATACTTTGATCCCATTTGCAAATGGCACTGAAGTAGGAAATGAAGCAGCCGGCTGAGCGACAGAATCACGTAGTATACAGCCGAGAGATCCTGTCCCCCCCCCCCAATGACAACAGGGCTTTGAAGAGTCAGCATCTGAATATAAAGGACCCCCAGAAATACAGAGCTTCCCATGTGAGAAAAGACGTCGGGATTTTACTCAGTAGCAAGTTTTATCTGAGCCATTCTCTCAACTCCACAAGGACACCGAGCTGAGTTATCTTGTACACTCCTTTATCTGCTAGACCTATCATAGTTTTGGACGCATGGTAAGGGCTCGGTAAATGTGCCGAATGAATGAATGAGAGAGAGAGTGTGTGTAACGTGGAGTTTTGAAAGCTACTGATTCTTCTAGGCTGCAAGGATAAAAGTGGAGAGTCTAGAACACGGGATGTGTTTGTCCTGGTCAGACGGCTAGTTCAGTCCATCAGTACTGGGATGTCATTTACACGTTTGCACGTCCAGTTAGGTCTGGTGGTGAGAGTAAGTGGGGTGATGAGTGGAATAATCTGTGTGGGAGAGCAGGGACTGACATTTTAGGTGAGTGACTTCTGTGAGTCAGGCATTAAGTCCTTTCTGAATCTACAACTGACACAGCTCAGTGCTATCAGCCTGATTTCATAGAAGGGAAACTACACTCAGGCTAGTGAATATACCCGCCCAGGACCCCACAGTAGCTGAACCACAGTTTGTTAAACTGAAACACCCAAACTCCTCCTGCGTACGTATTCTCTTACCTATATAAAATCTATAGATGTTCAGATACACTAAACCACGGCCCCTCTCAGGGCTGAAATTCTGTGATAACTGCAGCATTTCGAGGCTTCTCAAATATTCACAGAGCCATAAAGCAGACAGTGAGCCAAGTGACTCCATGAGGTCTGCGGGAGAAGGGGAGAGGTGAGCCCCTGTGAGTGGGAATCGCGGTGAGACAGATCACAGTTCCATGGGAGGCAAAACTTTCTAATGATCAGACCCGTTGAACCCAAGTTGTAGGGAAATGAGTTGTCAGAGGCATTTAGACAAAGGCCAGGCTGCCACTGTGCTGTGCAGTATTGTTACCGGGCACTTCGATACCATGCGTTGAAATGTAAATTAATTAAAATTAAGTTAAATCACCTTAAAATTTGGTTCCTCAGTTGCACGAACCACATTTCAAGTGTCCATCGCTCACATGTGACTAGTGGCTACTAATTAGGACGGAGCTGAACTTCCATTATGGAAGCAAGCTCTCCTGGACAGCACGGTCACAGAGCGGATACGTAGGAAGATTGGACCCTGGTTCCTTTTTACTCTGAAATTCTATTTCTGTGAATAGTTTCCCTCAACCACCATTTTTGACTGAATAACCAGTAGTTTTGTTGTATCTCTACTGGGACAGATTTTTTACGTCGCTTACAAAGTGTATCTATTCGGATATTTCGGCATGTTCGTTAATCGGCCGTGGACAAAATTTTGGGCCTTTGGTGTCACTGCTAAGTAAATAGGTTACAGAAATTCAGGTGCCTAACTGGCCAGTACCTCATGTTCCCAAAGAGGTTTCTTCCAGTTCTGTTTTTCTAAGTCTTCACTATCATTTCTTTTGCTTTTGTAAATTGGTCACTCCCGAAGGAAACGAATTTGATAGCAGATTGTTGGAGATTAATTACCTATGATAGGCCAAAGCCACTTCATAAATGTCAGTGCTGAGGAATCCCCTAGGGAGAGAGTTTTTAGATTCAACTGGAAATTAATTGTAATTAATATAATAGGTTAATTCGTTGTAATTATTTTTAAGGCTTTTGGCAATGAGTTAATTCCCCAAGATCCACATTGCTCAAAGCGTCATAGAGAATGCTTGATGAGAATGTTCTGGTACTAAACCTTAACCCTCTGGAAAAATAATCCTACTTGTCTTTCCTTCTGGCTGAGTTTCTTCAGAAACATATTTTGGTGGCATTTGATTTCTGGAGAACAAAGGAATCCCTATAAGGTGATGCATAAACATGCATAGCCCAGATAGACTGTGCTCATTGGAGAACAGGAAAACAAAAGGCCTTTGATTGTGCCTCGTTTTCTTTGGAAGTATGTCTCGCTTGAGACCAACAGAATGCCTTTGCTCTTGGAATAAAATGTAATGGAACTGAAAATTGGAGAATCTGGGCCTTTTTCCCTTTCCTAATTATTTCCACTTGACTCACTTAATCTTGGACGATTATTCAATCATATCTGAAATGAGAAAATGACGGGAGTAGAATTTCCGTCTCTTGTTTCGAGAGCTTATAAACATTAACAGAATAGTCTTGAACAAAAAACAAATACAAATCACAATTGACGGTGCCTTGTTTTTATATATTAGGAAAAATCCCTGCATTGTTAGGGAAGCAGCTCAAGTTTCCAAATGTAGGAACCTTGTCAAGCCTTGATGGGTGATTTCATTATTAATGTTGAAAAACTATCATTTGGAACAAATATTTCATAATGGGAGATTGCACAGAAGCTAAGGAGCCAATTTGTTTACTTGGCACCTGGATAGGCTGAGAAAGTAAGCCCTAAAATGGGTCGTTGAAGATGAGGATCATTAATACTCCAAGACGCACAGATTGGTTTCCGAGACGCGGAGATGTCTCCTTTCTTCCTAGTATGTCCACGAGCCTTTCTCCATGAAGAGAAAGACGCATGCGTGCAGTCCTAAAAATCGCTAAGAGCCGGATCAGGACTCCATCTGCAATAATAATACTTCCCGACAATCAGCACTGTCTAAAGTTGAAGCTTCCTGCCAAGATGAAGTAAGTTGCCCACTACCGTAAGGAGTCAAGCCGAGTCTGAGAGCCCCTTAGCCAGGTTGCAGTGGGAAGTCACGCGTCAGACGAAGGTTTGGCCCCAGGGACACATGAGGCCCCTTGGATGCTGAGTATTCTTGTAAATTAGACTCCCTGGTCATGCTTTTAGCCTTATGGTAAAGGCCCAGAACACCCCACTTTCAGTAATCATCAGTTTACCATACCCCCAGGGTGTGGGCAGAGCAGGCATTGGAGAGGAGGAACAGGTGGGCACCCGAGCCTCCTTTCAGTGCTGCTGATGGGCTGGTGCATTCCTGAACCAAATCAGATGAATTTGGGGGTGTCCACTAAGTTGGGTGCTCCTGGAAGCAGACTGTGGGCCAAGGGCTGGGGTGCATGAGTTCTTAAAGGAGTGCTCCCGGGAGAACCTAGCAGGGATGGGGAAGGGAAAGGGGCTAGGCAGGAGCTCTAGAGCCCCATAGGGGGTTCTGGAGCACAAATTATGCCTCAAAGTTTGCCCCGCTGAGAGACAAAGGAGCACACGTCAGCCATTCATATGTGTGTTTGGGGTGGGGAGTGGTCTGCCAGCTGTTGGCCGGAAAGTACACGGAGACCAGGGGATGGGGACACCAAAGCTGGGGCAGGGGGTCAGCACAGGGCTAATCAAAGGGATCAGGGGGCGGGATGGACGTGGGCCAAACATCATCAGCCTTTCTGCTATAGTTACGATCATCTGTGTCTTTCCAGATCCTCCATCATTAGGGGTAACTGAGACATGGCCACATCGTATTTCCTAGACACACGCACACACCACTAGAGATCATAACCTCCTTTAGACGAAGCGTTGTGTCTCATTCTCACAGACCTAGTCCTCACCGAATGGTCTGCCCCGACACCGGCTGTAGGGTTTCCAAAGTGTAAAAGGGCAGCCAGTCAGCCAGGTCCTCGCGGACTTCCTAACACAATTGTGCAGATGGAAGTCGTCACAGGAAACAAAGCCCCAAACACATGTCCAGTCGCAGGATTGTTGAAAGCAGGTCCTGCAGCTGTCCCTGTACCATGGGAGGCAGTGTGGGCCGGCCTGGTCGTGAGAGGCTTCCTTCAGGCAGCTAGCCAGAAACCGGGGCTTGGAGAAGTTACACTGGGGGGAGGAAGGCCAGGCAGGAGGAGGGAGCAGCCATGATAGATGGGCTATTTGCAGACAGCAAGGCCGTGCTCTGCCTACTTCTCTCCTTCTAGAACTCTCTTCCCCTTGATAGGCACTTAGCTCATTTCCCCAGCTCCTTCAGACTCGAATATATCTTCCCAGTGAGGCCACAGTCCCCGTACATTCCCATTCCGGCCCAGTGCAGCTGCCCTTACCCTTTTCTCTTTTTTTTCTATAGCAGTTGCCACCTTCTGTTCGATTTACTTATCTGGTTAGTTTGTTTACCATTCACTGCCTCCAGAATGGGGACTCCTCAGGAGGCCTGTTTGTCTGCTTCGATTGCTGATGTACGTCAGGCCACTAGAATGGTGCCTGGCGTGTGGTTGAGGCCCAAGAAATATTTTTCCAGCGAATGAACGAGAAGGATCAAGACAGGCAGTGGCACTCTGGAACTAAGGGGTGTTGGTTAGGGCAACGGAGTTGAACGACTCCAGGAGTGCCTTTCACATTCTGTGACGTAAATAGAGGTCCCTTGGTTATGAGACACAGCAGGCCCTTAAAGTAGACGAATTGATGATTAGTGGGTCACATTCTACTTCTTTCTGTAAAGATCAATAAAGTTTCCATAAAGGGCAAGTTCTTTGCTATCTCCTAAGGATAGGTGATTAGACTGTAATGAAAAATTTTCTTAACTTTTTTTTTTTGTTTTTACTCCTGTGAAAGAAGATAAAAATCCGAATTGTGTTTAAGACCCACACCTCATGTAACCATTGCTTATTACGTGGTCTCAAGGGAGACATAATAAGCAGCCGTCACGTGAGGCACGGGTCTTAAAGACAATTCGGTTTTTAGGATTCCTTATTTCTACAACTCATTTCCTCTTCCCTTAAACAGAAAGGTCTCAGCTCCACTCATCAGGATTCGTAGAGACCAATGGTTTTGAAAGCCTGGTCCCTAGACCAACAGCGTCATCACCACCTGGGAACTTGTTGTAAATGTACCCCAGCTCTGTGGTGGGGCCTACAGGTGGTTCTCATGCACGCCCAGATTGGAGAACCATAGTTAGACATCATCCCTCATTGGAGAATCTCTTTCTATCTTCTTTACGTTCCTAGCAACTAAGAAGATGCTGAAATATACATTGTGTAATTTGTCTTATATAAATAGTTGGGTTTCTTACTCTGAATATAAAACTTTTATATAGAATGACAGCCTTCCCAGGAGCTCGTGCTATACCTCCCTGCCTCACCCATTAGATAATCCCTGGACTAGAGAACGTTTAAGAGACTTAAATAATCCAGAAGGGAGAGAATAATACTAACCTTACATATCGTTGCTGTGTTTCTATGCATGTGGTCTTCCTTTGGAAATTACACATAAGTTCCTCAAGGCTTGTTCAATTTAAGAAGCACTTTCTAGAACCATGCCTAATCCCAGAGAAAACCAAATTAACGCTCCCCACAAAGTCATGTGGAATCACACTCTTAGCAACTACGAGTACGTGTTGAAGCTAAGGAAGAGTTGCCTGCCTTTGACTCCGGGAGTGTCCGTGGCCATGAAATTTTTTGGAAAGACCGAATTGGTAGTGATAACTACAAAACCCTAGAGTAATAGAAAGCAGAGAGAGGTTCATGTCTGTGCTTCATAGAACATGTGGGCCCCAGATCACGTTGTAATGATGAAATGTAAATTAAAAGTGATCACCAGAACTCATTCGAAGCCTGGATTTTTTTCCAGTTTTTCTTACGCAGCATGTGTTAGGTTAGTACCAAAATAACAAACATACCTTCCAAAAGCCCTAAGAGGGTTAGCCACTAATTCAGACGGTCTTGGTCAGAGATTCCAATGTAGCAAAGCTGAGGAAATTATAATGCAATTACGTCTCGTTCACTACATGTGTTAAATGCTCTTTCTCTGTACTCGGGGTCACGATGCCATTTGTATATTCTTGGACTAAGACCTGGACATATGTTTGTCTCTTTATGAAGCTTGCTGAGGTCCAAGGAATGCTGAAGTTACTGCCTAGCGACTTACTGATGTTTCGTGTGCGTGTCTGGTTTTCTTTCTGATCAGAGTAGTAGTTAACCAGCTCTCCAGATGAAAAAAGGCCCAGTTTGTAGCATTTGCCAATTTCCATGGTGTAAATATTCTCAACCTGACCAAGTTCAAGCTCGAAGTTTGACATCATTGCCTGGACGGTTTGGGAAAGATACACACGAACAGCTCTCTTAGATGGGTGCAAGCCAGTTCTAACTCATCATCGGAATGTAGAAAACTTGGAAAGCGGAGGAAAGGATTAAACAAACAAACAAAACAGAGGAGGGGCGCCTGTGTGGCTCAGTCAGTTAAACTTTATTATTTATTTAGTTATTTTTGAGAGAGAGAGAGAGAGAGTGCAAGCAGGGGAGGGGCAGAGAGAGAGAGAGAGAGAGAGAGAGAGGGAGACACAGAATCTGAAGCAGGCTCTAGGCTCTGAGCTATCAGCACAGAGCCCACAGCGGGGCTTGAACTCACGAGTGGCAAGATCATGATCTGAGCCAGTCAGATGCTTAACCGACTGAGCCACCCAGGCACCCCGGTAGTTCTCCTTTTTTAAATGTTTTCTTCCTATCAAGGGCTGCGCAGTGAGGCAATCTCTGTGTGCTTCCTGCCCCACTCATTAGGTAAGTTCTGGACTAGAGAATGTTTAAGAGCCTTAAATGATCTGGAAGGCCCTTTCCTGCTCTAGTAAACATATTCCATCTCTCCCCACTTATGTCCCTGGTTCTGTCTTGTTTCCCTTCTCCAAGACCCAAGCTGGTGCCGCTCCGGTCTCACTCTTCTCTGATGATCCAGGCACCCCAGGGCCGGTGGGTTCTTCCCTGACGTATCTTCAGGGCTCAGTCCCTCCCCCTTTCCCAGGCTCCTTTCCAGAGCCCTCTCCAAGAGGCTGTCTACCTAAGGTCGCTGTCCTTCCTATCCACAGTCTCCCTTCTCTGCATATTGGTCTTCCCCACCAGCAGTGCCCCCTGACATCGTGGATTTTCCGGGTTCACTCTCGAGGAGAAGCTCCATACCAGTACTCCCAGAACCTAGAGGAGCAGCTGACACTCGATAAATACTTGTTGGCTGAGTTAGTGTACTTCAACCCTAGATCTGAAGGTTTAGTTCTGTCTTGATAAAGGCAAAATGAATTCATATGCTCTCTTTAAACACGGAAGATGCTATTCTCAGTATATGTAACAAATATAGTTCTATATTTTTAAGGTTTTATGTCTTTATAGAAGCAGAGGTTTGTATTTTTCCTGTTGCTAAACTTCTTGTTGTGATTTTCCCCATTCAGATTACACTCCCAGAATTCTTTTTCATAAAGAGATCAGATAATTTTTCACCTATTCTTTAGTCTTAGATATTTTGCCTTTATTTAAAAAAATTTTTTTTAATGTTTATTTTTGAGAGCAAGAGACAGAGTGTGAGCATGGGAAGGGCAGAGAAAGGGAGACACAGAATTCAAAGCAGGCTCCAGGCTCTGAACTGTCAGCACAGAGCCCCACATGGGGCTCAAACTCACAAACTGTGAGATCATGACCTGAGCTGAAGTCAGAGGCTTAATCTACTGAGCCACCCAGGCATCCCTGCCTTTTTTTTTTAAACATATAACTCTTTAGTATGTAAAGAAGTATTTTGCTATTATGATTAAATGAAGATCTAAATTGTGGTGCCTTATTTGTGTGTGTGTGTGTGTGTGTGTGTGTGTGTGTGTGTTTGTTTGTTTGTACATGTGCAACTCACTGTTGGGTTTTTATTGCTGCTAATGACGTTAGTTTTCCTTTGAATCGTGCTCCATAATATTTTAAAATTTAACCTACATATTTTCTTCTCGTGTAAAATCTGTAGGCACCAAATTTCATTGGGCGTTTCTCAGTTATCTCTGAGATATTTTCTTGGTCATACCTCTTTATTTTAAAAGCACCTTCCAATCTGGACCAAATATACTTGAGTCTGTATTTGTTATCACTACAAGTTCTGATAAGATACAGACCAAATAAACGGAAATATAATTGGAAGCTGGGTTCCCAGAAGTAGAAACACATCAAAGACCGAAGTCAAATCTGCCTCTAAGCTGCATACTTTTCCGGAATCACCTGCCAGGTGTTATCAGCCCTGGAGAAGTCACCATCCTATTGACTCTCTGTTAAGCCCAATGGCTGACCCACGGTTGTTGCTATTTAATAAATATATGTGTGCTGAATTGCATCACATCGAACCTTAGGGCACGATGCCTTTGCAGGGAAGTGTTCCTAGGAACGGCTTTCCTTTCTCATCTGTCTTCTGTTTTCTCCTTCTCCTAGTTGCGGTCCAGCACAGAGCTACATCCCGACCTGCTCACAGATTGCCTCACCGTGCAGCCCCTGCCCTCGGCCACTTCCCCTCGAGATGCCGCTGCCGACAGTGCGGTGGGACGCTCCCCGGGGCCCGGGCCTGACCTCTATCCAGGTAACGAGGGCCGGCCGAGGCCACGGTCACTGTCCTCCCCCAGGCCCTTCCCTCTGGTTGAAAGGAATGCTCACATGAGAAAAATTCTCCTAAGATCATCTGTATTTTGCCTTATCCAGGGGCTCCACGTTGCCCCCCACCCCTGCTCCCCATCTGATTCCTGAGCTGAGCTGGAAGCAGGCTGTTTTTTCTCATAAAGAAACACAGTAAAATAATGCATTAGCTCTTTTAGTTCTGGACATCTGCCAAAAGTCCAGGGCACCCAGCTCTCCCAGGTATCTTAAATTTATTAACTTGACTCAGACCCAAAGTAAAAGTCCCCCCCCCCCCCCCCCGCTGTAAGCAAGTAACACGCTGCATGTGGATTTCTTAATGGAACAGTTATTGTCATCTTTGCATTTCAAAAGGAAGCCCCAGGACTCTAAGAAGAATTTCACATCAGTAAGCCGCCCTTTAAGAATGGTTTGTGGACCACTGGGATGGGGGGGGGGGTAGGGATGAGACGGCCCTCCCAGCCTGGCGTCCTTCTGCCTGGGCTTGAATGGTAGCTGACTCCACATTTGGAAACTTTCATCTACGTAAGGAAAAATAAGAAAGGATTAATATGCCATAAGGAAGTTATTTGTTTCCGTTTACTTTGTTCGCCTGGATTTTTGTGCATTTTCCACTCTCTGTAATGATGCTGTACCTGTGCAAACTAATTGGCTGCCATCCCTCACACGTGGAAAGCCCTTGCTGTCATGCTATGAATATGAAAGCGAAAGTTCCCCCGTCCCACCTTCCAGACAATGGGGATTTTCTATTATCTGTGGGTCACAAGTCCCATAGCCACCCCCATCTGATTCTGGAGCCAGGCTTTGGCAGAAAACTGGTTTTTTTTTTTTCTTTTTAAAAGTACTCATAAGCCATAAAGAATTAAGAACTTACTGATGCGTGACTGTAGGCTAGGAAAAGCCATGTTTGTAGGACTTTTTCTTAACTGGATAGTTTTCAGTTGATCCAAATTCAGGGCAAAGGGTGTTACGCAAATACTTGGAGAGGGTCCGTCTTCAGGACATTCTTAATGTTGTCCCATTGTTGGTGGCCCTTTATCAGCTGCTCTGGGTACTTTCTCTTAGAGAAAACAAAGCCTCTGCTATTTGAGGCCCTAGGAGATCTGAGGGGCAGACCCAGTCTTACAGACATTTCGGCTACAGGTACATAGAAACACATGAAATACGCCAGAGTACAGTGTTATCAACTCATATAAATATTTTGTGTTAGATATATACATGAGAAAGCGTGACTCGTTTTTGTTTGCACATATGTCTGTTTGATTTGCCAAATATTTGATATAGGAACATTTATTCTAGCACATTAAATTAGCAACCAGTTTATGACAGGCTACATAGCAATTCCTAGTCCCTCAGTCCATAAATCCATGACCTTCGAAAAAGACCTGGGACCCCATAGTTAAGAGTGGAAGCCAACCGGAATCGATTGAAAAGCAGGCCCAACATCCACTATGGAGAGTTGATGGTAATGGGCTAGTCTCACTGCATTTAACTTGGAAATGGGTTTGGGAAGCCATGATATCTCTATCTTTGGAAAACAATAGTACCTTTGCCCTGTGTGGCGTCTAGGATATGGCTCACTTTCCAAACGGAGGAGGCACGTTTGTCTTGATGTGTGTTTTGTATGTCTGGGAGTGTGGTTAAAGTTGTTTTTTTTTTTTAAAGATTTGTGTTGAACCAGCTTCGTCGCTCCAGACAGATTTCCTTTTTTTTTTTTTTTTTCTTCCTCCTGACACTTTTCCGTGTGTGGTCTTCAAAACGATTATGAGCTCCCAGCTTTGAGCCCCCAGCCGTGGCGGGCAAGCTTCCGTGATGGGCATAGGAACCCGAGCTGCCATAGTATCAACAGAGCATCTTCTGTTGACTTGAATTTTCTGTGACTCTGGAGACGTTTGGAACAGGCAGGTGACCATCCGGCTTGAACTGTGTTCTTGGAATTTTGCTCCTGGAGTTAGTGCACTGCCGTGAAAGTTTATGCCCCCTCCTTCTCCCTTCATGCCTGTGTCCCTCGGGTCCTACTTTACTTCCTTTGTTCTCGCTCTTTTGAAAAATTGATGAAGTCTTCTGTTTTGCTGAATACACAGCAAACCCAGAGCAGAACAAAGCAGGAGGGAAAACCACACAAGGAAAATGTTAAACCTCCCTGAAAAAAAGTGCTAGAAATGCACGTGCCAGGAGTGCATGTTCCTACCAGTTTCAAACCTGTACTACAGATCTGTGGAAAGAAGCCAAACAATGAAAAATGCCAAAGGAAACTGAAGCTGTTCATCAATTTGTTTCGCGTAAACTCCTAAGTGTTAAGGGAATTTGACAAAGATAAAGACTTGGCTAAATGGTGAAAGCCCTCGGAGCCCTTCCTTTTACATTCTGTTACACAAAGTCGAGAAAATATTTGTTTAATGATTGTTAAGCACTCACAATTCCAAGTGCTAGTAACGTGATGTATCAGAAAAATATTTTGAGGGAAACCTGTTGAATACGTATGGATGTAGGATCAGAAGCAGTTCAGCAGTGAGCACCAGGATTTTCTAGAAGCCACAAGACTGAGGACTCAGTTTGCAGAAGTCATGATTTGGAAATGGACCTTTGTACTGGCTTAGTAAACAACCATCTGTGAGATTCCGAGAGAGGGATGGTTTGCAGAGCACTAAGGACAGGAAAGGTGGCAGTTCTCACACCTGCAAATCTTACAAGTCTCCTAACATGTTGGCTTCCCTTATTGAGACCGCGTTTCCAGAGAATGTGATTGGAAAGGATTTCCAGAAAAGGCTTTTATTTCCGTGGAAGGAAATAGCGTTCCAGGTTCAAGCAGCCAAAACATCGCTTGAGTTCACGCTGAGGACTACTTTCACTTGAGGCGTTTACTTGCCTACTATCCTGAAAATCCCGGGGTCCCTGGACCTGATCCTGAGCCAAGCTGAGAGCAATCTTGTGACCTAATGGGAAGGCCGGGACAGTGATGAGCAGTTCTCAAGGATGGCTCCCTCACCTCTTCGGCCCTGTTGTTCAGAAGTTCTGTGCCCTAGATATCTAGATAATGCTTCAGGCTAGCCTATACATTTAGGTAATTTAGCTGATAATCTGAGGGAGAAGTACTTCACAGCCAGTAGATCAAGGGGTGACTGCCACTTCCAAGGCTTAATGCCTGTGAAGAAGGTCTCGTCAGCTTCCTCCATGAACTCATGAAGCAGAGGAATGCACGAATAACGAGTCGGCAGCACCATGGACAGCCGGGACCACTGCCTGCTCTTGGCTGAGAGTCTGTTCACTAACCAAGCATGCTGTTTGGCGGGTGATCTGTACCATAGGTGGTCACCAAGCTTATGGCTCCTTCCAGATCGAAACTGTACTACAGATTCAATGAAACGTGGTCTTTGCCGATGGCCTGAGCCATAAAGACACCGTAGAGGCCAGTGTGGTTGAGGTGTTTGAGTCCCATGGAAATCACCCATCGAGTGAGGAACTAATGCACCTAGAGCAAGGAAATATGCAAGAATGGTGGGATTTTATTGGTACCACTAATACTGAGATATAAAATGATCGGGGCGCCTGGGTGGCGCAGTCGGTTAAGCGTCCGACTTCAGCCAGGTCACGATCTCGCGGTCCGTGAGTTCGAGCCCCGCGTCGGGCTCTGGGCTGACGGCTCGGAGCCTGGAGCCTGTTTCCGATTCTGTGTCTCCCTCTCTCTCTGCCCCTCCCCCGTTCATGCTCTGTCTCTCTCGGTCCCAAAAATAAATAAACGTTGAAAAAAAAATTTAAAATGATCCTGTTTTAGAGCTTGCAAGTTCTTCTGAATTTTTAAAATTTTGAATGCAACGTTAGATTTTTCAGGAGGATATAGAAGTGCGATGCTCAGATATTATAGGGAATTATTGAAGGAAAAATAGGCTTATTTTAGGGCAGGAATTTTGAAGTCATATATTGTCATTCCCTTCCCCTCACCCTTATTAAGGGGAAATGAAGCCTTCCCGCTCACAATATCACCACATTTTGTAATAAATAGCACCATAAGAAATCCATGCGGGATTTGACATACTTCATGAAATGGTTAATGTTGTATTTTAATGTGATTTTATGGTATATGTTTTAATACCTTTTCTGTATTCTTAGGTTGAATATATTTGCTATCTCAGGACAGCTTACAGAATTGTAGGGGCTAGAAATATTTTTATAGGAAAGTGCCTCGTACAGTCTACTCTCAAAAAGTGGTTGTTAACTTAGGGACTTTATTAGGAGTTCTAAATTGACACACGAATTTCCCAATGGGTTAAACTTTACAGAATTGCAAAGATCAAATAACATGATCTATATAAAAGCAGGCATAGAGCATTATAAAAAATGCAATAGATATTGCTTGCACGATCTTCAAAAGCAGTGATTTGCTTAGAATTCACCAGAGGTGAAAAAGGGACAGAATGACTTGGACCCAGCAGTGGACAGAAGGAGGTGGACACTGGGGTTACAGAAGTGATTTAAAGGGAAACATTTGGCAGTGTCTTTTCCGCGTCTCTTCTGACATTGCCTTGAACTGCTCGTCAAACTCTTGTATTGTTCTTAACATCCCACACATCTGTGGTTTATCTACCAAGTTGGATTGGAAAATCCGTAACGGTAGGAGCAAGCCTCGCTCTTCTCCGTTGCAGGCAATGACAGCATTAACCTGTAGATTTCACCTTCCCTGGCCCTGAGCCAGTCTGTTTATGTGCATTAGGTCACCTGGAAGACCCGTGAAAATACAGATTTCTGAGCCCCACCCCCAGAATTTCTGTTTCAGTAGCTCTGAGCTAGTCCCAAGAATTTGAATTTCTGCTGGGGATTTTTAACAAACTCTCAGGCGACACTGGGTCCTGCTTGTCCAGGAACAACACTTCGAAAACTATTGCTCTGGGTCATGAAATGTGGGAGTGTTATAGCAGAATATAATCTCAGTTTTGACTGGTGGAAGTTACAATAAGAATTGCCCATCATTAACTAAATGGAGAGAACCTTTCACAGTGTCTAGATAGTTAGTATACCAAATTACCACGAGGTACAGTTGGAAATATCTTACAGTCTTATATATCAGTTACATGTCAGTAAAGGTGAAACTTTAAAAAATAATAATCTTAAAATTTACGCAT
The DNA here is from genome assembly GCF_022079265.1 of Lynx rufus. Classification (NCBI taxonomy): domain Eukaryota; kingdom Metazoa; phylum Chordata; class Mammalia; order Carnivora; family Felidae; genus Lynx; species Lynx rufus. The sequence continues at coordinate 7,561,422 of NW_025814824.1, forward strand.
GAAAACCACGTGATGGAAATCTGTCCACAAAAGACAGTTTAACATATAGGTGATATGCCATATATTTGCAATGATAAATAGAATAATGCTTCTCTGGAACTTATGATTAAATACTTACAAAGATAATACAACTGAATCAAATAGTGAAAAAAAAATTGCCCCAAGTATATATTTCTGTTTCTCATTAAGGAAAATCTATCAGTGGATATTAAGCTCGTCTCCCCCCACCCCCACCACTGTTACAATGGCATTACTCATATTTTGATTAAGAGTGAGATCTTGTAACTGCTCAACTGAAGAAAATTAAAATTCTGATTCCCAGCCAGCACAGGGCACATTTGTATGTATGCAGGCTAATGTTAATGACTTTATATGTTTGCAAGCTGCTTAATTTGGTGCTTCCGTTTTCCATATCCACTTACTCCCTTGTATTGATGTTAGTTTTTCACGCAAGATTAAGCTGAATTATTCAGTTTTATAATACGTACAGGTTTTTGCTGTAAAATTATTTTGTGTGGATGAGCAAAAATAATTCCACACCTCGTGGAGGAAAGGAAAGTCGTGACGCTGGGTTGGTTGTGGCTTTATCCCCATTGAACAAAGTCTTGGTTGTCTTTATACTACTATTTCTTCTTTTCTCATTCCATGTTATTTTGCTGGCATTCAAATGGGTGTGAGAAGGAAAGGTTGTGTTTACTTCGAAGTGTACCCACAAATAGGTCTTAGGAGACGGATGCAGAGGGCAAGACGGAGAATTCAGGATAGAATTCCTGGAATGAGGAGCTCATTAGCTTTGCAGTGAGGAAGGCTTGGGCCCAACTTCCGGGTCTGAAGTCCTGACCTTCTGCTTCAAATGAACCTTCCGAGGAAAGAGAGGAACGGGTAGACCTGTCTCTTTCCCGTGAAGAATAAAGAAAAAAGGAAGGCGGGCCTTTTCCGGGTGCTTGTAGTCGCAGTGAGAGTTCATTTTTTTACACTTGTCTTAGCCCTGAAAATAAATGTGAATAGCATAAAACTCAAAAGTGAAGGACATTACTGAATCAGCTTGGACATTATTTGCCATGTTTTACTGTTAACAAAAGAAGAAAACATCTTGCAGGCACTGCATAAAGAGAGTAGTTGTGGAAACGACTCGTTCCAGGTGACCAACAGCCGTGTCTCGGAAGGCTGGCTTTTATTGTATCTTCCTTAATACTGTCAGAGAATGATCTGCCCCACTCAGGCGCCCTGGCCATGACTCACACCGTCAAGGCCGCCTTAACAGCCCGCCTTGACTTCTCAGAAGTTTCAGCTTCCTCCTTAGCCTCTTAACTCAGTTTTCCCACTACATTTCAAGGCTGTGCTAGCTTCATTCACGCTCATGACACCATTTCTAGTGGCTGCCTCGGCCTCAACCTCTTCAACTCCAGCCCAGGTCTCCGTGAATTTAGCTGCTCCCGTCTTGGCTTCTGCTCTGTCCAGCAGCTCTGTTAACGCCCACTCACACCCTCAGAAGTTGAGTTTTACAGTCTTCCCTGCAACCTTTCCCTGGGGATTCCATGAAAGTCCTGCTTCTGCCTTTGGGGAGGGGCTGTTGGTTCGCTATTCAAGGGAAAAGGGGAAAGGCTGTCGTCAGCACGCATAGGAGCTTGCTCCTCAGACTGGCCCACAGGGATGCTTGTCACATTTTTCTGAGACAGGGATGCACCTCATGAAAAATGTCATGTGTCAGCTGCCCCTGAAGACGTTCTGATTGGTAAGGTAGCGATCTCAGGTCCATAGTTCTGAAGTAGTAAGGCAGTTTGGGGTCATATTTATCCGTACAAATGTAAGGATGGGCGATATTGAGTATCTATTCTTTTTTCTTTTTAAAGTTTATTTATTTCTTTTGAGAGATAGAGTGCGATCAGGGGTTGGGGCCAAGAGAGAGAGGGAGAGAGAGAGAGAGAGAGAGAGCATCCCGAGCAGGCTTGATGCTGTCAGCACAGAGCCCGATGCGGGGCTCGAACTCATGAACCACGAGATCATGACCTGAGACGAAATCAGGAATCAAACGCTTAACCAACTAAGCCACCCAGGCACCCCTAGTATCTCTTTTCTTAAGTCATATCATTGGCCACGTTTTTTTTTTTTTTTAATAATACCTCTGACCATCTATGTAGTCAATCTATGCTCAAATAGAACACTTACAAGTGGGCATGTTACTTCTCCAATTCAAATTTATTTCTCTCTTCCTGAGGTCAGTTGATGGATTAAATGACAGAGCTCTTGTAATAGTATTAGCACATGGCACGTGTTCAGCGTCTATTAGTAATTTTTGTTGTTGCTTTTATCCAGATCCGAGGACGATATATGTTACAGTTCTGTCAAGCAGATAGGGAAAAGGTGCCAGAAATTACCCGTCAGTCCCATTTAAGAAACAGGGAAAATATGGAAGCCTGAACAGATTGGGAATTTGATCGGCATATTGAGTAGATGAAAAGAAAACTGAAATACGGTTCTTCATATTTTTATTTGTTCGGTACTTCACATAACATTTTATGAGCTAAGGAAATGCACTGTCGGTCTCTAAAGAAAAACAAATTGGAATCAGAAGCCCATCACTTGGGCGGCAGTGCCTCTGAAATCACACTGTCAAAATTGTGTCTTGATAAGTATTGATTGTTTTAATTCAAACGTAGTATGTTTTCTGTTTGTGTTTGTGTTTTAGAGGTAGTGTGGTCTGGCAGGAAGAACGCGGAGCTAGATGTGAGCTCCAATCCTGGCTCTCCACTCTGGGGAGGTTACTTCTCCTCTTCTCTAAATCGGTGATAAGAATAGTGGCTCCCTAGGACTGAAACAGGCATTAAGGGAGAACGCACGTAAGAGTTCGGTATGCTCTCTGTGGCTGACATATGTTCCTTTCTCTTTTCCGTCCTCTTTGCTTAAACACTTAGAGAATGACCCCTAGACTGAGCCCATGTCTGTGATGGAGACCAGAACCCCTCCTCTCCATTCCTCATAGTCCTGGGTACCACCACTTGAAGTTCAGAAATCGCTGTCCTAAGATAAAGTGTTCCTTTTGAGAAGAATTCAAGTCAAGATGAGGACTTAGAACTCCCATATTTTGAGACGTGTTTTCAGATCTTTATAATTTTTTTTAACGTTTGTTTATTTTGGAGGGACAGAGACAGAGCACGAGTGGGGAAGGGGCAGAGAGAGAGGGAGACACAGAATCCAAAACAGGCCCCAGGCCCTGAGCTGTCAGCACAGAGCCCGAGGTGGGGCTCGAACTCATGAGCCGTGAGATCATGACCTCAGCCGAAGTCAGACGCTTAACCAGCTGAGCCACCCAGGCGCCCCTGACTTAGACTTCTTTGGTGGTTGTTGCTATGAAGAGTGGAAGTACGCACGGGCTGGTCATACAGAGTCCCAGGGCGCTGGCTTGAGAAGCAAACTTACTCAGCAGTGGGTTGGTGAGGGTGGGGTAGATGGCAGAAGGAAGAAGCAGGATTGATGGCCTCAATCAGTGCAGTTTTATACCATCGTTGTGTCAGCCTTGCTGAGGCATAGCCTTGGTCCTTCCTGATCCCGTTTTGTAAACAGAGTCTCCAGGCCGTGCAATTTATCTCAAAATAGACCCTAAGGTGTCTAGAAAACTATTCTTGACTATTTGCTTCCCTCAAATTTGGTTTCCATATTTCAAAAATAGTTCCACAGTCTTTTCATGATGGTTCTTAGGAGTTAGCATGCAACAGATAATTTATTATACCACGGGCCATATATGGCCCGCCTGCCTCCTGTTTTTGCATGGCCTGAGAGCTAAGGATGTTTTTAAGGTTTTTAAATGTAAAATGTAAAAAAGACTCTTGGCTCTTAGGTGAGAATAGTTGCTCACAGAATTGAGGACATTGCCTGTTGCTAGCAGTGCCTGCAATATTTAGTCTCTGGCCCTTTACACAACAGGTTTGCCAAATTCTGCTTTCCACTTATATCTGGGACCTTCGTCAATGACTGACTGAAATCAAAGAAGCTTGTGGCTTCCATATGTCTGATCACATTTTGTCTTAAAAGTCTGCCAGTACACATAGGTTTTTTGATCACCATAGTATTTTCGATTTAGCAAATACCTGAGTAGTCTTCCAGCCCCTGGGTTTGCAGAGATTCGCATAAGACCCAATATTTAAAACAGGTCACACAGCAGAGCTCTTTCATTTGAAGGGACCCATACCACCTGTGCTGCCTGTTACCCAGCGCTCCTGTCCTCCCCCAGATAGTCTGCGGAAGCCCAAACGTAGGGGCTCCGCAATGGAGTTACTACTGTTAAAGTCTTCCCATTGTAAGCAGCTGTCTGCAGAGACAACCTTGGGCCATGGTGGGAATTAAGCCCTCAGTAATGTGGCCACCGCTTAGGAAGAAGCTGCCGGAAGACAGGCAGGACTCAGTTCTGGTTATGGTGAGCCCAGGGCTGACAAGGATATCACAGAGAGTTGTCACAGTTAAATTCTACTAAGGTCTGCTTTTCCTAAAAAGAGAAGAGGCTTAAACCCTCAAATATCAAGGAGCGTGTTTTCTAAGATTCGGGCCTCTTGTAGACTTACACATTAATGCCCAGGAGAAAAGGAAAATTTTGAAAGATTAAGCTTAGGAAGCATGCTTACTTCCTCAAAATACACTTTCTAACTAACAATAAGGATGCTTGAAATTCATATAACCCGAGACTGAACACTCCATTCAACAGGTAGGGAAAAGCTTTTAGGTTCCTTAAGAAAGGTTATAAATGGGCATGATTCCTGGTAACATGTCAATGACTTATCAGAGTCTGTCTACACTGAGAGTAATCTAGGAGGTAATACTGGGCACCTGAAGGAGAAGTGAGAAAATCGTCCACTTTGTGGGCAAAGTATAGAAAAGGAGGAAAGGGGGTTCTTTGGCTTCTCTGGAGTCCTAACAAAACCATATTCCTCTTCTGTGCATTTTTGCCCAGGGCCAGTGGTCATTGCAAACTGTGGTTCCTAAATTCCCCAAAAGGGCTGTTGTGACTCCATTTTACCGAGCGGTCTCTTGGGAGAGCTCAGGGTTGGTAAATAGCCCTCGAGTTGGCTAGAAGAAAATTGCGCTACAAATTGGATTGGCTGTATGTGCTCCGTATCTGTTTCCAAGAAGCCTTCTCTGTGAGATGATTTTAGAAACCGCATGGAAGTGGAGTGGGCGGGGTTGTCTTGGTAGCATCTAAAAGGGAGGAGACCTCTTTTGGGGCCAACAAGGTACAGGTAGGAGGCAACTAAGGGATAAGTAATGAGGAGCTAGAGAACCAAGTATTTTTTTTACTAACATGGGTTTTTGTGGCCAAATCGGACTTTATTCCAAAAACGGAGACGAGGGACATTCCCGTAAGAGCTTCCAGGAATGGTTCTCCATACCTGCACCGTCTTTCTCCTTTCTGACTGCTCTCCTCCTCTGTTCAAAACGGGGGATGACGTAACACATAGCGGCAGTACCGAATTTCTCCCAGGGTACTCCTTGTTGACATTATCTTCCTGACTTGCTGTGTAACTGACTCTCTGTGAGTGAGTAAGTGGGTTGGGAGGTGAAGGGAAGAACGATAAGGTATGAGATTTGAGGTTGGATAAGTCCTTCGTTGTCTGGAAAGACCCGAGAGGGGCTGCCTGAAATGTTGGTCCCAGAGAAGTTGAGAGAGGTGCCAGAAAACGCCATTTCACTTGTAACAAAACGGCTTTGTTCTGAAAGGCACATGTTTCAGGAGCTTTTCCGACACGCAGTTAATTACACCTGGTATTTCAGGACGTTTGATGGTAACCTTTGGCATCTGCCTGGATGACTTCAGCCATTATCTTCTGGTTGTATCGCAGTGTCTTCCAGAAGGGCATGTAAGCATAAGTCCTCTTCCAAATACTAATAACCTCTTCCCTGGCTGTAAATCCAGCTGCATGATGTGGAAATGTAATTGGGCAGCCTACACAGAAGTTTGGAGCTCATGTGGGAATATCTATTTGTAAGAGAACCTGAATATTCATGTAACTGTCCAGACATCAATAAATTCTCATTTTACCTTATTTATTTCTGCTCCCCAGTGAACAGCAGCGCTCTTAAGCTCAAAGTTAATAGGCATGTTCTTCAGAGATGCACCCTCTCTTACCTTAATGGAACGTCTTTCTAACACATTTGTTCATCGGTTGCCAGGTAGCTCTCCCATCAGGTGACACGAGTGTGTTTTCTTTGTCTTAGTGCACAGGTGACAGTTACCATTGTTTGCCATCAATTAGCTTGGGGTAGCATGTCAAGGAGGGACGGATGGTGTCATTTTAGTCTGACAGCCACCTGAGCCGGTTGAGAAAGGATTGTTTCATTATCCTCTTATCAGTACTGCTGGATAATAATACTCCACACTGCAGAGAGGGAGGGGAGAGAAAAGACAGGCAAGAGAGAATAGGTTTTTAGGGATTGGCAATATTAAAATTATTCATGCCTCCAGGAGGAGAGAAAGATTACAGAGATGGCTGCGTGAACCCATAAGAAGCTCTGCTTTCCTAATGCGGCTGGAATGTGGAAGGAAGCCGCTCGCCAGCCCCGGGGGAGGGTGTCGGGGAGGGAGAATGCCCAGCAAAGCGGGGAGGGGAGAGAAAAAGGCCCCCGCTAGTCATGGGCCACACAGGCAAGGAGCCACCGCGGCATCTCTGCCATCTTCCAGCCGACAGGCCCTTTTCCTTGCTGGAAAATTCTCCCTGGTTCGTGAACCCGGGTCATGAGAGCAGTTAAATCGTTCCATGGCGAGATGCGAACAACCACAGAAGGTATGGGGGCCCAGGTTTTCACTGTTGGGGAGCGAAGCTCCAGTCACCCCCAGCGGTAGTGGCTTTCTCCAGAAAGACTGAAGGGAAGTGTTTTTCGAATCCTGAAAACTAACCACGGCCGCGTCTTTATGCGCTTGGAGAAACAAATAAAAAGCACTGGAAATGTAAAAATACTTGCAGATACACTAAGCTTCAGAGAGGGCTGGTTGTGTTGACATTCTAGTAACAGCCCGTTCTCACTCCTTAACGAAGCGAAGAGCAGTCATGCATGAAAATGACTTTGTTGTCTTTAAACTGAACCGCATTAGGGGTTGCAACTCACAGGTGTGCCTTACCCCCTGTACAATAAAGGACAACATTTTAACCCTGTGGGGGTTCTTCTGCAGACCCCGAAGACTTTACAGCACTTGCGATAGAAAAATTGAACAGAGAACGCTTATTAGTACAAAGCATGATGTATATACACTCTTTTGTGTTTTCAGATGACTCAAGGCCACAGTTTATATGCATCTTTCAGTAAGAGGCCACACCGGATTGGAGATTTACCATTTGCGGGGCACCACACGCCTTTGTTTCCCCCCCCCCCCACCAGCCTATTGATAAGAATCATTATAATAAAGATAACCAAAGAATAACGACAGTGGTTTATTGGGTAGTTAAACACAGTCCAGGCACTGTGCTAAGTGTTTTTAGTCATACTGTGACATAGTCTCCTTATTTAAGATGAAGAAACTGAGCTGAGCTTGAGTGACTTGCCCAAGACCCATTGCTAGGAATTGGTAAAGCTTAGATTCAAAGCCGAGTCCGTCTGACTCCCGCTGTGCCTGCTTTGTTCTCTTAAGAACCACTCTGATACTGTCTGTCTTGAGTGCCCAACTTCTAGGGAGGCCAAAGGAGTTAACATTTCCATTACAGTTCAACAGTTTCCTCAGTCCTTCCCAGGTTCAAATTTCTTCTGGGGGATGTGGGGGCATGGATGGGGGAGGCAGACACAGGGTTGACCTCAGCATTCCCATTCGCATGGGAATCGAATTCTTTTTTTTTTTTTTTAATGTTTATTTATTTTTCAGACAGAGAGAGACAGAGCATGAATGGGGGAGGGTCAGAGAGAGGGAGACACAGGATCAGAAGCAGGCTCCGGGCTCTGAGCGGTCAACACAGAGCCCGACACGGGGCTCAAACTCACCAACCACAAGATCATGACCTGCGCCAAAGTTGGCCGCTTAACGGACTGAGCCACCCAGGCGCCCCTCGAAATCTCTTTTAATATCTCTGTGAAAGCCAACTCAGCCTGGTTTCATTGCTTAGCAGAGCCCTCTGTGCTCGGACCTGGAAATACTGCTGTGGAGATGGGTGGTGAGCCCACACCTCCTCCAGGGCACCGGCTACCAAGCATTAACTGTCACGTCTCAGGGTTACGGCGTCACTCAAGCACTCACTGAACGCGAGTTCACAGCCTGTGGGTGACACCGGTTCCCCCTTTCCTACGAGAGTAGGCCCGCTACAGAGAACAACGCAGTGGCTTTTTAAGCAAGTGCAAATGACTCCAAATGCACATTTACCGCAAGAGCTCAGACTCAACGGATCTGCACGGCAAATCCGCTTCTGTGTGTGACTGACGGAGGTGGTGGCCTCTCAGCCTACCACACCGTGGCCACTTGTGGGAACAGGTGCATATATCTCATTGCTCACGAATAACCCCTCCCTGCCCGCCTTCGTTCCCACCAGTAGATCAATACACCCCTGACAGGCATCTGAAATCTTTATTTGGGAAAAAGCACATTTCCTACCAGCTGTTTGTTTCCCAAACCAAATAATTTACTTAACTTGTCACCTCCGTTAATTTTCAGAGCTGGAAAATTTCTCTCGGCCGTGCTGAGGTCACTCCGGTGCTCTCAGCATGGGCGGAAGCAGAAGAGGGAGGATCCCTCTTGCGTTGTAACCAGCATTTTGGTGGCTGAAGCCGGCCGGGTGCATCGTGCGTGGGAGGGAAGAACGCCTAGTGACTCCAGTCTTTGCAAATGGAGTGCGCGGGAGTTCTGAGACAGGATCAACACTCTTAGGCATGTGATCGGAGATCTGTGTTCCTAGGTTTGAATTCAGCCCCGTGACCTAGACCGGGTATCCTAGTCAGGAACCCAGTAAGGCCTCAAGTTTCTCATCAGTAAACCAGGGAGGGGTTTGCAAAGTACTCAGTAAATGTTAACTTGGCTCTGAGGTGTAGGGCAGCGGGACGACGAAATGCAGCTGAGATGTGGTCTGGCACCTAATACTCCAAGTGCACTCCCCAGATCAGCCTCAGCAGGCACTCTGGGAGTTTGGTCGAGGTTCAGAACCTCAGCCCTCCCTGCATCCAAGACCTGGTGAATCTGAATCGACATTCGACCCTGGATGAATGGTTTGTAAGGTGAAGCTTGAAAAGTAGGGCTCTGACCGCCCACAAGGCTTCGAACAGGACTATGCCCTCCAGTCGGCTATTTTCAATACACCTCAACCCGACAAGGGAGGTCTTCCTCCCTGCCCTCTAAAATGACGAAAACACAGTCACCAAGCAAGGCCCGTGGTAGCCTTCTGTGGCATTGGGAAAAGGGCCTGAGATAAGTTGGCCTCATTTCGGGAACACTCCTTGCCTGCCTCCATTCGCACATGACAGCTAACGTATCCCCGAGGGTGCCCTGTCCGTACCCATAGAGATACAGATTAATTGTTTTCATGTGGATGGAGAGAGGGCTGTTGATTAACCCAGATTAACCTGAGCTAGTTAGAGGCTCTAGCCTAGAATGTCCTGCTCCCAGTAGCTGGTGAGATCGCATCTGGGGACCGCACGTGTCAACCCGTGCTGCTCTGTTAGCGCGCTAAAGCCCAACTGAGTTGCTTACCTGCGCCCCCCTCTACAGGAGACAGGTGGGGAGACTTCAGTAAGCTCTGCTCCAGAGAGAAAGCCCAGAGGAGCAGGGAGGCTAGCTCCTGGGTCCTCCTCTGAGGGCAGAGCTCACAGACTTCATCTCAACACCAGGCTTTTATTTCCTCGGGGACTCCACCATCCCTTAATCACAAAAGCAATAAGAATTTCCAATATGTTCCTCCGCCATGCCTAATCACCTGTTCCGGCTGTCAGTCACCAGCGGGTCTGGAGAGTCCCCTAAAAGCTCTCTTCCAGCCTTGAAAGCAGCACTAACCCCCGTGGTGACACGGGGCAATGAAGGCCACCCCCATGGGCAGCCTGCGTGCACCAGCTGATTGGATCACAACAATTTTGTTAATATTGCTCTAGATTCTAGAGGGATCACTTCCCTTCCTTACACTCTGATGGATAGTTGTAGGCCCCATTGGCTGAGTTCGAAAAATCATTTTGAGTGTGTATGGAAGGAAATGTTTCCTTTTGTAAACAACCTTACTATTGCGCTCTCACATGGAGATTTTCTTCTGGAGGTTAAAAAGTCACTTGGCAAAACATTATGTGTGAAGTCAGCAGATATTCAGCTTCAAACATTAAGAGAGACCAGCACCTGCCTCGGGTGGAGTAGGGGCTGGAAAATTGGGAAGGAAGGGAGGGAGGGAGGAAGGAAGGGAGGGAGGGAGAGAGGAAGGAAGGGAGGGAGAGAGGAAGGAAGGCAGGAGGAAGGGAGGGAGGAATGAATGAAGGAGGGAAGGAGGAATGAACGAAGGAGGGAGGAAGAAAGGAAGAAGGAAGGAAGGAAGGAAGGAAGGAAGGAAGGAAGGAAGGAAGGAAGGAAGGAAGGAAGTTCTTAGACTATGCTAATATAGAAGCCTGGACATATGACCGACAGAACTGGAAATTCCTAGAAGTCAGTATAAGTAGGAGAGATACTACCTGTGCCACAGTGGCAATTACTGAGAAATGTAGATCTCTGGTAGAGGCCAAGGGCAATCCTACCCAAGTCACAGTTATCTCATTCCAGAGTTTTGTCCATTTTATCAGAAGGGTGCGTGACATGGGGCTGGGTGAATGTTGGTAAGCCGTGTTGTTTGTACTTCCTCTAAGTCTGTGGTCATTACAGTGGTCACAGGAAGCATCCACAAGCAGCAGTCTTGCCCAGGACTACACACAAAGGGCTCTGTGTAGACACTGGACTAGAAGCTTCTACTAGGTTCCCTACCCCACCGGGAGAGATTTTGTCCCGTACTTCTCATCCCATCTGTTAGGCAATGGAGACAAGTCACAGGCTTCGGTTTGCTCACAGGGGATTTCTTACAACCAACATAAGAAACTGTTCTGTATACTTTATAAATTCAGACTTCAAATCGAACCCTAAAGCACCCCTCTTTGTTATTCTTGTGGGGTCCCCAGCCAAAGGGTCCCTGCCTGTCTCAGTGCCATTCACCAGGGTTAGCAGCAGAAGAAAGGGCTATCCATATGTGTTTGACTGCTGGCCGGTCAACACAGCCTCCGCACAGCAGGAGGGCAGGTTTCTGAGTCTTCTGCCCTGTCTGGTGGACCTCTCACGCCCCACCACATGGCCTCCACCACTTATTCCTACTGGCAGACGCTGCTGTGGAAACCATTTGCACCAGGTAGAACTTAGAAGCACCTCCCCTCAACTGTACCCTGTGTCTCTGGCCTTCTGCCCACAGGCTTCTCGGATGCCCTGCTCTTGGGTATCTGGGAGAGCTTTAGCCACTCTGGAATACGTGCCTACTTGGAGATACGAGACAAGCCACACCCGAGAGCAATCTATGACCAGCGATCAACAGGATTGGGCGGGTACATGTTTCTTTCTCTTCCTGTCCTGCTCCTTGAGCCCAAGAAGGACTCCATTGACATTGAGTTTGTGTTCGTATCTGTTTAGTCAAACAAGCATGAACGGTACTGTTGGAGATAGCTGGCCTCAAGGCCACCTTGTTCCCTAGTGTGTCCCAGGACCTGGCTCAGTGCGGCCACACATACATACTCCATACGTACCTGTGGAACGATTGGCTGCGGAGAGAGGAATCAGAGGAACATAGGTAACTGCATTCAGAGCAAAAGTATTAAGATAGGTAGAGGATATTATAGTCAAAAGCACAGTGGCACAAGTTGCTGTGGTATATTTGAGGCCGGGCCAGTTGTCTGATTTGGCCAGAGCATAGGGCACCTCATGGGGCCAAAGGGAAGACAGTGCATTAAAGCGCTTTGCCCACCACTTGAAGATCTCTCCTAGCGGCTCTCAGCATTTGGGTAGCACTGATGTATAGAGACCTCTTCCCCTCGCTTAACTGCAGCCTCCTCAAGGTTAGGGACCCACATATAGTAAGAATGGCTAGCATGTAGTAGGCACGTAGGAAAAAATAATGGTTGGAGGATGGACGGGTGGATAGACGGATGGATGGAGGAATGGCGAGACGGTTGGTCCTGGCTGTTAGTTGAAGGAGAGGCCCTAACCGGACCTAACTTTCGGTGTGGGGCAGGCTGCAAACCATACTGAATTTCCCAACCTCTTTGATTGCAGCTAATGCAAAAATGTAGCTGATTCGGCTGACGTAGACCTCCGGGAAGCACCACATTTTTCTGTTTGCCGTAGAGTAGAGCATAGAGTGTGCGCACCAAGAGACCCTGTTGCCCATGGGGTTGGAAGCAGCAGGGGCCCTGCTTCCCTTGTGAGGAACACATACATACAGGAACACCTCCAGGGGATCGTAAGCGGTGGGCGCGTTCAGCAACTCCAGCAGAATAAATAGGAGAGCTCATGTTTCTACGCTAAGGCAGGAAAAAAATTAGCTGTGCTTCCACAGTGTCTCTGTGACCTCTTATTATTCCATTAGTTTTTGGAATAGTATATAAAACACCAAGCTCCGTGCTGACAAACACCAGCATTGAAACCGTTGCCACAGTCACTCCAAACAGCCTTCTCCCCTGGGTAAAATTATTATTTGGAATACAAGCAGAATTGTGGTTGCCCGAGTGAGCTGAGCACAAATGAGAGTAGTGATTCATAAGGTGACTCTAGCGAGTTTGCAAACGTGCAACTTTTCTGGAGGCTGACGCACCGTGAGTGCCTTTTTGAGCTACTAAGCACTTTCTAGTCTCACCACCTCTTCAGACTTGGGGGGCTGTGGAGGCAGCAGTTTTCTGAGGACAAGAGTTAACCTGACACAGTGCTGACTTTCCAGAAATAAACCCTTCCCATCAGATCACACCCTTGTCAGTAGCTTTTGAGCAGGAAGATGGTAATTCTGCTTCCTCACATGTTCCTTTAAGTGCTTGAACTCTCGTTCCATTGGGTTAAGCTTTGGGGGGCGGGGTCATCTGGGGTATTAATTCTAACCTGAAGAGGTTGGAGAAAAGTGGTCCTGGTCTAAAAGTATCGCTCCCTGAACTTTTAAACCCTCAAATCTCTTTGATTATGTGGCTGCTGCTTCTTAATCCTGAACCTGATTTCTTTTATTATTTTTTTTTTAGATCCATTTATTCTTTGACATCAGTGGAGTAAGTTCAAAAAGAGCAGAGATGGGTAGAAAGCTCAGCATTGCTTTGTATAGAGAAGGAAGTTGAAGAGAGTCAGAGTAATGATGCTGGGTTGATTGCAGCATAATGAGATGTCTGCTGCGTAGGTCCCAGACACTGAGAGCCTCTCTGATAGCGATAGACTCTGAAAGTGACAAGCCCCGTCTCTTTTGTGACATTGTACCAATTAGCTGATCTAAACGGGCACGTATTTAAGTCTGAGGTCACGTACACTTCTCAGAGGCTAGGCTGCCCCTATGAATGAGGCCGCAACTCAGTCTCTGTGTCGTAATAGGGCAACAGTTGGGGGGAAAGCCAGAGCTGTGTCTGAGGCCCCTTTTCGTGTTTTGTGGTGCCGGGCATGGGCTCATCACTGGTGGGGACCAAGTGTGTCCATCCACCACACCATCAGGGAAATGCCCGGGGTCAGTCAGTCTCTGGGGTTAAGAGGGTAGCAGATCCTGCCCGGGGGCTACGACCAGGACAAGATATTCTATTACCCCTGATTCAGCAGGGACACAAGAGAGAGCCAGGCTGACCCACAGAGGCTCGCGGCAGCCTTGAGAAGAGGCAGACGGCCTGTGTCCTGCCCCTTGTGGGTCAGCACACCAAGCGTTCTGTCCCCTGTCGTCCCCTGTGACTGAAAAGTGCTTGTACAGCGACCTTGTTGCAGATGCAGACATTACAGGATCAACTGACTTTATGGTGCCCGCACTGGGAGCTGGCGGGAGGGCAGGGCACCGCTCAGGAGGCGAACCATGAACTTCAGGGCAGTTGCTCATGCGCTCCCCGGGCAGCAGGAAGGGCTCACCCGCCGGGGAGCCTGTTCCACCATGAAAACAGAAGCCGTGTAGATCCAGTGAGCCAGGAACTGTCCCCTTAACGCCACCGACAGGAGAGCAGTCCCCTAAAACACACTCGCGGTCAGCCTTCGGGGTTAAACACGCGCCGTCTGATGCTTGTTCTCCTTGATTGCAGCCTCCGTCTTCTCCAGCAGTCACTCGAGCCGAAGCGGAGCCCCGCACACTGTCGGTCACCCTTCTCCGGGACACAGCGTGCAGGGGAGCCCCCACCACCCCGCCCCCCAGCTACCCCCGCTCGCGGCCGTGGACGCGGGAGCCGACAGGTAAGGCCAGCCAGCTCTCTTCTAGTAGGTGTCGCCGCTGAAGCCCGCCGCACGGAGAAGCGCCGTGACAGTTGCTGGATTTTGTTGATCACCCATCGGTGGTGGGTTGAGTCCTCCAGAGGGGACGTGTCAAGAGTACACGTGCAAAAAGCACGTGGACCAAATAGCTCATTACCTGTCGTCTTTTCCGTGGGGGGGGGGGGGGGAATGAGAAGGCACTGAAGTGTCCGAGGCTGGGAAAACGCATCCGAATTTCCGCCTCTCACACTGTCCTCAGTCTGTTTCGGGGGCTCCTCTTTAAGGCAGTGTCCCCACAGGCTGGAAAGCCTTCCAGGTGCAAGACGGTGCCTTCAGCACGTAGATCGGTGACAGCTTTGAGAGTATAGGGTTAAAGGGCACAGGATTTTATGCGGGCGACCAGAAAAGGGCTTTTTACCGAAGATTCTGCGTTGATGCCATCCTCATAAAGAGTTTTGGGGACAGTTTTTAAAATCTTGATATTTCGGTCCGTCTGTGGACCTCCGAACCCGCCAGTGGCGTGGACAGCACACGGTTCCTCTTGTTTTCCTCTCCACGTGTCAGCAGGCTCGAATTGACCTACGTAGGGGTTACTCCCAGACATCCACGGTAAAAAAAAGTTCTTGTGGGGACCCCGGTGCTGCGGTCATAGGCATTTGGGGGACTAATAATGGGTTGGTTGAATAGGCAGCGGGAGCAAAGGTTTTCAATCTTGGAAGTCTGGAATTTCACCAGCGATCTGTGGTTTCGTTGGTGTTGGCCTCGTCTATGAGTTTTTAGATGTGTGTTTAATAATAAATGGGCTTTAGGGTTGGGGTTTTAGGCGGCTGTGTCTAGTAGTTAGAAATACAGATCGGAAGATGTTAGACTTCTTTTCATTGTTCTGCATGTGTGGTCAAGTGCAAACAGCTCCAAGCCTCCTCCTGCAGGCTCTATCAGCAGAACAGTACAAATGGTCACCAGCTCTTAAGTTCCTGGATACTGGGGGCATGTAGTCCTGCCAGTTTTCTGATGTATTGCTGAAGGTTGAGATGAGCTTATCCACTGCAGCATTTTATTAAGTTTCCAGTTGTTGTTTTTTTTAATTTACTATTTTTTTTTTTTTTATTTTGAGAGAGAGAGAGAGCGCATGAGCAGGGGAGGGACAAAGGGAGAAAGAGAGAATCCCAAGCAGGCTGCATACTCAGTACTGAGCCCAACATGGGACTTGATCCCACTACCACGAGATCATGATGTGAGCTGAAACCAAGAGTCGGACACTTAACCAACCAAAGCCACCAGGCGCCCTTCCAGTTGGGTTTTAAATGATGTAAGCCATGGGCTTCTCATCATCTCATTTCCTCCTGCCTAGTTGAGAATCTTAACTCCACAAGGTAGCACAGCTGAGAAGCCCATCTCTTGGGACCTCGTCTCCTTCATCCCATCTTCTTATGAATACTCATGATGACTCTTTACAGGAATACAAGAGAAAAACAATCTGTGTATCTTCTTCTTGTACACAGCCTAAAAAGAGTATATGTAGAAAAATATCTTCGCCATTATTGGAGTTAACAACAACCACCCAAACACCTGATGTTGGAAAGCCCAGCTCCAACGAAGGCTGTTGGAATGTGTTCCGTAGGTGCTCCTGCCGCTTGGCTTTGTTTGTTTTTAATATTTTATCTTGTTGCATAATTTTAATTTTTTTCAGTTCCCTCCTTTGAAAGTTGGTAACATATAAAAAACTGCCAGAATAGTACGGGTGAGCACCCATACGCCCTGCATCCATATTTACCCACTGTGAATATTTTGCCATCTTCTGTTTCTGTCTCTCTGTCTTATCTCTTTCTCTTTTTGCTTCCAGAGATCCTTTGTTTGTTTGCTTGCCTGTTGTTTCAGAAACCCTCCGAGAGATTGTTGTGAATATCATTGAGCTTTAACCCTAATTACTTCGGCAAAGCTCTCCTAAGAAGGACATTTCTCCTGCATAATCACAATGTAATTATCACACTCCGGAAAGTTAACATCAATAAAGCATTATCTAACATGCAGTCAATATGAAATTTCCTCGATTGTGTAAATAACGTTCTTTCTAGCTGGAGTTTTTTTTTCTTTCCTTTCATCTTTTTTTTTTTTTTTTTGATCCAGGATTTCGTAAGATCACAATTCTCATTTTTTTTTTGTCCTCTTGAATCTAATGAAGTTCCTCACCTTTTAGAAAGTTACCATCATCATCATCATCATCATTGTGCTTCATGACATTAGCAATTTATGAAGAGCTCAGCACATCTGTTTTGCAGAATGTTCCAGACTTGAGACTTCCCTGCTCTTTTCCTCCTCTACAGGCACCTTCCTCATCAGGACCACCTCTTAGGGAATGCGGTGTCCCTTCACTCTTTCGAGGCTTTGTCTGCTCTCCATGGGGAGTTAAGATGAAATGGACCACAGCATGTGACAGTGTCATGTGACATGGTGTGAAGACAGGCAACCTTGGCATCGCTGAGACTGAGGTTTAGAAGCCAGAGGGTGTTGTTGAGTAACGACAGTAGTTGACGAGGTAGACCAGCGTGCGAGGGAGGAGGGAGAGGAAGGAGAAGGACACGACGGTCCTTTATATGGCTGAGCGATGAAGCCTTCTCACGTCTGTGGCTTTGCCATGCTGCTGTGTCCTTCCCACCAGATGTGTGCCCGTTCCTTTGCCAACCCAACTGGACTGGGCAAGTGTATGAGAGGTTATCTCTTCCGATCGGGTTTTGGAGAGGAGGATAATGTGAAATAGCCCTGAATTATGCCCTGTGTTTGCATTAGTGTGCAGCATAAAAACACGAAGAGGAAATGTGCTTACCTTCCGCTTCTGGTTTATGTATCTTTGCCTCTGTTTGCCTGGGAAATCCCCCAGTAAAAACTCCAGCAGTTTTCTTAACGGAAATAGGTTTATCACACTTTGCGATTTTTAGTGGGAAACTGGCATTCTTTCCTGCTTCGCGGGCATTGATTCATCATTTACTTAGCTTTAACTTGTTAATAAAATGAGCTGAGTCACTGTCAGAAGTCAGGAACAGTCCACCGCGTCTATCCAGTTAGCATCAGCTTCTTTGATCCTTACCGTCGTAAAATAAAATAAACGCAAGTTCTCTCAATTTGACGAGTATCCATTTTTATTTCGAAATAGTATCTGGATGATACATCGTTTCAGTGATTTAAGCGGTACCACACTACGTCACCGAATGTTGATTTAAACATTATTAAGGGAAGGGGTGTTTGACTGTGTCACGTTGAGCGAGCCCGTGGTTCTTAATGACCGTGGCTTCCCATAAGAGGAACCCCGTGTCTTTGGAAAGGTCTATTCATACTGTTTCATAGCATGTCTGTTAGAGCAGAGGAAACAAACATATTGATGCAAATCCCTTCCTCAGACGGAGAAATCTTCACAGTCCCAAGAAAAGTCAGCTGGATCTGTGTCACGCGTCTTGCCAACACAGCTGCCTCTCTCCATTCGGCAGAAGTGCCCAGACATGGCGTGCTCTGTAGTACAAGTGACAGAGCTTAAGGAGACCTGTGGATCGACCGCATGGAGTGACTCCGATGAGCCCCGTCTCTGAACCAGGGAAGACCGAAAATAGAGAAACGATGTGGCCTCCTCTGGGAGTACACAATCCTAGTACAGGAATCCACAGCAGGGAATGTTAGGGACAGTTGTTTTTGAGGAGGTAGTCAAAATACCTTAACCAAAAAAAAAAGGAATATTGGTTTCTTGAGTCCATGTCAGGTATTGGGAAGCCATATTGGGAGTCCATGTCAGGTATTGGGAAGATGTGACATTGCTCCAGTTCTAGGTATGTATATGTACAGTCTTTCCATGCCTTTGAGTAACCAGGGCTGGTCTTCACTGATACCATTTTCTAAGGCAGCATGGGAAACCTGTTGTAGCTTTTCTGGATGCTAAGGGGTTAAGGACAGCAACTGTTTTCTGTGTATCTTCTTTGCAATTCTGTACAGTTCTGCTCCTGTCAAAGCAGCCTGTTCACTGTCTTAGTTCGTTTGTTTCTACATCTTGTTTCAGGATCTTTTCTACCTAAAAAGACAATAAGGACCTTCCATTATTGTCCTATTCTTGAGTAAACATCACCCAACCTGGAGCTTGGGTTAGTCCTCAACCCAGAAGGCCCCCTTGCTTCTTACAGCTCGCAGAGACAAGTTCCCCTGTTACATCTCTTCGTTATTATCATCTGTTTTATTTATTTGTCATTTCCCAGATGTTGCCTTGCTAAGTGAATTACTCGTTCTCCGAGGGCAGGAACATAAAATTTCCTTACAGCCTCCACACCGCGTGCCCGGTGCTCCACAGTGCTAGGTGCTAAGGAGGGTTTGAAGGGAAGAAGGACCCATGGGGGAATGCCTAGGAAACAAAAGGCCATTGCCGGCTACCGTTGTCCAGGTGGGAGGCTCCTAGAAAAGAACGGTCCCCCCTGATTCGTTGGTCTGGACAGTGGTGGACCAGTTCTTCGGGTTCCAGCCATCTCGTGCAACCCGCATACTTTGCTACAACACACAATTGCTCTCATGCGTATGTTCACACGCATGCGCACGCACACATTGCTAGGACCCCCCCTGCTGTCATCCGCTGTGGGGGTTCCCTACGTTGCTTTTCTGTGATCTTCACTATGAGAAGCCTGCTACTCACCATCCATTCCTGTCTCCATCTGTAGCGTCTGAACAGCTCAAAACTAGGTCTGTTAGCTTTGCTGTCCTTTCTTCCCCGGGATTTTCTAAACAAGCAGGAACATTGATATCTTCACCCACTCAGGTTTTTTTTTTTTTTCAGCCTCACACACACATGCGTGCGCACACGCACGCACCCCACGTAATCTTTCCTCTCTCTTGTTAATCTCCTCGTATATGTGCAATAATGGCTAAACTCAGAAGCATCATATGAAACATTCAAGTTTATCAAAATCTATCCCACCATTGGGGTACGTTCATTTTTTGAGTCACTTACTCAGCTGCCCTTTGGGTACCAGGCGATAATGCTAAACACTGAGGACACAGTGGTCGACACGACTGACAGAACCCTGCCCTCTCAAAGTGTCTGGTCTTTTTTTTTTTCTTTTTAACATTTATTCATTTTTGAGAGTGAGAGAGAGCATGAGCAGGGAAGGAGCAGAGAGAGAGGAAGACAGAATCTGAAGCAGGCTCCAGGCTCTGAGCTATCAGCACAGAGCCCGACGGGGGCTCGAACTCCTGAATCGTGAGATCATGACCTGAGCTGAAGTCGGATGCTCAACCGAATGAGCCACGAGGGCACCCATCAGAGTGTCCAGCCTTCACAAGAGACGACCAGATCAACAGGCAAGCATCACTTAGGCTATTGTGAAGTGATGCCAGGAGAGGCTGTGAAGAGACACAGGAATGACCCAAAAATGGAAGTAGAAGAAGGAACATCTGCCTGAAATCGGAAAGCCCGTCGGACCTGGCCATGGGTATGCCCAAAAGCTAAGAGGAGGCAGTGCCAGCAATGGGCGGAGCTTCGTGTGTGAATCGGGGAGGAGCCTCTTAAAGGGCACTCGGGACACTAGGCTTTCTCTTGAGGACAGGGATTTGTGTATTTGCCCAGGATGGGTACCCTGGTGATTCTGGCATACATTCCCGAGGCCTCCCTATCCTGTTACCCACGCAGCGAGAGTTCAGAACATATTCTATGCCCAACAGAAGAAAAAATGACAATACACAACCAGTTTGTCTGGTCCCCAAGAGACAAAGGCTGTCCTTTGTAAAGGCTAAACCAGCAAGGCAGCACACGTTTTATGTTATTTTCTGTTTCTAATACAATTTGACACGACAAGTTTCGTCCCTTATAATCCCAAGCTTGTATTTTATGTAGTCATGACCTATATTCGAGGATTTTGAAGAGTCACTTAGTGTTAAAAAAAAAAACAAAAAACCATTCCCCGTGAGCAATCACTCCTCTGACAGGTCACAGACACATCCCACAGGTATAGAAGGGTACGTGACTTACAGGGCGACTATTTTTTTCTTAATGTTAATTTATTTTTGAGATAGAGACTGAGCGCAAGCAGGGGGAGGGGCAGAGAGAGAGGGAGACACAGAATCTGAAACAGGCTCCAGGCTCCAAGCTGTCAGCACAGAGTCCAACACGGGGCTCGAACTCAAAGATTGTGAGATCATGACCTGAGGCGAAGTCGGACGCTTAACCGACTGAGCCACCCTGGTGCCCCTTTACAGGGCAATTATTAAGCACTGGCCCAAAAATAAAGCTTGTCAGCCCTCGCCATTGAAATAACTGGGAAGAGCCCTGGTTGAAAAACAGAGGCTTCAAATGGCCATTTTGTCCGCCCGCACCTTGGCGTCTGCTCTCCCAACGCCACGTGATCGCATACCTCATCCTGTCTCTTTGGGTTGTAGCACTTTCTATACTGAAAACAGTTATCTTCATTTAGTGTCCCATGAAGGGGTCAGTTTCTAGGAAAGTGACTTCCACAGATAATCGAGGTCAAGAGAGGTGGTGTTTAAAATCCACCCACAATACACACACACACACACACACACACACACACACACATGCACACACGTTTTATTTGAGAATCACCGAATGTGATGAACGTTGTTCCCCACGTCTATGCTGTGAGCCTAGAAGAAGCAGAAAATCCCAGTATCCTAGCCTTGAAGATGGAGATTAGAATATTGGGTCTTAGACTGGAAAAGCTTGGGGTCCTGGTGCTTTTTTTTTCTTTGTATCTGTGGAAAGTTTCCGGTACTTTTCGATCTTTATTCCAGGGCAGAGTAGCCCACAAGTCTTTAAACTTCTTCAGTTCTGATCCATGACCGCAGCCATGCTTTATCCTCTATAGCAGATATCAGTTGAGTTATTGGCCTTTGGAATGAGCCTTCTTCTCACAGAGATATTCGCCTTACTAACAGCTTCTTAAATATGCCAACCTGATCTACTCCTCTTAGCACACATGCAGGGAAATTGGTGATACCTGCTCCTTTCTTCTTACTTAGCTAGTGATTGTGAATGGCTCCGATGACGGGGGGGGGGGGGAGCGGAATAAAACAACAAAAGGACATTGCTGAACTGGCTTCTCTAGTCTTGTCTGATTTGTCTCTGATCTGTCTCTAATTTAAATGTCTGTGTTGTCTGCAAAACTTTTATGAGCATCATTTTCAGAGTCCAGTCTGTTTTCTTGATAACGGAGGAGAATAATGAGCTACCTCCATTTACTATTAAGTACTAAAAAGCCTGGGAGTCAACTTTGATTCCTCCCCTTCTCTAGCATTCTCTCATCTGATTAATCTGTAAGTCCTGTTAGCTCGACCTTCAAACACATCTTAAGCCTGATCAGCTCCACTGTCCCCTCCCATCTCAACTCTTGCAGTCCTGAAACTGTCCCCCACGCCAGGGTCTGGTCTGCTCACACCATCCCCTTCTCCCCTCACCCCATTAGCATAGGCAAGGCCATTGCCCCATAGCACCCACATCATGTGAGCTGTCCTTTAAACTGTAAATGCAGGGGCACCTGGGTGGCTCAGTGAGTTAAGCACCCAACTCCAGCTCAGGTCATGATTTCACAGCTCCTGGGTTTGAGCCCCGCGTTGGGCTCTGTGCTGATGGCTCAGAGCCAGGAACCTGCTTCGGATTCTGAGTCTCTCTCTCTGCCCCTCCCCCACACTTGCTCCGCCTCTCAAGAATAAATAAACATTAAAAAAAAACTTGTATTAAAATGTAAATGGAATATCTGACGATTTCCTACTGGGGCCCTTCCCCCACCACACTTGGATAAAGTCTGAACTCCTTTTTGTAGGCTCCTGGGCCCTCTGTGGTCTGGCCTTAATCACATCCATTTACCACTGCTCCTCCTGCTTGTTCTGCCCCAGCCACACTGGCTTTCTTGCGATTCCTGGAAAACACCAGCTCATCTTGCCTCGGGGCCTTTGTACATGCTGTTCCTGAAACTTGAAAGGCACCTTCACCGGAAGTTAACATGATCTGTGCCTTCGTTTCCGGTGTCTGCTCAAACGCGAACCGCTTTGGAAAGGCCTCTCTTGACCACTTCACCTCAACACCCCCCCCCCCGCTCACCCCCCCCAACCCCGCTCTCTTCTGTTAACTCTATTTCTCTTCATAGATTTAACAGCCCCTGAGATTACACTGTCTGCTTACTGATTGGCTTACAATCCACTAGAGCCGTAGCTCCCTGAGAGCAGAGACGATGTCATGCTTACAGCTCTTCCCCCACCGCCCTCAGCGCTTGGGAATTGTGTGGAATGAACAGGATGTGAACAGAAGGGAGGACTGCAGCTATGATTCCTTTATCATTTCTGGGAAAGGTAACAGGAATCCGGGGCAGGTGATGGCTGGTCTTCCAAGTGCACGTTCTCCTCTGCGTCACCTCAGGGCAAAGCAGGAGACGCTGATGCGAGCACACGTGTGTCACTACACCAAACAAATAGCTTGACTCTTGGTCCAAATATCCCTTCACATCAGATTGCTTTCCATGTATTTCTTTTTAATTTTGAAGTGCACTCGTTCTTCATTTTAAAGAGGTCTCGTTCATTTCACCCCTGAAAGCCAAGTCAGCCATCTTTATTTTGTTCCCACATTCCAAACAAATCCACCTCATGCAAAGCCCAAGATGATGTTTTTTTTTTTTTTTTAGTCCCCTTGGATTTTCAGTCAGGAAAGTGAGTCATGACAATAACAAGAAAGGCTTGAGGTAAAATAGAATTCCTTTTCTCGCAACCTCTACTTTAGTGCGTTGGCACGGGGCAACATGGAGTTCAAACTAAGCCATTATGTTCTTGACATGTATCTGTGTGTTCCTGTCACAGAGCTTCTCTGAAACAAGTCCTAGGGAGGCAGAATTCCTAAACTGAAAGCCCACGAGCCTTTCTAGCCTGAGTCTCAAGACACTGGCCCATTACAAAGTGCCTGGTGTCTGACAAAGAAAAGGCTGTTCGAAGGAAAGCCTTTCCTGAGTGTTTCTAGTGGGATATGGAAATCAACTTTATCTTTTCCCCTCTTGTGTGGGGGCGGGAGGGGGGGAATTGGCTGGGAAGAAACTGTATTGTGTCCTT
Organism: Lynx rufus; assembly: GCF_022079265.1. Classification (NCBI taxonomy): domain Eukaryota; kingdom Metazoa; phylum Chordata; class Mammalia; order Carnivora; family Felidae; genus Lynx; species Lynx rufus. The sequence continues at coordinate 7,584,859 of NW_025814824.1, forward strand.
TTGCAAGTGAAGGTCCATCTGCCTATTAGTGGTGAGGAGACCACTGAGGGGAGCAGAAGCCAAGAGACAAAGGTTCTTTGCTTCCTTTACTGAAAAAATAGTCGTCATTTGCTTTTCTGTTTTGTTGAAAGGAGAAACACCTTTCTCTGTTTTAATCATCTTCTTCACAGTAAATGACTGGAATCGTTCTCTTGAATAAGATGATCTCCCCTCAGAAACAGAAACTGTGGTCTCTGGACAGATAGAATATACAACTGGACATCAGCACCAACTGGGCAAAGGTACCGTCTACCTGGACACAGAAATTGGCACCTGCCCGGGAGCTCAGTCTGTTCAACAGAGTAATTTGTCAACAGCAGTGACCAACATTTATCATATACTGTACTTATCTCTGCGTAGGACTGGATGAGGAGATACAAAAGGGTAGCAAACACCCCCAAGCATTTGATGCTCTTTCTGTGTATAAGAGCCAAGGGCCCTTCTCTACTTGGGAATTTTTACTAGATGTGTTTTCCTCCCATTCATTTCTCCAACCAGATGTTAAGCCTTGTATTCAGGGGAAGGTACAGAAAATTCCTTTGTGGTTACTACAATAGTAACCTGGCATCCTGAAGATGAAAACAATAAATCACACATAAACAGCACATGTTATTACTGACCAAATCACCACCCAGTTAGATCCTTTTCAAATTGATGCATTATATTGACTCTCAGGGTCTCATTTGGCAGTGGCTTTCAAAGGCACCTGGCCATCCTGGGCAGCAGGATGGCATCTGAAGTTAATTCTAGAAGTAAAGTTCTTCTGATGTCGTCAGAAGACTCGTGCTCACATTTTGAGACCAGGGGAAAGGCACGGAAGGGGCGGTTTTTTATCTGCCCACACCTCCCTTTCTCGTGTGTACTCCCAAACAACATTTTTCTCCCTCGTTTTTCATCTGGCTTTCTCATTACTCTCCCTTCTGAACGTTTCTCTTTCATCCGATGCACTCCGTGGCAAAGCAGACTGCACTCTGTGCCTAACACCGAGCCGAACAAGAGAGAGTCTTCTCTTTGCCACAGGGCCATGAGTTAATCCCTTTGCTTTGACCTGCTCAGAGCTGCCCAAAGGATGGTATCATTGCAGAAGGTCTTTTGTTTTGTTTTGTTTTGTTTTGTTTGATTTTTGGTTTTTTTAATTGCAGCATTTTTGACATCAAATGTCTAAGACCACTCAGGATAAATTCTCTTCTGGTCGGTGGTTTTTTTTTTCTTTTTTTTTGTAAAGACGATTTGGCAGAATCAGACTTTTCTTCCCTTTCTCCCCATCACATCAGATTCTGAAATAGACAAACAACTGAGTCACAGCCAATTCTGCAGTCAAGATAGTCCAAAAAATTCCGGCTCTTGGTTAAATGTGTCCTGCATAATTCATTTCTCTGACATATCCGGGTGTCCTCTCCCCCTCCCTGTTCGTTTCCACAGTGGGGAGATACTGTGATGCCCTCAGCCCTGCTTCAGTCTACACCCGAAAAAAAAAAAAACACTTCTCTGCCTTGGGCACTGATAACTTTGTTTTCTGGAGTGAGAACTGACCCCCTCTCCCCAAACGGAGCCAAGTGTCCTCTAGAACACGATCCTTTCTACTTCCCAGAAACACTCACTCATCAGAATATACACGTGGGTCTTTAAAAAGCCTCGGTGATCATTTCACCTACAGCCCGATTCACAGCCCTCATTTTGTCACGGTCTGTGGAGGCACAGGCAATCATTTCTGAGTCCTGGTCTTGTCCACTGTGATAAATTATCTGCAGTTAATATTGACCCAGCCTCTCGTGAGGAGAATGAAACGCTAAGCCCTTCCAGGAGATGGATTCAGCTCTTTGACTGGTTTGGAACAGAATCCTCGGACGGACGTACAGCTCTTGGCCTGCTTTGGCCCTGCCCAGATGGACAGTGTTGCAATTACCCACACTTCCCAGCGGCTGTTTCTTCATTACTGAAAGCTGGTCTTGATTGTCTCAGAAGCAGAATTCAATTTGCAGTTCCCCCAGTAACGTGCTGTGATTCATTCGGGGACAAATCTGGATTGAACTGAGTCCAAGTGTCTCTTTTGTGAGACAGAAGGGAAGTATAAGTAGATACTATAGTCACCCAGATGAGTCAGCCAGGAATTCATGAAGTGATTCATAAATCGTTATAAAGACCACTAAAGTCTACTAAAATGGAGTGCTGTCTGGCTATACAAAGTGGGGTATTATCATTGGGGGGTTTTTTTTAGATGTTAAATCAGATGTGAAATCCTTAAAACTGTGCTTTTCTTTTTAGGTTTTGAAAAGGATTCCTTTTTTCCCCCCCTCTGTAGTTGGCCAACTGCTAAAGCCATTTTTTATTGATCGGTTTTCACAGATGAATTTAAAAACCACCGCAGTTCTCTGGGGGATAACAAATACCTCCCCAAATCCACCATAGACCAGTTTGTATCCATTATTTCTACTCCCTAGCAGCAAATCAATAATATTTTCCGTGTGAATACAATGAAACAAGTTGTTCTGATGCATTCTTCCTTCTTTGGGAGGTCTGTTACCCCCCGGGGGAGGGGGGGGGAGAACTGTCCAAAGCACATATCAACCAACATTTAATCCACTTGATCATGGAAACCCCTCTTTTCAAAGTATTAACCCCCAACCCGGTGCTAAGACGCTCAGTCCTGTATTGCTGGTTACAGCTGCTTGCATACACAGCACAAATGAAGAAAAGTAAGACGTACTTATGACATGTGCTTAACCTGCAACGTGGTCTGTTAGTCAATTTTGTTTGAAGAAATACAGTATGTAGTTGACACAGAAATACCTTGGACTTAGAGACAGGAGAGAGAGCGTTATCTGAAAGCACTTATCCAGTTGGAAAAGACAAAAGGTGTAAGCCCAGCTTGGCCATATGAAGAGCATAGCGCCTACCAGAGTGAGTTCACCAAAGCAAACTGGGACACTCATTGCCAAGTTTCTTAAAGGCAGTGGGTTGCTGATCCGCCCATCCCCATCAGCTGGTGATAAGGTTCAGAATCTCAGACGCTCACAGGAGTCCCCATCCCCCTCCCTCACCCCGCCCATTCACCTTGCCCTGCATCTCCACTAGAGGGCATCTTTCCTTATAAGGATAAAGCGAGGTCTGGAGAACTAGCTGTGTGGGCAACCATTTTGTGTCTTTGGGCCTACTTTATGTCATCCAAATAAGGTGGTGCTCCAGTGCCCTTCAGCTAGAACATTATATGATTGTATGAATTTGTGAACTCAGGATACTCTGGTGGGAAACCCAGTACCGAGAAATGAGACTCTTACACAAGGCCACCATATCTGCCCTTAGAACTAGAAAATTAGCCAGCTGACCAAATGCCTTGTTTTCTTTGAGCCATGGTATCCGTATCTGAGTAGTCAAGAGAGGAGAGAGTCCTCTAATATTTTTTATTTCAAGAACTCAATAGAAATGGAATGCCGTGCTGGAACCACAGTCTTACACAGCTGTCAAGCACTGGGTATGGGTCAATGTCACAGTTACCTTACGTGCACGTTCTGTTGAGAGCAGTCCTTCCATAAACATGTACTGATCAGCTGGAAAGTGTCAGACATTCATTCTAAAATACTCTGAGATCTCTGACCTCCCAATTTAAAATTGTTCATAATCTACCCCCAGCCTTCACCTTCCATTCTTGATGTTTCTCCCTGGTACTCGTGTCCCAAGTACAATGTATAGTTTGCTTATTTGACTTTGTTCATTGTCTGCCTCCCCTCACCAAAATATAAGCCCCACAAAGGCAGGGATACAGGTCATGTCTTTCGCTGTCCCTAGTGATCAGAATAGAGCCACACACTGGGTCAGTGCTCAGTAAATATCTCTTGGATGAAGAAAGGAATATGTTATCTCAGATTTTACGATCCCCAGTAGGGGCTAAGATTATCTTTACTTTGTACTTGAATTTGAGGCTGGGAGAAGTCGGGGAATTTATTCAAGATTACCCAGCTAGTGAGGAACAGAGCCAGAATCCAACCCCAGTGGGTCTTCAGCGATATCTGTCTCCTTCTCCTGCCATCTGCAATTTTTCTGCACGTGAACCTCACTCGTTCTGTGTTTCTCCGTTGGGACCTACCATTCTGTGAAACGATGTAAGATTGTTTCTGAGTACTGTATTTACAGGAAAGATGGCCTCTTTGCTTCTGGCCCACCTCACTGCAAGGTTGGGAGACTCAGTATGAGCCGAGGGTGGGAGCAGACCACAGAACGGAAGGACTGTAACCGACTAGCTACCCCGAACAACCAGACGTTTCCTAAGATGTGTGTAGATACGTAGCTATAGAAGCCTTTTTAAGTCCTTTTTTCCCAGAAGCTTTTTGATGAGCCCTTTAAAACCTGTTTCCTGCCTGGGTTTTGTTGTTGTTGTGTTGTTCTGTTTTGTTTTTTGGCAGGAGGGTGGGGGAAGGGTACAAACCATTGAACCATGGCTCATGCTGAGGTTACATAAACTCCTCCACTGAATGAGTACAAACGGTTGACTCAGTTCTCTGGTTTGCTTTTGTGTGAAGTGTTTCTGGTAAGCAGTGATGTCTCAAAAAAAAAAAAAATTCTAGTCCGTTGTGTGTGTTCTGACATTAACAATCTTCTAATGTTTCAAAGAAGAGACTGGTGAGCTGTGTTAAATGAAATCTGTGAAATGTCAACTGCGGATCCACAGCAGGGGGGGACAGAGTTGGACCTAGAAAGATTTCAGACCTTCTCTCCTCTGGCTCTTGGACACTGCCGTAACTCAGAATGAATTAGAGTGACGTCGTCATCTTGTCCTGACGTGATGGGGGATGAGCTGTTCCATGGGAGGAAAATTGTAAATCACTGTAACTTAGACTCAGCATCAAACTTGTTTATTTTAGCATCAAAATATTTTAATTCCCTGGCTTTGGATTTAAAAAAAAAAATTCCCTGTTTTGGGCAGAATGCTCAGATCATATCCATTGTGGTAGGTGTGTGAGCATGTGTTCAAAAACCAAGGTTGGAAAATCAGCGAGGACGCTAAGACAAAGGGCTCGTGAGGCCCCACACCCGACCTTCAGTAACAGTGAGAACTTTCCACCTTTGGCGTAATGAGCTCCCGTTTAAGTGTGCGTGTTCTCGGTTCTTCACTCGTTTCTGGAGTGAATGGCCTCAAACCACTCAAGTTTCTTGAGTCCTTTTGGCTTTAAGAAAAAAACGTTTCCTGGGGCGCCTGGGTGGCTCAGTCAGTTAAGCGTCTGACTTAGGCTCAGGTCACGATCTTGCGGTTCATGAGTTCGAGCACTGCGTCAGGCTCTGTGCTGACAGCTCAGAACCTGGACCCTGCGTCGGATCCTGTGTCTTCCTTTTTCTTTGCCCCTCCCCCGCTCACAGTCTGTCTCCCTCTCTCAGAAATAAATAAGCATTTAAAAATTTTAAAAAATAAATAAAATATTTCTGACATCTGTCTTGTTACAAGTTGGCAGTGATTGTTCCAGAAGCTCCCAGGACCTTCCCTCTAACAGAGGGACTTCCCCACTTTTGCCCTCCTCCCCTGCCCCCTCACCCCTCTAATTTTGATGTGCTTAATTCTAGCCTACCTTGGGCTGGTTAACTAGTAAGCAGGTCTATAAAAATTGAATTTAAATTAGCGAGATTGGGAGAGATTTTTCAATAACATCCCATGTACCATTTTTCAGCAGTGACAAAATTAAATCTACGTGCTGTACTTGAAAATCAATCACATTTACACACTCGTTTCTTACACTGGGCTTTTCCGTGCTGAATTCTTATTCCCTGGTTCCTAGCAATCGTTGGATAATCATAATCACATCTTGTCACTTTTCACCTTTTCTATGTATGCGTAAAAGTTAAGATTTCTGTTGGAGTCCCTTCCCTTTCCAAATCAAGGACTTCTCAAGGTGTTCATTTATCTCAGCCAGAATAGTTTACATTTAAATTTTTATTAGGACTTTATATGAAGGGACATAGTATATTTTAAAATTATGTTAATTTAATGCCATGTAATCTTACTTGTTTGAACATGGAGAAAACTTTAGTCAGAATTAGCAAACAGCCAAATGTGGAGTGAGTTGAAGGCTCAGTAGGTATATTTTACTCCCTCCCAACATCTCTGCGATCAGCATTGCTAACACCTTGATGTAATAGCCCCCACATCTGTCTTCCTTTGCTCACCATCAGTACTTTATGTAATATGTGGTAGCCAAGAGGGCATGGCCAAAGTTTGGAACTTGTGTGAATGAATAGGTAAGAATGATGTATAATTACTGTATAATTATATATTCCCTAGATAGATACATGGATGTATCATTTGTAGGTAGATATATAATCTATGTATAGCTATAGAGTCGGTTTGTAGGAATGTAAATTCTGGATGACTCCTTAATGGATTCTGTCCTTTTAGTTGGTTGAATTCTCCCCTCTTTATAGCAAGTAATCACAGTTCACCCTATAGCCACATCATCCCTAATTACAGAAAGATGAGATTTTATATTGCTGACAGTCTTTGCCTCCTTCCCCCTCCCCCTCTGCCTTTTCTCTCTTTGTTAATCAAACCCTTGTGTATGAGCCTGACTCACTTGCTGGGGGACGGGGGAAACGGAATCCCTTTCTTCCATCAAGCCGCCAATATCAGGCTCAGACTTCTCCGTACTGTGACTTGTGCCATCCACACATCTCTGCCCCATTGGACCTCGACAGAAAGGAAAAGCGGCTGAAGCACCAGAGAAAAGTCCAGAAAACCATCGAGAGTGTGCCGCGTCTTTTATTCCCAGATGAAGAAATAGAATTAGGAAGCAAGGCAAAGGAGCTCGCTGCCTTGCTCAGAACCGGAACTGAGATGCCCGTGACACAGGTTGTCTTGCAATCCAAATCCTCCCCCCTCTCCCTGAGGGCTTCCTGCCCACGGGGCTCAGGGGGTTGGGTGGTGGTGTGGACTCAGTTTAGCCCTGAAGCCTGCGATCCCACAATTCCTCAGCCCCCTCCCACGACCTCAGACAGCCTTGCCAGACACATTAGAGACATACTCCCCAGGAAAATCGCCTCCATATGAGGAATCCCGGCCTGCGAGTTCCCACTAGATGTTCTCAGGGCAATGCCAGGGCTCATTTGCTGGCCAGGGCTCAATGGCTTTCAGAGCCATTCAGTTCAGCACGTCTTTTCAGGCTAATTCCAATTAGGATGAGACACTTCAAAGATACGTATTTCCCCGGCCCCGGGGCGCTCGGTTACCGGTCTCCTTCAGCAAAGTGAAAATAAGCATCTGACCCAGCCAGCGTGTTTCGGCCTCGTCCAGAGACTTCTCTTCTCCAGAGGTTGGCGAGTGCCAACCCCCCTCCTTGGTTCCCGCACCCCCTTCCCTCACAGCCTCCTCAGGGGGATTTTGGCCCACGCTTTATTACTGCCGCAGCACGAACGGCCAGGCTGGGCCCTGTTAACTGCCCCGATTCACAGCATTGCAGGTCACTTTATAAATCTGACCGGTTCCGTGTCCCTTTCTACCATCCATGGCCCTACACAAGAGCCCAGCAACGTGAAGGGACTCATCCTTGTGAACTAAGCCGTGAACACCGCGGGCAACCTCTACGGGTCGGCGTAACACAAAGCCTGTCTTTTCACCCGGTGTCAGAAACAACCCACTGGAAGTTTTCAGCTTACTGGGCCTTTTGGGGGGGACTGGCCAATTCACTGCTGACACAGTTTGCTCCCCAGTTACTTTGCGGCTTCATTGCACCACACCGACGGGTTCCCCGGGCCGCCCCACTCGTGACGGCAGTCCGTGGACACCGGTAAACCTTAACCCTGCACTCGCGGGTACACCTTCCCTTCAGCGCTGGCAGGTCCGAACTGTCATTTGGAACCCAGGGAGTGAGACCCTGCCACTTGCCCCCTTACACTTAGAAGACTGGCAGAAAGCTGTCAGGCTTGGATCTCAGGTTAGTTGACCGTGTCCCCTTGTTTGAACATCTGCACGTCCCTGCTCAGAAAGCTGCCGACAGTTCTGTTACGATTAGCACGCGTGACCGTGAAAGATGTCCCACATCGTGTTCCCGTTGTGCCCTGGGCAGTGTTCTCTACCGCGCGCGGAACCCACTCGGGTAGCCTGGGTTCTGGGTCCCCCGCTCGACCTTTGAGGCTCAAATTCACGCAGTCTTGGCAGAAGAAAATGTATTGTTGAAAGAGAACAGGGTTAGAGAGGCTTACCTCGCGGAACAAAATGTTTATGAGCTAAGTGTAAATGAATCAGAAACATAAGGATCAAATTTCCCCTGAAATGCAAACGAATTTAAAAATTAGCAGGAAAAAAGGGGCCTGGCAAAAGACATGCTTTGCATTTCACCAAAGCCAGAGTATTTGAAATGCCTTTGGAGAGGCTTCACAGACCCAAACTGTGACTGCATTTTCCCTTTGTTGATCTCTTTCATCCCCTCAGTATCTCCATTGAGAAGTCAGTGGTTGAAAAGGGGAGAGGAAAGTCTTCACCAGTTTCTTTTGAGGGCTTTTTGTCACACTCTCATCCAGCCACTGTGGACATTAGAATTCAGCTTTGAAGACTTTGCCTCTGCTCCTGCTTTTTAATGTCCCTCACGCTTCCTCTTACGGTCCTTTTCCCAGGTTTGTACCTTCTGCCCCGTCCCCTCACATCAGCCCCCGGAGGGTTCCAGCTGCTTCTTCGGTCATGCAGAGGACGCAGCCCCCCCACCCCCAGCAGCCAGTGGGCGCGTCGCACCTGAAGTCTTACCAGCCAGAAACAAATGCTTCCTTTCAACCAAATGGAATCCATGTTCATGGTAAGTGGGGAACCGGCCACCGCCTTGAGTCTTGAACGGCGATGTTGTGCTGTCGCTTTTAGACAGATGTCTTAGTTACCAGGGGTGAGTTTCTGTGGTTCTGTCACACACCAGGCTTTGGCTTTAACGGCTTTCCTCTCAGATGTCACCCTTTGGGGCACCTGAGCGGCTCAGTCAGTTGAGCGTCCAACTCTTGATTTTGGCTCAGGTCACGATCTCATGGTTTGTGGGATCAAGCCCTGTGTCAGGCTCTGTGCTGACATGGTGGAGCCCACTTGGGATTCTCTCTCCCTCCCTCTCGCTCTCTGCCCCTCCCCCACTCAAAATAAATGCATAAAAACTTCAAAAACTTTTTGTAAAATAAAATAGAATGTCACCCTTCATCATCCTGAACTCTCATAGTATTTTCCTGGTGTTGGCGCTAAGCTGATATAACTTATGACACCCCAAAGTGGTCAGCCCAAGATGGTGATCTGTTCATTGGCCGGGAATTCAACACCTCACAGATAGGCCCTAACGACAGCATCTCGCTTCCTAAACAAAAAACAGTGACGTAAAAGGGAACAGGAATGCTTTTGCCCAGGCGTGCCCCTCCTCCCACAGGCCCCATATCCCCAGAGCCTCTCCATCCTTCAAGGCCCAGGTGAAATGACACTTCCTCTCAGCAGCCCTCCCTGGTTTCCTAGCTGGATTTCATCTCTCCTGACTCTGGACTCTGATTGCACGTCACCTGCATCTCTCTGATGGCACTCTTGCTCTCTCTCTCTGCCTCGTGCGTTACTACTTTGTGAGGAAAACCTGCCTTTACTTCCTCCCGAGGTCAGAATTTTCTGACTCGTTCTTTCTCGGAAAGAACTTCGCACAGTACTCTGCACGTTGTGAAGATGCGTAGATACTTGAGAAGTTCAGAGAGGAAGAAGAGGAGAGAAGGAAAGCAAGAAAAATCATGATGGTGTTCACAAAATGTACAGATCCGCTGTGTAACTTGGAACATACGTGGAGAACTAAGTTTGGCTTAAATTCTTTCTTTACACCAGTTTTGCTGACTCAGGCACCTGTTTCTGTGAACATCCCTAGAGTTCAGATGCCAAGTCATGTAGAGTAGACCATGCATAACCTTTTGCTTCCTGGAGGCAAAGGGGATACTATCCATTTAAATAAGAGTTTCAACTCCTTCTGAAAACTAGGATTCTCCTCCATCTGTCTCTTGCCGATTCCTCAATTTGCTCACACGAGTTCATGACCTGAGCCGAAGTCGGGCGCTTAACCGACTGAGCCACCCAGGTGCCCCTCCCTCCCTTGCCTTTATGGGACTCGTTGAGAAGAGGGATAATGTTTCTAGTCTTAGAGCAAGCGTAACTCTTGGTGCAAAGTAGGCATTTAGTAAATATTTACTGAATAGATGATTGACACTCTCGCATTCCACAAATGCAAAATGAAACAAGACCCAGAAAATGAGACCTACCTTGTGATTTTGCCCTACCTCTTGGCCAAAGGCTCTTCTTCCATATTCCTCTTCTTTAGTGGGATCATGAATACATCGTCAACTTGAAATTGTTGAGTTGTTTTGTTTTTTTAACTTTGACTTTAATTGTTAAAAATTCCCATGGCCAATCAGAAACTGCTAACAGCAGCCTAAAAATAAATACATATGGTGAGTCTTTCTGGAATAGATCAGGCTACGGTTGTGCAAACTGGGAAATCATAACTCTCTCGTAGAAGATGGGCAAGTGGCCCGCTGTGATGGGCTTGCAAAGGGAGTGTCCATGCTTTAGCCACTGGGCCACTGCTGGGAATGACGGAGTAGGCATCCAGACACAGCCTTACTTCATCCTCCAAGCATTTTGTCTGAAAATGTTTTTCTGGAACTTGCTAGGCACGAGCATTGCTCGTCAACTGCTCCTTAGGATGAGGAGAAAATTGATCTAATATTTTTCAAGTGGGTGATACAGTGCTGGGGGCAAGAGGAGGTGCAGAGACCTTCTAAATGAGTTGTAATTATTGGCCGTGCCTTTCAGCTTCGGTTGGATTAGTTTGCTGGGTGATGTCATACAGCATCTTGGTCACGGGGAACTTCATCCCCTAATAAAACTAGGTCTTTAAAAGCCCAAGCACTGTGTCACAGTTGCTAACACAACAGCCACAATGAGTGAGTGTCCTGTCTTTCAAGAAGGTCATGGCTTTATTGAGTGCCGTCCCCCCTCCATCCTTTCCGTACTCCCTGCGGTAGGTAGAGGTCAGAGAAAATGTCATCAGTATATTTTTAGAGATGGGAACTGAGACCTAGAAGAATATCAAATGTCTAGGCATTGCTGCCTTCTTGGCAAAGCCCTTGGATGTCTTTTACAAGACGTCCACATTTCCAAGCCACGTTCTTCATCTACGTGTTTCTAAATCAAAGGCACACCAAAATATGTGTCTGCATCTTTCCATGAGGAAATATATTTGTATGTAGATGCTGTTGCCTTACAGAGAGCCTTAGAATTAAAAGGCCTTTGGTCCTACAGATGTGGATGAAAATGAGGTCCCACTGAGTTTCACTCCCGCCATATTAATTGATACAGCGCTTCGACCTTGTGGTGTGTGTGTGTGTGTGTGTGTCTTTGTTTATTTACTTACTATCAAAGTATGCTTGACATACAATGTTATATTAGTTTCAGGTGTACAATGTAGTGATTGGACAATTCTGTATGTTACACTGCACTCACCATGATAAGTGTACTTACCATCTGTCACCATACAACATTATTACTATATTAATGAGTGTTTTGTAAAAGGCGTACTTTGAAAAGATGAATAGTATTGCTTTTTCGAGTTCCCTCGCCTGGTGAATGACCTAGGACTAGAGCTCAGTTTTGTCGATTCTTCGTCTATTCTGTCCATTGATAATGCCTTCATGAGGAAGGTGGATAAGGTGTCATTTCTTTTCATGTTTGAGTGTTGATAGCATTTACGGGCGTCTGTTTGGGTGGTATCTCCAAGGCAACTTGTAAGTACATTTTAGTCTTTTATTTTAGATGTAAACAGAGGAACAACCCTTTCCAATCATGTAAGCTTGTTCCTCAGTCTTTTCTTTCTCTTTGGGACCATTCTCTTGCCCGGGCAAGCTTCAGAATTTTGCCTGGATTAGTTGCCTGAGAGTTGATATTTGTACATTTTGTTACGGTGCTAATGGATAATTTCTTTTTAAATGCCCTATTCATTCCGGGCTGTTAGAATGCCATGGGAATTCCTAGAACAGGGTTTTCACAACCCTCCTGCTTCTGGACCCATCAAGGAGAGGCCACATTCAATTCCGCAAATGACATGAATGTCATTTAATCGATGCAGTGATACAGGCAATACCACCACTACTAATATCAAGAAGTACCCGGTTAACTCAGAGGAGGGTGTCAGAGAAGCGTTCCTAGAGGGGACTCCAGAGTAGGCTTTTGAAGATGAGTAGCTCATTGGGTAGGCTGTGTGGGCAGAGGCCTTCCGGGCAGGGGAAAGTGAAGTGCACAGGCAGGAACGCAGACCACAGCATGGCATGTCAGAGAGTAGAGCCAAAGGCAGTTTGTTTGCGGCTGGGAGGCACAGGTTAAGCCTTGGAGTCGAGAGAGGGAGAGGAGGCTGGAAACCAGCAAGAGGAGCTCAGGGAGGGATTGGGGCCGTGCTAAGTGTAATACCACTGAGTGAAGAAGCCATCCCGCCATTTTAGGAAAGTAAGCCAGGGCATTGTGTGGGGACCGGAACTGGAGAGGTAGAGATGTTACATGCGAACTGCTGGGATTATATCAGACCATCCCCATAGAGCAGCCAAATAACAGTGACCTGAATAAACAGTCTGGTTCACTCAGGTGCGGCTGGTAAAGTAGAGGAATGATGTCAGAATAGCGCGGAATTTTGTTTGTCCGCCCGCAGTCTTTTCTAGGCAAGACGAGCTGGAGTAGCAAAAGAAGAGGATGAAAAAGCCTTCAGCCCAGCTGCCGCAGAGGCGGGAGCCCCTTTAGCCCAATCTTAATACAACTGGAAATGAGCACGACCTTAAGGGCTCCTTCCCCAGAGAGGAGCGCACCTGGCCTCACGCGGCCCCTGGCTACTGGCCCAGCCGGTTCTAGCACCTGTCCTCTCAGTTCCTGCCAGCCCACGTTTCCAGTTGCCACTGTTGTGCATTTTGGAACCACCAAGGAGCCTCCTGCCACCCGGAACTGGCTGCTCCAGTTCCCTCTTGATTATGTTGTTAGTGCTGTAGTTGGAAGCTTTCGTCGAGTTTGAGTGGCCTGTCCCAATCCCAAGTTTTCCCAGAGAGCCTGTTCTTTGTAACCCACGGGGCACAGAGCACGAGACTTTTCTGAGTTTGCTTCTTGTGTTAGAGCAGCACCCCCAGTGTATGGGTTTGCATGACGCCCGGTTGTAGACACTGCTTGGTGCGGGGGTGGCCCACGGAGCCCACGATGTGCCCGCCCCTGCCAGCTTCCGGCTTTGGCATCTGTGGCTTCCATCCGCCTGGTGACAGCATCGGTGTGACGTTCCCTGTGTCTTGTCCCAGTGTCAGGCAGAGGGCAAGAGAGCAGTGAAGGACAAGCACACCCCCCCCCGCCCCCGCACTTCGTCACGTGGCTACCCTCACATGCAAGGATCTCTGGGAGGAAGGCTATTTCGGTGCATTGCCGGGCTTAACAAAATTGCGGTTCTGTTAATGATCTTTATCAGGTAGCCACGCTGCAGGGCCTGCCAAACATTCCCCGGGCCGGTTTTCCGATCTGTGAAATGGAACTGTCTCACAGATTCCTTCACACAGATCGCCTCTGAGAAATCCAGAGTAGAGGCTTTCTGGGGATTCTGCCTCCCAGTCGCTTCGGTCTCTGTGTTTTCCATGGCTTGCTCTTGTTGTCGCCTCTGGAATTGCCAGTTGCCAACGCACAGATTTCCATCACACATGACCCAGTCATTAGATTTCATCGGGAAAACAACACAGAGCTGCCTCCCAGCCCTAGCAGGCTGATAGCAGGGCACTGGCGGGGAGCGGGAGCTTCTCTGTCTGTCCTGGCTCCTGTGGTTCTCTCTCGTGATTGAGTACTGCCCTGCCTGCTGGCCCTGTAGGAGCTGGCCGGTCAGCTCCCAGACGCTGGTGGCATTCTCCCTCCCCAGTGTGGCGTGGTAAGGCTGACAGCCCCATTGAAATTGACTACACCAGGAAACAAAAGGTTTCCAGCCACCAGCAGGCCTCCCGGAACAAAACACGTTTGTAAATGGCTTGTCCTACCAAATGGCCCAACCATCTTCCAAGCTGAAGAACCCTCAGAGCATTGATATTTAAATGGAATGAGGATGTTTACCTTCTTCCTCTACACTCCCCTGTTTACTTACAGCGATTATGCAATGGCACTTTCCAGAAGAGTCCTATGGGTTACCACCGTGGCTGATGTCATTGCCGGGGGTTAATGTGAACTGTTTAAAGGTTAGTGTTTTTGAAGGCAGCTGGTAGAGACAATAAACATACCCCATCCCACAGGAAATTTAGTCACATCTGCGTTCGTGCAGTTGTGAAATAATACATCGCAAGCCTAGAAATCGTATTGCTTAGAATTTAAGCATGTGTCACCGCTTCCCCTTGAAATCTCTGGAAAACCGATAAGATTGATTGTAAATCAGATCTTCACCGAGGAAGCTGAAGGAGCGTGAGCCGGTGATGTCTTTCCGATGGTACCATCAGCAGCCCCAATCAGGACTCATTTTTGGTATCAGCCATGAGGTTATTAATGTTCATATAGTCCTATGGATGGAGTATTAGATCCGGAGAAATTCTTAATTACTCTTATACACTTAATTACTACAGAATTGCCCCAAGAGCAGTTTTCCATAACTAGTACTTGATGAATTCTGACAGTTGTGCTAATTCTATGAAACAAAAGTTAAATTTAGGTGCGTGTATGGGATGTAGTTGGCACAAAGCATGTTGGGCTTTGTGGGAGGGGCTCTTCATCAGAAGAGCTGTTTGAATGGTTGGTTATGGAAATGAACTGTGAGTAGTCTGTATTTGTAGCTAAGTATCTACACACACGTGCACACACACACACACACACACACACACACAGATTAAATCCACATACCCATAAGAATAGTTAAGATGACTGAGTCAACAGGGGTACCTGGGTGGCTCAGTCGGTTAAGAGTCCGACTTCGACTCAGGTCATGATCTTGAGGTTCATGGGCTCGAGCCCTGTGTGGGGCTCTGTGCTAACAGCTCAGAGCCTGGAGCCTGCTTTGAATTCTGTGCCTTCTTCTCTCTCTGCCCCTCCCCTGCTCACGCTCTGTCTCTCTCTCTCTCAAAAATAAACATTAAAAAAAAAATGACTGCGTCAACTAGCCATCACTAAACTAAGTGTGCTCGGGACAGGAACTGTATTCTCATGCAATGTTTTGCCCACAGTAAGTGCTTAATAAAAGCCTATGGAATAAATAAGAATGAGCAAAAGGATGGAGGGGGAGGAAAAGGAAAGGGACTTTTGCCTATGACTCCTTCAACCGTTTGGTAGAGCCAGCCCTTGGCAAAACCGTGATTAGGAGTCAAGTTTTCGGGGCCCTTCTTTGAGCACTTGCTCCTGTTTTCTGCCCCTCTCATTACATATCCGGGGCTCACCCAACTTCCTGGGACCTCTCCCTGGAGGAAAGGGGATGGTCCAGTGATTCTCTGACACATTAAGGTTAGCTTAGTATAGGAAGTGTTCCTTCCCATGAGTCTTTGTGCACCTGGGATTGAGTGTCCGGCAGTGAAGAGGGAGGCAGGGGCCGCCCTGTCAGCAGGGGAAGCCGGGGCAGCCGGTGGAAGAGGTGTTTCGAGGCTTTCCCATAGGTAAAAGTCCCTTGTTTCCCCAGGCTGCGAAAGCGTTGTTTTCAGTTCTCAACAGTATTCATAGCCACTAGCTTACATACCCTGAAATCGGTCATATTATCTCAGAAGGGATCACCAGAAGAGGACATTGTGACTTGCCCAAATGATACAGGGAGACAAATAATGAACTGTCGGGGGGTAAAAAAAAAAAAAAAAAAAAAAAAAAGGAGAT
Source organism: Lynx rufus (assembly GCF_022079265.1). Taxonomy (NCBI): domain Eukaryota; kingdom Metazoa; phylum Chordata; class Mammalia; order Carnivora; family Felidae; genus Lynx; species Lynx rufus. The sequence continues at coordinate 7,600,715 of NW_025814824.1, forward strand.
GAAAAGAACTTCAGAGTCAGGTGGATCTGCCGGGGAACCCTAAGGACAAGTCATGTGATGCCCCGAATCTCCGTTTCCTGGCTCTTAATAGGGAGGTAGCGATACCTCTCTTTCAGAGTTGGTGTAAGAATGAGAGCAAAATGCCTCGCCCACAGTAGATGCCCAGTTGATTAGAACTGTTGTTGGTTGTTGTGCTTTTTCTGCTGTGTTCCAGATGCTGGGTGCTCCGGATACCTCCACTTGTGTTGTTTAACCCTCAGAATAACATTAGTAAAAACGCCAACACACCCTCCCCTCCCACGCGAGGCTGCGAGATAAAGCACCTTGCTCCGGGTCACATACCTAGGGAATATCAGAGCCGGTTTGGGGAACAGTCTCACCCCAGTCCCACACTCACTCTCCTTCGGGATGGTGCCTGTGCATACAGTGCTGTGGAAGTTTTTAGTGGCTTGGGACTGTCTGTGTGAAGTTTTAAGTGTGGGAGGGTTAATGACGGTTCTCCCAGGGCTCAGCTTCTGCTGGCAGTTCAGGGACGATGGTTCGTGAGGGTGGGTGTACGTTGGGGCCCTGGGTGGCTCGGTCGGTTGAGCAACTGACTCTTGATTTTGGCTCTGGTCATAAACTTGTAGTCGTGAGATCAAGCCCCGTGTCGGGCTCTGTGCTGATTGTAGAGCCTGCTTAAGATATACTCTCTCTCTCTCTCTCTCTGTCTCTCTCTCTCATAAAGAAAGGAGGAAGGAAGGAAGAAAGGGATTGTTTAATCCCATTTTATAGTTGAGGGATCTGAATCACTGAAACATTATGTAACTTGCCCTAGATTTCTTACTCTGGAAATGGTGGAGCTGGAAACTACACCCAGGACCGTCTGATGACAGTCTGTGCTCTCGGTCAGTGGATATGCGTCTACTGTGGGTATAGGGAAGGGAGCGCTCACTCTCTGTCCTCACGGGGGCGGGGGTGGGGGGAGCGTTTGCCTCTCCAGCACGTACACCCCAGGTCACTTGGGAGACTGATTACTAACTCAACAAACCAGGGTTTTTGGTCTCTTAGCACAGTCCTTAAAACACACTTTAAAAATTCTCACCGACTATTTTAAATTAGAAAAGGAAAAATTTACCTGTTCCTTTTTTTTTTTAAACGTGCTTAGGGTACTTAAGCTTATAAAGAGTTTAAGTTGCCTCCAGCACTGATGAGAGATAATGACTATGAAGACAATGACTTTTTAAATGTTTACAGAAATGAAATGTGTGTGTGTATGTGTACTTAAATATACTTACACGTATCCATGTGAATACACGCATGCCCTGTTATAAAAATGGGCTCACATTCTGCATTTTATTTTATGACTTACTTTTTTTTTAACCTAAAAATATACATGCTTCTGCTTTCTAGGTATATGTATGTAGAGCAACTCCTTTTTAAAATTCTTTTTAACGTTTATTTATTTTTGAGAGACAGAGCGTGAATGTGGGGGGGGCGGGGGTGCAGAGAGAGGGAGACACAGAATCCGAAGCAGGCTCCAGGCTCCGAGCTGTCAACACAGAGCCTGACTCTGGGCTCGAACCCACGAACCGTGAGATCATGACCTGACCCGAAGTCGGACGCTTCACCGACTGAGCCACCCAGGTGCCCCAGAGCAACTCCTTTTTTAAAAAACCATACAGTACCTACAGGATCATGTCATTTTTTTAATCATTCCCCTACTGACAGCCCTTTTTTTTTTTTTTTTGCTTTCATTAACAATGCCGTATTAAATCTCTTCACGCACATAAGAGTGTTTACACGAACACTCTCACACACACTCTCACACACTCACACACACACACACACACACACACAAAGTATCTCTTTGCACGCTTTCTCCAGGAATTATTTCTGGAAGAGAAGTTGCCAGATTGGTGGATGTGCACAGTTTAAAGTTGGATAGGTGATGCCATAGATCCCTCACCAGAGGCTTTGCCGGTTTAGATGTCACCACAGTGCACAGCCCCCGTTTCCCCACCCTAGACATCATCAAAGCATTTTAATTCTCGCCAGCTTGTGCAACAAAGTTGTTTGCTTTTTCCTTGGCTACTACTGTGATTCAGCAGCTTTTCATTTTTTTATTGAGCTCTAAAGGTGCTTTCATTCTAAGAGGGATGAAGTGGCCATAACTGCTACTTGGGTGTTTCTATTATTTATTGAGCATTCGCTTCCTCTTTCACCCTGCTGGGCAGGCCATGTCACCGGCAATGGCGGTTTGTTTTCTTAATTGGAACCCAAAAATGTATCGAAGAGAAGGAAAATATCCAGAAAATTTCCGTTTCATTGACTATTGTGACGTTCCTGTCAGTTACCTTAAAAGCATTTATAGAAAAGTGAGGAGCATTATTACAGATACAGGGCTTTTTCATGCTTTGGGGGAATTAATGACATTTTTTTTTCCAGAAGCGAATGTTCTGTCTTATATCTGCAACTCATGAAGTTTAGCCTCTCTTTGAATGGAGCTCTTAAACTCAAGTTAAATATTTTCTTATAACTCTATTTTACAGGCTGCTTAGTTGGACTCTTCAGGGATGAACATATTAATGGCAATCTGTGTCTTGTAATTCTTGTATTTTTAGTTGGAATTTTCCTTGTAAACATGATAAGCAGTTGATGGTTTAAAGAAAGAATGTGAATAGCTGTGGGTGGAGTTTCCTTAAAATAAAGTCGGGGGAGCCAACATCAGGAACATATGGGTTACTGGTAATGAGGCCACTGTGTTAAGAAAACAAAATAACAATGAAACGCCAGAACTGCCTTGATCTGTGCTCCCTCAGATCATCTGGGCTCAGATCATGTTGCAAAACAACCCAGTTTCCTTAGGACTTCTAGGTGGTTTACTTACAATTGTGAGCACCCTTTCTGATTACAGAAAATTTCCCTTTCCAGATTTCCAAAATGTTCTGACTAACCTCTCTATTTCATTCTCTAGCAAGGTCTCGGAGAACTAGACCTTAGAAGATGTGGCCATTGAAGTAAAAACATTCAGACATTTTTCTGGATCATTTAAGTGTAACAGCCAGCCTTTCCCTCCTGCATTCCTCCACCAAACCCAGTCTCTTATCACACATCCCAAAGCACATCTTCTTTTGAGTTGTTAAATTTTCTTGTCATGATGGCCAAATGATTCAGGAGATCTGAATGAGCCAAGCATTTACCCAAGGTCTTTGGCATCTGTGGATCTGGGCTGCTGTGGTGTTTTTATTCATACCGGTGAGGTGAAGGACAGTGCCTGCATTTATATTGCAATTTATAAATTACTCTTAGGTACAAAAGTGTTATCAGTAACTGTATGTTATATCAGTTATATCAGTAAGTTGTATCAGTAACTATAATGGAAGTGCTCAGTAAGATATTTGTTGGAGGAATCCCTGAATTCTCACTGTAACTTTGTGAGGAGAGTAGGAAATACACTTCTGCCCCTGTTTAGAGATGGAACTCAGAGTAGTGGATCAGGTTCCTTGACCTTGGGATGGTTTCCTAAAAGAGAGCAGGGCATTCTATGGATGGGTCAAGTTACCTAATTCTTCTGCCCAGTCTTTCACTTCCTCATGTTCAGTGGCCTCTCAGGTAGCTAGCACAAAAAGGTGGCCTGGAGAAGCACAGCTCTCAGGGCACCTGCACCAGGCCAATCAAACCTTCATCATCTTTGTTTCTTCCTCCATTAAAAAAAAAAGGAAATCCATGTTAGAACAGGAAGTCACACTGATGGGCTATTGTGTAGACGATCAGAATCTTTGAGCTTCGTTATGCTCCCTCTCACCATTGGTATTTGCACAGGAGGCTCCAGTGTGGGTGTCATTGACTCAGATACTCTGCTCCTGTTATGTGCTGGATCCTCTTTGGGGTGCTAAAGCTATCTAGGTAGAGGGAACAGACACAACTCCTGCCTGTCCTGAGCTTATATACAAGGGGTGATGTTTGGCAAGCAAAACCTTTGAACTCAGAGAATATTCCTTATGGTCTATGTGTAGGCAAGCAATCATGCCATCTATTTATTCCCTGTAGCTCTTGGCACATTTTTAGATGCTTAATACTCAAAATTCAGGACTTCAGTGTGCAGTGGAATGCGATTGAGCAGGAAAGGAAGGACCCTGTGGGTTATACATACCCATCAGAGCATGGACCCCCAGGTGGTGGTGGGAGGAACTCCTTCTAGCCAAAGGAGTGGAGTGGAGACAGCAGGTCATAAATGTGGTGGTCCGGATTAGTAGTCAGTGACCACAAGGTCTAACAAGATAAAAAGGCAAGTTTCCTGGCAGTCAGGTGGAAGGGGGGACACAGATCCTGGAATCCAGTGACGTTCTTAAGGTTTCATAAAGGTAGTGTCCCCTCTGCTATCTCAAACCCACTTATATATATTTCTTTACTGATTGACTTCAAGCCCAGATGTCATCTCAACATTCAAGAGAATAGATTTGGGGGAGGCCTAGTAGTATAGAACAGGAACTTCACTGTGAGGCAGAGGCTCAGCAGGAGAAATACTCAAACCATTGGCACAAGATGGGGCCCACTCTTAGATGAGAGTGCTCGGAAACTGTGTAATCACGGACGTGGGTTCAAACAAGCAAGAAGTCACCTAGTCAGTGGACTGGATATATTGTGGAAATCTGGTTACAGCCGGACAACAGAAGTTTCTGTCACAAGATAAGTATGAAGCCCACAGTAAGACCAAGACTTCTGAGTCACTCAGATGAGGTCCCATGATTTCACCTTGACCAAGAACTTAAATATGCAAAAAGGGCCCGGGGGTGGAGAGGGAGGCCATTTTGATCCATATCTGCTGAGCGTATAATCCAAAGTCACTTAAGGGCAGGCATCGTGACTTTATCCCCAAGGGTTCTCAGAGTCCAGCAGAAAGGGCAGGGGACCAGCCCAGGAAAGGAGATGCCCGTCAGAAGTCCTCTCTTCCTCCATTGCAAACGAAATCCGAGCTGTTCTGTGTTTTCCTATTGGTGTATTTCATTTGGAAAACTTTCAGAAGGTTGAAAATCATCTAAAGGTGCTCTTAGTGCCTCTTAGTCTTTAGTGTAAGAAATACCTTGTTAGACATGAAGATTTCCAGGTGGTTCACCCAGGCGTGCTGATTCACTAGGTCTGCCCGGAGCTGAGCTAGAGCTGATGCCATGGTACCCACTTTAAGAGTCACTGGCCTAGACCCCAACCGTAGGATCAGTGCTCCCTTGCCGTGCTTCCCCAGTCAGAGGTCATCCAGAGGAAGCAATTGGCCAGTGGCGGAGAAAGTCAATACTTGCCAGCTTTCTTCTTCCTCTACTTCCCGGGGAAGTCCTGTAAATGTAGCACAATCCAAAACCTGCCAAGAGCCAGGGTGGCTCGCACGGACCCCAGCGGGGGCTGCAGCACTTTACCTGTGTCTGGAATCCTCTTCTCTGCCAGACCTTTCTTACAACAGAGCTAGCTTGGAAGGACAAAGGCACAGGGGATTAAATCTTCATTCTTTGCCATTCTTTCCTTGTTCTGCTTTCGGCCTGAGTACCCCCGAGTCAGGTGCTTGTGAGCGTTATGGGGCAGAGCTCTCCTCGACCAGGACAGATACACCTTTGTACTCAGAGAATGTAGGAGGGTAAGTGGCACCAGGCTGTTGGGACAAGAGGGGCTAGGATTCTCAGTGGGTTTTACTGTTTGCCAAATACTGTCACGCTTACCGTTTCGTGTGATCCTTACAGCCCCTCAGTCGGGGGACATACACCAGCAACAGGGTGGCCCCCACTCATACAGAAATTCCCAGCTCATTCTCCTCAACCCTAAGCAGTGGCCAAGGTGTTCACGTCACATGACCTCCAGACAGTGTCCAGATCCTGAACCCTCCGTTCCGGGGCCTCACACGGATCCAGGCTTTTCGAGTCACAGGCAGGTGTTGGGCGTGAGCGGCAACTCATGGGCACCTGGGCCCTGCACCCCATCCATTTGTTCCCGCTGCTTCTTCCCCTTCCTTCTGTGGGGATGATGATGCTGCCACATGAGGACTGTTACCCCCCTTTTGGAAACAGGGACTCATAGGCTCAGAGGGGTTATGGTTTCCTCCAGGCCACAAAGCCAGGCTTTCAAATCCATTTTGGACTCTCTGGGTCTTCTGGTTTTGAGAGCCTTCATTTTATGTCATCTCCAAATGTTTCATTATCACCGTCAGAATTCACTGAACCATTTTACTATCGCTGTAGCTACCCACACATGGCAATTACAGAGACACATTGCAATTAGTTTACTTTGGCAGCTTATCACTTTGAGAATTTGGAAGCCAGAGGCCACCACGCGTTAGGGTTTTGGGTGGGTTGAGGATATTTTAAATGAAAATGGATGGCGTCTCTGAACCGGAGCGTTCCCTCCCTCCCACCCTGCCGTGTCCCATTTCCCTGGTGCCCCGGTCAGCAACAGGCTCTGCCCACTCCCAGCCCCTTGTTTGGCCCTTTGTGGACATCTCCGGCAGACCCTCTCCCTCTTTCCCCACCCTGGCCCCGAACCCGACTCCGTGGGCAATAACGTCAAACACCTTGGGTTGCTGTGCGGCGTGCGAGCACAGGAAAGCGCTCAGAATGTTCCGAGCGTGTCTCACTGTGGCATGTCAGCCAGCCGCAGAGGGTGCAGATGACAATGGCGCCCCTTCTTGGATCCAGTTGGACTTTTCTAAGTAGAAGCTCTCAGCTCTGCACCCCACCTGACCCAGGGCAAGGGGACCAGGCATTTGCTCCGGTGGTCAATATTTGAGCCACGGCCCCAGGGTTCCTACAACAGGAATGTGTCCAATGGGAATTTTAAGGGTTATTATTTCCATTATTTTCCTCTTTCCTGGTACAGTAGCTGCTTAAATGTCAGTCGTAAATAGCTCAAGTGCTTTGCAAGCTGGTTCAGTTCTCAGCCCGAAGAAAAATCTGTCTTCCTCACACAGTCTGTGAGCCGCTCCTAAAGCTTCCCCATTTATAGACTCTGTATTAAAATGAAGAGTCATTTTCTCCACCGTGTCCAGGGAGGAGACTTAGCAGAGTTCTAGCTACATGAAGACCTGAGTGGCGTTGATGGCCACGACCAGGAGCCCAAAAGTGACAACCAGATTGTGGAGATTCTGCTTTGAAGAGCAGTGTCATTTTATACTTAAGGGTTAGGAGAGAAAAACTGCTGAAGAATTGTTTGTGCATTCTACAGAACCTAGAAATACTTCTGATCTTATTTCATGGTAGTAATAATAATTGCTCCTGTTTACGAAGGGCCTTCTGTACCCCAGGGAAGGCGATAGATGCTTTTATACGCACTCTCATATATAATGCTTTCCACAACCCCATAAAGTAGGTATTATTTTAAAAGAAAATGAGGCCCAAGCAGGAAAATAAGGTATCCAAACTGGATAAATGAACACAGCTGGTTAATGGGCCATCCAGGATTCAAACCCAGATCCAAGTTGTCCGTGCAATGGATAGAAATAAAATAGTGACTAAATCAGAAAATTGGCCAGAAGAAATTTCTAAACTGTTTCTGTTTTTACTTTTGAGGGTTTTCAGAGGTTTTTTTTGGTGGTTAGGTGATGTTTATTGATTTTTATCAATTTATCCAATGCTTTTCTCCCAATTGAAAGTGTATGTTATGAAATGTTGGTCCAGTGTGAATAAGTTGCCTCTGATCTGGCAATAAGGTACGTCCACAAACGTGGCAAGATTCTGTTTAAACTCATTTCGCCCATGAGCTCAAGTCCTGGTAGTCTGGATGAACCGTGTCAACAAACAGACCAGGGTTTGAGTCTTCGTGTTGTACCTTGGTAGCTCCGAGGATTTGGGCAAGTTACTTTAACTTCTCTGGTTCTTTGGCTCAACCTGGGGACCATGCCGTTAACGCCAAAGTTATTGAAAGGATGAAGATTTTCTATACGAAGCCCATAGGGCGGTGGTTGACTTGGAGCAAATAAATATCAGTCCGTCTCCTTCCTTCTGATAGAATTCCCTGACTGGTTGGTATATCACTAACCAGAGTGTTCTGCAAAAAATGCCAAAGCAAGGGAACTGTAAATGAGAAAGCTCTGAACTTAGTAGGAACTAATACGGTGGCCGTGTTACTTCTGCTGTCCATTTGCTTTTAAGATAAAGGCTGGATCCCTGAATAATTCCAAACACCTGGATGTTGGGAAATATTAAAATGGTTGCATGAATTTGCCACTTTTCTCTCCTTTGCGTGGCATCGTATAAGCAAAGTCCTGGTTGTAAACGCAGGGAACGCAACAACTCCTCTGCGTCCGTCCGTTTGTCTCTGCAGTGGGAACATTTGTTCGAATCCCCTGTTTGCTTACCAGACAGGAGTTATCAGCTGTCTACGTGACGAGGAATCCTACCAGTATTCTCCCAAGGTGCCCTGTGAGTCATAAGCGTGTGATTCCCTGGGCCCTTCTTTCAGTAAGGTTGCAGCGTATAAAATCAGACTAATAGGGCGCCTGTGGGGCTTAGTCGGTTGAGTGTCCGACTTGATTTCAGCTCAGGTCACGATCCTACAGTTCGTGGGTTTGAGCCCCGCGTTGGGCTCCGTGCTGACAGTGTGGAGCCTTCTTGGGATTGTCTCTCCCTCTCCCTCCCTCTCTACCCCTCCCCTGCTTGTGCTCCCTCTCCCTCTCTCAAAATAAGTAAATAAAAATGTCAAAAAAATAAGCAAAATCAATAAAATAAAGTCAGGCTAACGAACCGAGATGCCAAAGATCACGTGCTTGTCGCCTTCCAGGAGCGTTAGCAGAGGCTTCCCCCTCTTCTTCTGGTTGGCTTGTGTTATGGGTCATAGAAGGTATTCAAAGGGGGCAGCTCCAGGGTCCTGAGAGAGTAGAAGGAAATGCACGAAGAGCCCTAAGAGAGTTGGAGAAAGAGAAATCAGTTAGGGGAGCCGAAGGGAGTAGAGTCACATGTCTTCTCTGTCCCTGTCCTTGCTGGTTTGGGCTGTCTCTTTCATGGCCTAGGTTTCATCCATGCCCCTGATCATGCAGCAATTCTAGAACCGAGACAGAAGAAAAAAAAAACCCTCCACATTTCCTAAAGTAACCCACAAAATTATAGTCTCTGTGGAAAAATAATTAGAGCCATAAAGCTCATAAATACATAGCTTTCCTTCCACTTGGCTACCAAACAAACTGTGCCACCAAAGGGCTGAGATGCCACCAGTCCTGCCTGTGCCTCCGATACCCCCCTACCCTCCTCCCAGGCACGAATCAGAGCCACTGGAGGAGAAAGAGTCCCCGGGGCTGGTCCCCAGCAGAGCCGCGGGATGGGCTCCTCGTGGGACCTGCCATCACGAGCCAGGGCCAGACGGAGGGCACCGCTGTTCAAAACCCTTTTGGAAGTTGTGAGAACATCCAGACTTCTGCCTCCTCTGCTGCCCTTTCTGCTTCTCACCCTGCACGCATACTGGAGAAAAGAGGATACATCCCTTGAAGAAAATGCCCTTTTTGTTGTCGTCATACATAGTCTGAAACTATATTACGTGGTTTCTCACTTATATGTTTCTCTTGCTTTCTCCCTAAAACATAATCTCCAAGACGGCACGCAGGGTGTTTTAGCCAGCATCGTGTATCCAGCGCTCAGGTGCTTAGTGAATAGTTGTTGAGTGAAATAAAGGCAGAAAACTGGAAATGCTTGTGTTGGCGGAAGAAAAGGAAAAAGTGGCTTTTGCGGAGTGCCGATAACTGTGTGACATGGGTCCTCTCTTCCAGTCCTCTCGATTTTTTGCTCTTACCTTATCAACTAGATGCCGTGAACCCCTTTACAGAAATACCGCGACAGGGGCAGACACACACAGTAATCCGTGTTCCTTCTGGAAGGTCAAGACACAGCCGGCCCCAGAAGCCTGGCCGTGGCTGGCCACAGCAGTGCTTGGCCTGACCCCTGAAACGATGTCCTCAGGTCACACGGAGGGGATGGCCGTCGGCATTATTTCCAAGGGGCCTCACAAAGGATGCTTCTGAGCTTGCTCAGGCCACACCTGGTTGGAGAAGTAGTTCTCAGGGACCTTGCTGTTGCCCGTGTGGGACTGCCCCTATGGGCTGCCTGCCCCTCTAAGCTGTCATCATGGTCAGGGCACAGCTTGCCACAGGGCGGGGTCGGTCTTGATTCTGAACACCGTCCACCCAGCATTTTCCCTGGTGCCCAGAGTTTGGTGGTGCTTCCCACCCTCACCTTCGAGGAAAACAAGAATTGGGCTTTGCGAAGCCATCTGCCACATAAACGAACCCACTGGGTACACAGCTCCCGACACAGAGGCTTGACGAGGTGTAGGCTGATGGTTTCCCTCCCCTTCCATGGGGCTGAACGGTTGGGTAGAGCCTCTGCGTCAAGCTTTACTCACTCCACCATCATGCAGATGGGATGTTGGGGACCGGCCAGTGCCTGTTGCCGCTCCCAGTGGGCACGGCCAGCTGTGTCCACAGTCTGCACGAAAGAAAGTGGGCGACACGTTTCCTCTTCCTTCTACTTCCGAAGGGGAATGTGGCTCGCACCTTCAGGAGAGCTGAAATGCCCTGGAGGTTTAGCTTCGAACAGCGCTCATCCGCCCTCTTGAGGGCTGCAAGTTGGCTGACCGTCGTTCACTTACTTATTTATATATTGGTTTCCTCCACAAAGATTGGAGTGGTAAATCTTCAAGGAAAAGATAAATGCAGTAAAGAGTCTAATATATTTCCTATCTTGAAGGCCATGAGTCTAAGAAGCCTTGTCTGGCTTTTATTTAAACCCTGGGTGGTGGGCCATGTGTTTTTCCTCCAGGAATTTAACCAGAAACATTGCTTTTTTCTTTTTTTTTTCCTTTTCTTTTATTTTAAAGTCTATTTATTTTGAGAGAGGTAGAGAGAGCAAGAACACGAGCAGAGGAGGGGCACAGACAGAGAGAGAGAGAGCATCCCAAGCAGGCTCCATACTGTCAGCGCAGAGCCCGATGTGGGGCTCGATCACAAACCCGTGAGATCATGACCCGCTCTGAAGTCAAGAGTCGACACTTAACCGACGGAGCCACCCAGGCGCCCCATCACTGGAAACCTTTCTGAAACAAAATGTGCTAACCCTGGGAAGGGCAGATGGCTGTTTAAATTTCAACTAATTAAAATTAAATAAAAGTAAAGGGCCGGTTCTTCTGTAGCACTAGCCCATCTCAACCTCTCGGTTAGCTGGACAGCGAGATACAGGTAGAAAGAGATCGTTTCCGTCATCGAAGAAAGACGGCCCTAGAGAACACCTTTCTGTGATCGTATGTAGTCATGCAATTCCTCTCGCCTCTGGCTCCCCCCACCCGCCCCACCCCTTCCACTTTGGGAAGGAAACCGACACCCAGCTTCATGGGGCTGATTTGTTCCTTAGCAGCAACAGTGACTGTGAACTCCTGATCAAACCTGTCATCACAGAGGCCTCAGTGACCCCCACGTGACAAACCAAAGAGGTAGTTTTTTTAAGAATGAAGTTTAGTGAGGGGCGCCTGGGTGGCTCAGTCTGTTGAGCGTCCGACTCTTGATTTCAGCTCAGGTCAGGATCTCACAGTTTGTGGGTTCGGGCCCCGTGTTGGGCTCAGCACTGACAGTGTGGAGCCTGTTTGGAATTCTGTCTTTCTTTTTCTCTGCTCCTCCCCCGCTCGTGCTCTCTAAATAAAGAAAGAAAGAAACATTAAAAACGAAAAGAAATTTAGTGATGCGTGTAGCCCATAGAGAATATTAGGAGAGAAAAGAAAACAAGGCAATATATATAACGTGCCAGCTTTGTGTATATATATATATCTGGCCATATCTGAATGTGGAAATAAAGTTTTTCCTTTCTTTGTTTATACTGTTCTACATTTTCTAGTTGGTAAAATTAATTTCAAATAATTTTTGTTTCAAGTTTTTATTTAAATTCTAGTTAACAGAGTAATATTGATTTCAGGAGAATTTAGAGATACAAATTATAATTAGGAAAAAAAGTATGTTTTTATTTTTTTAATGTTTATTTTTGAAAGAGAGAGAGTGAGTGGGGGAGAGGCAGAGAGAGTGGGGGACAGAGGATCTGAAATGGGCTCTACACTCACAGCAGAGAGTCTGACGCGGGGCTCGAATTCACAAACCAGGAGACTGAAGCAAAGTAACTTATAAAACGGGGGAGAGGCGATTTTATAACTAAAGGTGACAGCTGACATTTATTGCCAACCCGAATGTACGTGTCTGTTCCTACGCTGTTATAACTGTGTGTGCGCTCTCGCTCTGAGGGCATTATCAATCCTCAAGGGCGAGGTATTATCTTCTGTTTCTTTGGTCTCTCCGATAGCACCGTGGCCAGCGCCCGATGATAGTCATTGACTGATTGACTGACTGACAGATTGGCTGACCTTGCCATCACTCTTGTCTTAGGCCCACGAAATGTGTTAACATCTTGCCTCATTTTGCTTTTGGTCTGAGAGGTAGCATTCCCTCCAAATTCACTACACGAAGTCCAACAGCTGGAATACAGGAGCCATTCATCAGAAAACGAGTTAGGCTTCCTTAGGGTTCGTGTGTGTGGCAAGACCCTAATGGAATTTTTTAAAATTTCGTTCATTTTGTGAAAACAGCCCTGGAAAGAGGATATGTTAAAGCTCTTTGATTTGACTGACCACAGCCATCCACACCAGTGGATTTGGCGTCTCTAGTGACTGGCTTCTTGGAGGGACGGATTTAATAAAGAGGATTTTCTTCCCCCGGGTTGGCTGTGAGAGTGATCAGACATGCTTGTGGGGCCATTTTCTGGTTCCCGCTGTTCTTGTGTCAGCCAAGACAGCCACAGGCAGGAATTACAGTCCACTCCGCCTTCTCACTCCGATCCAGGCCGACGGGGGAGCCGGGGGGATGGAGCCCAGGTTGTTGGGTTTACGAGTTAACCTCACTGGGTGTGTTTCACCACACGACGTACCTTTTACACTCGCACATCACGATACTCAGAGGTAGGCTGAAGCCAGGTAACATTTCTGCTCTCTTAGAAGCATGAGAGAAGATAGGGAAGAGAGAGAACTGGTTTTCACGAAAGGTCAGTGAAGGTCTGCATCACTGTTCCTGACATACCTGAAGGATTAATGTCCCTATCTGGGGAGTTGAGGGAGCTTAGTGAGAAATGTCTTCTCCTCTTGGAAGGGTAACAGTACACTGAGGAACGCTGTCAGGGAATTTATGGGTGACAAATGTGGGCAGAGCCAGCCTAGTGATATAAATAGCAGATAGCGTCTATTCTTCTCAGTGAGGAGACATTACACTCTAATAAACCAACAGTGTGGTCCACAGCCCTGTTTTCATCCTAATGTAGATGACTGGCCACGAGATACCCAAAGTCAAGATCAGTCCAAGGAACCTCCCAAACCATGAAGCTGCTCGTTCGAGTTTCCTTCAGATCACTCAGACATGTTGCTGATTTGAGCTTGTGCCGGGGGTGAGCGAGGAAATCAGGACGTGTGTCAGTGCAAGACGTGGGAACCAACATGGGCAAGATGTGCGCAGCTCAGGTCCCCACAGGGCCAAGAATGTTCCAGAGGATTTTACCAGGGAAGTGGGTGTGTGCCACATGCCTGCTGCCCTTTCCGTTTGGTTATTGTTGAAGGACTTACTTGTTGCCTTTCCAAAAATTTTCTTTCTTTTAATAATTAGGTTGTGGTTTTTTTTGAGAACTCGGTTGTTATAAAATTTCACTTTTTAATTTTACTTATTTAACAAACGCATCACATACTATGTAAACTAAAATATACAAATATCAATTACGTAATTATCGAATTATATTCTATAATATGTAAATATTAACTTCTCTAATGTTCATCATAACTCAGTGAGGTGTAGGTACTACTTTTAACCCCACTTTACAGATCAGAAAACAGACAGCGGGAGGCTAAGTAATTCACTAAGACTACACAGTTGGTAAGTGGTTACACAGGGACTTGAACCCAGGAAGTCTGGTTCCAGCATACTTGCCCTTCACCGCTATTAAAGTTCAGGAAAATATAAAGCCCACACTGTATATACCACATGTTAGCTAACTGCACAATAAATTATACTTAAAAAAAAAAAGAAAAGAAAAATACAAAGCCCGAAAAAACCAGCCCAACGACAACTATAGAAATGTTGCTTTGATGTCTGTGCTCTGCATAGGCTCCCACGTGACTGCACCTAGTCTCCATATTCCGCTTCATATCTTTTGTTTTCTTCTGAACCTTATATGATGGTCTTTCCATGTTATTAAAAACCCCCTGTAAATATTGTTTTAATGCCTACTTAATGTTTCCATTGTATAAGCATATCACTCTTTGCTTAATCATCCCCTTATGGCGGCCCGTTTGGCTCTTAGGTCTTCTGTTCTGACAACTAGCACTGCAGTGACTGTCTCTGTGCAGAATTTCCTCTGTTCTTTGTTTCTTTTTTTTTTTAAAGTTTATTTATTTGAGAGAGAGAGAGAGAGAGTGTGAGAGCAAATGGGAGTGGAGGGGGGGGGGGCAGGGAGAGAGAGAGAAAATCCTAAGCAGGCTCCACACCGTCAGCATACAGTGGATGTGGGGCTCAAACCCACAAACTGTGAGATCGTGACCTGAACACAGTCAAGTGACAGACACTTAAGGACTGAGCCACCCAGGCGCCCCCTTCTGTGCTTTGGAAAAGAGTTTTAGAATACGTACTCAGAAGTAAAATCCTCAAGTCCAGGTGTATGTATGTGAATACTTCTAGGGATCTACACCCAGGTTGTCCAGTGGTTTTCCAAGAGGCTTGTACTTTCCCGGTGTCCACAGCGCTGGACAGAAGTGATTGTCATTCTCACACCAGCACCGAGAATGATTTCTAGAAATCTTCGCTGATGTGATAGGTAGAATATTGTCTTGATTTTATTTCTTTGTTGGCTAGAGGATTGAGTTTGTCCATATTGGTCGATCAATTATAGGAATCTTTGAGTGGTCTGGTTGGGTCCTTTGCCCATGTGTCTGTCAAGATCAGACGGAAGCCTTTGGGGGTCAAACAGAGAAAGGCCAGTGGTTTCCCATTCTTTCTTCTCTTGCCTGAACATGATATTTCCCCGGATATTTTCCCAGTCTCTACTGTAATGTATGCATTTAACCTTCCCCCAAAACCTCGTGTGCATTTTTCTCTGGATCCTATACAAAGTATACTACTGTCTGCTTGTAAAGGGTTATTATTTCATTTTCTACTGTGAGTGTGCTCCATGCCTAAATCTGCATTGGTCCCTCCGTCTTGGATCATAAGCTCCTGGAGGGCCAGCCTGTGTCTTTTTGAGCAGTTAGGCACACTTTTCTTTGGTGACGTCCCCAGCAACCACAGAACAGGCTTCCTGGCTGAAGGTGATGGGAGCATTTACACAGGCACCTTGAGAGTACGAAACAGAAGTGAGAAGGGTTAAGAGTGTAGTAGACTCGATGTGGCCGTGTGTCCTGGTTGTGCTTAAAGAGAGCTGGAAAGAACCCAGTAACACCTCCCCTACCTATTGATCAGTGAGAAGGGGGAGTTCTAGTGGAGAAAGGCACATAGGACTGGGGACCCAAAGCCCAATGAATTAGTCCCGAGTTCTCCATCATTTCATATGAGCCCTGGGTCACTTTCTCTACGAGTCTCTCGTGTTTTTTTCCTACCCGAAACACAGTAGTGATGTTAAGAATAGCCGATGTTTCTAAAGCACCTTAAAATGCTATATATGGTCTTCCTATCCCTTAATCTTCACCATAGCCAGTGAAACCGACACAGTTTGCAAGTGAGGGAACAGACACAAAGAACTACAACCTTCCCTTCAATAAAGCATCAAATGAAGATTTCATTATTAGATTTTTAAAAGCTTCTTATGCTCCGGGAAAACAATCCATTGACTTAAGTGTATCACGAGGCAAGAAGGAAGGCAGAAAAGGTAAGATATCTTGGAAGGTGTAGAGGATCATGGGAAAGGACCAGACGCCCCAAGGAAAACTCCATTACGCGAGCAAAGAAAAATTGAAAGACATCAGTGAAACAAGATCAGCAGAATGTCGATGATTACGTTGAAATATTAAGAAACCTTTCGTCCTATTTCTTCATTACATTGTGTCTTCGCTTCCAGTTTTCCCATTTACCGCAAAGATCAACAACAGTAATATATTCTAGCACATTCCATCTTATGGGTACCCCATACCTATTCAACATAGTGAAAAAGTTATTAAGGAGTTTGAACGTATCCGTTAGAAGGACAGATGGATGGACAGATCGATTTTGCTTTTTTTCTTTGTAAGAAAACAAGGGCCTTGTTAAGAGCATGCTTCAGGCTTTACCAAATGTGAAAAGCAGAACAGAATGTAAAGGAGGTGATGATGATGTACCCAAATGTGGTGGGAGGGTCTGGGTAGGCACATTCTCTGAAGGTCAGGTTCGCGGTCTCCAGGACTCTGTAGAGCATCTGGGGAAGGTAAGGAGCCCTTCGTTCAGCTTCCAGTCCTGGAGCAGGAGGTAAAAATGTCAGAAGCCAACAAGCTTTGTTGGCCCCTGAAGGTAGAAGAGCTTCTGCGGAAATAGTGCATTTCGGAGGCTCGCTTACGAGATTTTACCGGTGGGCTTAAGAGTTGAAGGCATTTTGTTGCATGAAGCCAGGCTGAGCAAGGGTCTGGCTGTGCCGGGGTGGTGTTTGGAACGGCCTTCTGCAGTAGATCACTGCCATGTTTGTATTTCAGGATTTTATGGGCAGCTCCAGACCTTCTGCCCCCCACAGTACCCGGACCCCCAGAGAGCCGTGCTGCCCAGCAGCTCGTGCAGTGTGGTGCCTTCCTTCGAGGACTGCCTGGCCCCCACGCCCATGGGGCAGGCTGGCTTTGACGTGTTCCACAGGGCCTTCTCGGCTCACTCGGGCATTGCAGGTATGTTGATGACTGTCACTTAGAAACCCCGGCAGACTAGCAGGTGAGACCGGGACTAGACTTGACCCCGCACGTGACCGCAGCAAATCCCGTGGAATCCGCCCCTGTCGTATCTCGCACCTTCACGCTCCTCTCCAGCCCCACCTTCACCACCCTGGTTCAGGGGCCACAGCGTCCCTCCCGGGCTGTGACAACAGCTGTAGCCTTCCAGCGTGTTCCCTGCATCAACTCTACCTTTACCATTCTTCCCTCTGCACCGCCGTGAGCATTGCCTTCCAAAAATGAAAGACAGAATAAGCCCCTGTCCTCCTTGAATACCTTAGCCTCCAGTTGCCTAAAGAATAAAGTCTTCTCCTTGGCGAGGCAGTCAAAGCCACGAGATAGGCCTGGTCAGACGCTCCAGGCCTCACCTCACACCTGTCTCCCCACGTGCGCTGCCCGTGCACGTGGCCCCACAGCCCCTCGCTCTCCGTCTTTGTGCTCTGTTTCCTCCTTCTAGAATGTTCTTTCTTTACCTCTCCATCTGTGAGAATCCCATCTTTCTTTATGGCTCAACTGCAGTCATCTCCTTTCTCAGGCCACCCTCACCGTTCCCTTGAACACTTGACTTTTATTTGCACTCAGCCCGTATTTTCTGCCAAGACTTACCTTGACCGTAGGCCTGCAAGTCCGTCAGCCTCCTTCCCCACTGAGGGCCCCGGGGACAGAGAGCCGTTGAAGGTCCTAACCCTGGGCCCCCGCTCAGCACTGGCCGTAGGGCACACACGGTGGGTAGAGACAGGCGGGGCCGTTGACTTCTTTCTCCTTCTCTTCCAGTGTATGATTTGCCGTCGGGGTCCCCCGGCCTCTTCGGGGACTCTGTGCGTGGCGGGCCTGAAGACGCCACGTTCTTGCAGATCAGCGCTGTGGACCGCTGTCCTAGCCAGCTCTCCTCTGTCTATACCGAAGGCTAAAAGCTCCCCTGGCCTCCACTACCACTGGCATCCGGAACCTTTTCGTCGCTCGCCACCCTGTACTCTCACACCCTCACTGACTGCGCGAAGAGGATGCCAGCCGCTTCCGTGGAACCTGCAAAGTCCCAGGCGTGTCTCTGGAAGGCGGGACTGGTCAGGGCCGGCCGTCCCAGGGCTGCGTGTGGTTGCTGCTCTGTCTGGATTTGCTGGTGGCCCACAGGACTGTCTCTTCAAAGGGAATTTAGAGTCACTCTGCCGGACACCTGTTCCTTCCAGCTGTCCGCTCTCAAAGGACACCAGTGAAATGACGCACACGTCGAAGTGTAGTTCGGGGACCACCCTCGCACAGAACTCCAAGTAGGGAAGGAAAACCCAAGTTGCCAGAAGCACAGAGAACTGCCTCGCCCCGTACGCATCCTCCCCATGGGCTCCGGCAGGACCCGATGAGGGAAATCTGCATCCAAAGCACCGCTTGGGCTCAGCCCGTGGAGGAGCCCCCCCCCCCATCCTGGCACTGCACCGGCCTGGCACCCCGGCGAGCTGGTGCCTCTCTGCTCTTCCCGTCCCCGTGCTAACCAGTCGCTTTTCAGTATTTCTCCAGAAGCAAAATGAGGTTCTATCAAGCACAGTCCCTTAAAAGGCACTACAACCTGTTTTATATTCCAGCAACTTATCTTAGTTCTTTTATGCTAAAGACTTGTTATTTACATCTACTTTTAAAGGAAGAAAAATATTTAGAGGTCTGTTCTTTGGATGGAAATAGTTATCTTAATCACGCCAGCTACATCCATTTTAGCCACAGCCCGTGGCCCCTCCTGGTCCCACCTCGCAGCGCCTGGGAGCCCCCCCAGAGTCGCAGTTTTGCATTGAGCGAAAGGCACCGGCGGGAAGTGGGTGGGCCCGACCCCTTCCCAGTGCCGTAGCAGAAACCCTGGTGGGCTGACTGCGTGAGGCGACTCCACCTCGAAGACCTTGTTCAGTGGAAAAGATCACTTGACTCGTTGACCCTTCGCCTCCGCGCGGGGAATGCCGCCCAGGTCGTGCTAGAAGATGTGGAACAGGGACACGCCGAGTTGAGATCCTGGGCTCTCTCAAAAAACCACACGAGAGGTGCCTGATGTCCAGTTACTTTGCACAGCCTCTGCTCGCCTCCGTTAGGATGTCCACTCATCCGTCTGTCCCTCCCCCGTACTCTCCTCTCCCTCCTCGCTCTTGTCACCTTCTTCTCTGTTCCCGCTCGCCCACCGCCACTGCCTGAGCACCCTTGGCAAGGTCTTCCCAGGGAGCAGGTAGAGGGAAGGCTGGGGCAGCAGATGTTCGCTTTTTTCATGTAACTCTAGCCTGGAATTTCCACAGAGCTCTTGGTCATTTGATAGCAAACCTGAATAGGAAGCCACTTTCTGTGACGCGTTTACAAAGCTATTCAAAAAGATCTTAAGTCGTGCGCGTAAGGCCGTAAAAATTAGCCACACCCCAGAGACCCCCTGGTAAACTCTGGCATTCCAGAACTATCGCGTTTCAACGTTTCTTTTTTCTGTCCTTAAGAATGGGTTCTGAACACAATTGAAACAATGTGGTTTGTCCAACTGGGATCGTTACGGTCTTCGAGAAGGGTTAACCAGCTGGGTGTCCCGGGACAGTTTGTATCCAGACAGACAGGTCCTTCCAGTCGGGCTGGGCAGTCGCTCACGTGCTGCTTGACGCAGACCGGATCCCAACACGTCACGGAGAGAGGGGACTAAAGAGCCGCGTGTGGGGTCCGCTTTTACGGTGGGCGAGGTCCGCCGACCGCTGAGCTCCGATCTGAGAAAGGCCAGGCCCGCGAGAGGGCCGAGTTACCCACTTGACAAAGATCTGCGCTGCTTTCCGAAAGGCTTCCCTTCCGGATGAGCCCTCGGGCCTCCCCCCTGCAGACTTTGTGGGTTAGGTCACTTGGCCTAAACGAGGACACGTGCGTGCTACCTGCCATCCCTTGCGTGTCCTTTGTCACACTCTGCAAAGGAAGGTAGAGATCCGGTGTCTTTAGGGAGACAGCGCGGCCATTCTCGAACGCTGAGGCCTGCGTGAGGAACTCAGAACGTTCTTCATGTGTGAGATGAGGGAGGGAGAAGCTGACAAAAAGCAGGGTTAATGCAGTGATGCCTCCGTGCCTCGCGGCTTTTACATGATTTACGGGGAGGGAGGGAAGGAAGGCGAAGCCAGAGGCTGAACCTCACAAACCCCTGGGTGTCATCGTCTTCTTTGCCTGAGGGACATGCCCCTGTGCCTGCCTCTGGTGTTAGCCCGGCCTCATGGTGGCCCTGTCGCTGCTTGTGGGGGGAGGGGACAGCAGCACCTCAGGGCCTCCTCCCTCAGCAGGGACAGAAGCCAGTCCCCCCCCCAACCCCCCCACCAAGGGACCTTGGTGTTAGCAGAGGGAGCGCACGGGAAGCAGAGTCAAGTGCGACCCGCGAAGTCAGCTGCCCCCTCACATACCCGTCAAGCGTATCCCAGGGGCTGCGGGTTGGAGTCGGGGCCTCAGGGCACGACACATTCGGGTTCCTTATGGACGGCACAGGCTGTCCTTAGAGTCCAGAGTCTCCCCTGACCTTAAAATCTGCCCCTTGCTTGCTTCCAGTGTCGTGCCAGATTTATATCTGCATTCATCATCATGTCTGTAGCAGTGAAAATAGAAACTTCGAGAAACTCACTCCCTTCCATTTCCTGGCCTTTTTAGTCTCGATATTGTAACCATTTTCATCAACATCTGAGCAGAGATTGTCATTCCCCTGTTTTGAAAAAAACTGGTGAAATACACACAGCGCAAAGCCAATTATCCTATTACATTAAAAAAAAAAATCAGTCTGCTTAGAGACATTTCATTTGCTGCATTGTCTTAATTCCCTAAAGGGACCATTTCAAAATGTCAGTTGTAATTTAGCCTCTGATCGGCCGTTAAATATTATTTAAGTATTTGCTGGTCCTGTGGGGTGTCTCCCTTTAACCATGTCTCCCCCAAATTGCACAGGTGACTCGAAGTGGACGGAAGGCCTTCAGGGGACCCCCTGATAGAACAGGGGTGGTGTGGTTCTGTCGTGTTTCACTTACCAGCTGTCGAGCACATTAGTGTACTCGAGCAGAGGTAAACGTTCAACTCCCCTGTCTGTCCCAGAACCTGGACTTTCCAGTTGTCTTGAAGTATTGGGAATAGTGACTGTAAATGTCCAATTCAATTACTTGCTATTTTATTTGTCTGTTTTGACCATGTCATTTTATAGCAGCATTTTTAATGGCACTTTTTGTTGGTGGTGTGGAATTTCTGCGGTTACCTTTTTTTTTTTTTTTTTGCAATGGATAAAGCAAAAAAAAAAAAAAAGAAGAAGAAGAAGAAGAAAAGATTTATTTTGTACAGACAGCAGAACATCCTGTGTAATGTTGCTGACATAAAGCACTTTGGGGGGGGGGGAGTGGAAATCTGTTTTCCATAAATCACACAGACTCTTGTACATAGTTATATACACTCACGTAGAGAAATGAACTGCGTATATCAAACTGGATATGGGGCCGACTTTACTTTAGGGGCACACATCTGGTGCTTATTGTCATAAATCTTTTAAAGAATTAGGTACACTTTTTTTCTATTAATATGTATAGTTTTGTGATTTGTCACAGTTATGTTTCGTATAATCATAAGTTATTTTGTCTTGTTTCATGAAGTCCTTTTTTTTTTTTTATGTCAAAAGTAAAATGAAGGGATTGTGCACTTGGTACAGAATAAAACTGGAAATAGGACGCCCACCTGCCTGCAATCTGCCTTCGGCATGCCCTTTCAAAACACAATGGCAACAGCCATTTTGTTTGTTTGTTTGTTTTATTGTTTTGTTTTGCCGCAAGCCTCCTTCCTTTATGGGGATGGTAATTATAATTAAAAGCAGATGGGGGTGGGGGAGGGCCGGTGCAAGGCCGGCTTTAAAATGCCGCCTTGCTCTGGCCCAGAGCTGCAGCCTGGATTTAATTATAGATATGAGGACGAAATGGCAGTAAAAATGATGTGTCCCCGAGTCCTTTACATGTTGGGAGTGTCCATAAATAAAACATGAAGTTTTATTTCATCAGATTTAATTAAAGCTTTTATACATGTTTTATTGGTTATTCTATTAATCCACTTCCCGAACTGGATAAATGCGCTGGGGCTTGGGGCTTACTGGTGCCCGTTCAGTGTGAAGCTACATCGGGCCTCGGAAATGCCGCTAAGTGCTTGGTCCCTCAGGTGAGGGGGTTACGGCGCGCTGGCCGCTGGGGATTAGGCCTTGGCTGCCCAGTCTTCCTAAAACCCTGCAGAAAAAGACAAAAGCATCTGCTTCCCGGGAGCTGATGCCCCGACCTTGAAGTCCTCCCATCTCCCAGAGGAGGAAGGGGCAGTTACCGTTCCCTGCTCCCGCCCCGCCCGTCCACTCCACAGGCTTTGGGAGAGCACCTGACCCCTGGGCTGTGATGAGCCTCCTTCCTTAGCGCCCATCACGGGAGTTGGAGCGGTTAGGGAGGGAGAGGGAGAGGGGAGGGTGGTCAGGGCATTCTCACCCTGGCTGACCTGTATAGCCAAGACCTAAAAGAGTTCATGTTCCCTCCGGGGTCACTCTTGGAAAATTTGACCGTTTTCTTGCTACATTTGTAAGACACGAGGTGCAGGGCAGAAGGGATAATGGCTCTCACGCACCCTGTCTGGCTCCCCAGGGGACTGTGGTTCAGGGTTTGAAGATGCAAATAGTGCCGGCTGACAAGACTCAGAGAGTTTCCGTGCTCCTTAAGTAAGGAGGCGGCTGGTGGGAGCGCGATTTGGTCCGGTCTCTTTGGGGAACAGTTTGGCATTAACGGGTAGAGCTGAAGGTACACATAACCCGCGATCCAACAATCCCACTCCTCTCGAGGGAGAGACTCTTGCATAAGTCAGCGATGGTTCGGATACACGATGTTCACAGCAGTGCTATTCACAATAGCCCCGAGCTGGAAATGCCCCAACTGTCCATCAACAGTCAAATGAATAGATGAGCTTCGCTAAATGGAGAGAAGCAAGACAACCACAAAAAAGAGGGATAGTGTTCTATTATAACGAGTTTGAAAACGCGCATGATTCATTTACAAGCCTGAGGTGGTGGAAATATACAAGAACCACGCGGAAGATATTCTCACAAAGGTCCAGATACTGATGAACTTTGATCGGGAAGAAAGGACACACAGAGGGCTCCTGGGGTGCTGACCAGCAGTGTTTTATTTCCTGACCCTCTTGTTAGGGTAAACAGGTGCCTGCTTTATAATTCTTCACCTGTGCGTATGTGTTTCATAGCCTTTAGCACAAATACTACTGATAGCCAGGTCTTGCTTCCCCGACCCCAGGGGTACGCACACTTTTTCTGGAAATGGCCAGATAGTACGTATTTTAGATAATGGGCTCGGTGTCCACTCCTCAATCCCGTCACTCGAAAGCAGCCACAGGCGACACGCCAAGGAATGGGTGTGGCAGTGTTCTAATAAAACTGTATCTATGGACACAAATTTGAATTTCACACAACTTTCAGATGTCATGAAATGTTTTTCTTCTTTCGATTTATTTCAACTATTTAAAAATGAAAAAAAAAATTAAAAAAACATTCTTAATTCACAGGCTGTACAAAAAACATACAGAAAAGGCAGCAGGCAGGATGTCCCGTGGACCATAGCTCGCTGACCCTAGTCGACCGAAGGAGTGTCCTCCAGCATTTCCCATAAACATCAACGCAAAGAAAACCACAATTAGGACCCTCTGCTGATCCTTCCGCTACGTGGGGTCCTGTTCCTGGAGGAAATTCATGAGTTCTATTGATTAAGATTTCTTTGTTTAGATTCTGGGTCCTGCTCCCCGGGATACAGATGAATGCTTGGAGCTTGGAGCGCCATTCGACTTTATCTCTGGATTTGAAGTTTTTAATAAAAGGAACTGGGCACACAGAAGTCTGTGGGAATTGGAAAACGAGCACCCATTCTCTCCAAGCTAACCAAATATTTGCTGGATGTTGGCAGTCCTAGCCTAACCTTTTCCTCTGAAACGCTGAGAGGTTAGAAGCAACGGGAGACTTCATTTTTCTCAGGCTGTAGTTCTTACGAGAAGCTAGAGCTGCCTCTCAAAACCTCCAGGGTCCACGGGGAGAGGAGAGTCAGGGTTTTACGTCCAAAGGCTCCACCGAAAAATGGTGGGAGCATTCTTTTGGCTCGGGGGCCCCGCCAGGGCTAACGGTCTGTGCCCCCTCTAAGCAGCAAGGAGGCCACTCGGCGCCCAGCACCCGCCACGGGCCCTGGTTCCCCATGTGCCTCCCCCTAGCCCTCACACTTAAGGGGTTCTCAGCTCTGCCAATGCTGCCTCTCAGCTACTTGCTCTTGGGGAGAATGAGGCTGAATTCACAGGGGCAGAAGCACCTGCCGTTCTTTGGATCCCTAGCTTAGGCTAAAGTCGACAGTTTCAAAAATACGATTACTGTGAGTCCTGGGTCATTTGCTAAACATTCGCGCAGACTGAGTCCTCTACACCGGGTCTCCCGGGTGGTTCCATGTGCTTGGGCTTGTGTGCTGTGTATGGTTCTGATAAAGTGTCTCCGGGGCCAAAATAACCTGAACTTTATAAAGAGAAGTTGAACGAAGAGGCAGCTTAGAGAACATCTCTTCCAACTTCTTCTTTTACGGAAGAGGAGACAGAGGCTGTTTGATCCATGCACGTGTGCACACGCTCCTTCCTTCGCTCGCTCAAACACTCGCCGCGTACAAGAAACAGAAGCGGAAGTGGCTCCTAGCCTCACGGAGCTAACAACAGGGGCATTCCAAGAATCATCTGCCCAAGAACATTGCCTGGGGTGCTTGTTAAAAATGCACACCCCGGAGCTACTGAGTTGGAATTTTGGGGGTGAGATGGAGACGTCTGCGTTTTTAATAAGCTCTCCACGTGGTGGTTTTTGCAAACAAAATGTGACCCTCGGTATGGTGGAGGCGGCAGCCCTTTAAGAGGGCAACACAGTTTCGTAAGAGCTAAGCAGAAGAGTGGGTACCTGAGCTAGTCCTAAAGGCCAGCCTCGTCTCCCAGAAGCAGAGAAGCAGAGGAAAGGTGGACCAGGCAGACAATGGAGCACGTGCAGAGCCCCAGGAGAAGGAAGCGAACTTGCCAGGGTGGCCCAGTAGGCCAGCTAGAGAGTTGGAGGGGACCCTGCCTCTGGGCTCTGATGGATTCTGCACTGGCCCTGAGCCCCAGCTCTCACTATGTCCGCCTGCGGAGCTCAGAGAACTCTTTCCCAAACCAGCAGACGACGGTATGTTCCGCAAAGAAAGGTCAAATTGGTTAGGAGAACGGTGGGTGTAGGTTACTCAGATTTCTTTACTTCAGGACCTGTCAGAGCCTTTACTCTGCTAGTGAGAAGTACATTGTGGCTCTTCAAGAAAGAGCTGGAGGATGAAGTCTATGGACCACGGAGTACCTTTTAGCCCCATGGAAAACAGTTGGGTCGGCCCTCAAAAACTTAAAAATACACCTACCACGTGATACAGAAATTCCACTATTATACTCAAAAGAATTGAAAACAGACTAAAAACAGATATTGACCCACCACAGTTCCTACTGTGAGCCTTACTCACAGTAGCCAAAATGTAGGAGCAACACAAATACCCATCAACTAGCGGATGGATGAACAAAATGTGGCCTATACACACAACGGAATATTATTCAGCCTTAGGAAGGAAGTTCTGACGTACCCCCACGTGGATGGACCTTGAAAACATCGTGGTCGATGAAACAAGCCAGACACACAAGGACGAATACCGTATGTGTGTGAGGTACCCAGAACAGGCCAGTTCATCGAGACAGAAAGAATAGAGGTTACCAAAGGCCGGGGAAAGGGAGAATGGGGACTTATCGTTCAATGGGTACGGAGTTTCTGTTTGACACGATAAAAACGTTCTGTAGTGATGATGGTTGCAGAACATTGTGAATCGGAGTACGGTTGACACAACATTACATGAGCTTCAGGTGTGCAACACAGTGATTCAACGTGTCTGTACTCTGCTCAGCACAAGTGTGGAGGACGTCTGTCATCATACAACGCTATCACAATGCTACCGACTATATTCCCTATACTGTGCCTTTCATCCCCACGACTTACTCATTCCGTAACTGGAAGCCAGGATCGCCCTCTCCCCTTCACCTTTTTTGCCCATTCCCCCGCCCCCTCTCTCTAGCGACCATCAACCTGTTCTCTGTCTTTTTGAGTCTATTTCTGTTTTTTGTTTGTTCATTTGTTGTTGTTTTTTTTAGATTCCACAGAGAAGTGAAATCAAGTGGTATTTGTCTTTTTCTACATGATGTATTTCACTTAGCACAATACCCTGTAGATCCATCCATGTTGTCACAAATGGCAAGATCTTTTTTGTGCCTGAGTAACATTCCATTGTCTATACATAGCACCTCTTCTTTATCCATTCATCTCTTGATGGGCACTTGGCTTGCTTCCACATCTTGGCTATTGTCAGTAACACTTCAGTAAATATATCTTTTTGAGTTAGTATTTTTCTTTGTGGGAGGTAAGTAGCCAGTGGTGGAATTACCGGATCGTATTTTTAATTTTTTGAGGAACCTCCACACTGTTTTCCACAGCGGCTGCACCAATTTACATTCCCACCAACAGTGCACAAGGGTTCCTTCCTCTCCACATCCTCACCAACACTTGTTATTTCTTGTCTTTTTGATTCTAGTCATTCTGACAGGCGTGAGGTGGTGTCTCATTGCATTTTTTTTTTTATTTGTATTTCCCTGATCATGAGTGATGCATGTGTCTGTTGGCCATCTGCATGTCTGCTTTGGAAAAAAGATGTCTATTTAGGTCCTCTGAACATCTTTTAATCAGATTATTTACTCTTTCAGTGTTGAGCTGTATACGTTTTTTTTATATTTTGGATATTACCCTCTTAACAGATACATCATTTGTGAATATCTTCTCCCATTTAGTAGGTTGTCTTTTGTTTTGTTGATGGTTTTCTTCATTGCGCAAAAGCTTTTTATTTTGGTGGAGTCCCAGTAGTTCGTTTTTGCTTTTGTTTCCTTTGCCTGAAGAGAGATATCTAGAAAAAGTTTCTATGGCTGATATCAAAGAGATTACTGCCCATGTTTTTCTTCTAAGAGTTTTATTATTTCAGATCTCACATTTAGGTCTTTAATCCATTTTGAATTTATTTCTGTGTATGGTATGAGAGCACATGTACTTAATGTCACTGAACTGTACTCTTAAACATGGTTAAAATGGTAAATTTTATGTTACATGTTTATTTTCTTGTAATTTTATTTATTTTGAGGGAGAGAGAGAGAGAGCATGCATGCACGAGCAGGGCAGGTACAGAGAGAGGGAGAGAGAGAGAATCCCAAGCAGGCTCTGCACTGTCAGTGCAGAGCCCAATGCGGGGCTCATACCCATGAACCGTGAGATCATGACCTGAGCTGAAATCAAGCGTTGGGTTCACCCGACTGAGCCACCCAGGCATCCTTATGTTACATATATAAAAGATATAAAAAAATAAATAGATAAGTAAATAAATAGAGGGTGCCTGACACCTAGGACTTTGGAACCTTGCTGGGTAAGTGCTCTTCAGGGACACACTTTGGGAGCGTGGCTCTGGGACAAGTGAGCATAGAGCACCCGACAGGTGGACGTGGCACCTGTCTGGCTGAGAGAGCAGAGGAAGTGGAGAACTGAAGAGAAGAGGGCAGATGGTTTGGAGCAACTGCAGAAGGTGGCTCTGAATCTGGAGCCCTGTGCTGGCATAAAATCTCAGTAACTGAGCCAGAGAGAGAAAGGAAGGGGCCTGGATGTTGGTGTCGCTGAAGGAGGAGGTAGCCAGTTTAATAGAAGATGGGTAAAGCAGCACTAGTACAGACCCAACCAATCCCAGTGTGAGCAAATACAGAGCTTTGGATTTTGTTCCTTCATTTAACACTTGTTTCCTGAGCTCCACACCCCACTCTATGTGCCAGTGACTATTCTGGGTGCTGGGGATAACGCAGACACGCATGCTCATCCCTGCCTTCATGGCATGATATTCTAGCAGGCTGGTGTTTCAGTCTGGTTGCCTATGAAGTATGATGCTGTGAGGAGTGACGGTTGCCTCCTCCAGGAAGCAGATGCTGAAACAGAGTTGGGAGTGCAAGAAGTTCACTGGACAATGCCACCCTGAGAGGACCGTGTCTTGGCTGTTGCTGTCTTGGTCATTTGTTGGCTGAGGTCCCTCCAGAGACTCCAATGAAGTTAATGCTGTCAGCCCAGCACAGACCCTGTGGCAGTGCATTGGGGCAGGATACTTCTGTGCCTGCCACATGGGGTACTGGGGGGGGGAACACAGGTCCCCCATCAGTATGTTTCCCAGTTTGCCATGAAGAGGGCACTAGGTATATACACTCACATACACTTTTGAAAATAGACTCCTGACTCAGTCCTTCCCCTGCCAGCTTGCTCACACATGCACACACACACACACACACACACATACAGTCACTGGGATTTCTCTTAAGGCTAGACCACTCCCCTCTGGGGAGCAGAGGATGAGGAAGTGGATGATCTATTACTTTTTCTCACATCCTGGGAGGGCATCAAGGAAGGTCACGGACTTCGGTGTCAGTTACACCTGGTTGTTCTCTGCCACTTATATACTTCGCGGCATCAGAGATAAATTCCTAAACAACGCTGCCCTGGGCCCGTTTCTTCTTCTCCAGCAGGAATAGCCATGCTTATCTCACAGGCAGTGGGACAAGCATGTAGATTATCTGGCACGGCTCCGGCTCTGACTGAGCTCAGCGCCGCTTCGGCCATTCAGACCGCACCGCGGTGGAGGCAGCGTGGTGAGATACGGAAGGCGCTGCCCCGGCAGTCGAAGACCAGGCTCTGGTCAGGTGATGTGGCCAAGCCACTTCTGACTACAGCTTGAGCTTGGGACTGAGAGGGCCTCGGAATCCCCTCCTTCTTCACCACTTATGCAAATGACCAGACCACTCTGAACCTCAGTTTCTTCATCTATCCAATGAGGATCGTACCCAGATGACAGCGTTCGTGGACGACTCACGCGCTTGTCACACGGCTGGCCCTTATAAATGTTGCTTTCCCTTCTCCACCTGTAAAATTCAAGGGGTCGAAGCGGATGACCCAGCAGTTCTGCTAGGCTTTGGTGCTGTCCCTTGGCTGCCTTTCTCCAAGTTTTCTCCAGGATCCACAATTGATATCCCTCTCGGGTCACCTCCCTCCTCAGCCCACCTATGTTTGTTGAGAAGTTTGCTGTGAAACTGTTGCCCCTAACCTCCCCCTGACCCCCTGGCCACGAAGGACTTTGCATCTACAGTCAGTCTTCTTGGCAGTTAGTACTATTAATGGTTCACCAAGACGATGGATCCAGAAAGCGACCTATGACAAGACTGCCTCCTGCACTGCCTGACACAGGTTCCAGGAGAGCTCTGAAGCGGGTAGGACATGCCATCCTGATGCGTGGGGACCCCAGGGACCATGCAGCCACGAGGAGGCTGTAGCTGCACAGAACACACAACACCAAGACTTCCTCTCTCCGCCTCGCTCTCTCTGGGCTGCGACCTCAGGACTGGTGCAGAGAGAGCAGAGTCGGGTGGGGGGTGGTTAAAGCCAAGCTCCAGAAGGGAAAGAACAGTTCTACACGGACGGAGGGGAAGCAGCAAGTCTGTTGTCTGTAAAGTAGCAAAGCCAGCCTGAGGCTGCTGAAGTAGGGAAGGGAAAGTTATTGAAAAAACACAGGGTACAGGGGCGCCTGGGGGGCTGAGTCGATTAAGCGTCCGACTTCAGCTCAGGTCATGATCTCACAGTTCGTGGGTTCGAACTCCGCACTGGGCTCTGCGCTGACAGCTCAGAGCCTGGAGCCTGCTTCGGATTCTGTCTCTCTTGCTCTCTCTCTCTCTCTCTCTCTCTCAACAATAAATAAATAAACATTTTTTAAAAAAGAAAGAACACAGCGTACAAATGTAAGCAGGTACCGCTCCCAGCTCGGGCATTCTCTGTGTCTCTGTGTCTTTCTCTCTCTGTCTCGGTCTGTCTCCCATCTTTCATCTACTCGTTTTGGCCGGACTGTTCTATTCTTCTATCTGTGCAGCCTCCTCTGCTTCTCTGAGCCACATAGCTAGCATATGATGCCCATCCCACATTCCAAGGCTTATGCTTTAGCAGCATAAAGAAAGAAAAGAGAGTACACCAGCCAGTCAGTCTCTCTCTACATATAGATAAGCAGATAAATATAGATGGATATGTACATGTAGATCTAGACATATGGATATATATCCTATCAATCTGGACTTGTAATCCACAAAGAAGAGCTTCTGCATTTCCCATCTTGGCCCAGGTACCTGCTCCTGGTCAGACCAATGACTCCCAGTGCTTGCTATATTCCTGCACCGGGTTCTCCAGATGAGTAAGGCAGGGGGGAGAAGGGGTCTCTGTGACCCTGGCATATGCTCTAAAAGGTGCACGGAAGCCTAACCAGTGGGGCCTCTCTGAAAACCAGAACCATCACTGGAACGTCAAGAGGACCCCAGTTCCAGGATTACCATATATGAATAACTAACGGATATTGGACCTTAACCAACACGACGCTTATCAAAACCCTGACATCACTGACTACTGTCAGACCAAGCTGCTTCTTCCGGTCGTTCCCCGGCATTCAGCTCGCCCCTTCAGGAATAAATAAAACTGGTTTAAGAAGAAAGGGTGGGGAGTGAGATTTTGAGAAAGAGGGCATGGAACTTGCGAGCGGTCGATGGGGCTGTCTTCCTTCTATATGCATTATCTTTTCTAAGTATGGTCTGGAGAGCAAGCATCAGTGGACAGAGGAAGAAGGAGTAGGGTCATCGGCGCCCTCTGTTTCTTTCCTGTTTAGTGGGCTTAGAGGTGAGCTGGCAGGTCCATTCTATTGAGAGGGTAACATTTAAAAGAAAAACCAGGGGCGCCTGGGTGGCTCAGGTCATGATCTCACAGCTTGTGAGTTCGAGCCCCACGTCCGGCTCTGTGCTGACAGCTCGGAGCCTGGAGCCTGCTTCGGATTCTGTGTCTCCCTCTCTCTCTCTCTGCCCCTCCCCCACTCACATCCTGTCTCTGTCGCTCTCAAAAATAAACATTTAAAAAAGAAAGAAAGAAAAGAAAAACCACAACAAACAATGGACAAGTGGGAAGTCTAGGTTAGACTTCCCTTCTTGATACACTCTATGTACAGTAATGGAAGCTTTTCTTTATTCCTCTGAGACACATCACGTGCTCCTTTGACAAATGTTCCCCTTCCTTGCCTGCCTACTGGCTTTATAATTGCCGTTTCGAAGTTGGTAACAAGTGTGTGCGTGCGTGCATGCATGTGTGCGTGCGTGTGTGTGTGCGGGGAGTCAGGGAAGAAGTTTTCACGGAGAAACCATTTTTTCTATGGTTTTACTTCTCAAATGGGTGTGGCATACGTATGTGCTCGGGGAAGAAAGCAGTAAATGCAATCCGGGTGCCCCCCTCACTATTACGCTTACACGTGTGATACACGCACGACAAGGGGATGTGATCAGGCATCTCCTGTGTGCTTGAAGCCTGAAGCTGAGCGTTGAGAACCCCGTGGAGATGCTGTGAAGTCTGAACGAGGTAACACAGTGCTTGTCAGACTTTAATGTGTATCTGAGTTATTTGAGGATCCTGAGAAAACACAGTCTGACTCAGTGGGTCTGTCTGGGGAAGGGCCTGAGCTTCTGCATTTCTAACCAGCTCCCGGGTCATGTTCTTGCTCCTGATCAGGGGCCACACTTTGAAAACCGATTACAAAGACCGACACCTAAATCAAGAAGTGGGCATCACCATACAGACCAACACGCACACATGTAAAGACACGGGCCACACACACACACACAAAGACACTGGCCACACACCGGTTGTTCCCTGGCACATCCTGGTTAAAGTCATCATTGCCTCTCGGGGAGGAGAAAGTGAAGTCTTGAATGTTCCCCTCTTACATTTTTGCCACCTGCCTATTCCATTATTTCACATATTACCTAGAAGTCCAGAACTTTCTGAAATTTTGATTGAAACTTTCAGCAGTAAATTGCAAACCTCTACAGTTTTGTTTGCACACATACCAGACTATGTTTAGCAGCTTGCTGTAGCCCTATTATTGTGTGTGTGTACAAAAAGATTTCCCCCTCTGAAAGGAGGACCTGCTCTACTTAAAGGAAAGTTAGCCAACTTCTGACATATTGCAAAGCCTGTTTCTTCACATCTTCCAGTATCCGTTACACTTAATATTCCCAGCACTGTGGGCCCATCGTGTGGGATTTGGTTTACCCATCTCTGTGTTGTTTTCCTCCCATGTTACACAAAGAGCTGTCTTATATGCACCAGGAAGCATGAAGCCGAAGCAAAGAGAGAAGAAAGGTATGGTAGGTCCATTCCAACGTCAGCCCCTGCTCCGAGGTTTCCCCCCAACATATGTGCCCTCCCGGAGCCTGGCTACCATGTCTGAAGAACAAATTATTCTGTGTTGCCACAGATCTTGAGGCGTACCGTCTAGAAGGATCCATCAGAGTTTATTACAGGTATTTACTGATGTCTCCTCTACTCCACTATGTTGTAAGCTCCTGGGAGGGAGAGCTAACGACTTACTTATCTTTGTATGTCCTGAGCATAGCAGAGTGTTTGACACAGAAAAGTTAGTTGGTCAGTAGGCTTTGTTGAATTGAATAGAACTGGATTGAAGCGGATTGAATTGTAGGCCAATGAAAAATTATTTCTGAGCTCTTTGGAGAAAGTAGGAATTTGTGGCTTCTGGAGTGAGAACAGGACTGGGACAGATCAAGAATGCCGAGCTGTGGGGAAAGACTGCCCGTGCAGGAGCTATGGAAAGTTTGGTCTGGTTGGTGCGTATGGTGTGAATGTGCATGAGGAGAGAGGGAGAAGTAAGCAGGAGACACATCCTGGGGGTTTTGGGCCCCCACCAAATAGTTGAGGATATATCCTGTGCGATCTGGAGAAGCAAAAAACTATTTTAAACTGGTGATATGATCCTACGTGACTCACAGAACACTGGCAGAAAAATAAAGGAAAGATTGGAGCAGATTGAGACCAGAGGCAGGGATTTAATGATCAGGACCCTGGTCCTTGGAAGGTTGGAAGGATAATGTTCACTGGGCCCAGGGTAGGTGTGCAAAGTGCCTACACTCCTGGTACCACCCGAGGGCTGCCCAAAGGTGTCCAATAATTTTTGCAGGACTTCAAGAACCCATTGGAGTACGTTTGAAAAGCCACCAAAGATAGGCAAAATTTATTTTGTGTCAAAAGCCCATACACGTCTTTAAGATTCTGGGGGCGGCCATTTTGGCAACATGAATTTCCCATCAGCCCACTTGACTTCACTTCCTGCCTTTCATGCAATATATGTTGAGAGAAAGCATGAGACTCCCCACTGGGTTCTGCATTCATGTGCACCTGCTGTCCAATTTACAGCTTGTGAAGGAGGTGTTAATTAGTTGGCAGAAGCACCTGAACAGGGAGTACTGGGTTGGCTGAGGGGGTGGGAAGGTCTCTGGCATTTCCTCGTTCACATAGGCAGGAAGCAAGAAGAAAGGAAACTCACATTGCTGTCCAAAATGGCAACCTCCAAGCCAAGGCAAGTGGCGCAATTATAGCAGGTACATTTCTTCTCTAAAAAGGGAGTCTATTTCTGGAGCCCTGTGATTAATATCAAATGCTTGTAAGAGTTTACTGTGAGTTTCACCTTCATAGACTACTCTGAATGTTAAAGATCCTTCAGAGCAAGGCGAGTGAGTGAGTGGCTCTTGAGTGAAATTGACATTGAAGAAGGAATACGATGAACTCCCAGAGGAGAAAAAGCGGAGACCAAGTCCCCCAAGAGAAAGGGCAGTGATCCAGGGCCAGGAGAGCCTTGGAGGCGGAGGGTGGAGAAGGAAAGTCGCAATTCCAGGTGCAGCAGAAGGGACTTTTCGCTCGTGGTCAGTTTTTTTTTTTTTAAGTTGGCTGCGTTGAAGTAGGTGATTCCAGGCAACCATGTGTTGGGAGTAGAATAAGCCTCACCAAAGACCAACGTGAGCTTTCCTCTCTTTGCTCACAACACTCAGCAAATCGCTGCAACTCAAAGTGAACAAGTGGTTGAGGAACCAAATGAAGACCGCTGACAGGATGTCATCTAGTAAAACATCTTCGTTTCGGAGGTGGAACAGCTGAGGTGCGGAGAAGGGACGTAAGTCCGCCGAGGATCTGGATCGTGGCATCCTGGCCTGCACCTTAGGCCCCTGACTTTTCGGCCTGTCCAAGATACTGTGTTGTTTCTTTGAGGGTCATCAGAACACACGCAGGGCGGGACCCCCAAATTCCATCCGGCCCCGCAACTCAACGTCACCGAGATGGGCAGTATCGTTGCAGAAATAGCAAGACGAAGCTGGGGCCGACAAAGCAAGATACGACCGGAAGACACGGACGGGCGCCTCATTTACTTAGGCCTCTACTGACCACCGAGGAGATCACTCAGAGAGTTGCTGAAATACATACTTGTCGTTAGTGAACACATACCGCGTGCACCAAGGTGGCGGACGACTCGGTGGGAAAAAAATCCTCGCAAGCCACGTAGGGAGAATATAGGGAGACCCCTTCCTTTCCACTTGGAGAAATGCCACTGAATGTTCCTAGAATGCAGCTTGCTCGGAAGCAATGTAGAAGGGGGACCTTGGCCTAAATAGGGCTTTCAGCGAGCTCTGCACACGCTCTTTCAGGCCGCCCACACACGAGGTACCTGAACGAAGAGGGAAGAGACCCCTTTCTTCCAACCGCAGGACGGCTGCACCTGGCTTCTAATGAAGCTCATGTGTCCAAACAGAGAAAGACAAACAGAGTCAAGGAACTTCAGTGAGGAAGACAAAGGAGCGCAGGCCTTTCTGGAAGATCAGAGGGCTCCAAGCTCTGCCTCTTCCCTCAGCAAATCCTAATTAGCCCCCGAGAAGACAAAACACCATGTGTTTTCCGGACACACACCCCAGGGGGAGAGGGATCCGGGAGGTATATAATTAGGAGCAATTAGCAAGGGCTGGAGGGGAGCAGGGTAGAATGTGGAACGGGCTTCATTGGGTAATAACTTCCCCGGGGAATCGTGCAAGGCGGCCTGCTTAGGGCTTTTCTGAACCGAGTTCACCACAGGCTCTGTGCTCAAGAGCTGCAGGTCGGAGAGTGGAAAAGCAGAGATTCTCCAAGTATTTTCTCCATGAATTGTTTTAACCCCAGGCCCAGCCCCCGTTTCTAGGCCAGTGTGACACACAGATTTTCCATAATGTTTACTAATGAGGAATTAAAGTGAAATGAACTTGCAAAGGAAATTCACGCCTTTGCTGTCGGTCCTAATCCCCTCCATCAGTTCTGAGGGTGTTGACAGAGAAGGAGCAGGGCGCCTTCGGTTAGAGTGAGGCCTTTCCAGTTGTCTCGTACTGGCCCCAAACAGCCCCTAAAGTCGGGCACAGGGAAACCGGGGTGATACTTGCCCTGGGGGAGGATCCGTTAGATGTAATAAAAGTCCGTGGGCTTCCTGTAAGTCTGCGTGGACAGATGTACGGGAGGCGATTGGATCAAATCCAAGATCCCTGACTTGCTATCTTTGTGACCTTCAGGAAGCCACTTGATCTCTCTGAGTCTTGATTTTCTCATCTGCACAATGGACCTGACTTATACGGGCTTGTTGTAGGAATTAATAAGATCACGGCCTCAGATGGCTATAGGGAACAACCAGAGGCAGCAAGCTAAGAAATTCATTTACCGAAACGTGTGTTTTGGAATCCGTTTATCTTGGAAGACTCACCAGGGCACCTTATTGTTCCAAATTAGATATTCCAAACCTGGGAGATTTGGGGGGGGGGGGGGTGGGATTTTTTTTTTTTTTATGGCCAAGGTAGGCATTTGTCAATGCCTACTTTTAATGATTTTCAAGTTAAAATTTTTGTGAAGAGGCTCTATATGTCACACTTTGAGGCCGTTCATCCGTTTTTTGTGTTTTTTTGGAGTATTCTGAATTGGGTTGTTTTCCCCATTCTTTTTTTTTTCTTCATTGTAGTAAAATATTTACAGCATAAAATTTACCCCTTAAGTCATAGTAAAGTGTGAGGCTTTGAGCAATTGAGCGTGTTCAAATTGTTCCGCACCATCACTGCCATGGACCCCCAGAACTCTTTCCATCTTCCCGAACCGAAACTCTGTCCCCACCCAACACTCACTCCCCATCCTTCATCTCCCCAGCTCCCGCCAACCACCGTCCTCCTTCCTGCTTCTACGAATTTGACTAGTCTAGGAACCTCACAGAGGTGAAAGCATACAATATGTGTCTTTTCGTGCCTCGCTAATTTCTCCATGTAGTGTCTTCAGGGTTCATCCTTGTTGTAGCACGTGTCAGAATTTCCTTCCTTTTTCAGGCTGAATAACATGCCATTGTATGGACAGACCACATGGTGTTTATCCATTCATCTATGGGTGGACACATGGGTCGCATCAGCCTTTCGGCTGTTGTGAGTAATGCTGCTATGAAACTGGGTGTGTACCTACTTGATTTATTGGTTAAAGTTCATTTATTTAATCCGAGAGAGAGAGAGAGTGCGCTCAAACTCACCATGAGATCATGGCCTGGGCCAAAATCAAGAGTTGGAAGCTTAACCAACTGAGCCACCCAGGTACCCCCCTAATTTATTTTTTTAAGAAAAAGATTTAACTGTGCTCACAGGTACTTCTTTGGTCATCTCCGATAACGGCTGGGTTGGTTTTTCCCTCCAGACATGTCACATTGGATTCTTTTTTTTTTTTTTTACATGTATTTATTTTTGAGAGACAGAGGGAGACAAAGTGAAAGTTGGGGAGAGGCAGAGAGAGAGGGAGACACAGGATTGGAAGCAGTCTCCAGGCTCTGAGCTGTCAGCACAGAGCCCAACGCGGGGCTCGAACCCACAGACCGTGAGATCATGACCTGAGTCGAAGTCGGACGCTCAACTGACTGAGCCACCCAGGCGCCCCAAGATTCTTAACATCTCACCCTCCCCCAAAAAAGTTAATTGTAAGCCCAGTGCAGTCCACCGTTGATAGCAGGAATTTATGATTAACCACTGAATAGCTCAGTCTGGGTACTTGTCAGGTAGTATAATCTGAAATTTAATGCAGCTCAGTACCTTCAAAAGATCAGTTGAGAAACACACCTTGTGACACGAGAGCTGCTGGAAAGTTTACTCTTCCAAAATCTATCCCTAAATTATGCCAGAGCTCATCCCAATAACTGGATTGTGCTAGGATCCATGGAAGTGATTTCTCTGAGTTGTGCTTTGCTAAAAGGGCTTCTGTTTTCCTCATCTGTGGTTTTAGGAAACCGTATTCTATTTACTGCGTGGATATCAGGCAGGATTTTGTTCCCTTTTTTCCTAACGCGATCTCTTTAGGAGGAGCCATGGAAGAAACTGTTCTCAAGAGTTAGTATCAGTTACGACCTCCTGGAGCTACTGGGTTTTGGCTTTTTTTGTTATGAGCACAGAATTGTATAACACATTGTGTTCCTATCTTTGCTTTGACTACTAGGAAACTAAGATCCAAATTTGCTACCCACCTTTAACAAAAGGCATGGAAATATATAACATGAATTTTGTGTATTAAGGTCCCTCCGGCTTTGTCCTACACTTACCATAATTTTCTCTCTGCTGTGATTTTCTCACGTATTCCTTGTTGCTGTTATGTTTGTGTAAATTACCAGGGAGGGATATTTGAAAATGAGAATTTATCATTCCAAATTCTTGGCTGCAAACAACAGAAATCCATTCTAATTAGCTTCACCATAAATTAATTGATTAAAAAAAGGAATCCGTGGGAAGCCATTTGCCTAGCTCACCAAATTGCTGAGGAGGTTGGAGAACAGGGCTCAGAAAACAGGCAGACTTCCAGAGGGGCAGGGCCATGGGTACCACAGGTGCAGGGAGAGTCGGGTAAGACAGATGCTGCTGGGGGAGGGAGGGAGACTTAGGGAGGAGATGGGGGACAGGGGGAGAGAGATGGGGGAAGGGGAAGGACGGAGAGAGCAGAGGAAGAGCAGAATGAAAGAGCCAATCCAAAAGACAGAGAGTTCTGCTCAAGCTTCAAGGAGCAGCATTTTCAACCCCATGGCTTCCCCCCTCCCCGCCCCGGAGCATCATCTTAGAGGCTTGGGTGTTCCTGGTGGACCTCCAGCCCTACGTCACTTCCACAGCCACACACGCACTTCACTACCTGATGCAGGTCGGGCGTCACTGAAGGTGGCAGGAGCAAAACAGGGGGTTCTCGCTTTCCATCCCCACTCGCCCCCATCCCGCACCGTGGTGGACCCCTACCACTGTCTGCATCCACCCATGTTTCCCAGGCCGTCTGTCTGATAAGTGCTCCCCCTTCTCCTCCTGAGCCCCCTTCCCTGTGCTCACTTCGGAATCTGTAAGCTCCAAGGCCTGTGGTGAGTAGAACCGCCCTCCTTACAATGCCGTTCAGTGACCATCGGGTGCCTCCGGAGCATATCCGCCCCCTGCACGCGGGAACCCAAGGGGCT
This sequence comes from Lynx rufus, assembly GCF_022079265.1. Taxonomy (NCBI): domain Eukaryota; kingdom Metazoa; phylum Chordata; class Mammalia; order Carnivora; family Felidae; genus Lynx; species Lynx rufus. The sequence continues at coordinate 7,639,138 of NW_025814824.1, forward strand.
TATGAAATACTCTTCATAAAGGCCTTCAGGAGACTTCGGGTAAGTACACATTTCTCCATCCTCTTCCACACCAGACAGCTTCACCTCCTCACTCAGTGGCCAGACTCTACTCCGCACCGGTTCAGTTTGGAGGAAACTCATCTGGAGCCACGATGTCCAAAGAGTTTCGGAGACGCCCAGGGCCTGACTCTAATGCGGTTCCCCAAGTGCTGCGTCAGCAAGGCGACATCTGTTGACCCCGCCCCGCCCCCTTCGTATCCTCCACAATCCCGGGAAAGCAGATTATCCCAATGGGACGTTCTGTGTGCGACGGCTGCAAGACATCTGCACCACCTGAGGTTACCCCTTCTCCCTCCAGGCGAATGCTCCATCGCCCGTGTCGATTTTCACATTCGGGAAGGACACAGTGATCTGCTGACACGAATGTCTGGGTGCCCCCACGTCCCATTCTAAATCTTGCTGTAAACAGACACATTGGTAGAGGGGCAGTAAACCCTTTTGCGAGTGTAGTCCGTGGGAGATAATCTCCTAGGCCCACTTAACCGGGATTGCGGCTCGCCGACCATTTTTCTCCATCGATAACGCTGAGCGTCCCACCATGTTGCTCAAGGCCACCCATCCATTTACTCCCATCCTGTGAGGTCCCATAGAACTTGCCAACAAGATTTTTGAATACTAACTGGGCTTACCATGTATCCAGCGCTTAGTGTATGATAGGCACTATTCTACATACTCTTTTGTAAAAAGAAAGCAAGCAAGAAAGAAAGAAAGAAAAGAAAGAAAGTTAATGGAATCTTCACAGCATCCCTATGGGGGCGGCACTACATTTAACACCATCTTACAGATGAGAAAACTGAGGCACAAAGAAGCTAAGAAGCCCGCCCAAGGGGTAGAGTCAGGATTCAATCCCAGGCAGTGCGGCTTCCAGCTTGCCCCTTGGAGTGTTTTGCTGTAGCGCCTTGAGGGACTGATGACATTTCTCTCTTTGCTCTGCAACTTTTGTACGTTGGACAAACTACCAACAGCACATCCGGAAAGGGTTCATATGAAGTTATTGGATAGAATCTGTGTCTAGTGGTTTAGAGTGCCTTGATGTCGGAAAGCAAAAGAAAACAAAATGGGGAAGGAAAAAACGACCCACCCATGTGGTACGTGCCAAGCTGCTCTGCAAACTGCCCCCAAAGTCATGTATTCAGCGTGGGGACTGACCCAGGAGCCTCAGCCAGAAAGCCGCATGGACGTTGAAGGATCATTCCAGGGGCGACACTGCCTCATTGACTCAAGCCATCCTGCTAGACTCCCGCCTCCGCACGCACGCCTCGTCACCAGTGGTTTGTGATACCTGCACTGACACGTCGCATGTGCTGGGGAGTGTGGAGAGCGAGCTACGACATCAAGCCACCCACACAAGGGAAGAGGACAACATCGTGGCCCCTTCGGCCCGGGAGGGTCTCCTTCCTCAGCTGTCCTTCTGTGGTCAGTGGGAGCCAGGCATTCTTGCTGTGAACAAGCAATATTGCTCACTTGGACACATCGGCACGATTTACAGCACCAACTGCATTGCTCTCGGCTCATTGTACTTGGTCTTCCTTTGCTCTCCTACAGCAGAGCATCCTCCAAGGAGTTCAGGGCCAGAGCGTGATGGATTCCCCGCCACGATTCCCACAGCTGACGTCCAGGACAAACGCAAATCAGGGGGGAAGCCCGGGTTGGGATGTCCTCATCAATACTGAAGTCATTTCTCTCGAGGGGACTTGACAGAAGCCAAAGCATTCAACTAGAGGGTCTCCCCCGGAGTCATCCAAGGGCCTCTCTTTGTCTACACTGGCTGAGAAATCACTAAGTCGTCGTCACACTCATGTCCATTGCCTCTCTTTCAGTGTTTGTGCATTTAGTCGTACCCTTTCTGGTATTGGAATGTAGGATTCCTGTAGCTAAGAACGGTTTCACCAATACTAAATTATTAGTGATATTTACCCTTAAGAAGAAAACAGGCATCGCACAATGCACCCTGCAGCTGCCCGTCCATGCCTCAGAATAAAGCCTGGTGTTGACCTGAGCCTGGCCCTGGTCTCTGCCTCCTAGACTTCTCTTACCCCGGTCTCTGACTAGCGTCCAGCCTCATGGGACACACTGCACTGGTCTTGGTCCCTCCGCCTGACTGTGCCTTGGCCTACGGGATCCTACACTGATCGGGGACCAAGTATTTGTCCCAAACTCTACAGTTGCCTGGAACCCTGTCATTATCCATGACCTCCCTCAACTCTTGCCATTGATGGACCCCTCCTGCCCAGCCTCTCGTGGGAAACTGACCTCCTTGCCCTTTTTCTGCTCCCACTGACCATACTTTTTGAGTGACTCATTAATCTTCACCTTGGTATCTCAGCCTTAGAGCCCCACATGCCCTTAAAGGTGGACAAGCCTCCACCTCTCATCCTCTAAACAGGGGAAATACTTACCTACGTGGACGAGGTAGTGACTAGAGTGACTACTCGGTTGGCTCGATTAATGCATTTATCAAATAGTTTGTTTACCAAATGATACACACTTAGAGTAAAAAATCCCCAAACTGCAAAAAAATATGTAACAGAAAAAGCAAAGGTTGCCGTTAGTCACACCCCATGAGACAACCACCCTTGACAGTTTGGAATATGTGGAGCTGTATAGATGTGTAACTTGAGTTTCTTGAAACAGTAGTGGACTTCTCCTCTACATATGGTTTTGGAACACCCTGAACAGCTTCTTGTATCAGCCCATATAAATCTCCATGTTTCAAAAAGACTACTGGGACATCTGGATGGCTCAGTTGGTTAAGCATCTGACTCTTGATTTTGGCTCAGGTCATGATCTTACAGTTCGTGAGATAGAGCCCCATGTTGACCTCTGCACTGACAGCACAGAGCCTTCTTGGGATTCTCTCTCACCCTCTCTCTATGCCCCACCCCTGCTTGTGCTCTCTCTCTTTCTCTCTTAAAAATAAATAAACATCTAAACAATAAATAAAATAAAATAAAATGGGCTGCATAATATTCTATTTTGTAAATATACCACAATTTATCAACAAATACCTAGTAACAAGCACCTGATGATGGGCATCTGGTTTGTTTTCAATTAATGTGCTGTAACAATGCACAGTGAATATCCTTGGACATTAATCGTTGCTTACTTATGTGTCTCTGTAGAGCTTAGACTTTTGGATGAGGCAAGTTGCCTCTGAGCCTCAGTTGCTGTTTCTATAACATGAGGATGGCTACAGAAGGCTGTGAATTAGAGGAGATTATTAACCTTGAGGTAGGCATGTGTAATTCACTCCAGCTGCCCCGTGTCTGAGGCTCTACTTTCTGAGTCTTGGTTGAGCACAAAGACTTCCTTCCATTAGAAGTACCCAAAATGCCAGACGCTCACCTTCCCAGACTCCTCTGCAGCCGGGCAAAATGACCTGGGCTCCACCAATCAGATGCCCTCACAGTATACTTTGACTTGGGAGCTAGCGACACGACAGCCAAGATGAGAGAGCACACGCGGGCTCGGTCTCTGATGGCCGTGGCGGTATCAGTGAGCCCAAGACCAAGTTCTCGTCGGAGAGACAGCAATAGCGCGAGCTGTAGATTCTGCGTGTGGTGACTGACAGCCGCAGAGGCTTCTTCATCAGAATAGTTCTGATGTATTTGGACATTGTTTCTGGCAGCTTAACCTCAAGCTTCATTCTTCAGATGTCCCGACAACTCTGAATTACTCAAATTCCTATGAATAAAGTCATTTTCTGGTTAAATTAGCCAGGAACATTTTCTGTTGCCTGTAATTAGGAACATTGTCTCCTACATATGCATAGCTGTAAAACAGCATATGAAGATAAGGGATATAGCGGATGTTCCCTGTTGCTTCTCCAACCACCATCTCTCCTTCTTCCTCCTTAACGGGGTGGACACTTGACCCGCTTTCAGCTAAGGTAAGAGACAGGGTAGGTATCTTGGGACTTCTGGGAAAGGGTGTTCATTCCTTCCTAATAAGAGAGGTGTGTGAAGAGAATGCCTTTGGGTCTCTGCCCTCCCCACCCCCCAGCTTCCTCCTTGGGATGCTGTCATGTGAGAACGAGTGGCTGCAAGGTCTCGCAGCCATTTTCTGACCCCCAGGAGAGAAGTTGCTAACACGATGGGGATGAATGACCAAGCTCCGGAACAGAAAGAGCCTTGGTCCTTCACAGACACCACTGGATCTCCCAAACGAACTCGGATCGCTTACTTCCAGACCATCTGCTACATGAAAAAACAGGCATGACTTAAGGCCTTAAAAATCAGGTGTTCTGTTACTTGTAGCTGAACACACCCTAACTGATACAACTTGAATGTCTTTGGAGCAGCTATGAAAGGCTGCTCCGCTAAGGATGTTGATGTGTCAGGAACTCAACTATCTGACCCTCTTTCCAGTTGCAAAGCTCTCCTGAATGATTGATGACATCTGGATAGTTTTAATCCAAAGCCAACTTTCAGATAGATTGGCCTGTGGGTGTTGGAAGCCTGGTCTCACTGATGTGCTCTTTGGGAGACTACTAAATTATCACAGATCGGCATAGGTCAAAGTAGCCATCTATACCCTGGAGCTTAGCCTCGCAGGGTGTCTTGACGTAAGGATGTACGGTACTCAGTCTCTTGATGCACCTGTGGCTGCCTTCGGGGGTCCTGGCTCACATCACATGTCTGTCATCTCTACTCTAGACTGCCATTCCCAGAGAACATACAAAATGTAACACTTCTCCCACTTGACATTATTCTGCAGTCTTTTACACTCATCGTCTCATCTGGGCCTCAGAGAAACTTCACGAGGTAGGTATTATTTCTCCATTTTGCAAACAAGAAAAATAATGTTTGCAGAGATTAAATAATATGCACGAAGTCACACAGCTGGTGAGTTATGAAAAAGCAATTCAAATCCATACTATTTCCTCTACCTCAGACGTTCCCATTAGCTTCCCACTGAAATATCCCAGGGAGCTTTAAAAATACTGGTGCCTGAGTCCCAGCCCCAAAGATTCTGATAATGGTTCTGGAGAGAAGTTTGAACAATGGGATTTTTTTTTTAAGTTTATTTACTTTGAGAGAGAAGGTGTGAGCAGGGGAGAGGCAGAGAGAGAGAGAGAGAGAGAGAGAGAGAGAGAGAGAATCCCAAGCAGGCTCTACGCTGTCAGCCAGGACCTGATGTGGGGCTTGAACTCATAAACCACGAGATCATGACTTGAGCTGAAATCAAGAGCTGGAAGCTCAACCACTGAGCCACCCAGGTGCCCCTAAACACTGGGGTTTTTTTAGCCAGCTTTATAGAGGTCTAATTTACATAGCATGAAATTTACCCATTCTAATTGTTTATAAATTCAATTACTTAAAAAATACACTTATAGCATTGTGCAGTTAACCACCACAATCCAATTTTAGAACATTCCCATCATCCCCAAAAGTTCTCTCCTACCAATGTGCAGTTAATCCTTGCTCCTACCTCTGGACTGATAGCCAACTAATCTCCTTTCTGTCTCTACGAATTTATCTTTTGTGGGTACCCATATAAATAGAATCAGACCATATATAATATTCTGCATCTGGCTTCTCTTACATCTCATAATAGTGCTGAGGCTCATTGATGTTACATTATGTTCTTTTTTTATTGATGAGCAGTATTCCACTGTCTGGATATACAACGGTTTATCTGTTCAGCAGTTGACAGACATTTGGGTTGTTTCCAGTTTGGGGCGATTATGAACAATACTGCCATGAACATTGGCATACGTGCCTTCATGTGGAAATATACATGTCTCTTAGGTATCTTTCTACAAATATACAGAGCAGAATTTCTGGATCATATGATAGGTTTATGTTTAATTTTTTTAAGTGTATTTATTTTGAGAGAGAGAGACAGCACGAGTGGGGGAAGGGCAGAGAGAGAGGAAGACAGAATCCCAAGCAGGTTCCGCGCTATCAGCATGGAGCCTGACGCAGGGGTCCAACCCACAAAACCCTGAGATCGTGACCAGAGCCGAAACCAAGAGTCGGACGCTTAACTGACTGAGCCACCCAGGCGCCTCAAGTTTATGTTTAATTTTTTAAAAAACTGCCAAACTACATTCCATTGTGTACCATTTTACATTCCCAACAACGATTGAGAGTTCCATTTTCTCTACATCTTTGCCATCAGTCAGCACTGTCAGTGTTTTCAATTGTTGATTTATGTTTCCCTGATGACTAATAATATTGAATATCTTTTCAAGTGCTTATTAGCCCTTTATATGTCTTCTTTGACGAAATATCTATTAAAATGTTTTGCCTATTTTTTAATCAGATTGATTTCTTCTACAAGTGTAGTTTTTTTTTTTTTTAATGTTTATTTTTGAGAGACAGAGAGACAGAGCTCGAGTCGAGGAGGAGCAAAGAGAGAGGGAGACACAGAATCTGAAGCAGGCTCCAGGCTCTGAGCCATCAGCCCAGAGCCCGACGCAGGGCTCGAACTCATGGACCGCGAGATCATGACCTGAGCCGACGCTTAACCGACTGAGCCACCCAGGCGCCCCAAGCGTTCTTTACATATTCTAGCAATAAGCCTTTTATCAGATATATAATTTGCAAATATCCTATCCCAGTCTTTCCATTCATATTTTAATTTTGATGAAGCATAAAATATCAAATTTCCATTTTACGGATTATACTTTTTTGTCATACATATCTAAAAACCTTTTTGGGGGCCGCCTGGGTGGCTCAGTCGGTTGCGCGTCCGACTTCAGCTCAGGTCATGATCTCACGGTCCGTGAGTTCGAGCCCCGCGTCGGCCTCTGGGCTGATGGCTCAGAGCCTGGAGCCTGCTTCCGATTCTGTGTCTCCCTCTCTCTCTGCCCCTCTCCCGTTCATGCTCTGTCTCTGTCTCAAAAATAAATAAACGTTAAAAAAAATTAAAAATAAATAAATAAATAAATAAATAAATAAATAAATAAAAACCTTTTTGGCCAACTCAAGTCATGAAGCTTTTCTCTTATGTTTTCTTCTAGAAGTGTTACAGTGTTAGCTCTTACATTTGGGTCCGGCATCGACTTCGAATTCATTTATGTGTATGGTGTGGGGTTTTGCTAACGGAAATCTAAATGTTCCAGCACCATTTATCGATGACACTCTTCTCTCTCTTTTGAATTGTCTTGGCGTCTTGGTTGAACGGGCACTGGAATTTAAGGTCTCCCGATGCAGGCAAAGTTGAGAGCCAAGCTGCCTAGTGCTAGCATCACTAAGGTCTCTTCTGCCTTTCCATATTAGGCAAAGATCTCGATGTGCTGCAAAATCCAGAACGCTCTCCTAGCCTGATGAGAGTCTGTGATTTTTTTCCTGGAATTTTTGCAAATCACTGTCAAGCGGGACAGAAACCTCCAGAGGGACCAGATCATACAAAAGTGGTCTTAAGCCTAGAAATAACCACAACCTACACTTACCTGTTCTATTACACCCTGCATGAGTCACACCTAGGTCTTGCTTTTCCCATTAGACTGCGAGCTGTTCAAAAGCAAGGATTGTGTTTTAATAATAAAAATGACATTAACAGCCACCATTTTGAGCACCTGAGATGTTCCAGGGCTATACTCTGTACTTCAGAGGTCTATCTCACGGAATTATCATTTTCTAAGATTCTCGAGTTACGTCTCACAGAGGTTAAATAAGTCAAGTCATGAAGGCCACCCAACCAGTTAATCGCAGAGCCGGGATTCATGTCATGGAGAGTCTTCCTATAAAACCACAAAAAATAACCAAGCAAATATTACTAGATGGCCCAGTCCCTCCCAAGAATGACTCTGAATTCTCTGACCTGTTGCACACTGATGACACAATTGCAACATGAAAAACGTGTATTTTGGGGCATCTGGGTGGCTCAGTCAGTTAAGCCTCCGACTTTTGGTTTCAGCTCGGATCCTGATCTCGTGGTTTCGTGAGGGGGTCTGTGCTGGCAACACGGAGAGTGCTTAGGATTCTCTCTCTCCCTCTCTCTCTGCCCCTCTCCTGCTCATACTGTCTCATAAATAAATAAATCAACAAAAAATATTAAAAAAGAAAAGAAAAGAAAAGAAAAAAAACCGTGTATGTTGTTAGAAGTGGTGAGCAGGAGAGGTCTGCGGAAACCTTGGGCGTGGGCGGGCTTGGTCTGTCAGGTGGCACTCATTGACCCTGTTTTGATTTTCCACCGTGATGACAATTTGGAATTTTTACCCCACCGTGGAAGGTGACGGTTCATTTCGCGTCTTACACGGCTGGTTTACTGTGCTTTGGATGTTGTTTTCCCCCCACTCGTCACAGGCGTCGGTACTGATCTTTCCTCGGGAATCACAGGATATTACGCTGGGACTGTGGCGACGCATGTGTTCCCCGTCCCCAGCCACCCACGAGCCCGTGATGCTTTGTCTGTATTCCTCTGTTGCCCCTGTAACGGCCTCTCCATTTTGAAAGGTGACTAGGAGGAAGCTCCCAACGCTCCTGCTCGGATCACGTTCCCACAGGTGAGGCCACACTCCAGACAGGGCCCACCTGCTGCCCTCGGTCCGTGGCTGGTGGGGAATTAAGTTCGTGGAGCCCCGGCGGCCCCTAACAAGCAGGCCACAGGGAAGGGGCGGTGACTCCCGCGCCTGTTCTCTGGGCCCGGCTGATGCTGCTGCTACTCTCCCTTCGAGTCACTGCCTCCGGGCCGCACCACTCGCCCACCTGGCCCAGCAGCCCAGCCCAGCCCTGCTCGGGCTTCGCCCAGGGCCCTGTGCCTCTGCTCCAGAAATCCGAAGGGTCTGCAGCTCAGCCTTCCGTGGGAAACCACCAGCACCCCAGCGGCCGACTCAGCTCAGTGACTTCCAGGTTCTCCTCTCTCTCGAGCTCTGCCTGTGGGTCCTACCAGGTCATGTAAGTAGAAGAGGGCCTCTCGGTCCAGCATTGTGTTTTCTGATGGCAACCGCGGGCCCGCCTTCACTGTGAGTCACTGCTCTACCAAGGAAACAGCCTGGGTTAAAACGCGGCCCTCACCAATTTAATGTAAAGGCAATTCAACATCCATTCGTTATTGGATGTAGCATGTAGGGCGCTCACGGGTCTGTGGGGGCCCGTTGTGTTTTTCTGAAACAGATTTGGTCCAACAAGTTGTTCGTGACTTTGCAAATCACCGTGAGCACTTGCTACTTGGAATTGTTCGAGGCTAGTGAGTCGGTAATGCCCCGGGGCACACAATAACTGTGGTTGGGTCTGGCACTCCAGATCATCCTACTGAACACCAGGGTGGGCTCAGCCTTCTTCCTGACCCCTGATACTCAGGATTTTATGTGGAGGAATGGAAGAAACACTTTGCAGGTAGTCAGAAGCCTGGGTTCTGACCTTGGCCTTGCCCTGTCGGGCTGTGTTACTTTGGTCAAATCGATTTCTGTAAGCTTTAGTTTCTCTTTTTGACGTTAGGACTATTTCCGTATTTCCCAAGACTTAGCCTATGTAATGCAAATCTGAAATGCTTTCCAATAAAATTGGGCTTAGGGGTCAGGTAAGTTGGGGAGACTTCTTTGGGAAGCCATCTTGCCCCCTTAGAAACCTCCTATGTATGCCTCCTTCAAGGCCCTCTTCTAAATTTTGATTCCCCGCAAAGCTCACCCAGATCCGTCCATCTTCCCCGGGAGAATCCATACCTTTCTCTCTTCTCCTACAGCACTTTGTAAATTCTTCCACCCTAGCGCTCATCCCACAGAACCCGATTTATCTCCACAGGTCTGCCCAGTGACCTGTCCAGCCTTTTCCCACTTCTTATAAACCCAAGACCCATCACAGATATGATGAATAGTGCGTGCAACATAAATGTTGATATGAATAGCCAATAATCGTTACTGGATGACTGGGTATATGTTTACGCTTCACTGCGCTCCAGTAACCGTGTTTGTTGATTGTATGCACACCTTTCTTCCTTCGCTTCCTTGGGAAACAGCTTCTCCCGAGCTCCAGTTATGTCATTCCAGGGGGGCTGCGGGTCATAGCGCTCAGCCCCTTGTCCACAGGAGTAGCCATGATGTGACTCAGCCTGGCCCACCTTTTTACTTTAGCATCTTTTCCCAGTGACACGGTGGGGGAGGGAGGCACGTGACCTTGACCCAAGCTAGACCCATCATGGTTCTTCTCTAAGATTTACCTCATTGTTGTTCACGGGTCCTGTATCAAATTTTGTTTTTATGTTTATTCATACGTGTTAACCATGTGAACCACCGTCACATGGAGCCACAAAGGTCTTGGCGGTCACCCACATTAATGAGTTCCGTGACAACACTAGGGCACCAAAATTCAGGAGAAGGACTATGATGTCCATGTCTACACCTCCACAGGTCATATGCCCAGAAAAAGGTGACGTTGACTTCCATGCGTCACAAATGTCATCGGGAAGTCTTCCATCACATTCTACTTGATTGCTCTTTGACATTCAATCCTTTGGACCATTGCTTCCTCTTTGGAGCTCCTTCCCGCTCTGCTTTCTGGGACCTGGTCCTCTGCTGGTGCTCTACTCACAAGTGATCCCCCTCTCACCTCCTCCGTGGACTCGTTCTTCTGTGGAGTTTGTCCTTTTGGGTCGTAGATATTAGAGGACATGAATCAGAAGCCATTGGTGACCGTCATCCATCATCTGTGGGAATCTGTCTTCAGCAAGCAGGGACAGAGTGGAGGCAGGGAGATGGGGGGAGAGAGAGTCCATGGGTGGGCGTTGACTGTAGCCAGTCTCTGAGGTCCAGCAGGTTCTCTCCCTCTGGTCCTATTAGCCTCCAGTGTCTTTCTAACACACTCTTTGATACTTAAGTGAGGTTGGGGCCCCATCAGTTGTCATATAACTCAACTAAAACACAACTTGAACCACCCCCCACCTTTGGCCCCTATCATCCTCGGAAGGTCATGACTGTAATGGCACAGCAGTATGACATAAAGACAAAGTGCAGGGTCACAAAGAGGGAGGCAAGATTCCAGGGCCCAGAAATGGTTTCTCCAGACCCCCAACTCAGAAAACGAGTACCTTTTGCAGAAAGTCTTTGTTCCTGGACAATCAATCTACTCCTTGCCTCCAGCCTAGCCCTCTGAGAAACCTGCAATCCTTCAGAAAGATTCCTATATTTGGATGCTGACTCAGCCAAAAAAAAAATTTTTTTTCCCCCTCAACTAATTTCATTCTGCAGTCCCCACCGGTGACTGACAGTGTTCCAGATTGGGAGCACTGTAACTGAAGGCAGCAAGTTGCCTGCTGTTATTTTCCGCTTTGTTCTAGTTTAATTGCTTTTGTACATGTGCCTATTACATGAAGAGCTAAATGAAAACTCCACGGGACCAAAAATAGCACTTAGAATAGCATTATGTCCCCTCAGAGTCTCCTATTTGACTCTGCAGCTAGCCAGGTGTTTTTCAGCAGAAGGAAAGATTTTTTTTTTTTTAATTTACTGGAGATCTGGGGGAAAATGATGGCTACAATTTTGTCTTGCCTATGCCACTCCTTCCGGCAAATTCTCCCATTAAGGTGACATGTGTCCACCACCCAGCCCACCACTTCATGCGTGATGGAGGCAAAGGAGAGAACAGTTGTATTATAGTTCCCAAGGTGAAATCTGTTATTTTCTCCAGGAGTGGGTTTGCGTAACAGGAAGCTTTGATAATAAACATAGGACTGTGCTGTTTTTAAACTGTCATAAGCTTTTCTCAGTGTTCAAGTGGTAATGGCCATTATGGTTAATATATCGTGGATTGGTCAATGCCTTGCACTTCTTCTTCTGTATTCTGGAACATAGGGAGGGGGGTGACCTCACAGGCTATTTTCCAAACAGCTGTGACAGCACACTTCCTAAAGAGTTTGACCAACGGGAGAGACTGGCTCTCATTCATTTTGTCACCAGAATCTAAGAGGCCATTTGAGAATGGAATGGAGCAAATAGGGAGGAAGCAGAGGACGGGGCTACAGAGAAAAACTCATTTGAGCTCCTGGATCAAGCCATACCTGAAATCAGCAATCTTTAGGCTTTTGGTTTATAGGAGCCAATAAATGCCCACTGTTCCCCCCCCCCCTTTTGTGCTGTTTGCGACTAAAAGAATCCAACTGATACTGATCATTTCACCGTTGGGTTCTTCCTCACGGAGAAGATCTTCCAAGGACCCATGAGGAACGTGAACTACACCTCCCCTCACTTCCGTACCCAGCCCTCAGTTCCCAGCCGGTTCTCCAGCTGCCTTTGGCCTCACAGCTGTGCCAACTTTGCCATTTCCACATGGGTTCAATTCCAAGACAACTGCTGCTTGTTTGTTTGTTTGTTTTTCTTCAAGGAGCAAAGTAGAAAGCACAGAACGGAGGTTCTCAAAGTGTGTGACCCCAGAACCGGCAGCATCAGCACCACCTGGGAACTTGTCAGAAATGCACGTTTTCCAGCGCCACCCAGATCTCTGGGGTCAGAAATTCTCGGGGTGGGGCTCGGAGAGCACGGTATTGTAACCAGCCTGGCCATGCTGAAGCCTGAGAACTGGTGGCCTAGAGGAGGTCCCAAGTCACCGGAGACTGTAGAGCGCCCAGGATCGGCTTTTACAATGAGCACATTTGACAAAGCAATCATAAGACCTGGATGGTATCTTCTGAGAAATGGTTTATGACACACAAACTGCAAATTCCGGGCGGAGCAGTAGGCCACCCACATAGGACATCTGTCAAGTGCGGAGACCACGACAGGGTTCAGACATCACGGACCCCTAAACATCTTTGCACACCAATCAATACAGGTGATCTGGGGAAGGGGGAATAAAAGGCAGAGAGACTTGGACGTTTCTTCTGTGGCAGAAACCACTTTGTGAAGCAGCTATTTTACAAGGAAATGAATTTCTCGGGAGATCCCGTGTTGGTATCCTCTCCGGCGTTCAGCTTTAGTAATTTGGGGGGTTGGGGAGGTAATCATTTGATTTCTGTGCAAAATAAATGTAGTCTCTGTTGCAACAGCAGCTTGTCCAACCTCATCCTACCCTCTCCTGCTGCCTGTGATTTGGAAGGAACCAAGAGGACACCGCTTATCTCTCTCGATTGCTAAGAGTGTTTGGTCGCCTTACTCACTTAATGAGTCCCTGCACCTGGAGTAGCTGTGGCTCGTTTCTGAACGAAGCATTCAGTAGAGCCCATGTATTTGAGCCAAACATCCCTCTTGGGGCATATATCTGAGCCTGAACATTTAAGAGGGAGCATCTGGTTGGGTGAAGGATGTAACTCCCTTGGTCGGGGTGAGGACTGCCCTCAGTCTCTCCCGTCCAGCTTTCTTCTTTCTAGAGAGGATTGCGGTGGTAGCGACATTCTCTCCAGACTTGGGAACAGTCTTCAGGATTAACTGCTGAAGGCACAATGCTAATTTGGAGCATAGAGACACAGCTAACGAGTTCCCAGCTCTAAACCCCACCAGCAGGTGGCGGTGGTGGGACCCGGTCCAGGGCAGCAACCGGGGGGCAATCCAGAAGCGCTGCCTACTTTAGAGGCTCCGTGTTGCCCACTCAGCCTCGCCTCTCAGGTCTGAAACCTTACGGGATATAAAGGGTTTCCACGGGCGCTCCCGCAGCGGCGGTTGCTGGCCAGTCCTCCTCCTGAAAGACATCTGTGAGTGACTAACGTTTCATCCTGTCAGGTGCGCTCTGTCCCCATCCATCTCTCAGTCTCTCCTGCTGCTGCCAGATAATTAGTTGGTATTCAATAATGCTGCCTTTGTTAAATGCCTGCTGAATGAGGTAAGGCTGTAGGATAGTGGCCAATGCCTACACACACACACACGAACGCACACATGCACGCGCACGCGAACATACTCAGGATGTCTTCTCAGCCATGAGTTTTATTCATTTGTTGATCTTTTAAAGACTACAGTGACAACAAAATTGAGCTAGAAAAGCTCGCTTTATTCTATGCCGCCGCATCGGCCGTGCTGCCCCATGTCGGCATGACTGCTGTAAAATCTGTGTAGAAGACTGCCCACCCGGGTGTGCCCCACTGGCTTGCTGTTCCTACTCGTGTGTGGCAGCAAGAGCCCAGGACTTGCCATCGAGCAGACCGAAGTCCACACGCGGGCTCCACCACTGATGTGAATAATCGGCTACATCCCTATCCCTTACGTCCAGCATGTGTTTCTTGAGCACCTACTAAGTGGCACTCACTGGACGACTTGGAATCTGTCAGTGACACGAACAAGGATCTCTGCCCCCGTGGGGCTTATTTCTCGCAAGAAAGGATAAACAACACACAGAATGAAAAAGGAAATACTAGGGTAGGAAGCGGGAAGTGCTGTGCGAAAGGGCAGAGACCAGGTCAAGGCGGGTAGACTCACTGAGTGATGGAGTATCAGCTTGCAGCACTCGATGGGGGAGTCAGCACAACTTCCAAGAGCACAGACCTGAAGATAGGAGAGTTAGATGAGCGGAATACCTTCAGGAAGAGTGTTCCAGGCAGAGGGCACAGCTAGAGCAAAGGTCCTGAGGCTGGAGCATGCCTGGCGAGTTTGAGCACTGCGTGGAGTGGGGGAGGGGGAGGGAGAAGAAGATAGGAGGTTGGGGGGTAACAGAAGGGTGGGATGAGCTTGGTCGTTGGAGACAAAGGGTAGGGTGTTGGCTTTATGGCAGTGGTGTGGGCAGTCATTGCAGGACTTTAAGCAGAGCCATCAGGCGACACGATCTGGGTTCTAAATGAGTCACCCAGGCTGAAGCCCGGAGGCCAGCCTGCAGGGGGCAGAATCTGGGAGAGATAATGGGCTGGGCCAGGCCAGCAGCAGTGACGGGAGAGAAGGGGTTGAACTCTGGATGTGTTTTGAAAGTAGTGCACCAACACGACTTCCAGATGGACTGGACGTGGGGCGTGAGAGACAGGGGGTGTCTCCAAAGTTTTTGGCCTTGCGCACCTGTGAGAGTGTAGCGGCCATCAACTGAGCCACTGTTTTGTGAGAACTCAGTGGAAAGTGTGTCCCACAGAGACTGGCACGCAGTGGGCTCTTTCCTGAATGTTCCTTTCCTCTCTAAGAGCTACTGAGTCACTCTGCTCCCGCCTCCTCACACTGCCTCCCCGGGGGAACAGCGACCACCCCTGCATGTGTCTTTCGCTGGGGGGCCGGTGGAGCCAGGCACACACTGAGGGTTCAGGAGAAGCATTTCGAGAGGGCTTGGAGCAGAGTAAATGCTCAGCAAATGTCGGTTTCTATGAAACAGAACGTAGCAGGTTGTTGGCCAGTTGGGCGTGAGTGATTGGTCTCCACCCCCCGCCCAAGTCACTGCACCAGGATCAAGGCCAGGTGTTGATTGTTTATTTTTCAAGTGTTTATGTATTCATTTTGAGGCCGAGAGAGAGCAAGCGGCCGTGGGGCAGAGAGAGGGAAGGAGAGAGAATCCCCAGCAGGCTCCGCACCGTTGGCACGGAGCCTGACGTGGGGCTCGCGCCCCCAGACCGTGAGATCATGACCTGAGTCGATACCGAGAGTCGAACGCTTAACCGACTGAGCCACCCAGGCGCCCCTCGAGGCCAGGTTTTCAAGCAGTGTCAGCAGACCCGTCCCGACCCTGTGTGACCCCATCAGTACTCACCGCCCAGCGCTGTGCTCATTCCCAGCAACCGTGTGCTAATCTCACCGCGCGTACGTGGCCGCGGAACGTGGTCACACGCCCCCTGTCCCCTAGAAGGCTCCCCTTCCCTTCCCTCTTCCTACAGACCACACGCCGCCTTCCCAGCAAAGCTGTCTTCACCCCACCAGTCGTGTTGCCGCTGGGATGTGCGGTGCACGTGTATCTGCCCTCACTTCTCACACATCACGGGGCAGGGACGCTGTTCAAAGTATTTCACAGTCGGTATGGCCCAGACGCGGACCTGTCCGGTCGGACCGCAGCCACAGCCAGCCTGCACACGACAGCCCGGCACCGGCCTTCCCTTCGCACGCCGTGTCCACGCATCGCCTTGCCCGCCTCCCCGCTTCCTCCTAAGGTCCCACCGGCTCTCAGACCACCTCTCACTTACTTCCAAACCCCAAAACGGCGTCTGCCGTCCAGACTCCCTGTAGGTATTTCCTGAATAAACAGTCACAGGGAGGAGAGGAGCAAAGGCCCCCTCCCCCCACCTTGCTCCTGGCTGTAGGAAGGCCACGTCCCCGGCCTCTCTCCTTCCTCTTGCCTGATCCCCTCTTGCAATAAAAGACACTCATATTGGAGCCGAAGGTGTCTCCCCGAAAGCAAGTTTTCACAAGTGGCGAGGCCAAAACCCACCACATCCTCCTCTGCCATCCGTTCCAGAGAGTGCACTTGGCCTTGGATGCCCAGTGGGGCACACGTTTGACGGGATGGAGGTGGTTTGGATTTACTGCTTCCGGCTCCGCTCGGCTTTGGCAACTTCCGCTGCCCGCTTTTCCTCGCTCGTACACTCACCTTTTCTAGCCCGAACTTAAAAGTGGGTTTTAGAAATTTATTCCCTCTCCGTCAGGAAAAACAAGCTCCAAACGGGCCAAAGTAAATTGGCTGGGCATTTAAATAAATGATTATTTTTCCTAAGTGGCCTCTCATACGTAGCCAATGTCCATGATTTTAGCCAAAAAATAAATAGAGGGAAAGTGAGAAAAATTAGATTAAAGAGGGTTGGACAATCTACACAGAATTCTCCAAAGTTCAGGCTGGGAGAGGCCTTGGAGATCAGCTACCTCAAGGTTTCTCAAACGGTGTTCCAAAGAGCCCTAGGCGGCCCATCGGGTTGGAAGGAGGAGGAGAGCAGGTGGGGCCCCAGCCCCCCATCACCTCTCCAGCCAGCTTCACTAAGGTTCTACATGTTTTGCATGGCAGGTGACTTAAATAGAGCGTTTGGGGGTTGAAAGTGCTTGCCAATCACTGTGGCAAACCCAAGCTGCACCTTTTACCGACAAGGAGACAGGGTGAGAGGCGAATCAGCCTGCCTGGGCTCTCAGAGCAAATCGCTGTTGGGGTTAGAACTCCATTTCCAGTCTTCTGATTCAGGTACTTTGCCCTCGGTGCCTGACAGCCTCCCAGCGCCACATTGCCTGTGGTCATTTGCCAGGGGCTCTGCCCTCACCCCCTGCTCCGGGTGGCCGAAGGGTGGCATCCTCCCAGAGCCTCTGGTCACGAAGGATGGAGTGACAGTTCCAGCGGTGGGTAAAGATCCAAGCAGAACCAACCAGAGTCCTCTCTGGAGTCACGGCAGTGACACGGAGAGAGAGAAAATGTCTATCCTGAGACTGAGGGCATTAAAATCCCATGGGACGTGGGGCTGTTGGAGGCCCTGTTACGATCATGGGGAAGCGTTTGTCTGAGAAGGGACCCGAGATAGAGACAAGCACGTTAGAGAGTGAAGAAAGAGAGAGAGAGCAGATTCCTGAAGGCATCATTTGAACCCTTGGACCCAGCCGTATCCGAAGCTTGTGTGACCTCTGTGCTTCTCAGTCCTGTGAGCCAATAAGTTTTCCTCTTTTTGCTTAAATTAATTTGATTTAGTTCCTTTAAAAAAATTTTTTTTAATATTTATTTATTTTTGAGAGACAGAGACAGAGCATGAGCAGGGGAGGGATAGAGAGAGAGGCAGACACAGAATCCGAAGCAGGCTCCAGGTTCCAAGCTGTCAGCACAGAGCCGGATGTGGGGCTCGAGCCCACGAACCATAAGATCACGACCTGAGCCGAAATCTGGCACTTGACCGACAGAGCCACCCAGGGGCCCCGATTTGATTTCGTTTCTATCTCTTGTTGCAGGAAAGTGTCCTAATGTGCCCAAAAGTAAGTTTTATTTATAGAGCATTTGATGCTATTATCAAATTCTTTCCATTACCCTAAGTCACAGAGGGGAATGGGGCCATATTTCCTCATTATAGAACGGCATCACCTCCATCCTGGCCAAAAGCTGACCACAAGGACGCAAGAAACTCATGATGCCACAACATGCCAGGGAGACTTGTTTGCTCAACAGATATTCTCTGAGAGCCCTCTAAGTGCAATTCCAGCTTCTCACACCCTTGATATGAACCCCCAGTCTAGCCAGCAGGAAGGTGGAACAGGAAAAGGATGGGCTTTGGATATACTGGACTTGAGATTGTGTTTGACGTCTTGCCTTCCAGGTACCACCATCACGATAGAGGGAAGAATGCACATGTATCAGTCAAGGTCTAACCAGAAAAACAGGGAACAGCCTCACGGGTTGACAACAGAGTGAATTCATTCAGGGAATTGGTTATGTAGGTGACGGAGGAGGGGAAGCACCAAGTGAGATGGTCAGGCACCCCAGAGGTTAGTAATGTCGGAATCCGCGGCCACCTCTAGGGCTGGAAGGACAAAAGGGGAGGTGGTGACAGGGGTCACCTGATAGAAGCTGCGACCATCGCGGGCCTGTCTAGTGGGAACCACAGATAAGGAGGAGGCTCAGCTATCACAGGAAACCACGTAGGTGTAGACAGAAGACAAGTAAGGAAAGTAGGAATGCACTGGCTTCTTCTTTTTCCCACCTCCTTCAAGCAAGACGCAGAATATGCTCACCATGATGCATCGTAGGTAGAAATACACAGGGGGAGACATGATGACCGCCCTGGATTTATTTTCTGCTTTCCACAGGGTGGAAGCTGAAATGGTGTTTCAACCAAAAACCTAGGCAAGGTCGTGATTCGGAGGCTTCTTCGGGCTTTGCTGATTTGGGGAGATGGAAGGTTGTGTTCTCCTCTTCTCCCTTTACTTTCACACTGAGTGGACACTTGACACTGAATCACATCAGCCACGTGTGGAAACAAACAGTGGGTGTTGGGAGCCACTACACCTCAGAAGCAACCGACCTAGGCTTTTGTTCGTCTCCTGTTGTGGTCTAGATGGGCAGGGTCCTGGTGGTTTTCATCAAGCCAGCTGAAGGAACAAACGTTTATCTGTCAGCCCACCTTGGAAGTGCACGGTCCTGAGCCTGTTGATGTATAGTTAAGAGAAAGACAGCTCATTCATGGAAACCAGCTCCATTGACAAATTCCAAAAAAGAGGCCAAAACTTCCCGAAGCTCTTAGGTCATCTTCTCTGCCTTGTTTTGTTTCTCTGTGGAAAGTGACAAGCTAAGAAAGCCAGCAGGTCGTTGAGCGAAGTTACTCATTTATTGGGCTCTTGTTTGGTCCAGCCCCAATTGGTTACAATTTGCTTCTCAGAAGCGTCAGAGTCTGACAAGGAAACACAGCCTAATCCTTGTTGATACTGGGAGGGTCTGCAGTTCATCAAGTGGAAAATTGGGATTTAATGGGAAATGAGTCTTAGGGAGGAGGAATTGAGACATCTACTTGTGTTTTATGTGTTGTAAAGTGTTGTGTGACTTCTAACTGTTTAATTATGGTGCTATTCACTCACCAAACATTTGTTGAGTAATCTGTGTGTCTTCATAGCTTTTCCTCAGAAAACAAAACTGAGCCGGCGGGGGGGGGGGGGGGTGGGCAAAGCCATGAAGATAGTAAGGATGTTAGGATGTAACATCTTGTAAGGATGAGAGATTCCCCTTTAGTATTTGCTCTTTTCAAGAGACCACTAAAGCCTAAGCAGGTTTTGTTTTGTTTTGTTTTGTTTTGTTTTGTATTTTTTTAGAATTGTCAAGTTTTAGGTGAAGGAGAAGATGTTTTACTAATTCAGCCCTACAGGAGGATGATGTTACACAGTGGAGAAAGCTCAGACTCTGGACATAGAATCAGATTTGATTCCTGACTCTTTTACGTACCAGCTGCTTGGACATAGGGGACCCACCTTCTTTCTGAATCTCAAGTTTCTCATCGAAAGGGTGGGCATCACAATGACCACCACGTAAGAACAGAAGTAAAGAAATCACTAAATTTTTAACACTCGGTGGGGCATATAATAAGGGTTCACATGACTGTCATTCCAACGTACCCACTATCCACAGACCCACGTGTCTCTTTGTCAAAGCGAGCCCACATTATTCATCTATGCCCCAATGCCACAGCTTTCTCTTGTCTCTCTCTTAGCTCCTTTCGTTTAGGCTGGTGAAGCACACATGCGTCCTCTCTGGTAAGACCCCTAGCTCCGGACATTGTGTAATCTCTCTCCACCCATCTCCCACCCCAAAATAACCTACACCACTGCGCTGTTCTTGGTTTGTGTAACCACACCTGGTATAGTGCCCCGCACAGAGTAAATTCTCAGCAAGTCCGTGTTAAATGAGTGAACGTATGATCTGGCTAATCTGACAAATGAATTCATGGGGCCGCGTGCAAATTTGCCACCAGTCCTAAGTACCTTGTATGTATTTTAAAATGGGACCTTGGAAGCGATTGTAAATAACCCAAAGTGGGGGGTTGCTCGTGCGAGAATCATGGGGGTTCTCACATTAGAATGTGAGGAGAGCGAATGGGATAGATCCTTCTGGGGGGAGTTCCTTGGCGTATCGCTCAAATCATACCCGGGATTGCACTCTGACAGCCTCTGTGAGGCATTCACTCTTCTTTGCATTTATCATAGGAAGTATTGAGTTGGGTGGTTTGAAGGATTTTTGGATAATTACTAGGCATGGCTTTTATGCTTTTAAAAGCACTGCATAAAAATTGTTTCTAATGCCTGAGTGTCCCGCCTCTAACACAGACCTACAGGAGGACGCACACGGCTACAAATTATTTGGGAGGCAGTGGCGAAGGAGGTGCACAGTCCTCCTCGTAAAAATGAACCGTAGCCCGCGCCCATGTGACACCGTGCTCACGTGCCCAAATGTCTTAATTTGGCCGCATCCACACAAGGCTCTGAGGAGGAGAGCTACCCAACCGCAGACAGGACCCAAATAATCAGAGTTGTCCTAAGCATTCCTCCTAGAGGAAAATAAACTGTCAATTCTTCGGTATTTCCGACAATGTTGAATTTGGGAAATAATCTTTGTTGCATACAGTTTCTGAATTACGTATCATTTTCATATGTATTTTACCCCCCCACACACAAAATAGATGAGGTAAGGTTTGCTGGTTTTTCCTCCCTTGCACCCCCCCCCCCTTTTCCACCCTGCCCTGTGCTGTGCTTGGAGGGGATGAGACTGACCCTCCAGACTGCATCACCCAGGTGCCCTTGATTCTAGCTCCCAGTTGGGTCCAACCAAGGGAAAGCACCACCATGAGCTTGGAGGACAGAGGAGAGAGTCAGGGTACTTCTTCCCCTGCTGCATTTCGGAAGTGTGCTTTGTTCTGACCGTCACTGCATCTCTAAGTCTCCACCTCTGGTCCAGAAGCTTCTCTTTATAGCTCCAGTTTTCGTCAGACTCCGGGAACAGTTCTTTCCGCTTCCCCCATTAGGACTCGGCGGTAATGGCTTCTCACTGTTGGAAATTGCTACGTGCCCCAACACTCCCTGTTGGTTTCCTTAATCCTCCTCGTACCTGTGTAAAGACTCTAGTAATTAATTGTCTTCAAAATCCAAGCTGAGTGCACCTTTTGTTTCTCGTCGGGACCCCACGTCATGCAGGTAATTGTGACATGACAGTAAAATTCCCAGGGTGGCTTACGGAAGAACACCCAACTTCTAATATAGAGGAGCCAGGAACTGGCCTCAAAACTTGAAACTCGACACCCTCATCCAGTCACCTCAGGGAGGATAGAAAATGTCTTAGAATAACAATGCCCTCTTGTGTCCTTAGCTGTTTCTTAGAAAGTACCTCAACCTCACAGTGTTGTACCAAGACCACATTTATAAAAATTCATCCATTCATTCAACATTCAATATACATGTATTCATTGCCTACTTTGGGGAAGAACTTGGCAATTTGAGACAAGTGAGACATGGTTCCTGTCTTTGAGGAAATGTGTCACTCTGGCAGGCGAAAATAGACGAAATCAATGAATCCTTGAACTGATTCTTGAGGAACAATGGGTGCGTTCACCAAACGGAAGTCAGAGACAGAATTCTGTGCAGAAGGAGCAATTTCACAATGGTTGGAAAAGGAGAGAGAAGTAACCCAATTGTTCAGGGAACTTCAAAATGCCTATTCTACCTACAATGTTAAAGGAAAGGGGACAAGACCAAAGGGTTGGCTCGCAAGAGTTGAGAAGGGGCTAGAGCATAGAGGGCCTTGGGTTCCCTGCCTGGGAGCTCACGGTTCATGTTTAGGGTGGTGTACCCCTGAGGACTTTAAAATGGGGAAGTGGCACGATTAGATTAATAACACTCTAGAGTAATCTGATGTCATCATAAATGCTAGATTAGAGGGAGCCATAACTAGAGACTCGCAGATCAATGAGATACTGCAAGAGTATTGCGTTTATGTAGACTTGAGAAGGCTGCAGGAGGCTGGTAGCTGAGTGGGTGGGAAAGGGAACAAATCCAAGAGGTGGCACATGTATCAGGGTGTCATTTGAATGGGAAAATCTTAATAGAAAGGATTATTATCTAGGGGTGCCAGGCTGGCTCAGCTGGGAGAGCATGTGACTCTTGAACTTGGGGGTGTGAGTTCAAGCCACATATTGGAGGTAAAGTTAAAAATAGTGAAAAAAAGAAAAAATAAAGCGGGGGGAGCACCTGGGTGGCTCAGTTGGTTGAGCGTCCGACACTTGATTTCGATTCAGGTCATGACCCCAGGGTCGTGGGATCAGGCCCCATGTTGGGCTCCATGCTGAGCAGGGAGGCTGCTTAGGATTCTCTGTCTCCCTGTGCCCCTCTCCCTGACTTGCATTTTGTCTGTCTAAAATAATAAAGTATAGAGCACCCTTTACTAATAAGTAAAGTTAGCTAATAAAAAATTATTGTTATCTATAAAAAGAGATGGAGGTAATGGGGAATTGGCTAGTAAGAAGTAAGGAGACCTGGAAAGAATAGAGGAATAGCAGATATAAGCAACAGCCACATCCCTAGGGCTGAGGTCAAATGCCTGAGAAAGGGAAAAACAGATCTGATTAACAAATCAAAATTGCAATTTAAAAAAGTTAACAAAATAGACCACTAGCTAAGTGGATCAAGAAAAGAAAGAGTAAGGAATGCCTGGGTGGCTCAGTCTGTTGAGCGTCCGACTTCGGCTCAGGTCATGATCTCACGATCTGTGAGTTGGAGCCGCGTGTCAGGCTCTGTGCTGACAGCTCGGAGCCTGGAGCCTGCTTCAGATTCTGGGTCTCCCTCTCTCTTCTGCCCCTCCCCAGCTTGTGTGCCCACCTGCTTGCTCTCAAAAAATAAATAAACATTAACAACAACAACAACAACAACAAAGAAAGAAAAAGCACAAACATACAAATTAAAATGATGGGGGAAGCAGAAAAAATTAAAAACAATGATAAGAAACTGCAGATCTCTATGCAATTCAATTTGGAAACCTAGATGAAGTGGATAATTTCTAAGAAAATCCAGAATATTCAAATTCGATGCCATTGGAATTTGAAAGTTCAAACATACTCATTTCTATGGAAGAAACAGTGTTTATAAGAAACTAACCCACACCAAAAAATGTTGCCATGCTTAGCTGGATTCGTAAGTGATTTCTACCAAATCTTCAAGATGAGATTGTCCCAATGTTCTATAAATTTTCAGGAACACTGAAAACATAGAAGCAATTCCTGATGCCTTTTTTGAAGCAAGTACATCGTTATACATAAACTAGATAAAGACGATACAAAGAAAGAAAACTAGAGACCAGTATCACTCATAAATATTAATGCAGAAATTCTAAACAAAAAAAAAATCCCAATCTAGAGGAGATGGAAGAAAATTTATTGAATTCAATCTTTATAGGGGAATGAGAAAAATTAAAGGAATAAACAAACACATTATTAAAAACATAATCCAATACTACGTTAAATAAAATGATGTCATATGACCAAGGCGGATATATTCAAGGGATGCACTATTTCCGTTGATGCTGAGAAGGCCTGTGGCTAAATGCATCACCCATTCATGATGAAAAAACTCATGGAAATAGGAAATGAGGGCTGCCTTCTCAATATGATAAAATATATATACCTTAGTCCTAAAGCTAATATTCTTTTTAAAGAGGGAATATTGGAGGTATTTTGACTAAGATTGGAAAAGAGGCAAGAATCAAACATCACACTAAATGTGTTAGCTAATGCAATTAGACAAGAGACACCAATCAGAGGCCTAAGGATGGGAAAAGAAGTAAAATTACGTCTATTTGAAGACAACGGGATAGTTTTCTTTGAAAAATGCAGAGAATCAATGATAAAGCCAACTCAAACAATAAAAGAATTCATTGAAGTAGCAGGGTATAAAGATTAAATGCTTAGGGGCACCTGGCTGGTTCAGACAATAGAGCATGTGACTCTTGGTCTGGGGTCGTGAATTCATGCCCCACATTGGGCATAGAGCTTACTTTAAAAATGAATGAATGAATGAATGAATGAAGGCAGGCAAACTGCTTTAAAGAAAAAAAGAAAGATAAAATGCTCAGCAGTACATTTAACCAGAAATGGGCAAAACCTATACAATGACAACTTTGAAACAGTCTCGAAAGACACAAAAGCAGATTTGAACAACTAGAAATCTATTTCCTGTTCTTGGCTAGGATGATACCATTCGAAAGATATCAGTTTCCCCTAAGTTTATAAATTCAGTGCAACTCCAACAAAACATACCAAGAAGCTCTTTTTAAGTTGATACTGAAGTTCATATAGAAAAACAGACACGTGAGAATCACTGGGGACCGCTGAAGAAGAACGCCTACGAGGGAGGACTAGAACTATGAGACATTAACTTGTAATGTAAGGCTCCTCTAATGACAATAGTGCGGTATGACACGGGATAGACAAACACTATAGACCAGTGGGACAGAATAGAAAGCTCAGAGTTGGGCCCAAATACATACGGAATCTCGCTGTACTATGTTTGAAACTCTTCTGTAAGCCTAAAGATAGTTCAAAAAACAAAATTAAAACCATACGAACACCATTAGTCATTAGGTAAATGCAAATCAAACCCACAATGAGATATCACTTCCCACTAGGACGGCAGCAATCAAAAAGAAAATAGCAAATGTTGGGGAGAATGGGAAGTAATTGGAATTCTCACACACTACCAGTGGGAAAACTGCCGTGGAAAACAGTTTGGCATTTCCTCAGAAAAGTTAAACGTAGAATTACTATATGACCTAGCAGTTCCGCTCCTAGGTATATGCCTAAGAAAATTGAAAACAAACGTTCACACAAATACTTGAACATGAATGTTCATAGCAGCTTTACTCATACTAGCCCAAAAGTGGGCACAACCCAAATGTCCATCAACTGCATAAACAAAAATGTAGACCAAAAACATGTGGTGTATCCATACAATGAAATATTCAGCCACATTCTTTTTTAAAAAAATGAGGTGCCTGTTACATGCTACAGCATGGATGAAACTTGAAAACATGCTAAATGAAGGAAGCCGAGGGGAGTCTAGGTGGCTCAGTTGGGCATCCAACCATGATCTCACTGTTGGCGAGTTTGAGCCCTGCATCGATTGAGCTTTGTGAAGCCAACATGGAGCGTGAAACCTGCTTCGGATTCTGTGTCTCCCTCTCTCTCTCTGTCCCTCCCCTGCTCGTACTCTGTCTCTCTCAGAAAATAAATAAACATTAAAAGAAGAAGAGGAGGAGGAGGAGGAGGAAGAAGAAGAAGAAGAAGAAGACGACAACGACGACGTCAGACACAAGCAGGGTGCCATATTGTGTGAATAGGCAAATCTAGAGAGACAGAAAGTAGACTAGTGGCGGTCAGGGCATGGAGGAATGGGGGGCAGTTGGGATTGCGAACGGTCTCAGGGGTTCTTTTGGGGGTCATGGACATGTCACGGAATTACATAATAATGGTTGCACAGCATTGTGAATATACTGAAAAACCATAGAATGGTACGACTTTAAAATGGTAAATTTCATGTTATGTCCATTTTATCTCAGTAAAAAAGGTTGCATTGAAAACCTCCGTACACTGGAACTAAAACTGGAAAGAAAAAAAAAAAAGGCACCTCCAGACACACTAGAAACATGATGACAAAAAGCAAAGAAAAACTCTGGAAAGGGGCAAGTTCTACTGGCACAGAGCAGGCACTGTGGGCTGGACCTGGAAAAGAAAGGCGATTATAAGCTGACCCAAGACCCAGTCCACCCATTGGCTCTTCAGCTTCCTTGGTGCTGTACTCCCATGCATTCTGAAAACAGAAAGTTCTACGCAAATCTGAATGATTTCACAGGATCAGCTTGCCTTCTTATCTCTTTTCCCCTCTTTTCTCCCTGAAAACGACTCCATTTGAATTCCACGTTCTTTGGGGATCCCAAAGGTGGCTTTCCACTACTGCCACCACGGAAGAGGAAAGGAATGGGGATTATATGGGGCTTTTCTATCTTTAGTGAAGCCAGAGTCAAATAGAAGCGTGAAAGCAAATGAAATAGGTAGTATGGGTGAGAGAGCCTGAGAAATCCTTGAATTTCTTCTATATTTAACTTTCCTGGGCTTCAACTCTCCTGGGCTCTGAGTAAAAAGGGAAAATAGGAATGAGAAGGCTGCTTATTTCTCTCATTTTCGTTTTGTGTTTTGTTTGTTATTTTTTCTTATTTCTCCTATCTATGGACTAAGCCTTCTTCGGCAAAGCCAGACTGTGGAGGAGTGGCAGAGAACCCAGAGCAGTGGTTTTAGATGGAAATTTCTAGAATGTGGTGTTACATATAATTTTTTCCTACACGTTGACTGGCTTGAAGATTGTTACTTTGGAAACATTGGTCCTTTAAATCTTTATTGTCATGTTTGGTGTTGCCATTTCTCTGAGAAGCCCGTTGGTATACGGGCCTGAGTGACTCCTTCACACTGTGAGTGATGCTTTATGCCAGAGCACATAGTGAGGGCTGTTGTCTCACTCCACATGAAGCCCCTTAAAAGATTGTATTCATCTCAGGATATATCAAGTTGTGAGTGTTCTCAGAAGAGAGGGTCCCTTTTTCTTGTGGCGGGGTACCAAAACAGATGACTGTGGCACACGGTGCTCCCCCCCAAACTGCCAGTGAAACAGCCATCTTGTCTCCATTCCACGGACAACATTCTAGGCCTTGCAAAATGCGGACGCGCCGACAATCTTCATTCAGCATTGGCTTCAGCTGTGAAGGCATTTAGCCATTTCACACAATAACAACCACCTAGGGGTGCTCTCTTTCCAAACGGGTAAATTCAAGTGATTTGGTTTTTCGTTAGCCCTTCTATGGTTAAGGGAATGCAATCTATTTGAATATCTTGAGGTGAATTTTTCAACTGTAGTTTTGTGTGGACAGGAATTGGGTGAGTGGAAGAATGAGGAATTATAAGCATTCAATTTCTATTTGACCAGTATCTTTAATTAACTGGAACTTCTTTTCTCTCTCTCTCTCTTTTTCCTCTTCTTTCTTTCTTTCTTTCTTTCTTTCTTTCTTTCTTTCTTTCTTTCTTTCTTTCTTTCTTTCTCTCTCTTCCTTCCTTCCTTCCTTCCTTTTCTTTCTTCTTTCTTCTTTCTTTCTTTCTTTCTTTCTTTCTCATTCTCTCTCTCTCTCTCTCTCTCTCCTTCCCTCCCTTCCTTCCTTAGGCAGTGATACTTTAAGAACTCATGTTCAGGATGTTAAAACAATTTCCAGGTCATTTCTTTAAATTGATTTGCCTTCTAAGTCTCTACTTCTGTGGAAATGGAACTGACGGTCAAAAAGATAACACTAAGTAACTAGGAAATCTCCAGTTACGAAAAGAATTAACTGTGGTACTTCTGTGCTGAATATCAAGCCATGAAAGAGGAATAAAGCATGTATAAAGACTTTTCAGGGAATGTTCGCAAAATTTTAAATGCGAAGTTTAATTAATTACATGATTCACTGGGCCACCTGGCTGGCTCAGTCGATGGAGCCTGCAACTCTTGATCTTGGGGTTGTGAGTTCAAGCCTCACGTTGGGTATAGACAGTACTTAGAAACCAGCCAACAAATCAATAAATAAAATACAGCAGTTAAAAAAAAATCACATAGTTCAGTTGATCTGGGCCATAAACTTCCTGCGTAATTGAAGACTTTATGAGAATTCATATCGAAAGTTGCATATATACATGCCCTGTTGAAAAATTCTAGAAGTATTTGTTTGACTATAACATGCTTACCTTAAAAATGTGGCATATAAGTGACTTTTTTTTCCCCCCGGTGAAAACACTTCCTCAAAGACCGTATTCTGTTTCCATCTGGAAGCATTATTTGGCCCTTGCTTTGTTTAAGAGAATCTCGCCCTGGCGTCCCTGAATATGCCACCGTTTGACTTCCACTGGCCCAGATCCATGGATTAGGGGGCCCCTCTGGGGAGCGAGTGGGGCAAGTGGGGGCATGAGGGACACAGGGCGTGCAATATCCAATTCCCACCACCAAGCCCCTGGCACAGACTTTGTCTCACCGGCTTTGTGATTAATCATGCCCCTTCACCTACTCTTTATTTACATTTGACAGGGTCCCACTGAACAGAAAATAGCCAACGTCGTGCAAGAAGCAAACTTGGCAGAGTCCTTCAATTAGAAGGTAATGATTAAATTCATTTGGTATTCTTTGCGCCATAATGACATTATTTATAAGGAATTCTTTCGGCGGTAATGTGACTGCCTTTTACACTTCCAGCAACATTTCTCATCCATTATCACTAAATAATCTTGAGTTCTTGCAAATCCCTTAGCAAAGGCTTCTTATAAAAGAACTTAAAAAGGAATAAATCCTCTGAGATATTACAGGATTCTCGCTGTGTGCCTCCCACAGACTTGCATGGGAATCGCTCAGCTTAAACCCCATATATTGCTTTGAAGATCCAATCCGTGTTCCTGTAATTCAGGCGTGTAAAAAAAAAAAAAAAAAAAGAAAGAAAAGAAATAAAAGAAAAGAAAAGAGAGAAAGAAAGACAGCCATAAATATTTGTAACGGAGCTAACGTCTGCATTGGTTTGCAATATTTTTGGTAAGGTAAAGGGGGAGAGAGTGAAAAGTCTGATGGTTATTTGCAGCCCTTTTTCGGTCGTGGCGGGGGGCGCATTTCAGTCCGTCTCTTAGGTGCAAGGAATTAGAATTCATTTTGGAGAACGCGGATGGGGAAAAATTGGAGGGCTGGGGTGGACATGGAAGTAATAAGATGAGGAATCAAATACTTTTTCGACCCCCACCTTTTCTTATCGAGAAGCCACTTATATATTTGCCCATAGGAGCCTCTGCAGTGTAGCCTTCCCCCCTCAAAGGGCACGTATGAGCGAACACCTGCCTCCCGCAGCTTTCCGCTGCTCTCGGCAGCTGCCAGAGATTTTCCCTTCCCAAGGTATGGCCTTGCAGCTGACAGATGAGTTACTTCCAGGACCGCAGAGTTCCTATTTTTAATCAGACTTGCAGGAAATGGTGGGGCATCTCTGTTGTATTTACTTGGCTTCAAAATGTTTCCTGCACGAACTTCTTTTTTTTTTTTTTTTCCAGCAGAGAAAATAAATTATAGGAGACGTTATCTGCGGACATCAAACACTTTCTCTGCTGGGCGGTGGGCCCCTCTTTTTATTGTCCGTGACACGGGCCTCGGGTATTTAAAGTCCTGGGTCTTACACCATCATTTTCTACATGTACATGTTTTTCTTTACTTCAGGAGTCACATAAATAGTCTAATAAGTGGAATTCTCACGAGTGTATGTTGGATAGTAGCAAAGAGCCTTCTGTTCCAGCACTGTTGTGGTCAGAAAAGAATAAGGTCGTCTCTTCACTCCACCATGCTGAGTAAATTTCTCACAGTACCAAGCCACCAAATGAAGGGTCAAGGTCAAGATTTTTAATTACTGTATTTTATCAGATCTAGAAGGCTTCTGGGAGAGAAAAAGAAACCCGCCAATTAACTCCGACACCCATGAATCGAATGACTGATTTCAGAGATGTTTCAGTGTACCGAAAGCATGTGTCTTCAAATTGATGAGAAATAGTCATTAGTCCCCCCAAAATTATTTTTTCTGAGCATTTTGTCTGCCAACCTCTGGATACTACAGCTGAGGTATGGAACATGGCTCTGGGGTCAGGGAACTTAGGGTTCCTTTGAGGGAGATAAAAATATTGACTGTGGAACCACAAGACGGACAAGACAGAGAGCCTCCTGAACATAGTAGATGGGGCTAAAGTCCGTGAAGAGGGGAGTGGGGAGAAAATCCCACAGGAATGATTTAGAGGACCAACAAAAGCCGAGTCTTAAGCATAGTCCCTTGCATAGAGCCGGCCATTCTAGGGAAAGACAAAGGTTTTGACAACTGCAGAAATGGTAGACAATGATGTAGGAGGTCAGGCTATAGGAATCCAACTGCCTGGATTCAAGACCAGCTGAGCCACTTACTGACTGTATGGCTTTGGGCAATTTATCTTAACCCTCTCCTGTTTCAGTTGAAGAGAATTAAATTTGTTTACTGAGATTAGCACATTGCTTGACACACAATAGACAATCTGTAGGAAGTAACTCAGAACAATAGCGATGATGTATAAAGGGCTGAGTTGGCTGGACCAAGAAGACAGAGGTAAAGAGCCTAGAGGAGGGGGTGGCTTTAGGATAATACAGGGGTGGGGGGTGAAATTGCACTGGTCTCTTTACTACTACTCCTTAAACACAGCAGCATAGCGAAGTACCAGGGCCTTTGCACGCCTAGTTCCCTTTCCCTAAGTTGCCATCTGACTTGTTCCTTTGTATTTCCTGTTGGCTCCTGCTAAAATGTAATCTGATCAGAGAGCTCTTCTCTGACTACCCTACACAGAATGTTACCATCAAGTCTGCCCTGTCGCTCTCATCTCCCTTACTGTACGTTTTTTAAAAAGCTCTTCCAACTGCCTATTATTTTATATGTATATTTATTTGGTTAAGGGTGTGGGGGCAGGATTGGGTAGTGTGTGTGTGTGTGTGTCTATGTGTGTATGAGTGTGAGTGGGAATGTGTATGTGTATTATCATTCTCTGGCAACTAGAATGGAAATTGTAAGAGAACAGGACTCAGATAAAAATAATAGGAAAGAACAAATCCTTAAGGCTAGAAGACTTGGAGACAACTGCATTGAAGCTGATTAGAATATACCACCCCAAGATATATCACTTTTGCATAAGGATTATTTTCAGCTGAAGGCAGTTAAGAAGCAAACACAGGAAGAATTCTCTGCCCTCCTCCTACCTGTCAAAGAGTAGGAAACAACTTTCCTGGTGAAGGTGTGCGGTGTCCCCTCTCCTGTACTGGGATAAAAACAACCCTCATCGCTGGGGACAGAAAGTCCACCCTGCGATGGGTCGGCACAAACAAACCTTATTTAAAAAAAACCCTTATCTTCCCTTATTTTTCTCTGTATATTTACCTTCCCCAAATTTACCACCCATAGAAACCCAAATCCATTTTCCTTTGTCTTGTCACTTATCCGAAATTTAGCACCCTTTGTTAAAATGGTATATAAGCTCCCAAGAAGCTGAACTGTTCTTTCAGGTTGTCATTTCTTTTCTGTGAGGTTCCCTAGCATAACATAGAATATGACCTTTTTCTATGAATCTCTTGTCAGTTTAATTGACACACCCCAGCAACTGACCTAAGAGGGTAGAGGAAAAGTTTTTCCCTTTCCTACAACATAGATAACATCCATCGATTCCGCTGCCCAGGATACATAGTCTACAATTAATTGTATAGTCTAACAATTTAACAACTACAACAACAATAACAAAACCGTAGATCCCCCTTCAAGGCAGGGACTATGCCAGTTTTCTATAACCTCCGTGCCTGTTCGCATCCTATTCTGTGAGTGAAGGAAGAAGCATCTTTCTGGATAGGGATGCCTCCTTTGGAGAATGATACATTCTCCGGGCCCATTAATCAAAATCAGTGACACAGAGAGCTTGGGATCACTCATTGTGGTAGGCTGAATAATGGCCCCATGAGACATCCCGGTCCTAATCTCTGGGACCTGTGAATGTTACCTCCTATGACAAAAGGGACTGTGCAGATGTGAGCAAATATAGGATTTTAAAAGGAGATTATCCTGGATTATCTGGAATAGGCCTTAAATGTAATCACAAGTGTCCTTAGAGGTGGGAGGCAGAGGGAGATTTAACTCCTGCAGAAGCAACCAATATAATGATGGCGGCAAGATACTGCTGTGCTGGCTTTGGAGATGGGGGAAGAGGCCGACTGCTAAGAGATGCAAATACAGCGCTAGAGAAAGGAAGGAAGGTAAAGGCATGGACTCTCCCCTAGAGCCTCCAGAGGAGTGTGTGGCCCTTGACTTTAGCCCAGTGAAACTGATTTCAGACTTCTGGTGTCCAGAACTATAGTGAATAACTGTGCGTTGCTTTAAGCCACAAGACTGGTGGTAATTTGTTACAGCAGCGATAGGAGACTAATACACTCCCGTGGTGTCTTTGTGATGCTTCGCAGACATCAGGGTCCCCCTGCTGTTTGTTCAGGGCAATTGCAGTTGAGAACAACAGATCTAGCAGAATCTCAGGAGGTCTCTAATTGTGTTTAGGCTCAGGATGGAATTTCTTTTACACTTGACTCCATCAAAATGTTAAGTCACTGGCTGTAAATGCCAGTTCTCATTGCTTTTCGGCTCAGCCTCCTTGAGGAGGACCAAAGGCGGTGTAGAAACCGATGAGAATTCTCTGAGTACCTACCATGCGCCTGTATTTGAGGCATGAAGGAGCTTTTGACCATTTGATCTAACTTTTATCACACTGGTAAAGGAATTGGGATATGAAAGAACTCATATGAAAAATAAAGAAATAAAACTTTGAAAACCAAATAACCTACATGTAAAAGGTATTTTTATTGCCTAACACTGTGTTGGGCCCATGTACAGTTTCAATAAATATGGTATTTAAATGACATAGTCCTTGTTTTTAAAAAGTTTACAGCCTAGGGGGAAATATTTGTATAGGAAAGACAAATAGATTTTCTAGATAATAAAATGTATTATAAAACTCTATTAAAACAATATGATCCAGTGTAGGAATGGACAGAAAGAAATCTAGAATGTCATAAAACTCTAAGAATAGAATAAGAGTTTACTTTGTAATATAGGGAGCATTTCAAATAGTGGAGAAAGAATAGATGATTAAATAAATAACGATGATAAAATCAGCTAACATTTTGGGGGGAAAAGGCTTTTTTTTTCCCTACCACACACCGTATACCAAAAGGAAGCCGGATTATAAATGGAAAAACACAGGGCATAATAAACTCATGGGAAAAAGTACAGGTTAATATTACCTTTCTTTTCATGTGCAAAGACATTTTTAAAAACGTTACATAAAAAGAAATGGCATACATTTAAAACTTTTAAGTTCGGGGGTGCCTGGGTGACTCAGCCTGTTAAGTGTCCAACTTTGGCTCAGGTAATGATCTTGCAGTTTGTGAGTTCGAGCCCCATACTGAGATCTGTGCTGACAGTGTGGGGCCTGCTTAGGATTCTCTCTCTCTCCATCTCTCATTCTGCCCCTCCCCCACTTATACACATGCACGCTCGCTCGCTCTCTCTCTCTCAAAATAAATGAATAAACTTTAATAGGAAAAAAAAAAAACCTTCATCGTTCCAAAGGTAACGAATCTGAGAAACAATTAGGGAATGTGAAAATACATAGCTTCAAGAGATTCATTGTAATGTATACTCTGTGTGTGTGTACGTATGTGTGTGTAAAAGTCTGGAAAGAAAATATTAGATTAACGGTATATTATACTAACTATAATTAACAGTATATGAAGAGTAGTTATATTCTGTTAGTAGAATTACAGTGGAGTTTGTATATCTGTCTATTCTCTCTATAGAGATAGATAGATAGATAGATAGATGATAGAGAGATAGATGATAGATAGATAGATACATACATACATACATATGTAGATTAGATAGATAATTTACTTGTTTATCTGATAATTTAACTCCTAGTAACCACTCAACTCTCTCGTTCAATTTTCAGAGTAACAAACACATCTATTAACATGGATCAAGGTTATATGGTTTAGTATCAAAACGAGTGCAGTGAACCCTGAAGGAGAGCAGAAACACTTTGGACTTCCCCGCCCCTTCCCCCGTTTATTGTGAGGGATTTCATTATTATTTTAAAGGCAGCATACTTTGAATGACTATACGTCTGCAGACAGATTATCCCTTCCTTCCTTCCTTCCTTTAGTCTACAAAATAGATGTCAAACGGTCTTGTGTTTAATGTTAGTAAATGTTACTTTGAGTGATCTAAAGGATTTTCGATGCTGACTTTAGAAACAATCCCTGTATAAATGCACCTCCACCGGGCAGGTGAGTTTTCTTTTATTTTTATAGAATTGATTGTAATAAGGAAACAAACCTACATTGCTTTTCTTTTGCTCTCGTTTACGACGTCAGGAGCGCCTAACCCATTTTAAGTTACGGGAGGGGATGGCGTTCCTTGTAAACTGGCCTTCAGATATTCCCTGGAGGGGCATGAGGATGAGGAGAGGAGAGGAACAATAGCTTTCCACTTGCTCCTGATTCTCTCTGGAGATTTATTGATGGTGCAAGCGTCTGCTTCTCTGCTCTGAATGTGAGGTCGGAATTGGGGAATGCAGGGTTGGGGACAGAAGGAGGAAGCGAGAAAGTCACCAGACACGTTCCCATAATTCCAGGAGCTGATTGTGGGAAGGTAGCCAAAAAAAATTTGAACAAATACAAAAGATAGGAGGCTAGCCAACCTGGAGAAGGGGCAGCTAGAGGGACAGTGCTCAAAAGCCAAGAAGAACCTAGTGTCTAGTGTTCCTTTGGCAACTGTTTGGACCCAAAGGGTGAAAATCTTTGATTGCCAGAATAGGTGCCCATGGCCGTGAATCCCGTAGTGAGTGCAAGAGGGAAGTTGGTCCCCACTGGGCTCACTAGTTGCCTGAACATCAGAGGTTATGCCCGCGTGTGTCCATAAGCCTAGGCTTGGTCTTTGTCACGCTCCTGCGTATGTGTCCTTATGGTGTCACGAGAAATTGTGCCTGGGGGTGGGGGGTGAGGGTGAGAGAGAACTGGATCCCTACGGTGAGAGTGATGAGGGCACCAAACTGAATAGTGGAAACATCTGGGCTGGGGTATTTTTTTTTTTGTAGCATATTTTATTTTATTTCATTTATTTATTTTTTTAAATATACTTTACTGTCACATTGGTTTCCATACAACACCCAGTGCTCATCCCAACAAGTGCCCTTCTCCCTGCCTATCACCCACTTTCCCCTCTCCTCCACCCACCCCCCCATCTACCCTTAATTTGTTCTCAGTCCTTAAGACTCTCTTATGGTTTGCCTCCCTCCCTCTCTAACTTTTTTCCTTCCCCTCCCCCATGGTTTTCTGTTATGTTTCTCAAGATCCACATATGAGTGAAAACGTATGGTATCTGTCTCTCTCTGACTGACTTATTTCACTTAGCATAATACCCTCCAGTTCCATCCATGTTGCTACAAATGGCCAGATTTCATTCTTTCTCATTACCAAGTAGTATTCCATTGTATATAGAAACCACATCTTCTTTATCCATTTGTCAGTTGATGGACATTTAGGCTCTTTCCGTAATTTGGCTATTGTTGAAAGCGCTGCTATGAAGATTGGGGTACAAGTGCCCCTATGCATCAGCCCTCCTGTATCCCTTGGGTAGATTCCTAGCAGTGCTATTGCTGGGTTGTAAGGTAGTTCTATTTTTAATTTTTTGGGGAACCTTCATAGTGTTTTCCAGAGCGGCTGCACCAGTTTGCATTCCCACCAGCAGTGCAAGAGGGTTCCCGTTTCTCCACATCCTCGCCGACATCTATAGTCTCCCGATTTGTTCATTTTAGCCACTCTGATTCGCGTGAGGTGATATCTCAGTGTGGTTTTGATTTGTATTTCCCTGATGAGGAGTGATGTTGAGCATCTTTTCATGTGTCCATTGGCCATCTGGATGTCTTCTTTAGAAAAGTGTCTATTCATGTCTTCTGCCCGTTTCTTCACTGGATTATTTGTTTTTCGGGTGTGGAGTTTGGTGAGTTCTTTATAGATTTTATATACTGTGGGCTGGGGTATGTTTAACAACACCCAGCCATAAGCATTTTCCAACTTGCCTGAAAATTAAATACAAAAAACCTTAAGCAGTGGAATAAAAATCACAGAGTGAAATATCTGTAGACTCAATTATACATACCTACAACAACCACAACAGAACAAGCTATCCTTCCCCAAACAATAAAAATGAGATTAAAAGGCAGACAGTACAGTTGGGGGGAGATGGAACGTTTACAACAACTGTACCTCCCTTCCCCCCCCAGATGGCATCAGTGCCTGCTGGACCCAAAGTGACCACAACCATGTGGGCATGGGACTTCATTTTGTTTAGGGGAATTGCTGGAGGGGTTGAGGATTAGCCTGAATTTTATGAATGCACGAATCCAGGGGCTTTGATAGCTGGGAGCGACTGACAGTTGAGACCATTCCAGTGGAAGACTGGCCAGGACAGAGTCTGGGGGAGCCCTGATCTTACTGGACTGCAAATGAGAACCCACTGGCTGATGCAGAGCAGAGCGAGAAATTGAGGAGGGGGAACATGGTAGTTTGATTGACTTGTTACTAACGTGAACTAGATCGGAGACGTCATTTCTGAAACTCTTTGCGAAGTTGATAATGGGATGAGTTAATATATTCACATTTGGGACTGCTTCAGTTTTTATTTAGGCATATTTTGAAACATCCGGTGAGATACTTAACAAAGCAAATGAACAAAATTTGAAATAGGAAAGAGTAAATACTGTGGAAGGTAAGTGTATCACAGAATTATGCAGTTATCTGAGTAGTCGGGTAATGAGTGATTTCTTAGTCTCATACGTGCTTTTTTCTTTTTCTACATTTTTCTAATCAGTCAGTGTGCACACATTTTTTTTTATAACACAAGCAAACAAATCAAAAAACATTTAAAATGCAACCAACCCACAGCACTGAAATGCATCTATATTCTTCCCCTAATAACACTTGTCATCATTTAAGGACTATTACACTAGTCTGCCTAAACCGTACCTATCTGTTCAGTGAAGGATGTCGTTTATTGGAAAATTGTTGTATCTGTGCTGTGATACAATCTGAAAAGCCTAAGCCTCATACACGGCCACCCTTTTCCATTCTCCCACATCACATTCCTTTGAAACAGGGTAATGACCTTGCCATGGTGTTAATTCTTTCATGTTGCCAGATCTTGCTGAATCTACCCAAGCCAGGAGAACTATGTGAGTAAAGAGGAGACGAATAAAAAGTGAAACAGTTTAAAAGACTTAAAAAAAAAATCACAAACAAGTCTCGATCTCTTTTGAGGGCCACTGAATCGATACTCCTATTTTCCTTTCCATAGAAGGAGGGGGAAGAGAGGATTCCGGTCTCCTACCACCGGGAGGATGGTGACCTGTGCCTGTCCTGAGGCTGTGGCCGTGGGAAATCTGTTTCTTTCTGCCTGGCTTCCGGGAAGTGCATTTATGCCAGATAACTATAGCATAACAAAGGTTTACCCTACAAGCTGGTCAATAACTTACACCACAGAATTTGTGGAATTTTGTTGTTCCTTGAGTTTCTCGTTGAAAGGGGGAATAAAGCCAGCAGAAGCCCCACGCGCATCTTGAAATGACCGTTACAAGCAGGTCTCAACTTTCAAAAACAACCACCGCCATGATCGTGTGCATTATAGGGCAACGTGTCCTGTGGTTGGGTCTGTGGTAGGACTGCCAAAAGTCACCGGCCTGTGGCTTCATTGTTCTCTGCTTAAGGGGAACAGAAAGGATGCGATGGGTGTGTGTGTGTGTGTTTTAATTTTCTTGCTTGGTTTCACAGTTGTTTTCCAGTCAGCGTGTTCCTCCAACTTGGCCACAACCCACCCTTGTTTCTAGAAATGGGGTTAGCGCTGTCAAGGGTTTACCATAAAATACCACGCAGCACGTCGTTGGTCGGGCCCTTCTGGGTTGTTGTTAGAAATAGAGTCATGCATGTTCTATGCAGAGCTTTCAGATTTTCAGAGTGATTTTAGGGCTTCTGTCTCGCTAAGATGAGATAATGGGGACACAAACCATTACACCCCCTCCCCCAGCCCCTATTTAACAGGTGAAAAAAGAAGTTCTGGAACTTCTACAGGATATTATTGGTTTGGGGACCTTCTGGCGTTCCAATCCCTTTTCCTTTAATACTCTAGTGTAGGGGCGGGGCCCACACTGTAACCCACATCTTCCCTGTCCCTGCCCTGGCACCTCACCAGGCACGTGGCAGAGGAGACCCAATAGGACGCTCTGTTCTGGGACTTTGTATCTTGACTGTGACCCAGAGACAAGGAGACGAGAGAGATCTGGCTAATCCTGTTCATCCCTAATTCCTGTTGTCCCATTCTCTTTCTCTCTCCTTCTCCCTGGGTTTCTTTCATTTACCTTTTTTTTTTTTTTAATTATTTATTATGAAATTTAATTGGTGTGCAGGGCAGTGCTATATTCAAAGTTGAACCGAGTGTTTTTATTCATTTTATTGTTTAAGTTTATTTATTTTTGAGAGAGAAAGCAAGCATGAGTGGGGGAGGGGCAGAGAGAGAGAGGGAGAGAGAGAGAATCCCAAGCAGGCTCCCCGCTGTCAGCGCGGAGGCCACTGTGGGGCTCGAACCCACAAACTGTGAGATCATGACCTGAGCTGAGTCAAATGCTCCATCGACTGAGCCACCCAGGCGCGCCTAGCCAAGCGTTTTTTAAATGAACACATACAACCACCATCCAAGTCAAGACGTAGCCCTTTGCCAGCTACTCAGGAGTTCCTGGTATACTCCTTCCCGACTGCAGTTCTCTCCTTCCTCAGGGTAACCATTTGCCTGACGTCGAAAGCAATTACTCTCTTGCTCATCTTTTAGTTTATCACCCAAAGATGAACAGTACAGGTTAGTTTTGCCGGGTTTTGAATTTGACCTAAATGAAATCCCACAGTATGGATTTATTTGTAACTGGCTCCTTTCGCTCAGCATTTCACCCGTGTGGTTGGGTGAGACGGGGGGTCATGTATTTTTGTTGCAATGTCGCAGTTCGTTGCGCAGTTCATTTGTGGAACTGCCGAAGGCTGTCGGCGACGTTTGGGTTATCACAAACCGTGCAGCCCTGAACAGTCTTGCGTATTTTATCCCGATGCCCGTGAGCACGGATATGTGTATGGTATCAGTGGCCGACGGTGAAACAGAAGGATCCTAAAGTGTATTCGTCTTCATCCGTACTGCGTGATGCCAAAGAATCTTCCAGAATGGTGGTTCCAACCCTACTACCTCCAGTAGCGAATGATGTTCCCATCACGGTTGTCCTCACCAGCGCTTGGGCGCATCAGGTTTTTAAAAAGGAACTTATCAAATGATTTTCACCGTTAGGGCTTCAATAAAAGAGAGCCGGGATATTTTCCTCAAAGTCTCCCGAGGGGCCGGGTAGTCGAGCGGTAGGAGTGCGGACTTTGGATTTCATCTGGGTTCAAGTCTCAGCTCCCAGCTTAGCTGTGTGACCGTGTGAAAGTGACTTAACCTTTCTGCGGTTCATTCTTCACACCTACCGTTTGGGTGGTAAGAACGCTCAACCTCATCTCACATCATTGTGACGATTAAGTGACTTAATAGACACAAAGCATTCAGAGCAGTACATGGCACATAATGAGTACTGTGTGTTTGTCACCGATATTATGATAAAAGCAAAGAATCTCTGGGATCGGGAGTTGCAAAAGATTGGAATGCTTAGACCCATAAACACAGAGCACAAACTGGGGTTGCGAGAGGGAAGGAGGAAGGGGCAGGGGAGAGGGAGATCCAGGCTTCCGGTTAGGGAATGAATAACCCACCGGGATGAAAGGCACAGCATAGGGAATAAAGTCAGTGACCCTGTACGGTGACAGATGGCAGCCACACTTGCAGTGAGGCTCCACTTCCGGCGGACCCCCACCTGCTGCCGCTTGGGTTGGGGGCTCAGCCAGGTTTTCCACAGACCTCGCGTCTCTCGTCTTATGAAATTACAACCCTTTGGAGATTACGTAGGGAAAGAAGAGAGGCCCTAGGGTGTATTCAGAACAGGTATCTTACATCGTTCAAGCTAAAGAAAAAGAACATATTACTCACTTGCGAAGGAGCTAAGACCTTCTGCCCTGAGATTTTGTAGTTTACACGGACAACAAGGAAAGGGCTCCGATCTCTGACCATCCTGACGTGCAGGTGAACAACACAGTAATTCATCGTTTGTATACATTGTGAGGTGATCACCGTGACAAATGTAGGTCCCATCTGTCACCATACGAACTTGCTACGGATTACTAACCCTATTCCTTATGCTGTATATCGTGTCCCCAGATGAGTTACTGCTTGTAATATACTTAGAACAGACACTGACCATTTTTGAATTCAATAAATGTAATCATTTGTTATTATTGAATGTATATATGCTTAAAACTACTAAAAATACAGTCCAGTCATCTAGAAATGTATGCACCTGTTACCTTAAAGTATTATTATGGCAACAAAGACAGATGAAA
Organism: Lynx rufus; assembly: GCF_022079265.1. Lineage (NCBI taxonomy): Eukaryota > Metazoa > Chordata > Mammalia > Carnivora > Felidae > Lynx > Lynx rufus. The sequence continues at coordinate 7,679,624 of NW_025814824.1, forward strand.
ACCCTCACTTATTTCTTGGTCGCTCACTATTGTCCAGACAGACGAAAGTGTGCTTGCAGATTTGATATACCAACTAAAACTTTGGTGCTGGGAACTGGGAACATATGGCTAGATTGTCAGCTATCATAATGGCATTATTTTTGTCTATAAAATGCGATGAAATGACACTGAGAGAAACTTAAATGCTCTCCCTTACGATCTATTAGGATTAAAGTAATCCGTAAAGATATTACCTGGCTTTTATCATCGATTCTTTCACAAAGGCCATTTCTCCACAAAGAAACAAAGTTTTAGCAATCACTTTAGACAAGGTACTGTGTGAAATAAAACTCTCCAGATTACTCTGTGTTAGAACTCTGGGGTACCTTGTAAACGCATTAGCAAGTCTCTTAACTAACGTCCCCAATTAATTAATACCCTCGGGTTCATCTGAAACTGTATTGACTGTCCAAGGCTCACTGAGCTGCGGCTAGGAGGCTCTCTAACAAGCTCTGTGTATTTTTTTCTCCCCCTACTTAAGTTTTTTTGCTTATAGTTTGTGTATTTTCAAAACTGTGGCATTTGCACCTTTACTGTAATCATGCAGTTTAATTAGATGTCTTATAAACTTATGAAAAGGATTTGTTTTTGCTTTTCAAAGTATACACTGGAGGCTTTAGAAAGATTTACTAAAAGCGAAGTTATTTTAGGGGCTCCGTTGGTTAAGCCTCTAACTCTTGACTTTGGCTCAGTTCACGATCCCAGGATTGTGAGATCGAGCCCCTCATCAGGCTCTGCGCTGGACATAGAGCCTGTTTGAGATTCTCTCTCTCTTTCTCTCTCTCCCCCTACCCCTCTCCTCCCACTTAGGCGCTCATGCTCACTCGCGCTCTCAAAATAAATACATAAAATACATCTTAAAACCAGAAGACATGGTTTCTCCCCTCGATTTAAGGGAAAATGTGGGTACCTGCACCAGGAACACCAGACACAACATGGGAGCTGCTATGATGACTGATACAGAGGAGGAAACTATTAGTTAGACCTGAGAAGGACAAGTTGGAGCTAAGCAGGCTCGGTGTTGGGTAGAAGCAGTTGAGATGGGCTTCACAGCCTGAGTAGGAGTTCGGCAAATAGAAATGTGGGAGATAGGACATTCCAGAAAGAGGTACAAGCCCCAGGAGAAAATGACAGAAGTGTGAGAGTCAAGAGGCTGTTTGAAGGACTTAAGTTGGTGGAAGATACTGAGAATATTTTTTAAGGAAATTAAAAAGTGGCAGAAAATCAGATCACGGTCGGATTGTAAAGGGCCTTTACGTAACGCTAAAATGTGTAGACTGTATTCTTCAGCTGACAGGGAGTCACTCTAGGCTTTGGCCAGAGGAGTGGTTGGAAATTTATGATAGAGTCACAATAGGCTGTCCAGTAGGGATCAGCTGGGAAGGGGAAGAGGAAAACGCAGTACACGAGTCTATTTCAGCCTCACCGGAGGACTGGGACTCAGTATCCCTTCTGGGGGCCGGTCCCACGTCAGATGAGGCTCTCCTGTGGTGTTGCTAGGCCCATGGTTCTAGATGACCCATGCTCTTCAAATCCTTGGAATTCCTCTCCCCCCACGGCTAAGCTGCTACTGGGGAAAGAAAAGAAAAGAGGACAGACGATGGGTGGCACAAATTACCCATTTACAACAGGGAAGATCATCTAGGGGGCGGTCGGTCAGACCAGAAGTTGCAGAATAATCAAATGGAAAGAAAGGGATGGCTAGGAAGTGTGGTCGGGTTGGACAGCTGATGTGTCTTGCGGGGGGTGAGGAGGGAGACAGGGGAGGTAGCTGGGATGATTTGGAAAGGGGGGAGGGGCTGAACATCTGGGAGGATGGTGATGTCCTTTACGGGGATGAGAAACGCAGACGGAGGAACAGGTTTGGGGCCAGATGCGTTTCGTTGGGGACCCGTGGAGCTCGCAGTCCTGGCGATCTCTCTGTGAGGAAAGGTTGACCAGACAGGTGGATGAGCTGGTCTGTGGGAGGCACAGTACCCTGCGCACAGCTTCCCCATAAATGTTTATTAAATACAAAATAAACAAAGCTGAAACCAGTTTCCATGTTAGCATTCCCACAGTGATACTTACTGGTTGGGTCCTTGCCGAAGTGAGGCTTGAGTGTATCCGACTTAAAAATAATTGCTTACCACTTCGAGCTCTCCCATATGTTTCTCCTTCCCGTTACTAGTACAATTAAAAAAATAAGAATAATTAAGATTTGGGGGGGAGGGGCACCTGAGTGGCTCAGTCGCTTAAGCATCCCTCCGACTTCAGCTCAGGTCATGATCTCACGGTTCGTGCGCTCAAGCCCCGCACGCGTCGGGCTCCGTGCTGACAGCTCAGAGCCTGGAGCCTGCTTCGGATTCTGTGTCTCCCTCTCTCTGCCTCTCACCCACTCGTGCTCTATCTCCATCTCTCAAAAATAAATTAAAAACATTAAAAAAAATTTTGTTTTCAAGATTTGGAGAAGAAAGCACCATCCAAACACGCTGTCATCCTTGCCCTAATAGCATTAATTATTGGAGAGCTAGGATTTATAAAAAGCATTTTCCAACTGTGGGCAGGAACACACAGAGTGGCAAGGCTCCTGAACTTGGCTTTGAGGTGAACACTTGTTTCTGCCTCATTGTGCTGTGGCCACGATAACCCTTGGTCTTATACTCAGTTCAGGCTGCTAAAAACAATAAAGAAATAAGTAAACAAGAAAAGGACCATAGACTGGGTGGCCTATAAACAACAGAAACTTACTTCTCGCAGTCCTGGAGGCTGAAAGTTCTAGATCTGGGCACCAGTATGAGCCGGTTCTGGTGAGAACCCTCTTCTGAGCTGCAGACAGCTGGCTGACTTACTGTACCTTCACATGGCAGGAAGAGAGAGCCAGCTCTCTGGTCTTTTCTTATAAGGGCGCGCAGTCCCAATTTCTGTGGGCTCCACCCCCCTGACTCCATTACCTCCCAAAGGCCCCACCTCCAAATACCATCCCACTGGGATTAAGGTTTCCACATATGGATTTGGGGAGGGGGGACATAAACATTCCGTCCTCGACACACACTTCAAAGATTTTGTCTTGTCAGAACGTGTTAGGTCACAGCGTCCCACTTTGGGCTCCAGAAATTACGGGAGAGGTGTGGCCATCCAAATACAAGAAGGGAGGTAGCCTGGGTTCCTTTCTCCGGTCCTCAAGTCACATTCCCCGGGGTGGGATTTAAAAAGCATCCCCAACAAGGGCAGTGGGAGGCACGGGCTTCCAGTTGCGGAGTGGGGAAGTCCCGGAATGAAAGGCCCAGCACAGGGAACGTAGCCGCTGGGATGGCAGTCGCATTGCGTGGTGACAGATGGCGATGAGCACAGCACGATGTAAGGACTCGTCGAATCACTGTGTTGTACACCTGACACTGACATGACATCCTGGGTCAACTGTACTTCAGGGAAAAAAAGAAAAAGCACCTCCAGTGGAAAATCGCTCGCTTCGGTTTGGGAGCAATACAGGCTGGCAAATGCCGTTCCCAAACAGGGTTCCACCAATCCGTGCCCCCTCCTGCACTCCCTCGTTCCCTTCTTGCGTTGCCGGTGTGCTGGTCCCTTCTGCAGAAGCCTCAGGGCCTCGCAAGGCTGTCTGAGCTTGGCTCATCTGGGGCTCCCTCGCCCCGACTGAGTGCTTTGCACATGGTAGTGGCATTCCAAACACTTGTGGAATACGCTGGTAAAACGACTCTTTATCTAGTGGGACCTGCGATGAGGTCATCACGTCGAATGCTTATCTCGCGTCTGTTTGTCTCGTGTGGTGGGGCAGTGGCTTTGTCCAGACCAGTTAGAAGCCGAGGGGATTTACGGGACAGCGGAAAACAACGTGATGCATTTTTCCAGAGTAATAGAACCGAAGTCTGGCTACGAATTGCTTTTTCTCAGTCGGACTCTGTTTGGAAGATTCTCTGCTAGCATTTCCTTTTACGTCGGTTGAGAGTTTCTCTTTCACCCCTAACCCTACTCAGCCCAGCCAGGTGCCCAGAACACCACCACGGGGGAATCTCTGACTCACCCTCGCAAAAGTGAAGCTGTATAATAGGATACGTTCTTCGCTGACTAATTTCTTCTCAACACATGTTGACTCATTAGAAACTGGGAGAAGAAACGTAGCAAAAGTCATTGGATTTTATAGCTTCCTTTGCAAAGATTTTTTTTCTTTATGACAAATTAATTGCATGCTCGGTACCGTATAATTCCACACCCGTTTCGAGAGTACCTACTTGAAAAAAAGGCACTGGAAAGTGCTTCCTTTGGAAGTCGTAAAAATTAAGAAACTAACGAGGGGGGGGGAATCTTCTTAGCGTGTTTTTATGGCTGCAAATAAAATAACTTAGTAAGGTCGAGGGGGAATCTTTGAAGAGAAATACAGGACATATCTCAACACAGAGGAAGGCTTAAAAATGAACGTGGAACCGGGGCATGAAGGGTGGCAAGCGTTTCCCTCAACATACGTAGGGAATAAGGTCTTACCCCTCACGGGGCTCGTTCAGATTGATGCAGAAGGGAGGCATTCTTCATCTCAGAGGCAAAAGCTCTGGTCATTTCAGCCCTTTTCATGTACCTTTCCCTAACTTGTCATTCGTTGTGTTTTGTTTCCAAGATGGGACAGGTGCTCCGGGGGGGGGGGGGTCCTGGGTGTATAGAAAGGTTCCCCTGAGGGTCCGCTCCTCCCTGCGAGGTTCAACCCAAATTCTACTTCGGTGAGCCCTTCTCGGAGTCTCCCTGCAGTCTCTCCTGCTCTGCGAGCGTTCTGTGGTGTTTCTGTCTCTGATGCCTTTTTCTATAGAATGGACTGTCCCCAAAATGGTGGTTGAAAGCAAAACCTTTTCATTGCTCATTATTCTGTCAGTCTGGAACTTTAGCAGGGCTCAGCAGGGACGGCTCATGTCTGCTGTGTGTGCTCTTCGATGGGGAGAGCCCGGAAGCTTCGTCCCAAGTCTGGTACCATAGCTGGAGTGGCTGGGATATCTGGAGGACGGCCAAGTCTCACTTTCCAGAAGGGTAGTTGAACCTCTTTTCAGAGTAGCTCAGGGCTCCAAAGGAGGGAAAATGGAAGCTACCAGGTGCCTGGAAGCCTAGGGACTGAACTGACACAGTGGCACCTCCCCTGTATGCTCTCGGCCAAAACAAACCACAAGGGTGGCCTAGACTGAAGGGGAGGGGAGACGTACTTCCGTTCTTGGCGGAAGGGGAAGCATGAATTGATGGCAGCCATCTTTACAGAGAGCCAGCTACCGCCTTCTGCCATAAAGTACAGGGCTCAGAGATGAGTTGGATAAACACATGGATTGGGGAAGGCCAGGGACAGAGAGTAAGGAAATACCTTGGAAAGACCCATGTCAGCTTCGAAATCAGATGATGTGGGCTTGATTCCCAAATCTTGTCCTCATCGATGAGCCCTAAATGAGCCCTTTCTTCCTTATTTCTATTTCCTCGAGCGTAAATGGAGGTGATAGTCCACGGTCCGCAGAGTGGTCAAGCGTGAACAAGGTGTTGTTTGTAGAAGTGCCTTAGCCCACGGGCTGGAGCTGGGAAATGAGTCTGCTTCTTGACCTTTGTCAGGCAAAGTCTTCTTTGCTCTCCTCAAACGTCTGGACACATTTTGACACCCATACTGACACATGTGAGGGGAGAAGTTTTCTCAGTAAGGAGTTCGAAATAGAATCATATTTAAAACACAGCCCAGGATATAAGTGCGTTAGAATAAATGCCGTAATTGGCCCTTAGCCGGGCCGCCGACAAAGACACTCTGGCATTCTCGTTAAGCCCCCACGCACAAATGCACACGCGGGTACCAAATTCAGGGTCCAGCTGTGCCAGCGGCCGTTCTTCGTGGGATCACCCCCCACCCCCACAGCTGACTTCTCTTTCAGGAAACTGTCTGTGATCTGCCCAGAGATGACTCTAGCAAGCCATAGCTAATGGACACACAGTAGAGGACCCACGAAGCAAGCAGGGAGACGTCTAATAGAACGACCTTGACATCACAGAGAGCAGAGAACCATCTATCCCCAGCTCATCCTACTTCAGTCCGTCTCTTGCGCAAAACCGAGGACAAATAGCAATCATCCACAATTCTTGGTGTAGTGGCCCTCAACTCACTCGGTCCTGGCTCTGTCTTTATAAAGCACGTACTTTGCGTTGCCTTTTCACTATTCTGAAATTAAGTCCGTGGGTAAAAGAGCTTACCTACAAGCACTATTTCAAAGACATCAGTATAATGCTCGAACTTCGTGTAAAGGGCATGATGAGAGAAGTAATTTATAATGAAATAATATGTGGGGGTTTTTTTAATGTTTATTTTTGAGAGAGAGTGTGAAAAAGGGGCAGAGAGAGAGGAGGACAGAGGATCTGAAGCAGGCTCCACACTGACAGCAGAAAGCCTGTTGTGGGGCTTGAACTCACAAACCGTGAGATCATGACCTGAGCCAAAGTCAGAGGTTTAATGAATTGAGCCACCCAGGTGCCCCAATATGTGTTTTGACATGTAAATACTTAGGTATGATAAGACTTAAGGGAATCACCCACACATACTTCAAATTCCAAGGTTTTTAGGGGTGCCCAGGGGGCTCAGTCTGTAAAAACGTCTGACTTCAGCTCAGGTTATGATGTCACAGTTCATCAGTTTGAGCCCCGTGTTGGGCTCTGTGCTGACAGCTCAGAGCTTGGAGCCTGTGTCGGAGTCTGTCTCCCTCTCTCTCTGCCCCTCCCTGGCTTGTATTCTCTCTGCCTCTCTTTCTCTGTCTCTCAAAAATAAATAAATGTTAAAAAAATTTTCAAATCCTAACTTTGAAATTAAAATAATATTCAATTAATACTGTCCTAGTTGAACTTTTTCCACTTAAAAAATTTTTTTTACTGTTTATTTATTATTGAGAGACAGAGAGACAGGGTACGAATGGGGGGCGGGGGAGCACAGAGAGAGAGGGAGACACAGAATCTGAAGCAGGTTCCAGGCTCTTAATTTCAGCACAGAGCCTGACACAAAGCTTGAACTCAAGAGCTGTGAGATCATGACCTGAGCTGAAGTCAGACGCTTAACTGACTGAGCCACCCAAGTGTCCCAAACTTTTCTCACATTAAAAAAAAAATTTTTTTTAACGTTTATTTATTTTTGAGAGACAGAGAGAGACGGAGTGCAAGCAGGGGAGAGGCAGAGACAGAGGGAGACACAGAATCGGAAGCAGGCTCCAGGCTCTGAGCTGTCAGCACAGAGCCCGACGCAGGGTTCGAACTCATGATCAGTGAGATCATGACCTAAGCCAGAGTCAGATGCTTAACCGACTGAGCCACCCAGACGCCCCACTTTTTTCACATTTTCAAATAAAGGTTATGTAAATACATATATGTGTGTATGTGTATATGTTTATATATATATTGATGCATATGTGTGTATGTGCATGTATACATGTATATAAATCGCTGTGGATACTATAGTTACAGGCACAAACTAAAACACATGTGTGGTACTTGTGACTCAAAACCACAAGCAGCATCAGTGATATGAATTTCAAAATGGCCAGCAATCCTTGGAAACATTCTGAACAAGACTGAAGTCTGTATTTCCTCAATTTACATGGTAATTTTCATCTGGAAAATTCAATGTGCATTTCGACCGTGCAAAACTAGTTGGTGTTTATACGTTAACCCAAGTAGGGATCTACATTCCGATTATCGTAAACAAGTTTTTCACTTACACAAACGTCTGGCTTCTTGACTTGAAAAGTCTGTGACTAGAAAATCCAACGCAGGCAGGATAGTTCTTCACTGTATAAGACTGTCTGCAGCACATTGTGGGACGTGTAGCGTCTCTGATCCCCGTCAACTGCACGCTCCTCAAACCATAGGTGTCCAAACCCGTAATAAAACAAAGTTCCTCCAGATTTCCCAACCCACCCCTCGCGATGCTGCAGCTGTTGAATTCTTCTAGTTTTGTGCAGTAAGTTCCCAAGTGGCTCTTTCCAATGATACCGTCTCATTAGATCATCACAATAAGGTATATTATTATTTTCATTTTTGCCCATAAGGAACTATGCCCATAGACGTTCAGTGACTCACATACATCACCATTAATGGTGTTGACCCGCTCTTCTTGTTCTTGGTTTAAGACCTTGCCCCCGTGCTCATGTTTATATCAAAATAAAGTGAGGTAGTTTTTCCAGGCTGTATTAAGGGGTGTTGGGTCAGCATGGCAGAAGGTAAGATGTGCTGACACACAGCGTAGGGACGTAGCTTCCATGTCCCACTACGACTTCTGGTTTTTCCTCAGTTATCTTCATCTAGCCCCTTCGGTTTTGCTCACCTGCTAAGAGGGTTATGGCTGCTCTGACTTTACAAGGGCGGTTTACGGGGGAAAAAACAATACTGGTTGCAAGATGCCCTGAGGTAGTCCAATGAATTACATGGTTTGATGCAGACGAAGTGTTTGGAAGAGCCCATAAAGTTAGCTTCATAAATGTTAGCTATTTCTACCGAAACATTTGGGGGAAACATGGGTTTATGATAACAGCAGTGGAGGAAGGAGTGACCGCCTTCCGTAGGAGATCAACTTGCTTCGCCGTCTTTGTTTTGATCACCTAATACTTGGAAGGCTTTACACAAGGGCGTGCTTTAAGTAGGACACAGTCACTGCCCTGAAAGACCAAGAATTCTTAGTCCTGTTGGGGAGAGGAGTTGGGGAGAGGAAAAATGAACAATACATATATGAGATGTAGAAACATAAATGTCTTGAGAGGCAGAAACAAATTATTACAAGGCATTGGGACTTCCATCTTCTGGTCGTAGCAGAGACTAAAACAAGGAGAAATGGCATCCATCTAGAAATCAAGAAGAAGTCGGGGTGAATGATGGTGACTGGACAGGAAAACTCGAGGAGGGGCCCAGAAGAGTTAAAGATCTTTTCAGGAACGTCCCGCATCAACAAAACCACTGGGCATCTTGGGGAAATGTGTTCGCAGAGCTGCAACTCACACAGCAGCTTCTCCAAAGTTGAAAAAAAAAAAAAAGAAAAAAAAGTGAGCATCACCTGAGGTGCCTGAGAAAAGACGGATTCCTAAGACCTGCCCAGCCCTACTGAGTGAGAACCTCCAACGGTGTGTCTTGAGACTTGGATTCTTTCATAAACTTTTTTTTTTTTAATTTTTTCAACGTTTATTTATTTTTGGGACAGAGAGAGACAGAGCATGAACGGGAGAGGGGCAGAGAGAGAGGGAGACACAGAATCGGAAGCAGGCTCTAGGCTCCGAGCCATCTGCCCAGAGCCCGACGCGGGGCTCGAACCCACGGACCGCGAGATCGTGACCTGAGCCGAAGTCGGACGCTCAACCGACTGAGCCACCCAGGCGCCCCTCTTTCGTAAACTTCTTAAAGAAAGTCTGATGACCAGCCTGGTGTGGACCAGCTCAGTGATTCTCAGAGCGTGGCCCACAGACCGGCACCACCTGCGACCACAGAATTGTAATAAGCCGTGTTGTAATAAGCCCTACGGGCGATGCTGAAGCACATTCAGGTAGAGTGCAGAGAAGAAAACTGCACCCAGCTGTCAATGTCTTTCTTTTGGTTTGTTTGTAGGGTGGGCGAGACCCAGCCCTTTCTGGGTCTTTCTTGGAGGCATAGCATTTCAAGGTATGCTCTGACATAACCAGACTTGGCCTTTTTCCAGTTTTATTGAGATGCAGTTGACATGTAACCTTGTATTAGCCCGAGGTGTCAATGTTTTGTGTTGGTTTTTTGGAGAGAGAAAGGGAGGGAGGCAGGGGCAGAGAGGGAGAGAGAGGGAGAGAATCTCAAGCAGGCTTCACGCTCAGTATGGAGCCCGAAGCAGGGCTCAGTCTCACAACCCTGAGATCACGACCTGCTCCCAAGTCAAAAGCAGGGTGCTCAACCATCTGAGCCACCCGGGTGCCCCCAAGGTGTCAGTGTTTGGACAGTAAGGGGTTAATGAATGAGTTGGGGGGCAAGAAAGTGGAGATATTGGCTCCACCTGTGTTGTGGTGGGTTTTGGGGGGTGGGGCGCGAGAACTTTAGTAGTGAAGACTAGGGAAAAGACAAGGCGGAATCCTTCCTCTTCCTTCAGATTATGACGGTGATGAGCAAAAAAGGCATCAACAATGCCAGCCCCTTCTAACCTGTTGTTCTCAACGGCTCATAACATCATAAAACCCCAAAACCAGGGGCGGGGTGATATTATCTCCGGTCGACCCATGAGAAAACCCTCTCGGAGGTTTTAAATAATTTGCCCGAGGTTACACAGTTAATAAGTAGCCGAGCTGAGATTTGAACCCAAGGTTTTCTCACACCACACCAAGCACACATTCCTCCGATCTCTCTCCAGTCAGACAGTAGGACTGGCAGGGGATTTAGAGACAACCCCCCCCCCCCACCTCGCCCTGCTTCCCTGCAGAGATCTAAAGCCCAGAATCGTACCCTGCATCACCCTGAAGTAGCAGGCATGACAGGTTGGTGGCCCAGGTGGGGGTTAGGCGCCACAGAGAGCCAGCCCGGGGCCCTTTGCAACAGGAGGGTCCCCTTCCCAAGCGGCTGGGATGCTCGTTACATAATGTTTAAATTTATGTAGGAATGTGACTAATCCACATTTTTTGGTATTTGATCAGATGTAGAATATAAATGAGCAAAGCGCTTAATTGAGAAACTCAAGGAATAGGAGGGCCGGGGAGGGCTGAGGTACAGAGCAGCAATGAAATGCAGGCTGTGCGGATTTTTCTAGACTGTCACGGGGAGGAACTCGTTCACTGCATCTGCTGGGATCGGTTCCATATTACAGCTAAACAACTGCAGAGCTTTGTGGCATTCACGTGGGATGGAGTGGAGGGTGCGGTAATTACTCATCTCCCCGACTGATAGCTTCATCTGGGGATCAAGCGAAGACGAAATGTTTGTTGTATGCCTACCTGCCTCCAAACAACTTCTTGGGTTGTTCAGCAAAGCGCGGTGATCAAAGCGGTCTGCCCGTCATTTCAGATTCTCTCTTTTAAAGAGTCATTATTTAAAAATTATCCTTGCTATAGACACGATAGCAATGAGTAGAATTTCCTTTCGCAAGAAACACCTGTCATTTGAAGAAGTTCAGAGACGGTAGAAGGAAAATACATATTTTAATCATAATTTGGTATCCTCTCCATTATAATTATCTCAGACAGAGCTCTGGTATAAAAATATAAAACATTCAGCTAAAGTAGGTGAAACAGATCTCTAAATGCTGTTACTAAAGGACTCTTTAGTTTAGTGTATGATTATGCCTAGCTGATTCTAAATGTCCCCAAAACTTAAAAATGTGATCTCTAGGTTGCTGTTTCTGACCTGCAATTTTAAAAGGCTGACAAATTAGGGGCTGGCTCAGTCAGACTGGGTGGCTCAGTCAGCTGACTGTCCAACTTCGGCTCAGGTCATGATCCATGGGTTGCAGCCCCACATGGGGCTCTGTGCTGCCAGCTCAGGGTCTGGAGCCTGCTTTGGATTCTGTGTCTCCCTCTCTCTCTGCCCCTCCCCTGCTCACATGCTCTCTCTCTCTCTCTCTCTCTCCCCCTCCCTCTCCCTCTCTCAAAAATAAACATTAAAAAAATTTTTTAAGAAAAAAATAAATAAAAATAAAAGGCTAACAAATTAGAATGATCAGACTATTGACATAAATTTACAGAATCCAGGTCGAAGTCCTTAGGTAGCTATGAACTTGCTGCAGTGAGTTAACTGTGTTCATGACCGCAGCTGACTCTCTTGGAAGCCTGTGCAATATCTCTTCCCGCGCATTCTGCCTCCTCGTTCTGCTCTCCTCCTCCCTTCAGTAAGAACCTCATTTTTTATTCCAGAATGCGTCCCTCCTCGGTATGACCATAGTGCAGGGAGTGGGTCTTGATCGGGCTCACCCAATCGCGTTGGTCCCATTCAACTTGCCGGTGATGGGTTGAAGACTTAGGTGACAGAATTCTGGCCTTTGAAACCGGAGGGCAGGCCTGTTAGGAGGACTTCTAGAAATGCTGTCTATCTCCGCTCTTTGAAAAAGACAAAGGAAGAGGTGGCTTACTTACTGCCTTTGGATGTTGTGGCCCTCAAGTGAGTCAGCCTGAGAAGGACAGAAGGAATAGCATCACAGAGAATCAGAACCCGGCCCCAATCCTGCTGCACCCGGAGATACTCTTTTCTGCGTACTTCCTGTTCAGTGAGAAAATGCATTTCTCAGTGGTCTGAAACAGTAATTCTTACCCTTGAACATTCAGCAGAATCACCTGGCAGTCTTGTTAAAACACAGATTGCTGGGTCCCCCCCCCCCCCCGGCTTTTGGATTCCGTGTACCCCGGGGGTAGAAGTGAGAATTTGCATTTCTAACGAGGTCCCAGGTTATACTGATCCTGTGGGTCCAGAGATCATATGTTGATCGTCACTGGCCTGAAAGTCAATCTCGGCAAGAGTTTCAATTATTTGCAGCTGAAAACATCCTACTCTACAGGCATAGGTGGCTGAGAAACGCATAAGGTATAAAGGCCTCCTGCCTGCCAAGAAGTTCCAAGCCTGATTTATGTTAAGCCGACCAGAAAGAAACATCCTATCCGGCCCACCCTTTCCATCAACAATGGCAGTCTTGAAAAGCAAGTTGATCAAAATCTTGAAGCATAACATATTTCTAGACTAAAAAACACAGGCTGGGGGGGCAGACAGTCCTGGGCTTAAATTAGAGCTCCTCGGTGCTCTCTGCACTTAGAAATTACTCAGATTGTCTAAGTTTTCTGATTTGTAAATGGCAATTAAGACTTTATTCAATGGGCTTGTGAGCATTACGTGAGATAGCATGCAGAATGCGAATGCTTCTAGCATAGCACCTGATACACGGTAGATTCTCTCTATAGATATCGATATCAATAGAGATGTAGATATAGATACAAATATGAATATAGATATACACACACATATGACTTCCTAACTGAACTATAACACACTGAGTGAAAGAAAGAAAGAGAAAGAAAGAAAAGAACAAAGAAAGAAAGAAAGAAAGAAAGAAAGAAAGAAAGAGAAATTCCTCATTATCCAAAACTCTGTTATTTAAAATCCTATATTCATCAGATTGTGGAAAAAGAGTCTTCCTAATGTAAAAATATTCACCAATGAACTACTTACCATATTGACGCTCACTCGACTGTCCCTCCCCACTAAAGAGGAATGTTTGTTTCTCTCCATCCATCCAAATATTTGTAGAAGACTTTCTACCAGATTGTGAATTGTGACTATCTGGTCATAGAAGTCAGTAGTAAAAAGATCTAGAAATCGCAGACCTTGCAACTGGGATAAGATTTCACAAAGTTAACTGAAGTGATGTTGAAAAAGCAATCCTGGGGTGCCTGGGTGGCTCAGTCAGTTGAGCATCCGACTTCGGCTCAGGTGATGATCTCGCGGTCTATGAGTTCGAGCCCCGCGTCGGGCTCTGTGCTGACAACTCAGAGCCTGGAGCTGCTTCGGATTCTGTGTCTCCCTCTCTCTCTGCCCCTCCCCTGCTCATGCTCTGTCTCTCTCTGTCTCAAAAATAAATAAACATTTAAAAAAATTTTTTTTTCTTAAAAATAAAAAAAAAAAAAAAGAAAAAGCAATCCTATCACACTCAAAGTCCCTGACAATTAAGAGTCTGGCTAGAAGTCAGCTAGTGACAATTTCGAAGTGAACATCTGGAACTCTGAGGCTAGGCTAGGCTCTTCAAGGGAATGGCTTGTCGGGCACCCGGGCTCAGTCGGTTATGCGTCAGACTCTTGGTCTCGACTCAGGTCGTGATCTCTCAGTTTTGAGCATTCAGGCCCCTCATCGGGCTCTGCGCTGGCAGCACAGAACCTGCTTGGGATTCTCTCTCTCTCTCGCTCTCTCTCTCTCTCTGCCCCTCCCCCACTTGCATTGTCTCTCTCTTTCTCAAAATCAATAAATAAACAAAATTAAAAAGAGAGAGAGAGAGAATGATTTGAATATCAAAGACCTAAGAGAAACTCTTAGTAAAGGTAACATATATTTTCACACAGAGATTCTCTCCGTGATCATGTAGAAAAGACAAATGTAGGGAACGCCTAGGTGGCTCAGTCTGTTAAGCGTCTGACTTTGGCTCAGGTCACGATCTCTCAATTTGTGGGTTCAAGCCCCACGTCAGGCTCTGCGCTGACAGCTCGGAGCCTGGAGCCTGCTTTGGATTTCCTCTCTCTCTGCCTCTCCCATACTGACGCTCTGTCTCTCTTTGTCTCTCAAAAATAACTAAATGTTTAAAAAACATTTTTTTTTAAAAAAAAAGACAAATGGAAACAAAGAATGCTCTATTGTTAGGTCAAACTACTTTCTCATTAAAATGACATCAGATGAAATAATCAGCACTTCGCTGCTGGAAAAAAAATTGACGAGCAATTGATATTATAATCTAGATCTTGTTAAATATAAAGATAAATATATTTTCAGAATTTTAGTATCCTTTTTCAAGGTAAAGTTGCACTTGAAACTTTTCTCTCACCATTTACCATGAAAACTTGGGTCTCTGCTTTAAGTGAATTCACTTTAAAATATTGAGGAAAACAGAAATCAAGACATTAGATAATATTATGTTGTTTTGTACAATACCTACACTCTCTTCAGGAGGAGCTGATAGCTGCTTCCCGATAGCTGTTCTTTTCTTCTACCATGGTAACAGAAGCCTGAGTTTTAACTGGGCCCGTGCTGTCCAGATAAATACATTTTCCTGCCTTCTTTGAATCTGTATCTGGTGGATGAGACAGAGTGAAAATGTTCTGTGAGAGTTCCAGTAAAGCTGCTTAAAAGGCAGGAGGTATGCTCTTCTGTCTCTTTCCTCCTTCCACCTGTCTGGGATGAGGGCAGGAGCTCCAGCAGCCATTTTGGGCAATGAGGTGAAGCCACATACTGATGATGGTGGGAAAGAAGGCTCGACATCTGGGTCCTTGGCATGACCACGGAGCTCCCATATCAGTCCCAAAATGTCTATTTTTGAATTTGTTTACGAGACAAATAATTATCCCATTAAAACTATTTTCTCTAGGGTTTTTCTGCTATGTGCATCAGAATTCTAACCTTGAAGTACATTTTTACTGCTTGCTTTAGACTGTGACGATACAGGGTTGGATTAGCAATGTGTTGGTGGGGGGCAGGGAGGAAAAAAGTCCCAGGTTCAATATGAGGTCAAATTACAAAAAGCAAGACAGTCATATTTAGCCATATCCAATCCGAGTTACCTCTGAGTAGAAACATACTCAGTAGGTTGCTTTTGTAGATTATTCACATCTGATGTGATGTTGCGTCTACAACGTTAGCGTAGGAGGAGCCTTTGTAAGTATCTAATGTAACTTCTATTTATTTCTGGAGTCCCCTTTACAACATGGTCATCCAGCCTCTGCAAAAACGCTCTGGTAAAAGAGTACGGAAGGCCTAACAGCCAGTGCAATTGATGGGGGGGGACTCCCGGTGTTAATTTTGAACCCGCCTATTCAAAACTTCCACCTACTGGGTTATGGTTCTACGGAGCCGGAATGCCTCTCAGTAGCCCTTTTGGTTATTAAGAAAGTGAATATGTTGCCTTAACGGCTTGTCAGTTTCAGGCTAACCAGCCCTGGTTCTTTCCATTACTTTTCTTTTGAGGTAGCTCCTAACAACCCCCGCCCCCCCCCCGCCCCACCACGCCGCTCCTTCCTGTTTGCTCATCGACGCATCCTGAATTGTCAGCTTTCTTTGCAAAAACCCATTTCATCATGCTGAGCCTTACAGGAAACAGAGGGTCATCATCTGCTATAATTATACTTTTTATAGTCAATGATTACAATGAGTGCCCTCTGCAGCCTTCTCCTCACAAAACAGAAGCTCACCGCGTTTTCATCATCTTGCCTCAAAGCCCCTTAAAAACCTTTAATCTCTATCCAATAAGAGGCATGGAAACACCCTCCAAAACAAAAACAGAGTAGCAAATAAACAATGACTTGGGTAGAGAGAGAGTAGACTCCTGAAATGAGATAGACATGTGGGTTTTCAAAATAGATCACATTCCCCATAGTGTCTGTGACCTGTTGGGCTCACTAAAATACTTGTTGACTGACTGATAATTTTCTGGGGGTGGAGCGAGTGGGACATGACTGGTGTATCTGAGGACAAGAAAATCAACCACCATCAGAGGGAAGAATGGAGAAACAAAGAAGAAATATTGGACTATGCCAAGACTTTCTTACTCCTCCTGAAACACACACACACACACACACACACACACACACACACAGGCTAGTAAAGCCTTTGTGCTTACGGTATTTTTCCATTGTCTAAATATAGGAAGCCATGAGCAGCTCCGGGCTCTCTTATCTTTTTCACAGATATCTGCCTCCCCTTGGTCCTTGGGATTAAATCCCTTGATCACTATCTTACCCTTCAGGCACTCAGTTCCCCACTGACGGTATAAATGTCACTTTGAAAGAAGTGTCCCTGCTATTTGGTTTGGGGATGCTTAGGAAAAGTAGTCGTTTTGCAGAAGTTGATGTTGGGTTCTATGATTCCACATAAAACAGCACAGGGCCAGGGAACAAGTCCTGCTTCTTAAGGGTTTTCTAGTTTTTGTCACCAAATGGCCTGAAGTGGTCTTCACCTGCTCTGAGGCTGGGTTTGCAAACTTGTGAGATAGGAGAAGATTGGATTAGGCTTTGAGGTCACTTCCAGCCCTCACATCCTACAGTCGTGACTGTTGACTCTAATATTGCATTTAAAATGGATCATAAAGGATACTCCCACTTGAATATCCAGGCTGGTTTTCTGCCTATTTGGGGGCAGGAGGAAGGGTCTTCGGAGTCACCATTGAGTCTTAAGTAGGAGCTATGAAGCCTCAGGGAAGAATTCTATAAGCTGAATCCACTCTTCACTGTGGGCGAAGCATGCCTCCCTTTTGAGCTTTTAAAAAAGATGGAATTTGGTTTATTCAAGAGGGCACAGTAAGAAACAATCAAACTGGCTTCGTGCTAAAGACATTTAAGGGTGTTGTCGCAGAAACACTGAGATAAGTAGTTTGAGCTGCTCACAAGGAGGCGTTCAATCCAGACATTACCAGGGACACCGAGAGCTGTGGGATCCTGGTCCCTCATACCAGCGCCAGAATCTTCTCTGAAGACTTCCATTATTTACCCATTCACTGGGGCTGAAAAACTCTCATAGCATAACGTTAACGTGTTCTTCTGTTGACCTGTTCTGGCCCTCTAGGAACCTACTTACCAAGCAAAAATCTAACCAGTTGGGAGTCATGACTCAATACTTTCCACACCCAGAATTCAGTTCATGGATCTAGAAGACGGTAGTTTGGTGAGCCTTACCTTTCCCAACTCTGAAAACTGGAAGCAATGATATAAAAGAGAAAAAAGAAAAGAAGGAATGAGAGACCATGTTTCTTCTCTCTCCTTTTTAAGAAGTGGGTTCCGTTGGAAAAAGCCATTAGCCTCACGCGTCTGCCTGACTTTCCTGCTATAGTATTTTGGTCGAGGTCTGTAAAGAGGAACAATTCAGTGCTGGGTGGTGCGGGGAGGGGGGCGGGCTGCCGTGCTGGGAAGAAGGAACCTCGAGCCACGTTTCCTGATGCACAATTCTAACGAAGTCAGGGGTTCCGAGTGCACAGTGCACATAAGAATCAACAAGTAGACAAAGAAAATCCAGACCTTTGATGACCCCTGGTGAATAAACTAAGCACTGCATTGAAATGCAGCTGGAACCACAGACATCCCTTGCTGGTGAACCCCCTGGATGGCTCCTCTCTCTCAAGCGGGGGCAGAAGAATTTCCACCCCCACCCCCGCACCCAGTGCCCATTTCATTTACATTACAGACGTGCATTAGGGACTTTCCGCGTCTGCATCCCTCCGACTGAACCTGAGACTGGCGATCCCTATTGCTCTCTACCGATAGGTTTAAGAAATGGAATTCCATCCTTTTTAAGGTCTGTGCTCTGACCCCTTGGATGCACACGTCATTATTTAGGGGACACGAAGGAATTCATAAAGTAAGGTCTGTAACTTTCTTCCAGATTAGGTATCTCATTAGTGCTCTTGGATGGGAGAGCTCCGAAGAACAAAGCAACCTTCTTATGTAACCCAAATTGAAGATCAGCGTGGAGAGACCAGCGATTGCCGGCCTATCACTCCTGAATACCAGCTAAAATGCTCTCCTCTGCAGCGAAAAAAAAAAAGTCTGCATATTTGTTAGCAGCTGTGGGTGGCCAGCGTGTGGTATGTGTGAGCCAGAAAGCAGACTGCCTTTGCTCGGCTTGCAGGAGAGGAAAGAAATTTGTTACCGTAAGAGATAAGGAGGACGGGGAGAGGAGGCATTTTTAGTGTGCACCCAGGCATCCCGTTCTAAAAGTGGTGATGGCGAGCCGCTATTTGTAACCCCGAAGGGAACATACCTGATAGTTACCATCAGGTGAACTATTAAACAGTTTACACTTAATGAAAGTCAGCTTATCTTTTGTGGACCATATCCATTGGCTCTTAAGTCTTTGTTGCCTGGGCCGGAGATACTATTTTCGTCTCTAAGATTGCTGTACACAGGGTGTGGAATTGTTAAATTTATTTCCTCTTCCCTCTCCCTTTTGAACCGCCTCAAACTAACGAAATACAAAATTGTAAATGCGAACTATTACATATTCCAAATGTCCGCCCCAAGCCTTGTGGGTAGTCAAGCTCATCTCTTCGCCGGGACGATAGGGGCCTCTGCAGAGACGAGCAGGCATGTGACAAAACCTTGAGGTCTTCAGTAGCACCCTCTGGGGTAGTCCTTATCTCCTGGAGGAGGCTGGGTACCCAGAGAATTTCCCCAACTTGCTAGGCGTCCAAAATTTCAGAGATGGAGACGACCTCAGAAGTTGCGCAATGCGGTCCCCCCGCCGTCCCCGCTCTGTTTGCAAAGGAGCAAGTTGAAACCTAGAAGTGGGTGACATTTCTGATGCTCAGCACCGGGATCTGTTGCCCCCCGGCCCGTCCATCCATGCTTCGTGTCACTTTGCCTTCCTTGGGGCATGCTGAATGCACCGGTCCCTGCAGAGAGGGACCACATCACCCTTGGGAACAGCGGGTAAACAGTGGAATCCAAAGTGAGCGTTGGGGAGGGGATATAATGGAACATTATTAAGAATTTGAGAAGCAGCCCAATTGGGACATACATTTATTTTAGCATTCTTAAAGTATCTTTTTCACATTAGAGAAAGTGTCTTCATCTCTTTTTTTTTTTAATTTTTTTTAATGTTTATTTGTTTTTGAGACAGAGAGAGACAGAGCATGAATGGGGGAGGGTCAGAGAGAGAGGGAGACACAGAATCCGAAACAGGCTCCTGGCTCCGAGCTGTCAGCATAGAACCCGATGCGGGGCTTGAACTCACGGACCACGAGATCATGACCTGAGCCGAAGTTGGACGCTCAACCGACTGGGCCACCCAGGCGCCCCAAAAGTGTCTTCATCTCAAAACCCGTGTTTTGATGAAGAGCTCAATTATACATACGAAACATTATAATTTGGGAGGTTTGTCACAATATGGTTCTTGTTACGATTGTGGTATATGTTATGCTCTATGGATGAGGGACGAAAAATGGATATGCATGTATATCTTAGACGTGTCGATTGTTTAACGTGTTTTGTGAAGCTTTTTGTCCCAATGTGATGTACTCTAAAATCCTTACTTCATACTTACAGCTTGCTCATCCCTCATGTTTGTATGTTACAAAACTTTTAAGACACTTTTGTTAAAAAAAAAAGTTTACTTATTTTGAGAGAGAGAGAGAGAGTGGCAGAGGGGCAGCGAGAGAGGGAGAGAGAGAGAGAATCCCTAGCAGGCTCCTCACTATCAGCACAGAGCCCAACACCAGGCTTGATCTCATGACCTAAGCCCAAACTAAGAGTCAGACACTCAACCAACCAAGACACCCAGGTGCCCCTGAAGTTTGTATCGATCGAACAAATGTTGCATTAAAAAGGCTCCCCTTGGGGCACCTGGGTGGCTCAGTGGGTTGAGCATCCGACTTTGGCTCAGGTCATGATCTTGCGGGTTCATGGGTTCAAGGCCCGCATTGGGCTTTGTACTGACAGCTCAGAGCCTGGATGCTTCAGATTCTCTCTCTCTCTCTCTCTCTCTCTCTCTCTCAAAAATAAGTAAACATTAAAATTTTTTACAACAAAGACCTGTTAGACATGATCCGATGTTCTTAGTGATCAAGTGTTGATACTCCCGGAGGCTCAGGTACCTCATAAAACCCCTTATAGGTATTCAGCTCATGTCCCAGTTCTAAATCCCATTTTCTCACCGGAGGCAGCAGAACTTAATGGGCAAAGCATTGGGAACCTGGAGATTTGTCTTTGCATCCGAGATCTGTTCCCTCTTGCTGTGCAACCTGGGGCAGATGATTTAGCCCAATGAGCTCGACATGGGGGCTAAGGAAGGTTGATCCTGTCATATGTTGTGGCTACAACCTGCGGTCGTTCTGGGCCCGGTTACAGGGCAGTGATGTGGGGAGCCCCAGCCCAGGAATGTGAGCTAGACCTCGCCGTGGAGCTCACTATAGTGTCCAAGCAAGAGCATCTCCATGGGAGTGACCAAGAATCCCCTGGACCGAGCGGGACCGGGATTCAGTGGCATGCTCATAGCACTGGCTATAGCCTGGCACCTAGATACGGAAGGACCTTCGAGTCTTTGTCTAGAAAAGTCTTTGCGGCGCTTGACGTTATGTATGGGTGTGTGGCGGGCCAAGGGGGGTGGGCGGGCATCAAATGACTGATCCTAGATTTTCTTCTTAAAAGGGCAGGTTTGGGGGTAAAGGTATTGATGTGAAAACATAATGCTGACCTAAGCAGATTAGCAGAAGCTTAGATTTCTTGCATCTTGTACTGCTAATTGAAAAGTAATCATGTAACTGACAGCCCAACGAATTTTGAAAACAAACTCTTCTCACGTTAAAACAAACACCCAAACAAGCCAGAGCTCACTTCTGAAGCTCGCTTTCTAGAAAGATGATATGAGTTCCGTTGCTCTTCCTTCGAGGACGGACTCCGAATCTCCTGGGTTTGGAGGCTCCCTTTCCTACTTCATGCCTGTCACATGTCCCTCCCCCTCCTAGAATGACTGCTTAGTTTCATGTCAGTGTTTGCCCGTGGATGTGGGGTCGTGTGAAAGCACTGGAGCTAGAAAAGAGGTTGCAAAATTTGGGTTCAATCACAAAGGCAAGTAGATGAAAGGATATATGATTCATGATGTGGTATAAGGTTCTAGAACCACACAAATGGGAGAAAAATTCATCAGGTACCCCACAAATATCTATTCAGTGTTACCTTAAACTTCCTCACGGTAATGGCTGCTTGGTATGGTATGTAAGACCTTCCGTAACCTTCCTGACATCTACTGGTCTGCTGGATCTCCTTCCACCGGTCACTTGAGCTCTGATAATTTGGAATTACTGATCTTTGCTTCATGCTGTTTCATACATGTACTCCTTGACCGATGGTTTGACTTTTCTGGATTGTCTTTCTCCTTTACTGAACTCCTATTCATCCTTAAAGACCCGACTCAAATGCCCTTTGTCACCTGCCTTTGCCCTGAGGAGGCATGATTAATCGCCATGTTTCCGGCATATGCCAATGTTGCATTCTAATGATTTGTTAACAGATGTTTATAGCCATCCAGGCCATAAACTCCAAAGGGCAATCACTGTGTTATTCGTTGCTCAATGCCAGTTCCTGGAACACAGTAGGTTTTTAAGCCATTTTTTTTTTAAATGAATGAACACCCGCTTGCATGAATCCTAAGCACTGTGTCAAAGGGGTTGTAGATTGGGCTACAAACAGGAAGACACGGCCTTTATCCTCAAGGACATTATCATCATGGGGAGGAAACAGACATGTTAACCTTACCTCCCCTCTAAGACAGATTTCTAAGGAATGTACCAGAGATATGAAGTACATGGCACCATGTATACCTAGCAGTAAAACTTTTATTGAAAGAATGATGAAGGCAATAAATATTTAGTGAATAAATAAAAAAAGAAAGAGCAATGATGAGATAGTTATTCTAAGAACTAGAACAAGTCTGGTGGAGGAGATACTTCTTAAGCTAGAGTTTTTTGTGGTTTTTTTTTTAACGTTTATCTATCTTTTGAGAAAGAGAGAGACAGAGTGTGAACGGGGGGAGGGGCAGAAAGGGAGAGAGAGGGAGACACGGAATCCGAAGCAGGCTCCAGGTTCCAAGCTGTCAGTACAGAGCCCGACACGGGGCTCGAACTCAAGAACTGTGAGATCATGACCTGAGCCAAAGTCCCGTGCTTAACCAAATGAGCCACCCAGGCGCCCCTCAAGCTAGAGTTTAAAAGGCGAGCAGTGGTAGAGATGGAAAAGGCTGAGTGGTAACATGGGTGAAAACAGAGCCATGAACACATGATGTGTTAGGGAAATGATAGGCGATCCAGTCGGGTTGGAACATAGTGAATGCAGGAAAGGATGGGAGGAAATCTGTCTGGCGATCTGTATTGGGGAACAACTCATGAAAGACTTGGATTTTATGGGGGAAGTAATGGGGAGCTGTCGAAGGTTTCGGAGCGGTGGCGAAGTGGTATCAGTGCATGCGTCACGTGAGGATCGAATGAGACGACGTACAGAATGTCCTTGGAACAGTGACTGGTAAACATTCAACACTCAGCAAATGTTAGTTATTATAGTGGGACATTTTCTGGAAGCAGACATAAGGTAGAAAGCGGTCGAAGTCAAGGCAAAAATGACAAAAGCTACAGCAATTGTTTAGATAAAAGACAATAAAGCCCTAAGTTTAGAAACAAGCTACAGGCATGAAAAGGATCATATTCAAATGACAGTTTAGAGGTAAGATGGATATAATTTCACCACTGGTTGGTGGGCCAAGAGGAAAGAATAAGAAGCTACTAGCCTTGTGGTCCAGAGGAAGAGTAATGTTACCGAAATAATGAAACCAGACGATCGGGGGCTGGAAGGCAGGTGACGTGTGTGTTGCCTATGCTGAGTTTGCTGGATCCCTGGGACTCAGAAATGTCCACCGACCTGTTAGCTAGGTGGGTTTGAAGTCTAATAGGGAGGTGTGGACAGGAGATGTGAATTTGTGGATCATCAGCACAGAGGTGACGGTTGTCACCATGCAAACGACAAGGTGTAGAGAAGGACGCATCATGAGGACAGAACATTTGTAACTGCAGATTTGGGGGCGGGGGCGGCTTTCACTTACTGCCTAATAAATTGGAGTCCTTCAGTGCCTCTTCCTTCCTCACCATGCATGCTATTTTTGAGCGCCAATGGCCGTTGAGAACAGGAAAAGCAGAACGCAGGCAACGACAACATAAATATGTGTAAACTGAGACGACATAACCCCTAGCAACCTTCTAATCACACACATAAAAAAACTAGGGCAAAACAAGGATGCTGAGATTCCACCACCGCGCTCCTTAGCGTCCTACCGAGCTCGTCGTTGACATACTTCAAATTAGGAAAAGTGCTTCTTCATGACGAGCGAGCTTTAGCTTCACCTTGGACTGCGGGCCTCGGCTTTCGCTCCGTGACGGTCTGTTTTGCGAGGAAACCACCTGGTCAGACGTCACAATTATA
The DNA here is from genome assembly GCF_022079265.1 of Lynx rufus. NCBI lineage: Eukaryota > Metazoa > Chordata > Mammalia > Carnivora > Felidae > Lynx > Lynx rufus. Next base: position 7,703,284 of record NW_025814824.1, read on the forward strand.
CAGCTCTTTGCAGCGCCCAGAACTCTGATCGAAAACCTCTGCGCCCCTGGGGTTTTATGAGCTGGAGTGGGACTACGGGCTTCGGAATGGTCACATCCCTCAGTCGAGGGGCACGTATGTTGCCCTTTTAGTTTATTCGTCTATTCTGCATTCCCCATCCTCCGTTTCCAGTCCTTTTATTATCACAAAATACCTCCTCTCATGTATATTGGGCATAACATTGAGTGAAAGACAGTAAGAAATGGAAAGAGATGTATGGAAGAATAACATGTATATTCATTTTTAATAGAGTCACAGAAAAATTCTATGGATAAGTTTATATGCATGTGGGATAGGGGGAGGAGCAAAAACATAAAAACCCTTTTCTTCCTGGGAAGCTCCTGGGAATTTGACTTTCCAGAACAGAAATCTTAAGGCACAGAGCACACGGGCTGTCAGACTTCAGCATGAGTCAGAAGCTCCTGAGGGCTTGTGAAAACAGAGATCTCTGGGTCCCACCCTGGAGTTTCTGAACAAATAAGCCTAGAATGGGCCATTTCTAACAAGTTCCCAGGTGCTGCTGAGGCTGCTGGCCTGGGACCACAGTTGCAGGGAAAGGGGAAAGCCCAGGGGGGTGGGGTGGGCGAGGAATCAGTGGGCTGGTTTCACTGTACCCACCCCCAGCCAGACTTTTCATCAGCCCCCCAGGCCCATTTCTATTTCAAGTACCTTTCTGGCTTTTCTTCTTCTTCTTCTTCTTCTTCTTCTTCTTCTTCTTCTTCTTCTTCTTCTTCTTCTCTTTATTGTCAATCTATTTCCTTCAGCTGATTTTTTCTTCCAGCTCTGCCTGTAGTTTGGTGATGTGGACGGAGAGGAAGGAACGATAGTCCAATAAATCTGTCTAGAGCCCTGGCTCTACCAGTAACTGATTAAAGTCTGGGCACGTTATGCAATTCCTAGTGCATTAGTATACTCATATCTAAGGACAAGAAAAATACCGCTGAATTATCTTGCACTTTATTCAATCATTTTGTCATTTATAGTAACATTGGGATTGCAACTTGGAGCTGTTTTGTAAATGTGATAGGCTAAAGGAAATAATTTATTAAGAGTCCAGATGTTGTGGGGCACCTGGATGGCTCAGTCACTTCAGCAGCACTCTTGATTTCAGCTCAGGTCGTGATTTCATGGTTCAGGAAATTGAGCTCCGCGTTGAGCTCTGCACTGACAGCACGGATCCTGCTTGGGAGTCTCTGTCTCCCTCTCTTTCCGCCTCTCTCTCTCTCTCAAAAATAAGTAAATAAACATTAAAGAAAAATTTTTAAAAAGAGTCAAGATGTTCTAAATAAGAGATAACAGGTATAAAATCATGCAATATAAGCAAAAATGCTAGACTGTCAAATGAGAATAAAAAATATCATTATTAATCCATGTTATTTTATTTTTTTAATGTTTTATATACTTATTTTTGAGAGAGAGAGATAAAGTACGGAGGGGCAGAGAGAGAGGGAGGGAGACAGAATCCCAAGCAGGCTCTTCGCTGTCAGCATGGAGCCCCAGGTGGGACTTGAACCCACAAACCACGAAATCATAACCTGAGCCAAAAACCAAGAGTCAGATGCTTAACTGACTGAGCCACCCAGGTGCCCCAAATCCATGTACTTTTAAAAATACATGTTCTTGATCGGACCACTGAAAGGACCTAGATTAGAAGCAATGACATCACAGTAATAATAAACATCCCCAGTGCTCAGATTTTGGTTTCTAAAAACTATTTCGTACTCAAAGGAATCAGAGCTCCTTTGAGAAGCACGTGATTTCTGGCATGTGGCAGTGATTAATTAGGGAGAGCCTCAAAGCTACAAAGTATTTAAAGACTTACCAGGTCATGTCAAAAGGCATCAGATTTAAGGGGCTCCCCTCGGCCAAATTTGGGATAATTTGAACATCAAAAGGAATAATAATCCATGGTCAATTAGAGATAAATTTTGGATTAGATGTTAGGGAACCATATTTTTAGGTGTGATAACGGTCTCGGGTTATGTGGGGAATTTAGTATTGGATGCTAAAATATTTATGGGTGATGTGTTATGATGTCTATAATTTTTTAATGCCTCAGCCAAAAGTTATCTGGAAAGATAAAACAAATATGGCCAAATTGTTAAAAATTGTGACTATGGATAGTGGGTTTCTGGGTGTTCATATTTCTAATTTTCTGAATATTTGAGATTTTTTATAACGTAAAAAATTTGGAACTTAGTTTGTGTTATAGATGAGACATATATTTTAGTGTGTGTGTGTGCGTGTGTGTGTGTGTGTGTGCGTGCACAGCACCTGTCACAATGTGTAGATGTTTAAAAATATTAGCTCCCTTCCTTACACTATAAAAAGAAGAAACTAAAACAACCCTATCCTTGGCTGAGCTTAAATTCTTTTTTTAGAACGAAGTGAAGTTTAAACAAACACACACACAAATAAATAAACAAACAAGCAAACTTCTCGTGCCACACTCCCCCACCACCCAGTTCCTCTAATTGATTTCCTTGGCTTCCCTATGTCGTAACAACAGAGAGAGCCTTGAGCTTTTCATTCACTCTGGATAGTGCCAAAGATTTTTTGCACTTATTCAAATCATAAGGTCAGAGAGAGAGAGAGAAAGTGGGAGAGAGAGCACGCTAGGGGAAGACAGATGGAGTGGGGAGGAGGTATGAGACAGATGGACCCCTCTCGGAACAAGCCGTGTAGCCATAATAATAAAAAATAAAACTGTAAACACAATTCAAGGAGGATGGTTAAAGACGAAGAGCTTGACTGCCCAGCTTGCTAGAGATGCAACCAGAGGTGACCTCTGTTTACCCTAACCTCTGCCTAAAATCAGAACTGAGGTTCTGTCCTCCTAATGGAAAGCCACCTCGGCCTATGTACCTGTAGGCAGGCCAAGGTCATTCAAGTATTAATGCATGTCTGAGGTCAAGGAATGCATCATCAGTCATTCGTGCAACAGATAGCGATTAAGCATCCACCACACGCCAAGGCTCTTTTCTAGCAGCTTGGGATGTATTTGAGGATGAAACACCCCCCAAATCCCTGCCCTTATGGACAGACAATAAACAACAAATAAACTGAATGAGGCATGGGTCGTAACTTAAAACAGGAAGGTCAGGAGGGACCTCACTGAGACGGCACCATTTGAGCAATGACTTCGAGAAGGTGGACGAGTCAGTTGTGCTGCTGACCGTGGGAAGAGCTTTTCTGGCAAAAGGAAAAGCAGGTGCGAAGGTCCCGTGACAGCAGTGTACCTGGTAAGTCCCAGGAATGGAGCAGAGGCCGGGGGAGCCGAAGAGAGTGAGGACAAGCAAAGTGGCAGGACAGGAGATCAGAGGTAACAACGAACGGGTTATGAAGGTCCCTGAATACACTGAAGAATTTGGAGTTTACTCCAATTGGGATAGGAGCCAAGGCAAGGCTGTGAGTAGAAGACTGACTCGATCTAGCTTTTATCTTTGAAGGAGGGCTCTGGCCTCTGCGTCGCGCATAGACCGCGGGGGACGAAGGTGGAAGCCGAGAGACTCACTGAGGAGCTGCTGCGGTAATCAGGTGAAAGGCTCAGGTGGTTTGGATCAAGTTCAAAGCCATGGGAATGATCTCTGTAACACCCCAAACAATAAGGCTAACGAGCAGAAATTGGGGGCGAGGGGGAAGCTGTTGGTGTGACAGTTTCGCCGAGGTATAACGGACATCCAACAAACCACAGACGTGTGCATATTGAAAAGCTTTGCCGTACGTATAAGCCACAGTCAAGACAATGAACTGATCCGTCGTCCCCCAAAGTTCCCCTTTCTGATCCCTTCTTTCCTGCTATTCCTCCGTCTGGTCTCAGCTCACACACACTGACCCGTATTTCCACTGATGTCCAGAGATCTTTCTGTGCAGCTGCTTCCTCCCTGGGACTCTGTTCCAGAATCTCCAGCCACCAAGGTCTCCCTGGATTCTTAGCTCTCTCTGTCTCCACAGCTGAAAGAGGGAGTCTCTTGGGCTCCACCCGAGTTCTCGCTCCCTGCGCCGTGGCCTGGAAATTCTCCCAAGGCAATCAGTAAGTGGGGACAATCATAGCTGTCACTTCATTTGTTACCTTTCTCTCAAGAGTTAGTGTCTTCTCTCATTGCCTGGCTCTAGTGTCCTGAATACCTTTGCTTTGGATGTTTTGTCTGTCTGTCTGTCTGTCTATGTCAGGTGGGAAATAACAGTCCCTGTGACTCCATTTTGGCCAGAGGCAGAAATCACTGGTGACGTTTTGAAGTAGACGAATTCCATTAACACGGCCAAAAGGAGATCCGAGAGTTAGAGATTCTGTGCTGTTCTAGAGTTTGCCCTGTGTATTTTTGCCCTTGGCCTGGAGTTTGGCTGCAGCAACACCAGTGGTCAGGGGTACCATGTAATTTCTTTATTTGATATCACAAGTTGGAATTAAAGCACTTAGGCTCGGCTGATGGGAGTCACCTCTTCTAAAATGCAAGTACCCTTGGGATTAATGTCTACTAACCTGCTCCTAACAACTTCCTAGCTAACGGTTATTGGGAGCGTATCGCGAAGCACCAGGCACTTGGCTGGACCACTTTACACCCGTTAATTCATTTAACCCCCCTGGTGATGCGCCCAGGTACCGTCGAGCTTAAGCAGACTGACAGAAGCTGAGAAGCTCACCCGGGTCCCAGAGCTCCTGAGAGGATTAGAATCCAGATTTGGATGATACCACACCTCTTATTATTCAAAGTATGACCCATGGCCTGGCAGCGTTAGAAGAATCTCAGGCCCTACCCCAGACCCACCGCATCCAAACCTGCATTACAAGGTCCCCCTGTGATTTGCATGGACACCAATTTATTAGGGGCAGAATTGTAATGGTGACCTCAGGCAGTGTGGCACCAGCGCGTAAGCTCTAGATCATTCCTTCCTGCTGAGAGAATATCATGAGCCAGGGCAGAGGGTGGAAGGATAGACAAGGAACAGGGAAGAGGAGGAGAGGTCCAAGGCCGGAGCTCTCGCTGTCTTGCCAGAGGCAAAGCTGTGCGAGGTAATAGAACCCCAGGGTGTGCTGGGACCTTTGCAATATCTAAAGCCTATTTCTTATGCATATCTGGGACTCAAAGTGGTTTATCTGCAGGTGAAGCGTAATTAAACGGTGCTGAAGATTTCTTGTCTGTTAAAGGAAATGATGAAGGAAGAGAGAGTGATAGTTTTGGATGTACAGTTGTCTGCTAATTCTGTGGTGTGCAGAGAGAAAACAACATACTCAGGCTATTTCTGTGTAGTGCAAAGCAAAGGAGATAAAAATATGAGAGCCCGCTGGCCTTCATTAAAAGGATAAAGGGTTGCTGATTGGTATTTCCTTTTAGGCTTTATGGACGCTTTAAATTTAAAAGGACATTGCAGCTTGGTGACATTGGTGAGGCTTTTCGCCTTATGTCGAGTGGCTTAATTGTGCTCGTGCTTACTTGTTAGGTTTCCTGAGATATATTTAGATATAATCTATAGGCCCTCCTTCTGGAACAAAAAACCACAGAAGCACAAGTCAGCGGGCTCCGGGGGCACAATTCAAGGCCTGTGTCTTTTATTGTGCACTGCCTCCGTTAATTAGCTTTCTAATTATGATTTATTTAAAATTGTTATTTTTAAATCCATTCATAGACGGTGTTGAGGTGACATATTACTTTAGAAATAATAGAGATTTGCCTTTAGCTCTGAGAGTTATGCTGTTCAGAAAAGCATTATTCCTGTGCTTTCTTGTCCCTTCTTGTCCCCCACCAACCCCGGTTCTTTCCCATATGCCGTGACACCCACAGAACGTGCCAGCGGCCTCCAATTCTTTTTTTTTTTTTTTAATGTTTATTTACTTTTGAGAGTGAGAGAGACAGAGGGTGAACGGGGCAGGGGCAGAGAGAGAGGGAGACACAGAATCCAAAGCAGGCTCCAGGCTCCGAGCTGTCAGCACAGAGCCCGATGCGGGGCTCGAATGGCTCGAACTCATGAACTGTGAGATCACGACCTGAGCCGAAGCCGGGCGCTTAACCAACCGAGCCACCCAGGTGCCCTTCTTCCAATTCCTTTAGTTGGTTTTTTGCTCTTAAAAAACACAAAAACAAAAACAACTGAACTTTTCCCTTTTAGACTTGCAGTTCAATACGCTTTGATCCAAGGATGCTTGGAGTCCTACAGCACGCCAGCCTTGACCTAGCCCTCTGGTGCCTCCCGATCTTACCATGGATTAGACCCTTTCTCACTGATAGCCCCATGTGAGCCAAACCCTGGAACTAACCCGCTGGACAGGTGCCCTGGTGGGATGCATTGCGAGCCCGCAGATGAGAGAGAGAAAGCTCCATCCCTCGACCCTGCCAAGTCTGGGCAAATTGCAGTGAGAACAGGCTCACTTTCTGCGGCTAATATCCTCTCTTGAATTCATCCTCTCTTTGTGATTTTTCTGTCTTGTATCTAGAAACTTTAACGTTGTCATGCACCTTTATTTTCTTCGGAACTGTTCTGATCTGAGTCCCCTTCTCAGTAATTTCCTTTTTACCAGATGACAGATATCTGGTCCAGTATACCTGAGCATAGATTTCCTTAAAAGATCCCGGTGGAGGGTGCCTGGGTGGCTCATTCGGTTAAGCATCCGGCTCTTGGTTTAGGCTCAGGTCATGATTTCACAGTTCGTGAGTTTGAGCCCCACACTGGGCTCCGTGCTGACGGTGTGGAGCCTGCTTGGGATTCTCCCCCTCCCTCTCTCTCTGCCTCTCTTCTGCTGTCTCCTCTCCGTCTCTCTCTCAAAATAAATAAATAATAATAAAAAAAGATCTTAGTGGTGCTTCCTCACTTGACAATATTAGCTGAGTCTTAATAAGTCATCTGAATGAGATCTTTTTTTTTTTTTTTTTTTTTTTCTCATCTGAATGAGATCTAACTCCCATACTGAAGGTGTCTTAGTACCTTCCTGGAACAAGGCAGGCTATAAGTAAATACAATAGAAAACAAAACAAAGAACACGAACAGTAAGTGGCACGTGCTGTGACTATCTGCAGGTTGTCTTCCGGATCCCTTTCTCCCAGGAGCAAAGCCGCTGGCTGCAGACTGCATTTCTCAGCACGTGCTGTAGTTACACGTAATCATACGACTAAGTTTGGAACAGCAGAATATTTGAGGATATGTTGTGTTCAACTCCCATGTCACTTGCAAATTAAGACACGCCTCTGTCGCTGGACTTTGTTTCTGTCTGTCCCATCCTCTGGCCAGAATTTGAATAGGACGGCAACCTAGCTTTGACTACCCAGATGCAACACACCCCCCAAGGAGGTGGCCGGGGGCCAAAATGGAAAGAACTCGGCCCCCTGAACGATTTCGTTAGAGAGGAACTGCCCCACCAGCCTATACGGGCTAGACTGTTACGTAAGAAATATCTTTCTATCTTGTTTAAGCCACTGTCTCTGGTTTCTTTTGTTATAGCAGTCTAATATGTGCCCTAACTAACACATGAAACTAGAGGGGGGTGGGGAGTATCTAAATCATTACTGTGAGAAACTTAGGGCTTGCAGGCCTGTGTCGTAGATATTTGGCATTTTGGAAGAGTTCTAAGTCACCATCTTCCCTAGGAATATAAACCGATTTATGACTGGGAGCCCCTTCTACCTTAAAACTTTGGTTTGCTGGGGTTGTGTGTGTGTGTGTGTGTGTGTGTGTGTGTGTGTGTGTGTGTTTTCTTCAGAATCACTTGGAGGGCTTCTGAAAACACAGATTGCTGGGTAACAGTCCCTGAGTTTCTGATTCAGGACTTCTGGTGGGGAGGAACCCAAGAATGTGCATTTCTAACAAGCTCCCAAGTGATGCTGTTGGGCTAGCCTGGGGACCACCCTGAGGTCACCTGAGTCCTCATCAGCCTGAACTCTAACGTTTTGAAGAAATCTATAGCCAACACTAGTTTAATGACACACTGTTGAGGCACCGTTTGAGGTCCTACCATAACCCACGTCCTGACTCAGTTCTCCTGTAGCTCCAGGGCACAGCTACTGTGGAAGCCGACAGCTTCCAACTCAAGTCCACTGACCTCACTGCTGCCCAAAGGCTTTCTCCAGCTCAGGGAGTCCCTCTCAGCCCGCCTGTGGGGCAGCCCAGAAGTGTTGGGGATTTGTTGCTTCCTTGACCAACAAGGAATGCTTCTGGTAGATAAATACCCACGCCTCCCCAGTCCTGAGCAGGACAATTCTGATGTAGGTTCTTTGTGATGCCGTCAGGGGATCCAGGGAGGATCAATTGCCAATGACAAACCTAATGCTCCCTTTCTTGACTTGTCCTCCTTCCTGGCCTCACTTTCCCTGCTCCCTCACTTCCCCCTCCCAAAACCACCTCCAAATAAACTACATGCACCCAAATCTTGCAAACAGGGTCCTATTGGAAGAATCCAACCAAAGTCATCTCTCTACTTATCGTGTTGTCTGGGCACCCTTTTATCTCGGTAAAACTCTAGGTCAGATGGAGAGTCTCATGGTGGGACCGGCCGTCACTACGGGAGGAGTGTTTCTTATTACCGGAGAGCCCGGACCCCATGCAGTAGGAACAAATGAGGGGCAGTGAGGTGCAGACCTTCACAGCGTGAGCTCTGGAGCCACCCTGCCTGATTCAAACCTCATATTTGCCCCTTGCTGGCTGAGATGTTGGGCAAATTAATGAGTCATTATGCCCTAGTTTCTTTATCTATAAAACCAGAATAATAATAGTTCCCACCATATAGGATTTGGGGGATGAGTAAACGAGTTAACACAGTAAAAAGTTCTTAGAACACTGCATACACATAGTAAGCTCAACAAATGTTAGCTTTTTATCACATTTCTGGGGCTGGGACTCCAGAATAATGAGAGGAGTCTTCTTATCCTCTCCAACCCTGATGTACCTTCTCTTCATGTCGGGAACAGAACAGCCATCTCTCTGCCACTCTTGCAAAAGCAGACAGCTGGCAGAGAGCTCTGTGTTCTCTCATTGTTTAGTGCTTTCTGAACAGTGAAATGACTCTCTCTTGTCCTTCTGTCAGCCTGTTTTCCTTGTTGATTTTGGTAAACCACCAGTTAAAAAAGTTTTTAAAAAGGTTGGATACAATAAAGGACAGCTTTTATGATTCAAAGTCATTAGTAACGGAAGCTTTCTAATGTAGTTTCTGCTGGTAACAATCCACAGCATATGATAAAGGATAGTAAAAATGCTATTTAAAAAAATACTCTTAATACAAGCAACGCATCCTCTCCAGAAAAAAAATTTGGGAAAAAAAGATATAAAGATTAGCCATAATAATTATATTGCCCCTTATGTTTTATATATTGCCTTACATGGCTTTCCGTACGTTTGTGTATGAAGGATAGATGATAGATAGATAGATAGATAGATAGATAGATATAAAAATGAGATTGTACAATACATGTTGCTTTATAACATTTCCCACTGAATATAGCATAAGCAGCATTCTGTGTCTTAAAATATTCTTCCACAACATTATTGATTTTCTCTAATTTTATTCTCAGAAGATGACTTATCTTGAGATCAAAAGGGTACCTTACTATCTAAATAATGTCTTTGAAAAGAGAGATAAATAAGAGATAAAGAAAGAAATCTATAGATAAATGTCTGTACAAAGCTTTAAAGGATTAGCTGAAAACAGCCAACAGGGAAATGCTTCCCACATAATTTTTTTGGAGTAGAGCTGGGATCACTAAACCTTTTCCCAAAATGCAAAAAGATAGCATCCAAAGGTGTTTTTTTTAATTTTTTTATTTTTAAAATTTTTTTATTCTCTCTTGGCTCCAATCCCCCATGGGAAGAGTTACCAAAGATGAGTTAAGAAAGACGTTTTATCAGCATTAGCTAGGAGAGTTATCAAGTAGATTAGATGGAGGATGAACTGTGTTGTAAGCTATGAAATCATTTTAATTTCAATTGTGAGAAACAGGGAGGAAACAAAAAGTAGAGAATGAGCCAATAGTTTGTTCCTTAATTTTCAAGTTCACAGATGTGAGCTCATTACACAGGGGACTTCCTTTGTGGAACTACAGAGAGGAGGGGCTATTTTTGACTTTTGGAATACACGATGCAGTGGACACAAGAAATGTACAGACTCCCCCTTCAACTCCTGAAGACAGGAACACGGTGCTCCACCTCCCTCCCCAAGACAGGGAAGTCACCTGTATTCTTCTTTCGTGTTCTGTGGAAAATCCAATGGCAACATACTACCAGCCCCAAGCAGCATAACCCAAAATTGATTTCTAACATTTATAATTAGTTCCTAAGTCAAGAAAATGTACTGAGTCTGCTAACATATTATACAACGGCTTTAATGGAAAAGAATTAGGGATAAAAATAGATTAAAGGCTTCTAAGGCTATCTTTGAGTGATGGCTGCCACTAAACTAATTCAAAACTTATTTAACCATAAGTAGTTCTTTGAAGAATTTGGAAATAATGAGAGGCCCCATTCACGTAAAATCCTTTTCATAGCATTCCAGTTGGCAAGTAAGCAAGAATGCATACCAAGAGAGGTCAAGGTGATTTGGAGGGAATGATGTCCTCCCTCCCAGTCCAGGGAAACACTCTGGTTCCGGAAATGGAAAGGGGAAACGAAGGCAGACGGAGGGACTTGGGGCCAGGTGGTGGAGGAGAACTTCGAGACACAATTTGACTTGCATGTAGAAACACTTGAAGATGGCACTGGTATCTTTAAAAAATGATGACCCAATCCAAGTGGTAGTGTTACGGAACCAGGCTGGAACGCTGGTGGAAAAACCAATGGACACTCGGAGATCTTGGTGGATCAGAGATTTATTTAACACTGGAGGGCTCAGAGGAGACCATTTCTCCAAAGAGCTGAGCCCGAATGCGAGAGGGAAGGGTAATTTATAGTTATCAGTCTCCATATTTTTTTTTTGGGGGGGGGAGTTCGTGCATGCAGCAAACAAAGGAAGAAGAACGTTAAAGAAAGAAGTCTAAGCTAGAGACCAGAGTTTGTTTTAGCCCCATCAGCCATCTTTGGGGTACTTTATCCACTTCTCTAACAGTAGGAAAGATGGGAAATCTTGTTTCATCATGCTTTGATTGTATAGGATGTTGAAGCAGAATGTGAGTGGAGTGGACGAAAGAACTCGACATGCTTGTTGATAAGTGGGAAATGTACCTGCGGGCAGAGGAGGGAGGGAAAAAGTACTGTAGTTAGACACGAAAACAAGGCCCTGCCCTTGCTAAGGATCCAAATACACAACTCAGCAACAGAAGGTAAAAGACTGTGTTAAACATCTCTGATTTGCTTAACATTTCCTTAAGAGGAAAGTAAGAAAAGGTGCCAGACTTTCAGTAAGCTGGGGCCCTCAAGTCAAAGTCATTGTGTTGGTAGACATTGAACTCACCACTAAAGTGATAGACAGAAATACGTATACAGAGCTTTATCCTGGGAAAAGCAGAGACAGAGAGGAAAGCAGAGATGCAAACATCTTTAATTTCCTCCTTTTCACACATACACAAAAAAAAGAGGAGAAGGGAGAGAGAACTGGAGTCTTTAACTGAAGCTCAAACATTAGACGATGTCCGTCCTGGGAGGATAGGACTCAGGTTGTGAATTGGATCCGTTCACACATCTTTTGTCCAAGCAACTAAGAGGTGGTGAACGGACATTCCATCCGGAAGTGGACTTTAGTAAAAGCACGTATCTTTGCATTTTACAAGTGTCTGAATTTCTCACTTCTAAACTTTTGCCTCAGAGAGACACATTTGCCAAACCCTTTCATGTGCTAACATCTGAAAACAAAGTAAGCCTTAAAAAGGCAAACAAAAGCTTTGCTTAGGCAAAATAGCAAGAACAGCCTTGGAAACAGTCACAAGAACAGAACCTAGAGTATTAATTTAGGCTTTTTTTTTTTCTTTTCTGTTATTTGATGTGCACATAAACAATAGCGCACAACGCATCCAATCCTGTGTCTGGCCCATAAAAGCAATTTCCTTTTGATATATATGTTTATTTTTTTTCCTAGAGGAAGTAAAGTCTTATTGTTCCTGACAAGATGTAAATGGAGGCCATTTTCAAGTCTATAAATCACTACATGATTGCCTCACACCTGCATTGGAGTCTTTTGAAGCCAGCCCTGGGCTTCTAGCAGTCCTGGCATGAGGAGTTACCCTAGGAAACGGGACAAACCACCTTTAAAAATTATTATTCACTCTTCACAACGATAATAAAATTATCATTAATTCACTCTTATGTAGAGGGATATGCTCGTAAGGCCATCTCACCGTAATATCACCACTAAGATCACAACTACCTTTCATGGAAGGACCATTAGCTAGATGGCATTGATTATTTACTTTGACCAACGATTGAAAAGCTTGGATTGGATCCACTTAACTGCTCTGAATTGAGCACTCAATTGAGATAGAACAATTGAATTAAATTCGAAATGCAGACAATTGGCCACATCATTTAAAAGGGATTCTTTAAGCAGAATTGAATCGACAGCTGGTTTGCTGGAATTATCGAAAATGGATCATATGGGGTGATGCCTCATGGCTTATTACAACTTCAGAGAGTGTCTGACTTGGCTGAGCGGAGGCTGGCATTTCTCTCTGCTCTGTGACGCGAGTCACAGGCAGGGAGACACTGAGCTGAGATTTGAGTGCAGTGGGGAGGGTGACCGTGTGGGTATGGAAGGCCTGGAGGTGGTTGTACAGATCCAGAACAATGAGAAAGGGGCTGGTCTGGGAAAGACAGGAAGAAATGAGGCGGTAGTTTCCTTTGCCAAGAATGCCCACCTCTCTGCCTCTCACCTTCCCTTCTCTGTCCACCTGATCCCCACTATTTGCTTAATATTCAGTGAATATTAAGACGATATACCTAGAGAGGTAATGGATATCTTTAGTTACATGTCCCAGCCCTAGATCACAGCACCCTGGCCTACCTTCACCAGGCCGTGTTCATTTATGACCGTTGTCTTTCCGTTCTGCCTGTTCAACTCAACTGTTTGTCTTTTCAGTCGTTCTGTAAACTCATAACGCGAGTCTCTAATAAGGTCTAAGTGTGGTTCCTGGTGCAGGGCTTACATTAGCAAACAAACCCATGTTCATGAAGCTTACAGTTCTAGTGGAAGAGAAAGAATAAGGTGAGAAAACAATAAAAGAATTGCACACCGCAGTGATGTATTTTGGAAACCGCCATGATGTATTTCGGATCAGGGAGCCAGGTAAAGGCAGCCCAGGATCTGGCAATGAAGCTGAGAGCTGGAACTTGCAAAGGAGGGTGGGCGGGTGGAAGCTGGACAGAGGACAGAGGGTGGACGGGGGTGTGCTGGAGTATTCCAGGGTGTGGGAAGAGTAAAAGAGCCAAGGTGGGGAAGACTGGATGTTGTTTCACGCATTCCTTCACTCTACAAATATATGGGAATGGGAAGTAACAGTTGATTCCTAGGATGCTGTGCAGGAATCACACCTGTCTTCCCCAGGTGTGGGGGATGCTGGGTGTGCCTCTCAGAACCCCCTACAGAACTGTAGCCTTCATTCCCCCAGCGGCAGGGAACGTGAGCACTGAGGCCTCACAACTTTATTGCTCTCTGGACCTTGCCTTCACCCAGAATAACACCCCTCTTCAGGCACAATCCATAGCCAATGACTAGTTAATGCAGGGCTACACATGCCCAGCCCTCTTATCGCAAGGAGCTACATCTCTGTAGACCCCTCTCAGCTCTGGAGTCCCCTATGCAAATCTTCGCTTCCGAGTCTGTTCCTCTGGAAAGCCGACTTAAGGCAGCTAGGGAGGATCAGGTTCGTGGTGGGAAATCAGGAGTTCCATTTTAGAGATATCAAATTTGAGTCATCCAAGTTGGTATTCAGGTATACAATTCAGAACTCAGAGGACGTGTCCAGCTAGAGATAAAAATGTCAGAGCCATTGGCCAATGAGGCATTTGAAGCCATGAAACACGAGTTCCATTCCACAACAGGAGTGCCACTATCCAATATGGTAGCCACCAGCCACATGTGGTTATTAAGCGCTTGGTTTTCTCAAATGAGGAGCTCAACATTTAGTTTTCAGTAATTTAAATACAAAAGCTGATGCTCAGTTCAACTATTGGCATCTTCTAAAAAAGGTTGGCATTGACTTGGGTATATGAATCTACTTTTTCTGCTGTAAATTTTGTGAAATCTAAATACACACCAAGTATTTCCAATAAAAATTTAGCATCTAAGTGAGGAAGTACAAAGTATAAAATACTCCTCAAAGGAGTTTGAGGATTTATACAAAAACTGTAAAATATTTCACTGATAATTTTGATATTGATAACATGTTGAATAATGTTTTGGTTATATTGGGTCAGATAAAGTTGTTGGCATTGATTTCACATTTTTCTTTTCCATTTTTTTAAAGTTTATTTTTGAGACAGACAGAAAGAGAGAGAGAGAGAGGATCACAAGCAGGATGTACCCTGTCAGCATGGAGTCCAATGTGGGGCTCGAGCTCATGAACCGTGAGATCGTGACCTGAGCCAGATTCAAGAGTCAGATGCTTAACTGATTGAGCCACCCAGGTGCCCCTCAATTTATTTTTAATACGTCTGCTAGGAAATCTAAAATCACGAACAGGGTTCGCATTATATTTCCGTTGGACAGCCCTGCACTAGAGCATATAAACAGAGATGAGAAAATGGCCGGGCTAAGATTGGATAGAGGACAAACTGATAGCAACAGGAGCAGGAGGTGGCTGATGAGAGAGAAGGGAAATCAGAAGGGTGCGGTGCTCAGGGGTGATGTGAAGAGTGACCCCAGGAGGGCATGTGTGGCCGGCCACTGAGAACACACTGCACCTGTCGGGTTAGCTGGGAGGAGAACCTGGTATATATCTGAATTCCCAGTACTTGGCCTATAAAAAACATTCGGGAAAGGCTTGTTTCCTGAATTCTTGAATGACTTGATGAGGTGAGATGTAAGGGGCTGATTCACAGTTTCCAATTCGGAAAGACAACAGCAAGCATAAAAGTCCAAACGTTTACTTCCCCCATCTTTTCTGCACAAGACAGCTCTTTAAACTGTTCATCTCAGGGGCACTTGGGTGGCGCTCAGTTGATTAAGTGTCCGACTCATCATTTCAGCTCAGGTCACGATCTCACGGTTCGTGGGTTGGAGCCCCGTGTTGGGCTCCGCGCTGACAGGGTGGAGCCTGCTTGGGATTCTCCCCCTCCCTCTCTCTCTACCCCTCCCCGCTCATGCTCTCTAAATAAACAAATAAGCTGTTCAATTCAAAAAATCGTGTACATGGAAGAAAACCCTGTCATGATGTGTTGGGATGTTCACTAAATGAATTGTGGTGATCATTTCACTACAGATGTATCCTCATGAGACTGGACACCTTAAACCAACACAGCACTCTATGTCAACTACATCTTGATAAAACTAGAAAACGATTGCCAAAACCTTCTTCTGGGAAATAGCTCCGTGAAGGAATTTATGAGGATACTTTGAGCAAAAGGACGAGCTCAGTCAAGTTATTAACCCCTTGGAGCTCTAGTCCCCTTCTCTCTGAAATTGGGGAGTAACGTCTGTAACGTGGAATGCTTGTGAAGAATGAATTATTTAATGATGGCAAAGTACCTATGGGGACACCTAGGACAGAACAAGTGCTCAGCAGATGTAGCTTCTGCTATTGTCATTGTAAGTATTATCATTCTGGTGTCACGTTCAAGTTTGGTTCCCAGATGGAGGAGTTAATTTTACTCTATAGGCTTAGCTTGTGAATGAGCACAGCATCAGGGGGACAGAGGAAAAAAATAGGCAGAGATCGGAAATAAATGGCTCTGGCGGCCCGCGCTCACTTCTCCTAATGCAGGGCAGACATAAGTAATCGATCGCGGTGCTCTTTCCAACTGAGCCTCAGCGCATGCAGCCTCAGAATCTTTCCCAACGCTCTTTTCCAGGCAGCTCCCAGCCCAGGGATTCCGGGTGAGCCCTTGCAATGAAACCTACTTGGTAAAATAGGGTTAGCTCAAGTTATAATAGCACTTGGGGGGAAAAGTGAGCAGAAGTATATTATTATGTTTTTCAAAGATAAAACAATGGTGCAGAAGAAAAAAATGAGTTGATTAGTGCAATGAGCCAAGAGTGATCTGACAGGAGATTCAAATACTCTCGCAATGTCCTCTTTTCAAAAGCATCATTTTGTCACAGTAAAGGAAAATGTTGAAAGTAGTTTAGGAAAAAAGACAACTTAGCAAACCATGTGATGAACACAGAGTTTTCAGTTACAGCACTGAATAATCAGGAAGGCATCGTGTCTTGCCTCTGAGTTCAAAGCCCTTCACCTCGCTCCTCTAAACGGAAACACAAGTGCTGGGGGATATCTGAAGCATGACAAACATTTAGGAGGGCTGATTTAAAGCCCTGTGAAGAATTTCCATGGCTGATCATGCAACAGATGGCTCCCAACAAGAACCATTTTAATATTAAATAGATAATTCAGGCCTCTGAAACATTCTGCCATTAAATCTGTAACTGAAAATATTTTTTAAAATCCATTCAAGAGAGACTGTAAATGTTTACAATAGCCGATAGATTTTTACAAGGACCTTCTTATGCATTTTGGAGCCTATGTCAAAATAGGGATGTCCTTTTGTTTTTTAAAGAGGGGATTTAGGATCAGATGGAAGGTCTGCAGGTTTTTTAGAAATGGTCTTACAGAGAAAGAAGGAGGGTGTGTGCGTTACTTAATTGATCTCGTCTTCTTGTTCTCACTGAGTGCCTTCTGCACCCCCACCTGACCCACAGGCTAAGTGGTTTCCCCGGAGTCCATCAACCCCCTGTGGGTCCCCAAGGCTTCTTGCCCAGTGTGGACCCCAAGGGCAACCACTCTTGATCTCACTCTTTCTGGGTCTCTCGACCCTCTGGACCCTCTTGCTCTCCCACAATTCCTGCAACTCCAGCAAGGGACCCTGAAGGTCAAGGTTTATGAAGACTCAATGCTTCCCGAGGCCCTCATGTTTTTGCCGCTGAGATTTTTTAGTTCAATCATTAGACGCGACTTAGCCCAGCTGTATTTTTGTTGTTGCTATTTATCTGTCCTTGCTACCCAATACCTGCCACAGACTCTTAGCCCTGAGTGAGCTCTCACCCCACCATTTGCCCATCTGCTTTCTTCAAGGAGAAAAGGGAGAAGTGACCTGCCCGATCTCCCACTCCAAGGCGGTGACTGTCACCAGGCGGTGACACCTAGTCCCCCGGCCCCTTCATCCTTTTCAGATGCTTCTTGCTCCTCTCTTTAGGGTACCAGGTAGCTGCATTAACCTCTGTAAATTCAAGCTTCTCTTAGAGCAGAAGCCCCATACTTTAGCAGGAGATCATTTTAGGAGGCATATGGACAAACTTTAAAAAAAACTTTCAATATCTGTATAGTTATCTTAATATAATTTTTAGAGAAAAAACATGAACTCATCAAAACCACAGTTACATGGGTTCTTCATTGTGGAGGAGAAGGCTGAGGTAAAACAGAGTCCATTTAAAGTTCATTTTGAAGACCCAAGGTAAAGGGAGGAGACAAGAAATGAGGACATTAGATGCCAACCCGAGGCCGACTGTGTGGAATCAAAGGGGACTTGATGGGTCAAATAGAGAAAGATTAAGGCAATCATCTGTGCTCCACATGCACAGGTAATCAGCAAATGTAAGATTTCCTCTCTCTCTCTCTCTCTCTCTCTCTCTCTCTCTCTCTCTTAATCCTTCTTTCTCTCAATTTCTCTCTGTCTCTGTCTCTTGCTTTCATGGGCCATGGACTCTGTCTTCTTCTCCGTCTAGACATGGTAGGACACAACATTGCCAGATTCCACACTGTGGATGTGGGCAGCCTTCTCCTGCACCGTGATATCAACAGAATCACTTAGGAGTATTATTTTAATGTTTACTTATTTTTGAGAGAGAGAGAGAGAGAGAGAGAGAGAGACAGAGCATGAGAAGGGGAGGGGCCGAGAAAGAAGGAGACATAGAAACTGAAGCAGGCTCCGGGCTCCGAGCTATCAGCATTCAGCCCAATGTGGGGCTCGAACTCACGAACCGTGAGATCATGATCTGAGCCGAAGTCCGACATTTAACTGACTGAGCCACCCAAGGCGCCCCTGGCATCACTTAAGAGTTTATGAGTCAACTGGCTTGGTCTTCCTTGTGATAATCTAGCCCTTCACAGAATGGCAACTAGGATTGCGGTTTTGTTGTTGATGATAGCTTCCTTTTTGTTTTTGTTTTGTTTTTTAATTTTCTAAAGTTTATCTATTTATTTTGACAGAGAGAATGAGCGAGTATGAGTAGGGTAGGGGCTGAGAGAGGGAGAGAGAATCCCAAGCAGACTCCACACTGTCAGCGCAGAGCCCCGTGCGGGGCTCGAACCCACAAACCATGAGATCATGAGCTGAGTGGAGATCAAGAGTGGGAGGCTTAACCGACTGAACCTCCCAGGTGCCCTGACTTCCTTTTTGTTTAATAACAGCAGGATACATCAATGCAGATGGGGAGTGGTCAGCCCCAAGGTATCTTCTGCTTCCCCTAAAGAAAGTCCTTAGTTCCTGTCCGTTAACATCTTAGGAGACTCCCAAATGGACCCAGACAGCCTCTGGACATAAATGGTTCCTTCTGGAGAAGGCTAATAGTTCCATAGACCTGAATAGGAGAAGAGAGCTCACATAATAAAGCCTCCATAAAGTTTACTTGAACAAACACTTGACATAGGGCTTACTCTATGGCAAGATCTTTCCAGGCACTTCCCAAATATATGAACTCATTTATTTTACCCATAACTCCACAGCTAGGTATGTGTCCCCATTTTGCAGATTGGGAAGCTGAGGCTCAGAAGAAATAAGTAGTGTATCCATGACCCCACACCCAGCGAATGGAAACTTGAACTAGAGTTCACATGTTCTTCACCAATATTTTAGATTAAAATCTGTTATTTAAAAAAAAAAAAAGGCCCTCATATGCAGATCTATCTGAACCCTAATACAATGAGGTGGGAGAATAAAGAACAATATCTTTATACCACGCACTCCTCAACAAAACACACGCACGTGCACACACACACACTCAATACGTATATGTGTTAGGCATTGGGGGGTCCCTACCCTATTCATTACTTAGGAGCAAAATTGTGGGCGTTTAGTGGTGTATCCCAGATAGTTCACCAGATGATTAGAGTAAACGGATGGAGAAAGGGTACTGAATCTAGAAACTACTTGTGTGTGAAACACAACTGAACATCTTTGACTGTGAGCAACCAGCCCTATACGGGGGGCAAATCAGCTTATTTTTTTTTATTGAATTAATTTTTAAAATTTACATCCAAGTTAGTTAGCATTTAGTGCAACAATGATTTCAGGAGTAGATTCCTTAATGCTCCTTACCCGTTTAGCCTATCCCCCCTCCCACAAACCCCTCCAGTAACTCTCTGTTCTCCATGTTTAAGAGTCTCTTGTGTTTTGTCCCCCTCCCTGTTTTTATATTATTTTTGCTTCCCTTCCCTTATGTTCATCTGTTCTGTGTCTTAAAGTCCTCATATGAGTGAAGTCATATGATATTTGTCTTTCTCTGACTAATTTCACTTAGCGTAATACCCTCCAGTTCCATCCATGTAGTTGCAAATGGCAAGATTTCATTCTTTTTGATTGCCGCATACTACTCTATTGTATATATATATCACATCTTCTTTATCCATTCATCCATCAGTGGACATTGGGCTCTTTCCATACTTTGGCTATTGTTGATAGTGCTGCTATCAACATTGGGGTGCACATGCATCTTTGAAACAGCATACCTGTATCCCTTGGATAAATACCTAGTAGTGCAATTGCTGGGTCTAGGGTAGTTCTATTTGTAATTTTTGAGGAACCTCCATGCTGTTTCCCAGAGTGGCACCAGTTTGCATTCCCACCAGCAGTGCAAAAGAGATCCTGAAAATCTGCTTATTTTATACCCCAAACAGCGTCACCAGCATACCTTGAGAGTAGCTGGCGGCGAAAATATTCCATGGTGAGGTCGCAAAGTTTAACTCGTTGCACTGCCGAAGATAGGCTAGTTCCTCTATTTTGTCTATGGTTACCTGTGCCTCCTGAAGATCAGTATAAACTACCTTGTTAGTAGGCCTATGAATTAATCTGATCTAGATTCAGTTTTGGCCAATCCAATAATTTAAACGGTGCTTTTGTAAGAAATAAGCCCATTGATCCCATCAAAGGAGAGACACCAGACTCACGCGCCAAGAAGTCAGGCTTTAATCAACGTTTGGCAAGACCAGGTGTGGATGGACAGGCACACGGTGGGGGGGGGGGGGGGGCGGGCAGTTATAGCAGGCAATTTATCTCCTAGCGTGAAGCCCCTCCCCTCGTTCCTCATTGGCTGAGGACTACAGAGGTTACAGCCTTACCCGGAAGTGGTCTCTGCCCACCAAAGGCCAAAAGACAGTCTGACCAGAACATGTGTACATTCCTTGAGGTGTCGCGGGGACTGCAGTTCTTTGGCGCATGCTCATTGGCAAAAAATAGGCCCCGGAAATGGAGAGGGGAAGAAGCACCAGGAAGTGAAGTGTCTAAGGGTTTGGGACTCCGTTGTGGGTAGGGGGTTCGTACATATTTCCAATAGGGTTTAAACCTATTGTTAACTAGCCAGCACAGTTTTATTTGGGATTTCTGAAAATGAGTCATCTCCCTTCTCACAACCTTGCAGTAAAATTTAGTCTCTCTAGGGGAAAAAAAAAATGTCCTCAAAAAGCCTACCTTTCTTCCTGTTCCTTCTTCTAAAGTTACACCCACGTGTTTAGGGGCAAGGTGGCCGGTGTGCCTCTCTGGGGTGCGGGGTCGGCTAGGGAAGAGACACATGCTGTTTCTTGGTGTGAACTGGCTGGGAGCCACTGGGGCTCTGGGAGGACGTCCTTTGCCCACACACGTGACCCTTGCATGACTATCTCAAATGCTATTAGGATCCATTCTTTTGACTCAGGTGACGCTCTGTGGTGTTTCGGTACCTCCTCACTCGGATCCTGCAGCTCCAGAGCCCGCTGAGCCCCGAGCTGTGTCATCTGGCTTGTCCTTTGACTTGGCGGGTGAACTCAGGCACCTCACCCAGCCACAGGGGACCTCTTGGAATGCCCTCTGGCTTCAACTCCGTATCTGTCCCATGTATAGACTAAGCACAGCTTGGAAACGCTAACCGCGGGTGCTCCTCTCTCTGGCCCTGTTTGTCATGTTTCTGTGCTTGTGCCTCAGGTTCACCTTCAGACCTGTCATGGCTGATACAGTGCACTTCCCTCGCCTTTCAGCCTAAGCCTAGCGAGGACAAAACCAGGCATTCAGGTCTGGTCACAACACCCCCTCTCCCTGTCTCCTTTCCTTCCCTGTCTTCCTACTGTTTTCAGGGACCAGGTGGGTGGGTTTCTCAATGAATTTTGTGTCATATCATTTTTCTTTCTGACGGCAGATCAAACCTAAGGCTGGGTTTGGTCTTGATATGCTAAATGGGGCATGTGGGAATTGGGGAAAATTCTTTGTCAGGAAAACAACCTGACTCACAGGGCATTGTGTTGTTGCACCATCCGATTTCTGATGTCAGGAGCTGAATATTACCTCCTCCTTCCCTTTGCATACTTTCTGCTTTAATTTCTAATCTCTTCTCAGACAGATGGATACCTGGGGGTAGATTAGGGTGAAGGTCTTATACTCAGAAAGGCAAAAGAGAAAACCACATGAATGTTCAAAATTATTTCTTAGGGAAAAACTGCATTCTTCATGACTCACTCTGCTTGGGGAGTATACGAGGACTGGGGTCTCTTGTTAAGATGTGGGTCTTTCTCCCTGGCAAAATGAGGCTGGCGTTGGGTCCATAGCTTCCACTTGTCTTCACTAGCTGACTCTTGTATATGCTTCTAGTGGGATCAAAATATAACACGGTCTGAATGCCACTGACTGTACCTATAGTACACTTACAAAACTTGGTACCGATTGTATTGCTTGGGAATTATATTTGGTTATAAGAGAAATCCAAAATTGATGGCCTTAAACAAATCAGATGTTTTATTTTTCTTAAAAAATTTTTTTTAATGTTTATTTTTGAGAGAGCGAGGGAGAGCAGAAGAGGGGCCGAGAGAGAGGGAGACACAGAATCCAAAGCAGGCTCCAGACTCTCAGAGCCTGACGTGGGGCTCAAACTCACGAACCATGAGAGCATGACCTGAGCCAAGGTCTGATGCCCAACCGACTGAGGCACCCAGGCACACCTTGATGTTTTATTTTTCTCAATTAAGGAAGGTACCCTCCTACCCTCTCCTGCAGTTAGACAGAAACATATGAATAATTCTGACCAATTGGCTGGATGCAGAATTGAAGTGTTTCATTTCCGGGCTGGATCATAGGAAAGTAGTCATGTCGCCTGAGGAGCCTGCGTGTTCCAGGTCGTACAGCTCCAAGAAGGCGGAGTCACTGCATCCGGGTCTCTGAGTGATACGTGGATCAGAGCTGCCCCCAGAAACCTGCAGCGGCCGTGAAGTGAAAAATTAACTTTTGTCGTGTTAGCCTCTGCTATTTGGCGACTAAAGTGTTACTGGAGCATTATCTAGCCTAACCTGTCCAGTATCAATGGCAAGGGCAAGGGACAAAAGGCACAGGTCAGCTTCCTCCTGCCCACTTGTAAAGAGATTTTATGATCTCATTCAATGTCATCCACTCGCAACTTATTAACTAGAAGGATAAAGCCACCCCATCTACACGGAAGACTCAGAAATGCCATTTCTTGACATATGCTTCATTTAATAAAATCAGATTTTGTTAGGAAGGGAAAATAGAAGGATAGCTATCTGGCAGGTGACTGTCTACTACAGTCTGTCCCTCTTGTTACCCATCATTCAGATGGTGTGGAAACTTCCAGTGGTGTGGAAGTAAGACTTGTACCAGTTCACAGAAGCCGGTTGTTAAGTTTCAGGAATCTTGTGATTTCGGGATTAGATACAGTCATTGTTAAGAGTGAAATTATATAGACTTGCAATTAAATTAATTATACTGAAAACGAAGGTATTATGTACGCAAAATTCCTCACTTCCCAATTGTTTTTCTACATTTTACCATTATCTGTGGTCTTGAGGTATACATCTCTCTTATCTATAGGGTGGCGATGTTTTAAAATGGTATGAGATTGCACACATTCCCAACTCTGCCCTCAGTAACGTCACCTCGTCATCTCAAAATCAGCCACAGTGGGAATATTTACACCATGGACATCAGCAAATACTATACAGGAGGGCTTGATTTATTGTTGTGTTGACGTTCTAGACTTAAGAATGATGAAGAGAATGTTACTCATACAAATTAAACCTAAAGTATCTTGTGATCATAGCCTTCACATTGCAATTAGAGATTATACTCAGCTCTGAATCATTAAAAAAAATTGAAAAACAGTAGCGTAAACATAGTAACGATTTCGTTTTCCCCGTGAAATGAGAAGCTTAGATGTAGATAATAAGGGGCTAATAGGACTGCTTCAGCTCTGCCTCGTGGCCCGCCGCATTCAACATTTTATCCATCATCCAGGAGTGAGAAGCAGAGGACAAAGGACTGATCTAGTCCCCTTGGAGGAGCTTTACTAAAAGCCCCTTGTTCAAAATAATAGTAGTAATAGTAACAGATAGTAACAAATAATAATTTCTGGCAGAATGGATCAAGATCTCACCACAAACGGAAATCTGACAAAGCCACCCTCAGACACATTAAGTTCAAATTTTTCTTTCTTTTTTTTTTTAATTTTTTTTAATGTTTATTTATTTTTGAGACAGAGAGAGACAGAGCATGAATGGGGGAGGGTCAGAGAGAGAGGAAGACACAGCATCCGCAGCAGGCGCCAGGCTCCCAGCGGTCAGCACAGAGCCTGACGTGGGGCTCAAACTCACAGACCATGAGATCATGACCCGAGGCTAAGTCAGACGCCCAACCGACTGAGCCGCCAGACGCCCCAAAAATGCTTTCAAATATTGTTAAAGATCCCTGTCTGAGATTCTGAATGAGCAGAGTTTTTTTAGAATGCTGCCTTAACATTTTTATCTTTTAATTTTTTTTTCTGCCTTCACACTTTTTAATGTTTATTTCTTTTTGAGAGAGAGAGCGTGAGTGGGGGAGGGGCAGAGAGAGAGGGAGACACAGAATCAGAAGCAGGCTCCGAGCTGTCAGCACAAAGCCCGATGCGGGGCTCAAACTCACAGACCGCGAGATCACGACCCGAGCCTAAGTCGGACACCCAACCGACTGAGCCGCCCAGGCACCCCAAATGTTTCTACAACTATAATCATCTTTTTACACTAGCTGGAATAATTTCCAGAGAAGCTCTTGGATTCAGTCGTCAAGGGTAACACTAATGTTAAATTTGGACACTGGTAACCACGGTGGAACTTTTGTAAGAAGGATCATAAAAAACAAAACTATCTATTGATGATTGGATAAGAGATCTGCCTCAACTTTCCAGTCCTCTGGCAATATCTGCACTTTATAAATTCAAAAGGACTTCCCAGCTGGGATGCAGTAATTTCATTTTCTCTAAAATATCAGCGTAATCACATAAAAAGGAAAAAAGGCCCCAGGAGAAGTTCTCTTGCTATTAGCAGTAACATATATAAAGCTCTTCTCAGAAAAGGGCTGTTAATCACGTAGTTGGAAAGGGCCCTATGAAATCATTTATGCCATCTCGGACAGATAAATGAGCATCCTAACCTTAAAAATACATCTAAGGAAGAAGATTTAAACTCTTCCTTTGTTGGCTTAATTCTTATGGGCACTGCTTTTGAGCCATGTGAAAAAGCACTCGTGATTCTCATTCTCCAACAGGTATTTATTGAGCATTTACTGTGCCCATAACACTGGAGGAGAAACAAACAACTACGCAGTGCGGTCTTTGGCTGCCACGAGATGAGAATCTACTTGTAGAGATAAAAATACGGAGGTGCAAGAATTTGCCATGGTGTGCAATGGCTTTAAAAGGATTTCTGGAGGAGGGGGACTCTGCGGGGCTTTGATAATAGAGAATGTTCCCCTATACCTGTTTTTTTTTTATCCAGTTCCCCCTGTTCTTCATTCCTGACGCCTCTTTCCCTTCTGCCTCCACTCTCTCCCCTCTGTTGCCTCGGTTCAAGCTTGCATCATTTTCCACCTACGCTATTATAACAGACTTTGAATTTGCCCCCGTGTTGCCAGTCTCAGCCACCAAGGCTGGGTCTTTAGGCCTCCAGTGGTCTTTAGCAATTCCCACTCAGCACTGTGAGGGAATGAGCTTCAAAATACAGATCTGGGCCAGGAGGGGAGGGGTGCGGAGGGGTGGGCACCTGGGTGGCTCAGTCGCTTAAGCTTCTGACTTCAGCTCAAGTCATGATCTCATAGTTCATGGGTTCGAGCCCCGCGCTGGGCTCTGACAGCTCAGAGCCTGGGGCCTGCTTCCGATTCTGTGTCTACCTCTCTCTCTCCCCCTCCTCCCCCCAAAATAAACATTAAAAAATAATAACTAAAAAAGTAAAATTACTGACAAGTTGAATAGTAGGTATATTAAAACTCATATTATTTTAAGTTTAAATAGTTTAACTACACTCACAACAGAAACTACACAAACTTGCCATTTCAACAATTTTTTCAAAATCTATTTCCTGCCTCAGTGCCTTTGCGCCTATTACTGTTTCCGTGTAGAACGCCCTTGTCCAAATGGATACCAGGTAAAATGGTTATAGATTTTCCAGAAACCCACTTTCTCTGAACCACCTGCTCTTACTGCCTATCCTCAGGCAGAATTGACCACTCTTCCTTTGTGGTTTTCGCTGCAGCCAGTGCATACCTCTATCAACCTGTAACATCTCCATTGTATGCATTTCACTTTTTGTCTTCTACTGGAATAGAGCAAGGATTGCTCTTATCCATCGTTGGAATCTCAGTGTCTACTACAACGTCTGGGACCCTGTAGGTACTTAATAATATTTGTTGGGGCACCTGGGTGCCCCGCCTGGTTAAGCGTCCGACTTCAGCTCAGGTCATGATCTCATGGTTCATGAGTTTCAAGCCCCGCGTCAGGCTCTGTGCTGACAGCTTGGAGCCTGGAGCCTGCTTCGGATTCTGCGTCTCCCTCTCTCTCCGTCCCTTCCCCGCTCACGCTCTGTCTCTCTCTCAAAAATAAACATTAGAAAATTTTTTTAAAATAATGTTTGCTGAATGACTGAGTTAATGAACAAACAACAGCAAAAATGTGCTAAGCGTATTCAAAGGAAAGTCAGTAGAAAAGCTTCGTTGGAAAGTTACAAGATATTTTAGAGAAAGCCGAACATTTACGTTTCAATAGCAAAAATGCACAGCACCTTACTACAAACCATCCAAGCCATTCAATTTAATTGATCAATTAGTTTGTGTAATTGAAGTGTACTTGATGATTGGGCTGAGTGTCATCTGAGCAAGTCTACCTTGTTGGCCCTCTGTGGTTGGAGGGAAGAACTTCGGGCGGGGAGAGCAAATAAAGTGTCTTGTAACTGTTATGATGCAACAGACCTTTAAGAGGTGGGGGGAAAAGAAAAGGAAAGTGGAGCCTGGATGGAAAAGTTATAAAGAAGTACTTCCCTTGCATCTGACAACTAGAATGTGGAGGCCATGTGAGGAATGCATATCCCGGTGCAGCTTCTCTGAAACTTGGCAGAACTAAAGTTTCAGACATCGCTCAAGCCCAAGGTTCTTGTCAGCATCCAGGCCCATTATAGCCATCAAGCACGAAGGTGCCGAGCCCAGGTCTGCGAGTTTTCCGAGGGCCTATAAAAATGTTTGAGACATACATTACCCTCCCCGAAAAAAAAAAAAAAAAAAAAAAAAAAAAAAAAAAAAAAAAAATCACTCCAAAACAAGAACAGATTATGGCATATAAAATTAGCAAATGTTTACTTAAAGCTCTATAACAATGTTTGAAATATAAACAGTATTTTATCTGTTCCCCAATATGCAAGGATGATTACAGTAGTGAAATGAACGAGTGTTTCATTAAATAGCTCGAAATTGTGGCATTAGGTCAACCAGTTGAAGGCAACTCAACCCAGTTCTTATATATATACACACGCATACATATATATGAGCAACGAAAACAACTTCATCTACGTGCTCAGTTATAGTTCACTTCATGCTGACCATTATCCCTGCACCTCACAGGTGAATTCTTTTTTTTTTTTTTTTAATTTTTTTTAATGTTTATTTTTGAGACAGAGAGAGACAGAGCATGAATTGGGGAGGGTCAGAGAGAGAGGGAGACACAGAATCGGAAGCAGGCTCCAGGCTCTGAGCCGTCAGCCCAGAGCCCGACGCGGGGCTCGAACTCACGGACCGCGAGATCGTGACCTGGCTGAAGTCGGACGCCTAACTGACTGCGCCACCCAGGCGCCCCTCACAGGTGAATTCTGAAGGGTGAATCCAGGTCTAGAAGTTGTGGTTGTAATTGCAGTGGTTTCTAAGCATCTGAGCCTGAACTGAACCTTAAATGAGAGCTTGTCGTGAAACACTACATTCTCTACTTAATCTATCTTTTCAGTTAACATGGTGTTCGTTTTTTTTTAAAAAAAAGGAATTTTTAAAGAACATATTTCTTATTTTTAGAGTTTATTTATTTATTTTGAGTTAGAACACGAGCAGGGGAAGGGCAGAGAGAGCGAGGGAGAGAGAAAGAGAGAATCCCAAGGAGGCTCTCTGCTGTCAGTGCAGAGTCGGACACGGGGCTCAGACTCATGAACTGTTGAGATCATGACCTGAGCCGAAATCAGGAGTTGGACACTCAACAGACTGAGCCGTGCAGGCGCCCCTAAAAAATCATATTTCAATTAAAAAAGGCTGTTGATGGTATATGTCACATAGTAGTCAATGTTTCTCCGTAGTTGGGGTTATCAGTATAAGATAATGACCTGATTATGTCTACAAACGCTTATGAAATGTACTTTGCTTTTACCCCAGTGTGAAAGGGGAAGTTCTTCTGGATGCACGGCTTGCTAGTACACCTAGGTCAAAGTTAGTCACTGAATAATAGAAAGGTCTGTGGGATCAACTAAGAGCATCAGTTCTAGCAACTATCTTGCAAGTACCGTTCCACTATGGGTCGTTCTTTCAACTCTCCTTAAACTGCGACATTTGTGCCCTCTGTAAAATCCTGTTCGTAGGGACTCCATGTTTCACCATGGAGTGAGTGAATTTACCGAGCATTGGTTTGGTCCAAGCATGGTCGATTTCTCACAATGGCGGTAGAGGGCACAGGTGGTAGGGTACCAGTGTGAGCCACAGGGTCTCACCGGTGAGCAGGCTGGGTCGTACTGGCAGTTACCTTAGCAGGTGCAATTGTTGCCTGGAGAAGGCCGAAGGGTGACTTCCATTATAATTCTATTGCTGTGGACCAATGTCTGCAGAGACCAGAGGCACGTCTGGAAATGACTACTCACCCGCCATTTTCCAGATGAGTAAATTGTCTTTCAGTAACTTTATCTGGCCAGTGAGGAAAATGGAAGTTTAATTCGTACAAGAGAGAGAATGTGGTCTTTACCGTTACCCTCCCGTATGGTAGATTCAAGGGGGTTCAACTCTGGAAAGAACACGATTTGGAATCTGACCCATTCAATTCTGGTTTTTCTCTGCTTAGTCCATTGAACCAAGTTATACCCAGACAGGATATCACTGGGAATACTCATTTGTTTGGTCTATTGGATGCTGCCCCACAGAAAGCTTACATTTCCCTAAAATTCCTACCAATGGTTGTTTGAAAGAGATTATCCACATCCATAAACCCCTGAATTCTGCTAAATATAAGCTTTCTTCCCCTCTCCCTCTTTCAGATCAAATAATCAGGGTCACACGTTTCTTGGGTGCTCAAGTTTTCATGAGATGTTGTATTTCACATTTCTGGCCACAGGAGTTTTTTCCCACCCAGGTCTCAATGTACCCTTGGCTATTTCTCCTGTTACTTAATTCAAATTCTGAAAAGGCCAGATAGAACTGCTAATGTTCACAATTCAACAAAAACATCTGTTATAGGCAGTTGCTGACTGACTAGTAATATTCATCTTCTCTGCCAGACCTAAATTGGACCTGAGAGAATTTCCACATTTGCTGGTAAACTGTTAAAGGCTCCATACTGGAACATTTTCCTGAGAGAAGAAATAGCTCGCATATCTCTCCTTAACACCTATGAAGAAAATTGCCCCCAAATGGTAAACCGTGACTTCTGGTGGGAGGGAAAGAGTAGAATCTCTCTTGCTTTGTCTACGAAGCACACTCCTGTTCCCACCACCAGATCTAGCAACTGGGTACACCCGTCTCCACGTCGTCTGCCTCCTCTCACTGCGATGGGTGAACCGAATTCATGCGCGTGTGACGTCAGCCACTCCAATTGCACACAGAATCCATCCTTGTCCTCCTGTTTCCAGAAGCTGCTTCCGCTACTCCCCCTTTCCCTTGCATCGCCAAACTTTTCCTCTCTCCTAGATCCCTCACATTAGCATACACAGATGCTATGAGATCTCCCATAAAACAAAACCAAGCAAAACAAAAAAACCTGGGGTGCCTGGGTGGCTCCGTCAGTTGAGCATCCGACTTCGGCTCAGGTCATGATCTCGTGGTTCGTGAGTTCCAGCCCCATGTTGGGCTCTGTGCTGACAGCTCAGAGCCTGGAGCCTGCTTCGGATTCTGTGTCTCCCTCTCTCTCTTCCCCTCCCCTGCTCATGCTCTCTGTCTCTCTTTCTCAAAAATAAATAAACATTAAAAAAAAAAAACCCAGCCACCCCTTTCCTTGATTTCGTATCCCTCTAGCCATGTCCCATTTTTCCACTGGCTTCTTTATTGTGAAATTTCTCAAAAGGGTTGCCTGGGGTTCCTGTTTTCATTTCTTCACCCTTGGTCTCTCCAGAGCCCACACCAACCAGACTGCTGTCACTACTACTCCACTGAAACCAGTCTCATGGAGGTCACAGTGGCCATGATGACCATATGTTCTTGTTTGCCCAGGATAGTCCCAGTTTGCATGTGTTGTGTTGGCAGAATTATTAATAGCTCACAAAAAACCCCACGGTTTGGACTATAAATTACATGGGCTATAAATCATCCTACCAATGACCTCCATCTTGCAAACTTTCCCGGTCACTTCTTGGTACCATATTTCTCAACAACCCAGAAGTGCTTCTCATTGACCTCTAAACGTTGGCACAATGCCAGGCTCTCACATCACCTATCTTCTCTCCTCTTGTTCCTTCTTGCCCCATATTCTCTCCGTAAGTCATTTTGTCCAGTCCCACGGCTTGGAACGCTATCTATATTTTGGTGGTTCCCACATCTCTACCTCTGTCTTGGATAGTCTTCCCTGAACTCTAAACTCACCTTTACTGGCTCTGTGGTAGTTCTAGCTGTGTGTCTAATAGGCAGCCCAAATTTAAAACGGCACAAACAGAACTCTTAATTTCTTTCCATCCTTTACCTGTTCTTCCCTCAAAAGGCTCTTGGAGTCACATCACCATTCTCCACCTGTAGTTCCCTCCACCCGGGAAGCTCTTCCTCTGTGCTTCTTCGTGGCTCTACTCCCTCACTTCATCGAGTCTGACACCCCAACTAAGGTAGCACCCCATCACCTCTATCCCCTCACACTGCTTCATTTTTCTTTCTGGCACTTACCACTACACAGAATTGTAGTGCCTTTGTGTATGCTTATGTCCCATCCCCTCCATCGTACTATGAGTTCAGAAAACAGGACAAAGATCTTGTGTGTCTTGTCCATCCCTAAATCCATGGTATCTCGTTTAGCACCACCACGTAGGAGATAGTCAATATGTGCTGACGAAATGCATGAAACACAGTTTTCAACTGAGTCGAATTCAGAATTCCGAACATTCCTCATTTCATCAAGTAACTGTTTGTCTCTGTACCTGTTGAATATTGGTTCTGTTACCTGCATTTTTAAAGATCTGTCTAGGGGTGCCTGGGTGGCTCAGTCGGCTGAGCATCCGCCTCTTGATTTTGGCTCAGGCCATGATCTCCTGGTTGAGGGGTCAAGCCCTGCATTGGGCTCTGTGCTGACAGCATAGAACCTGCTTGGGATCTCATCTCTCTCTCTCTCTTTCTCTTTTTCAAAATAAATAAATAAACATTAAAAAAAAAAAAAAAGATCTGTCTGGTTGAGGGATACTCCCGTGGCCTGTAAACTCCCAAAAGGCAGTCATTGAGGAGCTAATTGATATAATTTAGCCTTCAAAGAGCTGCACATCAGAGTGCCTAAATTTCTTGTGTTCCTTTTAGACATGCAGACATATCCATGTTGAACTATAAAGTAACTTGGATTTTCCAACTGTAAGTAGCCCTAGTAACAAGCCCTCTTCCTTGTTAGTTTCTTACTCAATCTCCAGATACATTTTTTAAGTGTTTTGATTTATTTTCAAGAGAGAAAGAGAGTTGGGGAGGGGCAGAGAAGGGGGGAAACAGAGGATCTGTTCAGGCAGGGAGCCTGATGTAGGGTTCGAACCCACGAACCATGAAATCATGACCAGAACCTAATTCGGACACTTAACCAACTGAGCCACCCAGGCACCCCTCTCCAGGTATATTTTAATTTGACTTCACATCTGACTCCAAGCCTACCTTTGAGGGAAGGTTGGGGTGAACGAGAGCTCAAGAAATACACAGATAATTCTCCCAGTTCCCAAGAGAAATGAAAACATATTCGAACTGTCAGAAGAAAGATAGAAAAGTCAGAAGTATATAATAAGTCAGTTATTTATGTAAAATGAGAAAAAAATGGAAATTACAGTCTTTTACCAGTAGCAGCATCTATCATAACTACATCTAAGCCATCAGTACCTCTTTTGCTTCTTCAGTGTTTGTCACCTCTGTCCCCCGCGACTGTAGGTGCTCAGTTCCTCCCTTGTGAACTTTAATTCTCCAGTGCATATTGGTCTCTTTGTTGTTTACATCAGCACGTTCTCACTGGAAAAGCCCCAGCCCCACCAAGGGCCAGGTAGCTGACGTTTCAGCTGGGACAAATGAAGCCCTTTGTTGACGGTGGGGAGGGATCTGGGCACAGGTGGAGTTTTAAAGTGCCTTATACTGTGGTAAATACTGCAAGCCAAGAGCTGTCTAAATTGCAGCATAAATAAGGTTTGTGATGACAAAATGTTTTGGCATAAAGATATCAATTCAACTGAAGAAGTCGGAGGTATCAGAACTCCCCATGACCTGGATGAAATATCCCTCAAGACTGCCAACACTGGCTCTGATTCTACGTTCCTTGAAAGAACTTCTATTCATTTGACTTCCCGGGTTATTCCGATACCAGAAGCAAAGTGTCTTCGTTGGGTACTCCCCCAGAGTAAGTTAATAACCTACCATTCGATCTTAGCCTTTCAAATATTAATGTCTTGTAATTCAGTAATTTTGTTTTATTTCCTATGGAAATAGCAATATAACCAAAAAAAAAAAACTTTGTATAAATATGTTTATGATACCATTATTTACAGTGGTGAAAAATTTGGAGTTACAAGTATTATATGTTTAAGAGTGGTCTGGTTGAAAAAAAATGGACTGCTAAATGGTGTAGCCACTGTGGAAAACAGTATGGAGGTTCCTCAAAAAATAAAAAAATAGAACCAGCCTACAATCTAGTTAATTGCACTCCTGGGTATTTAGTCCCAAAATACAAAAAAAAAAACCCACTAATTCAAAGGGATACATGCACCCCGATGTTTATTGCAGCATTATTTACCACAGCCAAGATATGGAAGCAACCCATGTCCGTCCATAGATGACTAAAGAACATGAGGTATAGACACACCGTGGAATATTACTGAGCCATAAAAAGAACGAAATCTTGCCGTTCGCAACAACATGAATGGATCTAGAGAGTACAGTGCTAAGCAAAATGTCAGTCAAAGAAAGACAAAAACCATATGACCTCACTCCTACGTAGAATTTAAGAAAGAAAACAAACAAGCAAAGGAACAAAAAAGAGAGAGAGAGAGAGAAAGGGTCAAACCAAGAAACAGACTCCTAACTACAGAGAAGAAACTGATGGTTACCAGAGGGTAGGTGGGGGTGGGGGTGGGGATTGGGTTAAATAGGTGATGGGGATCATGATGAAAAATAAAATAAATAAAGAAAAAAAAAGAAAAAAAAGGAGAGGGGTCGGATAAAATACTTAATGATAAATTCGTGTGTATGCCATCATTAAAAAACATTTTAATGTCTACTTCATGGTATTTGGAAGGACTCACAATCTGAAAAAGTTCGTTATGAAGCCCTACTTAGTATGATCCATTGTGTGTATGAGTGTGAGAGGTAAAACACCGCAAAGGAAGATGCCCAAATGCTAATGGCTGCATCAAATGATAATTTAAAAGATGGCTTTTATTCTACTTTATATGCTTTTTTTCATTTTATATGTTTTTTGTAATTTCTAAATTCTGCATGAGTATGTAATACTTTTTAAATCAGAAAACTCTACATAAATTTACATCTGTTTATGTGGTATTTCGGTCACACATGATTTTTTTTTTCCCCTGAGATGTATATCCACATTTTTTCTACACATCTTTCCCGAAAGAACAAGCTTATTCCGCAGAGGTCACTGAGGTCTCAATCAGTTATATGAGTCATTAACAATGGGGTCCCTAAAAATATGCAATTTAAACAATGCAATGTAACTAAAGATATAAGTGCCACGGAGCGGGAAATGGTAGGAATTTTCATCCTTAAATGTGATCACAGCAGTGAAATGATACAAGGGAAATTCTTATTCAAAATCCACATGCCCAGGTGCCTGTTACTCATCAGGTGCTTGAGGAGTTAATTTCCAGAAAAATGAGTAAGTCATACAAACTGTGACATATCTGTTCTCCTACCTCCCCATCTCTGAAAATATCCCGAATGTGCTTTAAGAGCCATGTAAAAATGGCAAACCCCCATCCAGATAAAGGATCAAGGGAACAAATGGGAGACGAAACAGCGGACGAGATAACAGACAGGATAATTACAGAGCTTTAAAAGCCTGGGATTTATTTTTAAGATGTAAGAGCTCTATTTAGAAAAGCCCATAGCTAACTTTATGTGAATCCTGAATGAATTGTTCTGAAACATGTGAAGAGTAATGAAATGAAGGAAAGGAAAGTCTGCTTTGTTTTCCGCACAGCGTCTACCCTGGCTAGCCCCAGACCCGAGGTGGCCCAGCGACATTCTGTCCTTTGCGCACAGAGTTAATGCCGCTGACCTCCCCGGTGGTAGATCAGGGCCTGGGGTTTGGTGGGACCAGCTCTTTCTCTGTCTTACTCTCTGATTTTCCATCGTGGCCCACACAATAAAAACGCTGTCTTTGCAGAAGAAGTAGGAAGCTTCTTTCTGCCTCCCTCTCACTACTTCCCAAGAGAGCAAAAGTAACTTATGTCAGTCGTGAGGGGGAGAACAGACTGACACTTTTATTTCTGAGCTGGCCTGTTCTCAGGAAGGATTTGCTCCTCTCTCTGGAATCACTCGTTGGCCACATGCAGTGCTCTATCCATGGCCATGCTCTGGCTCACAGCTGGGAGTCCTTCAGTCGTCTGTTTGCGCTAGGAGGTTCGATGGGCAACCCATGGTCTAGATAGAAGGTCTACCAAATATTAAAAGATGACCTTTTGATCTGTATCTGACTCCATTGTGGTTCCAAATTCTGAGGGGTGGCGGGGGGTGGGAAGGGGTTGATGGCTGCTTCAAAGAACCCCAAAAAGCTGCATTTCCTTGAGTGATCTTACATGTATGCTTACCTGTCCACATGATGTCGGGACGGATCTCTCGTATAAACAACAATATGAGGCTGAATATTGCCAATATTGTCAATCAGGAGAAAGGCTGAGATTTAGGCCGCAGAACATACCCTAATTCGTACATTCCGACTGATGAAATCTACAGGTAGGATTTATGTGAGAGTAGAGCCCTAGGAAACCAAGTCTCAGCGTTCTTAGGAAGAATGGATGGATTGTCAATGACTTTTGGCTTAGAGGAAGCATTGTGACTTTTGGGATAAGAGAATAAATTAGGAATTTATTTTGGAACATCAATTATAAGGCATTTTAATCTGGTTCAATTCAGGATCCAAATCTATGGGCGTGGCAAGATCAGGCTCAAAATGTAATACGTCCTTTCCAGGCAGAAAACTATTTGAGAGCCGGCGTCTTTGGGAAGATGTCTTTCCTTTAAAAAAAAAAAAAAATTAACATTTATTTATATTTGAGAGTGAGAGAATGTGTGAGTGGGGGAGGGGCAGAGAGAGAGGGAGACCCAGAATCCGAAGCAGGCTCCAGGCTCTGAGCTGTCAGCACCAAAGCCCAACGCAAGGCTCGAACTCCAGAGCGGTGAGATCATGACCTGAGCCACTCGGACGCTTAACCGACTGAGCCACCCCGGCGCCCTGCGGGGATGTATTTCCTTAAGCGTAGGTGACATCACCTACCTTTGAAACTAAACAGAGTATGTTATATCCGTCCTGGTCCTCCAAGAAGCAGATGCCAAGCCAGGATTAAAATAGGCAAAGGTTTCCTCAGGGGAACTGTCTGTGTGAGAGAAAACGGGGAAGGAGCTGGAAAAGTTCTGTGTCTTCAGGCCCGGTGCTAGTCTGACTCTGAGTGGAGGAGAGAAAAAGGACTGAAGCATCCCCGTCAGCGAGGGTGTCAGGAGTCCTGGAGCTGTGAAAAGACCCCCGGGGTCTCCCAGGCGTGGGCCTCACCCAGTTCCCTGCCCCCCTGAGCTCCTGGCTAAGAGCAGCGTGGGAAGTGTGGCCTCAGCACCAAGCCCAGATGTGGCGGGGGGGTTTCCAGAGGGTACCAGCTGGGGGGCCCTTGTGGGTTCGCTCCCCACAGTCGGGGGTCCGTGTGGCCCGTTCCCATGGCCACCAGACG
This sequence comes from Lynx rufus, assembly GCF_022079265.1. Taxonomy (NCBI): domain Eukaryota; kingdom Metazoa; phylum Chordata; class Mammalia; order Carnivora; family Felidae; genus Lynx; species Lynx rufus. The sequence goes on from NW_025814824.1 coordinate 7,739,226, forward strand.
CAGGGTTTGGCAACCGAGAGGAACAAGACTAGATTGTTTGCGAAGCCGTATTCTCGCCGTAAGCTGCTAAGAGGGTCCCACCAGCAGGATGGTGGGTTCACTTACCTGTAGGGAAGAACGATGAAGAAATTCTCTGTTTTTAGTACGTCATGCACACGACTGAAACATTCAGAGGAAAACCATCGAGCCAACGAGCAAGGCAAGCTCGAGGGGGTATTCAGAATTTGGCAAGAACCATTCGCTTGTGACCCGCCCCCCCCCCCCCCAGGGTAAGGTACTGCGTGCCTCGTCCCACACCGTTCTTCCGTCAAGGAACGTGTTTACTCTGAACTCCGAGGTCCCTGTTACCTGCTAAATGTCTGAATTCCCACCGTGTGGTGTGCGTGTTAGTGTGTGTGAGAGAGAGAAAGAGAGACGCATGGTCTTGAGCTGAGGAGAGAAGCAGAGAGCAAAGCTGAGGTCCCTGGAGCCCAAACACGTGTCAGTAATCAGTCAGTAACTAGCTGGCACATGTGGAGGTACATTTTGACATATGTTTTTGGTTTAAAAAACCTTGTTCTGACTGCCAAAGGAAGAGACGATCTTGCATTTTTCTTTTAACCATCCTGAATTTATAATAGGGTGGTCTTACGAAGCAAAACACAATAAAATGCATTTATCGGAAACACATTTGCGCTTGTACCAGAGGAATAGGGTCATAATAATTTATCTAAAAGTTTTATGGTAGGTTATGCCGGGCATTTATTTTCCCGAGCTTTTGCATATTTCACATAGGCCTGTGTAATGTAATTTTTACAACGGGTTCCTCAGATGAATCATGTTTACTGTCCCCGAGACCTTTTGTCTTCTGAGTACGCGGGGTTTTTTTGCAAAACTTAATTGTGCAATTTAATAACAAAATAGACCAGGGCTTAAGTCAACTAGAATACGTTTCCTCAAGTAAACGACGGAAGAGTGACCATTTAGGTTCAAACACATACGGGTTTCACGAGAGATAATAACGAAAACATTTTAAATAATCTGCCCAGGGAAGATGTACCATTGGGTTCATGAGCTTCAAAGCAAAAATTACTGTTCTGGTAGAGAAAATACCTGGCCACTTATTCCCTACTTCACTAGTAGAGTAAACAATGAAAGTTCTTTCTAGCAAATAAACCAATCTTCTCTTCTCTTCTCTTCTCCCCCGTACCAGTTCCCAAGAACTCCTTCTTGAATTTATGCACGGGGAGTTTCTTAAGTTGATCTTTACGAAGGCTGTTTCTTCTAGCTCTGTGTCTATCCCGGACAAATTTTGTGATCATGAAAATGACGATCAAGATGAGACAGATCCCCACTATGATAAGGAAGGAGATTAGATAGTATTCCAGAGGAAGACTAGATTCTGGAACTAAGACAATGTGGCCGCCTTTTTCATATGTGAATTCCTCTTTCAGGGAATTAGCTGATGATTCCCCAATAAAGACAGATGGAATGTCAATTCCACCACCAAGACAAAGACAGAGCGTAGGGTTGACTTTCAAAACTCTTGACATTCATGCAGCAGTTGCCTCTGAGCAGTGCTCCAGCCTTATGCTCTTGACTTCAGTCGATGGGAGTTTTGGAAAAGTGGCTATGTGACTGATATGTGTTGCTTCAAACGGCAGGGAAATTCTTGAGGCCACTGTCCATTACATTCAACGATCCCTTCCTCCGGGGGAATCTTCTACTTGTCTTAATTCTGGGAAAGATTGTGTTTCTCCGATGCACCTGATAAGTGGCACTGTAAATATTGATTCTTTTTTTTTTTAAGTTTATTTATGTTGAAAGAAAGACAGTGGGGAAGGGGCAGCAAGAGAGGGAGAGAGAATCTCAAGCAGGCTCTACACCGTCAGAGCAAGCCCGCGATGGGGCTTGATCTCACGAACGCTTGACTGGAGGTTTAACTGCCTGAGCCACCCAGGCCCCCCTGTGAATCTTGATTCTTATCAAGCTGTCCTCCTTGTGTTAGCTACTAAGAAGCTCAGAGGCAGATTCCCAGTTGGTCTTTAAGCATCATGCAGACCTCACAGTGTACCTTACTTTCGGTTTTTTATTGACGCGTAACCGACATATAACATTGTATTAGTTTCAGGTGTACAACATAATGATTTTAAATTACCTTTACTTTCTTGTTATTTGGTTGTATTGGTGTCTTGTTTTGTTTTTGTTTTTCTGTTTTTTGTTTTGTTTTGTTTTTTGTATCCTACCGCAATTAGCTTTTGGGTGAAAATGTGGTGTAAGTAAAAAAAAAAAAAAAATACGTAAACTTCCTGGAGTTCTACAGCGAACCTAAAATCTGATTCAATTCATTCCAGATGCGCAGGAATCTTTCTTTACTTTTTCTGATGATCTCTAGGGCGGCAAACAGAATGTAGCTCATTCCCTACAAGGAGGCAGCATCCTGTCAGAGAAGACATTTCTGGTTTATGGAAATGTTAGCTGCTCCTGACAATAGACATTTTTGCATTCTGGGAGGGCATGCTTCTCTGTGCGTGTGCGTGTGTGTGTGTGTGTGTGTGTGTGTGTGTGTGTGTGGCAGTAGCAGAGATGGTTTCCAGATCCATCAGGAGATAAACAAAGAAAATGGGAACATTGTCACCTGGTTGTCTCTCTCTCCATCTTTATTGGTCCTTCCAGAGCTGACTCACACTGACAAGTTCAATTCTCTGTAAAAGCGCATCTCTCACCCTTGCATGGCCGCTCAGTCGGGTACCTGAACTCTGTCTTTTGTGTGGCACACGCTTTTACTTCTGAACTGTAACCCTCTTCTTCATTGCCCTTCCCAGTTTGGCTTTGCTTCCTGTTTTCTGCTGTTCTCACCAGCCTTCACCACTGAGCAAAGAAACGTCTGATGCTCTTGTTACATGGCTTTTTTTTTTTTTTTGGAGAGACCATTACAAATTTACGGAGATAAAAATAACAATATGAGTGATGTATTGTGCAAATCTTTTAAAAAGCCTACAAAAACAGCAGAAAGAAATCAATTAGAATTGCCATGGCAACCACCAACAATTTTTATATGCAAGAATGAAATAAAACAAGAAAAGTAACAACACAGAAAAAGCATAAACTGAATGAAGTACCACAAAGTGTTTATGAAGTAAGTACTATAGAGTGAAGCCTCAGGAAAATAGATTTCATTAAAGTAAATGAAATAGAGTTTAACTCTTCATTACTCGTGAGCTGGGTGTGTATATAGTCAAATAAACTATTATTGATGGACCCTTGATGTAATTTTTCAGTGAAAAGCATTTTTGGAAAACAAGTTTAGACAGATTGGGAAAGTGCATTAAAATGTATAAAATGCAATTTTAAATAATATTTTTTTTCCCCTAGGGGAAGATTTCTTTACTGCTAAGAGTATTTAAAGCCCACACATTACATTTGATGGTTTGAGGTAAATTAGAAAAGCGGTACTTGATATGTAACAGAACTGATAGAAGTCAGGAAAGAACCCAGAATTCCAGGACATACGTGATCTGGGTTTCTGTCCTCACCCACTGGAGTTAGGATGGCAAGTCCTAGTTCCTGAGTCAGTGGTTCCCAGCCCCACCCGCACATAACCATCACCTGGGTCATATTACCGTGTCTGAAACCCATTGTGTTAAATTAGAACAGGTGAGAGTGGGGGCGCCTGGGTGGCTCAGTCACTTAAGCACCCGACTCTTGATTTTGGCTCAGGTCACGATCTCACGGTTCGTGGGATCAAGGCCCGAGTCTTCCTCTGTGCTGACCTGTGGAGCCTGCTTGGAATTCTCTCCCTCCCTCTCTCTCTCTGCCCCTCCCCTGCTTGCAAGCTCTCTCTCTCTCTTGCTCTCAAAATAAATAAATAAACATTAAAAAACACTTGAGGGTGTAGCCGGGGCGATTGCACTTTTTTACGCTTCCACGTGCAAGCCAGTATTGAGAACGAGGGTCGGTTCCATTCAATCCTCAGCTAGCTGGTGCTCCTTCTCCCAGAATGCATTACGGGGACATTCAGTACGTCCCTGTTGGAGTTCCTGTGTGTGGATAGGCAGGACAGTGCCCCTTCCCCACAGAGGCCTGACTTCTAGTCCCTGGAGCCCGTGAACGTGTTAGGTTAACGGCCCAGGGGAATTAAGGTTGCAAATAGAATTAAGATAGCTCATCAGCTGACTTCAAGATGAGGAAACTCCCTGGGTGAGCCCAGTATAATCGCAGAGGTCCTTACGCGGGGAAAAGGGAGGCAGAACCAAGAAAGCCAAAGAGACGCCAGTGCCAGAGGGACTCAGTGTGAGGCATTAGAGCCAACGAGTTCCCAGCCAAGGGACGTGGGCAGGTTCTAGATGCTGGGACATACGAGGAAATGGATTCTGCCCTGGAATATCCAGAAAGGAGGGAGCTCTGAAACACCTTGATTTTAGCCCAGTGAGACACCCCTTTTGGACTCCAAACCTCCAGAACGGTAAGGCCATCAATTCGTGTTGTTTTAAGCTACTGGATCTGTGGTAATTGGTTATGGCAGCGATAGAAAGCTGACGCATCCCGTTTCCATAAATTGTAACATAATGATAATGATAATAATCCTCAGCCTTACATAGACCAACAGAAGTCAGTACAACTTCTACACCTGAGTTGAGTCTCGCTCTTCCGCCCTGTTGCTGTGGTGAATTTGCCCTTCACACTCCCACGTGAGATCGCGGTTCCCTCCGAGATGCTGCCTGACTGTCCTGTCCAGCTTCTGTGGTCCTTGAAGAAATACAGCTCTTTCCATTTTGGTCTTGGCCGAAAGTTCCCTACAGTCATCCCCCCCCCCCCCAAGACCCCCGGTTGCTTTATTCATAATCAGCTTTTCCACTGATAACTTTGCCTTTCAGGAATCTATACCCTCAGGGTTTAGATAACTGTCCCTTTTCTAACCTGAAAACATCCTCTGCCCGATTAAACCTTTCGGGGGACAAAAGACTCATCTTACCCTTTTCTCCACACAAAAAAAGGATGCCTTGCCCTTGCCCCACCCTCTACTTCATTGATTCCAGGACTTCGTCTTCTCTCTCCCTGGACGTGAGTTCCAAAGTCAGTTTTCGGGCATGCTCCTTTGCCATAGAAGAGTAAGAAACACAAACTAATTCACCTCCAGCAGGACATTCTGTCATATGGCATCTCCCACCGCAACTCAGGATCTCGGAGACTCACAATGCAATGCAGCTGAGGGTCAACTTCTTTGGGGTTTTCATAAGATCTTTCAGACACTAAAGCAACATTTACGTACCTGATGACGGTTTGGAATGAGTTAGAGGGTTGGCATGTGAAGTCCTCGCTTGGACAGAACGGGCTCATGTGTGTGATGAGCCCATTTATTTAGTCTCGCCTTTTATTTAGTCACTGGCCTGGGATCTGTCTCCATCCATGCCACCATTCAAATGCTATGAGGGAAAAACTGGGTACTAAGTGTTAATGGTGATGGGAAAAAATCATAGCTCAGAAATCTACCCCTCCTGCCAATTCATTTCTCTCTGAAAAGAAAGCATCAGGTGTAATTGTAGTTCTGCCCTAACGCAGCGATGATTGTGTTTTCAAGGATAATGATGCTATTCTATGGTTGTTCCTACTTGGCATAAAGCATAATTGGTATGGAATCCTTGAACGCTCCCATGTGAAAATACCAGGGCTGCTGTGTTCAATATAGCCTGTACAGAGCAGTGAAGAATGGGCCAGTGGGAAAGAAAAATGGGGAAGAGGGAGTGAGCAAAATGATAAGGGAGGCCGGTTGAGCGGCAATTGGTGAAAGCATGAAATTTATGTTTGTATTATTTGCCTTTCAAGTTTCGGAGTTGCAGATTTTGTTATGGGGAGAATCACTACAGGGCTCTGGTATGTAAATTATATCTCAGTAGGGCTGTTAATTAGAAAAAGGCATGGGGTCCCTGCCTCAGCTTTAGATCCAGTGTCTCCTGTAGGTTCAGAGGTGTCCCGGAATCTCCGCGATACAATCTCAGGAGAAAGAGGCAGCTTCGGTGGGAGTAGAGAAGTGGATACAATCTATTCTTTATTCCTGTCACTTCAGGCAAGTGACACGCACTGTTGTTTGATTTCACTCTCGCCTAGGACAGGCAAAGCTTATTTCACTTCCTGCAAAGTGTTTACCAAAGCAAGAATCCACTAAAACGTGATTATTTTAAAGTCCCTGACGGGCTTCACTTAGACCTAGAGGTTAAAAAGGAAAGCATTTTATTTTGATTTTTCTCTGCAACGTTGAGGGGGTTAATATAAAAGCAAATGTTGTGGTGTAAAGATAAATTAGAATCCCGAGCTTCTTTGTGAGGCCAACCGAAAACATGGAATCCTTGTGGGAAAAATGACAGAAGTAGCTTATAAGCTCCAGAGTGCTCTCAATGGATAAATGGTGCGCTGGGAGTATGTATACACATAGACGTGCTGGAAGGTTCAACATATGTTCTGTATAATAACTGGCAAATATAGGAGTCTGACAACAACAACAAAATAATTCAAAGAGAAGCGATATGCGTGTGCTTTCCTGGAGTTAGCCGATTACAAACATAAGGTTTAATTTTTCTTTTTCATGGTTGTAACTTTATGTTGACATAAAGGAAATACACTGCGGGGATTTGGTGTAAAAATCTGGGTTTGTGGCTTCGTTCTACCATGAACCGGGTTTTTCAGCGTTTGGACCGTGGGCAACCTACTTTGCTTTTGCTGCAAGATAAATGTGGTTACTTATGTTTGGGTACTAGTATGTTTTGTGTCTGGTGAGCCACAATATTAAGTCGAAGGGCAAACACGGAATCATACTTAATGTGTGTGGGTAAAACTTTGTAAGTCAAAGGAGACACTTGAGAAATCTCCCCTTTTTTATAGATTGAAAGGAAATAATATAAATATAGGTAATATAAATATGAAATTTATTTTTCCTCAGGAAAAAAGTAAAAGCTTCTTTTTGAAACATAAAAGAACAAAAATACCTTGAGCGATTGACGGGAAGAAATAATGGACCTTAGACATAGTCGATGCTCGTTAAATGTTAGTCTCGTCTCCTACTTTCGATAGCCTCTTATGCCTAACATCAGCTGAAAATTAGTCTTTGGAAAATAAGAAAAGAAGGAAATAGAGAATAATAAAAGTTGAACGGGCAGGAAATATAAAAGGTGGTAAGAGTTTCCTTGTTGCATTTATTTACATGACAGGTCCATGAACCAACCCGATCACAAACTCCTTTTTCTCAATATTCTTCTACCTTAGCTAACATTTATCTCTGGAGACACAGATCCCAGGAATGGGAACGGACCAAATTAAGTGCACTTAGAAGTAACATGAGGCGGCTTTCCACTCAAAAGAAGCAAAACGAGTAAAATCCAGAAGAGTGGCTTTTGAAGTGTGAAACATAAAATCAATATAATGGTCTCACACAGCATTTAAAAAGATCAGAGTAAAACGGAACATTTCTGAGTGTATGAAATACAGTAAGGGTAAGTTTTATTCCATAAAAACTTTTATTTCAAACTGATACACGTGCGCGCGCACACACACACACACACACACACACACAATGTGTACGTATCAGGTCACAATGTAAAATATATTTCTTACTGTGGGTTCAGGTTTAAAAGCTACTGCTCCAAAGGGAAAGAAAGAGCTATGTTCCTTTTCAATAAATTAGGTTCTCTCTTGGCCTTGTTCGAAGACAGCATCATTGATTCTAGGGAAGGTAGACTTTTATCTAAATACCCTTGTCCTTGGGTCCTGTCCAAACTATTCCTATATGATTTCAGATCACCATGTACCTTTATCAATACTTCGATACATTTCGTCAGGAGAGAGCTGTAAAAAACACTGTCACCTTGAGAAGAAAAAACTATGAAAGCAAATGATATTTTCATTTTCTTCCAGTCCCTGATAGTTCCTTTGAAAGATAGTACCACAAATATTAAGAGCTGAGGAGCACAAAATGGACTGACTCATGCTGGTTTTTTTTCTAAAGAATCTTTTCTTACATAATCCCAAAGCCACAGGCAGACGTAAGTTTTTAAACGTATCAATAGATAGATGTAAGGTACTATGAAGGAATTGGCTCTGAGGGAGATTGGTCTTGGTGGGAAAATTAAAAAAGGAAACCCTGGGGGTGCCTGGGTGGCTCAGTTGTTTAAGCGTCTGACTCTTGGTTTTGGCTCGGGTCATGATCTCACAGTTCATGGGATTGAGTCCCGTGTCTGGCTGTGTGTTGATAGCTCAGAGCCCGCTTGGGATTCTCTCTTTCTCTGTCTCTCTCTCTCTGTCTCTCAAAAATAAATAAGTAAATATAATTAAAAAAAAAAAAAAGAGAAACCCTGGCAATATGGGAGCTAAAAATGAACTCTCACTCTGGGTCCAACAGTCCACCGGGTGTTTTAACAGATATTCTCCTTTGATCCTTAAACAAATGCAGGTCGTGTATATTCCCATTTTACAGCCAAGAAAAACGAGGCTCTGATCACTAGTCCAATGCAGCCACAGTGCTAACCCAGATCTGTCGGTTTAACCCCAAACCTGAACTACATCCGTCCCTCCCTTTTCTTGGGGCACCTGTTCTTCCAGTTTCGCTTCTTGCTTTTCTGCCTCTGCCTCTGCCTCCCCTCATGTGAGTGCTTCCTGTTTTTGCTTCATCAAGACCTATTCTCTGCAGTAAGTCATTTACACCAACATGCTGGTAACCGTGGCTTTCCTCGTGTTGTAATCAGGATCAAAGCATTAACGACAGAAATCCCTCCAAGGGGGAATTTCAGACATGTTGGGAAAGGTCAGAGAAACTTTAGGGGCGAGTAAAGGGAGACAGGTGCTTTGTGATGCTGTTATCCCTTTCCAGTAAGATGCTGTCCAATATGGCTTATCTTCGATAGCTAGTTCTTTGGAGATGATGGAGAGTTTAGTTGCCTGACCTGAGATCCCCCTCAGGACCCACCTGACTCGTGCCTTCCATCTCTAAGCCCCGTTTGCTTACACGCTGAAGCATTTCTTGTCTCAAACTCAGGGAGATCACAGCTAACTGAGCCACCAAGAAAATTTTTTTTTGACTGTCGCTTTGGCAGAGAGCAAAGTCTTTTTATTTCCATCCCTTTTTCTTCTCTTAATTCCATACCTTCCCCCTAAGCCACGTCCAAAAAATTGACACCTAACATTCAGAATGGGTGGAAACAATTAACCGTGGTCTGTCCTCTAACGGCGCACGGTTTCTTGCCAAGTTCATGTCTGATTCTCACGTTCTCAGACTCGGGTTCTGGGGCACCTGGGTGGCTCACGTTGGTGAAGCATCCAACTTCAGCTCAGCTCATGATCTCGCGGATCTCTCTGCGCCCCTCCCCTGCTTGTGCTCTCTCTCTCAAAAGTAAATAACCATTAAAGAATTTTTTTAAAAAAAGAAGAAGCCTAGTCCTATCTATAAATAAAGGTGCAGGGGGCTCTCCCCCGGTGGTGACCCTGGTTCAACACAGCAGGGAAGCATCCTCACGTGGAAACTACAGACAGGATATTGTTCCCAGAAGGCGGCAAGGATTTGAGCATAGACGGAGCCAATCTCCACTCACCTACAGATTGTATGGGTGTCGGCACAGACTCGGGGTGCAGTGTGTGATGTTCACGCTAATGCGGAGTCATGGAGATATTCTCCGGTCGTATCATCTATGAGGGTTACTGTCTTGCCTTTCACGTTGAACCTCTATAACCCATCTATGACTGATTTAGTTATGCTCTGCCATAGGGGTACAATTTCATTCTTTTTCTCCCATTTAAATATCTAATGACGTGAGTTCCATCCATCCAAAAGCCCATCTTTTCCCTCTTTCCTGCATTGCTGCCTTTGTTGGAAGTTTACCGCCCAAACGCGTGTGTGGCTCGTTCTTTGTTGGTTAATGGAATTGGATAAACTGAGTCTGATTTTATTTCGAAATGCAGAAAGCTGGGGCACCTGGGTGGCTCAGTCAGTAAAGCCTCCGACTTCAGCTCAGGTCACGGTCTCGCGGTTTGTGAGTTCGAGCCCCGCGTCAGGCTCTGTGCTGACAGCTCAGAGCCTGCAGCCTGTTTTGGATTCTGTGTCTCCCTCTCTCCCTGCCCCTCCCCTGCTTGTGCTCTCTCTGTGTCTCAAAAATAAATAAACATGAAAAAAAAAAAGAAATGTGAAAAGCTAAAAAAAGCCAGGATACTCTTAAAGATGAGGAGCAAGCTGAAAGGACTTGTACCCCCGATACCAAGTGAGTGTGGTTGCAGCATGAGGGTGGACACATAGACCCAGAGCAGGGCAGAGAGGACCGTCCCTTGGGATTTTGACTGAGATACACTGACTGTATATATCAATTTGGAGAAATTACAGTTTTTACTGCATTCAGCTTCCAATCTGTGTGCATAGGGTAACTCTCCATTTTTTTGGTCTTCCTAAATGTCTTATTTTTTTTTTAACATTTTTATTCATTTTTGAGAGAGAGACAGAGACAGAGACAGAGCACGAGTGGGGAAGAAGCAGAGAGAGAGAGAGTGGGAGACACAGAATCTGAAGCAGGCTCCAGGCTCCAAGCTGTCAGCACAGAGCCCTACGTGCGGCTCGAACCCACGAACCATGAGATGATGACCTGAGCCGAAGTTGGACGCTTAACCGACTGAGCCGGACTGAGCCACCCAGGCGCCCCCTAAGTGTCTCTCTTTTTTTTTTTTTTCCTAAGTGTCTCTTAATATGTTTTTATGGTTCTTTCTGGAAGGGCCTTAGACATTTTTTATTTGGATTTATTCCTGTCTGTATAGTATTTTGATGTCATTGAATATTGAACCTTTAAAATATTTCATTCTGTTATTGATGATGTATAGAAAACACTGATTTTCGTGTACTGGATTTTAGCCTACAGAGTTACAAACTCGCTCATGAATTTGAGTAATTCATAGTTACGTTGTTTTTTTGCTGCATATACAATTCTATATTCTTTAAATAATGACAGCTTGCCCGCTCCTTTCCCAACCCTTTATTTCCTTTTCTTGCCTTGCTCAACCCGTCAGTAATGTTAAAAGGCATGATGTTGAAACACAGTATGTCTCTCCCGTTACCCTGTTCTGATCTTAGAGGAAAACTTTCAACCTTTTTAAGAATGTTTGTTAAAAGATTTCTTTTCTCTGTAGATGTCTTCTAACAGCCTAAGAAAGTTCCCTTTTTAACTTTTTTATACGTCTTTATTGTAAATGGATGCTGAATTCAACAACCTTAGGCTTTGGATTCCTGGGAAAATATCACTTGATCATATGTTTGCTTCTATTTTATGCAGATTTTTGCATCTGTATTCATGAGTGACAAGGCTAGAAGCTTTCCCTTTCTCTGACTGTAGTGTCAGGTTTTGGTAGCAAAGTCATGCCAGTCTCATAAAGTAAATTTTGGGACCACACCCTGTTTTTCATTTTCTGGAAGAGTTATTTAAGCATGTTATAATTTCTTCCTTAAGTATTTGGTAGAACTCACCATTGAAACAATGTGGGTAGGCCTAGAGTTTTATTTGTGGGAAAGATTTTATTATTTTATTTTATTAAAAAAATTTTTTTTTTATGTTGGGGCGCCTGGGTGGCTCCATCGGTTAAACCTCCAACTTCAGCTCAGGTCATGATCTCACGGTTCATGAGGTCAAGCCCTGCATCAGGCTCTGTGCTGATGGCTCAGAGCCTGGAGCCTACTTTGGATTCTGTGTCTCCCTCTCTCTCTGCCCCTCGTCCACTCACACACACTTGCTCTCTCTCTCTCTCTCTCTCTCTCTCTCTTAAAAATAAATAAAACATTAAAAAAAATTTTAAGAATTGTTTAAATGTTTTATTTATTTTTGAGAGAGCAAGCACAAGCAGGGGAGGGGCAGAGAGAGGGGGGGACAGAGGACCTGAAGCAGGCTCTGCACTGACAGCAGCTAGCCCGATGTGGAGCGTGAACTCACCAACTGCAAGATTGTGGCCTGAACTAATTGGATGCTCAACCCACAGAGCCACCCAGGCGCTCTGTGGGAAAGGCTTTAATTGGTGACCCTTATACGACTTTATATGACTCTTCAGTCTCTATTTCTTAAACAGTAAGTTAAATTTGCCTAGGAATTTCTCCATTTCATATAAAAAATTTAATATATTGACATAAAGTGGCTCATAGCATCCTCTGACAATCTTTGTAATGTCTGTAGAATCTCTGGCAGTTTCCCTGTTTTGTTTATTATTATTTTTATTTATTTATGTAATAATAATAAATAAATAGTAATATTTATTTTAAAACATTTTTGATGTGTATTTGCTTTTGAGATAGAGTACAGGCGGGGAGGGGCAGAGGGAGAGGGAGACACAGAATCTGTCAGAATCAGGCTCCAGGCTCTGAGCTGTCAGCACAGAGCCCGACGCGGGGCTCGAACTCACCAACCGTGAGATCATGACCTGAGCCGAAGTCAGATGCTTAACCAACTGAGCCACCCAGGTGCCCCAAGTGAAAATGATTTTTGCTCTCCATTGTGATTTCTTCTTAGACCCATTAATTATTCAGCAGACTGTTTCTTAATTTCCAAACTTATGGGAATGCGCTACTGATTTTTATTCACACTACTTTAATTTCCTCTTATTAGGAAATAAATTCTCTATTGAGAATGTTATGGCTGTGTGTACTTGAGACCTATGTATAGCCTGAGGTTGTGTCGTTGAGGTCTATTTTGTTAATCATGTTATTTAAATTTTACATACTCCTTCTTGTGCTTTGTTCTTTCAGTTACGGAGATGTACTAAATTTTTCTCACTTTTGTCTATTTTTGGTTTTAGTTAGGTCAATGCTGCTTCATCTATTTTTAGGCCATGTCCGTAGGTACATTCAAATTTTAAATGATTTCTTCATAGTGAGCGGGACATTTTCTCATTAAGTAGAAACCATTTCTCTGTAAAGACTAGGCTGATGCTTTTCATCTTCAAGACTACTCTGGTATTAGTATAGTTACAGTTATTTCTTTAAGTTAGTATTGAAATGATTTTTCTTCCTTTTACTCTCGAGCTTTCTGTATCCTTCTATTTTAAATATATAAAAAATATTTATAAACCAGTGTATAATTGACTTTCCTTTTGTTTTAAAAAATTTTTTTTTTCAACATTTATTTTATTTTTGGGACAGAGAGAGACAGAGCATGAACGGGGGAGGGGCAGAGAGAGAGGGAGACACAGAATCGGAAACAGGCTCCAGGCTCCGAGCCGTCAGCCCAGAGCCCGACGCGGGGCTCGAACTCACGGACCGCGAGATCGTGACCTGAGCTGAAGTCGGACGCCTAACCGACTGCGCCACCCAGGCGCCCCCTTTCCTTTTGTTTTAAATGCAATCTGAACATCCCTTACTCAAATTGAATATCTGGTTCTTTTATGTTCAATGGAATGACTGATATGTTTGAACTCAATCTGTGGTCTTATTTGCTGTGACTTTTCCCAGCTGTTTTATTGGCATTACCCTTTGTAACAATCCAATTTTTTTTGTCTCTATTAGTTTCCAAGTTGTACTCTTGCTGCACTTTTTGGAGTGGTCTAGTTATAAATGACAATTTATTTTCTTTACATAGCAAACTTCAACATTAAAATTAAAATTATTCTGTTTTCTCTGCTTCCCTTGTTACTGCAGAGAAGTTAGTGCTTAATCTAACTGCCCTTCTTTTGAAATGTTTCTTTTCTTTTTCATGCTGTTTTACAGATTTTATTTTTTATTTATTTTTTATTTTTTTAATAAAAAATTTTTAACGTTTATTTATTTTTGAGACAGAGAGAGACAGAGCATGAACGGGGGAGGGGCAGAGGGAAAGGGAGACACAGAATCGGAAGCAGGTTCCAGGCTCCGAGCCATCAGCCCAGAGCCCGACGCGGGGCTCGAACTCATGGACCGCGAGATCGTGACCTGAGTCGGTCGGACGCTTAACCGACTGAGCCACCCAGGCGCCCCTACAGATCTTATTTTTTGTCTGTGTGTCCAGGTACAGGTTTATTTTTATTTAACCTACATAGGGTTCATGGGGATTCTTGGGATCATGTGCGGATGGCTTTATTGCTTTTGAAAAAGACAGAGCTGGGTCGCCTGGGTGGCTCAGTCGGTTAAGCTTCCGACTTCAGCTCGGGTCATGATATCACAGTTTGTAGGGTTTTAAGTTCCAGCCCTGTGTCCGGCTCTATGCTGAAAGCTCAGAGCCTGGAGCCTGCTTTGGATTCTGTGTCTCCCTCTCTCTCCGGCCCTCCCCTGCTTATGCTCTGTCTCTCTCTGTCTCAAAATAAATAATAAACATTTAAAAAAAAAAAAAAAGGAAAAGACAGAGCTATCATTTCTTCAAATTTTACCTCCTTCCCATTCTCTCCATCTTTTTTAAAAAGATTTTTTATTTGTTTGTCTGTTTGTTTATTTATTTTTGAGAGAGAGAGAGAGACAGAGCGTGAGTGGGGGAGGGGCAGAGAGGGAGGGAGACACAGGATCCCAAAAGGTTCCAGGCTCTGAGCTGTTAGCCTAGAGCCCTGTGTGGGGCTCGAACCCACAAACTGTGAGATCGTGACCTGAGCCAAAGTTGGAGGCTTAACCAACTGAGCCACCCATGCACCCCTCTACCTTTTATAGGCTAGAACTTCTCACTGATCCCCTATACCTCTTACCCTCTCTTTTTATAATGTTCTTCCTTTGTCTCTTTGTGCTACATTCCGGATGTTTTCTTCTTTGTGTTTTTAATCATGGGGTTTTTTTTTGTTTTTTTTTTTTAAGGCTCAACATTGCATTTTAGAGTTTCCAGTTCGCTTCTGATATGGTGAGACCGTCTATTTATGAAATAAATGTAGCAAGCATGGTTATTGTATGAACCGTGTCTGAAAATTCTGATAACTCAGGTTTGGGGTTCTCTTTCCATTGTTTAAGTTTCTTCTGTTACTCAGCATTGCATCCTGTTGTCTTACAAGCCTGGTTATTTTTCACTGCATGTTCGATAGTATATTTTACAAATTACTTGGAGGGAAATTTGAGGCCTTGGGATGGTGACGTCTTCCTCCTGGGGAGCTATGCATTTGCTTGTGCAAATAGGAGTAGGTGTTACTGCTCTATGAAGGTGTTCCCAGAACCCCTTAATAGAACGTCAACGTTAGAGTTGCTTGCACTATTTTTTTTTTATTTTTTTTAATGTTGATTTATTTTTGGGAGACAGAGAGACAGAGTGCAAGCAAGGGAGGGGCAGAGAGAGAGGGAGACACAGAATCCAAAGCAGGCTCCAGCCTCTGAGCTGTCGGCACAGAGCCTGACGTGGGGCTTGAACCCACGAAGCATGGGATCATGACCTGGGCCAAAGTCAGATGCTCAACTGATGGAGCCAATCCCCGAGATGTCACCAGAAGGGTGCTAGCTTTGCAGCCGCTTCCCCAGCTTTGGCAAAAGCCCTCTGGTAAAAAAGCATGTCGAGGGTTGGGTCTCTCTCTCTCCCTCTAGTTTGCCCTCTTCTTTTACATCTTAACCCCAAGTCTCCTTACCGTCTTGCAGGCCTTTGCTGCTTTCAAGGAGGTGCTTTGTGCAGCTCCTCCAACTTCTTCAGCTGTCCACAGCATGAGGACAAAATACCTAGTGAGGCATTACAGGAAATCAATGAGGTGTTATGTAGAGATACGTGATTTTTTTTTTATTTTTTTTCAACGTTTATTTATTTTTTTTGGGACAGAGAGAGACAGAGCATGAACGGGGGAGGAGCAGAGAGAGAGGGAGACACAGAATCGGAAACAGGCTCCAGGCTCTGAGCCATCAGCCCAGAGCCTGACACGGGGCTCGAACTCACGGACCGCGAGATAGTGACCTGGCTGAAGTCGAACGCTTAACCGACTGCACCACCCAGGCGCTCCGAGATACGTGATTTTGATAGACGGTTTAGAGTCTATACGATATTACGTAGGGATAAGCAGTTCGGTCATCAAAATAGCTAAAAGGCACAACATTGGATTCCGCTAGTGGTTTCCTTCGGGCAGTGGTGTTGAAGATGAGAGGGTAGGAAGGTGTCTGTGACTTGCACAATACACCCCTCCCTTCTAGCTGAGCTTTTTAATCATGTGTATCTGTGGCATGGGCCACTCACTGTCCCCAATATTTATTCTGCCTCCTTCTTTTAGTAATAGGGGGCCACCCAGCTACAGACCACATCGTCCAGACACTTGGAAAGGTGGTCCAGCCAGGTGCTGACCCAGTTTGGGCCAGTGGATGTGAGTATCAACGATATGTGAGACTTCCTTGACGTCACTTCCGTAAAGATGAAACCACTCATCCTGAACTTTGCCCTTTCCTTTCTTCTGGCATTTAGACGTCAAGATGAAATAGCTTCAAGCACGCAGATGAGGCCAACACCACAGGAGAGGGTAGAATAAGGCAGAAAGAACTCAGGGTCCTGGATGGCCTGTGGTTTGTGTGCCTGGACCACACACAGTCCTCTGGGCTGTTACATGGGAGAAAAAACACACTTCTATCCCATTTAAGCCATTGGATTTGGGGTCCCTTTGGTACAGCAGTTTCACTATATCCTAACTAAAATCATATGAAAAAATGTTTGCGCAAAAATTTTAAAATAGGGTATTTTCTAAAAAGAATAATAGTGCCCGGAAATGTAGGTCCCATCTCTGAGCAATGGCAATTTTAAGGGAAAACAGTTTATATGACAGAATTCCTCATGGGAATCTGGGAGAATATAAAACTGTAGGCATTAACCTAAAAACAAAGGGATAGCCTTTGTAGCCATATAGAGAACAGATTGGGCAGAGTCGAAGGTCACCAGGCTGTGTTGAGCATCCCAGCAAAATGTGCAACTGTGATGGGAAACCCCTGGCTAATGACAAAACTTCCATCAACAGACATCAGTCATCATGAGCGATGAAAGCCCGTGACCTTCTTATTTTGTATGCAATTTACCCAGATCCTAACCTGTAGACAGATCATTGATAGGGTACACTCCAACAACAGCTGATGGCGCTGAGCAGTTACTGGGTCCCAAATAGTGTGCTGCATGTGTATTTCATGTGCGTGTGTATTTCATGTGTATTCCATCTAATCCCCCCAACACTCAGATGTAGGTACCACTGTTGTTCCCCACTTACAAAGGCTCGGAAGGGTCACTGATCGGCCCATGATCACACGCCTGGCAGGTGACGTAGCTGACATTCAAACTCAGGATGCTGGGCAAAGTCCTTAGACTCAACAACTATGCGGGACGGTCACAGTTGAATAGTTTTGGGGACTCTAAAAAGCTAAGAATATGCTAAGTGGATATGAGGTGATACTCACATCCATTGGCCCAAACTGAGCCACTACCTAAGCTGGACCACCTTTCCAGGTGGCTGGACGACACGGTCTGTAGCTAGGTGGCCCTCTATTACTAAAAGAAGGTAGAATATTCTTCCCGTGAGGAAAGCATTAAAGAGAAAGGGCAGAGTGCCAGAGTGTGGTCCTGGAGTAGAACCTGGTAGTAAGTGTGCCTGCAGAACACAGGAGTGTTTCCACCCACTGTGTGTTCTGAGCCCATACTAGCAGCCATCCACCACACCTAACTGGGGATTGAGGACCAGTGGTCAGAATTTCCACCGGAAATGGTGGTGCTTACAGTCAAAATGGCAGCGGAGCACAGCAGTGGCGATAGCAATGGCGGCAGGAAGTAAGTGACGGGATGGTTAAGACCTCGGGGAGAATGAGGAACAACGTAAAGGCCAGAGAAAGAAATGGGCCGGAGGCTGGATGGAAGGCACTTTAGGGAGCAGTGGGAAGAGGGGGTCTGAGGAGGGCCGAGCAGGTTGGCAGCATTCTGGTCCCCTCAGAGAAACATAAATAACGACAGCAATGAAAACAGCAGCTGGCAGAGGGATGCAGAGGCAGCCGGGGAGAGTGAAGAAGGCTTGGCAGGAACTTGGCACTTTACCTACCTGGGGAAGCTCTGTGTGTCTTCTTTTTTCTCTCGTGGGGCTCAAGGAAATGATCAGACTGTCCCCAGATCCTTTGGCTTGGGTTTCTGTCACTTGGACTTTGGTTCTCCTCAGTATGCAGTATACGGATAGAGGCAGAAGTGAAGTCCTCCCAGGGTGTTACCTTGTTGTTATTATTATCATTATTATTATTTTACCAATGGGTGGGGGGTGCCTCGTTATAAATATGACTTGAGCACACACCTAATTTTTCACTTGATGCAATGAAACGCTACATCCTATGCAGGGTTATGGTTTTGATTTACCATTAAGATACTTGGGGAGGGTCTGAAAGAATGGAGCCCGTGGCCAGGGTCCACCCCTGACATGTTCTGTGACTTGAAGCAGTTTCCTTATCTCTGAGACAAAAATATTGGGCTAGATTTCTAGGATCCCCTCGGTTTTCCAGTTTTGTTTTATGCCCTACTGAGAGGGCTCCTGCAGGGGACTGCTTGGAGCACTTATTTAGATAATGGATCAGATTCCACAAGCCCCCACAGAGACACATGGACACAAATACTGACTGCCTATACGCCGTGCTCTTTGCCTGTGATCTACTTGCTAATGATTTGAGTGTTTCCCAACCTTTCACATACTATAGTAGACAGGAAATGACAATTGTATCGCCACTACTAAAGCCAAGGGACGTTTTATCTCCACAAACCTATAACCCAGTCCCGTCCTGCCATTGGGAACTGGTCTCCCCCATTAGACAGGCTCGCACTTGTGGCTATACCTTAGAAACACCAGGAGAGCTTTAAAAAGATAACAGTATCCAGACCTCCCCCCAGAGCAGGTGAATCCAAATAGCTATAGTTCCTGGCTTCAGACCTTTTAAATTCTCAGAATATTCTAATTGTGATAGTTTGAGAACCATCGCGTGAGTGTCAGTCATAAAAGCAGGGGCTATGTCTTGGGAACCCAAGTCTAGTGCTTAATAACCAATCACCCAGTAAATAACCAATCACCGAATAAGTATGTGCTGAATTGATTAATTACTACATGCCTTGGATAACATAGCCAAGGGCAGTCCTCAACCAGGGTGAAAAGCTGAGCTGGTTTAATTTTATTGGTCCTTCCTTCCAGGATGGCCGTGCCCGTATCCTAAGTACTGCTTCCTCTTTTTCTTTCTTTCCTCCCCTTACCCTAGGTTTATGCCACATCCCAACTTTCAACTAAAGCCATTACAAGTTGTTAACCACTAAGGAATATTTTCACTTACTAGATTCCACTAAAATCCCCCCCCCAATACAGGGAGGCCATTAGAGGCCAAGAGGGCTCTGAAGTCTGAGAGCCAGTTTTGGAACACCCCAGATCGGTCATTTGTAAGTGCTGTGCTATCCCCTACGCTTAAATTTTGTCATCTGTCAGATGAAGATAATACCTCTCTCTGAACACAGTAGTGATGAGAAATGAGCAAGGTCTGTACATACCTAATTTACACACACACACACACACACACACACACACACACACAATTGGTATTATTATGCTCGCAACAGGAAAAATCTAGTTGGGTTACCTTCAAACTTAGTCCACTGGAAATAGTCCAAGGAGAAAACTCTGGGTGAACCCAAAGACATTTCTCAAACTTTCTCACCAGTATATAAATTTGTCATGATTTCTTCCTTCCTGGCCTCATCCTAGCATCCTATATTTCTTTTTCTGTCTTCCTTCCAAACCGTGGTTCAGTGTTTGGAAATCCTGCCTAAGAAAATCTACTTCACAGAGAGGGCTTTGAGACATAAAGATAGTTCGTTGGGTCAGGGTCTTTCTTTTCCTTTTCTGTGTAAGGTTAGGTGTTGGCCCCATAGTCAGAAAGGGAGGAAGAAGCCAGACAGCACAGTTCTCTGTCTTCCCCTCCCCTGATTAGCCTTGAGTTCTTTAATCAGAAGTTCAAGGCTGACAAGAACCTCTCCCACGGGAGCAATGACGAGGTGGTGGCTAGAATATTTCACTATTTCTTTGCAGGACAAACATGTTCGGGGGTACCTGCCTCCATTCCTCCCCTTCATCAACCATTTTCTAGGTAATAAGTGAAGATTTGAGATTCTTTATTTTAAAGTTTCTGGTCACTACCATACACACACATACTGTCTTCTCTCATCTCAAACTTTTCCTCCGCCATCAACACTGGCAAGAAGAAGTTATAATTTTTCAAATTTGTAGTAAGCTAAACTTAATAAAACATTTTAAAGAAAAAAAAACATATCTATATATACCTATGTATACATGTTCTCATAGACCCCAAAATAACAGTTTGAGTCCTTTGTAGGAACATTATTTAATTACTTAAGAGAACACGAGCTAGTTACCATTCATTGAGACTTCACACCTTCTGGTATATTTTTATTGTATAGAAAAAATTTCTGATTTCATTGCTCCCGTTCTATTCTTTGGCATCTGTGGAGGTGATGTTTCTGGGAAGTTACACAACATTCAAGGCCGGACAGGGCAATTCTCACAGAATATTGCTGGTTTGCCTACACGATAAAAGCAGTAACTCTGCTCATAGATCCATGCCAAAATTACAGTTTTCAGAAACTTCTGCAAAAAGGATTTAAACAGTTTTGTGCCTTGCCACCAAAATGTGTGTTCATCTCTCTACACCTCCACACCTGGCAGTGTTTCAGCCCAACATTTGCTACAGTATTTTGAGTTCATCTTGTTTATTTTCTGCTTTATTTTTTTCTCCTGATGTACATTTCATGTGCAAAGCCAAGGCTACCATTTCTCATGTGCACTGCTACTCTTCAGCCTTGCTTTTATTGTTTTTAACTTTTTTATATTAAATATAATTTATTTTCAGACCGGTTTCCATACAACACCCAGTGCTCATCCCAACAGGTTCCCTCCTCAGTGCCCATCACCCACTTTCTCCTCTCCCCCACCCCCCATCAACTCTCAGTTTGTTCTCAGTTTTTAAGAGTCTCTTATGCTTTGCCTCCTTCCCTCTCTGTAACTTCTTTCCCCCTTCCCCTCCCCCATGGTCTTCTGTTGAGTTTCTCAGGATCCACATATGAGTGAAAACATATGGAAACTCTCTTTCTCTGCCTGACTTATTTCACTTAGTATAATACCCTCCAGTTCCATCCATGTTGCTACAAATGGCCAGATTTCATTCTTTCTCATTGCCAAGTAGTATTCCATTGTATATATAAACCCCATCTTCTTTACCCATTCATCAGTTGATGGACATTTAGGCTCTTTCCATAATTTAGTTACTGTTGAAAGTCCTGCTATAAATGTTGGGGTACAAGTGCCCCTATGCATCAGCACTCCTGTATCCCTTGGGTCGATTCCTAGCAGTGCTATTGCTGGGTCACAGGGTAGGTCTATTTTTAATTTTTTGAGGAACCTCCACACTGTATTCCAGAGAGGCTGCACCAGTTTGCATTCCCACCAGCAGCGCAAGAGGGTTCCCGTTTCTCCACATCCTCGCCAGCATCTATAGTCTCCTGATTTGTTCATTTTGGCCACTCTGACTGGCGTGAGGTGATATCTGAGTGTGGTTTTGATTTGTATTTCCCTGATGAGGAGTGACGTTGAGCATCTTTTCATGTGCCTGGTGGCCATCTGGATGTCTTCTTTAGAGAAGTGTCTATTCATGTCTTCTTCCCATTTCTTCACTGGATTATTTGTTTTTCGGGTGTGGAGTTTGGTGAGTTCTTTATAGATTTTGGATACTAGCCCTTTGTTCGATATGTCATTCGCAAATATCTTTTCCCATTCCATCGGTTGCCTTTTAGTTTTGTTGATTGTTTCCTTGCAGTGCAGAAGCTTTTTATCTTGATGAGGTCCCAATAGTTTATTTTTGCTTTTAATTCCTTTGGCTTTGGAGACGTGTTGAGTAAGAAGTTGCTGCGGCTGAGGTCAGAGAGGTTTTTTCCTGCTTTCTCCTCTAGGGTTTTGATGGTTTCCTGTCTCACATTCAGGTCCTTTATCCATTTTGAGTTTATTTTTGTGAATGGTGTAAGAAAGTGGTCTAGTTTCATTCTTCTGAATGTTGCCGTCCAGTTCTCCCAGCACCATTTGTTAAAGAGGCTGTCTTTTTTCCATTGGATGTTCTTTCCTGCTTTGTCAAAGATGAGTTGGCCATACTTTTGTGGGTCCAATTCTGGAGTCTCTGTTCTATTCCAGTGGTCTCTGTGTCTGTTTTTGTGCCAATACCATGCTGTCTTGATGATTACAGCTTTGTAGTAGAGGCTAAAGTCTGGGATGGTGATGCCTCCCGCTTTGGTTTTCTTCTTCAATATTACTTTGGCTATTCGGGGTCTTTTGTGGTTCCATACAAGCCTGAGGATGGCTTGTTCTAGCTTTGAGAAGAATGCTGGTGCAATCAGCCTTGCTTTTAAACTGCACGTTTCTTAATTAAAGTACACTGAAAAAGCAATGCAGACTTCATAGTTTAGAACATTTGCTCCCAACATCGGCTTAGGTAGCTCCTGTCCAGGATAGCTTTCGTCACATTTCAGATCCGTAGTACAAAATTGCAGAGGTATGCTAAAAGTGCATATTTGATAGGAAATCCTCTTTCTTGGAAAATCGTATTTCGGAATATCGACAATATGTCAGTAGCGCAGTGGGACAGAGAACGGACACTTCTTGGTGCGCTGGTGAAAGCATGCGCTGTGACGGTGCACAAGACATCCTGAATTCGAAGTGAGTTGGCCTAGATTAGTGGTTCCCTCAAAGCGGAATCGCCGGGTCAGGACCATCAGCCTCACCTGGAAACTTGTTAGAAATGCAGTCTTGGGCTTTTCACCAGGCTTCGCGAATCAGGGACTCGGGGTCGGATGAGCAGTCTGTACAAGGCTCACACCCTGTGCTTCTGACGCGTGTTCACACCGTGAACCTCAGTGGTTTGTCTGGAGACCACAGCTCAGCCGCTGCCTGGGCTTGTGGCCTTGGAGAGTAACCTCTCTGGCCATCCATTTCCCACTCCCCTTTTTCTCTCCATTGCCCTTTTCCTGTGCTCCGTTTAGACTCAGACAGCCTGGTGAAACCGATGTCCGCCTAGGCCTGGGTACGCCAGCCACCACTTCTTACGGATGCCCCTCTGTTCACAAGGGATTCTCTTGGCTCTCCCTGGATCTGGGGTTCATTGTGTGGATTGTCCAAACTGGCTCCCTTCCCGGTAAACCTGTAAAGTGAGGGGCCGGGCCCCCAAACCGGGAGTCCTCGGAATACAGAACGTAAACCCACCTCAGGATCCTCTGTTCTTTCTCGGCTGTGGGCCTTCACTCTAATTCCAGAACCACAGCCAAAGCTGCCACTTGCCACTCTGTTCTGTTTATAAATGTGTATAATTATGCACCGTCCTCTCTCCATGTCACAGAACTACCGCGAGGGTCAAATGAGGAAATGGTTATGGAAGTACTTTGAAGACCGTCTGTAGAGCACTACCCAAATGCTGGGTTGTGTTGTTACCTGCTACTCTCGAGAAGTGTCTCTGCTCCTCTTTGTCCATCCTTTGTGTTTCTAGTTGCAAAACAGAGAAAACGCGGCGTCTTCACTCCCCCGCAAGTATTTAATTGTCTTTCGGTTGTGAACCACAGAAACCCAACACAGAGTCAGGTGATCCAGAGACAGGATTCACAGGGAGACCCCAGGGTAGTCCCCAGCAACAAAGGAAGTGGCTGGGGGAACCAGGGCCTCGGGGACAGGAACAAGAGCTGACCCTGCTGAGGTATTTCTCTCCCGCTCTGCCTCTCATCTCTGTCAGTCTTGAGTTAGCTTTGAGGCTTCTTTTTCCCCACGTCAGCCATGTTGTCACCACGCGGGAGAGAACATGGCCTCCTACAGCCACAGCTTAGCAACTCCTGAGAAAGGAGGTAGCCTCTCCCTCCCACTGTCCATGTGTTAATCCCAGGGAAGATCTCTGACTAGACCAGGATGTTGAGGCCAGACCTGGGTCATGTGACTAACCCTAAAGAAGTGGGGATGTGTCGTAGCTCATGAGGTACTTAGTGTGTCACCAGTGGAAGAGTTATGGGGAAGACCAAAAAAACCCATTAACTAACACCTCCATAAGCATCATTGGGCTGGGGGGACGCTTGAGTATATACACTTTTGTCCCTTAGAGTGGCTCACAGGAGTACAGAAAAGAATACAGAAAAATACTCATAATTAAGAATAATGTAAAGCAGGGGCACCTGGGTGGCTCACTCGGTTAAACTTCCAACTTTGGCTCAAGTCATGATCTCATGGTTTACGGGTTCCAGCCCCGCATTGGGCTCTGTGCTGACAGCTCAGAGCCTGGAGCCTGCTTCAGATTCTGTGTGTGTGTCTCTCTCTCTGCCCCTCCCCAACTCATGCTTGTCTCTCTCTCTCTCTCTCTCTCTCTCTCTCTCTCTCTCTCTCTCTCAAAAATAAATAAACGTTAAAAAAATTAACAAACAGACACATAATGTAAAGCTGTCTTTCCAAGCACAAAACCCTGGCCATAAATACAGGGTCCATTGTTTCGTTGAATCCAACAGGTAATTAGCTTATCATTTGTCAGTGAATGAAATCGTGATGAGAAATGAAACCCACCACATGGAGATTGTAGGGAGATATGCCTGCCCTCAAGGATCCCACTGTCCAAGCTGCTAAGTAACTAAGCACATGTGTAATGCATTCCATGATCATTTTCACGGCAATTTTAACCAAGGAAAAGACAAGCAAATGGCTTAGAGTTTTACGTGGATATTGTCTGGAAGCCAAGCTTCTCTCAGAAATGCGGGCAACAAATACTCAAATGGCGTCTATGCTATTGAAAATACTAATGTTTTCACTAGGATTTCATCTTTATTCCTCAGATCGAAAACGCCTAGCATCGCTTCCAGACTATAACGAGGGACTGTGTAGCTTCTTAAAACAGCACACACTTGGACCAGCCGTGTAGTGTAAATTTACGGCCGAGAGCCACGGTTTGAAAAGTCAAGTACTCCCTGAGAGCCACGGTGGCAACAATTTATGAATTTATATGTTGTTACAGATTAAAGTAATTACTTATGCTGGCTCAGGGAAGCCAGCTATAATCCCCACTCTTAGAACAAGCTATAGATTGCAATTTCATCTTGAAAGCCCGAGTTCGCCTGGTGTATCTCATCGATAGTTTTGAAAACTATATTTCCGTGGAGAAATTATAAAAGAAATAACTGCCATTCAATTTCTTTATGCTTTGCATTCTTTCGGAGTCGGCAAACATAAAAAAGTCAGCAGGTGGAGCCTCTATTCCCTTGGCAGGCCTGATAGAAGTCCTTCTCTTGAAAGAACATTCAATTACAGACTGTCTCTCTGGCAGCCCGTTCGAGGCTCCCTACAGACAGGTAACAGAATAATACATGAAAATGCGAGACTGTGAAACATGGCCGTGCGCTGTCACAGGTCAGGAAGGAGAAGAGAGAAAGGAGAGCCAGAAATCTTTTATTTCTTATTAATTTTCTTTTTCGCCATTTCCCCCACTTGACATTTCTTTCCAATTCACAAAGGAAGTGCCATTCTTCGAGAACGAGACGTGGCAGAACGGACTCATTCATTTGTTGCCTGGGACACTTTGTACCCGTTCTGTCTCTTGCTTCTGTTCTGGTGGCTTTCACGGAGTGGCACTTCTTGGCCACGGAGTTTAGCTTCCGATCAGTCCAGAGCAATGGTGGCGACAGGAGAAAGAAAAGACAAGGAAAAAAGGAAAAAAATGAATGAAAAGGAAAAGGAAAAAAAGAAAATATATATAATATTATATAATAATTATATATAATATATATTATATATATCTCACATATACATATAACACACATATATAACATATATGCATATAAAACATATACATATAAAACATCTATAACATATATATTATATATGTATGTAATATATGTTATATGTATGTATATGTGTATATATACACATACGTGTGTGTATATATAGAACTACAAAATGGCCCAGACTCCCCTTGTACATTTCTTGGCAAGCAAATTCACACGCACAGAAAAATATCTATTCTGCTAGATGCTAAGTCCGATAACTTCTGTACATTTTTCATAAGGGGGTGTGTTTGCCATTTGGCAGCCAGCAATTACAATAAAAAGTTTTTTTAATTCACTACATTTCATATGCACATAATTCCTGCCGTGGGAAGCCGCCGTAATGTCTTGTTCAGTTTGCCGTTTCTAAAGAAGGCGTGAGAAACGGGGTGATCAAATACATTTCTTATAAGGACCTGGCACAGGCTATCATGTGACAGCAGATGGCATGTGAAAGCCTTTGTGGGAAAGGGGGCCCCTGTTAGAGAGGCGATGGAGGTCTGTGAATGCACAAGGTGTTGTGTGCCCCCTCGAGGGTGTCATCCGGTCACCCCGGCATCTGCAGGGGAGTAAACGGCGCCCCGGTCGCTTTCATGATGAAGGCTAACGTGAGCGACCCCAGGAAAGTCATGGGGTGGCCGGCGCACGCGTTCGGTGGCCACGCGGTCAAATGCACAGACCAGGGCGGACCGCTTCCGCTCTGCGGGGCCACCGGGCATGCGCAGGCCGGGGGCTTTTGGAATTTATCAGACCGTGTGGTCGGAAGCCAGGAACGACTGAGATCTCCAGGGTGGGGGCCGCGCAGACGCAGAGGCAGAAGGAACCTAAGGTTCCCGGTCCGGCGCCCAAATTCCTGTTTGTCTCTCCCACCGTGTCGGGGAGAGAAAAGGAGAGGGAACTGTCACCAAGCAGAGGGGTCTCCTCCGCCAAGGACTTCCAGCGTTTTGCACGCTCTGAGAATTTCACGGCTCTTCTCTTGGTGCACACCGAGGAGGAGCTAAATTTTGCTCTGCAGTACACATCCAAGGCAGCATGCTAATGAGAATTATTATTAAGCAATGTAGACTTGGCACCAGCCTCTTGCAATCTGCTCAGTGGCAGAAGCAAGAAGGGCAGAGGCAGAGAGTCAGAAGAGCAGCTTTCCTGGGGGCTCTTCGGGCCCCGATTCGCTTTGGTCACTGCGAGCACCGGGCAGAGCCACGTGTGATGCTGAGGCTTCACAGGCGGGCCGTCCAGTTGCCCGCTGTGAAAGAGTCATCTGGATGTCACTCGAGCTTTAAAAACAGCCCTGTCTTCAAGACCTGCAGAAATCCAGAATTCTGTGTATTCAATAACCAGGGTACCAGAAAGACCCCTGGACCGTGGAGGTGAGGATTTTTTGTTGTTGATTTCAGCACCCCCATCCAAACAGGCCATCTCACTCTCGAGATGGGAAATATGTCTTAGGACCTTTCCTGGCAGAACTTTTGGGGTAAGCTGTGACATTTTGGTCTGATGGGGGAGACCGGACCATCAATCGGGGTCAAACAGAGGGGCCTGAAATTAGAGCTGTTAGGAATGGTCCTCCGAGCAGTTAGACCAGATCCTCTTTGGGAAGCCAGAGCATGACACAAATGATGTGGAAATAGACCACAAGGCAAAAATGAGAGGACGTTCCACGCTTGCTTTGATTCATCTTGGGCTGTGTTATTAAAGACTCTCTCAGACAGGTTTTCACTGGAACATTCTGATGTGAGGTGAGCTCACAACCAAGAGGTGACAGTTCTCCATGGCCCTGTCTCCCTTGAGTACTAGACCCACGGGCCCACAGAGCTAATGGCCATTTGGATGTATGTGCCTTTGGTACTACAAATACAGTCGATGGTAAATTGTATTCACCATCTCTGTAACGACCATCGGTATGTCCTAGATGCCGTGTTCTTTTCCGTGTTCTAGATTCTGTATCCATCAAGAGACTTGGCAATCAGTCTTGGCTTCTCCGTTTCCCTCAATTCACCCAATCCTTCTGCCTGCTGCCTCCTCTCTTTCCCCCGCTGCAGTGGCCCCTGCTAAGGGTTGTTTGTTTTGTTTTGTTTTGTTTTCCCCATTTCTGGTCTAGACTGTAGTGATGGCCCCTCGTTTCACACAACAAACCATTCTCCGCATTGTCACCAAGGTGAACTTTCAAGCCCACGGTCCTGATGGTATTACTTCTTGGCTTGAAGGTGGCTCGTGGCACCCCCTGATCCCTTGTCTTAGCCTGGCATTAAGCCTCTGTGTGATCTGGTGCCCACCCGTCCAGACTCGTTTCTGGGTGTGCCCCAGGGTTCACGGCTCTTTGCAGCGGAGCCACACGGAGGTGCTGGCATTTCTACACAGAGGTCACGCTCACAAAATCAGGCTTTTGCTTGTATCTCTGCCTGTGTTCCAGGTGCTTCTTCGGTCCCAGCTACCTGGTCTTTCCTTCGTTAGCCTAGCACTCTCAACTCTCAGAAATGCTCTTGACCTTCATTTCTGCTATAAAGTCTTTTCAGATCCTCACCACCCCCTCCCCTGACCCCAGCTTTCCCCTTCTTTCTGGTTGCATGTGCACGTGTCTATATATATAGGATATATGTTATGCAGAATATAACTCCTTACGTTATATATACACATATATGTACGTATACAGCCTTTTTTTACATGCCTGATAATTTATTAAAATACTGTCCTATATCCCACACCCCCCTCCACAATTTTCCTTCACCGTGTTCATACAGTAGAACTGGATCCGCACTCGTATATCTCATTTCCTTTGAAGCAACCTCCTCCAGAAGTCTCCCTGGATCCTCCAAGACTGGGCCAGGGGCCCCTCTGTGCAAGCTGTTGGTATGGTATGTTGCGATCACCTATTGTATAGGCTTTCGTTTTCTTCAGCTGGAAACAATAAACACCCAAAGTAACATTAGTTTAAAGAACGTAGTTTTTTGTTTGTCTTTTACATACTAAAGTCTGGGGAAAAAGGCAGGCCAGGGTTGGTATGGTGCCTCCTGTCCCTAGTGTCCTTAGAGATGTGACGTCTATCTTGCTGCTCGATCATAAATTACCTAGTAAGCTATGGATGGACATTTACCACCTTTATTCTCGGGCCATCTTGGGGCACCTGGGTGGCTCAGTCAGTTAAGAAGCAAGCTTCACCTCAGATCATGATCTCGTGGTTCTTAAGTTCGAGCCCCGCGTGGGGCTCTGTGCTGACAGCTTGGAACCTGGAGCCTGCTTCGGATTCTTTGTCTCCCTCTCTCTCTGCCCCACCCCTGCTCTCGCTCTCGTTCTCTCTCTCTTTCTCTAAAATAAATAAGCATTAAAAAAAGTTTTTTTTTTTAATATTCTCAGGCCACCTTTTGAGAAACCAATTTTTTTTGGAAAGCCCAGAGAATCTTTCACTGTCCGGGCAGATTTCACATTGAACATCAAGATAAGGCAAGATAAATTTGATCCATATTAAATAATAATAGTTGTCAATATTGAACATACTATCTACATGAATTATTTCATTTAATACAACAATCCTCTGAGTTGTTATTATTCCCATTTTACACATGAAGAAACAGGGTTAGGGAGGTTAAGAAGTACTCAAAACCCCCCAACACAGACCCAGAATTCGCATCCAAGTTTTTATAGTTTATTTTGCCTTCATAAAGAGAAATAACTTTCTCTTTTGTTGTAAGCACATGATTCCCATTTTGTTAAGCCCCCTTTGCTTAATATCTTCATTTAAAGTTAAGTCATTTTCTTTACTTAAAAAGTTAAAAGAGGGGCGCCTGGGTGGCTCAATCGGTTAAGCGTCGGACTTCAGCTCAGGTCACGATCTCACGGTTCATGAGTTTGAGCCTCCCATCGGGCTCTGTGCTGACAGCTCGGAGCCTGGAGCCTGCTCCGGATTCTGTGTCTCCCTTTCTCTCTGCCCCTCCCCTGCTCATGCTCTGTCTCTCTCTGTCTCACAAATAAATGAAAACATTAAAAACAATTAAAAGAAAACTTCGTGTCACTCCCACTAATAGAAATTTAGATCTGCGTGCCACAAATGCAAGGTGAGAATGAAACTACTCAAATTTAAAATCTTCAGAGGTACCGCTTAAAATGACCTCATGTATATATAAGATATGTATAGCACATTTTATGAAACATTGAATCACAGGGTAAAATCCATATCAAAACTCTAATTCTTAGTATATTCTACCTGAAGCCAAATATCGCGTAAGTATTGCGTTAGGATGCATGCTTATTAACTGTACTATTAATACACTGTGTAATGACATTACTGTTTGACCAACCTAGGGATCAGATGAACGAATGGGTGTAGTGGCAAATAGCATCCATTTTATTCTTGACCACCCAGCACTTCCCCCGGCCGGTCCTCAAGGCTTCTCAGCCTTCTTGGCTTGGGTTGTAGAGAACTCGAGAGGGGGCTTGATGGGGAAAAAAAAAATCAGGAATAATGCAAACATAGAAAGGAGATAGTAGTTTTGGAGAGGGGACTCCAGAAATAAGTTAAGCCTGGGGTTAGCAGTAGTGTATGGAAGGTACAGGAAGAATGATCACATTCTCGACTTCATAATCTTACTTTTAGAGATGTGGTCCTAGGGATGCCTGGGTGGCTCGGTCGGTTGAGCTTCTAACTCTTGATTTCAGCTCAGGTCATGATCTCACAGTTCGTGAGTTCAAGCCCCACACCAGGCTCTGCACTAACAGTGCTTGGGATTCCCTCTCTCCCTCTCTCTCTGCCTCTCTCTCTCTCAAAATAAATAAACTTAAAAAAAAGATGTGGCCCTGTGCTGGGCTTTGAGGGAGCCAACTATAGGTGAAGACAACCTAAACTGCCATGTCTTATGGTATTATTTGTCATGGTCATTACCCTGGGTACCTACTGAAAATTGGGATTCCTGGCCCAACCCTAAGCGTTCTGAGTCAGAATATTTGTTGATAGCATCCAGAAATCAGTCTTCTGTGCAGCTGCCCCCAAAAGGCATCTGTGCACACTCAAGTTTGTCTATCATTTCCAGTTAGAATCCACTTGAAGAATATCTGTTATTAGAACATAAATCCAGTTTCTAAAGCAGATAACATAGCACGATTCTTTTTTTAAATATTGTTGTTACTGCATTTGAATTATATTCCTTTTTATCTGCTCCTGACTTATCAGCCAAAACAAACATGAAGAAATTAGGTGTTCCTGGGTGGCTTAGTTAGTTGTGCCTCCAATTCTTGATTTTGGCTCAGGTCACGATCCCAAGGTCGTGGGATCAAGCCCCATGTTGTCCAGCTTGGCACTGGGCATGGAACCTGATTGAGATTCTCTCTCTCTCTCTCTCTCTCTCTCTCTCTCTCTCTCCCTGTCCTGCCCTCTCCCTCTCCCTCCCTCTCCCTCCCCCCTCCCCCTTCCCCTGCTCACACTCTCCCTCTCTCTAAAAAGGAAAGAAAGAAAGAAAGGAAAGGGAAAGGAAAGGAAAAATCACTGACTATGTTGTGTGTGGGGCATTGCACCACAGGGACTTCATTGAACACTCTGCAGAAAGCTTAAGGTTATGGGGACCTGAAAACTCAGTTGGGAACGGTGACAATTTCCCTGTTGCACCTAGTATAGCTAAGTGCCTACATTCAGGCTAGTAAGATATCAGTAGAAGTGGTCTGTGTAATTTCTAGAAGTTTCTTAAGGGAAAGGGGCATTCCCTTCTCCTTCCTTTTGTGCTATTTCCTTTTCCACAGACAGGCTTGATGGCTACAGACGTCTTGAATTTCAAGGCAGTCTTGGGAAGAAAGGTTGTGCAGAGCAGAGCAACAAAATAGGAGAAGAAAAAGAAGTAACAAAATAGGAGCCACCGTCCCTGTAGAGCACGTACCAGCCCTGAATCACTTACTTCCAGATTCTGAGAGGAAAGAGCTGCAAACTTGCTGGAACCAATATTTTGGGGGGGGGGGCTGTCTGTCACTTGTAGTTGAACTGAAGCTTACTTCTTTTTCATTTTTTTTAATGTTTATTTATTGAGAGAGAGTATGAGTGGGGGAGAGGCAGAGCAGAAGAGAGACAGACAGACAGACAGAATCTGAAGCAGGTTCCAGGCTCTGAGCTGTCAGAACAGCCCAGATGTTGAGCCCCATGTTGGACTCAAATTCAGGGGCTGGAAGATCATGACCTGAGCTGACGTTGGATGCTTAACCGAATGAGCCACCCAGGCGCCCCCTAACCAAAGCTTAATCAACAGAGGTAGTATTTCTTCCGTTTGGAGGCAAGATGCTAGAGTCATGAATTTTATTGCAGATGAGCCTTTGTGTTTTAGTGAAATCTGGAGCTTAATATGAAGGCCCCCAAATACTGGTAGAGGGTAATTCATAACAGGTGTTAAGAATCAGGGGCTGGAGGGAAGAATAATTACGTAATGTGTTAGAGATGCTAAGAATCACTACAATGGCAATCACAGTATAATATATAAATATGGCACCTTGACAAGTTGTACACCTTAAATTTACATAATGTTACATGCCAGATATATCCAATTAACAAAGAAGAAGAATAGTGTGTTGGACCATGAGTAGAGGCTGGAGTGCAGTGCTATGCCTACCCTATTTCTGATTGCAAGAAAAAGCATGATGGAGATAAGTGAGATGAGCCATGCTGGAAAGCAAGACCCACTGGGCCAACCATGTTCGGTTAAGAAATACGAGAATTTGGAGCGCCTGGGTAGTTCCATCAGTTAAGCGTCCAGCTCTTGATTTTGGCCCAGGTCATGATCTCCCGGTTCGTGGGTTTGAGCCCCAAGTTGGGATTCTCTGTCTCCCTCTCTCTCTGTCCCTCCCCTGCATGCTCTCTCTCTTTCTCTTTCTCTCTCGCTCAAAAATAAACATTAAAAAAAAAGAAATACAAAAATCTGAATTGAAAGTTCAGGTAGATCTCAAGAGATAGGGCCACACGGCTGACTACGTAATTTGTGGAGTCCGGTGCAAAACAGAACTGCGGGGCCCCTTGTGCAAAAAGCAGAAAAAGAACATCATTAATGGTATGAAAACTTAAAGCTTTTTCTTTTCTTTTGAAAAGCTTTCTCAAATTGTCACGGCGTTTTCTTAATTCGCTCTTTAATGTTGTTCCAAGTAGAGATGAATCAAAATATTAATTATTAGCATCAATCGTACCACTCTTTTTATTGTGCAAGTCCAGCTTGAAACGCAAATAAAAGAGCAAGGAACCTGTATGCCGGATCACTGAACTTACACATTCCTGTCTCATAGCTCATATCTGCATACGAATTTTGTTCTCATTGCAACAGTGGAACCACGGCACAGAAGTATTGTTTCTAGTTCCTCTGTTGATCTGTGCACGACCTACCAACATGTCGTACCTTAAGTGATTGATGAGTAGGGAAGAACTGACTGACATTCTTTTTAGCATAAGCAGTTAGCTAGTACAGGGATGTGAGACAAGTAGGCGGGGATAGGTTACCGGATAGTTGGTGTTTCTTACAACACCGTTGCCTTCCTTCTGCATTTGAAGCAAACTCTGGTTCAAAGAGAAAGCCTGGCCATTGGCAGCTGTTGGAGCCTCTGCTTATTCAGACAAGGGTGTAACAAGCTTACCACGTACTTGCTTTGAATCCCAGTAAATCCCCACTCGCTCTGGGTGCAGGGGAATGCTGTTCTCCCGGGGCATCCTGAACATTAGACACGAATGGGATGGCAGACGATGGCGGCACACGTGCATGTTGCCATATTGCAAATATCTCCTCTGCTCACGCTCCCTTGTCACTTCACTTACCAAACCCAAGTTCAAATTAAAAATCGAGCCTACGCGGGTTGTGCATCCATGAAGCCAGACTTCTAGGGCAATGAGGAAGACTGGAGGTCATAGGAGTTCTCTCGGGCTCACTCCTTCTTGTACACAGCCTACTGGAAAGCTTCTCCAGATTTAAGCTTCAGGAGGAAAATGCTCCTCTTGTGTGCTTTCTCCCTCCCTATCTGACACACAGCCCCCTCTCTTCTCTCTCTTTATTCAAACCTCCCTGTAGGATTGTCTCAGTGTTCTTTACTGCCTCTAGCTCTCCTTCTGGGGAACTCTGAAAGAAATGTGCCCCATTCTTTGCCAGAACTTCAGGCATCTCTCATCTGTTCATTCAAGCAACAGCGTGGACAAGGCAAAGAGGAAGATAATAGATGCTCTAAGTTGAACTCAGTTTCCCTGTCATAGCTGTGGTTACTTTCCTTGCCTGGTCACCCAGGAGAGGTTAGTGCATCAACAAGGCAAGCATTTTATTAGTTTCTGGGACAAGATTGTAGTCACGTTGAAGAAATGCGCTTCTGTTTAATGGTTTTGAACTTACACCTTTTGAATAATAAACCCTTCTATTATTTTGTTAAGAAGCATTAGGCACTTCTTGACCCTGGATTGCTTTACTAGAAAAACCATAGTGGCTGAAAATGGCCCTCTTGCTATGAAAAGGCAGAGCTTATGTTGGGTCCTTCCTTCTCAGCCTTCCAGGCCCTTCTTCACCTCTGGCCACTTGACCCTGGACAACAAATACATTTCCCTTCTGACTGGGCATCTAAGAGTCAGTAAATTCATGCTGTCATTATCTGGTAATAGCTTAATGAATCCCCACTTCTAGAATTTGCATCTTAATAGGAGATTTTTCTGAGTACAAGAAGAGGGAGGAGGAGGAGGAGGAGGAAAATGGGTTCTAATACCCAGAATTTTGTATGTATCAGAGAGTGCAAAGGCAACAGATTACTCTGCTAGTTCTGAAGTTTGTGTGTCTGGGGGAACAATTAACCTTATGAAAATGGAAAGAAAATTGAACTGAGGGTGGCATAATCCAGGGTAATAGTGGGGGCTTTGCTGATCTCCTTTGACACACACTTTACTAATTCACAGTTGTGTTTCCTTGACATAAGAAAGTTCCACAACTATTTTGGTTCGGTTGAGTAAGAAAAAGAATTTTGGATTCAGTCAATATCCTAGCACCATACTAATCACGGTGCAGTGGTAGTGAGGTCGGGAAGGTAGAAAATTCCAGGATAAACCAGGGACAGCTTCCTTCAGATTGTTTCAAATGTTGAAGATGAAATCCATAAGTGGAATTAAAGAAGGCTAGAATACCATATTAGAAAAACACTGATGTTTCCATCTAACCCTTAAATAGCATCTTTCAATGAATCCTCATCACCTACAGGAAGGAAAATCTCCCAGTGCCTCCTGGTTCCTGTTTTGTCTTTGCTTTTCTCACACTCTGCTTCATACTTGTTCCTCCAATAACATGAATAGCTTATAATTTCCCCTGGCATGAAGCTATGCTTTCACTTCATGCCTTTGACCGCAGGGTCTTCTGTCACTGCATGTCCTCACCTCCCCTCCCATCTGTGTCTACCTGGCTAATGCCCACCCATCCTTCAGTATTGAGCACAAATATCATCATCTCCAAGAAAACTTGCCCTTGATTCATCTCTAGATTGAAGGTGACTTAGGCTACCTCTCCTAGGTAATTCCAAAATACCTCATTCCCATCTCCATTATTGGACTGAACCCCTTCTAAAAATTCCTTTGTGCTAGATGTCCGTCGATGTCATTTTACTGTAAATTCCTTGAAAGCCAGGACCAAGTCTTTTTTTAATTTTTCTTCTTAAATTCCCAACTCTGGGGCGCCTGGGTGGCTCAGTAGACCAAGCATCCAATTCTTGATCTCAGCTCAGGTTTTGGTCTCAGGGTTGTGAGTTCAAGGCTCCCATTGGGCTCTGTGCTGAGGGTGAAGCCTACTTAAAACAAAACAGAACAAAAACTGAATTCCTAATGCTATGATCGGCAATCAAACGTTTATTGAATGAATGAATGAATGAATGATTCATGGACTCTAGCGATCTGAGGAGAAAATGGTGATTCAGAGAGGCAAAAAGGCTTTTCTCCACATACAATAGCTTAGAAGTCCCAAATAATAAGAAAGTGATAGTTAACTTGGTTAAAAAAAAGAAAAATGAAAGCCAGAGAAAAGTACTGAGATGGAAGTAATTACGGTACATAGGTATGTTTTCAGTTTAAGAAAATTAAGAAGTGACTTGCTGAATTTAGATGCCACTCTGCTCTTGAAGGATAAAATGATGAATTCATCATACTTGGTGCTAGATTTGCACTTGGTAAATTTATTTCTAAGATTAAAGATATAAACAAGCTCATTAAAGAGTGTCAAAAACTTGTCAAACATCAAATAGCTGTTACATAACAACATTTTGAAGTCTAGATTATTATATACAGATTGCACCTCCATTTTAAAAAATCCCACGTTCTAAAAATTAAGGGAAAATTACCACGTAGGTAATAAAACTTAGGTTTTTCCAAACTACACACATTTTGAAAGTGTTCATAGCCATTTGGGAATTCTAAAACCTGGTGGAGATAGGATATATAACAATATTGTTATTCCCGCTCAGAATTACTATTGTCATTGCAACAAAGGGGAAAACCAGATGGGAAAAGGTTTGGATTCTTTCCCTTCATAATTGTTTAAAAGCCAAGTTTTGTAAGAAAAACTAATTTTCTGGAAATAAAGTAATACCCTGCTTCATCCAACTTCCTATTTGCAAAAATTACTCCTTGTTGGTGACCTACTAAAAACACTGATTCTCCTCCTACCAAGAATCCCCCAGTTTTTGTTCATTCATCCACAGCTCCCTTAGAAGTAATCCCACCCCAGGGCACCTGGGTGGCTTAGTCAGTTGAGCATCTGACTTTGGTTCAGGTCATGATCTCAAGATTTGTGAGTTCAAGGCCCGCATCAGGCTCACTGCTGTCAGTGCAGAGCCCGCTTCAGATCCTCTGTCCCCTACCTCACTGCCCCTCCCCCGCTTGTGGTTGGTCTCTGTCTGTCTGTCTGTCTCCCTCTCTCTCTCTCTCAAAAGTAAATAAAACATTAAAAAAAAAAAGAAGTAACCCCACCGCTTGTTAATGATTGG
This sequence comes from Lynx rufus, assembly GCF_022079265.1. Classification (NCBI taxonomy): domain Eukaryota; kingdom Metazoa; phylum Chordata; class Mammalia; order Carnivora; family Felidae; genus Lynx; species Lynx rufus. Next base: position 7,775,909 of record NW_025814824.1, read on the forward strand.
CTCAGGAATGGGGGCTAAGACACAGTACTGGCCAGGGAGGTCAAGGGGACCTTGTTGGAAATTTATGGAAAATGTTTTCTTACCTTTAAATGATAACATTGGAAGTGGTGATGAACAGGTTTTAGAACGGGGTCTGCCATTTCATGAAGGCAACAGACAGAGGAGGACAGTGCCCCAAAGAACAACCTCTGGGACAGAATGCTAATACTGCCAGATGAAGCCAACCCTGAAATCTGCCCTACTCTACACTTACCAGTTACGTGAATCAATACATCTCATTATTATTGAAATCACCTGAATTTCTGTAACTTGCAGTGGAAAGAATCCTAATTAATATAGCAAAATTAGCGATTTCATTTAAATCACTAAAATAACGTCAAACTCCAAAAGAACGTTTTACTTTAAGGTAATCCGACTTCTCTATATTTTTCTGTTTTGGGCTGCTTGTTTGGCATTTTCAGGGGATTGTTTTTATTTTTATTTATTTATTTTTTAATTTTTTTAATTATTATTTTTAAATGTTTATTTACTTTTGATAGAGACAGAGTGTGAGCTGGGCCGGGCAGGGGGTGGGCAAATGCAGAGAGAGAGGGAGACACAGAATCTGAAGCAGGCTCCAGGTTCCGAGTTATCAGCACAGAGACTGATGTGGGGCTTGAACCTGCAAACCATGATGAGATCATACCTGAGCCAAAGTCAGACGCTCAACCGACTGAGCCACCCGGGCGCCCTGGGGACTGTTTTTAAACTTAAGATTCTCTATCACTTTACCTACCTCTCACGCAGATGACCATGTATTTATTTCTGCATTTTAATGAATGCTCTCAAAAAATTCTGAGATTTTTGCCTTCTGCGTCTTGAGTTTTCATTGTTATACTAGCTAATTGTGAGTATACCAACTCCATATAGAGAAAATTGTGTGGCATGGAAAAGTTCAGAGCATTCAATCATCCAGGTGACTCATGAAATTCTAAGTCTTTTCACAGAATGTCAGTGCACACAAAAGTCCCCTAAAGTGTTACCCTGAAGTCCAGGGGTTACTCCACTCAAGTGAGTGCTTTCTGGACCCCACTGGTCCTCACCATTCAAAGGTTTCGTTGTTGGTGAGTTAACGAAAGAATTCACAGTACAAGGAAAATAGAAATACAGTGGTATATTTATTGTCAAATGAAGAAAATTGCTTATTTGTTTACTTTTTTTATTAAAAGACATTTTCCCTAGGTAAAATGCACCACTTTTGATCAAAGTAATTTTGAAATAATAGAGGGAGTCTAAATGATGCAACCTTCATGCTAAGAGTTTATAACCACAATAATAATTTTTTTACTAGGTCACATTTATTTATTACATGTTTTGAACCGGACCCCATACTCAACTCCTTTGCTATGCTGTCTCATTTAGCCTCCATAATACTCCTGTGAAACAGGTTCTAGTGTTTCTTTGACTTTCTAGATGAGAAAATGGAGACTTAGTGAGATTAAATCATTTTTCCCAGACTTCCAGAGTCCATGTTCTTGACCTCTATTCTAAATAGTCAATTTATATTCTAAAATAGTCTATTCTAAATCATTAACTTGTGTTCTAAAGGGGCTACAGACTGTTTATACCGTCAACAGTGTGACTGAGTTTCCATAAAGGCAATGTAGTCTTCAGTTGCCTTAATAATAATGGTCAGCTCAGAAGTTCCACTGTGTACCAATAAGATTACATCTGAGGCGTGTTGCCAAATGATGGGAATCACATGTGAAAACAATAATAGCGAGGAGGCGTTCAGCCAGGGGAGGATGACAAGTATGGCAGGATCTGGAAAAAATCTCATACGGAATCATCTGGAAAAAATCTCCTAAATCATTTAGCCAAATTGACCATACATTTTTTTTAAATGCTTATTTATTTTTGAGAAAGAGAGCACGTGAGCAGGGGAGGGGCAAAGAGAGAGAGGGGACAGAGGATCTGAAGTGGGTTCTGTCCTGACAGCGTAGAGCCCGATGTGTGGCTCGAACTCCAGAGCTGTGAGATCACGACCTGAGTCGAAGTCGGACGCTTAACCTACTGAACCACCTGGGTGCCCTGGCCATACATTTTTTAAGTGATGTTTTATTGTTATAGAAAGAATACACAATATTCATTGTAAAAAAAAAGAAAGAAAGAAAAAGGAAAGAATGTCACATCCCACCACACCTTAGGGCATATCTTTGAAATATATACATATATCCCATAAGTCTCTTTTAATCTAGAATAGTTCCTTCAATAGTTGGGTTGAACATTAAAGGCTAGTTGATCTCCAGAATATTCTACCTTTTTGGATTTATCTGGTGACAGCCTCTTTTAGTGTATTTCCTGTGCAAGTGATTTTAAATGGATAGATTCAAGTGAAACACCATGGACAGAATACCATAGATGATGTTGTATACGTCATATTTTGTATCCCATCAGAAAACACATTACTTCTAGCTGATCTACCATTAATCTGCTAAAATTGACCTTCACTGGAATGATCGCACTCTGGACCCACTGTGTGCAACTTTACTTAACCTCTTGTGATTGGAAAGTATTCTATGTGGAATTAGTTTGACACCAAATGAATGTCCAGGTTTCCATCAACCATTCGCCCAAGGATTTTAACCTTGATGCACTTTATCCAAATTGATGTTAACAGAAGTTTTTGAAATGATGTTTTCCTAATTCTCTCATTCCTTCTACTTTCATTAATTGGCATTTAAAGTAGAGTTTTCCTTCATCAACTGCTCTGGGCCTCATTTACCTCCTTTTATTGACATGAAGTTACCTAGATGATGTCTATGAAATGTGACATCCTAGAAGTGTACCACAGAACACATAAAATCATTGGATATGTTTATAATGCCTGAAGAGAAGAGTAGATAGCCAGCTTTATACATTTAAATCTGGCCCTCTGGAAAAGGAAGTACATCTGTTGTACATTGTTCTGGGGGGGGGGGAGTTGTGGAAAGTCACAACACAGGGAATAGCTTTCTCATAATTACAGATGCCCCATTAACAGAAAGGTTTTCCTCACAAAGAAGTAAGGAAGTAGTTACCTCTGGAAGTAACCAGAGGGTGAACCTATCATGGCTGTTAGTCCTCGAGACCATCCTCCCCGGCTAAAATATTAGAGGAACACATAACGATGATCAGCAGAATGGAAAACCCAGTAGAAACAGTGCCTAGTCTTGTACCGACACCCTGGAAACCATACTTGTCAATCAACAAAATCCTAATAAAGCTAAGAAACATGACCAAATGTCAGAGTTACAAACCAAGTGGGTGCCCTTAGCTTCTCATTCTTCATTCCGAGGGGGACAGACCTAGCTGCCGGGGACACGGGGAAATGATCATGCGTGTAACTCTGAGGGAAGTGAGGATTTTAGGACGGCTCACTGAAGGGCGGACCTTACTTAGTTTCTTCCCTGCATCCAGGCACCGCTTACACCCCGCCACTAAGTGCACTGAATCCTAGAACAGCACATTTAACAAAATCTTAGAGGAGTCTGATAAAAATGGTATATGACTACCTTATTGCTGAGTGTTCTCTGGGCTTCCCACATCCTGCTTTTCTATCCCTGTACATATTGCCATTCCTTCAAGGATGCAGAAAATAATCCTAAATTGAAGACGACAACATTCTTGGACATGGTCGGAAGACAAGCCACCTATCATGTGCAGTGTATCAGAGCAAATAGAACGTCTGTCCTGAAAATCTTGCGGTCATGGTCCACACCCATTGCCACTGACCTTGTTCATTAACCACAGACAACTCTAGACCAGAACACACGTTCTAAGTGCAAATACTGGTAATATTGACAACTTGGCTCAGTCCGAAGTGACTTGCACTTTGTAAATTACCAAACCAGCAAAATTATAGGAGATCAAGTGCAAAATTATATGTGATGAAGAATGCAGGTGGGTAGACAGGGTTCTCTAATACCATCTGCTGTCTTTCACGGAAGTTGAGTGATTACGATGGCCCAAAATGAAATATGCCATCTTCCCGCCTGGTGGACATAGACCCATTGGTTGTCTCGTGGACTCCTTGAGCTGGGTAGAAGGCACAGTATTTGCACATAAGAGAATCTGTGCCAGAGCACATGCTTTCGTGTTGCGTCTCTTACCATATCATTGAACCTACTTGAGTTTTTGGTAGAGTAGGTCTGGCATGGCCTCCTACACTTGGCCAAGAGAGAAAAGAGAACTCTACTTGGAGGAAGATGTAACTAGGTACACCAACACAAAGACTGGCTGTCATTACTAGTGGGTGGGTTGAGTGTAACTTAAAATGCATGGGCACAGGATATATGTCCTTTTACTCTGTACTTTTTGCTTGCTTTTCTCCACATGCCAAGGAGAGCCAGACAAGGCCACCTCCCTGATCATCTGCTTCTCTCTCCTCCTCTTTCCAGGCAGCTGTGTAGTTAGTGACCCAGTCACCCTGCACTTCCCTCAGATCTGCATTAGAATAACAGTTTGTTGTCTGTGGATTCCCATTTTCCTATCGATCTTCATTATTAGAGATGCATCTTGAGCCCTGTGGGGATGACAAGCAGGAAGGAAATAAGCATTCTAGAACCACAGCAAGAATGCCATCCAACTAGCAACCAATGCCACCTTAATTCCTACATGTGTTTTTAATTCTTTGTCATTGTTGTATATTTCAACTCCCTATAATATGCCATTTTATTTTTTTTATTTTTATTTTTTTAAATTTTTTTTTCAACGTTTATTTATTTTTGGGACAGAGACAGACAGCATGAACGGGGGAGGGGCAGAGAGAGAGGGAGACACAGAATCGGAAACAGGCTCCAGGCTCTGAGCCATCAGCCCAGAGCCTGACGCGGGGCTCGAACTCACGGACCGCGAGATTGTGACCTGGCTGAAGTCGGACGCTTAACCGACTGCACCACCCAGGCGCCTTTAATATGCCATTTTAGAGTATGCTTTCTTAATTTGTCTTAGTCTATAATGAATGTGTGTTTATTTGCACAATATGTGGATGCCCAACCTTTTTTTTAATTAAAAGTCATGATGCCTACCTCCTACCTGGAAATCGGACCACAATTCACAGGAGAAGGCACAGTCCTCCACGAGAATGCCCTCCCTTACACACCAGCCACCAGCCTGGGACTCCTCGGGCCATCCTCACTGCTAACCAGTTGGCCACACAGTCAAGGATTCCCGCTCCCCGCCTTAATTTCGCTAATTTGCTAGAATGACTCAGAATTCAGGAAAGCGCTATACGTAGGGTTACAGTTTTACTACAGCAAAAACAAACAAACACAACAATAAAAAGCAAATCAAAGGCAGCCAAAGGGAGAGACGCATAGGGCAAGGTTTGGGAGGGTTCCAAACATGAAGCTTTCACCAGCCTCAGGGACACATCATCCTCCTGGCGTATCCACATGTGACAATATGCAGAGTATTGCCCAACAGGGAAGCCTCCTCTGAGCTTTTGGCGTCCAGAGCAGTTATGGGGGCTTGATTACACATTGCCCATGTGGCTGGCCGTTAGGAGTCAGCCACTCCTGGAGGTTCTGGTTAATACCTTGAATCTCTAGTTCTTCTAGAAGTTTGAACTGATACAGCAAATTCCAAAACACCTATCATACATCACATTGGTAGACTCTTCAGAGCAAAAGCTCCCAAGCAAACAAAAACACTCTTATCAGGCAAAATATTCCAGGGGCTGGAGATCTCCCAGCAGCCAAGGCAAAAGACAGAGCTCTCTCTGGGTAAAGCTGATTCTTTCTGCGACACACATGCCAATCCTGTTACAGAGTGTGCGTTTACAACTTGAAGTCTGCATTGAATTGAACGATTTTTTTCCCCTTAATCCTGCATAGGGTATTTGAATTACTCCATGCTAAATAAGTGATTTTAAAGTTTTAGTGGTACAGGAATTGAAGTACGCATTTCTACGTGACAAAGAATATGCAGTTGTTTGATTTAGAAATAAATAAAGGAGGATTCCAGGCTGCTGCTGTGGGCAGTAAATCTCCCTGAATTATAATAAAACAGAGCAAATAGAATAACAAAAGGAAAAATCCAAGCACAACATTTACAATTAAATTAGGTAATAAAATATCCCCATGAGCCTAAAATATGAACAACTCGTGACAAATAAGTCATAGCTGTAGCTCCATCGACATCTGTGTGGTATGAAGGAGAAAGCTGAAGGAAGGCAAAAGGGTGTCCTGAGGATAGGAGAACCTCAAAATCACCGACAGGTACTTGCTAGAAGGTTCCAGGAGACAATCTGAGGACAGAATCTGAAACAGCCAATGTTAGAGTCCAATGCACTGAGATGAGTAAAGGAGTCACTGTACGCTCTGAAATTTTGGAATTGTGTGGCCCCAGTAACTGGCAAAACCGGAAACCTCTAGGGGCAAAGTCACACTTAGGAGACGCTTCTTGGAATAGAATCTAAATTGAGCAAGACAGGGACACTGGGAAAGAGGAAAGAGAAAACCCAGATAAAAGTGGAAAGGAAGGTAAGAGGCAGCAGACTTTAAAAAGTAAATGGGGCAGTTAAAAAGGAGACATAAATACATAAAAATGAGCAAATCCAACCCAGCAAATTATAAAAGGGATAGCCACGACCAAATGGGACTTCTCCCCATATGCAAGACTGGTTTACCATGTCAATTCATCAGTGGTTTTTTCCATTAACGGAAAAAGGGAAAAAAAAGTATGTGATCATGTACATCAGATATTGGCAAGCTTGTTCTTAAAGAGCCAGACTCTTAATATTTTAAGCTTGAAGGACATATGGACCTCTGCTGCAACTACCCAACACTGCCATAGTAGTGCAAAAGAAGTTATAGACAATACGTACGAGAATGGGTATAACTGTGTTCCAACACAACGTTATTAAAAAGAGGCAATCGGCTTCTGGTTTGCTGACTCCTGATCTAAAGAGAAATATTTGTGATACAAGATTTAAAAAATACATCTCGGCAAACTGGGAATAGAAGAAACTTACTGCATTAATCACACTGAATGTGATTTTGAAATCTATAAAGACCTATAACTAATACGATACTCATGAAGGACTGAAAACGTTTCCTGTGAAATTGGCAACGCGACGAGGATGCCTGCTATCACCATTTCTATCCAACTAGGAGCTCCTAGCCAGGCAAATGAACGGGGGCAAAGAAAATGTAAAAAGGATGGAAAGAAAGAAATCTATCATTATTTGCAGATAATGTGATTATCTAGAAAAATCTAGAAGCATCTAAATGATCAGTAAACTTAACAAGATTGCTGAGTTCAAGGACAACGTTCAAATTTCAAGGAGTGCCTAGCTGGCTCAGTCTGTTAAGCATCCAACTCTTGATTTCGGCTCAGGTCATAATCTCACAGTCCCATCGGGCCCCACACTGGGTGTGGAGCCTGCTTGAGATTCTCTCTCTCTCTCTCTCTCTCTCTCTCTCTCTCTCCCTCTCCCTCCCCAGCTCGTACTCTCTCTCAAAAAATAAAAAATCAAATTTCAATTGTTTTTCTGTATACCAGCCACATAAAGGGAGAGAGTAAAAAAATTTAAAGTATAAAATACTTTATACTTTAAGGAATAAATCTAATGAAGAAGTACAAAACAGCAACACTAAAAAATACAAAACAGTTTTAAAGAAGGTAAATAAGACCGAAGAAAATGATGATACTTAACATGTTCATGAATCAGAAGACTCTATCTTCTAAAGTGGCCCATTATCCTCAAATTAATCTCTGTACACAATTTGATCCAATAAAAATGCCAGCAGGTTATTATTATTTTTCCAAACAGTTACAAGGTAATTATGAAGTTGATATGGAAATGGTATGAACTGGAAAAAAACACCTTAGAATCTTTATTGTTTTTTAAGTTTATTTATTTTGAGAGAGATATAGAGAGCAAGCAGGGGAGGCACAGAGAGGGAGAGAGAGAGGGAGTGAAAGAGAGAGAGAGAGAGAGATTGAATCCCAAGCAGTCTCCCAGCTGTCAACACAGAGCCTGTCATGGGGCTTGCTCCCACAAACCTTGGGATCAGGACCTGAGCTGAAATCAAGAGTTGGAGGCTTAACCGACTGAGCCACGCAGGTGCCCTGGGACACCTGGGAGAAAGCTGGAGGACTTACACTGTAGATGCCAAAATCTATTATAAAGCTACGGTGACTTGAACTGTGATATTTCAGTAAGAACAAACCTACAGAAAAGAGGTGATTCCAGAAAGATCCACATGTACTCAACTGATTTATGACAAATAGGATATACTTTAATGCAGTGGAAAAATGAAAACATTGTCAATAAATAGTGCTGGATCAATATTTATATTTATAATATTATTTATACATTTAATGTAATATAATATAATATATAATATAATATAATTAATTATATTATATATAATATTATATATATTATATATTATATATAATAAATTTATAATATTTAATAGTACATTATTATACATATTGCATATGTAACATATATCTTATATATATTATAGTATATATATATATATATATATACACATATATATATATACAATTGTATACAATATAAAGCTTGGCCTCTACCTACCTCAGATGATAAATGAAATTCCAGAAAGATTGAAGTTTTAAACATGAAAGGGAAAACAGTTTACCTGTAAACTTTACTGTAAAGAGTTAAGAATTAAACGTAGGGGACCATATTTATGACTTGAGGTAGGTAAACATTTCTTAAACAGCATATAGAAAACACCAGCCAAATTTTTTTTTAATGAGTAACGGTACTATTTTCAAATTTAAAACTTCCATTCATGAGAAGATACTATTATGGGGCTGAAAAGGCAACCCAATTAGTAGGAAGCGATATTGTCAATACATATATCTGAAAAGGGACTCATATTCAAAACACAGGGAATTTCACCAAGTCCATAGGAAAATTGACAAAGGACTTGACCACACACTTCATAGAAGAAGCTATCCGAATGGCCAATACACATATGAAAAGGTGTTGAACTTCATTAGTCTACAGAGAAGTCCAAATTAAAACCATAATAAGAAACTACCTCAGTCCCTCCAGAATGGCTAAAATGAAAGAAAAAAAAAAAGTGTTGTCGAGGATGTGGAATAATTGGGACTCCGATCTAGTGTGGTGGGAGTATGTATTAAGACAATAAACTTTGACAACTTTTTGAAAGAATGTACTGTAGCCAAACATATATACATACTCTATGACCCAGAAATTCCACTTCTAGGTACCCAACAAAAACACAAGCATATGGACAGCAAAAGCGTGTTTAGTGCATTCAAAGCCATGCCATTGGAAATAGCTAAAAAGTTACTGAAACGCTCATCTCCAGTGGGATGGCTAGCCCATAGCATACTTACACAATGTGACACCAAACAGGAATATGAAAGAACAATGTGGGGCGCCTGGGTGGCTCAGTCGGTTGAGCGACCGACTTCAGCTCAGGTCATGATCTCACAGCTTGTGGGTTCGAGCCCCGCGTCGGGCTCGGTGCCGACAGCTCGGAGCCTGGAGCCTGCTTCCGATTCTGTGTCTCCCTCTCTCTCTGCCCCTAACCCACTCACATTCTGTCTCTGTCTCTCTCAAAAAGAAACATTAAAAAAAAAAAAAAAAAGAAAGAAAGAACATTGTACATCAGACACCCAATAGGATGAATACCAGGAATACAGTATGGAGCGGAAGAAGTCAGAACAAAAAAAGTCCATACTGTACGAATCCCTTTATGTGATATACAAAAACAGAGGAACTGAATCTGTGCGGTTAGAAGGGTAGTTACTCTTGGGGGGTTGTCAACTGGAAAGAGGCCTGAGTGAGGGGCTCTAATGAGGGACTCTGGGGGTTGCTGATGCCCTGCCTGCTTCATGATCTGGGTACTAGTTTTGTGGGTATGTTCCCTTTGAAAATGCAATGAGCAGCGCACTTTGACACTTGTACTTTTCTGTATCTATATTCAGCGAAAAACGGTAAGTGGAAAAATAATCCTGGAGAAAAGAACGAGATTTACATGCAAAAAGAATGGCTATAAGGTGACCATCGTTAAATTAGAATGATGGGTCCTTGAGGGCTAATTGTATTCTTTCTGTTACTGTTAAATATGTGGGAAATTTTCTGAAATATAAGATAAAAATAATATTTTTTATTGAATAAAAGTAATTATTTAATAATAAAATAATAGTTGAAGAAAAGGGGGAAATTTTTATTAATAAAATAATAATTGAGGAAAAGGGGACAAAATCAAGATAATATGCATATTATTTATAGACAGAGAGATGTATAAATATGGGAACAGTGTCCCTGGGGAGGAGGAGAGAGGTGAGGCATGGGGACATTGTGCTTGTTATAAAGTTTTAGGACTATTTGTTTGATGTCATAAATATGTGCCTGTATGACTGTAATAAATTTAAAAAAATAATTTAAACTTCAAAAAAATAAAAATAGTTGGAAGGAAAGAGATGAAGAAGTCCTGTGATTTTAATCTCAAATGATAATAAAACCATGTTTTGGATTCATATTACTTGAGAGAATTGGAATAAAGCAACAGAAATTAGAGTAAAGGGACTTGACATGCTATAATTTCATATAAAGTGTAACGCTTATGAACTGAATGAACAGGGAAGAAAATAAAGTGCAGTAACTCTGTGCTGAGGAATACACCAGAAACAGGAATTTTGAGACAGCGAAAAATTACATACAACTTAATACTGTACAAATATATTTTAACAAGGTAGTAAATCAATTCTAATTTTTCAAGCTCATTTGACCACATTGCATGGTGGTCAAATCAATAAGCTTGAGAGACATCCCACTAAGTTGTGGTCCAAGGAGAACACTTTGGGGAAATCTGAGCTAAAGACTCTTAATAAGCAAAGAAGGCACTTTGCATTTTATGGGATTAACTTGAGGTAGCAATCCCCTAGAACCCATTAGTTAATCCCAGTCACTCTGCCCAGCCACATAGGATTCCTGGGCCTCACGGCAAACTCCTATAGCTGGGCTACTCAACTCATAACCAGTTACCTACTTCTTTAATTATTTTTTTAATGTTTTTATTGTATTTTTGGGAGAGAGAGAGAGAGAGAGAGAGAGAGAGAGATGGAGTGTGAGCAGGGGAAGGGCAGAGAGAGAGGGAAACACAGAATCCAAAACAGGCTGTAGGCTCTGAGCTGTCAGCACAGAGTCTGATACGGGGCTTGTAACCACGAATGTCCAGATCATGGCCTGAGCCGAAGTCAAAAGCTTAACCGACTGAGCCACCAGGCATCCCACCACTTGCCCACTTCTGCTTTAAGGTTGGAAAAGCAAAATATTTTCTATCCTAAGACTATTGTAGCTTGTGGTAGCCATGTGACTTGGTATTCACCAGGGACACAAAAGCAGAAGTCAACAGGGAAAGATTTTGCGTTCCTGATAACAGGGACAGATACTTTCAGAACCCAGAGAGGTTCAAAACAGATAAACATTGTCCTTAAAAAACAATCTTATTTTTTTAGACTAAAAAAAAAAAAATCTTATTGAGGTTGATCCCTTTCAGTGTGATGTTGTTAGAGAACCCTAGTATGCATCAGGATCTATCTTTAAAGCCAATATTTAAATCCATATATCCACTTCTAATGTTTGATTAAATTTAGTATAGAACTGCTCCCGATCCACAACGACAACAACAAATGTGCAAACACTTTTCCGTTTGGAACTTGCTCAGGAAGCTGTTATACTCAGTTATAGCTAAAAGTATTCTAAAACCAAACTCAATGCGCAATTTACGTATAGTAGTATATTTAGAATAGCGTCTCTCTTCAATAACACACGATCTGAGTGATCTGATAGCATAATGGGTTCAATAATTATCCATTCAGCCACAGAAATGCTTGTCTAGGGAATTGAATCACCTCAATTATCCAGTATGGGGATTCATAATGAAATATCGAATAGGTTTTATCTAAATTTGTTTACTATTTTCTTCTTGCAAATGTGCCTGTAAATTATGTAATTTGTCTAGATGGTAAACGTGATTTAGTAGAAGCGGCATAATTTTGGGAGTCAGAACTAGTTTCCAGCCTTAGCTATGTCACTCACCAGATGTGGGATTTGGGTAAATTACTTAAACTCTCTGAGTCTTCCTCTCTCCATCTATGAAATGGGACATATGAACACTCCTTCTGTAATTAATCTAAGTAATCGACAGAGAATGTAATCAGTACATGTGGGTTCCTTTCCTGCTCTCATAAAATCCATCTCAAAGGTCGCTGTCATTGATTAAGATACTGAGGGTTCCAAAGCAGTAAGGAACACCACATCTTTGATTTTAACCGTTTAAAGCAATCGTTAGAATTTTTTTTTTTTTTTCAAATCGCTCAGACAAAAACAACGTATCCGTTACGTAGGGTTCTACTGGCAAGACCTCCGGCCACATTCAGGGGATGAGCCATTTTACTTACGCCTTCCCACTGATGATGAACCTGGTAACACCAGAAGGGAAGCAAATGTTAAAAAAATGAAAGGCTCAGTTCGGGGGTGAGTTGGGAGAGGGGAGTTTATACAGATGTGATTACAAACCGTTGGATGATACGCTATCTTGTACCACAAGCCTCTGGGCAGGGGGGCGGGGGGGAGCATGTCCTACCCTGGTAAGAGGGGGAAGGAAAAGATACAGATGTGCCATCCTTTGCCTTTGATTCTTCTGTTTGATGAAAAATAAATCATTTTCCCTTGGCCGAACGAATATAGTGATGACCCAGGAGATTTTCAGGGCCTTCCTGGAGAATCACAATCCGTTTTTCTGCACGGGTTGGGTAGGTGTGCTTCCCCTGGCGATTTGATCAGAGCCTTCTCTGTGGCCATCATCATTCTCCTGCTCCTGCTCCCCTTGAGAACCCTGAGCGGCAGGGAGACAGAGCGGCTGAGGGGGGTTAAGTAAAGCAGAGGCAAAGTGGAGGTTCACGGAGAACCATTTCAGCGGCGTGTGGTGTAGTAAATCGATAGGGAACTTTACTGGCACCAGTCTGTAGGAATCTGCTTTGGTTTTTTGGGGGGTTGTTTTTTTTGGGGGGGTTGTTTTTTTTCTGGTTTTTTTTTTTTTCTGTTAGATTTCTATAAATCTAACAATGAATAGTATATACCTCCTTTCGGTCAGAAACATGTACTCCCGATGAGGAGGGGAAATACAACCTCTGCTCTGTAACGCCAGTGAAAAGCTCAGCGGGCAATAGTGATACTCGGAATAGATAACCCAGAAGGCCGATTCCCCGGAACCAATCAGGAGGAAGAAGCTGGGCTGAATGGGCGAAAGTCACCTGGGGAGGTTACTGAAAATACATCTTCCCAGACTGTAGCCCCATGGATTTTGGTTCTATAGGGCGATGAGGGGGCCCAGGAACATGTATTTTTGAAACCTTTCCAGGTAGATGAAACACTTCCGGTGCGTACATAAAATAATACGTAATGCATTTGCAATAAAGAATGAGGAACTTTAGGTCACAGACACAGGCCAATGGTCAAGATACTTGGACTGAAAGTAGCAAGAGTGTGTATCATGTGCTCCCAGTGCTGCTAAAAAGAAGGATGAATATACATATTTGCTTATATAGGTGTGAAATATCTCTGGAAGGTTCTACAAAAAGACGATACTATGGGTGTTGCCTCTAGACTCAAGAACTGGGTGGTTGGCAGATAGGAGTGGGAGAGAGCTTTTATCACAGCCTAACCTTTTGTATCTTCTGAAATTTGAGCCAAGAGTATTATGTATTCAGAAAGGACTGAAAAATAGTATTTCTGTAATGCCCATGACAAAATGTGGCTTATAAATAACTTTCCAGGTAAGTCTGATGTTCACCCAGGGCTTTCTCACATCCCTCAGAGGTTAAGGATTTCTCCTTCTATGAAGGTAGAACCCCCGAAAGCTAACCACAGGGTACTTACGTGAGTGTGAATGCTACATTCCTGGAAATATCACTTAATTCCAATCAGTGGAGTTCACAACTAACTGTCACTAGATCCGATAAAGGATGGCAGGTCTGTTCACCAGCTAATTAGCCACCTCTTGAAGAAAATAGCAAAAACACGGTTTATAATGTATTCAGCCAGTTGGCTTTGAATTATGTAATTCCTGATTATTTTTAATAATTGGAAGAGATATGAATTACTTCAAAATATATACATAGAGTCTTTATTAATGTTTTAGAACCTCCCCACCTCAAATTAGGGAAGTTCAACATCCCGTGAAATGTAGCCACGTTGTTCTTGATTAGCCTTCTCAAAAAAAAATCTTCACTGAAAATATATTTTGATGGGATTCATTTGGCTTTTATTTAGAGTTGCTCAAGGACACCCACTTGAAACTGTTTTTCTGCATTTTCTTTGAATCTGTTAAAGACGTGGTCATTGTGTTCCTCGACGCCACTTGAATAAATCATAATTTCCCCACTTAAAATTTTGCACCAGAAAAATGGTTTTAAGAACCGGATGCTTCCTGGGGCGCCTGAGTGGCTCGGTCAGTTAAGCATCTGACTTCGGCTGAGGTCATGATCTCACGGGTTGTGGGTTCGAGCCCTGCATCGAACCCCGCATCTGTGCTGACAGCTCAGAGCCTGGAGCCTGGTTCGGATTCTGTGTCTCCCTCTCTCTCTGCCCCTCCTCTGTTCATGCTCTGACTATCTCTCAAAAAATGAAATTAAAAAAAAACTGTAAGAACCGTATGCTTCCTCTTACAAGGTAAGAACTTCTGCCAAGAACCTGGGGGTTGAACTTGATGTTCAATCATAGTCTATGGCAGATTTCCTAATTGTCCAAATTTTGGGATCACCCAGCCTTGGGAAAGGAGAAAGGAAAAGCAAATATACCCTGTTTATAAAATTTATGTAGCATAATTATTTATTATTTTTATTTTAGAGAGAGAGCACGCTCCTGTGTGAGCAAGGGACTGGCAGAGAGAGAAAGGGAGAGAGAGAATCCTAAGCAGGCTCCACACTTGGTGTGGAGCCCAACGCAGGGCTTGATCCCACAACCCTGGGATCATGACCTGAGCTGAAATCGAGAGTTAGATGGTCAACCAACTGAGCCACCCAGGCATCCCCATAGCATAATTTTTTAAAAGTAAGCAAAACAACTTTGCACTGGGTAACAATTTTCACAATTTCTGGACCTCTTTGCAAGGTAAAGCAATTGAGTGGACAATAATCAGTTTCTTTTCTTTGAGAGGATCTTGGGGATAAACAAGCCAATGAGAAAAGTTCACACTTTTAGGGGCACCTGGGTGGCTCAGTCGGTTGGGCGTCCGACTTCGGCTCAGGCCATAGTCTCACAGCTCGTGGGTTCAAGCCCTGCATCAGGCTCTGTGCTGACAGCTCAGAGCCTGAAGCCTGCTTCGGATTCTGTGTCTCCCTTTCTCTGCTCCTACCCCACTCACACTCTTGTCTCTGTCTCTCTCTCTCTCTCTCACAAATAAACACTAAAAATAAAGTTCACACTTTTGATGTAGTGATCCTTTTTTATTTTCCAGCTACTTTTTCTTTCTCTTTCAAATTTTTATTTAAATCCTAGTTAGTTAACATATAGTGTAATAATGGTTTCAGGAGTAGAACTCAGTGATTCATCACTTACATACAACACCCAGTGCTCATCACAAGCGCCCCCCTTAGGACCCATCACCCATCTAGCCCATCCCCTACCCACCTCCCTCCATCAACCTTAAGTTTGTTCTCTATCATGAAGAGTCTTTCATGGTTTGTTTCCTTCTCTCTTTTCCCCCCTTCCATATGTTCATCTGTTTTGTTTCTTAAATTCCGCATGCGAGTGAAATCATACGCTATTTTTCTTTCCCTGACTGATTTATTTCCCTTAGCGTAATACACTCTAGCTCCATCCATGTTGTTGCAAATGGCAAGATTTCATTCTTTTTGATGGCTGAGTAATATTCCATTGTATATTTATACCATTGATGTAGCGATTCTTGAGTGGGTTGGCTAATGAGCACACACCTTAAATGGATGGACAGGAACAGTGAGGGAAATGCTCTAAGGGGTGAGTGTCCAACTTGAAGAAAAACTAATATGTTTAACACATTGTCACCATATGATGGTGCCTTGGGAACCAATCAAATTCTCCTGCTTTTCTCTAGTCTTTTCCTTGGTGTTAGGACCCATCCAAGAAAAATGACTAATCTGTATCTGGCAGAATATTCAGACCATAAAAGAAATCTGCTTGAACTAAGGGTATAAAAATAATGTGGCTTATAACTACTGACTGCAAAATGGTGCAGCCACTTTGGTAAACAGACAGACAGTTCCCCAAAAGGTTACAGATACAGTGACCGTGTGGCCCAGAAACTCCACTCCTAGGTGTTAGTTTCCTGTTTGTCCACCTTACCCGGTAACTTCAATTAGTCAGTAGATGCATTAGAGAAGAGAGATAAATTATTTCCCATTCTTAACTCAAGAGTCAACTAGAATAGATAGTAATTATATTGGACTCTGTTTATTGCCTCTATTTCTTTCTGTTTTATACATGCATCTTTGTTTTTCTAGGTATATTGCACACTCAAAATTTTGCACTAAAATAATGCATCATCTGATTAAAAATAAACATACCTAGGGGCACCTAGGTGGCACAGTTAGTTAAGCGTCCAGTTCTTGATCTTGGCTCAAGTCATGATCTCTTGGTTCATGGGATTGAGCCCCATGTGGGGGTCCATACTATCAGCACCGAGCCTGCTTGGCATTCTCTCTCTCCCTCTGTCTCTGCCCCTCATCCAGTTGCGTGCACTCTCTCTCTCAAAATAAAGAAATAAGCTTAAAAATAAAGATATCTAGTATTGATTATTAAAAATATAGAAAAACATCTTGAGCCTAGTACCCAAAGGAACTTCTGTTAATATTTTGCTACTTTATACTTCTTCTCAGGATTTATTTACATGTTTATACACATTTGTTTTATAAAAGTGGAAGCAAATGTTTCACAACTGTCCTAAGCTAATTTTCCCAATTTCATGAAATTATCTACTACAATACAATCCTCATGATTAGAGATATTATCTCACATGGACCTACCATATGCTTTTTGATCTGCCTGTCCCTGAGAAACAGATTCTAAGAAAGAGATTTGTGTTGTGTGTAGTAACTTCATTGGTGAGCACCCTTGGGATGAACCCTTCAATGGGATGGTAAAGGAAGTAAATTTGAGTCAAGGAGGGGAGTGGAACTACATTGAAGTTGCAGTAAGAGTCTGGAAGCTATGGGGTGCCTGGGTGGCTCAGTTGGTTGAGCGTCCAACTCTTGGTTTGGGTTAAGGTCATGATCTCATAGTTTGTGAGTTCAAGCCCCGCTTCGGGCTCCGAGCTATCAGCAAGGAACCTGCTTGTGATTCTCTCTCTCTCTCTCTCTCTCTCTCTCTCTCTCTGCCCCTCTTCCACTAGCTCTGTCTCTCTCTCAAAATAAATAAACTTTAAAAAAAAAACAAGAGCCTGGAGCTCTGGAGCTGGGATGGTCCTTCAGAGTTGTCCCTCCTTAAGGCAAAGGGCCTGAGTCCTTGAACCCCTTTATCATCCAATAACTGAATGGGGACTGTGCCCCAGGAGTAGGTGTGGCCTTGGGCAAAGTACCTCTTTTAGCTAGGGTGATTCACAGCTAAAAATTCAGCTGAAAGCCATTAGTTGTCAATATTACGAGCAACTCAGGTAATAAATTCCTCAGTCCTGAACAAGGAATCTAGATGACACATAACAGTACTTGCTGAAGTCTATTTCCTGTGCCATTTGAATTCACTTACATATTTTCTTAAGTTTTCATTGTGTCCTTACTCTACTGTTTATTGTAGATTTCATACAGACTTGGCCAACATTTCTGCCTGATCTAACGAGTGTATATGATGGGGTGATACACACCCCCATGTCTTGTGGGTCCAAACCGCTGCACCATGAATTTTTCAATCCATGGGTGTTGGCACTTACCCAATCATTGTCAAAACTGGGCAGTATAGCATATCAAGAGATTCCCAACGGAACCACATGGGTACCATTCTTCCCTGTCCTCATCGTGAAGCAGTAGCCCTGCCTCCCCCTGATGCTCAGAGTCAGGCACTCATGTGAGGATCGTGACTCCTTTTTCTCTGCACTACTTTCTTTGCTTTCTTCTCCTCATGAGGACCTTAAAGTGACAGTAGTAGTTTTAACTGAAAGTTTGATGGGACTGTTGTTGCATCTTTTGACAGAACATTTCTCCCTTTGCGGGGGCAGAACATCGAGACCTGCATTGTCTAGAATTGTAGCAATGGGAAGCACCAATTCTACAAGTTGGTCCCTTGGAGGGGTGGTGAGCAAGGATACTCACTACTTCCTGCTCTTGGGCACCAGACCCATATATTCTACCTACCGGGGGACATGGTACCATATAGTAGTCATGGATCTAGGGTGTTACTAGGTCTTAGAGCATAAGCCCTAAGCCCTAAGCCCTAAGTTACTAGGTCTTAGAGCATAAGCTTATGCTTAGAGCATAAGCATAAGGCAATTGCCTCAGTTACACTTGCAAAAGGCTACTGTATCAGACTGGCAACCTATGGGTGGTGCAGTATGTCATCAAACCAGTAGGTCCCACAGTCATGTGTTTACTGCTATTATCTCCTTTGTTGTCCAGCGCATCCTTAGTCCATTGCAATGTTGTGCAAGATCCCATGTCAGGGGATCAGATACTTTGTGAGCCCTTGAATTGTGGTGCTGTCTGAGGTCCTGTGGACCGCAAAGGCAAAACCAGACCTGGACTATCTGTTGATCCTAGCCAAGATGCATTGCAGAATGGAAGGGGTTTAGAGTGGTCAGTTTATCGCCACGAAGCTGGTTGGTGTCCTCGAAGATGATGCCATATCAGCACTTAGCACTGGTGTCTGTTGCTGGAAGGTGGGATATCTGGCACTGGCAGTAGCAAGATTAACCTTGACGAATGGCAGCCATTCTGGGCCCATGCATAGCCTCCATCCCTGCCACTGTGACTTCTCTGTTCATGTGACCATTATGCCAGCCCTGGAATGGCTAATAACAGAGGCTAGCCGCTAGCAACTGGCCATGCCATTCTGTATTTTTCATTGTTTAGGGCCTCTTCTACAAAGAATGATGAAGGAGAAGAGGATGCTCTCCAGAAGGCATTTTTACACGTGATGCCAAGATCTTCACCCGTGGGCTCATTCCCATCGGCCCACCCATGTAAATCTTCCCCAGGTGCCCTGGTCACCAGTCTGCTAATTTTTCTCTTTCCAGGTCCCGGAACAATGAGATACACCATTTCCCTAGGTTCATGAACTGGTATAGAGGGTCATTTTGGTCCGTCATTCTTTCCACGCGAGGCGGATGACCAGATGCGTTGCCTGAAGCTCTGCCCATTGTGAGGATTTCCCTTCACACTTTTCTTTCAGAGACACTCTTGAGTGTAGCTAGTGCAACAGCAGCCCATTTTTAGCTTGCGCTCCATATCAGGATGACCCATCTGTGAACCATCTGTTGGGCTTCTCCCTCCCTGGTAAGCTAATCACCAGGGACCCATCATGTGGCCATCGGTTTGTGTTGAAGGAAAGATGCCAATGCAACTTAATTGTGCCCTCTGTCCTGCCGATGCTTGGTTCTGGATTTACCTCTTCCATCTTACGGATTGCTGCTGAGTCTGCCCAACCCTATGACTTGACACTTCTCAGAGGACTCGGCTGCGAGCCATCCGCTGTCACTACTCCAGCAGCTGGAGGAACAAATGCCTTAGCTCATTCCTGAAAAAAAAAAAAAAAAAAGAACTTCTGTTCTCTGAAGCTGAGAATTTGAGGTGTTCCTTGGTTTCTCGTTTGCTTTTTGTTTGTTTGTTTTTTGCTATTTGTAACACAACTTTCAAAGTTCCTATTGTAAGCAGATAGTTTATAAAAATCAGAGATAGAAACCGAAAGTGGGCAAGTAATGAGATGATCAGAACCAAAATGAGGTGACGTGGGTTCTAGCCCTAGCTTTGCTATTATCTTTGAATTTTGTAGTTGACTGGTCATTTCACTTCTCAGAGCCTTAACTGCCTTATCTACATTATGAGACGGTTGAATGAGGCCAATTGTTCCCAGTCTAGAGTCTACTGTGAAGGTAATAAAAATTCAAGAGCTATTTCCAGTATTTTATAAAGTTTAATGAAAATAATTTATCTATCCCTGATAAGGTTGAGGAGGGATCAGGTGGGGGGCACCGCACTGGCAATTTAGGCAAGCAAGAGAGCAGTATCAGATAAACCCTGGAGAATAAAAGAATCGTAGACCACCATTACATGATAGGTATTTCCAAGGTCATCTGGTCCAAATCAGTAACAGGTGCACAAATCCCCTCATTATTATGAACCATCCTCGGGGCACCTGGGTGGCTCAGTTGGTTGAGTGTCTGGCTTCAGCTCAGGTCACGATCTCACAGTTCATGAGTTCGAGCCCTGCTTCTGGCTCTGTGCTGACAGCTCAGAGACTGGAGCCTGCTTCTGATTCTGTGTCTCCCTCTCTCTCTGCTCCTCTCCCACTCGTGCTCTGTTTCTCTCTCTCTCTCTCTCAAAAATAAATAAACATTAACAAATTATTTTAAAAAATTATGAACCATTCTTTGAGCTCTTCCAGTATCATGAGGAGGCTGTTGCAGTCTCAGAGGGCTCTACTAATTACATTGTCTAGATGTACTATTAGTTGTTGGTCTCCTCTCCTCACCTCACATACTCTTCTCCAGTTTATTCCAGTTGAGCTTCAGAATGCACCATTCTATTGAAACTGCCAAATCCAGTGGTCTCTATTTTGTGTAGCAACGTTGGACTCAATTCACCCTTCCTTCCTTGAAATTATTTCTTCTCTTGGCCTCTTGGCTAGCATGTCTCCTGCCTTTCCTCCTAACTCACTGGTTGAGCCTTCTCAGTCTTGTATTCTGGCTCCTCCTTTTCTTCTACCTGATCTCTAAATATTGGAGTGCCCATTGGCCTGGTAACTTGGCCCTATCCTCTTAAGTGGTATAGCCTTTCTTATGGTTTCAGGTAGCTTAAGGCTTTCAAATCACTATCTTCCCTTTGTCACCTCTTCTCTGAAACTTAGATTCAAATATCCAAATTCATACTAGACAGTTCTTCTTGAATGGCTAATAGGCATTTAAACTTAATTTGTCTATAAGAGAAATTTTCGTTTTTCCCTACCCAAACCCATTCCTGCCCCAAACTCCCAGATATCTGAAAATGGCACCATTTCTATAGATTTCTAAGGCCAAAAGCTTAGAACACATCCATCATTCAGCTCTCTCTGTCTTTCACCAAAGAATTCCCAAGTTCCATCACTCTAACTCCAAAAGCTACCCCAAATCTGACTATTTCTCTTTCTGTCCATTACCCTATCTCCTGCTAAGTCATCTCCATATCTTTGCCTGGACTACTGCTATAACCTTCCAATTCATCTCCTTGCTTGCTCTCTTGCTTTCTGTGATCTAATCTCCATGTAATACCAAGATGGGTGTATGCAAATACAATCAGATCAAATCACTCCTCTGCTTAAAATCTACCAAATGCCTGGCTTCTGATTGAAGCTACGGTCTCAGTATCTTATCTTGTCCTACAATGCTGTAAATGATCTGGACTCTGCATCCCTGAACTTTCCATAAACATTATCCACCCTAGCCACAGCCTTCCAGCCTAATTGGCCTTCTCTCTCACCTTAGAATCGTTGTACTAGATGCTGCCTTTCCTTAGAATGGTGAGCCTCACAGTCCTGGACGCTTATTGTCATTTGTGTCTTAGTGAGATGCGATGCTCCTTAGAGAGGCCTCCCTGGCCACTCAGTCCAAAGCAACCATCCAGAAAGTCCTACCTTTATGCCCTGTTCAGTTCTCTTTGAATGCTTTCTATACTTCCTAGCCTTCCTTTGCCTGTTTGCGTCTTCTCACTAGAATGTGAGTTATAGGAGAGCGGCAACACTGTCTGCCTTCTTTTTGTTCTTTTCTTGGGACTTGGGAGAGAGTTTAGCACACAGCTCACTAAAAATTTGCTACAGGGATAAAGGAATCAGGAGACTCTGGGACCCACAGAATCCAGCCTAACATTGGCAACGGCTCCCCAGCTCCTGTTCTCAAATTTTGGGGAAGAAGATTTTGGGGAAGAATATTTACAGCATTTACAGATTTACAGTCATTTTGGGGAAGAAGATTTACAGCAGTAAACACAGTAGACAAGAAATGTCAATTGGCCAACAGGCACATGAAAAGATGCTCAATGTCGCTCCTCATCAGGGAAATACAAATCAAAACCACACTCAGATATCACCTCATGCCAGTCAGAGTGGCCAAAATGAACAAATCAGGAGACTATAGATGCTGGCGAGGATGTGGAGAAATGGGAACCCTCTTGCACTGTTGGTGGGAATGGAAATTGGTGCAGCCACTCTGGAAAACGTGTGGAGGTTCCTCAAAAAACTAAAAATAGACCTACCCTATGACCCAGCAATAGCACTGCTAGGAATTTACCCAAGGGATACAGGAGTACTGATGCATAGGGGCACTTGTACCCCAATGTTCATAGCAGCACTCTCAACAATAGCCAAATTATGGAAAGAGCCTAAATGTCCATCAACTGATGAATGGATAAAGAAATTGTGGTTTATATACACAATGGAATACTACGTGGCAATGAGAAAGAATGAAATATGGCCCTTTGTAGCAACGTGGATGGAACTGGAGAGTGTGATGCTAAGTGAAATAAGCCATACAGAGAAAGACAGATACCATATGGTTTCACTCTTATGTGGATCCTGAGAAACTTAACAGAAGACCATGGGGGAGGGGAAGGAAAAAAAAAAAGAGGTTAGAGTGGGAGAGAGCCAAAGCATAAGAGACTCTTAAAAACAGAACAAACTGAGGGTTGATGGGGGGTGGGAGGGAGGGGAGGGTGGGTGATGAATATTGAGGAGGGCACGTTTTGGGATGAGCACTGGGTGTTGTATGGAAACCAATTTGACAATAAATTTCATATATTGAAAAAAAAGAAAAAAAAAGAAATGTCAATTGGCCAGAGATGTAATAAAATTAACTTTGTGATAGAACTTGCTTCATGTGTATGTACACATTTTCCTTAGATCATCCATAGGACTGCAATTTATTCTGACGGGCCACCTCCGCTCAGAGTAAAGTGAGAGGTAACTTTCACGGTAATTTTTACAGAATACTCGCAGCAGGTTGTATTGTTTCATGCAAAGTCCAAGACGTTTGCCCAGGCCAGCTAGACCACTTCTCTTCTTGACAGTCCAGTTAAAAATCAAATGGCAATGAGTTTGTGTTTGATCTTGCTGGGTTATGGGACGTCACTAGATATTTTTAAATACCCTAACTTGAGTAATTATAGAGCATTTTTCTGCAGCCAGATTTACTCCACGAGAAACACAAGCAAACTCCGATTCTCAAACCTGACCTGATCATTCCTTCCTTCCCCATCATTCCCTTTCCGGATTGAACCACCACCGGAAGTCTAATCATCCGTTTGTCATCCAACAAGAGGAAAATTTCCATTGTGCTTTATCGGTAATGACAATGTATTGAGTGCTTAACAGGTACCAGCCACGGTTCTCTGTGTTTTACATAGCTTAATTCGTTTAATCCTAATGACACGTGTACTGTCATTTTGACCACATACAGATAGGAAAACTGTAGCACAGAGCAGTTAGGTAACTTGAGTAAGGTTAAACAGCTAGGAAGCAGTGAAGCTGGGCCGTATACCCAGGCCAGTCTAACGCTATAACCATTACACTACTGTGTAAAGTGACAAAACTCTGATCTTTCCATTTGCTCTTATAATCTCCTATTACTCCTGTCACTTCTACAGCGTGCTAAATAGGGACTAGTGTCTTATCCGGGAAAGACATCCCAATTTCTTTAAAAGTTGCTCATCTTACATGATTCCAAATCTCTCCATCACCCAGATCACCTGTGGAAATACAGGCATGTCTGTGTATCCTCTTAAAGGGTCAGAACTAAGCATTAGTCGAAGTGTGGGTTTAGCTGTATATAGAGAGAGATGATCAATTTCTTCTTCCTGGATACATAATTTAATTAATGTAGTATCAAATCATCTTAGGCTGTTTGGTGGCCACATCATACTCTGTACTTGTATTTCTATGAAATACAATTTTCACAGGCTCCTTAGAGGTGCTATATGTACTTCCCCAAACACCTATCAGGAACCAAACAAAATGAAAGCTTCAGTATAGCAACAATAATCTGAAAGGGGATGGGGCATCCAGGTGGCTCAGTCAGTCAAGCGTCCGACCTTGGCTCAGGTCATGATGTCATGGCTCGTGTGTTTGAGCCCCATGTATGGCTCTGTGTGGACAGCTCAGAGCCTAGGGCCTGCTTTGATTCTGTGTCTCCCTCTCTCTCTGCCTTCCTCTGCTCACATTCTGTCTCTCTCTCTTTCAAAAATGAACAAATAAACATTAAAAAAGTTTTTTTTTAATCTGAAAAAGGATTTCCCTTAACATCAAGGGACACATGCATATTCAAGCCTAAAATCCTTTAAAAGAGTATACACATGAAAAGATTTAAAAAACCCTAAAAGCATTTTAATTTTGTAAACATTAAAATGATGAAGTAAACCAAGAAACATTGTTCTCAAAGTTACTTTAAGGCCTACTTACAGTACAGGAAAGGAAAATAATAAAAGACCGCAGCAATTAGAAGAAGCCTTCTGCTATATACATTTGGGGGAAAAGATAGTATACAGAAAGAAAGAAAGAAAGAAAGAAAGAAAGAAAGAAAAGAAAGAAAGAAAAAAGGGGAAAAAGGAAAGAAAGAAAGAAAGAAAGAAACAAAGAAAAAAGAAAGAGAAAGAAAGAAAGAAAGAGAAAGGGAAAAAAGAAAGAAATAAAGGGGGAAGAAAGAAAGAAAGAAAGAAAGAAAGAAAGAGAAAGAAAGAAAGAGAAAGAAAAGGGAAAAAAGAAAGAAAGAAAAAGGGAAAAAGGAAAGAAAGAAAGAAAGAAAGAAAGAGAAAGAAAGAAAGAAAGAAAGAAAGAAAGAAAGAAAGAAAGAAAGAAAGTTTGATTTCACTGAAATCTTTCTCCATCTCCTGCTGTAAAGCTGTACCATTGCTAAGTTTCCTGGCTGCTTGTTGTCTAGTATGTTCCCCTGCGTTACTCTCTGGACTCAGCTATTAGCACTGTTTGTAATACCTGTGTGATCCTGGAGCCTTTCTGTAAAGAGTGAGTTCAATGATCTAGTCTAAAACTTCCTGATTTGACCTTTCTGCCTTGGTGAGACGTTTGACTGTGGGGCTGTGACACTACAGAGTTGCCGTTGACCACGCATGAGCTGTTCATGAATTGTTGTTGGCTCGTCTTTTTTTTTCCCCCTATGTGATATTGGGTAGAGTTTGAAAAACCCAAGTGATAGATTTTTACATTTATTCCTAACCTACTGCTTCCTGTTTTATTCATCCTATGCTAAGATCTTTGGGGAAGTCCATTACTAGCCAGCTAGGTTTCAGGTCACCCACATATTTGATAATATGCCATCTACTTACCTAGCCAGGTTGTTCATGAAAATGTTAACCAACAACTGGTTAAGGATGGGGCTCTGGGATGGGTGGGGATTTGTTTTTCAGGAAAACAATGACACATGAACCACTGCTCTTTGAAAATGGTCATTCCATCATTTACGGGCCACCCCAAACATACCATCAGTGGCTCCGTCTCTTTCTACCTTGTGGCCATGGACGTAATTCAGGTGTGCCACTCGTGTATTTCTTGTTGTTAATGTTTGTTCACTTTTGAGAGACAGAGCGTGAGTGGGGGAGGGGCAGAGAGCGAGGGAGACCCAGAATCCAAAGCAGGCTCCAGGCTCCGAGCTGCCAGCACAGAGTCCGATGCGGGGCTCGAACCCACGGACCGCCAGATGATGGCCTGAGCCGAAGCTGGATGCTAAAACGATGGAGGCACTCAGGGGCCCCAGGTGTGCCATTTGAATAGCACTCTTGGGATATACCTGTACTCCTTAGGGGCCTCGAAGAGCAGAGGTTAAGACCGTGAATTCTGAAGCGTGCCAACCTGTGCTTCCATGCATGTTCCCCAGTTTTGGCATTGTGGTCTGGGGCCACTTACTGCTCTAAACCCCTGTTACCTCGTCTCTAAAATAGAGGGAATAATACTTAAGATCACATGAGAAAATGCACATAAATCACTTAACCTAGACGCTAACATCGACGAAGTGCAAAAGAATATTAGCTCTTCTTAACAGTAGTCGTTAACCTACCCAAACAGAAAACGAGGTGAGTCGGGTCCGGCTTAATCTTAATGAGCCCATGCTGGGTCTTAGTGACTATCACTTCCCTTTGTAAGAATTTAAGGGCTCTCATTTTATACTGTTTGAAAACCCATCCATTTTAATAATCCGTTCCATAATTTTGCACAGGGATGAATGTCAGGCTCACTGCTTTATAATTGCAGAATTTCCTGTTCTCTCCCAGTGAAAATTTGCACGGCATTTCCTGCTCTCCACTTCTGTGACACTCTCCCCTTCTCCACCATTCTTCCGGGGGTCCGGGAGATTCACCCCCTCTTCTCTCCAACCCTCTCACGAACTTCACCTCAGCCAGGGCACTTGTTCTCCATCTTCCCACCTATCTTTGACACCAGTGCCTCTTCAACTAGTTTGTTCTCCCCCCTCCAGTCTGAAGATCATTGTCTCTGATGCAGAAGACAGGCAGAACAGGAACGGAGTGGCCCGGCTTTCTTGCTGTCATCTGTTGTCACCATCTGTCTCTAGCAGAGGGCCTACCCCTTCCTGTTTGTTCTCTTGCTTGTTAGTATAACTTTCCAAATCCCCCTCTTTTTGCCTTATTATTTTATACAAACTTCGGTTATCTATTCCTCTTTTTGCTTTTTGTCTTTTCAAAATAGAAGCTCAGACATTTCCAGTCTCAAATGACATTTGAAGCCGTTTCTCCCTAACGTGTTATTTTAAGACTCGAAGTAAAAGCAAACAGTCATACACAATATGTGCTTCTGGAGACGTTTAAGGTACTACTGCTTTAAAATGACCTGTTAGGGGCGCCTGGGTGGTGCAGTCGGTTGAGCGTCCGACTTCAGCCGGGTCACGATCTCGCGGTCCGGGAGTTCGAGCCCCGCGTCGGGCTCCGGGCTGATGGCTCGGAGCCTGGAGCCTGTTTCCGATTCTGTGTCTCCCTCTCTCTCTGCCCCTCGCCCGTTCATGCTCTGTCTCTCTCTGTCCCAAAAATAAATAAACGTTGAAAAAAAAATTAAAAAAAAATAAATAAATAAAAATAAAATGACCTGTTAGCCATGTCTCCGTTTCAAGTGGATCCACAAAGTGAGTTAAGAAGCAAATGTGAGGCGAGTAGGTCATGCGGACTAAGGTGGTAGCTATGGAGATAGTAGAAGTGGGCAGGTCCCGGAAATAGTGAAAATACCGCCAACGGTACGCACCAGTGGGTTGGGATACAGGCTGTGTTGTGAGCGGAAGAAGAATCAAGGGTTCCAAAAGCTTTAAGTTTTTACGTGTTCGCTTGAGCAGTTAGGTTGATGGCAGATCTGGCGAGAAGTGGAAGATTTTGGAGCAGCAAATCGGGAAGGGGTATTAATCATTCCGTTTGACTGCATTTAAGTTTTCTATTAGACATCTAAATTGAAATGTCAAGTAGAATATAGGAGTTTGGAGTTCTGAAGAGAGGTCTAGGCTAGAGATATAAATTTGAGTTGTCTCGAAATACCCAATTAAGATGATTCGAAGAGAAAATGGGAGGTGAGATAGTGGAGGCAGTGAGGGTAAGACAATGCCCTATTTTTCTACAGAGGCAAAGAAAAATGGGCGTAGCTGGGACAGGGTGTGGAATCAACGGAAGTTTTTTGTTTGCTTGTTTTTGTGTGTGTGTATGTTTGTTTCAATGGGTCGTCTTAAAGTATGCGTCAGTTTGGATGGGAAGGCTCCAGTGGAAAGTAATAATGGAGTAGGGAAAGAAAAACTGGCAGCAAAAATTCCTTTTTTGAAAAAAAAAGGAAAACAGGGAAGCAGAGAGGTTGGACTCAGATAGCAGCGGTGACTTTTTTATTGTAACTACAAGGGAGGCCAGTATGTGAGTACGGATACAAATAGGTTGGTGGGCGATCTGGTTGAAAGACGAGGTAGGTAGTTCTTACTGGAATGGTATTATTTTTGTATAAAACATGCAGAGACGTTATTAGCTTAGAACAAAGGGGGAAGAGGATGTTGGAGATTTGAAATCATCTGCTGACATAGTAGAAAAGTAGATCCATCAGAAAACTGGGATAATATCGGTGTCAAGTGACTCTCTGAGAGGTACGGTAATGGATTTGAAATGATTCTGGTCAATAGCGCTGTGGTTTTCTCCAGTTACATTGAAATCTTGTTAACAAATGTGAAGACCATTTTTTTTTTTTTTCTGGCTAGGTACAAGCATCAAGGAGATAGGCAAGTAATTAATGACAGTTGTACAGGAACAATTATAATGCTGGACAATGGACTATAGGCCTGGTAACAAGAGAAGTAAAGACATTGGGAGTAGTCTATATATTCTCTTTGCTTGCTTTGGGCTTATTTTGCTCTTTTTTCTGATGAATTCTTGAGATAGGAATTTATACTATTAGTTTGAGACCTTTCGTCTTTTTTTTTTTTTTAATTTTTTTCAATGTTTATTTATTTTTGGGACAGAGAGAGACAGA
Organism: Lynx rufus; assembly: GCF_022079265.1. Classification (NCBI taxonomy): domain Eukaryota; kingdom Metazoa; phylum Chordata; class Mammalia; order Carnivora; family Felidae; genus Lynx; species Lynx rufus. The sequence continues at coordinate 7,804,614 of NW_025814824.1, forward strand.
GCATGAACGGGGGAGGGGCAGAGAGAGAGGGAGACACAGAATCGGAAACAGGCTCCAGGCTCTGAGCCATCAGCCCGGAGCCTGAAGCGGGGCTCGAACTCACAGACCGCGAGATCGTGACCTGGCTGAAGTCGGACGCTTAACCGACTGCGCCACCCAGGCGCCCCACCTTTCGTCTTTTCTAATGAAAGAGAATTTAGTGCAATAAATATACCTCTCAGCACTGCTTTAGCTGCATCTCACCTATTTTAATAAATTGTATTTTCATTTTAATTTACTTCTGTGTATTTTAAAATTTCCTTTGAAACTTTCTCTTTGATACATTATTTAGAATTGCGTTGTTAAATTTCCAAGTGTTTGGAGATTTCCTGTTGTGTTTCTCTCATTGGAGTCTAGTTTGATTTCATCGGGTCAGAGAATGTATTTTGTATGATTTCAGTTATTTTAACTATATTAATGTTTGTTTTATGGCCCAAGATGTGACCTATTTGGTAAATGTTCCGTGGATGCTTGAAAAATGCCCATTCTGCTCTTGTTGGGTAGAGTGTTCTCTACATATCAATTTTTTGTTGGCTAATTGTGTTGTTCAGACCTTCTATGTGTATGTATTAATTATCTATTGCTATTATCTATCAGTTCTATTGCTTGCTAAGAGGGAGTATTAAAGACCAAACAACAATTGTGAATTTGTCTGTTTCACATTTCAGCTCTTTTGAGTTCTGCTTCATGTGTTTTGAGGTTCTGCTCCTTGGCGCATACACATTAGGATTGAAATGTCTTTCTGGTGGATCAATCCTCTTAACATTATGGAATGTGCCTCTTTGCCTCTAATAAGACTCCTTGTTCTGAAGTCTACTTTTTCTAATATTAATAGCCACTCCTGCTTTTTAAAAATTAATATTTGGGGGCGCCTGGGTGGCGCAGTCGGTTAAGCGTCCGACTTCAGCCAGGTCACGATCTCGCGGTCCGTGAGTTTGAGCCCCGCGTCAGGCTCTGGGCTGATGGTTCAGAGCCTGGAGCCTGTTTCCGATTCTGTGTCTCCCTCTCTCTCTGCCCCTCGCCCGTTCATGCTCTGGCTCTCTCTGTCCCAAAAATAAATAAACGTTGAAAAAAAAAATTAAAAAAAAATTAATATTTGCATGGTGTACTTTTCCATCCTTTCACTTCTAGGCTATGTTGTTGAATTTTAAGTGAGTTTCTTGTAAACAGCATATAGTTGGATTGTGTTTTTTGATATACTTTTAATGTCTGTATTTAACTCATTTACACTTAAAGGGAAATTACTGAGGTATTAGAACTTCAGTCTTTTTATTAATTTCCTTGGATTCCTGATCCTCTGTCTCTCTTTTCTTGCCTTCTTGCAGGTTACATAAACATGTTTCAGCCTTCCATCTTGATTTATTTGTAGTGTTTTTATCTAGTCTATCTGTTTGTATAGTTTTCATGGTGGTTGCTCTGGGTATTAAAAAATAGGAGGGCACCTGGGTGGCTCAGTCAGCTAAGCATTGGACTTTGGCTCAGGTCATGATCTCACAGCTTTTGAGTTTGAGCTCAGAGTTGGGTTCTGTGCTAACAGCCCAGAGCCTGGAGCCTGCTTCAGATTCTGTGTCTCCCTCTCTCTCTGCACTTCCCCCACTCATGCTGTCTCTCTGTCTTTCTCTGTCTCTCTCTCTCTGTCTCTCTCTCTCTGTAAAAAATAAATAAAAAACATTAAAAAATTTTTAATATGTATATTACTGGGGCACCTGGGTAGCTCAGTTGGTTAAGTGTCTGACTTTGGCTCAGGTCATGATCTCGGGGTTTGTGGGTTCTAGCCCCGTGTTGGGCTCTGTGCCCGACAGCTCAGAACCTGGAGTCTGCTTCACATTCTGTATTTCCCTCTTTCTCTCTCTGCCATTCCCACACTCACATTCTTTCTCTCTGTCAGAAATAAATAAACATAAAAAATTTTTTAAAATATGTATATAACTTATACCATTTTACTGGCATCAACATTCTATTACTTTGAGTAAAACGTGGAATCCTTTCTTCCATTCAGTTCCCTTTGCATTCCCCACTTCTATGTAACATTGTCTTGAGTATAGGATAGGGTCACAGTATGTTTTAATCATAGAATACAATTTACAAAATTCATGAAGAGAAGGATAGTCTTTTGTATGTGCCCATATTTATGTTCTTACCATTGGCATTTCTTTTTAACCCCTGATGCTCAAAATGGATTCTTTCATTATTTTCTTTCTGTTTGAAGGAAGTTCTTTGGCAATCTTGAAGAATAAGTGTGCTACCAACAAATGCTTTTAGTTTTCCTTCATCTGGGAATGTTTTTATTTCCTCTTCATTCCTAAAGGATAGTTTGCCACATATAAAATTTGATATTGACAAGTATTTTCTTTCAGCATTTGAAAAATGTGGTGGCACATCCTTCTGGCCACCATCGTTTCAGGTAAGAAATCCACCGACCTTCACAGTGGTGGTCCCTGTAGCTAATGTGTTAGTTCTCTCTGTCTGCTTTCCAGATTTTTTCTGTGTCCTTAGTTTTCAGAAGTATAATTTCATGTGTTTGCATGGAGTCCTTTGAGTTTATCATGTTTGGAGTTTGCTCAGTTTCTTAATTATACAGTCTCAGGGCTTTCCATGCCCCCCTGCCCCCTATCTTTCTTTCTTCCTTTTTTTTTTTAACCAAGTGTAGAAAGTTCTCAACCACTATTCCTTCAGCCCACTCTCTTTCTTCTCTCCTTAATGTATTTTTGTTTGTTTGTTATTACCTCCATTTGCTCAGGGACTCTGTTCAATTCTTTTTCAGTCTATTTTTTTCTCTACCATTCAAACTTGGTAAATTTTGTTGATCTGTCCTCAAGTTCACTCATTCCGTGTCTGCCATTTCAAATCTACTATTAAGCCATCAAGCAAATATTTAATTCTACCCTTGTATTTTCAGTTCTACATTTTCAGCATCGTTCTTTTAAAAACTGTTATTTCTCTTCTGTGATTTTCTATTGTTTACTTTGCTTCAACAGAATTTGTAATGGTTTACTGAAGTATTTTTAATATGGATGCTTTACCACCCCTGTTTGATAGCAGCACCTGGCTGGCTCAGTCAGTAGGGCATGTGATTCTTGATCTCCAGGCTGTGAATTCAAGCCCCATGCTGGGCATAGAGCTTACTTCTAAAAAAGTCCTTGTTGGGTAATGTATCTTGGTTATTGCACTTTTTCATTCCAGTTGTGATTTTCTGGGTTCTTGGAATATAACGGGATTTTTAAAAATCATATCCTGGACATTTTGGTTATTATTTTAGAAGACACTGGGTCCTATTTAGAGCTTATATTTTAGCAATAAGTCACCCTATGGTGGTTCTAGTTACAAATTAATTTTCAGAGCCCTTGTACTATTTTATCTACTTGGTTCATCTCATGCTAGTAGGGTTTCCAAAGGTCCATAATAGTGCTGCCTGAAGGGGCAGGAAGAGTTTCCCAGGCAGGCTGCCTGGTGCCTCTGCATTGAGGAAGGGAGTCTCTGACACACAGGGAAGAAGCTTCGTAGGCCAGGCAACCCATCATGGAAGGATTCCCCTTCCCAGTGCTACCCAGCCACCTGGTTTTTTTAGGTAAATGCCATGAACCTCAACAAAGAGACATGTCTTTTTTTTTTTTTTCAACGTTTATTTATTTTTGCGACAGAGAGAGACAGAGCATGAACGGGGGAGGGGCAGAGAGAGAGGGAGACACAGAATCGGAAACAGGCTCCAGGCTCTGAGCCATCAGCCCAGAGCCCGACGTGGGGCTCGAACTCACGGACCGCGAGATCGTGACCTGGCTGAAGTCGGACGCTTAAACGACTGCGCCACCCAGGCGCCCAAGAGACATGTCTTTACACAAGGGATTGGCTTGTGTTATTCTAGCCAGAAACCTGGAATCATATATGATTCTTCTGTCAAGCAGAAGTGAATTTACTAAGAATTATAAAGCTTAAGTTTCAGTGTCCTTCATTTGCAGGAGCCTTTTCTAAGATATTGGGACCTAAATGTGTTTGTATATCATGTATTTTTTCTAAATTTGCAATAGTAGCATATTTTAACTGCAATTAATTAAAACTGTTTTTATCTCTGACTTACCGTTAATGGTATTCCCTCATGCCATTTCCATAGACACTTTTGAGATGTGGCTACAAAGAAGTTGTGTTAGGAATATATTTAGATTGGATTTAGTGAGATAACATTGTTACCCACAGATACTCCTACATACAGTTAAGTTCTTACCATGTATTCTCGCATGGGGGCACTTTAGAAAGTTCCTGACCACTCCCCATGCTGACTCACCTCGCTTTGTGACACTAAGGCTCAGGACCTATGGTTGTCTTGTATTATGAGTATGACCTATCTCACGGAGAGGTATTTTGTAGAGAGGAGAAGTAATATTTGAACTTTGGGGACCCAGAAGTTTGGCTGTGGAACATTCTTCCAGTCATCAGATGTGTAATATTTAATGTTTATTTAGCTAAATATTAGAGCATTTATTTAGCTAAATATTGGAACATTTGAAACATAAAGGTGCCTCATCAAAATAGAAGTTCTCTCTTGCCACAAATACTCAATAATGAAACATATTACATTGTAAAAAAAATCCATACCTTGGATGAAAATTGCATGAAATAGAATTTACCAGAATGTTTTATATAGACTATAAGGTTGAGGCTGTACTACAAACAGGAAGTTTATCTGTATGTGACGTCACGTGTTTCATGTATCCCACTTCTCAATCATAAAAAGACAGAAGTTGACCAACCAGGCTACAACAAAGACTGAATTAGTTTCCTTTTCTTTATCTACAAAATAATCTTACAAAATCATTGTCATATAAAAGGCGATACAAAGAGTTTACTGCCAAAACATTTCTAGCAGTTGATTGATTAAAAATAGTATGTCTTTTTAATTTCTTTGGATTCAGTGATGTTTATAGTATTTGGCAGCTTCTTAAATTTGTAATTTGTTGTGGCTTCTTTTCTCATTCTAAAGAAATACTCACTTTCGCATCTAATTTGGTGAGTAATTTTGTATTTCTTTTCTTAAAAATGATCTCACGCAACTTTGATCTAATTTGACGTTTTTCCCCCACTTTCAAACCCACATCTGACCTTTTTGGAAATCTTGTTATTGCCACCTTACCACGGGAATGAAAACTTTTGCTCTCAATTGCCACGGCCACCACCATTGTGACCACTCTTCCCTCCCATCTGGACAACGGCAGATGTAACCAAACCTACTGCTTTTTCTGTATGTTTTCAAGACTTGACTTGACTTGACTGTTTACAAGGTTCGTGTAACCAAACCTACTGCTTTTTCTGTATGTTTTCAAGACTTGACTGTCTTGCTTTCTCTCCATTCCAAGGTTTGAAAAAAAAAGTCTCTTAATTTTTCTTCTGATATTTTTGTCTTGTAAATTTTTTATACTTCTGTCTTTAGGCATTGTTGGGATACTTTTATATTCCTTCAGGTTACTGACTAGGAATGCAAACATCATTTAACAGAGAAAACCTTTTTTTCTATGGAATCAAAATGTCAGCTTTATCATTTACTGTGTTCATTTTAGATTTCATTTTAATGCAGTTAACTGTTGTCTATTATTGTGCTAGTACCGAGTGTTTTGAGTACAGAGTACTTTCAGTATCTGATAGAGTGAGTCCCCACTAGATGTCATTTAAAAAATTATTTTTCAATTTTTTTGGTAACATTTACTCATTTTTTGAGAGACAGAGAGAGACATAGTGTGAGTGGGGGAGAGGCAGAGAGAGACACACAGAGTCCGAAGCAGACTCCAGGCTCTGAGCTGTCAGCACAGAGCCCGACACGGACACGAACTCACAAACCGGGAGATCGCGACCTGAGCAGAAGATGGATGATTAACCAACTGAACCACCCAGGTGCCCCCCGATGTCATTTTTTAAAATGGAAAGTTGCTGCACATTCTTTTTCCATGTGAATTTTAAAACTTATTTTGACCAATTGGAAAGAAATATTATATTGAGATTCTAATTAGAACTGCAATAAATATAATGTATTAATATAGAAAGGACCATCTCTCCAATTTTGGGTCTTGTTTTATGTCCTTCAATAGAATGTTATCATTTGCTGGGGCGCCTGGGTGGCTCAGTCGGTTGAGCAACTGACTTTGGCTTAGGTGGTGATCTCACAGTTCGTGGGTTTGAACCCCGAGTTGGGCTCTGTGCTGACAGATTGGAGCCTGGAGCCTGCTTCGGATTCTGTTGTCACCCTCTCTCTGCCCCTCCCCCACTCATGCTCTGTCTCAGAAATAAATAAACATTAAAAAAAATTTTAATGTTATCATTTGCTTCATTTAGATCAAATTCCTGTCTTCCTGGATTTATTTTGGATACTTCATTTTTCAATTGTGCTTATGAATGGATTATATCCTATTTTCATTTCTAATTACATAATATTGATAGAAAAGCTACTAATTTTGTATGTGGCCAGTCACATTAACAAATTCTCTTTTTAGTACTAAGAGATATTTAGCAGAATATCTTGTATTTTCTAAGTACATAATCATACCAACTGGAAATGAAGACAGTATTATTGTTTCATTCCTCATATTACACTGTTTCTTTTATTCTCTAGCCTTATCCATCTTTAAAATGTGTTGAAGAATAGTGATAATAGAAGAAACCCCAGCCTTGTTACTGATTTTAATTTTAAAAATGCCCGTTGTATATAATGTAGTTGTTGGGTTTCGGTAGAGATTGTTTTTCTTAAGTCTTGCGTCGGTGTCGCTGTGGACTGAGTTATGCCACTCCCAAACTCATACGTTGAAGCCGTAGCTTGCTATGTGTTGTAGACAGGGTCTTTAAGGAGGTGATCAAGGTTAAACGTGGTGATGGGAGTGGAGAACTGGTCTCCTTATGAGAAAAAGAAGAGACCCGAAAGCTCGCACTGTCTCCACCACATGAGGACACAGCGAGAAGCTAGTTCTCTGCAAGCCAGAAAGAGATCTCACCAGAACCCAACTGTGCTGGTACTCTGATCTCAGACTTCTATCCTCCAAAAGCATGAGAAAATAAATTTCTCTTGCTTAAGCCACTCAGTCCACAGTATTTTGTTTTGTCAGCCCAAACTAATACAGATAGCTTCGCTTTTTGTCTCCCAAGTGAGAATTTACTGGTGTAGATGCAACAAAGCCATAAATTGTGACCAACACAGTCATACTCCTGTCCTCTAGCCTAGAAGTTCTTGACTGCAGTAATTTTGGCCTTCAGGGGACATTCAGGAGTGTCCAGAGACATTTCTGGATGTTACAACTGGGGGAGAGGGTTGCATGCTACGGGCATCACGTGGATAAAGGCCAATGATGCTGCAAAGGTTTCTAGAATTGCTGGACAGCTCCCCACGACAAAGACTTATCTAGTCCAAAACATCACCTAGCACCAAGGTCGTGAAACCCTGACTAGCCAAGCCCCCCAAAATCTCCTGTCTCCTAGAGGGAGGAAAAGGAAGAAGATATCCCAACAGTAGTTGTAAAGTGCCCCATCCTTGGGACCACTGCCCCATGCATGGGCTGGGCCAGGAGGACTGAAGGGCTGGTCGTCAGAGCACAGGTGTTTGGTGGAACGGGACTGCTCACTTGGAAGGCCCCTGGAACAGAGGTAGGTCATAGGTCTTGGTATTGGGTCACCTGCCACTGGTGCTGAAGGTGTCCATGCCAGTTGTCACTGGCAGGCGTCCTCGGAACACCGGCCAGGCAGGTAGAGAAACTGGTCCTTTTGTAGCAGTGGGTACAGTTGTTTTTACTACCTGCTCCTCCGGCTGCCAAGACCTACCACATGGCTTTCTGGTGTTCCTGTCTTACTTAGTTTTTCTTAGGAGTGGCTAATGCATTTTATCAAATGACTCTGTGAAAAGCATTGACAGAATCATGCGGTTTTTCTCCTGCAATATTTGGTGTGTTGGGCTCTCTTGATGGATACCTTCCTTTCAAAAAGCAGCAAGTAGAAACTTCTTTCTTGTTACTTTCATCCGTTTTGTTTTAAGTTTATTTATTTATTTTGAGAGAGAGAGAGAGAAGCACAAATGGGGGAGGGGCACAGAAAGAGGGAGAGAGAGAGAATCCCAAGCAGGCTCTGCATGGTCAGTACAGAGCCCGACGCAGGGCTCCAACCCACGAGCTGTGAGATCATGACCCGAGCAGAAGTCAGAAGCTTCACCGACTGAGCCACCCAGGTGCCCCCGTCTGGTTTTTTATTAAAGCTATTCTAACTTTATTCAAAAGTGTTCATGTTTTTCTACAGTGTAGAATGGACAGACTAAAAATAATTATATATTTATTGATGGTTAGAAAGAATTCAGCTCTGAAACCATCTGTGCGGGGTACTGCTTAAATTATCAATCTTTGACACGCCTGGGGTGGCTCAGTTGGTGAAGCATCTGACTTCGGCTCAGGTCATGATCTCGAGGTCCGTGAGTTCAAGCCCTGCGTCGGGCTCTGTGCTGACAGCTCAGAGCCTGGAGCCTGCGTCGGATTCTGTGCCTCCCTCTCTCTCTGCCTCTCCCCCTTGCTCATGCTCTGTCTCTTTCTTTCTCAAAAATAAATAAACATTTCAAAATTTTTAAAAGTTATCAGTCTTTAACCTTTGTGATTTGTTCTATAGTTCTCTTCTTGAACCAGTTAGGTCATTTCTGTTTGTTTGTTTAAGATTTTATTTTTAAGTAATCTCCATATCCAATGTGGGGCTCGAACTCACCACCCTGAGATCAAGAGTTATCTGCTCCCCTGAGCCAACCAGGTGCCCTGGTCATTTTTTCTTTTCTTTTCTTTTCTTTTCTTTTCTTTTCTTTTCTTTTCTTTTCTTTTCTTTTCTTTCTTTCTTTTTTTTTTTTTTTGATGTTTATGTGGGGTTTTTTTTGAGAGATAGAGAAAAAGTGCAAACAGGAGGAGTAGAGAGAGAATTCCAACTGACATGGAATGGGGCTTGATCTCATGCACCCGTGGGATCATGACCGGAGCCAAAATCAAGAGTTGTACACTTAACAGACTGAGCCACCCAGGCGCCCCGATTTCTGTTTTTTAATAACTTCTTAATTAGTCTTGCCTCTTCTAGTTTATATTCTAGTGGTCACGGTAATCTTCTTAAAACTGAAGTTAAACCATATTACTGTTCTGCTTAAAACTCTACTCAATAAATAAATTAACATTTGAACTTTTTATTGTGCCCCTCGTGAGCCATCTTATCCATCATAATTCTTTCTCGTGGCATTCTTTTCCTTCCCGTTTCGTTTCAGACATGCTTAGGAACTGTGCATTCCTCAAACACAGGGACCTCTTTCCTCGGAGTCCTTTTTATGGGCCTTCCCCTTTGCCCAGAAAGTTCTCCATCACTTCCGCATTTCACACCATTTGCTCCTTTTCTTGCTTCAGAATTCAGTTTTTAAATCTACCACCTAAGAGGCGTTCCCTGGCCATGCTATCCAGATAGATTTCCAATGACCCCAACACCCACCTGTTACCTACAGTAGGCCAAGAGTTTCTTTTCTGGCATCACAAAGCTGACTGAGTTGTCAACAGCCATTCAAATACACTTTTCTCCTCAAGGAAAACTCAGAAAAATACTGGGTTCGTTACTAGGAGAATTATCTCTCCTCTCCCTTCCTTACTTCAGAAAAAGCTCATGGTTTTGGAACCCAAAGGTATAACAGAAATCCAAATTGATTTTCTAAAGAAAAATTCTTAATCCCTTTGAGACTGCATATAAATGCTAGGAATACTTTAGAATTGTTAGCTATACAGGAATTAATATGTGGCTAGGTAGGAATTAATACGTATAGAAGGAGACTAATGTTAAGAAAAGGGGGAAGGGAGAAATTATATTTTTGATCAAGGTATCAACTACATTAAAAAAAAGTCTCTCCAAATGGCTTGCTGAGAAATACTATTTGGCAAGATAATTCTCAATCTGGCTTATGCTGCCTGTAGTAATTTTATTAAGCCCAGTATTTTAACATTTTTGAACATATTCCCAAAGATCTTTAATGATCGATACATCTTTAAAAAAAATCAATAAAGTAAACATGTAGCAGAAATGGGCCACTGAAGGCATGCTAAAAATTGGATGAAAAAAATTAACGCTATGAACAATGAAGAAATAAACCCCTTCGTCCTTACCAACAAAGTATGACAATTCTTTGAAAAAGACTTCTTTTACCAATTTTAACACATAAGTACTATCAAATGCAATGAATGTGCATGTCTCTCCATTGAAACGTTTTGAAAATAGAGCCCACCTGAATATCAAAAATTTAAAGATAAATGTCGGGGCACCTAGGTGGCTCAGTCAGTTGAGTGTCTGACTTTGGCTCAGGTCATGATCTCACGGTTCATGAGTTCAAGCCCCGCGTCAGGCTCTGTGCTGACAGCTCGGAGCCTGGAGCCTGCGTCGGATTCTGTGTCTCCCTCTCTCTGTACCCCTCCCCTACTTGTGCTCTGTCTCTCTCTCTCTCTCTCTCTCTCTCTCTCTCTCAAAAATAAATAAACATGAAAAAAAAATTTTTTAAAGATAAATGTCAAGACCCAAATTAAGTAAGTGGATATAAGATAGACCCGTTCAGGAGTCCTATTTATGGACATGCTTTCTTAGTATAAACAGTACTTATTGGTGTCTACCAATGAGATGTTAACGTGTTAAGGTTGTATGGGTGTGAGGGGTCAAGACTTTGAATCCAGAGTCCTTTTTTTTTCTAATTTTTTAAAATGTTTATTTATTTTTGAGAAGGAGAAACAGAGCATGAGCGGGGGAGGGGCAGAGAGAGAGAGAGAGGGAGACCCAGAATCCGAAGCAGGCTCCAGGCTCTGAGCTGTCGGCGCAGAGCCCGAGGTGGGGCTGGAACCCAGGAACCGTGAGATCATGACCCCAGCTGGAGTCGGACGCTGAACCGACTGAGCCACCCAGGCGTCCCTAAAGTCCTTTTATTGTCACCTCAGATCAGTTACTGCTTTTGCTTTTGAAATGATGAAACTAGGTTCTGCGCGAACTTGACAAGAGGAAGGACCGGCCTGCAACAGATGCTCTCCCGCTAACTCAGAATCATTCATGGGAGTCGTCAAATTGTTCTTCCAAAAATATCAAGTAAGATGAGAAGAAAGCAAATGTTTTTGCTATCAAGGCATAGACATTTGGTCAGAGCAATAAAATAGCCTCCCATGCCAAAAAATAATAAAGAAAAATGTGGAATGAGTAACTTCCAAAGTTAGGGAAATCATTTGACTGTGTCTTCCTACAGGATAAAAATTGACGTGAGTCTTAAGTAACCCACAGATGGAGGTAGTCGTGACAACGTGTTTGGGGCAGCGTGGTGATTGCAGGCCTTATTATAATCATGGTGTCGCCAGGAATTTTGTCTGTTTCGAAACAGTTATGTGCATCTATAAAATGTGTATACATGTGTGCCTAATTCTCTAGTGGTGGTGATTAGTTCGCTTTAAGCCAGTACAAATTCTCTTATAGCAAATGTTACATATGTAAAAAATACTTAAAACAGTAGGGCCTTGAGTGGCATCCATGCGTCTCTTTCTAGTCTGTTCATACTTAACTGGCCTATCGGTGAAGGGATAAAACCCACATTGGAAGCTCAAGTAACATTATTTATCAAATAGACGTGCTCAATCTGCTTCTGCCACACACGTTAACCCTTATTTTCTGTGGCTCAGAGCGGAAATTAGTACCATTAAAGATGTGCATAGAAACCCCACAGAATAGAGATGTAATTTTTCTTTATATGCAACCTAATCAGTTTGAAAAGCATTATGATGAACTGGTTTCTATAGGATTGGAAAAGCAGGGGAGAAAAAAAAGGGAAAAAAATGTCCGTAGCCTAATGCAATGTGACAGAAAGGTGGGGACTTCAGTCTGGCCGACATGGGTTTGAATCACCATCCCTGAATTATGAGCTATCGACATTGAGCAAGTTCCTTAATCACTTGGGGTTTCCTGCTTTGGGAAATCAGGATAATGAAACATCACAAGGATATGATGAGAGTGTACAGACGTAATGAATATAGAAGCTAATGCAGGGGCGCCTGGGTGGCTCAGTTGGTTAAGCGTCCAACTTCAGCACAGGTCATGGTCTCACATTTTGTGGGTCTGAGCCCCGCATCGGGGCTCTGTGCTGACAGCTCAGAGCCTGGAGCCTCTTGGGATTCTGTCTCTCCCTTTCTCTCTCTGCCCCTCCTCTGCTTGTGCTCTCTCTCTCTCAAAAGTAAATAAACGTTAAAAAAAGAATGCTAATTCAATGTGAGAACCCAGTAGACATTTGGTAAACGAGATGGATTATTTACTGAGTGCTTTCTACCTGCAAGGTGCTTTTTATATGTTGTCTCATTTCCTTAACCTGTGGCTCCCCAGCTTTGCTGGAAATTGGAATCACCAGGAAACACCTAGAAATTACTGATGTCTAGCTTCCACCCCCAACATTTTGAGGTGCGATCTGCTGTTGGGGGTATGAAAAAGCTCACCTGTTGATTCCACCATGAGACAGTTTAGAAACCACGGCCTCACGACAATGCAGTGAGCTAAGGGTTTAGCATGCCTGTTTCGGAGGGAAGAAAATAGAATTGGGGGATTGAGTTACCCCCGATCACGTGGTTAATATTTAACTGGCCGGTTATGGGGAAAATGGTCTTGATGTATTATTTTTTTTAATTTTTTTAAATGTTTGTGTTTTTTTTTTTTTGAGAAAGAGAGAGAGTGCAAGTGGGGGAGGAGCAAAGAGAGAGGGAGACACAGAATCCGAAGGGGGCTCCAGGCTCCGAGCTGTCAGCACAGAGCGCGATGTGGCCGGGGCTCAAACCCACAAACTGTGAGATCATGACTTGAGCTGGAGTCTGGCGCTTACCCGACTGAGCCACCCAGGAGCGTATCAGAATCTCCTTCCTTTTCAAGGCTGAATAATATTCCATTGCGTATGTACATATATATACGTACTACCTTTTGTTCATCCGTTCATCTGTCAGTGGATGATGGGATTGCTCCCACCTTTTGGCCACTACGAAGAATGCTGTTAGGAATACGATTGTACAAATATCTGCTGGAGTCCTGTTTCAACTCTTTTGGGTGTGCACCCGTGTGGTGATTGTAGTTGTAATTTTTTTGAGGACCCGCCATACTATTTTCCAGAGTGGCTACACCACTTTGCATTCCCACCAGCAGTGCACGAGCGTTCCATTTTCCCCACGTCCTCGCCAAGACTTGCCATTTTCTTTTTTGCTTTGGGTTTTGACAGTAGCCACCCTAATGGGTGCAAAGTCGATCTCTTGCACTTTGAGGATTTAAAACAGGAGTTACGAACTCAAACATCCACAGGGACCAAAGGGGTCACGAAGCACAAGCGAGGCAGACCCGTGAAGACGTTAAATAGCATCAGACACTCAGCCTCAGGGTCCAAGCAGCAGTGACGCAATGGTGATTTTCTCCATTGCAGCCATCATGACACAGCCCCATTGCCTTAGCGCTCTGGCCAATCTTCATGAAATCTTCTGACCTGTAGGCGTTGAAAATGGATTTGAATTTAGAACCCTCTGCAAGCCAATATTCCGAGGCAACTAGGTTTGGATGAATATAGGATCTCTGGTATAAAAAGAGCCTCCACAACTGCTTAGGTGAGAATCACACTGGGGGACAAGGGAGCAGGAATTCTGGGTCTGTGATGGAGCGTGTGCTGAAAATGGTGGCCAGTGTGGCAACTGAGAGCTGATGGCTACGAGCTCCAACACTTTGGCCTCTTGCTTGTCAGCTGCATCTGGAGAGGTCATGCTGGGAAGCTGCCTTTCCCCCAAACCTTGAAAAGCATGCATTCACCTCATTTCTGTGCTTTAGACACAACTACCAGTGTAGACACAACTAACGGTCAAGGTTGCTTTCCCATTTTGCTGCGTTTGTCCTTCTGCACAAGTCAGCAGTAGGACACAGTGCCCAGGCAGACTGAAATTCTCTCTCAAGATATAAAGAAACATATGTGACTCTTGGAAACACATCAGAGAGGAGGTTGGGTAATGGGTGTGTCTATGGGGACCATGAGAAGGTTCTCCAGCATTTGCCTTTGGAGAAGGACTGTATCCTATTAGGAACATCCAGAACTGTGTAGAGCAGGGGTCAGCAAACTTTCTGGAAAGGGCCAGATGGTAAATATCTTAGACTCTGGGGGCCACTTACAGACTCTGTCACATGTTCTTTGTTTTTGTCTTGTTTTGCTTTTTACAATCCCTTCAAATACGAGCAACCTTTCTTAGCTTGCAGGCTCTGAGCCAGATTTGGCCCACGGGGCTGCAGTTTGCCAATCCCTTGGGTGAGAGGAACATTCCAGCTACCTTGTGTATACCTTGCCTTTCGAATAGATTGTTAGGAGCCATTCGGGGAAAGGATTCTTTGTATTCACCACACTTTCTAGCCTCACGCCTAGGAAATAGGCAGGCTCAACAAATACTGCAAGTAAATGAATTCATGATTAAGAAGGGAGTTTTCAAATATTTTAGGCAAGATGCTGCTGTCATGAATCAGTTCTCAGATCTCTTAAAGTTTTCTCTAAATACGTAGCGTTAGTGGGGCACCTGGATGGCTCAGTCGGTTAAGTGTCCAACTTCAGCTCAGGTCATGGTCTCATGGTTCGTGAGTTCGAGCCCCGTGTCGGGCTCTGTGCTGACAGCTCGGAGCCTGGAGCCTGCTTTGGATTCTGTGTCTCCCTCTCTCTCTGCCCCTTCCCCGCTCTCTCTCTCTCTCTCCCTCTCTCTCTCTCTCTCAAAATTAAATACACATTTTTTAAATGAGTAAACATTAAACGAAATTTAAAAAATACGTAAATAAATGCATAGTGTTAGGGATTCATCAGAGATACTGGGACTCACCGTGGATACCCTGCCAGGCTGGGGAGAGAGTAGAAAGCCCGCCTTTCTGGATGAGAGCCAAAGGGAGCAGAGTGTGTTTTCTTATTCTCCACGTAAGAGGCGATGGTAATTGCATCTATATTTCATGGAAAGAACAAAGATGATAAGCACAAAAGCCCTGTACGATCACCGCGGATTTGGGAGGTTTTAACGTCCCAAATTTAGGGCAGACACCATCATTGCACAAAGCTGACTTTTATCAGAATAAATACAATCTGTTCCCAATGAGCACATTATTGATACGCTCCCTTTGTGAAATGTCTATTCAAAGGGGATTTTATAGTGTTCTTCGGTTTCCAACATAAAATGTATATAACTCCAATGAGGGTTTGAGGGCAGAATTTTATCTCTAGGTCAGTAAAATTGCTTCCACTTAATCAATTTCCTTGTTTGGTTTACGCGTGCCGAGCTCCACGCCCCCCGTTGGCACTGGGTAAAATGGGGGTAAATTAACGTTCTCAGGTGTCCCGGTGTTTTTACCGGCTTGACCAGGGTATACTATGTGTTGGCAGACTAGACAGCTCAGAGTATGATAGGAGGGGCTCCCAAAGAGTGTCTAACCTCAAAATATCTCATCATTAGCACTCAAGAGTGACATCAGAACTGTAAAAAAAAAAAATATTCCTTTGGGATATAGCGCAAAATCTACCAGAGTAGCCTGTTAAAATGGGACACCCTGGAAGAAGTAATGACACACTAATTAGCACATTATCACTAATTGCAGACCCAAGAGGGATCCATTTTCAGGCCACCAACCCTTCACTGGTCAGCAGACGGGAAGGATTGGCCAGTAAAAGAAGTATGGAGCCCATGGCCTGCAGCAAAAAGGTCTGGGTAGGGCTGAGGACCGTAGGAAGTGAAGGGAGAGGAGTGTGGGGTAAGAATGGAAAAGGAAAATGCACCGAGAAACAAGGTGTAATGTGTCCACATTATAAGTGCACTTCGTTCGTGAGGTTAACCAGACTCCCTAACACACTAGAAACTTCAGAAACTCTTCACAGAAACTAGCTTGTGTGAATTTAGACCCTTAAGGAAGGGCTAAAAGAGCCTCTCGTCAATTCTAGGTGTTCTCGAGCGGGTGGGGGGGAAGAAACAGATTTGCTGTGAACGTTTACTACGTGGTCACTCGTTATTTAGTTACCCCCTTGAATCCTATGACTACGTGTGAAAGAGGTAGTAATTCCCTCATTTTACCGATGAAACATTTAAGGTCAAATACCCCATATGACCTGTACCAAGTGGAAAGTTTAGAGCTTAATAACACTTGGTGTGAAGGACTATGCTGGAGATTTACATGCATCTTATTTAATCATCCCAGCAGCTCGTGAAACAGACATTAGGAGTTGGGTTTTGTTTTGTTTTGTTTTGTTTTGTTTTTTAATTTTATGGAGAAGGAACTGGATGCTCACAGGTTATTTAATTTGCTCAAGATAAGTGAGGGTGCTTGAGGTTCTCTCTCTCTCTCTCTCTCTCTCTCTTTCTCTCTCCACTTGCACTCTCCCCTTCCGCCTCAAAATACATACACGTTGAAAAAAAAAGAAAAAGAATGCAAATGTAACAAGCTCCCTCCCTTAGATTGCCCGTTTCCACTTTTCCTTTTTTTTGTCCTCCTCCTTCTAAGGACCTAGACATCATTACAGGTACAGGACCTCATTTCCCATTAGGGGTGAGTGGCGAGAGATGAAAGGGAGAACGCCAAATCATGCAGATTAAGTCTCTTAAGATCCATTTCAGGGGAGTATTCCTTTAGAGCAAAGTTCAAATCCCTATAGATCTCTTTCCTGTTTCTCTTCCCGTTTCCAAAGATGAAGTCTGTGTTCAAGACAGAAGCAACAGGGTCCTTGCGGTTCTTTGGTGATAAGGGGCATGAGAGGCTCAGGCGGGTGTTTCTGCCTGCCTTGTCTTTTGTCTTGGTTGGTCTCCACGATGACATTTGTCCCACTTGACAATGAGGTACCAGATGGGCACCTCCCTTTAAAGTCTGAGAGCCGTTCTTGGCTCTGGCGTCATTTGGGTTCACCCAGGCTGCTTCCTGTCAACGGTGATGTACAGCGACTGATTCGATCATGGGGCCCATCTGATGGCCATCAGACACCTGCTGGGCACGTCTCGCCACAGCCGCCAGGCCTGAGGGATCTTTAAAGGTCCCCTATCCCTGCTGGTTGCTTTCCCTAAAGTGTCTTCACGAGGTGCCCTTTCCCTGCTGGAAACTTTTTGGGTGAGGGTGGATAGGAGTGAGAGGTACCAGTGAGCTGGCCCTTGGAAATACTCTCTAGGTGGCCTTCTTAAGGCAAATGGGTATTCAGTAATCCCTGCCAAGGCGACACTGGCTTCAGTGAAAACCTGGGGAAGATTTCCAGATTGACTATGCCATCTGCCATTTCTAACTGGTTGGGGGAGGAGGGGAAAGACATCACGCCCGAGGCCGTGTCTCTTCAAAAAGGCATGAAACATACCCATGTGAGTTGGAAACTTTGGCCTATACAGAATCCTGCACACAAATGCTTATAGCAGCTTTATTAACAGTTGCCCAGTTGGAAGCAACCAAGCGGTCCTTCGATAGGCGAATGGCTCACCAACTGTGGTACACTCCTACAATGAAATACTCTTCAGTGATTAAGAAAGAGCTATCAAGCCATGAGTAGACAGGAGGAATCTTAAGTGCAGATTGCTAAGTAAAAGAAGCCAGTCTGAAAAGGCTACCTAGGTGTAACATTCCAACTATATGGCATTCTGGAAAAGGCGAGAATATGGAGACGGTAAAAAGATCAGCGGTTTCCAGAGAATCAAGGGGACAGAGGGATGAAGGAGAAGATAGGATCCTAAGGGCGTTGAAACTATGCTGTCTGGTGTGGGAATGCTAGATACAAGTCATTAAACATTTGTCAAAACCTATAGAAAGTACAATCCAAAGAGCGAGCCCTAGTGGACACAATGGACTTGAGTTAATATGCACCAATATTCGCTCATCAATTCACATTACACCTCTATTGTAATATATGTGCCATAACAATGAAAGATGTTAATAACAGGGGAAATTGTAGGGGAGGGTAAGGAGGTATGAGAAATGTGTTTTCTGTTTTTCATAAATCTAAAACTGCTTTAAAAATTGATTAATTTTTATTTTAAAAAGGCTTGGAACAAACCTCCATCGAAGTGTATATTTTTGTTATTATTTTTTTAATGTTTATTCATTTTTTGAGCGAGCAATAGAGTGCGAGCAGGGGAGGGTCAGAGAGAGAGAGGGAGACATAGAATCCGAAGCAGGCTCCAGGCTCTGAGCTGTCCGCACAGAGCCCAACGCAGGCCTCGAACCCGTGAACCGTGAGATCATGACCTGAGCCAAAGTCAGATGCTTAACCGACTGAGCCACCCCGGCGCCCCTGTGGTTGATTTTTGAGTCAGATTTGGAGGACGGTGTGGATATGGATGGAAGGGAAGGAATGGAACAACTTTAGTGATGCAAAAAGATCCATGTCGGGGGGAGAGAGAGAGAGAGAGAGAGAGAGAGAGAGAGAGAGAGAGAGAGAATGAATCTGAGCCAGGACATTGAGGGGCATAAGGTGTGAATTGACAACGGGCCTTAAGGGTTAGGCAGAGGAGTTGAGCTGCTATATAAAAAGACTAAGCAAGCCGCTGTAGATTTTGAACAGAAGAGCGAAATGTTTTTATAACAAGAAAATACATATTAGTTGTCATACTGAGATTCTTAATCTCTTTCCAAGTTGAGTCAATACAGTTATCAACACCCTCGCTGCTTACCACCTCCAGAGCAACATGCTGGAGAATATGAATAGATCACTGGAGCCTGATTCACCATTAATTAACAGTATTATTCTTGTTAGTGATTTATAAAAGACAAAGGAACAATTACCGTTTAACTATAAATCTGTGTAGATATGAGCGTCCCTGGTTTTCTAAGTTGATTCTGGCTCTAAGTGTCTTCTGAAAAACCATCTGGATATGATTTAAGCTTTAAAATGATGGGCTAATTCCATTCAGGTGCATTGTAAAATTCATTGGAAAAGGCTTCCTTTCTTACCGCTCAAATGCTTCTGAGAGTATCACTTTTATATTTTTTAATCGTTCGAACCGTAAATGTCAGAAGTGCTCAACACGGAAAATTTGTCAGATGCTACAACAAAGACTTCACGCGACGTTAATGAAATATGTTGAGACGTTGTTTAGTGTTGTTGGGGGGGCGGGGTTCAGGACCCAAAGTCCAAACATTCTTCAGAAAGTCAGGAACTTGTTCTTCCTCGTTCGTAAACAATCTGAGCTTTTAAAGGAATCTCCTGTTGTGATATTTAAGGAAAGTAACTTTTCTGTGATTCTGGCTGTCTGTGATTTCTCCTGTAACAACACGGGTTTGATGTGCTGTATTTTGGGACCACCTCAACATATGAAATGTCTTAATTTGAAGACAGATTTTTTTTTCCTGTAGTTTTTCATTTGTTTGTTTTTGTATTTTGCCATGGAATGTCATGATGAAAGTTTATTTGTGGCAGCACGTTCTCTCCTGGCTTTCTTTTTATGCTTCCATAATAATTTTGAGTGTGAAAGTTAATTTTCATTTACACATTTCACTTTTCTTTACCAATTAACTTTCATAATGTTTCCCGTAGGAGAATTAATTTCTCAGATGTATTTGTCTATCTCACTGAGTTTTGTTGCTAAATTTTGATAGTACTTGACCATACTGATAGCAGTAAAGTCAATTTGTATCCCACCAACATGTGTTACGTGGCAATTTGACCAGTGGCTACACTTGAGTTTAACTTTGAACTATGTACCTGAAATTGTAAATGATATTTCAATGGAAATGAAATCTACTTAAGACAACATATTTTTTTTTTGCTACTGTAATATTACATTAATAATAGCCATTTATATGTTAGGGGCACCTGGGTGGCTCAATTGGTTAAGCCTCCAACTCT
The DNA here is from genome assembly GCF_022079265.1 of Lynx rufus. Classification (NCBI taxonomy): domain Eukaryota; kingdom Metazoa; phylum Chordata; class Mammalia; order Carnivora; family Felidae; genus Lynx; species Lynx rufus. The sequence goes on from NW_025814824.1 coordinate 7,824,490, forward strand.
TGGTTTCAGCTCAGGTCATGATCTTACAACTTTGCAGGTTTGAGCCCCACTCTGGGCTCTGTGCTGGCAGCATGGAGCCTACAAGGATTCTCTGTCTCTGTCTCTGTCTCTGTCTCTGTCTCTTTCCTTCCCCCAACTGTACTGTCTCTGTCTCTCTCAAAATAAATAAATAAAACTTTAAAAAAATCATAGTCATTTATATTTTAAAAGATGCGTAAGGGTATACCAGATAAGATCTTGGTAAAAAAAAATACAATCTTCCTTAATAAAAATAAAACTTAAAGGAAACAACCCTTGGGGCACCTGGGTGGCTCAGTCCATTGAGCCTCTGACTTCAGCTCCGGGAATGATCTCATGGCTCGTGGGTTCGAGTCCCGCGTCGGGCTCTGTGCTGACAGCTCGGAGCCTGGAGCCTGCTTCAGATTCTGTGTCTCCCTCTCTGTCTGCCCCTTCCCCGCTCTCTGTCTCCCTCTCTCTCTCTCTCTCAAAAATAAACATTAATTTTTCTTAAAAAAAGGACCCCCCCCCCAAAAAAAATACACACACAAAACATAAAAGCTAGAATTTCGAGTTGGAACTGGACTTTGTTCTTTGGAACAAAGATCTGGACCACATACATGGTCCTGCTCTGTCCCCCAGATTTGTCTTTTCATTGATGTGTATCACTAATTAATTCTGGACCACCAGAAATCTAGTCTGAGACATGAGCAGCTTCCTTAATAGTCTGGCCCCAAATGGACCTGTGGTCCTTCCTTTAATATCAGGAAACAGAGCCAGGACTGAGCCATTCAAAAAGTTTTTATTAAAGATTGAACAAAAACCCAGTGACCCAAGACAGCCTTCCCCCAGGTTTGCAGACCCACCCCAGTTGTGGGGAGACCTAGTTAGGTTAGGGTAGAGCCAGTTGATGGGTCAGATCAGCTATAACATCTCAGGAGTTTGACACAACAGGTGATCGTTTCTTGCCCAACTGAGTCTCCTTCCACTTGTCCCTCAGCTGTCTTGCACACATCTTCCAAGGTCTCAGTGTGTGGCTAGATCATGGCGGATGAGGAAAAGATTTGGAGACTTAGCCTGTGTGCTGGGGGATCCAAAGGGAGTGACGAGCCACAGGACGGTTGCTCTGATGGAAAGCACCAGGGCGAAGGCAGAGATCCAGGGCTGCCCTCTACTCTCGAAGGGAAATGAGGTCGTCGTTGGAGGTGGGGCCTCCTCCTCCAGCTTGCAAGGTGTCCTGGTGAAATCCGTGGCCTTGACGGAACAACTCCTAATGTCTTTCTCTCCTTTATTCTAATAGAAGTGCTGTAATTAGCTCACAAAAATGTTAAACCTTTTTTTTTTTTTTTTTGCTTTGTTTTTGTTTTGCCCTGTGATATTGTTTGGGTGAGCATTCGTTTAAAAAAAAATTTTTTAGGGGCGCCTGGGTGGCGCAGTCGGTTAAGCGTCCGACTTCAGCCAGGTCACGATCTCGCGGTCCGGGAGTTCGAGCCCCGCGTCGGGCTCTGGGCTGATGGCTCGGAGCCTGGAGCCTGTTTCCGATTCTGTGTCTCCCTCTCTCTCTGCCCCTCCCCCGTTCGTGCTCTGTCTCTGTCCCAAAAATAAATAAGCGTTGAAAAAAATAAAAAATAAAAATAAATAAATTTTTTTTTTCAAATGTTTATTTATTTTTGAAAGAGACAGAGCATGAGCAGGGGAGGGCCAGAGAGAAAGGGAGACGCAGAATCCGAAGCAGGCTCCGGGCTCCGAGCTGTCAGCACAGAGCTGGATGTGGGGCCCCAACCCACAGACCGCGAGATCATGACCTGAGCCAAAGTCAGATGCTTAACCAACTGAGTCATCCAGGTGCCCCCTTTTTAAAAGTTTTTAAAGTTTATTTATTTTGAAAGAGAGAGAGAGAGAGAACAAGGGAGGAGCAGAGAGAGAAGGAAAGAGAGAATCCCAATCAGACTCTATCCTGTCAGCACAGAGCCCAATGCAGGGCTCGAACCCACAAACCATGAGATCATGCCCTGAGCCGAAACCAAGAGCTGGATGTTGAACCAACGGAGGCACCCGGGTGCCCCCTGGGTGAGCATTCCTATTCTGTCAGTCTGTACTTCCTGTTTAAAAAGGAAAAAAGAAAAGATGGACTGATGGGAGCAGGATTAAATCTGGAAACAAATGAGATGAAGCTTCTTCGTGTTCCTTCGGACCACTTTGTAAGCACAGGAACACCACTTGGCTGCGTCTCAGGGGGCGAGCGCAAGGGCAGGCAGGGTGGGGAAGAGCTTACAAGCTGCTTTCCTTGCTTGTAGATCTGCTGCTCGCTTCGTTCCTCTGGGGCTCGAGGCACCTGTCTGAACAAGACTAATGGCCAATTTCCTCAAGCCTGGTTGGGCCTGGACAATGCATATCCTTCCTGGTAGTATATTTTCAGGTTTACCCCCGCCTCCATTTTTCCTTCCCTTAAAAGCCTGGGAGGCACTTATTGGTGGACTGAAATAAAATCCTAAAATTTACAATTTGAAACAATTAGTTGAAAACATCTTTAAAAATTTTTTTTTTAACATTTATTTATTTTTGAAAGACAGAGAGAGACAGAGCACTAGTGTGGGAGGGGCAGAGAGAGAGGGAGACACAGAATCCGAAGCAGGCTCCAGGCTCCGAGCTGTCAGCACAGAGCCCGACGCGGGGCTCGAACTCACAAACAAATAGCAAGATCATGACCTGAGCCGAAGTCAGATGCTTAACCGACTAAGCCACCCTTTTAGAAAAAGGAAAAAACAGTCTAGTTCATGAAGGCCAAGCTGGATACAAAATGAGTTAGGAAAAACATTTTACTTAAATCTACTGTATACATAACAATTATCTTGAAAACTGTAGTATGATAATGATTACCTGAAGCAAACGGTTGATTGCATAAAGCATGAAGGCAAAGAAAATTGGTATTTTATCCATATCTAATACAGTCTAAGTGAGAGAATATTCTCATTCCTGTGGACTGAGCCCAGATTTTATTAAAGAAATATCCTCAAAGGACAGAAGAATAATACAACAGTCCAGATTTAGTTGACATGAATGTTTTTGGTTCAATACCCAAAGTCCTTAATTATGCACCCTAGCGACTTGATGGACAGTAATGATTAATTAATTAAACTGACGCTTATTGAAATTCTACTTTTGTCATAGGTATTTGACCCCTGATTTTTAGGAGTTTTTCAACCACCGGGAGAGACAGATGAATAAAAGATTATATTAGAGAGGGTTGAGGTCACAAGAGTGTAAACACACATGCACATGGGGAGGCATCTCCTATCACCCTGGGGAATTGGTAAGGGCCAGCAGTGGTTAACAGGCTCAAACCTGAGGGCCAGACTGTCCGGGTTTAATTCCGTACCCTATAATGTAATTGTCATGTGACCTTGCGCACGCTGAGTCATCTCTCAAAACATCTGTTGTTTGTTTTTTAACTTTTTAAAGTTTATTTATTTTGAGAGAGAGAGAGAGAGCAGGGGAGGGGCAGAGAGAGAGAGAGAGAGAGAGAGAGAGAGAATCCCAAACAGGCTCTGTGTTGTCAGCTCAGAGCCCAACGTGGGGCTCGATCTCATGAACCGTGAGATCGTGACCTGAGCTGAAACCAAGAGTCAGATGCTTGACCGATTGAGCCACCCTGGTGTCCTTCAAAACATCAGTTTCTTAATATGCAAAGTGAAGAAAACAGAGGCACCTTTCTTAATGAGGCTTAAGTGAGATGATGTACGAAAGCATTTGGTGGAGTGCCACTAAGATTGGAAATGCTCAATTTATGTTGGCTCTTAACTACTGACAGACGAGGTGATGCTTGACAGGCATTGTGTGGGGTGAGTCGGAGTTAGGGAAGAGGGAAATGGAAGGAAGACTTTCGGGGAAAAGCAATGACCTGGGTTAGCCACAGACACGTGAAACAGAGTAACATCCCTAGATAAACGCATGTGGCTTCGACCTCCTCTGCTTTAATCCATTTTCATGAAGCCCAGCATGTCCTTGCAGTTGGCATGGAAATAACACAAAAAGTTGGCTACAAACATTTGTGATTCGCCTCAGGAATTCCTCGAGACGGACCTTCCTTCCAACCCTCCTGCATCCTTGATTTACTCGGTTTTTGAATTCGGTTTGGCTCCAGAGTTCGTTCTCTGCTCTCAGCCTGGCTCTCAGGTTTGGGCTGTTATCGCAGACCTCACCATGCACTCCAGGAGACACAGCTCTTGGTATTTGCCCACTGGCTCTATGAACGGCAGCCACAACTGAGATATACCTTACCGTTCCAGTCACCCTCCTGGGTACGCGCTAGCTTAGCCTGAGAGGCATCCTGCGCCACCAGACAGGGAGGACGACCGGCCAATTGTCTAGAAAGATAGGCGTAGGCCAAATGGTAGTAAGTGTTGTGTGTTCAGCTTAGGAATCTGAACAATACCCTCAAAACTATGAAGAACCGGGGTGGCTCAGTCGGTTAAGCGTCCGACTTCAGCTCAGGTCATGATCTCACAGTTCGTGAGTTCAAGCCCCACGTCGGGCTCTGTGCTGACAGCTCGGAGCCTGGAGCCTGCTTTGGATTCTGTGTCTCCCTCTCTCTCTGCCCCTTCCCTGCTCTCTCTCTCCTTCTCTCTCTCTCTCAAAAATAAATAAACATTTAAAAAAGTTAAAAAAAAAAAAAACTATGAAGAACCACTGAAGGAGTTTACATAGAGGAAAGACATCATCAGATTTCTATTTTTTTTTCAACGTTTATTTATTTTTGGGACAGAGAGAGACAGAGCATGAACGGGTGAAGGGCAGAGAGAGAGGGAGACACAGAATCGGAAACAGGCTCCAGGCTCTGAGCCATCAGCCCAGAGCCCGACGCGGGGCTCGAACTCACGCACCGCGAGATCGTGACCTGGCTGAAGTCGGACGCTTAACCGACTGCGCCACCCAGGCGCCCCCAGATTTCTATTTTAAGCTTATGCTAGTAGCAGTTTCTAGATCAGATAAAAGAAAAACCATTGGGAATGTCTGCTCAGCTAATCCCGGGGAGACGGGACTGTTCTAAAACAGTGGCAGCGGGGAAGGAGGAAAAACAGTGAGGGTGAAAGAGATAAATGATGAAAGAGACAGAATGTTTTGGACTTGGTGACTCACTGGCTACAGGAGGTAAGTGGTAGGAGTCTAACATGACCACCAGATTTCTAGCTCAGGCAACTAGAATGGAGTTGATGCCATTCATCAGGAAAAGGAATACAGGATAAAAAATTAAATTTTAGGATAAAAATGGTAAGGTTAAGTGTCGGATAGATATCCTGAGTTGGAGGTGTTTGTGGGACTCTAGGTAGAGATGCCCATCAGCAGAGAAGTCTGGGCCTTCCTGAACATGTAGATTTTTAAATGAGCACGTGGAAAGGGAGGAAGACGATGATTCTTGTTTTCAGACTACGTATATATCTTCTATCATAAACGAGAAGTTCTTCTGTTCTAAAAATCAGTGTCTGGTGATTTTGGAGGCATTATAGGATCCTAGAGTACCTGATTTTCATTAGATTAATGAATGAATCAGACCAAAAGGTTCAGCAATCACATACTTTACCTTTTGCTATCTTAATAGGCATATCTTTAAAAAAATTTTTTTAATGTTTATTTTGGAGGGGGGCAGGCAGAGACAGACTGTGAGCAGGGGAGGGGCAGCAAGAGAAGGAGACACAGAATCCGAAGCAGCTTCAGGCTCTGAGCTGTCAGCACTGAGCCCGACGCAGGGCTTGAACCAGGAACCATGAGATCATGTCCTGAGCTGAAGTCGGACGCTTAACCGACTGAGCCACCCAGGCGTCCCAATAGGCATATCTTTTAAAGCATTTTTGAAAGGTCTGCATTCATCATTAACTCAAGCTGGCCTACTCATTTATTTGGGGGAAAAAAAAGGATTTGTGTTTAGTCAACCTATATAACTGTCCATACCTTGGAGGGGCACCAGAGTGAATTGTAGGCCCTCAGCTAGGTGTATGTATCCTGACTCTACAATGCTGCAAAAATTGTGACCTAGGAACAATTACTTAAGCTCTCCGGGCCTCATTTTCTCAATATCCAAAAGTGGGAATTACAATAGTACTTATTTCTTAGGGTTTTTGGAAGGATGAGTGAATATACATTTCACTGACTGGCACAGGGAGAATCTTCAATAGATGTTAGTTGTCATTATTATCCAGGATAACACAGGAAAATTCCACTGGAAAACATCTCCTCTCACTACTGCATTATTTAATTTCACTTCAGGTAAAATCATGTTCCTCCTGAACATGGGCATAAAACATTGCAGGGGGACCCCGATGGCTCAGTGGGTTAAACGTCTGACTCTTAATTTCAGCTCAGGTCATGATCTCACGGTTTGTGAGTTCGAGTCCCACATCAGGCTCTGCTGATGGCTCAGAGCCTAGAGTCTGCTTCGCATTCTGTGTCTCCCTCTCTCTCTGCCCCACCCCCACTTGCACTCTGTCTCTCTCTAAAATAAATAAACATTAAAGAAATTTTTAAACCATATTTTTAAAAAATTGCAAATTTATATGCTGCATTGATTTTTTTTAAATCATTATTTGTAACTACTATTAAGGGATGGATGGATATATATATATATATATATATATATATATATATATACAGATTTATATCTCACATTAATAACAGTATACATGTTGAGAGATCAAACATAAAAGAAACATAGCGACAAGTGTGGTTAAAGTGAACATATGTTAAGAATATCTAAACAATACTTTGGATTTACATAGCACAAAGAGTCCAAAATATTTCCTAAGTCTAAATTATTTTTCTAAATGGTTGAAAAATTTCAATGGTATTTCAAAAACTTTCCCACAGCTTTTAGGAGGTAGTTTGCCACATTTAACTTTACAGAAAAATATACGGACCATGCAAACACATGGTGTTTGCCATAGTGAAACACAATTACATTAATTAGATCCATAAAAGCCTATTAATAGGGATAAAATTTGCTTTCATGAATAGCTGTTTCATCAACATTTTACTATGTTAAATATTTTATACAAGGTTCAGAGTTAGTAAAAATTCAAATTCTAGTATGTCAATTGCAATATTCCTGTATTGAGTTTTACTAATAGAAAGTAGAATGTAGCATTTTAAACATCTGTGGGAATTATACAAATTCAAAAACTAAACTGCACTGAAATATGTATGTGTCAGGGCACCTGGGTGGCTCAGTCGGTTAAGCGTCCGACTTTGACTTCGGTCATGATCTCAAGATTTGTGGGTTCGAGCCCGCATCAGGCTCTGTGCTGACAGCTCAGAGCCTGAAGCCTGCTTTGCATCCTGTCTCTCTCTCTCTCTCTCTCTCTCTCTGCCCCTTCCCTGCTCTTGTTCTGTCTCTCTCTCTGTCTCAAAAATAAATAAACATTAAAAAAAAATTTTAAATATGTATGTATCTATTCAAGAAGGAGCTCAAAACTGTGATACTGTTTCATGTTGTTTCACCAAAAACCGTGTAACCATTTTAAATTATAAAGTTGCAGTGAAACCATTGCATTGCTCACACTTTTTAGGGCGATCAACTTTAAAGTGAGGTATTCCTTAAACTTTAAGCATCGCTAATCCTTTTATAGATCGTTATAGATCAAACACTGAAGCCCAGAGAGATGATGTGATTTCCTCAAAATAACACTGAAATAAAGCTAGTTCTAAAACCCAAATTGAAAATAAATTGAGTAAATTCTTGTGATGCTAGATCGCCAGGAGAAAGTTGACCAGATAATATGCACCTTTCTTAATAGGAAGTGCAATGTATTTTAAATCATTTTGGAGGCCATTGGTGAAAAGCTAAATGTAGGATGGTCTAACACTAGTAACACATTAATGTGAGAAGGAAGGTGTATTTGGATGAAGAGGGAAATGCCTCTTCTTCCTTTAAAAGTAACCATCTGCAGCCTTCAGAACTGGAGAAGGGAGGAAAAGTGCCTAATTATATAGCCTCCAAGTTCATTTAAAATCCTGTTTGAGGCTCTGGGCTGATGGCTCAGAGCCTGGAGCCTGTTTCCGATTCTGTGTCTCCCTCTCCCTCTGCCCCTCCCCCATTCATGCTCTGTCTCTCTCTGTCTCAAAAATAAATAAATGTTAAAAAAAAAAATTAAAATCCCGTTTGAGGGGCGCCTGGGTGGCTCAGTAGGTTGAGCGTCCAACTTCAGCTCAGGTCATGATCTTGCAGTTGGTGGGTTCGAGCCCCGCATGGGGCTCTGGGCTGACAGCTCAGAGCCTGGAGCCTGCTTTGGATTCTGTGTCTCCCTCTCTCTCTGCCTGTCCCCCTGCTCGTGTTCTGTCTCTCTGTCTCTCAAAAATGAATAAAAGTTAAAAAAAAAATTAAAAAAAAAATCCCACTTAGAATTCACAAAAGTCCAAATTCGTGAAGGAGTAAAACTATAGCACAAACAGAAATTAGAAATTGAGAACCTTTTGGGGTGTCTGGCTGGCACAGTCAGTTAAGCATCCGACTCTTGATTTCAGGTCCCATCATGATCTCAGGGTTTGTGAGTTCAAGTTGGGCAGTGTGCTGATAGCCTGTTTGGGATTCTCTCTCTCTGCTCCTCCCCCACTTGCACACTCTGTCCCTCCCTCCCTCTCTCTCTCTCTCTCTCTCAAAATAAATAAAAACAAATTAAAAAAAGAAAAGAAATCAAGAAACTTTTCTATAGTCTGTGGAAGAAATTTATGGAACGAAAAATCAATTTGTGGGGAGTTAGGAGGGTACAAGGATTCCGAACTGTGAACCATTAAGGAATAATATTTCAGAGGAGCAAAGGATTGCATTTGGTGGGTTTTTTAAAAAACTGTAGTTCTAACTTTTTGTATTGTATTTTAATTTCTATAACTTTACTTCCTAGTTTTTGACACGTACTCACTATTGCTGATGTATTTGTCAAAGTGATACTTTTTTCATACAAACACAAATATAAGAAGTGAGATTTCAATTTTTTTTTAAGGAAACACAAAGCTTTCCGATATTTTTCTGCGTCTTAAAATTTCAGATTAGCATCTAGCAAAGAGAAACAAAAATCAAAGAGTGGCATACTGATCACATTAGCAAGCACAAAAACATTTTAACAACTAAATTCAAATTCATTTTCATCTGCTTTAAGCCCAAGACAGCCAGTGGTATTTACTGTATGTTCGCTGTCTGTGGATAAACTAAAGGTTGGGGCTGAGAGTAAGGTGAACTACCCTTCCTTCCTTCTTCTGTTCATAAATTCATCACTATCCAATAACCACAGGGAAAAAGGATTCAGAGACTAAGACGAACTGAAAAGTACAGAAAATATTAAAATGAAGCCACACTCATCAAAAATCACTGAAAATAATGATTACATAAATAAAAATGAAGGAGGTTTTAATTGACTCTGCAAAAGATTTTATATGGGGATCTCTTTTGTCCAAGGCCCCTGTGCCCTCTCTGTCTTCTTTGTCCTCTCTCTTGTATGACTGTTTTCTTTTACCTAATTCACATTTTCATTGAGGGTGTAGCCTTGAGATCTTGGCTTTGTGGAAGGATTTCAGATTATAATTCTCATCTCATGAGGTCCAAGGCTTTGTCTCCAGTCTCCAAGTGACCATTAAATCGAAATCCTAGCTTACTAAGGAATGGTATATTTCTCTTTTCAACACTGGTTTTACTTTTTTTGATTGGGGCTTTTGTTCTTTCCTAAGTCTAAGAATTTCCCCTACTTTCTTGCCAGCTCAGCAATGCATTTAATAAGCTGTTTTAAAATACTTCACCCAGAGTTCTTAGGGGTTCACTGAAGGGCGTTTATTCAGCTTACCTACCCCACTATATGATCAGAAATGGAAAGAAAAATTGTTATACATCTAGACAATGTAAAAGTATAATGTAATTTGAAAAATTGGAGTCAGGGAGAAAAGCAGGATGCAGGAAGGGGAAAATAGGGTAAATTTTGCATCTTTCATTGTCAAGTATCAATAGACGCTATTTCAATTTGAACTACCAGAGGAATTAGAACCAGAAATTGCTAACAGTGTTCATCTCTGAGACCTTAGTGGGGAGGGAGAATTAGGAGAGGAAGTCTTACTGTTTGCGAAGGTAGAAATAAAATGGCCTTGATTCACAGCCAACGTGATTCTCTACATAGACTATGTGATAGAATCGACACCCATAACGAAATGATACTTTTACGACGTATCAGGATGTAAGATCAATAGAAACAATCAATTACATTTCTCTACACCAGCAACAAATAAAAGGAATTTAGAAACAATATCATTTACAATAGCATCAAAAATTATGATATACTTAGGGATAAGTATGTCAAAGATGTGTAAGACCTGTATATAAAAAATGAAAAAAAAAACCCATTACCAAGAGAAATGAAAGAATACCTAAATAATAGTAAAGATATGTCTTTTCCGTGGGTCAGAAGACTCTCTGCTATTAAGATGTCACTTCTCACTGGATTGATCTACAGACTCAATGCAATACCAACATGAATCCCAGCAAGTCTTTTTGTAGAAATTGACAGGTTGATTCTAAAATTCACACGGAAATGCAAAGGACCTAGAATGTCCCAACCAACTTTGAGAAAGGGCCTAAGTGGAGGGTTAATAGGACCAGATTTCAAAATTTATTATAAAGTTACAGTCATCGAGATAATGTGGTATGGGGGCAAAGGCAGACAAACATACCAGTGGAACAGAACAGAATCCCAAGATAGACCCACACATGTCTGGGCCACTGATTTCAATAAAGGTAGAAAGGCAAGTCAGTGGAGAAGGATAGTCTTTTTCACAAATGGTACAGGAACAGTTGGATATTGTGAACCTTAACCCTTCTGCCACATCCTACACAAAAATTAATTCAAAATGTCTCATAGACCTAACTTTAAGAGCTAGAATAATAAACTATTGTTTTTTAAAAAAATTTTAATGTTTATTTTTGAGAGAGCAAGAGAGAGAGAGAGACAGAGCATGATCATGGGAAGGGCAGAGAGAGAGGGAGACACAGAATCTGAAGCAGGCTCCAGCCTCCAAGCTGTCAGCACAGAGCTGGATGCGGGGCTTGAACCCACAGACCGCTAGATCATGACCTGAGCCAAAGTCAGACACTTAACCGACTGAGCCACCCAGGCACCCCAATAAACTATTGTTAATAGGAGAAAAGTCAAATGACCTTGGGTTAGGCAAAGAATTCTTAGATAAAACAAAGGCGCAAACCATAAAATACAATATTGATGAATGAAACTTCATCAAAATTAAACTCTTTTGCTCTTTTTAAAAAAAATGTTTTTATTAATTTTTGAGACAGAGAGAGAGAGGCAGAGGGAGAAGGACACAGAGAATCCCTAGCAGGCCCTGCACGGTCAGCGCAGAGCCCGATGCGGGGGCTCCAACTCATGAGCTGTGAGATCACCACCTGAGCCGAAATCAAGAGTCAGATGCTTAACCAACCAAGCCACCCAGGCGCCCCAAACTCTTTTGCTCTTTGAAAGATAACTTTAAGGAAATGAAAAGGCATACTTCTTGCAAGTATTTTAGAAACAGGGATTTACATCCCAACTGTGTTAGGGACTCTTGTCACTAAGAAAACAAGTGAGTCAACAATATACAAAACATAAACAGGCGTGTCACAAAGAGGATATACACATGGGCAGCAAGCATGTGAAAAAATGATTGCCATTACTAGCCATTAGGGGAACACAAATTAAAACCCCAATGAGATTATTACATTTGCATTAGAAGAACTAAAATTGAAAAGGCATATTAACCCTTGTCCAAAGGGTTGGCCAGGCTGTGGAGTAACTCTAGCCCCCTCACACATTTCTGCTGGGTGTACAAAACGATAAAGGCACTTAGGAAGCATTCTAGAAATTTCTTATAAAGTAAAAACATACACTTACCGTGACACAGAAATTTCACTCCTAGGTATCCACAGAAATGCAATGAAAACATCTGTCCACAAGAACACTTGTACACAAACAATCATAGCGGCATTATTTATAATAACAAAAGTCAGAAAACAAATTGTTATATTCCATACAATGGAACGCTACTCAGCAGTAAAAGGAATGACTGATACACACAACATATGGATAAATCTTAAAAATATCCTGACAAGTAAAAGAAGCCAGACCAAAAAAGAAAAAAGAAAAAAAAAAAAACTCCAAAACTTTCAATGTTGTATGTTTCCATTTATACAATATTCCAGTAAAGGGAAAATATAATGACAGCAGATCAAAGTTTTCCTGGGGCCACAGATAGGGGTGAGGTGTAGGGGGGTGAGAGATGATTGACTACAAAGAACCCCAAGGAAACTTTAATGGTAAGAGCAATGTTGCATAGCTTGATTACGGTCATGGCCACATGACTGCATACCTTGCTAGAGTGTATCTAATTGTACACTTAATATGGTTGGCTTTTACTCTATGTGAATTACACCTCAATAAAGCTGTTTAAAAAAAAAAGGAATATGCATTTATTTATACCCCAGGATGGCATAATGCTGAGTGTGAATGTACTTTACAAATGCCTCTGTTAGCTGGAAAAATTGGTTGGAAAGAGTAGAAATTAAAAACCGCAGTCGGTTCAGGGATACATTCATTTCACAATCCCATCTTAATAAAGCCATTTGTAAGGATCTGTGCTATCTGTAGCCGGAGAGCAAATTGTGTGAGAGACATCACAAGTCCTTTGCCTTCTGTGTTCTGCCTTCGGAACTTCTTACGGCAAGTGGGTAAATGGGTCCCTTATTTATTGCATTATTTCTTTATGGAATTATAGCGACTTAATATCCTCCGAGTAGATCCAGTGGCCTTTCTGAAGCCTTTTATGTGGCCAGATGGGAAGGGACTGGAACAATCTCCACTGGTCCAGTTTTTTCCCTCTTTCCAAACATTAAAAAAAAAAAATCAAGATGCCCTTAAAATCCTTTTTTCTCCAGTTTCTCTAAGAGAGGGGTTAACAAAGCCCAGTAACACTCTTAAAGGGTGTCCTGCTGCTAAACGGAGTACAACAGGGACTGTCACCATAAGGATGGACTCCTGACTGAGAGCTGAGTCTTTCTCAAGAGAAATCTGACAATTAAGTGCAGAAGTTGCCCCTGGATTGCACCAAAGATTATCCCAGCTGGGTTTCTGAGAAGGGTTCTGGCAGAATACGGCCAAGGGAGGCTCCTTTGTGGCTCAGATCTAAAACACCTTCTTGCCCTCTGGGGCTGATCAGAGGCGGAGAAGTACAGAGAAGATGCATCTTACATTTTTTAGAGCTTCACAAGGGGCTCCAAAGTAAAGGTCTCAGAAATTAAGTTTAGAAAGAGACACACTGTGGGTAAACAAAACTGTGCCCATTTGAGGCTAAAAGAAGCAGCAGAATGAGAGGATGGATGTGCAGAAGGCTTTGCCGAAGTTTTTCATTTCCTTTGCTTTCCCTCCTTGGGTAGATGGTGTAGCGCTGTTGCAAAATCAACTACGAATCTCTCCTTTAGGCTGTAACTTTCAAAAGTAACCGTATTCCCCATAAGGGGGACTGTTGGGTGTAAGATCAGTCTAGGGGAAGGCGGCTCAACATAGTGACCTGATTCTTAGTCTGGTTGAAATCCTAAACTCCACAGATGTGTTGTTTCGGGAAGTTTAATCTCTGTTTCCTTATGGAGGATCTTGATAGCACCTACAGAAAGAACTGTTAACCGGATTAATCGAAATAATACATGTAAACAACGGAGAACAGTATCTAGCACGTAGAAAATGCTTGTGTTAATGAGGATTCCTTTCAGCTAGATGACAAGATGCCTGTCAGTGTTTTTTTCTCCAGTAAACACAGATAAGACAGGGCAGTATAGTGGTCTCACAATCTGTAGGGACTTAGTCTTCTATTCTGTTGCCCCACGTGCTCGGCTTGGTCCAAGTTTGTGGTATCCTTGTTCTAAGCAGCAGGATGGAGAAGGGGATCAAGGAGAAAAGGGCAAAGCAAGCAAAGTGGAGATTTCTTAGAAGGGATGTATTTCTGAATACATCCGACTGATCGGAAGGTAGTTACAGTTCCTCATCTAGTGTTAGGGGTGACCGGAAAAGCAAGTCTGAAAGGTTGCTTTGTGGAAAAGTTCCGGGAAACCCAGGGGGTAATTCTGTGATGATAGAGGAGAGGGAAAAATCACTAGCAATCCGCCAGAGTGCTTCACAGATGTTAGCTATTGTTGTCACTTTGGTACCTAGACGGCCCCCAGCTCAGTCTCCAGAGGGACGGTTCTTCGTAGCTCCTGTGGTTTCTGTAGGGGTGTCTTCACTCTACCGTGCCACCGAAATTAGCATTTATTCGTAAAACTGTGCTCGTCCCCCTCCTCTTTTCCCCTTTCTAATGTTCTGCTCGAAGTGTAATACTTCCCTTGTCTTATATTTATATTGTCCTCCTAACCTTCAGATTATTTTCTAATTTATTCCATGCCTTTCTCTTTCAGCTAGTCTTTTATGTGCTGAATTGTCTATCCCCACCCCACAATTCATATAGTGAAGCCCCGACTCCCACTACCTCAGAATGCAACTGTATTTGGGAATAGGCTCTGTAGCGAAAATGAGTTGGTTAGGGTGAGCCCTAATCTAGTATGACTGGTGTCCTTATAAGACAGGATTAGACAGGGGCGCCTGGATGGCTCAGTCGGTTAAGTGTCCGACTTTGGCCCAGGTCATGATCTCATGGTTCGTGAGTTCGAGCCCCGCGTCGGGCTCTGGACTGACAGTGCGGGGCCTGCTTGGGATTCTGTCTCTCCTTCTTTCCCACTTGGACATGCTCTCTCTGTCCTCTCTAAATGAATAAATAGTCGTAAAAAGAGAGAGAGAAAGAAACAGAGCACACATGAGAAAGAGGACAATTTGAGGAGACCTAAAGGACAGAGGAGCTGGTGGGTGTAAGGGAGCCAGACAGGATGGGGCATCGACCTACGGAGCAGTGGGGCTGTTACTGTAACCGCCCCTAAACCCAAAGGCACATGGGGAAGGAGGCTTTATCAGAATCTTTAGTCAAGGGATACAGCTATTTTGAATCAACGTGGTAAGGGGGAAACCCAGATCTCACTCTCCTCCCTAACTGCAATCTGCCAGTGTTACCCACTGATGGAAACCAGAAAGCATGGGACTCCAACAGGGTGGCCCATGACGGTCGGCCTTCTAGAAAGGAAGGTGGAGAATAGTGAATCTGGAGGAACAAATAAAAGGTAGCTGGTACAGGGAGGAACTTCCACCTTTAAGTTCTTTTGT
This sequence comes from Lynx rufus, assembly GCF_022079265.1. Classification (NCBI taxonomy): domain Eukaryota; kingdom Metazoa; phylum Chordata; class Mammalia; order Carnivora; family Felidae; genus Lynx; species Lynx rufus. Next base: position 7,839,747 of record NW_025814824.1, read on the forward strand.
ATCTTACTTTCTTCTTGCTCCCTACCTGCTCTCTTTCCCCTCCCCTCAATAACTCCTATGGCATATGTAGGATGTCCTCAATAAATATCTGGGAACTGAGTGTTTTTCATGCTCAGTAACTTTCACATATTGTCAGTATTTCCTTCCTACTGGTTTTCAGAATGTGTCTCTCACTCGTGCTAGAGTGCTAATCCAAGTCTTAACTGTAGTTAAGTTTCTTGTTGGTTCATTCTCCACAAATGAAAAAAACAACAAACAAACAAACAAACAAACAAAAAGCAGAGCAAATCAACCCACAAGCCACAATACTTGAAAAAAAAAAAAAAGACCATACTAACCATCTCAGTTGACGATATTTTCTGGTTACATTTTTTTCCTTCTCTTACCTTTGTATTGCTTCATTATTGTTGGCATCAGATTAAGGATGTTTGCAGATATTTAAGTTCGTGTCAACTTCTTTTCCAAACATGTTATAACCCCCAGACTACCTTACCTGTTTCTGACAGGTAGGCATTGTATCTTTTGAAGTCTATGATAAACTTTTAGGATATTTCTTTCTCAAAGATGATTGCCAAATGTAGCACTTTTTCTTTTTTGTTCTTTTCTTTCTTTCCTTTCTTTCTTTTCTTTCTTTCTTTCTTTCTTTCTTTCTTTCTTTCTTTCTTTTTCTTTCTTTCTTTTTCTTTCCTTTCTTTCTTTCCAAGAAGTGCTAACAAGTTGTAATGTTATGATTATACAACAAAGTTAACTTAAAAACATTCTTCTAAGAATCACTCTTATTTATATTGGACACCTCCCTAGTTTACCAAGGAAGTAAGAATGCCCACTCAGATAAAACTCCATTTTAGACCTTCTTATTTATGTGTCATTCAGTTCTCCTATCTCTGTACCTGGTTCCTTAGAAGCCGATGTATTTTCTGGTGCTTCCAGAAACACAGTGCTTTGTGTTACATTGTTGGGTCACTGAATCAGCACTGACTTGAAAGAAATTGACATGGTTATTTTATGCGATTTTACTTTTTTATCTTTTTGATGTGATTTCAGGAAGAATTTAATCTTAAAAAAATTATTCACTTTCAAAAATAGGCATATGTAATCCTATGAAAAACCCCTTGTCAGACTCTTTATATATCACTTTAAATTATTCACATTCATGTTTCTTCTCTTTCATCAATCTTCAACCAAATTAGTGTTCTTTCTTTAAGGGTTACTTCTAGGTGAAGCATGATATCACATTTAACAAGAAGTCTGTAATTATGGTGTCACACATTAGAAGCTACAAATAGGGTGTCCTGGTAACGTAAATCCAGTTGTGTAATTTGATAATGAAGTAAAGATTGTTGTGTCAAATTAGGGTACTGAGTTCAAATGCACTTAAGTCATCTTAGAAAACAATCTATTTCTTGAGTATATTATGAAACTAGTATTCAAAGTTCACTGACATTTTGTTATCTCATTGGATTTCCATATTTTTTGGTTAATTAACACTCCCTCCACCACCACCCCCCCCATAGGAAGAACAAAAAACAAATTAAGAGGCAAATTGTTTTAAATTTAGTTTTCTTGCTATATATTTCAGGGCCATTTTATTCATCAAGCACTATGTTCAGGACTTACACATTTTTCAAGCTTCTCTGAAAATGTTGGTGATCCTAAAAAAAAAGTTGACTTCGAAATATGAAAAGAAAGCTGCAAATCAGGATGAACAAATAATTAGATGTCTACAAACTTACCATGTGTCATTTGTAACCCAATTCGTAGTTATCTATACTTTATGTGATATATGAGTGCATTTTAATATGTTTGATATGATGTGACTGGAGGTCTGCAAAACCACATTTTAATAAGTACTTTCACACATTAAGCCAGATCTATGAATCTTAAAAATGACTTTAATCTCTTAAAAAACATTTTTTTAAACGTTTATTTATTTTTGAGGGACAGAGAGCAAGCTGGGGAGAGGCAGAGAGAGAGAGGGAGACACAGAATCCAAAGCGGGCTCCAGGCTCTGAGCTGTCAGCACAGAGCCCGATGAGGGGCTTGAACCCATGAACTGTGAGATTATGACCTGAGCCGAAGTCCGGTGCCCAACCCGCTGAGCCACCTAGGCGCCCCAGCTTTATTCTCTTTCATGGAAGAAAATTCTAGATGACATTTCAAATAGTGCTTGGAGAGAAGTGTTTTAAACATTCCACTGTACAATGTATATTTTTGTGTTCCCTGTCCCTCAAAATAAAAATGTTTGTTAGCAGGGGCACCTGGCTGGCTCAGTTGGTTGAGTCCAGACCCTTGATTTCAGCTCAGGTCATGATCTCACGGTTTGTGATTTTGAGTCCTGTATTGGGCTCTGTGATGACGGTGTGGAGCCTGCTTGGATTCTCTCTATCTCTCTCTGTCTGCCCCTCCCCTGTTCATGCTCTCTCTCTTAAAATAAATACATAAACTTAAAAAAATGTTTATGAGCAAAAAAAAAATTTTTTTTTGGAAAAAACATTCCATGCACATAAATTCTCTTTTTCAAAACAAAACATCACTGAGAGACAAATTCATGTAATTTGAATCTGTGATTTATTTTTTCTTTAGTAGTGGCTGAGTTAAGTTGGTAAAAAAAATATTTAAAAGGGTGAAAAAAATTCAGTCATATGCTTTAACTGTTGACATAAGTATTTAAAAAACTATTTAAATGTAGGCTTTATAATGTATTGTGATGTCGGTTGGGGGAAGGTGAGATATTTGACGTGTTCCAGTGGGAAGATACTTTTAGTATACTTAAAATAGGAATAATGGCCCTACAGGAACTTGGGAGATGTTTTTTTCCAGACTGTACAGTACATTAAAGGGGGGAAAAAATAAAGGGAGAAACAGAACCAACTTAAAAAGCATTTCTTTCCCAGCTAAAGACTGGATTAAATCAAATCACATTCTTTATAAAGAACTTTTGATAATAATTGAGTAAAAGTAGAATACTTTCCAGCATGCATTATTGACATTAGTTGCTCATTAAGTTACAAGAATAATCTCCAATACAGTTCACGTTTATTATCTTGTAAAAATATGCCAGCGGTTCATAAAGTTAAGAAATGCTGGTGGAAATACCTATTAACTTTATTTATAGTTAAGTATTTACTCCACCAAAATTTTCCCTAAATTCACAAAGTATTACAAGATCGTATATTTTTAGTATTTTAAACTGATTCACCTAGTGTGTCATGAAAATGCACAAAAAATAGAATCTTAGAATTGGGATCATTCAGTCCTTGATTTATGAACCTTTTCTTCCACGTCTAAAAGCATTGAGTCTTAACTGTTACTTAAAGAGTTTACATGGCTTCCTCAATCTGGTCACAGAATCAGCATATCTCTCAAATACTCCCAACGTTGCCTCAGAATAAGATTATATGACATTCAACATGTTTAGGACATTTCCATTCCAGTAGGGAAATAGGAAAAAAAAAAATCTCTTTATTCATCTAGCATTCATTCACTTACGCCCTCAAAAGCAATTCCTTTGGCTTCTAGATGCTTTCAGGATTGTAATGTGGCAGAACTCATTTCTTCGAGCGGCAAATCAACATTGTCTACCGTATGGTCACGTTGAACACATTTTTGAAAATTTGCCAAGGATAATTTTACTATTACTTCTCGTTTTCTCTGCCGTGTTGAGTGAAATGTCAAAGGTGGGTTCAAATGGGTACGTGATACGGTAATAAATAGGTCTAATGGTGATGTCTGGGGCTTGGGGGCAGCTATTATCAACATATAATGCATATGCAGTGTTACTGTATACAATTTTGACAATGGCAACCACACATATAAATAGCACCTCAAACAAAATCTGGAACGGCACTCTCCAGTAGAAGTTCTGCAACAGAAATGGTCTGTAATTGTGTGAGCCAATTTGGTGGCCACTAGCCATTTGTGGCTACCGAGTACCTACAATGTTGCCAATGTGGCTGCAGAACTGAATTTAAATTTTTAATTGATCTACAATGAGATTTTCACAGCCATACGAGGCTTGTGGTTACCAAGTTGGACAGCGCAGAATATTTCCATCACTTTAGATAGTTGTCTTACGTGCTCTCCTGGTAAATCCCATCTCATCACCCCTGCCATCACTGAGAAACACTAAATACAGGTTAGTTTTCTCTGTTGTTGGACTTTTCACAAGTGGATTCATGTGGTATGTCCTCTTAGTGCCTGACTTCTTTTGCTGAACGTTGTTTTTGAGATTCATTCATGTTGTTTTATGTCTCACGAGTCAGTTCCTTTGAACTGCTCAATAGTATTCCATTGTGTGAATGTATCACAATTTGTTTTCCATCCTCTTACTGACAGACATTTGGGCTCTTTCCAGGTATTTGTTTTTAATGTCGCAATTATTATATTTGACATTCTGCATTAATTGAAGGAAAGAGCTGCATGTGTGTATTTTGGTCTCGAGAAAAGTTAGTCAACTTAGGATTCTATTACCATCTTTCCGTGCCGGGGTAAAAATCTCATTCCTGGTTATATATAAGGATGGACATACCTCAAAACTGCTGAGTAAACACCTGGCTTGTATTACTGAAAACACAATTAGAAAGGCCAATCTACCAGAAGAGAAAATACTGCAAGGTCTTTTTTTTTTTTTTTAATGTTTACTTATTTTTCGAGACAGAGAGAGAGAGAGAGAGCATGAGCATGAGCCTGGGAGGGACCTAGAGGGAGAGAGAATCCCAAGCAGGCTCCATGTGTCAATGCAGAGCCTGATGTGGGGCTTGATCTTACAAATTGTGACATCATGCCCTGGGCCGAAATCAAGAGCCAGATACTTAACCGACTGAGCCACCCAGGCACCCCGCAATGTTTTTAAAACCGAAATATATTTTGGGTGGGGATGGGTAGATTTGGGAGTTCTCCAGAGAACAGCGGCAAATTATTTACAGTTTTGCATTACCTTGCCCTTTACCATTCTCTATTAGTACTGATAAGTCATATATACTCAGAATTTTAGAACTTGTAAAGGCAATTAGTAATGTAGTAGTCTAATTCCCCAGTGGTCTGCATATCATCAGTACTCAATAAATACAGGTTGAGATGAAACTATTCATTTCACATATGAGAATTAAGACTCTAGGCATCTCTTAATTGAAGAAAATTAGATATTATAATCAAGTGAAAAGTTTAAAACAGGAGTGGTTTCTGCTTCACACAAAGATTCACCACAAATTCAGGGGTTAAGCTGTCACAGACCAATATGTTAATTTTCAAAACTCTCATACCTACAATTTTTCAGAAGTAAACCTATCCCATATCAGTATTTTATCTTTCCACATTCAGCTTTTCCTTTTATAAGCACTTATGTTTATTTCTTAGTTTTTCAATATGCGGCAGATACCAATAGGAGGAAATAACCTAAAAGACAATACTGAAAAGGAAATTCACCCTTAAGAGTGATTTATAAAGTATTCATCCATACATAATCCAGGCTTCATGTTTTTCAAGTGGTGCAGATACAAATGCGTTAAATGATGTCTCTGCCAATCAGCCCGAGCTGAGAGCAAAAACAGTCCATGTTCCCAAGGCCACAATGTTTTAAATTCACAGATACTGACTCTGAGCACTTTATAGACAAGAATGATGTCTGGCCCATTTTAGATACTCAACAAATAGTGACTGCACTGGCACTTTACTGCATGTGTCAAGGAATGTGAAGTATTTTGGAGTTGGGTATCTTTTCTTATTAAGCCTCCTGACAGGTGATAAATGCTAGACACTGCTGGGTGTTTTCTGTGACTTCCATAATTTCTTTTTTAAAAATTCTTTATTTATTTTGAGCGAGACCGAATGAGAGGGGGAGGGGCACAGAGAAAGAAAGAAAGAGAGAGAGAGGAAGAGAGAGAGAGAATCCTAAGCAGACTTCACAGTGTCAGTGCAGAACGTGATGTGGGACTCGTACTCATGAACTGTGGGATCATGACCTGAGCCTAAACCAAGAGTTGGACGTTCAACCGAGCCACCCAGGCGCCCCCATAATTTATTTCAGAAATATATGTACAACGTATGTGAACGTGCAAGGATGCTTAACAATGACCAAAAAGATCCTATTAGAACTGACAACAGTGGGGGGCGCCTGGGTGGCTCAGCCGTTAAATGTCGGACTTCGGCTCAGGTCATGAGCTCATGGTTCGTGAGTTCAAGCCCCATGTGGGGCTTGTGCTATCAGCTTGGAGCCTAGAGCCTCCTTCGGATTCTGTGTCTCCCTCTCTCTCTCTGTTCCTCTCCCACTTGCACTTTCTCTCTCTCTCTCAAAAAAAAATAAACATTTTAAAAAATTAAAAAAAAAAAAGAACTGGCTATAGGTAAAGGGATTTCTGGGTCCTTTCATAACTAGTTACAGCACAAAACAATACATCCAGGTATAATCCGGCATGTTTCTGAATCTAGAACTTGAACTGGTAGCTTGGTTATTTGATTCAGTTTGGCGGTAACATCGAAAATTTCCCATTACAGAACCTCACTAGTGGTGTACAAGTCACATCATCAATTATCCTAAAACAGGAGGAAATTATTCTAAATCCCAACTGTTAAAGAACTCACTTAAGTTTGTTGATTCCTAACTCTGGCAAAGGCCACATCGAGTCGGTAAAAAAAAAAAAAAAAAAAAAAAAAAAGAAAAAAGAAAAGAAAAAAAAGTCTCTAAGCAGCTTAAACCTGATGTTACAACGTCCTCATGTAAAGGTCACACACTTTTGGGTTTTTTGTTTTGTTTTTTTTTTAAGAGTTCCTCAAAATACCTATTTATACTCTGGGGACACAGTTTTGCACAAGCTTCATTCTGCGGTTTTTCTGGCCCGCAGATCGAAAGCAGTCAATTAAAAGGGTGGGGAGGCCACTACCACTGCGTTCCCTTAGAGCAGTGAAGAAGCAAGAGCTGACGGCCAGGGGAGGGACAGGCGACCCGTAAGATTGGACCGCAACAGCAGAGGCCCTTCAGTGCCATGCAGCGCGAGCAAAGTGCCCCGCACCCCATTACGAGGAGAGAGGTCTTGCACCTGTGAATGTACTAGAAACGAGTATTCATAATGGTTACCAGTTTTCCTACGGCTGGAATGCGTACCTTATCTTCCACGTGGATGTCACAATGATTCTTCTCAACCTGGAGGGTTTAACTGCTGTCGGGCACCGCACTGTCCTTTGCCTCAGGTTCAAAGAAGGGTCTACCTCCTAAACCTTTGAGGTGTAGCCCCGAGCTCACCACCGTGCACTATTGCATTAGAACACAGGAGCGTAAGCCTCTGTGGGGTCCTTTCGAGATCACCTTACGGCAACATGACTTTCTTCGGCCTATTGTTTAAAGAGTCGCTTCCTAAAATACCCTTATCTAATATTGCATGGCACGGATCGGTGACATAAAACCACTGTGTATGAAGACTCTGGGCCTGCTTTCCCTAACACGAGAATATTTCGTACCTAATAGCGGTGCCGCGAGGATTAAATGAGATAATGTATGTAAGACGCTAAGCACAACGTCTGGGGCAGTGTAAGAGCTCAGGAACGGTCGCTATTCCTATTTTAGCCCCGGGAATTTATGTCGGCCCCGAGCCCTTATTTTGCAGGTGCAAAAATTAAGCCTCAGGAGAGAGGACTTCCTTGGGCTCTAGCTCTAATGTTATTGTCTCGGATAAGCAGCTTAGCGGCCGTGCTGGAGGCCGGGGGCGCGGGCGAAGGTGCCTGCGGGACCCCGGGCGCGGAGCAGCGGACCAGCACCGGGGAGCCGTGGGCGCGGCGGGGCGCGGGCGGCATCCATCACTGCGGAAGCCACTGGCCGGAAACCCCAGGCCCTCGGCGCGGGTGGTCAGCAGGCCCGAGGGCGAGCGAGGCCAGCACTGGGACGGTGGGCTGAGCCCGGATCCCGGTTCGCTCGGCTTGAAAGCCGGGCGAGAGCGCCTTATCTCGGTCGGGGTGGGGGAGGTTAGAGACGAACGGGGCGCTCGGTCGGGCAGGTGGGAGTTACCCCACCCTCAACGCCTTCCGCCGAAGGGGGGGCCGCCTCTCCTCCTCCGGCGAAGGCAGCGGCCGGCCCCGCAGGGAGCGAGGGGGGCACCTCGCCTCCGGCTCCGGAGCGGGGGCCGCGCGAGCTCGGACCCGGCCGTCCGCGCGCCAAGCCGCGGCGGGACAGCGGGAGGCGGCGCGCGGCCCACACGCGCCCCGGGCTCGCTGGCTCTAAGATGGCGGCGGAGGCGGCTCGCTCACACCCCGCCGCCCGCGCTCCTCCGAGTCGCGAGCGGGCCGGAGCGCCGCGAGCAGGAGGGCGCGGGCGGCTCGGACTTTCCAGTCCGGCGCGGGCCCCGGAGCCTCGAAGCCTCCAGGCGCCGCCAGAAGCCGGGAGGCGGATGCAACTGGGCACACCACCGCCGGCGCCTCACAAACCAAGGGGCGGGGGGATGGGGGGGTGGGGGAGAGAAAAGAGAGAGAAAAAAAAAAAAAAGGGCGAGCGAGCGGCGGCACATCCGGGACCTTCCGTCCGCCCCGCCCCGGAAATGACGTTTCAGGCCAGGAAAAAAAAGGGAGGAGCGCGCTCTTGAAAGTGGATTCTGTTACGCCGTAGTTGGTCTCCCCACAAGAGTGTCTGGAATGGCCCTCGACACCCCCTCTCCCGGGTTAGTCGTTCCCCTCTCGCGGCTCTGGGGCTTCTCTGCACAAAGCCGGCTGCCGGAACTGGCAGCCTTCGTCACACAGAAAGTACCCCTCGCACCGCCACGCCCCTGAAGTCCCCCTCCCCTGCTGCCTCGTCGGCGCGTGCAGCGAGCGCACCTCCGAGAGGACTCTGGGGTGACCTCAGCCCCTGCCAAAGCTAAGCGCCGCTCTTCGGGGCCCTGGCTCGGAACCCCGCCTCGCACTCCTCCCTCCGCCCCTCCCAACACCGGCCCGGGGTCGGGGCTGTCCGTCACGGTGCTGAGCCCGCCCCTTCCGGCGGCTCGCCGGGCCCGCCTCCTCCCCTCTTCCCTCCCCGCCCCTCCCCGTGCGAGTGTCTCCCTCTCCCTCTCGCTCCCTCTCTCTCTCTCCCTCTCTCTCTCTTTTGTGAGTTATAGCAACCGTTGCCTTGTGAATCAAGCGCCATAGTCACCGTAGTCCTGGCGACTGTTACCCATCAACAACAACTACTCCTCTCCTCCTCCTCCTCCTCTTCCTCCTCCTCCTCCCCACCACCACCATCTCCATCACCCACCAACAACACCACAATAATCCACAGCCAAGGTGAATATTCTTCGGTCTGTACATGTGTGTGGGAGCGTGTGGCTGCGTGTGGACGCGTGTGTCCGTGCGCGCGTGTGTGTGTGTGTGTGTCCGTGTGCGCGAGCCGAGTGTGGCTGTGCGGGGGTCTCACTCCTGACACCGGGGGCTGCCGCTGCGGCGCCGCCGCCGAGGGGCTCGGCGCCCCGGCGTGTTTACAATGGACCGAGCGCGCGGCGGCTGGCTCGGGGGTGTGGGCGCCGCGCCGCCCCGGCCCTCGGCGGCCGCGCGTCAGGGATGGAGCGGGAGCGCCGGGGGCTGCGGAGCCGGGCGGGAGCGGGAGCCCCGGGTCCCCGGCGCGGACGGCGGAGCTCTCCCCTAGGTCCGGCTCGGAGCAGGAGGGTCAGGTGAAGCGAGGAGGCTGGCCGGCTTTCTTTCTCTCGTTTTTTCCTCCTTTCCCCCGAGCTGCTCGTTTCCTGCTGGTCGCAAAACCGAAATAGGCGGCAGCGTGCCGGGGGGACCCCAGAGCTGGTGGTTTGTTGTTGTTGTTGTTGTTGTTGTTCACTTGTGGGGCCTGGTTTACGGGTTTCGTTGTTTTTACCCTCGTACGACGGTGAACTTTTCCCACCGCCCCTTCCCTCCGTTCGTCGCCCCTCTTTGCCTTGTGCTAAAATGGGCTGCTCTCCTTTGGCCATCATCAGCTGCACGGTTTCTTGTTTCTTGTTTCTTTTCTTTTAAAACTGTGTTTTCTTTGTGCTGCAAACAGTCTTAATATCCATTCAGCACTCTTCCCTCCCCCCCCCCCCCGCTTCTCCTCCTATCCGCCCCCCCCCCCCGACCCTTTGCACACACATTGAAACCAGGGGCCTCTTCGCTGGACTCTTTGCTGCCCTGGAAAAGAGATTTTTAAAACAAGTCTCTCCCCGCTCTCTTTCTTTTTTGGGGTGTGTGTGTGTGTGTGTGTGTGTGTGTGCGTGTGTGTGCGTGTGCGCGCGCGCTTGTGATTTAAACCAGATGCAGGGCATCTGTGATACTTGGGTTAGTAGTTATTGACAGTGCTTTATCCTTCCTGTGGGGGTGGGAGGGGTGGTCGTGAGGCTCCATTCCACTTTGATGCACCTCCCTCCCCGCAGTGGAGAGTGCTGACAATTTTCATTGTGGTTAGGAGACTTGGGGTGTGATAAATAGGGACAGGACCGAAGGAAGCCTTGTGAGAACTCAGCTTACGGTGTTATTTGTGACAGTTGTAGCACTTTAAAGAGTTTTTCTTTTCTTTTCTTTTTTTTTTTTTTTTACCCCTTCTTCATCTTCTCTGTTCCTTTTCCTTTGAGAGTTGAAATTGAAGTCAAGTTGTTCATAAAGAATGTATGAAGCTTCTCAACTTGAAACGTGTGTATCTTTCACTCTCTTTGTGGTTGTTAAGATCTAGGCATGTGTGTACTTAACATACTCTTTTTTGTTTACTCTTGGTTTTCTTTGGACAGTGACTTGGAACCTGCTGACGAGAGACAACTTTTTCCTTTTTAAGTCTTCCTTCTAAAAAAAAATCTATCTTTTCCCCCTCTGTGGCTTTGAATACTTACTAATCCTCAAGTAGTAGGCTCTTGGTTAGAGGGAGCCCAGTGTTACAGATCCTGTAAATTTGCTCATTTTTCAGCCTCACGTTTAATTGGGAGGTTATTGGGTAAAGGGTTTCATAATGAACGTGGGCTAAAACAGATACGACGTATAATGTACTGTTCTGTTTGCACATATTGAACTTTCTAATTTGGAATTTTAAAATAACGTGTTTAAACAGTCTTGTTTCTCACAGCAAATGCATATTGATTTACCTAACAGAGCAGCCTGTGAATAATGTGACAGTGTTAATTATTCTTGAGATTGTCAATGACCAGGTTGGGTAATTGTAACGCCATTAAGGCTAATATTTTGTAAAGTGGGAGTTGGGGTTAAAAAAAAAAAAGAAACAAACTTCTCTTTCAATTCATTTCCTTGTGAACAAGTCTTTCTCAGAGCGCTCCAATCTCTTTATATTTATTCCCCAACCTGGGTTCCATGCAAATTTCTAATACTAATTTGTTTTTGTTTTTGTTTTCTGTTCAGATGAGTGTCAAATGGCTGAACACTTTTGGGTGGTGAAGCTCCTGGGTCCCATAAACTCTCTCCAAAGTTAATAGGAGTTTTGCTGTCTTGAGACAGTTTCAGACTTTATGCCATTTACATAATAGGTTTTCAGCCAAGTTGATTATATGCTATAATATTATGGTTTAATACTTTTATTTGCAATGTCCAAGAACTTGTTCGAGGCATTTCACTTGTCACAGCTGTCTCAAGTTTTCTCTAATTGAGATTTTCTATTTACAAGTTGATTTGAGAGCAGAACTTAAATTGAATTCTATTACCCGCTTTTAAAAGCACTTAGGTGGTATAGAAGTTGCTGTTAGAGATGCTTTGAGCTCAAGTATGTCAGCATTATTCATATGGATTGAGTAAATTGTCGCCAGAAGTACTAACATAGGGATAAATTTTAAAAGTTTAACACAAGGATGAATACTTAGCATTTAGTTTCTTCTCTCTGTGCTGGTTTTCCTTGGAAGTACTATAGTACGTATTGGCATTCTCCTATGTTCTCAGTTTTTAGACTAAAATCTGTGAAAGTGACCATGCTATAAAATAAAAGTGTTAAAATAGGTCTTAATTGTAACTTGTTTCCAGTAGCTAAATATCTGTGATCCATTGTGCGTCATAATGCCTCTCTACATCTTTTTGATTGTTTTGCCTAGAAGTTGCATTAAATGGTGTGGGCATATTTATGTAGTACATTTACACGCATAATATCCTAAGCTAAAATGCACTTGTAAAGTGCCTCATTCCACAGTATTTTCATTATATGAGCTAGTTATGCCCAATTTAAAAAATAATACATTGTTTTTCTAGTATTCAGGTAGTCTTGTACTCAGGGACTCACAGGGTTTATAATTTATTCATTTAACATCCTTTAACACTAAACAGGTATTTTTTACCCTAAACAAGTTCAATATGGTAGACTTTTTCCCATTAAAAAATTAACAGAAAATGAATGAACTATTAGTCAAGATAGATTCAATATATTTAAATGATGATATGTTACTTTCGGTAACATGTTTTATTCTTGAGGAAGTTGATGTGAGTGATTTTCTCTAAGCTTCCAACTGAAGAAATTGGTAGATGGAATGTGTGTGTGTGTGTGTGTGTGTGTATGTTTAAAAGGGGGTATATAGCATTGTGTGTGAGAAGAGTTAAATTTTTTTTTTTTCCTGACTGGGCTTATAGGAATGTTACTTTGTTCTTGGCATCTTTAGTGAGACTATGTTACAAGAAACAACAATAACAAAAGAAGTAAGCTTTTAAATTGTGAAGAGTCTTCAAGGAAGTGAACCTTTAAATTATAAAGAGCCTGCTGGTTGGTTGTTTTTATACTGAACATTGGGCAAAAATCCTCCACTTCCAGTTACTTAAAAACAACAACAACAAAAACAACAACAACAACAACCCCCCCCCCCAAACTTAGTTTCCCTAATGAAATCATTTGCTTTTAACTGTTTGGTATAGATTCCCAGTGGCCGTGGCAGAACATTTGAAGTTCCTCTCTGTTCACAGGTGCATAGTGTTCCCATATTTTAGAAATCCAAGATTAAGTGGATTTGACTAAATCCAGCTTGTTAGGGACAGATGGCTGCTTTAAACAGGTGTCATTTTCATTTCTAGCGCATTGTGTTGGGACTTGTAGTGGTTCACAAAGGGCTATCTGAAGCAGGTGGCATCCTTTGCTTTGTCCTTAGTGAAATATACTTTCGGAGTTAATTATTTTCCTAGGAAGTTTTTTTTTTTTAAGTAAAAGTTTTGAACTATTCAAGTTAAGATTCGTAATTTAATTAAAATGACTTTTATTTCTGATTATCATTCTATTTTCACACTGTATAAGTTGTAAATCCTTTCACAAAACAACTTAAAAATTCTTAAAAGTAATCGTATATTCACTTTGAATCCAGAAAAAAGTACTCTGGAACATTTTACACCGTCAGTCAAGTTTATCTGAAACGAAAAGCCAAAGCAGATTTAAATAAAGTGAAATTTGGTTAACATGACAACTTTTGTGATGTCATATTTAAAGAATTTTTTTTGACAGCGTTATTTTAATGAGTGATAAATGTTGGAAACCAGTATTTTGTTTGTTCATTATTTTAAATCTTTTTAATTGAAAACATTTTCCTGACCTCCTCCAGTTGTTTCTATAACATTTTTAAGTGGTCTTTTTAAATGCAAATTGTTTTTAAGCATTAATGTTTAAAAATATGTACCAGAGTAAATAAAAGGGTATCAACCTATTGATTTCTAAGGTTCATTTTTACTTTGATTCTATCCCTCTTTTTGTGGTAATTTTATACATCTTATAACAGATGCACCAGGGGGTGCTATGCTGTTTGCAGCAATGAGATTATCATCACCACAAATGTGAACTGATTAGAACTTTTATTTAAAGAAAAAATTTTAATTATATATGCATTCAAGCATATAATAGCCTTATTTCTATGGAGCTTAAATTTAATATACTATGTTAATTGGCAATTTTGTATCAGAGCCTCTTTCTGTTTGGCTAGGATAATATATATTAGCACAACATAAAATATCAAGACTGATCTGTTTGGCATAGTTTGAATGTCGGCATTAGTCCTTTAGGTACGGACATTGGTCCTGTTCCTACGCAGGTGTATCTGTCTCTGTCTCAAAAATTTCAGTTAACTTGACAATCACACTGTTTGGGCAGTATGGCTCTAGGCTCTGTAGATTTGGTATTGTTGGCACACATCAACGTATTGTGTGTGTATATATATATATATATATATATTTAATGTTTATGTATTTTTGAGAGAGACAGAACATGAGTGAGGGAGGGGCAGAGAGAGAGGGAGACACAGAATCTGAAGCAGGCTCCAGGCTCTGAGCTTTCAGCACAGGGCCCGACAACGGGTCTCAAACCCATGAACTGTGAGATCATGACCTGAGCCGAAGTCGGACGCTTAACTGACTGAGCCACCTAGGCACCCCTACATATTGTATATTCTTAAAACATTTTTGTATGGCATAATTAATGCTATGCTTTTATTGTATGATTTTTAAAAAAGCTACCTCAAACATGTGAGTGGTAGTAATAGTTGTCGGACTAATTGAATCAAGAACAGTAATAATATTAAAATTGTCTGGAGAATTCAGCTCCCACTTGATGCTGTTGGAGTAGTCTTGTTTGAAAATTTAATTTGGCTTTATTATCTAAGAACTTTTAGATTTTCTGACTTGCCCTGTGCCGTATGCTTCTAAATTAGAAGTGGTTGGGTATTGTTTTCTCTGCGTTTAGCGTGAGGTTTTTGTTTTTTTTTTTAATGTTGCATATTTATATTTGAGAGAGATAGAGACAGAGTGTGAGCTGGGGAGGGGCAGAGAGAGGGGGAGACACAGAATCGGAAGCAGGCTCCAGGCTCTGAGCTGTCAGCACGGAGACCGATGCAGGGCTCGGACTCAAGAACCACGGGATCATGACCTGAGCCGGAGTCAGACACTTCACTGACTGAGCCACCCAGATGCCCCTAGTGTAGCGAGAATTTTTAAGGAGAACTATAGAATCCGATCTTTGGGCCCTTCTAGCATCATTGACTTTCCTCTGTCAGCAGTATATACTCCAAAAGACAAACATTGAGACAGGGGTAGCCAGCGTCTTTCTCAAGTAAGCTTAGAAAGGTCTATCATATAAGCTTTTCTGTTCAAATAATAGATGTATGGGTTGATCTATACTATTATCCCATATTTAACTACAATCAGCAAAATGTGATATGTTTCAGAGTACCTTTATAAGAGATAGTAAGTACTTCATGTGTTGGAATGTCAAAGAACCAGAAACATCAAGAGAGAATAACTGATTGATGGTGTACCCGAGAGCAGGGAAGGGGCAGAGAGAGAGGGGGGGAGAGAGAATCCCAAGCAGCGCTGTCAGCAGGGAGCTGGGGCTTGAACCCAGGAACAGTGAGATCATGACCTGAGCGAATGAACCACCCAGGTGCCCTGAGAGCAACTGTTTTTAAATACTAGTTTTGTTAAAATAGGTTAGGCATTTTTCTTTTACAGTGTGGTTTTACGGTTTACCAGTTAGTTTCTGCCACTTAGATTTTTTTTTTAATGTTTATTTTTGAGAGAGAGAGAGAGAGAGACAGAGTGTGAGCGGGGGTGGGGCAGAGAGAGGGGAAGACACAGAATCTGAAGCAGGTTCCAGGCTCTGAACTGTCAGCACAGAGCCCCGTGGGGCTCCAGCTCACCAGCCATGAGGTCATGACCTGAGCTGGAGTTGCTTACCCGACTAAGCCACCCAGGCGCCCCAAGATTTTTAAAGTATATTTATGACGTTTTAAAACCTTTATTTTTGAAGTTTTATTTTTCATATCAAAGTATAGGATGCACTTAATGAAAGCAAATCAGTTAAAAAATTGAAATATATTTAGAGTATCAAATTGGTATGTATTTTGTTCTTTAAATAAATTGATGGGATAAGTAAATTGGTTAAGAACACAGGCTTTGGGGTCAGATTTCAGATGATCTTATTAGCTGTGAGGCCTTGGGCAAGTTATTGAGCTTAACTTGCCTCAGTTTTCTCATCTGAAAAACAGGAACCACCTTACCAGCCTTATGGGGTTTTGTGGAGATTAAAGACAATTCTTGTAAGATGCTTTGCTCAGCATTTGATACAGGATACATGATCAATATGCGTTGATTCTTACTACTAGAGAATACTGAGAAGATGCCCATTCAAATCTTTTTCCCACCTAAGAATTCTTTTAATATGTTCCTGATCACTTCAGTGGCCCCTAAGTGTTGAAAGATTTTGCCCTCATTAAATAATTATTCTCTCCTCCCCTACTTTTATTTTATTTTATTTTTTTTTCAACGTTTATTTATTTTTGGGACAGAGAGAGACAGAGCATGAACGGGGGAGGGGCAGAGAGAGAGGGAGACACAGAATCAGAAACAGGCTCCAGGCTCTGAGCCATCAGCCCAGAGCCCGACGCGGGGCTCGAACTCACGGACCGCGAGATCGTGACCTGGCTGAAGTCGGACGCTTAACCGACTGCGCCACCCAGGCGCCCCTCCCCTACTTTTAAAAATAAAGACAAAAATCGATCACAGGTTTGGATTACTTTTTGATAACCAGTCTTGCTATTACACTGAATTAATAGGATGTTAGCCCAAAGTTGTATTTTAGTTCAACTCTGCAGCCTTACAACAATGGCATTCTTTTACTACATTTTTAAAAATGTTTTTACTTTATTTTTTGAGAGAGAGCATGTGCAAGTGGGGGATGGGCGGGGGGGGGGAGGACAGAGGATCCTAATCTTGCTCTGTGCTCACAGCAGTGAGCCTGATGCCGGGCTTGAACACACAAACCTTGTGAGATCATGACCTGAGCTGAAGTCGGACGCTTGACTGACAGAGCCACCCAGGCGCCCCTTCCTACATTTGGACAACTCTCCTGGTCCAGAGATCTCGGACTGAGAACTAATAATGCAGCATTTCATATACTCTTAGGATTCCCATTGTCCATTTCATTGCCCAATTTATATTTTCTTTTGCACACGTTATACATGAGTTCATTTGAGAACATTTTGTACTGTATAGACTTTGTATAAAATGTCAATATATAATGGCAATAAATAGCTGTATAAAGATGAGTTCATCAAAGAATTATTCTACAGTTTCATAATGCACTGCTTGGAATTGTTCTCTAAGGGTAGAGAAATGTGTGAGGTCACCATTTGTGGACCTATAGCAATAAGTAATTTTGGAATAATTTGCCAGCCCTAATCTTGAGCTATAAAGCAACCTTGGAATGTTATGCAGTAAAACGTAATGTGGAATTAGGAAAAAATGTCATTTTGGCTCCCTTTCTTTGGCGATTAGAGATGTTTAAAGAAACATTTTAGTTGGCTACTATCTCTGAAGTTGCTATTTAGTAATTTGCTACGTGTCTTTTTTTCTAAGCATTTTGACTGAGAATGATTTTTTCGTTTCGTTTTAGACTGATCTAGATAGTCCTGATCTTTCTTGAACTGGAAATGTGGGTTATACATCCCAGTTAAAGTTTACTCAGTACTGCGCCTCCTTTTTTTTTTCCTGAAGCCTTTTTATAAATAGTGGGTTTTTGCCTGCCTCCCTTGTCTCACCTGTTCTCACTCTCCCCATTCCTGTTAAGTGTTTAATTATATGACTCCCTTTCCATTCTTTTTTATAGATAATTAGGCTAACATATATAAAGTAAGCAGACTCTCAGCTCAGCCATCTCCTCTGCCTCTTTTCTTCCAGTGAATTTCGCACACATTTTAGAAGGAACTTAAGGGGAAAAGCTAGGAAACGTGACTTAGGTGGCAAGGTTATACCGTCATTATTTTCTTACGAGTTCTATCTGTCTGACTGCCCTCTTGAACAAATGCATCTCCTTGTTGCACTAATGATGTAGCCTGAGCATGATTTTGCTCCGGGAGGCTCCCTTCCTCGTCTTGGCTATGCCCTGGCCTCTGGCTAAGCACTTTAGTTTAAATGTCTAGTCCAGCCCCAAAAGATTATGTTTGCACATCACATATGTCTGTCCATTGCTGACTCTTAATCCCTGGAAACTTCTTTCTCACGACTCTTAAGAGACGCCGTAGTGCCCTTTCAGTACCGCTTGCCTTTGCTTTGCCCAGTCGGGACTACCAGAGGATGTTGATGCTTCCTGTTGAGGCAAAAATGGGTAAGGGCTAATCGGAGCTGAGCCCAGGAAAACTAAGAGCGAGGCAGCTAGCCTGGAAGTAAAGGTGTACTAGCTGGTGATGGGAGACATTGCTGAGAAGGAATGTGGAAGGAGAAAGAAGAGAGGGCGATGGGGCTGGGAAGCCCTCAAAAGTGCCAGCCGAAGGAAGATAAAGAGGAGAAAGCAAGGTCTGTTCTGGTACTCAGGTTGCCACTAAGTGCCAGACCTAAGGCTAGTCACGTAAACCCTCTGGGTCTCAGTTTCTCCATCTGTAAAATGAAGCAGTAGGCCTATGTGATCTCTCTAGCCCTGTGAGCAGTAGTCGGTGCTTCCGTGGCGAGATTGGCACCAAAGGGAAATGTTACCAATAACAGAGAGCCGGGAATTGATACTTGCTTTCCCGATGGACTGAAAGGCTTGCCTGTGCTTGCCCATTCTTTCTTTTGGTGAGAACAGCAGAGAAAGCGAATCCGGAGTCTGGGTCTAGCACGACGGCCACACCGCTGACCCAGCCTCAGAAGGTCCCACCATTTCGGTGGCCCCCGTGGGGAGCGGTGGCCAAGTGCCCTGGTTTCCTCACCCACATAGGAATAGGCTGAGTCTCACAGCCCGAGCTCCTGCCGAGCCGGCTCCTCTGTGTGTGTGTGTGCCAGACAAGAGTCTGACAGTTGGGGCTCCTGCCTGTTGCTCACCAATGAAATATTTAAAACAGGACATAATTTCCCAAGTCTGTGGACAGGCAGCTTGACGGAGGGAGAGAAAGGGACGGAGGATAATGTGAGCTGTCCCATGAAAAGAAATAAAAATTTAGATTTCTGTTTATCTCATTTTTCAGCATTTGTTCCCCAGTTATTATAACCTTGACTTTTTCTTCTCTTCATGCTATTCAGCTGCTTTTGAAAAGAACTGAAGTCCTGTCAAGGAGTCTGGGCGAGTGCCTTCGGATTACTTTGGGGCCCTGCTCAGGGGGGCCTTCCCCCTCACTCATGCTCATATTCTTTTCTGTCTTTTCCATTGGTGATCCCTACTGCTCCCCCTCCCCGCCCCGAATGTTGTTTGTGTTTGCATAACCATTTTTTAAAAATTCAGGTTTGATGGCAGGAAAAATATTGTGTCTTTTGGTCACGAAGTGTGCATTTTCATAACATTTTACTTTAATGGTAATGTGGCTGCCAGACTCAAGATTGTGGAGCCTGGCGGAGTGTGGAAGGAAGCATTCTTTGCATGAGTTCAAGATAAGTCTTAAGCTCTGCAGGATGTCCCCTCTTTTACCGATCTGATAAGCGTATGAGAGATTAAAAGATTGTAATTGTTGTTGCTTTTAAGACTGCTTTCGAATGATCATTTTTATTGATTTATAGAAACCTAGTTAAGTGTGTGAACTGCATCCAGATTCCAGCGGTTTTTAATATTTTGTAATTTCAAATGTAATAACTGTCATTCTTTTTTTAAATTTTTTTTTAATGGTTATTTATTTTTGAGAGAGACAGAGTGTGAGCAGGGGAGGGGCAGAGAGAGAGGCAGACACAGAATCTGAAACAGGCTCTAGGCTCCCAGCTGTCAACATAGAGCCCGACGCAGGGCTCAAACTCATGAGCCGTGAGATCACGACCTGAGCTGAAGTCAGATGCTCAACTGACTGAGCCACCCAGGCGCCCCTAACTATCATTCTTAAACATGTATCTGACCCTGTTTTGTCTCGGTCAGCATAGTTTGTTTTAATATGCAAAACCATTTTAGAAAGTCCTTGCTTGTCACTAAGGTTTCTCTCTTCCTTGCTTTATTTGTGAGGAGGTAGATGAGGGAGAATACTGGAGAGAGGCAGGAAGAAGAGATACACTTACAAATCATATCCTGTTTGCATTGTTAAACACCTGTGCATTGCGTACTCTGTGCGGTTATTTTTCCTGGACTGCCAACCTTTGGTGGGGGTAGGGTGGGAATTGGAGGCATGGGCAGGGGCAGCCAGAGGTGGCCCAGCTGATCCAGTGTTTCTTCCCAGTTCTCTTTCCTTTTCTGCTGTAGTATTGTGCAGACTATATGTGCTTTTGTGAGGATAGGTGTCTTATTTATGTTTGTCGGTGATCCTTTCCTCCTAAAGGCTGACTGTATCTATCTATGTCTATCCCTTAGTACGTTGGTGGATATGCAGTGATATCCTTCTACGGAGCCTGTATTGTGATTTGGTTGTGCACAGCTTTTTAATTTTTTTTTTTTTCAACGTTTATTTATTTTTGGGACAGAGAGAGACAGAGCATGAACGGGGGAGGGGCAGAGAGAGAGGGAGACACAGAATCGGAAACAGGCTCCAGGCTCTGAGCCATCAGCCCAGAGCCTGACGCGGGGCTCGAACTCCCGGACCGCGAGATCGTGACCTGGCTGAAGTCGGACGCTTAACCGACTGCGCCACCCAGGCGCCCCGTGCACAGCTTTTTAGAAAGGTGGGAATAAAAGAAAGGAGTATTGAGAAAATCTAGTCTGTGTGGCAGATAATGGAAATGATGCCTTACATCTTACCTCTCTACATTTTGCTTTGGGTAGATTGTTTCCTGAAATTTTTTTTTGCAGTAGAACCTCGGTTTTTCCCCTTGTGCCTATTTAGGCTGACATTTTAAAGAACCAAAGAGTATAATCTGTCACATCAGGCTTTCGCCGATTGGCATCTGATTATATCTGGTGACGGTCTTGGAGATGAGTTTTAATGAAGTGTCAGTGTAAAGGTCATTAATAAAAAACACACAAAGAGATACTATATTAGTGATCTTAATACCACCTTTATCATTTTAAATGTACAATGTGTATTTTGACGAGCCACAGTGAAAACCCACTACACAGACACCACGTAAAGTTAGATTCTTTGTTTTATGTCAGGATCGTATCGCATGGTTCTAAAGAATGTTTTAAAACATTTTGTGTATAAAGTTACTTTATGTTTGTGGGGTGTACCTACGTTAAGAAAAATGAAATTTGGCTTATATATTGTGTTTTGTCCATATATGTGTTTGTGTGTAGACCTTTAGAAAGTCATTTTTATTTATGTTTTGTTTGGAATTTTGGAACTTGTATCAGTAGGACTATTGCCCACTAGCTTTTGCGTTGCACACATCTTGTAATGGTATTGGAACCACTCCACTGCTGTTTTCTCGAAGCAAGGAATATTGGGGGAAATATTTAACTTAAGTTCTTTGAATGACCATTGTGTGATTTGGGAAACAACTTTTTATAGTGCCTCACATTATGTGATGGTTTGTAGAGACTACCTTTAGTTAACAAAGGCCATGAATGCCGAAGTTGAATTAATTATAGTTAGAGACAAAAATTGTAATTCATTCCAATTATAGCAGATTAAGATATTATGTGGCTGGATCAACATTTGATCTGTTCCTTTATTTTTAGAAGTCTGCTGAGTTTTGAAATTTAAAACCTTTTAAATAATGTTGAATGAGTAGAGCTCTATAATAGATGTGGATTTCTATTTCAGCATAGGTTTGAGAGCCATATGGCTTGGAAGTGAGGTAGAATTTTGTTTCTGAAATTGGAAGGGGATGCATTTTAATATTTTGATTGCATGAGACCTGCTTGGGCATTTATTAGTTTTGCTAGAAACACAGGTGACACAGACCGGAGATGTCGATCGGAGTATATGTGAGAGAGGGTCATCGTAGCGATCCTGAAACTTCACTCACCTCTAGTCCTGCTGCCCTTGATCAACTTTGCAGTAAAAGCTTCTTTTTTGGAGAATATAGCTTTCTCTATTCTACTATATTTTTGTTAATTCACATTGCTGTCTGGAATTTCCCAATCCCAAAGCACAGTCTTGTGTGACGCATTATACATGAGCTTTGGAAGTTCCAGTTTACATTTTGGTTTACAGACCTTAGAAAGAATGCCAAGAGATGACACCCAATGCCCAGAACAACACCTTGATCTGAAGGAATGGGGTAAGAATGAGGGTAAATCGGGGCAGGATCATATAATTGGAAAAGGTAGAGTATGAACTAAATGATTAGTATGGTGTAGAGAAAAAGAAGGGTCATTTTAAGGGCTGTGTAAACCCCGTCTGCCATATTCAGCATATCTAACAATATTACCACCACTGCTGTTAACATTATTTCTGATATTTGATTCAAAAACATGCTAGGAGGGGCCTCAGAGAATTGGGTACGTTTGTCTGTAAGCTTGTAGTTCTCCACTGTTGCCCTTTAGCTTTATTTTTGGGTGAGGAATTAAGGAGTTTATATCAATTTGTATTTAGGGCCAATACTATTTTGGTTAATTTAGGAATCCTGAAGACTCGGATTTCCATTGGGTTTTAGGGAGCATTTTTTTTAATTTTTTTTTAACGTTTATTTATTTTTGAGACAGAGAGAGACAGAGCATGAATGGGGGAGGGTCAGAGAGAGAGAGGGAGACACAGAATCTGAAACAGGCTCCAGGCTTTGAGCGGTTAGCACAGAGCCCGACGCGGGGCTCAAACTCATGGACCGCGACATCATGACCTGAGCCGAAGTCGGACGCTTAACCGACTGAGCCACCCAGGCGCCCCTTAGGGAGCATTTTGAAAGAAGAGAGAGAAATAAAGTATTAGACCAAAATGACATATTCCCAGCTATGTGAACATATTTTTTAATGTTTGAAATTGTGGAAGTCTACAAAGATGACAAGAGCTGATATTTGGGAATCTTGAAGCACAAAAAAGGAAAGAAGAAGTTACTGAAAATGCCGTTAGATGAAATTAGTGGAGACTTTTAGAAGAGAGATTAAGATAAAGTGGATAAATCAAAGTATGAATGGTGACATAATTGGCTGGAGGAACAGTCATTGTTTTTGCCTTACTGTGATTTTAACTAATAGGAGACGCTGGTACTTTGTTGACAATATAATATTTTGATGAAAATATTTATCGTAAGTCTGTGGGACCTTTGTTACTGCTTGGGGTTGTACTTTTACTTCATGTTGTATATAGAAAAGCATGAAGTTGAGATGTGTCCATTTCCTCATAATTATTTTATTATTATGAAGTTATATGTGAAACATCCAAAATGAATATATTCAGCTGGGATTTCATTAGCATATCTGATATCTAAAGCACTTTCCATTTGGGAAGCCAATAGGTAGTGGAAAACTGTACACCATAAATGTATATATAATTAAAACTTTCTTATTTTGGGATTTTTAGAACATACTGAAGTAGAGAGAAAAGCATAATGAACCCCCTGTGCTCATCACACATACTTAATGATTAGTACTGTCTATTATTCTTAAAGCTATACCATTTGAAATATTTGTTTATTGAAATAAACTTGAACCCCTCTTTATTCTGTGTTTCTCTGAAAAAAATTAAATTTGTTAACCAAGACTCATTGTAGGCTTGAAAAGATGCTTACATTATGTTGAAGACAAAATATTTAAGAGTGATTGATCTTCATCAATCTTCCTGTTATTTTTTTCTCAGCACAGCATTTCTAAATCAGGAAGTTTGTTCTCAGTTATTTGTCAGGTGTTTTGCTTAGTAATTCCAGGCTCTCCTACTTGAAATTTGACCTGTCGTTATAAAGGCGGCAAGCCCAAGGACAGCAGCTCATGTTTGCAGGACACAGGAAGACAGCTGTGTGAGACACACCCCTCAGAGGTGCAACGGTGTTTGTCTTTTGTACATCACTCTTTTGACTTGTGTGTAGGGAGATTGGATGAACTGTGACAAGCCACTTTGTAAGTTGCCAAGAGAAGAGACCAACCACTAAGATGCTCCCTTCAGAGTTAGCTGCTCGGTTGTGGGACGTAATGGCCTATCTATAAAGAGAGAGCCATCCATTGGTGACAGTGGATGTCCTGATAACTTAGGACATCAGTCACAGCAGGTTAATGTTGACTGAAGTCAGGTGTGAAAGAAGCATATTTTCCAATGCTAGAGTCTATAGCCAAAAAAGAAAAAATCCATTATTCATGTTGGAAATTATTCTGTAATGAGCAGACTAATATGTATAACAAACAATGATTAATGGCATTTTAATAAACAGCACAAAATGTAGACCTAAATCTCGTTACTTGAAAGCAGAGTTTTCTTGTTGTTTAATTAGATGAATAAGGCACGAAGGAGTAAATTCATTACATTAAATAACGCCTGCATTTTTTGGTTATGTAACTTTAATTGCTAAACTTCTCTCTGATCCAGAAGGTTCCATAGAAATGTATATGACTTCATAAAATATTTTGGCAGTCTTTTAAAATATTTCTACTACGGGGTTATTGCTAGCCAGACAGAGTGGTAAAGTGATACACTAATTAAACGATCTGATCCCATAGCTAAAATACCATTTCTTTTCTCCAAGGGTTGTAGTTAATTCCTTCTGCCATTAGGAAATATCTAAGTTATAGGTCCTAGTAACATCTAAATGATCAGATTCTCACATATTTAAGCTTTCCAAAAGCAGATAGAAGATGTGACGTATACAAGAGAATGCCACTATAAAGCTTAATTAGCCAGTGTTTGAACAAAACATAAACGTAACCCTGCAAAACAAAAGATGATGGAATACGTGTTAATTTCATTAATATTTATAGAGGATTTTATTATGAACTTAATGCAACATCAGTGTAAACATTATTTGTAATAATGTTTTCTGTGATTTTTATTATTTTACATTCAATACAATGTCAATAAAAGCACTGGTAATTTAATTCTAGTGTTGAAAGGTTAAAAAAAATTGACTCCCGTTCCATTTATGTCCCATGACGTCATTTAGAAACAAGCCATTTCCAATGTGAAAAGTGTAACCTTGGTCCGCTTACTCCGCATGGGAATAACTCCCCATTAGCAGACAACTTAATATTCTAATTTGGAAGAACACCAAAGAAGAGCTTCGTTCAGGAATTGGTATTTCAGAACCCGACCCTGTTTTTGTGGAGCCGCTAGGCCTTTGGGTCTGGAGCTGGAACCTCAGACCCCCTAGGAGAAGTGCCTTCGTCCCTCAGGGGCTCACCTGCAGCCTCTCTACCTGTTTCTATTTAACTGCTCTACTGTCTTCCTCTTCAGCCCCCTTCCTTCGTCTGTCTCTGCACAGCTGACCCAGAGGGGCATCCAGGCTGCTCCGGGAGAGATTAAAGAGGTGACAAAGTCTGTCGCTGGAGTTACACATGCTTCCAAATGGCACAAATATGTGGGATTCCAGTGGAGACATAATTAGGATGTTTTATTTTAGAATCCGAACTTTTAAGCTGGAACAGATTTTGGAGATTATTTAGGCCAATCCCCTCCTCTGCCCACCCCCCACCCCCCTTATTTTATTTTTTTTCTAGAAAAAGCATTAAAGTTTTATAATTGTGTAAAGTTTGAGTAAATGTCTTAATTTTTTATTATTTCCAGCTGTAGGTTTTGGCATACTGGCCATTCCTTAATTGCTTTGTTTTAGAACGACATAGAAATAAAATTTTTCAATATTTTCCCAAATCACAAGTAGGCTGTATATTAAGGGGAAATATATTTGCTAGATTTTTTTTTTTCAACGTTTTTTATTTATTTTTGGGACAGAGCGAGACAGAGCATGAACGGGGGAGGGGCAGAGAGAGAGGGAGACACAGAATCAGAAACAGGCTCCAGGCCCTGGGCCATCAGCCCAGAGCCCGACGCGGGGCTCGAACCCACGGACCGTGAGATCGTGACCTGGCTGAAGTCGGACGCTTAACCGACTGCGCCACCCAGGCGCCCCGCTAGATTTTTTTTTTTAAAGGAATGTTATATTTTTATCCCTATCGTTGTATTTCTCCTTGCTGGTTGCTGCATGTTAGTGACCTGTGTCATAATGAATGTATTCGTGTAAATAATTCTCCCACTGGGCACGCACCTCTTTACTGTTTTGAGGGTAAGGGTGATTTTAATCATTCTAAAGATTGTTGTAAAAATCCGGTGGATTATTAATTTTAAAAACTGAAACAGTGTTTCCTGTAGGTCATTCTTCCAGGACAGAAGTAAAATGCTGGCCGCTGATGTCGGTAGTACAAGCTGAGACTTGCCCAGGCTGGGCGTTAAAGGTGTTGCAGCGCTCAGAGAGCCGGCGGAATGAGCCAGGGGCCTGCCCGGTGTTCCATAGCAACCAGAGGCAGCCCCAGCAGCCATGCTATTGTATGACTTCTTGTTTTCTTAATCTGGATTTTTGGAAGGATATGCTGTTTACTGATTAATAGTAGGAGACTGGTAGGAATAAGTAATTACCAAGATTTTGTCGTTCGTGTGTGTGTGTGTGTGTGTGTGTGTGTGTGTGTGTTATGTAAGTACATCTATGAGGTCACACTTAGTTTTGGTATCCTATTTTGTGAGAAAGGTGCCCAATTTGAGCACCAACCCTATTGGTTATTTGAAACAACCCATTGAAGACAGACCAAGAAAATAGCAAACAAATGAACTTTCTAGCAGTAATCTGATGCTCTTCCCAGCCTCATTTGTGGTACCAGAGCTGAGAGGATACATTTATATAAAACAGGAGTAGGTTTCCTATAGGGGAAAACCATTTGTCATTTGCTCTTAACAAGGTAAGTCCCCATGGACAGACCTTTCTTGTAAAACTGTTCCCTTTGGATTTATCTTCACCTTCAATAAAAACGGAGGTGCGATAAACAAAGGAATGATGAAATATTAGTTAGCTCTTGCAGTTTTGCCTAGAAGTTCCTCATTCTCTGTCTTGAGGAGTTTTTAAAAATCTAATGCTGTTGTTTCATTTGAATGGAGAGACTGAGAATACAGTGCATTAAACTGAATTTTCTTTCTGTTAAATGAAGAAAAGGGTTTGTTTGTTTGTTTTGTTTGTTTTTTGGGAGGGGCTGGGTGAGATTCAAATCATTTCCTTTTAGAGTTAACTATATTCCTGATCTGCCAGTGAACCTACTGGCTGGAACGAAAAATACAAGTATTAAGAGTGTAATTCATATTAAGAGAGAGAGCCCTAGCTAGATCCTGGGAAGTCTTCAACTGAGATTTGAATACAGAGATTGAGTTACTGTAGTAACTAAATACTAGGCTGCTGTATTTGTTGGATGTAAAGAGGAAGAATCTGAAACATGGAATATATTCTTAGTATCTTATGAAATTACAATCTGGTTAAAATTTTACTTAAAGTGTTTCTAAATATGGATTAATAAAATCCTCTAAAAAGAAGGTACTTTGGATGTTTTCAGATAGCCCAGAGTTTTAGGCTTCTTCAGCATCTTTTAGGGTTCCTCATTGCCTCCTCATCAAAATCATGTAAGAAATATGTATTGAGTGCTGTGAAACTACCACAGTGCTGCGAGGAGAAGCTTACAGTCTAGTGTACATTTTCAAGTTTGTATTTCCCCACCTGCCCTGTAGATTCTCTTTTCTGGCCAGCCTGGCGTACGGTGGTGTGTGATTGGGTAAGAGCCTGACTTCAGAATGAACAGTCCTGGGTTTGAATTTCAGCTCTGCTACTGATTATTAGTTTACCCTTAGGCAGATTACTTGAACTCTGTGAAATAGGGCTAATATAATCGACCTTAAAAGATCGTTTCAAAGATCACATCGCAGGACACAGGCAAACAGCACTGTGTCTGACATTTCAGTGCTGAGTCCGTGGCGATTGCTGTTACTCCCCTAGGGTCACTTGAATTCTGCCCTGTCCTTTCTCTTCTCCACAGTTCTCATGCTTTAGTGTACTTAGGATATGTTTCCCACCCTAGTTAAATTCATCTTTCCTAAATTAGAGTGGTTCCTAACTTGATGAGTGCACTTCTGATGGTCTTACCAACCCTGGCACTGATTGGGAATTGTGATTTAGATTTTTGTAAACATTGGATCTTTCCAAATTGTTTATAAGCTTCCTGAGGGCAGAAGACGGCACAATGGTTTCTTTAACTCAGCACAAAACCCAGTGTCCTTTCCTAGTAGAAGTAATCGATGAGTAATTACTAAATCTCAGATTATCTTCATCTCTAATCAAATTATAGAAAACAGATTTAATGGGGCGCCTGGGTGGCTCAGTCGGTTAAATGGCAGACTCGTGATTTCCGCTCAGGTCATGATCTTACAGTTTCTTGAGTTTGAGTTCTGCATCTGTGCTGACGGGTGGGAGCCTGCTTGGGATTTTCCCTCTCTCTCTTCCCCTTTCCCGCTTGCACTCCTGTCTCCCTCAAAACTAATAAATAAACTAAAAAAAAAAAACAACAAAACATTTAACCATTTTATGATTTTGTCTAACCTTGATTTTATAATGACCATTAGAGCAATGCAGTTTTTTATTCCAAATGGATTTACTTCGTAGTATTTTTTTAAAAAGTGTATTTATTTTGAGAGAGAAAGAGGGGCAGAGGGTGGGGGGGGGGAGAATCCCAAACAGGCTTCACACGGTCAGCCTGGAGCATCTGCCGATGCCGGGTTCGGTCTCCCAAACAACAAGATCATGAACTGAAATCAAGAGTTGGACGCCTAACCGACTGAGCCCCCTAGGCACCTTTGTTTACTTTGTATTTTTAAAAACTGGACTTAATGTCATAAATTCATGAATTTTGTATATTTCTTCATATACAGCATCATATGGTAGTTTTGGGCTGGCCTTAGGTTTGTTTTCCTCTCACCATTTCAAATGACATTTTGTGAAGTAACTCTGTAGGTATACATGAATTTCATATCTGTATGTGTGTGTGTGTGTGCATGTACATACCTATGTATGGGTGCGTGCATGAAATTTTAGGCTTGCCTGGGATTTTCCTTAGTGTCTAATAAGACTAATTTCTTAGTTTCAAAAGTTGGTAAGTGACTTGTTAGGATCCAGTACCTTTCTCCTGTTTTCTGGTTGTGGCAGGGTATGGGAATTCCTAATGCTGCTTGTTATGGGAGAAATGTGGGGGGCATTGTGAGAACTTTGCTTTTGGGGGGGCTGCTTCGAATACCCCAAACTCTTGAGTTTCACCTTTTGCTACCGATTGTCCCTGTTCCTTTTGGGATGTCAAAAGTGCAGAGACAGGACACGAGTTCCGAGCTTACCCCAAGGCAGCTGGTGGCATCAGCATAGAATTATTACGGTGGTTAGGTCTGTGTTTGCGTTTGATATTCCACTGAGGGTGGCACTGTTGTAAGGTACGGTTATTTGCTTTGATGTCTGCTGCAGAGACTTTCCCCTGGAAAAGCTTTGTTTTTAAATATGAACTGTCATCTATAGGTCCCTCCAGCTCAGCTCTCCTCTTAACCTGTGTGTTTTCATTGACTACCGTCTCGAGTTGATGAGACCCTCTTTTTAGACTCCAGGGGTTCCGTTCAGTTTTAGAATCCGTTCCGGTGGACAAGCTCATTTTCAGTTTGTGTATTCATCCACTTATTTCTTGACCAAATATTGGCACCCACCGTGTGGAGGAGACAGCAGTGCACAAAACTGGTCGGGTCCCCGCCCTTGGGGGGCTTGCATTCACAGAACTGGGGAATGGGGGGTTGGCAACATGAATGAGTTTTATAATAGACGGTTGCAGATGCTCTGGAGAAACAGAAAGAAAGGAAGAGGGGTCATAGGATGGGTGATGAGGGGTTGCAGTTTCAAATAGGAATTAGGAAGACCTGATAGAGAAGGTGACATTTGAGTAAAATCCGACAGAAGTAGATCTTGTGTATGTCTTCAAGTGTGGCTTTATAGGTTTATAATATTGACACCCTAATTGACGCTAGCCTGTCTTCTATCCTGAAGAGTCCTAGTTGCTTATGTTTGCCCTTACACGGTCCTTTTCTTTCTGCCTTTCCCTTTTTTGCCTTTTATTATTTTACATGCTTTGCCCTGAATATATAGCCTTTTTACTTATACATTACTTTGAGATATATTTGACTGAACCTTGTTTTCTAGAAGGAAACAAGCAGAGTAAGAGACTCTTTCAAAAACCACTTTGAGTTTGCTTTACTTTTTCTCTTGCTTAGGGAGCGGATATTAAAACGTTCAGGCCCACCCTCCCTGCTTCCAAGTGGGAGCCTTCTGAAACGCTCGTAACAAAACGTGTCCTAAAAATTCGGAAAGAATCGATACATGAAACATTAAAAAAAGAAAAAAATCACAATTAATGGGCAAATGGAAATTAGAATTAGCTAGATGGCAGTTTGTTGGTTACACTCTCAGTTTGCCTGTGTGGGTGATTTAAACCGAGAGAGAATCTGCGGATGACGGCTTCTGGGATCAAATGCTCTTCAGTGTCCCAGATGTGAAACCACAATGTCACGTCTGTGTGGCAGCGTGTTCTGCCATTATCTAGTCACCTTTAATCATGGATTTATGAATTGCATTTATTTGTAAAATTTGGTATATGCAGAAAGACATAAATGAGAGGTTATTTAGATAAATAAAAGTTACTAATGGAATCAAGTTGTCTAGAACTCTGTTATTTTGACAAATAGATTGTCATACTGATATTTTTAGAATGAGATTTTCAGTGTACTGATGTCAAAATCGTATTTTCCATTTCAGTTCAGTGTCACATATTCAGCATTATGTGCCTGTCATCCATTAGGAAATGTACAGTTTGACAGTATTTGAGGCTATTGTAGCTGTATTGGAATACTTCAAAAATGGTACAAAATATATAATATAATATATAATATAATATAATATAATACAGTATAGTATAGTATGAGGTATTTTTAACATTTTTAAGTTAAGGAAGCAGGAACTGCTGTGGAATATTAAACAAACAAACAAAAACTACCTTTCTCTGTTTGAACGTCTATAATTATATGCATAATATTTATTTCTAATCCTACTTTCCATCCTTAAAGGCTGGTTAAATGATCATACTTGCAGATATACCCAGGTGTTCGGGTCTGAAGGGAGTCCGATGTGCCCACATTTTAGCAACCTGTAGGCCAGCGTTTCTTGAACTTGAGCTCCTGGTATATCTGCCATTAAAAATATAAATAAATAAAAAGTTGAAGAGGCTAAATTTAGTATTATCACTTGTCTGTACTGCCACCATGTTTATGAAAACATGTAGGAGCTCTGAAAGATTTTGAAGAGCAGGTCTACCATCTTACCCACTGCACCCCCCGCCCCCCAACTTTCTATGTTGGCAAAATGTAAACCTATGTAAAAATAGAATAGTTTGATGAACTAATGAAATGAATTCCCATTATCCATTACCCTGCTTTAATAGTTAACAGTTCCTGGTGAATCTTGTCTCAACTGTACCTACCTCTTCACTCCCCCCTACCCCGTCAGTTTCCCTTACTGACCTCTTCACTCCCCCCTACCCCATCAGTTTCCCTTACCTACCTCTTCATTCCCCCCTACCCCGTCACTGTTTCCCTTACTTACCTCTTCACTCCCCCCTACCCCGTCAGTTTCCCTTAGTGACCTCTTCACTCCCCCTACCCCGTCAGTTTCCCTTACCTACCTCTTCACTCCCCCCTACCCCGTCACTGTTCCCCTTACTTGCGTCTTCACTCCCCCTGACCCTGTCACTGTTTCCCTCACTTGTTACCTGTGGAAAGAGAACCAGTGTGGAAAGAGACTGATGCTTAGTGCTCAGATTACCAGTCTCTTCCTCTGCTCTGCCATGTTGTGTCACCCCCGCCTGCCCCCTGTCCCGTGGATGGAGGGATGGAGGGATGCACAAATAATCACAAAGAGAATAAAGGGCACTTTCTAGACAAATGTCACTTAAAATTCTAAAAAGTGACCTTTCATATTTATGGTCTCAGATTTTGAGTTGGAATTAAATCTAAAGCTTCCAATTTAGTACAGGCTCCACAAAGACACTTTGCTAGTGTTCTGTTTTTTTTTTTTTAATTAATTAATTAATTTAATTTTTTATATGAAATTTATTGTCAAATTGGTTTCCATACAACACCCAGTGCTCATCCCAAAAGGTGCCCTCCTCAATACCCATCACCCACCCTCCCCTCCCTCCCACCCCCCATCAACCCTCAGTTTGTTCTCAGTTTTTAAGAGTCTCTTTTGCTTTGGCTCTCTCCCACTCTAACCTCTTTTTTTTTTCTTCCCCTCCCCCATGGGTTTCTGTTAAGTTTCTCAGGATCCACATAAGAGTGAAAACATATGGTATCTGTCTTTCTCTGTATGGCTTATTTCACTTAGCATCACACTCTCCAGTTCCATCCACGTTGCTACAAAGGGCCATATTTCATTCTTTCTCATTGCCACGTAGTACTCCATTGTGTATACAAACCACAATTTCTTAATCCATTCATCAGTTGATGGACATTTGGGCTCTTTCCATAATTTGGCTATTGTTGAGAGTGCTGCTATAAACATTGGGGTACAAGTGCCCCTATGCATCAGTACTCCTGTATCCCTTGGGTAAATTCCTAGCAGTGCTACTGCTGGGTAATAGGGTAGGTCTATTTTTAATTTTTTGAGGAGCCTCCACACTGTTTTCCAGAGCAGCTGCACCAGTTTGCATTCCCACCAACAGTGCAAGAGGGTTCCCGTTTCTCCACATCCTCTCCAGCATCTATAGTCTCCTGATTTGTTCATTTTGGCCACTCTGACTGGCGTGAGGTGATATGAGTGTGGTTTTGATTTGTATTTCCCTGATGAGGAGCGACGTTGAGCATCTTCTCATGTGCCTGTTGGCCATCTGGATGTCCTCTTTAGAGAAGTGTCTATTCATGTCTTCTGTCCATTTCTTCACTGGATTATTTGTTTTTTCGGTGTGGAGTTTGGTGAGCTCTTTATAGGTTTTGGATACTAGCCCTTTGTCCGATATGTCATTTGCAAATATCTTTTCCCATTCCATGGGTTGCCTTTTAGTTTTGTTGATTGTTTCCTTTGCTGTGCAGAATTTTGCTAGTGTTCTGTGAGAGAGTAACATTTATCCCTTTATGAAGATGGTTTGTTTCTATTTAGGTTTTCTAACTTTTTTTGTGTATCTGCTATCACAAAAAAAGTGTGAAATATGTATCTTTGATGTTTTTGGCATTTACAATGTGATGTAACTGAAACTGTCCCTCGGATTTATAGAATGTATTTTAAGGTACCTTTTTCAGTATGCCCAATTAGGCATTTCAGAAATTGATTGATCCAGTATTGTACCTTTTTTTTTTTTTCGGTTGGCTTAATACCTTCTTTCAAATTTTTGAATGTATAAACGTGAGTAGCAATAGGTACAAAGTGAAAGTGGTTTTTAAGAAGTTTTAAAATATGTTTTGGATTGATAACACTCTTCTAGTCAGATGTTTGTATCACATTCCTTTTATAAATTTTAATATTAAAAAACTGCTGGGGTGCCTGGGTGGCTCAGTCAGTTAAACAGTTAAACATCTGACTTCGGCTCAGGTCATGATCTCCTGGTTTGTGAGTTCGAACCCTGCGTTGGGCCTGCTTCGGATTCTGTGTCTCTCTGTCTCTGCCACTCCCCTACTTGTGCTCTGTCTCTCTCTCAAAAATGACTATAATAAAAATATTTAGGGGCGCCAGGGTGGCTCAGTCGGTTGAACGTCCGACTCTGGCCCAGGTCATGATCTCACGGTTTGTGGGTTTGAGCCCTGCGTTGGGCTCTGTGCTGAATGCTTGCTCGGAGCCTGGAGCCTCCTTCAGATTCTGTGTTTCCTTCTCTCTCTTCCCCTCCCCTGCTTGCGCTCTGTCTCATTCTCTCAAAAATAAATGTAAAAAAAAATTTTTTTTAAATACTTAAAAAATGAAAAAAAACTGCTTCCTTTGTATATTGATATCCTTTTGACTTTGGCAAAGAAATTATAGAAATCATATAAAAATGTATCTTGGATGGGGCGCCTGGGTGGCTTGGTTGGTTAAGCATCTGACTTTGGCTCAGGTTGTGATCTCACGGTCCGTGAGTTCGAGCTCCGCGTCGGGCTCTGTGCTGACAGCTCGGAGCCTGCAGCCTGTTTCAGATTCTGTGTCTCCCTCTCTCTCTGCCCCTCCCCTGTTCATGCTCTGTCTCTCTCTGTCTCAAAAATAAATAAACGTTAAAAAAATTTTTTTAAAAATGTATTTTGGGAAATCTGTCAGCAAGAAGGAGCAATAATGTGATCTTTAATGGCTGTCATTGCGATTTCTTTTTATAATTGGTAAAATATGACACTGAAAAGAATTATAACCTGTAATTCATTGGTGACCTACCCTGATTATGTGATTTATCAGAGAAGCTACAATTTTTTGACAAAAAGTTTATGAAATTTAAAATTCAGAATTCAATAAATAGCCAACATTTATGAAGGATCTTTGATTTTTTTTTTTGAAGGTGGGTATAGGGAGATGAATCAAATATGATAGGGTATAACAAACTGTAGAAAACTGCTGCGTGCAAAAACAAGGCTTAATTCCATGGATGGGTATGTTATTCTCTATAGTTACATACTCCTATGGTTTCTTTTAAGTATGCCACACTTTCTAATTATTGTGGCTTTGTGATTTTAAAGACATGAGAAACCAGTAAGTACCAGAAGGCTCTTTCCAACAACACTTCTGCTATGGGATATCCATTCTCCTTTAAAAAAATTTTTATTCCTTATTTTGCCCCATTGCATTTTAGTTAATAGTGCCTGAAATGATCCTAAGTGTTAATGTAGCCAGTTTAGAACTTGGATTCCTTCAGAGCAGATTTGTCCAGTATGGTTTAAATACTCTTGACTAGCAGCTGACCAACTCTTAAGTAACTGCTTTAAAAATGTACACATCTGTCCACATATACCCTGTGAACGGTAGAACTCCTGAGTAGAATCTGGCTTTAATAACCTCATTAACTGTGTGTGTGTGTGTGTGTGTGTGTGTTTTAAGGTTTTGTTCTTCTTGGGAAAAGTCCATTTTTGTTACTTTCAGAAACATTTTCGTAGATTAGGTCCTGCAGCTTTAGAATTAAGTTAAATTTTTCTTATCCTAAATGAGAATCCAAAGTGGTCAAATTCCTTCATTGTAAACGTGAGTCTTCAACTCCTCGCTTGGCTTTTACATCATAAATGTTATTGATATCACTGCATCTTTAAGAACGTTTTCCGAGTTGTTGCACGCATGCTCTCTTAAGAATTAAAGATGGATCAAGGAAAATGATGTTATTGAGCATAAAACTTTCATATGTTTCTTTTTTCCACGTGTGAAATGAGTCCCTGTTTCTTTCTGCAGATTTTCTTTCACGTGCTCTCTTTTCTAACACACTCTTGTCTCATCCTTTCTGCCCCTTTCCTCCCATTTGTTCTGTTCTGCTCTGCTTGGCTTTACATTTAGGCTGTTGCAGTTCTAAACCTTCTTAGCCAAGCCTTTATCTTCCTGCCTTGGTCTCTGTTCTTTGGTCAGATGCTGGCCTTCCCACCTCCTGGCCTGCATCAGCTCTCCTTTATTATTGGATTCTTTGCCTTTCTTTTTTGGATAGTGTTCTGCATTCCTCTGTTGGTTGTTTCTTGGTACTTTAGAAAAAATACTTAAATTCCTTTACTCTGCTTCCCAGAGTGTGTAATGAGAAGAAGAAATAGAAACAACCCTTGAAGGACAGGTATACAAGGCTCTTTAAAAAAGAATATGGTAGTGCAGCTGACACTATTTTAAAAAGCGTTCCCAGGTCAGAGTAGTTTGATAGAAGGAATAAATATTGCGATGGCTATAGGGAAGATGTTGCCTGACTTTAACAACAACAACAACAAAAAATCTGTTTTTGACTTGAAGAAGTTGTAGGCAGTATTTGTATAGCCAAAATATCCTTAGAAAACGTTAGAAATATTTTTATAGTTAAGACGATTATTGTAAAGTTATATTATTTGTATTTATCTTTATGGTCTTTGGTATTTTATGGTAAACCAGCTTCATCTATTTGTGTCTTCAAATACCTTATGAAAAAGGCCTATCAAATATAAGTCAATAAAAGTCAAAAAATTTCTTCTTTTCAAGTAGCTAGAAGTCCTCTCTTACCCGCTGCCCACTTCTCAAATTCCTTTTTACACAATTTGTTAGCACTGTTTTATTGATAGACTTTTTTCTTCTCATTTACATTCAAGTAATGCCATCTATTTGTAGTGAAATTCTGTGAATACCTTATTTGTTAATCTTTAAAGTTCTAGAATATGCCTGTGATAGGTTTAGAATTAATATAAAGTCATTACTGAGCAAAGGAGTGAAAAAAGTTCTGTTTTTATAATAAAATGAAATTTGGAATTTCTTCATTTTCTCGATTTTTGTTGTTGTTATTTTCATTTTTTTTGTGGCCCTGGGGATGTGGGGAGAATGCTGTTTAGTTTTGCTAACTTAAGTACTTTTGGATTCCTAGGTTTAGTTTATTTTTCCATTAATGGAATTTATATAAGTACGAGATACTTTTAAATCAAAGTTGAAGGTACTTAGTACTGCTTTTTTATCCCCCCTGAAACTTTCTCTGTTCATTTATGTCCATTATAACCTTTTAGGGGACTATATGGAAATAAAAGCTTGGGGATAGTAGGTGGTATAATTGAAATGTAGATCATAATCTGTTCTTTGTTTGTTTTACCAAATTAGTTAGGGATTCTGAGGATACATTTTGAATATTTGTGTATGTTTAGCGTTTTGTTCCTTTGTGAGAAATCTCTCAGTGTGACTTGTTTCTAGTAGGATGTGTCTTGAATTGTGGGCCGGTCACTCTTGAAAAGTGTTAAGCCCTTTAAGCACACTGGTCAGACTCCGAGAGGGAAGCCTACAGGTTTATTAGCACTCCTTAGCCTGACAGCACAGCATACCCTTCTACGTTGCACAGCAACAGACTCCTAGCAACCATAATAGACTGAATTTCTAAGAGTGACCAGGCCGGATGTAATAATAAAGCGAGAGGTGCAAACAGTTGTCATGGTTTTCTTTTCACAGTGAGCTAGTCCGATTCAGGGAAGCCTCCCCTTTCAAACCTGGGCAAACTTCATATAAAACTGCTACCGTTTGTGCCCAGGGCTTCTGATACTAAAGTAGGAAGACTGCTACCAAATTCAGAACGATACTGGTTAAAAAAACAGGATGCTCAACATAAAAAGAGGAAAGGATTATCACGTAAGGAAGTTTCCAGGGAATTATGTTCTTGAAGGCTCTTTAACCATAAAGTTAAAATGGGGCTGTGGTAAAACAGTTACAACGAATATGCTTTTTAAAAATCAAAATCACAGTTGTGTCTTCTCTCTTTGAGATCGGCTGTATTAATTTTTGTAGCCATCTCTCGGAGTTTTGTTTGTAGTTTAAGTGCACGTGCACATAAACCTGATGCTCGTGAGAACTGAAAATTTACCTTATAAAGACGCCATTTGAACTATACATAAACAGTGTTTTTTGAAATTGTGAATTAATAACTGACGGAGCAGAGGATTTACCGAAGAAGAATGAAGTGGCAATATGTACAGTCCCCCACAGTGACGGGAAAAGTGTCTGTGATATTCCTGAAGGTGTAATACTGTGCTATAACTTTGTCAGCATTTCTCCTGTGCATTGTTGAGTGTGCGTTTGCTTATGTAGCCATGAAAAAGAGATTAATTCAGATGCATTCATAACCTGGAACAGGATGCCTCCATCAAAAGAAACAGATCCTCATACAGCTTGCTGGAGTTGGGACTGGGGCCACACAGCCTTTGACAGCAAGAAGCTGTAAATATACACACACGCTAATACCCTTGATTTGTTCATCCTTTGTGGCAGCGTTTGGAAAAGATTGTTAAAGTGGCAGTTAGAGTAAAGACTGGCAATTACAGTAAAGAGCAGAAATTAGGTATTTGTGACCTATTATATTTCATTAAAAGACTTCCTTATTAAAATGGCACCGCTTACTCTCATTACTTGACAGCTGCCCTAAACAGATGAGAAAATACACGGCTTCAGCTAAAGGTAGAATCAACCTCTTAAGCAAGCGCATGGCATGGAACCAAGCACGTCGTATACAAACTATTTCTTTTTTAAACAGTAAATTTGCTTTAGGTAGAGATGTTTATCAGTGGTTGAGTGTGGCGTGCTCTTTTGCATTTCTATAATAGTTTACCCGCATTGGCATTTTCCCATCAGGATATTTTAATGCCCCCACCTGACGTCGCACTAGCTTCCCAGTAGAGAGGATCTTCTTGTGAGGCATCGGAGATCCAGGGATCAGCTTGGAGGCTTTTTTCTGCTAACCGATGAATTATTATTCCAATCCAGTGTAAATACTACCTTTAGCAGGCAGAACCAAACTTTTGGAAGTTTTAGCACTCGATTATTAATTTCTGAAATGCTACAAAAACTTTTTTAGTTTATGTTTATTTTTGAGAGAGAGAGAGAGAGAGAGCGAGCACGAGTGGGGAGGGGCAGAGAGAGAGAGAGAGGGAGGCAGAATCTGAAGCAGGCTCCAGGCTCCGAGCTGTCAGTACAGAGCCCAACATGGGGTTGGAACCCACGAACTGTGAGATCGTGACCTGAGCCAAAGTTGGACGCTTACGCAGCTTGAGCCACCCAGGCGCCCCTAATTTCTGAAATAGTTTTAATATTTTTTACCCCTTAGTAAGCCAGTAGAGTCCCAGTGAGTTTAACACGAGAATGTAGGCATTACTTTCACAAGATGGAATTGTTTGTTTTTCTAGAGAAAACAATCACGATGTGGCCGTGGTTACCTTCCATGATATTTCTGAAGTTTTACTGCCACTTGACATTGTGGCATCCGTATTTTGCATAGCGACCGCATAGCACTTTCTAGAACCGTCCTCTCAGTGATTCTGAATTGTAGTTGAGCCTGCTACACCGTCTGACCATTTGTAACTGTGTCCCTGTCTTTTGCATGGTGAAGCCTGCTGATGCACTGTAGTTCTGTCTCTTGAGTGTGAGCTCACAGCTCACTCTTGAAGACACACACACAGGTTCGTTGTGAAGCTGGCTTGTGGGAAGATCACCTGCCCCAGCTAATCTTGAATATGGAAGTTTGTGAGGACCGTCACAATATTAGGAGAAGGCTGTCGGAGTGCTTGCATGGAACTGTAAAATTTCCGCAAAGACCCAAACCGTACCACGTGAGACAATCACATGCCTATTCTACACACACAAATATCCATGACTCCTCGCGTCCCTACCTTACAAAATGTAAATACCTGATGCGTATCGCGTGAGGACCGTCAGCTTGCAAAATTGTTAGGCAGAGGCGTGAGTCCTAGTCTTTTGGGTAGAAGAGACCTGAGTTCAAGTTCCCGTTTAGTCATTTGATAGATAATTATCCTTAAACTTATCCCTTCACTACTTTGATCTCATATTTTTTAACGTAAGTGTGGAGATATTGCCTATTCAGTTGGGTTGTAATGACAAAGCGGAAGACAAAATGAGCTAAGTTAGCACGGCAATATGGAATTCGCAATCCCAGTGTGGATGGTCAGTAGCTCAGTCTCTGGTAGGGTATGAGGAAGGTTTTGCAGAAGAGGGTGGCTGCTGAAAATAGTAACATGGAACTGGATATAATTAGAAACAAAATTGTTTTCAAAGAGCTACGATGCGCTGTGTATTTTGTTAAGTCATTCCAGTATTGGTCAGTAGAGAGGGTTTTTTAAAACTTTTATGGAGCGACCCCTTTTCACAGAGTCAAATCTGGGGACGTGACCTTTAAAGGTGGCAAGAGCAGCAACTGATAGGAACAGTATGTCCGTCCGGACAGATGAAATACTTATGCCCTGCACAAAAGGTAGAATTTAAAGAATAGAGCACGTTTATTCATCTTGGTCAATATGTACAGCGATCTTTACATCCTGTAAACATTTAAGCCTCTCTTCAAGTTCTTCTTGCATGTAAAAAACTGTAAAATCAGACAGAAGTGCCCAAGCTTGTGTTAACACTTGACGTTGTTGATCTAGGAGACCTGAAAATGAATATCAGCTTCTGTTGAGAAGTAAGGCAACATTGGAGTCCCATAAACACCTGATCACTCCCTTTTGGTCTAGCCCTAAAAAATGTTCAACGTGCTCACCATTGATTTATAAAATCGAGTTTAAGTTTTCACGTATACTGTCGTTGCTAAAGAGACCGTAAGGCATTTAATATAATGAGAAGATAGTATTTTCAGAAGAATAGAAGTGGCTTTGAAATATAATGGTTTGAAGTAGCTAGTGGGATTAAACTGGTTTAGGCAATGGCTATCCTATTTCAATTCTTTGAAGAAGGTAATTTCAGCCTTAGCTTAAGGAGAGGAGGCGGAACAGAACGTGCTTAATGCTTAATGTTGCCTTGATATTTTAAGAGGGAGAATACTGAGCGACTGTGATACTTAGAGGCAGGGGAAAATAGCACTTAAGATTACACAGCTACAGTCTTTTTTTATTTTATTTTATTTTTTAACGTTTATTTATTATTGAGAGACAGACACAGAGTGTGAGCACGGGAGGGGCCGAGAGTTGCAGAGACACAGAATCTGAAGCAGGCTCCAGGCTCTGAGCTGTCGGCACAGAGCCCAATGCGGGCTCAAACCCGTGAACCGTGAGATCATGACCTGAGCTGAAGTTGGACACTTAACCGACTGAGCCACCCAGGCATCCCTACACAGCTATAGTCTTTTAGACAAAACCACCAGCTGTTACTGGTAGTTTGGTGATTTTAAAACAATGAATTTTTTTTTTTTCCTGAGCATGATTTACATGCTTATATTGTTTTTTGTTTTTTTTTTTAAGTTCTATTTATTTTGAGAGACAGAGCAGAGAAGGGGCAGAGAGGGGGAGAGAGAATTCCTGAGCAGTCTCCATGCTGTCAGTGCAGAGCCTGGTACAAGGCTCGAACTCATGATACAGGGCTCGAACTCATGAGCCATGAGATCATCTTCAGGTTTTAAATTTCAGAGCCAAATGAAATACAGTTCTGTTCTGACAGAAGCCGGTTTTTTGACATCCACGAATATGTAACTCTGACTTATCTTGTACATAAGGTACAATTGTCCACTTGTAAAAATGTAGAACATAATTGTACCTTTTATGTTTAATTGAATATTATGTCCAGCTCAGTGAAGATTCATACATTAGCTTCATAAATACTCTCTTTGCATAGAAGTTTTTCTCCTACAAATGAAGACGTTTTCACTTGCTCTTTTTCATGTTATCTTTTTTTCCCCCTTGATATTCTTACTGCTTTGAGTTGTTGAATTGGGGAGCTATAGTATGTATAGATACACATTTATATACATGTGTATGTAAATATACACACATACGTATGGAATAGCATACACTTGCTTTTCAGTACAGTCTCAAGTTAGAATTACTCATATGGAGATAATTGCTAAGTGAGAAAACTAAACTGCAAGACTAGTCTAAACTCTCACTATTGGTAAGGTCTTTTCACATGAACGTGTTTTCTGCAAACTATATACTGTACATAAATGCTGCTCTACATGTGAACAGAGGACGCCTAGGGTCACCAACCCCAGGAGGTCCTTCCTCTTAAAACCATGTGTATGTGAGGCTGCATTTTCTTAATATACTCAACCCAGATGGCAGATTGAGTGGAGAAGTCTACGTGAGAAGCCAATCGTCTTCTTGTTTAGTTTTTTAGTTTTTTATTTTAATGTTTTTATTTTTCAGAGAGAGAGAGAGAGAGAGTGTAAGCAGGGGAGGGGCAGAGATGGTGGGGGGTGGGGGACGACAGAGGACCTGAAGCAGGCTCCATGTTGACAGCAGAGAGCCTGAGGCAGGGCTCAAACTCACAAACCATGAGATCATGACCTGACCCGAAGTCGAAGAGGTGCCCTGGGAAGCCAGTTGTCTTCTATTGAGCAAGACGTTAAAAGAAATTTATAAAAACAGAAAACAATGCCACTGTTCTCATTAATTCATTAATGTTTTTTTCTTTGGGAAAATTTAGGTATACTTCATAAACATATGTTTATGTTAAGATGTAATGGTTTTATTGTCATTTTCAAATTAATACTGCTTTTCTACTTTATTTTCTAATATACTGACTGGATAGACATAGCTGGTGACGTACCAAAGCTTATTATTACTAGCTGGAGAGAGTCAACATTGCCCATCTCCTCTTAACTCCGCATTCCACATTCAGATGTTACATTGCTAGCTTGAAATAAGTCATGTTGGGAGTATTTACACTATGGAAATGAGCAAAAGCTACAAATCTGGCTCTTTTGAGGGGTCGGAAGGGGAGATGACAGACATTTATCAGTGCCCCACCAGACAGAACACACAGAAACAAAAGTCCTTTGGGGGTCTCAAAAAAAAATTTAAGATCTAAGTGGGTTCCAGGACCAAAAAGTCTGCTTACTAGAAAAGAACTGGTTTTTATTACTTTACTATGCAACTTAACACCAATGTCCATGCTAATGTGTGATCAAAGCAGATTTTTAGCCAGGTGCTCTGCCTTTGGAGGCACTTTACCCGTCTCTCCTATGCTGCCTTCCAACGAGAATAACTCCATGAAGCGATTTGAAGTCTATAAAGAGCCCTGTCCTTTGTGGTTCCCCCCATGACGAGCACACAGCTTAGTTACCTGTTGACTGGTTCGAGACCATCAGTACTATGGTGACTCAGAAAAATGGAGACAAGGTTCTGGTCTGGAATAATTTTAGAGAAGTCTTCCGGAAGGAGGGTACACATGAGATGCATCTTGAAGGGTGTATGGGTGTATTGCCGTGAGGAAGGAGTTAAGCACGTACTAGAGGTAGAGGCACATTATCTTGGTGTGAAGAATTT
This sequence comes from Lynx rufus, assembly GCF_022079265.1. Classification (NCBI taxonomy): domain Eukaryota; kingdom Metazoa; phylum Chordata; class Mammalia; order Carnivora; family Felidae; genus Lynx; species Lynx rufus. The sequence continues at coordinate 7,882,361 of NW_025814824.1, forward strand.
CTTGGGAAATAACGAAGCAGATGGAGTGGAAAGGAAAATCGGGCGAAGGATTTGGAACTTCACCGGACAGGGCGTAACCAACCAGCGTTTACTTTTACCGTGGCTCAAACGTGAAGGTGAAAATGGTGCTTTAGGGAGATTAATCTGGCAGATGTGTGTGGATGAGCAGGGAGTGAGTCAAGCAAGGTAAACTTCTCTTGATCATCTGAAAGGAAGTAGATAGAGTGAAGAACCTGGCCTTTTAATTCCGAATCCTGCTGCTGCTCTGTGACTTTCAGTTCATAGATAAAAATGTAAAACTATGCAGATATAATAGCCAGTGGGGTTGTAAGTAACACGAAGAGCGTGGACGAGTTGAGTATCGATTAGATGCCAGTACGGTGCCAGGACTTTCAGTGAGAGATACTGTTCATGCTCCTTTTACTGTTACTACCTCCGCACTACTGGCATAATAATCCTTGTTTGATGCCTTATAATGAAGATTGGAGCTGGAGACCCGTTATTGGAAATGAGATGTGGAAACCAGGCCCAGCCCTAACCCTTATGAGTATAAGAATACAAATGGAAGCTCACTCATTGTGTTTCTACATACTTAAATGCGGCGGATCCGCTGCTAGGTAAAATATGCTCTTACCTCATAATTTGACCGGTACCACTTTATAAGGTGACGGATGACCATTTAGAATTCTCGGTTTTTTGGGGTGCCTGGGAGGCTCAGTCAGTTGAGTGTCTGACTTTGGCTCAGGTCATGACCTCACGGTTCAGGAGTTCGAGCCCTGCATCCCACTCTGTGCTGGCAGCTGGGAACCTGGAGCCTGCTTTGGATTCTGTGTCTCCCTCCCTCGCTGCCCCTTCCCTGCTGGCACTCTGTCTCTGTCTCTCTCTGTCTCAAAGATAAGTAAACATTAAAAATTAAAGAATTCTCAGGGATGCCTGGATGGCTTAGTCGGTTAAGTGTTCGACTTCAGCTCAGGTCATGATCTCGCAGTTTGTGAGTTCGAGCCCCGTGTCGGGCTCTGTGCTGACAGCTCGGAGCCTGGAGCCTGCTTCAGATTCTGTGTCTCCCTCTTGCTCTCTGCCCTTCCCCCACTCATGCTCTGTCTCTCTCTATCTCAAAAATAAACATTAAAAAATTAAAAAAAGAATTCTCAGATTTTTTTGGTTCTGTTCTAGAATATAGTGGCAAAGGGAGGACTGGCCTTCTGTCACCTTGTCCCTGTCCTGCAGTCTGCCTCCTCCTCCCCGTCTCCTAGGCTCTTGGCTGTATCGTGTCCACGTGCCCTATTCCTTGCAAGCTATGTCTTGACTACCTCTTGGGTCTGGAGGTGGGTATGCCCGCCTCTCCATCTGCCCTGGGGCCGATAGTCCAGGGCTCTGCGAGGGGATCCGACTCCTGGAAATTTGCCAAGGCAGAGTCCAGAGGAGTCAGAGAGCATGGCCCTGGGCTAGGCAGATTTCTCATTTTATGGGCAAGATCCCAGGGAAGTGGCCCCTTTGGCCTGGGTAGTTATCCAGCGTGAATGAGATTAGCGGGATGTGGTTACTGATGAGTTGTGGGGTATGAAAAAATGAGAGTGTCAAAGGTGAAAGACCACTGGGTTGCAGGAGAGTTATAAAGCCACTGAGAAAGTTAGGACAGATGAGGAGGGCCCTGAGTAACTGTTTTGCTCACCGTTGTATCCTGTGGCACCAAATCAGCTTCTAGCACCTTACCAAGTGCATGGTTGCGACTCAGTAAGTGTTGAAGGGCAAGATGAAGACACTTGAAAAGCTGCGCCAGTGCCGTGAGAAGAAAGGCATTATAGAATAAAGAAGGAAAATAAGTTCTTGCGGGGCCGGTGTAAGAGCTTTGAGGGAGGAAGCGTTTTGCTGTGCTTGGCGTGGTAGTGTGCGAGCTAGTTGTGTGTGGGGACTGTGCACATCTAATACTGGTACGGGTGGGACCTAGTGTAGTTGCCATTCTTTCTTAAACGAATAATTGAATAATGTTATATGAGAACAGCTTTTAAGAAATGAATTGGATTTTAAGTTTAAAATGACCCGTGGCAAACACAAATTTGCACCATCAGTGAACTGTGATGGTGGTCAAGGAACCTGAGATCGTTCCAGAAATGAAGAGATTCTGCGCAGTGGTGTTCGTATCAGATGGGGTGGTGAAAGGTGTTCAGGCCGGACGTTATGCTTGTAACCTGTTTGGAGGAGGGTAGAGGACACTGATTAACTGTAGATTAGCCACCGAAAAAGTTAGATATAAGGGAGGGTGGTTGGAGAAAAAAAAAACTTGAAGGAGCTGGGAGAGTTATCTGAGAAACATCTAATTGTGGCTGTGTAACAGTCCTAGTTCTTTTGTTCAAAGTTGTTTCGAAGTATGGTCTAGTCACTTAGTTGACGATAACTATACAATACCTCAGGTCAGAAAATATTCTGTATTTCATAATGACGATAAAGTAACAGGAAAGTCTGATAATAGCGTTAAAATTGCCAAGTTCTTTTTGAGAACTCTGGTGTGTTAATTAGTGTAGACGATTGCACTTTGGCTGTATCTGACTCGTCATCGACTAAATACACAGCAAACACCTGTGATTATTTTAGTGATCCTTGTCTCATTCAAGTAACCCCAAATATGTGTATTTAGACTGTTGCCTGTTCATATAGACTCAGCTGTGCCTGTTTTCTGTGTTATTTTTCTAAGTTTAATGGGCCCACATAAAAATTTATGGTAACTGTCACTTAAAGTCATCTTTACCCTCAAAGAAAAAAAGAAAACAAACAAAACTGGATCGCCCCAGGTAGCTCTGATGCTGTTTATAGTGACTAAGTGATCAGATATATTCTGTACTAAGTTGATCTCTGATCCCATGGGTCAAATTTAGGGCAAAAAAAAGCATGAACGTATATAATAAGCAAATACACTTAAGTACATGTTTGTATTGCTAAAATTTATTAGCAAATAAAAATCATTAGTATAAAAGCGATCTTGCTTGTTCTCTGCTGAACCGAAGATTTCTTTTTAAAATTTTCATAACACTGAATAATCATGCATTTCTTATTAATTTTTGTAGCTTTCTGATCTGCTTATGTATTGTTTTTGCTTGTTTATTTTTAAGAAACAAATCTTATTTAATTATTATTACTAAAATTTTTAAAAAATGTTTTTAATGTTTATTTTTGAGAGAGAGAGACAAAGTGTGAGTGGCAGGCTGATGTCTCAAATTGTTTGGTCTCTTGTCTTCACAATTTCTTTTTTTTTTCTTTTTTTTTTTTTTAATTTTTTTTCAATGTTTATTTATTTTTGGGACAGAGAGAGACAGAGCATGAACGGGGGAGGGGCAGAGAGAGAGGGAGACACAGAATCGGAAACAGGCTCCAGGCTCCGAGCCATCAGCCCGGAGCCTGACGCGGGGCTCGAACTCCCGGACCGCGAGATCGTGACCTGGCTGAAGTCGGACGCTTAACCGACTGCGCCACCCAGGCGCCCCATTGTCTTCACAATTTAGAAGAGCAGATTCTTTCAAAGAATCCTTCTCTCCGTTATTTTTCCTCGCTTATATTTTCTTGATTATTAGAGTAATATGTTTATTCTTTGACAGAAGTTGTCTCTCCTTCCCTGTCAAGTCAAAAGAATTTCTTTTTCAACTACATAGGAAACCTAAACAGAGAGGCAGTCGTGCAAAGAGATGCTTTGAAAATAATTCAGTTATGTGGCAATTAATATTTATCCACAGATTCAGTAATATGAAACGACCACATAGCTTGTGTACGTCAAAGAGTTCATTTTTAATGTTAACCTGATTCTCTTTGCTTTTAATATTTTAGGCCACTTGGTCATTCTGGCATTTTATGGTAGAGAATACATTGAGTTTGGCTCATGGAAAGAATAGGAGGTAATTGATCACATGTTCTCTATAAAGTATGCACTATAGGTACACAAAGCAGAGTATTGTAATGTATCTAATATAGGGTCTCATGTACAAAATTTTTTGAGAGCTATTTTTTATATATAAGATTTTGAGATAGGTTTTTTTTCTCTCTTGATAGTTGGCAACGGTTAACATCGTGAGGAACTTTATTTTCTTTCACAGCTTGCATGTGTTTAAGACATGATAGTTTTATGTGGTTAAAGTTATTTCGTATCTTAATTTTTTATTTTTGTAGTGAGCTCTGTGCCCAACATGGGGCTTGAACTCACGATCCGGAAATCAAGAGTTGCGGGCTCTACTGCCTGAGCCAGCCAGGTGCCCCTGGTTATAGTTATTTTTAAGTGTTTTGGATAGCTTAGCTTTCTGTGGGGCTCTGGAAACCACAGGAGAAACCCTCCCTCCCGCCTGTCTCCCCAACATGCCCTAAGTAGGATTAAAGGCATCCTGCACTGAAAATGTGTAAGACATTGTAAGAAAGACCATCAGAGCCCCTGTAATGTGAAATTCCGGGGGCTGCTCAGGGTGCTTTACTGAGAGCGTAAATATGAGACTGTTGAGTTAGTCTTTTCCCACCTTTTGTACCCATGTGTCGCCCTGCGTGATGTCTAGGTGTGGCATTCCAAAATGACAGTCAACTAAAATGCAACTGAATGCCACATGCATTTCTATTGTTGTTTCACAGATTGTCAAACGTGAAGCCCGTGTCACAGTAAATTCAAATTAAAGATAGTAAACTATAGCAGCTATTCTTACGAGACCCAGCCCGTGACATGGCGGCAGGTGGGTCAGTGGACGTGAACTATTCGGTAGAGTAATTGGCTAACGTGCTGCTGATGTCATAATTCTCCTACTCAATAATGGGCTAGTTATGCCGGAAGGCGCAGCAGTTTGGTGTGGGGACTTCTGCTTCCAGTACAACAGCACTTGAAAGAGAGGCCTTCCATTGGTGTTCAGAAAGGAGCAAGGAGCAGGGGTAGGGGTCAGGTGAGTTGGGGGGGGGGCACCAAAGGGATAGGCGTAGAGCTGTGCCTCATTGTTGGTCTTTGAGGTTACGTGTGCACCCAAGTTACTTCCTTACTTTTCCACATAGTTGAAATGCAATTGCCAGCCCATTCAGTATGATAAAACATTGCTATTTTAGCATTTCTTCAATATTCAGCTTCTGTGGGAAGATAATCACACAATCTACTGGTTAAGAGACTTAACCAAGATTCAAGAAAACTAAGCTGGAGCTCTATCCTTCATCTCAAACCTGTGCGTTTATAAAAGTTTTCCACAGGGTGCAGCAGAAATTCTCCTATCTACTTTCCAATATTTTATTTATGGATATAAGGCTGCAAGAAAGAGACAATAGTTTTGTGTCTAAGACCTTAGTAACATGATCTGTAGCAAAAAACCACGCATTTATGTATAGGAATTATAATTTAAGAGCTATTGTAATCTTTACACAGATAGTATATTTGAGAGAGTACCAACTCTGAAATAGCTTCTCTAGGAAGTCTTACAACTTTATCATCTTTCTCAAACTGTGTGAGTTGTCTGTAGGAAACACGTGAATATGATACATTTTTTCCCTATTACTTGACGTTCATGATTGAGTACATCTGATCGGAACGTTGATCTCACACCTACCAATTGCAAAAGCTAGCCTGGGTCTGGAGAACGGGTTTCCATGGCATACTGCTACTAAAAGTGTTTACAGATAGTGTTTGTTAAAAACAGCTTAGAGGACATTTAAAGTAACCACTAGGTGTGTTGGTGGAGTCCTTCCCTTGGGCAAGGTAGTGGGAGACGAACTTACCTTGAGTTATCCTGAGAAGCAGTGGAGAACAATTCTTAATGTGTCTGTTCCTCCCACTTCTTTCCTTTGAATCCAATTTTTGGACCTTCTTTCACTCAGATAGCGCTGAGTGTCTTTGTTGTATGTGAAATAAGGAAATTGTCTTGGGAAGGGGAGTGGTAGGAAGGAAAAATGTTTGTTTTTATATTATAACATCGCTTGTAAGACAGTAATTATAATATATATGTCGTATAATAATATATAATAGTATATGTAATAATTATATATGGTACATAATATATGCTTTACTTAGCAGATCACACCTTACAAACTTGTTTTGTGTGGTCAGCATCTTATTTAATTTATCTCAACTTGTCCATTGTATGGGGTGGGGGTTGTCTCCTTGCTATGGGTGTGGAAACTAAGATTTATAGAGGTTAAGAAACACCTTTGAAGGTTCCAGAGCTAGTAGATAGACAATCTGGAATTTGAACCCAGATCTTGTGACTCTTCTTCTATTGTTATCCACTGTGCTAGTAATTTTCACATTATATTTTCTGGTCAAAAAGTTCTTCAGGAGCCATGCTTGGGAATGGTGGTGGCTTGAAAGGCAGGTTCATTAGAAGATCGGGCTTTACAGCTACTGCTCTGTACTGGTTCCCTCTGTGCAAGGACTGTAAATTAGAACCACGAACTGTGCCTCTCGTGGATCGAGGTTACATACCTCTTTTCCTACTGGCATTGTGGAGATAGAAACACAGATTAGCCTCTTGGCATTTTTCTTTACTTCTGTTTCTCCTCCACCAGTACTTACTGAATTAACATAGCACACAGGATACACTTTTTACCAGGGCAAATGAGAATTGGTTTTAAAATAGTAGGATAGTTTTGGGGGCGCCTGGGTGGCCCAGTCGGTTGAGCGTCCAACTTCAGACCAGGTCATGATCTCACGGTTTGTGGGTCTGAGCCCTGCTTCATGCTTTTACTGCCGTCAGTGCAGGGCCCGCTTGGGATCCTCTGTCCCACTCCCTCCGCCCCTACCATACTCGCGTGCACTCTCTCTCAAAAATAAACATTAAAAAAAATAGAATAGGATAGTTTCAAAAATAGGAAAATTTATTAAAAACTCAAATGCAGACTGTCCGTATTAATTATATCTTGTCCATAAAGTGACAGTGATAAGCGTTATCAGTTTTTATACAATTTAAAATATTGAACGTATTTCATAATCCCAAGTCTGGCAGTTAAGTACAGTGGCTCTTAAAAGTGGTTTCCATTAGTTACTGTGTGTGTATAGAGCCTTGAAAATTCTAGGGTATAGTAGCATTTATAGTAGTAACAGTTTTAATAGTATCAAAGCACGGTTCCTTCATCATATAGCATTCTAGAGTCTTTGAACAATAATAGATTCCAAATACGTTTCCATCTTCCTCAAGTATGCATTTAAACCTTACTGTAACAGCCTATGCAATTACCTATCTGCAAATAAACAATAAATCCCCTCAGTGGTCCACCCAAGACGTCATGAAATTTAATAACGGTTAAAAGTTAATCACACAAATTCAAGATGAGACTAATTGTTTAGACTCAAATCATAGCATTCCACAAATTGAAAATAGGTCAACAGTTTTGCACTTTTAAAAATAAGCATGACTCTGGAGTATTTTTTTTAAAGCTTAAGTCATTGAGCTCTTAGTTTACTAAACTGAACACTTTAATAATGTTCCATTATTTTCCCCAAAGCTCATTAGGGACGCAGAACAATTGGAGAGATACTGGAAAGGGCAGCATGAATGGGCATTGACAGGAGGGAGGAAAGGTTCGAGTCACCGAAGTCACTTGTTTAGTTTACGGGAAGAAGGGGGAGAAAGACTTTGAAATCTGTCTTGAAATATATTTGTACTTTTTAATTTGTGCTGCAAACTTTCAGCTAAAGTAAAATGACAGGTATGTTAGTGCCTTAAGTCGTCTCCTTGAAAGTCAGACCCAAGTAGAATGAGCTGAAATTCTAGAAAGGGTGATTCTAATTTGTCATAAAGAAGACCCTCTTGAAAAGATCATTAAACTCTAACGTGGCAATAGAAGGATGTTTGGGAGGTCATACCCCATAAAAATCTTTATGACCAGAACGGTGATTCAACTGAATATAGGTTTTATCCTTAAAATCGCTACCAAGCTGGAGGTTCTTTGATTATAATTATGCTGCTGATTGGAACAATGCAATACGTATGTAAATATGCTCTTAACACTAAAGACAGTGCCTGAAATTTATGGAGAACCCCTTAAGTGTTTGAGAGACAAGATCAAATCGTAAGTACATTTTCAATTTGGGATCATAGAAAGAACGACGATGTCTTTACTCTGAGAGATCATATAAGTCCCACATTATTGCGTGCACTTTGAAAATATCTGGTAAAGAATACAAAGGAAGGCAAGAGTCAAGAAAGTGAGGATGCCGCTCTCTCCTTTGATAAGGGGGGGGGGGTCTAGTCCCAAGCAGCCTGTGGGGTTTTGAGTTAGTCTCACTTGAGTTTGAATCATGGTTTACCCACTTACCAATTCAATATTCTTATTAATATGAGGAGAGTGACGGTCGCCTTGTAATTGTGAAAATAAATCACCGATACATGGCACCAAGCGGTGCTTAACAAGTGATAGTTCCCTTCATTCTCTCCGTTGACTGTTAGGTCTCTAGGAGTTTGGATCAGGAAAACCAATAGAACAGGGAGGGGAGAAGGGGGTAAACTGAACTTCCCTCGTTTGGGAGGTGGGTTTAACATACTTCTTGCACTTAGCATTTAACTTCTCAAATTTTGCTATAATCCTGCCATGCTCGATAAGAACTTCACTGCTTTTTTAATTTTAATCTTTTACGCTAAGGAGAAACCGGGTTTTTTTTGGCCCTGCCTGAAGCAAAATGTTCAATATCAGACCCACTTATAGGAAGAACGCTGTTTAGAGTTGCAAGTAGGAAACCACATGTGAAGCAGAAATTATTAAGTATCTTCAGATCTTACCTCCTGGAGAAACTGCCTTTTATCAAAAGGAAGTAAATGTTTACTTAAGAGGTCAATGTTACAGATGCATTATTTTCTTGCAATTTAGGGGCAGTAAATTGTCATTTTGTTTTATTTTAATTAGCGTAATTGTCTTCGGTTACCTCCTGACCTGTACTTACCCCTGTATCACCCCCCCTCCCCTGCCCAGCCCGGCCCCCAGCTAACACAAGTCAGCCGAATCCCTTAAGCCACCTTGCATCACCTGGTATCTCATTTAGTAACTAGTTAACATTTTAGAGCAATGACCAATACGAAGTGCTACCTGGATGTCAGGCACTGGGGTAAGTAACTTCTGTGTATAATAACTTAATCCTCATGTTATCTCTTCGAGGGAAGTAGGTACTACAGATCCGTGATCCCTAATACGCACTTCTGGATTTCCACAGGCTCTGAAAATCACCAGTTCCCTAAGTTTGTGGGAAAGCTAATTTAGCTGCAGAACCTGAGCTGAATGAGATAAGGCTCCTTAAGGGTCTTTATCCCACAAATGGAACATTCATCTGTTTAGCGACGGGAACATTAATGTGTATGATTATATGTTGCTGCCCTAAACACACCTGGGGTGTTACATGTATATGATACTACTTTCCAAAGTTACAAAAAAGATTCTGAGTCATGTGACCTATCTGGCCCAGGGGCTTAGCATGGGGGGTTGTGAACCCGTTTCATTATGCCACTTAGTAAAATTTTTTTTTTAATGTTTATTTCTGAGAGAGAGACAGACAGACAGAATGCAAGCTGGGGAAGGGCAGAGAGAGAGGGAAACACAGAATCCAAAGCAGGCTCCAGGCTCTGGGCTGTCAGCACAGAGCCCGATGCGGGGCCCGAACCCATGAATCGTGAGATCGTGACCTGAGCCGAAGTCGGACGCTTAACCAGCTGAGCCACCCAGGCGCCCCTTATTATGCCACTTTATAGATGAGAAGGCTGGTCTTCGAAGATGTGACGGAAACTGCCAAGGTTTGACTGGTATGTTAAGATGTGAAGTAAACTGCTCAGGTAATGCGTGGCAAAACCACAGTTAAAGGCCACAGTCTTACTCTGAAGCCACATGCTTTTTGCCGTCCGCTTGCCAAGGCATGATTGAGCTCGGTTGGCACCGTGTGTGTGTCTTGAGTTGACAGAATTGCTCATCTTTGCTCACAGAGGAAGACCTATATCTGGCTGTCTGTGGTGGAAGATAATCCTCGTATCGTCTGTATTTGGGTGTGCCCTCTTAGGCTTTTTTCTGCATGTTTTGGGTACAGACGTGTCTCATCGTAGAATTTCCCTGAGTGTAGTGGATCCTAGCCACAAAAGTCTGACTCAGGTCACAGTGGGTCTGGCTTCTCCGTTGTCACTCCTCGTTGTTTTATGTTATTTGTATCTCAGTGCTGGCAGTTGCCTGTTTTAGCCGTATTCGACAAATAATTATTTAATGCCTGCTGTGTAGTAGGCTAGAAATATAACATTGCGCAAGAAAACCATTGGTCCCTCAACAGGGACACTGTTGTCCTTGTCAACGGGACAGTTCTTGGTGGGGTACCCTGTGTTGCAGCATGTTTTGGCATCTGTGGGCCAAAATGGCATTGGAACCTCTCCCCCACCCCAGTCATGTGACAACCAGAACGGCCCCCAGAGTTTCCAAAGTTCCCTGGTGGGGTGATACTCAGACTCTCAGCCCTGAGGATAGTGGCTGGCCACTTGCCCATCTACTGTCCAAGTCGAAGAATCCATCTTAAGCATTTCTTTTTTTCTAGAATCCTGGCTTCATGCAAAGTAAACAGAACAGAAATCTACAAAGCAAATAACTACACTGCTTCCACTTGGGCACAAGGGCTGAACTGAGAAGCAAGATTAGTTGTGGATAATCTCAGCCATGGCTAATTGAGACCTCTCATTATACTGTGTAAATAACGAGGATAAGGTATTAAGCTCCCAAGTTAATATACCAAGCGATGGTGTTCTTCTTTGAACTGTAGAATCAGATCAGCCCAGGACTTCACATATGCAAGTTATTTATCAGACACATAATGCAGTACATTTATGCTTGCTTCATTGCTGCTCCACTTTTCTCTTTTAAGTGACGTTTTATTTTTTTTTTAATTTTTTTTTTTCCAACGTTTATTTATTTTTTTTGGGACAGAGAGAGACAGAGCATGAACGGGGGAGGGGCAGAGAGAGAGGGAGACACAGAATCGGAAACAGGCTCCAGGCTCCGAGCCATCAGCCCAGAGCCTGATGCGGGGCTCGAACCCACGGACCGCGAGATCGTGACCTGGCTGAAGTCGGACGCTTAACCGACTGCGCCACCCAGGCGCCCTAAGTGACGTTTTAAAAGAAATTACAAATTCTAAATAATTTGCGAGTGGAAGCAGTCCTATGAAGCCTTTACGAGTCTTCATTTGTCATTTGAAAGAGGAATACGTGGAAATTTTCGTTCAGTATCCACATGAACTGCTTTTTAATCAGTATTTTATCGTAAAAGTAATAATGGCTGAAAGTCAACAGAACCTCAAGCTAATGATAGTTGAGATTATTTTAAATGAAAATTATTTTATTGTGTTGTGGCTATAAAAATTATACATGCTTACTGTAAAACATTCAGAAAATACGGAAAGGCACAAAGAGGAAACGAAAAAAGAGTCACCATTCTGTTCAAAGATGACATCCCACGTGCTCGCAAGATTACTGTTCTGTCTTCTCGGATTTGTCTCTTAGCGAGTGCATCTGGCATTCTTGGACGTACTTCTCACACATGCGCGTGCCCTCTCTCCCTTCACACACAAAAATATGTACCCTTCCTCTCAAAAATTGGGTCCTACAGTTTGTTTTTTTTACTTGGACACTCCTATCAACATTTTTTTCGTGGTAAATAACATGTTGGTGCCGTTGTATGAATGTTATCGATTTAGGGGCGCCTGGGTGGCTCAGTCGGTTGAGCGTCCGACTTCGGCTCAGGTCATGATCTCACAGTTCGTGGGTTCGAGCCCCGCATCAGGCTCTGTGCTGACCACTTGCTCAGAGCCTGAAGCCTGCTTCAGATTCTGTGTCTCCTACTCTCTCTGCCCCTCCCCCGTTCACGCTTTGTCTCACTCTGTTTCTCAAAAATAAATGTAAAAAAAAAAAAAATTAAAAAAAAAAAGAATGTTACCGATTTAGTTAAGCGGTTCTCTAGTCGTTGAGATGGTACCCTATGGTTTGGTGCTACGATGAATTGTTGTATATACATCTTTGTGCAACATCCAGTTAATTCCTTTATATGAGTTGTGAGGGATGGAACTGCTGGGCAAAAGGCTGGGTGCGTATTGAATGGTTTTTGAACCACCAGCTTGCTCTCTAGAAAGCTCATGCCATTGTATACTCTCAAGAAGAGTGTTGTTGTTTTGTTTTTTTAAGAATAGTGTTTTAATGTTTTGTTTCTTTGCATGCTCTCTACACGATGATTAATCTCTGTAATTTTTTTTTGTATTTTTGTCAATCCTGTAGTTGAAAAATGTCTCCCTTGGATTTGCATTCCTTTGATAACTAATGACAAAAAAAACCTTTTTTTTAAGTATATTTGCTAGTCAGATCTTTTGTTGATGGCTCATTTGTATTGTTAGCCCATTTTCCTGCCGGGCATTGTCTTTTCTTCCTCTTTTAAATTTCAAGGTCTTTTCATAAGTATAAGGATATAGATCTTTATTGGTCATAGTGTACATATTTTGCCATTTAAAAACATTTGCTGTTTTGGTGGGGTTTGTTTTCGAGACATTTTGGTATGTAAATGTGTCACTTTTTTTCCCATTTGGTACTCCCACATTATAATAAGGCCATTATTACTCATAATGTCTCAGTAGATGGATTAAAGATTAGAGCTTTAAAAAAATGAAGCTACTTTTCAGATGGGAAGCCACGTTGCAGACGAGGAAGGTGATCAGTTTTTTCTGTTAATTAGATATGTTTGCTGTGATTACAATTTCAGTAGCTGTATGTAAAAACAGAGATTGTGAGAGGGAGATACTTTGATGTAGTTGAAAGACTTACTTGAAAGCCAGATAGCCCTAGCTTTGTTTTTAATTTAGACAGCAGGTATATATCATGTGCCTATTATACTTTAAACATTTATAATAGATTTTTCACGTGCTAGTTGGGTGACCATGGGCTTTTGTTTATTTGTAAAAGGGGAATAATAACCTACCTTGTTGTTATTTTAAGGGTCATAGTTCACCTAACAGCACCTGACGTGTAATTAGATAACAATAAACCACAGTCAGTATGAGTGTTGTTACTCTTTATAAGTAACACAATATAACCTAATTTTAGCCCATTATGACGTGTTGTATCATTGCTGTGGTGGTAGTTTGGCATATGGGGTAATTAACTGTGATTATTATAATTTTATTAACAGAATGGAGCCTAGCTGGGTTGACAATACATAGGATCCTGTCATATGACATTCTGGTTTTTGACGTCCCTTCTCATTTCTTGTCTTATTTGTCCTCTCTAGTCTTACTGTAGGATGGGCAGGGCCCGTGTAATTTTTCATTTTACAGTTGAGGAGCTGAGGCTGTGAGAGAATGGTTGAGTTGTCCCAGGTTGTGTGGCTTGTAAGTGATTAATTAGGTTTCTATTTCCCTCCTACCCGTAATTAAGATTCTCAGTGAACCCGGATTGACCCTCAGTGTGGGGAGGAACAGAGAATGGAATCTAACTGCCCAGCCTTCATTTAGCTTCGCCATTTTCTAGTTTCTGTGGTCGCTCCTGTTCCAGCCGCCTGGAAGTGGCCGAAACGTTTCCAGTGTCTGTTGGGTCGATGGCGGTTACGGGGAACCACGCCTCTGGGTATTCCCACGCTTGGGAAGTCCTTTTCCTTTCAGCCTGGGCTGAACCGGTAGCTTGCTTTGACCAATAGAATGTGACAGAATGAAAGCTTTTCCGGGTCTGGACATAAGCCTTAAGAAGGCCAGGTAGCTTTTGTTTTTGGGTTTTTTGGGGCGCCTGAACCATCATGGAAGATTCTTGGTTACCTTCCTGGAGAGACTGTGTGCAAAAGAGGCCACGTGGGGGGAGAGAGGCCCTGAGACGACATGGAGAGAGAAGTCTAGTCGTGCTGGTGTTCTGGCCGAGCCCTGTTCCCACCCGCCGGTGGAAAGCAGTCGTGCAAGGGATCGCCGTGCAAGGGATCGCCGGCACGATTAGCTGGAGAGCTGCCTCGCCGAGCCCAACCCAGATTGCGGAATTAGGAGCAAATAAAATGTCTTTTTTGTTTGTTTGTTTGTTTGTTTGTTTGTTTGTTTTGAGCGGTAGGTTTTGGGGTAGTTGATTAAACAGCAGTAAGAAGGACAAAAGAAGGGGCACCTGGCTCAGTGAGTAGGGCATATATGACTCTTGATCTTGGGGTTGCAAGTTTGAGCCCCACGCTGAGTGTAGAGGTTACTTAGAAATAAAATCTTAAAGAAGAGCTAAGGAAAAATAGGAAAAGAATGGTTTTGAAAATAAAAGTTTTTGCTAAAGGTTGTTTACTTTTTTGGGGCCTGTTTTGATGGTTTTGGACTTTCCCTGGCTTGCCAATATCAGGCCGTGTTAAAGGGAGATAATAGGAATGAATCACTCTTCCTTTCAAGAAGCTCGTCTTGCTGTGTCCTGACTACACGGGTCTGGCTGATACTTGGGTGATTCTGAGGTAAGCGTGATTTTTCTGTGCGGAGGTTCTCCAGAGAAACCTCAGGAGATAAGGTCCCTTCCTGTGTGCAGGTCCCTGGTTTCTCTTCTCTGCTGCGTTTCCTGCTCCCACTCCCTGTGGCTCTTTTTATCCCTGTCGGAACTGAATTGGAATTGGCCTGGGTCGGCCAAGTAGGACCAGACGGAGTAGCCTTTTTCTTCCTCACGTGAACTTGTTCCTGTTCTCCAGAAAGGACCTGGGAGGCCTTTGGGGCCAAGAGAGGATAAGACCAGGGACCATCTTTATTTTCAGTCCTTGCATGTGTTACTAAACAGGAAAGATGCAGTACGGCGAGATATTGTCTGTGCAGTTGAATCCCTCTCAGATCAGTTTCTCTTCTCTTCTATTTGTTGTAATATAGATTTTTTTTTCTTAAGTTTCCACCAGATAAAGAATTGGTGACCTAAAAAGGTATAATTTTTTAAACAATTTGTTTTGGTTAAAATGCTTTTTTTTGTCTTGGGGCGCCTGGGTGGCGCAGTCGGTTAAGCGTCCGACTTCAGCCAGGTCACGATCTCGCGGTCCGGGAGTTCGAGCCCCGCGTCGGGCTCTGGGCTGATGGCTCAGAGCCTGGAGCCTGTTTCCAATTCTGTGTCTCCCTGTCTCTCTGCCCCTCCCCCGTTCATGCTCTGTCTCTCTCTGTCCCAAAAATAAATAAACGTTGAAAAAAAAATTAAAAAAAAAAATAAATAAAATGCTTTTTTTTGTCTTAAAAACTACGCGAAACTAGATTTAAAATATCACAGAGTTGATTGGCTTCCACGTTGGTCGGAGTGAGGCCCTCCGTGCACTTGATCTCTGTCTACGACAGAGCAAAACAAAACAACAGCAAAACCACTGTTTTGCTCCGACAGCAGAAACAGCCCAAGTGAACTCCTCCTTCAGAATTCTGGCAGTTAACCGCAGCCAGCGAACGCACCGCAGGTCCTCCGTCCGAGAGAAGAATCCTGAAACCTGGGAGGACACCGGGGTCCGTGGCGTTTTAACTCGTGCTCCCTTCCATCTCTCCTCCTTCCCCAGCCTGGCAGCTGAGCAGAAGCAGGCAGCGTTGCACACGACGCAGAGATCTGGCCACTCCTGGAGACCCATTAAAAGCACCTTCCCCAGAGCGCGGTTCATATTTTGTCCAAACTTGCGGCTCCCTGGGAAAAGTCTATTCCCAGAGAGTGGTTGGCTATTCGATTTGACTCAGCTCTGCTCGGTTGAGGTGGGGGGGGGGAGGTTGGGGGGAGAGAAAGCCCCTAGGGCTTTGCCGCAGCAACGGCAAATGTTGGCAGTGTCTCCACCGCTTAAGGCTTTTCTTTCCGTGGAGGCAAACCAGAGCCTGGCCAGCAATTCAGAAGGAAATCTGGGAGAATTAGCCGACTGTAGGGAACTCTGAAAAACTCCTGTCATATTCCTGGACATCCAAAAGGCTGCGCCATGTGCAAGGCTGTGCACGTGTCTGTGAAAGACCTAGGAAAGCGGAGGTTCCCCTCTGACCTTGAGGCTCTGCCTAAGCAGGAAGTGAAAACTAGGGCCGTGTTATCCCCTGACGGAAGTCTGAGAGTGTGAGTTCTCACAAAGATGCCTTTGGCAAAGGGTGGAGACACCCAGGCGAGGCATTTAGGGAAATGTGACCAACCTGTGGCTGGCCACTGAGTTAGACAGATACACGTGTGACTCTTTGGAAGCCAGGCTTAAAAATGAAAGCAAGAACTTAAAATCTGGCGGAAAACTCCGTGGCCACACACTACAGGGACTGTAGAACCTACAGAATTAGTTCATCAAAGTGCCGAACGAGCAGCACCCGAGAAAAGGACAACACCACCACGAGTGATAAAATATCTTGGAGCAGTGTGGAGGATTCTGGTACCACAGTTGTTAAAATATATTATCTAAAATGACCAGTTTTTAATGAAAAAGTGAGACGTAACAAATGGGAAAGTGTGCCATACACAGGGTGGGGGGGTGGTGGTGGTGGCAGTGGGTACGAAAAAGCAAAAACCAGCCAAGAGAAAAATGTCCCCGTGGGAGCCCAGATAGGGACTTCGTAGACACAGACTTTGAGCTATTATAAATACGTTCAAAGAACTAAATGAAACCGCATCTGAAGAATTAAAGGAAAGTATGAGAATGGTATCTTACCAAAGGGAATATCCATAAACCTAGAAATTACCTAAAAAGAACCATACCGAAATTCTGGAGTTTAAAAGTACGATAAATGAACAATTCACTAGATTTGCTCAATAGCAGATAGGAGTTGGCAGAAGAAAGAATTAGTCAACTTAGAGGTCGCTCCATAGAGATGAACCAGTGTGAGGGGGAGAATGATGATAAAAATGAACAGAGCTTCAGGAGTCCTGTGGGTCACCCACCATCAAGGGTCCCAACGTATGCAAAATGAGAGGCCTAGAAGGAGAAGAACGAAAGAGGCAGAGTATTTGAAGAAATGATGGGAGAAAACTTGCCAAACTTGCTAAAAAATATTAGTCTACACATGAAAGAAACTCCGTGTACCCCAAACCCAAAGTGATCTTCACTGAGACTCGTCCTAGTTCAAATTTACAAAAGTGGGAGAGAAATCTTGAAAGCAGGAAGAGAAAAATCTCATAAAAGGGATCCTCAGTAAGATGAATGGCTGACTTCTTATGAGAAACCATGGAGGCTGGAAGACATTTTCAAAGTGTTGAAAGAAAAAAAAAAGACTCCCAGTTAGGAATTCTGTATCTGGCTAAAGTCTCCTTCAAAGATTCAGGAGAAATTAAGACATTTACCAAACGAGGGGCGCCTGGGTGGCTCAGGCGGTTGAGCATTCGACTCTTGATTTCAGCTCAGGTCATATCTCAGGGCTCGTGAGTTCTGACCCCCCCTATTGGGCTCTGTGCTGGCCTCTTGGAGCCTGCTTGCAACTTTCTCTCCTCCCCCCCCCGCCCCACCTCTCACCAAAATAAATAAATAAACATAAAAAAAAAGACATTTACCAAACTAAACCAGCCGCCAACAACAACCACAAAGTAACAACACACCAAATCAAACAAAAAACTGGAGAATTTGTTGTTAGCAGACTTGCCTGCAAGAAATAATTAAGGAGGGGGTCCTTCAGGTTGGAATGAAAGAATAAGCAGTAACTACAAAGGACTAGACAGTAAACTAACCCACATGAAGAAATAAAGAGCAGTGATAAAGTAACTACATAGTTATGAGACATACAGAAAAGTACTCACAAAAGCCTTTGTCTTCATAATGTCTTTCTCCTGTTTTAAAAGGCAACTGCATAAAGCAATAACAACAATAAAAAAAAACCCTGTATTGACAGGCTTATAACATGTAAAAGTATAGTTTGCTTATCAATAACAGTAAAAAGGAATGGAAGAAAATGGAAGTATATCTAAGGAAAGTTTTTGATTATTATTGAAATTAAGTTAATGTTAATCCAGACTAGAATGTTTAAGGTTAAAATACTCCTTGTAATTTCCAGGGCAGCCGCTAAGAAAATAACTCAGAAAGGGGAGTGAAAGACAGACCAAGGGAACGCAAAAGGCACACTGGAAATGTTTAAGGCAAAAGAAGGCAGGAGTTGAGAAATAGATTTATGGAGCTCCGGTATACCTTTGTAGAAAAGAGATTATAATGTATAGCTTCTAGGCCAAATAACCTATTCATGTTCTTAAGGAAATGTTACCAATAGAGCATATTGGTTCACGGATCCTTTTACAGGGCTTAATTTTATAATACTGTCAGGTACTTTATATCCATAGATATTTAAAACATGGTAGAAGGAAGATGCACCAAGGTGAACTCAGTGTGAAATGATTGCATTAACCCTTGGTTCTCAAGTTGTAGCTTTGTTTCCCTGGAGATGAAATGGCAAATATATGGAAATGAGAGATACCCTTTATTTTGTCACTGAAAGCTCGGGTATGGAAAATTCAGTTCTTTTCCTTCCTCTAAATGCGGAAAAGAAAAGATGAGCAATGTCTTTGGAGAGCAGAGTAGATCTTGGGAAGATGTACCTGGAGATAAATGTACATGGGAAGGTGCTGTTGACTGGAGAAATGTTCTGGGCAGAATATTTCAGAAGCCTTGCGAGGTATTTCTATCTGCATTTTCCATATATTGTTGATTCTGTTCTCCATGGGTGCTCAGCTCAGTGGAGAGCCAATCTCATCACAAGGACTGTTCATTGTCGTGTAGAGCTGCCACAATTATAATGTATTACATATGCCTTCAGAAAATAAAACCGATGTTTAGCTTTATGGTACGAAGACAGTTTAATTATATCAAACAATACATGTAATTTCCTTATTCTGGGAAAAGTGATGAAATTGAATTTTCTTACTGTTGATTTAAACAATCACTTAAAAATGAAATTCTCAATCTGTTTTCAGTCCCAGCACAGTTGAAGAATATAGCACAGTTGCATCTGTAATGATGGCTCACTCAACTGGGAACATCTCTCTGGGTGAGAATAAGTAATATTTTTAACGACCTCCGAGTAATTCCAATGTGGCATACCGTCTTTCCACCACAGATAACACACTGAAGTCCTAGATGTCTAGAGTGTTACAGAAATTAGCGTTATTAAGAGGTTACGATGATTAAAACTGCATCTAATCTTGTGAGACTCTGGTTTTCTTAAGCAAGTTCTCTTGAACATTTCTAATGCTTTTTTATCTATCACTTTACTGGGGTATTCCAGGCATTTTTATTCCTAGTTTTTAAAACTCATATTAACTGTTTTTAAGTGTGCAGTGCTATAGTGTTAACTCTATGCACATTTTTTTACAACTGATCTCTAGAATTTTTCTTGTAAAACTGAAACTCTGTACCCATTGAAGAATGACTCCCCTTTAATTCTTCCCCTCAGCCCCTGACACCTACCAATCTACTTCCCGTTTCTTTGAGTTTGACAACTTTAGGTATCTCATATAAGTGGAATCATGCAGTGTCTGTGTTTTTGGTGACTGTCTCGTTTCATGTAGCCGAATGTCCTCAGGGTTTATCCATGTTGTAGCATGTGACAGGATTTCCTTCATTTTTAAGACTGTTAATAATGTTTCATTGTATGTGTGTACCACATTTTCTTTATCCACACATCCACGGATGGGGATTTAGGTTGCCTCCACCTTTTGGCTATCGTGAATAATGCTGTAGTGAACATGGCTGTACAAGTTACCTCTTTGAGATCCTGTTTTCAGCTTTTTTGGGTGTATATCTGGAAGTGGGATTGCTTGATGATATATATGCTAATTCTATTCTTAATCTTTTGAGGAACCTCCATGCTGTTTTTCCTAATCACAGCACCAATTTACATTCCTACAAGTAGCGCCCAAGCCTTTCAATTTTTCCACATCCTTGCCAACACTTGTTATTTTCTGTTTGTGTATTTTTGGTTTTGTTTTTAACAGCAGCCGTTCTAATCATTCCTAGGTGCTTGACTTACTGCTAGTCCTCTTTACTTCTGGAATTCATATGATACTACGTGAACACATTGCCACCTTATAAGACAGAGCTAAGCTGCCTTTTTTTTTTTTTTTTTGATGTGTTTTCCTCTAGTTTCTAAAATGAATAACTTGCTTTAAAGGCGTCGTCAAGTAGCGATTACTATGACTGGATTGGCTCTGCCCTTGTTTCCAAGAAGGCCCTAAATGTTACATCTGTAGATGCGTTATTTCATTGTGTACCTAATGTGCTTCTTTGTGTCTGAACATTGGTTGTCTCTATTTCACTTGCCTTGCTGCATCTGCTTGTGAATCTTTCTGGCATCCATTCTCCACACATTTCTTGCCTAAGTGGAGTTGTATTGCCAAAAATTTGGCTTCAGTGCTGGTAGACCAGCTCCCTTCCAGTGCCCTATATTTGATGATCCTGTACAGATTATAGATGATGTTTGATGATGTTCAAGACAACAGATGCAGTGCTTACAATCCACCTAGTCCACACTGCTGTGTCAGTTTGAGCATTTCATGTTTTACAGGTATTTAGAGTGATTGGGACTCCAGTGTTGTTTCTAACCTGCCTTGGACACTTGCAGAGATTATACTGCCATGTCGTAAAATTGGGGGGTGGGGGGAAACACATTGAATCTGGGGATAGATCCGTATTGAAGGCTTGAGGCTGCCCCTAGGCTGACTTGCACCTCTAGAGATGTTTCTTACCCTCTCTGCGTCAGACATCTCATGTGTAAATTGGATAGTGGTACTTAACCTTTCATTTTATTTTTATGTTTTTTTTAAATTTTTTTTCCATATATGAAATTTATTGTCAAATTGGTTTCCATACAACACCCAGTGCTCATCCCAAAAGGTGCCCTCCTCTATACCCATCACCCTTAAGCTTTCATTTCATTTTATTTATTTATTTATTTATTTATTTATTTATTTATTTATTTTTTAATTTTTTTTTCAACGTTTTTTATTTATTTTTGGGACAGAGAGAGACAGAGCATGAACGGGGGAGGGCCAGAGAGAGAGGGAGACACAGAATCGGAAACAGGCTCCAGGCTCTGAGCCATCAGCCCAGAGCCCGACGCGGGGCTCGAACTCACAGACCGTGAGATTGTGACCTGAGCTGAAGTCGGACGCTTAACCGACTGCGCCACCCAGGCGCCCCAAGCTTTCATTTTAAAGGCGTTAACCTTAAAAACACAACCGCCAGTTCTTTACCGGCAAAAAATGGGTTTATTTGGGAAGAGCAGAGAATTGCAGTCTGGGAGCTACCAGCTGTCGTCAAACCATTGGCAAGTCTGGAGAACAAAGGGGAGATAGGGTCTTCTGTAGAGGCAAGGGGACTCGGGAGGGCTGTTAGAAACCAAAAGTCCCCTGCCATACACTGGGGGTCGCAAGTAGAGTGGCTTCTCAGTGGCCGGGTCGTGACTGTCTCTCATTGGCTGGACTGTTGCCAGGGCAGAAAAAGCCTTCCTTCGGCTGGAATAGTGAAGTAGCTGCCGGCCAGGTCCGGTCTCTTCCTACTGTGGATTTGCAGTTGAAGAGGAGGGGCAGGGCCTGGGAGCTACCCCTGCTGACCTCCCAACTCCATCCTCAGTGAGGTTACCTTCCGTTAATTTTCATAAAGGACTCATTGATGCTGTGAGCTTGTGTTTTTAGGAACCAGGGAGGCTATCAAGTTAGAATTTTCTTCTTCCAGTGAAGGGTGGGGGGAATGGATTGTCATACCCCAGGGGTGTCTAAATGGCCCATATCTGACGGATGTCTTCTGATGAGTTTGATGTTCGTAGCTTGTCCATTAATTGAAAAAGTCATTTAAAACAGTCAGTCATAAAAAATGATGCCTACATCCCACTAACATTCTGTTTTATCTTAAACCATGCACATTACAGACTGTCTTCTGGTTAGGACCCCGGCCTTTCCCTGTATCGTAGGTTTGCTGTGGGGAACCAGTCTCCCATTAATCTACATTCCTAACAAACCCTTTCCACTTGACACTTTCTTTCATGTAGATTTTAAAATTTAGAGAATTGAAAGGCACTGATTCTCAGAGTGTGGGTCCCAGGCCAGCTGCTCTACATAACATGAGAATTTTTTCTTAATGTTTTTCATGTTTATTTTTGAGAGAGAGAGAGAGACAGAGACAGAGCAGGAGCAGGGCAGGGGCAGAGAGAGAGAAAGGGGGAGACACAGAATCTGAAGCAGGCTCCAGGCTCCAAGCTGCCAGCACAGAGCCCTACGTGGGGCTCGAACTCACGAACTGTGAGATCATGACCTGAGTGGAAGTCAGATGCTTAACTGACTGAAGCACCCAGGTGCCCCAAGTTTTACTCCGGAATTTCTTTTTTTTTTTTTTTTTAATTTTTTTATTTAAAAAAAAAATTTTTTTTTTCAACGTTTATTTATTTTTGGGACAGAGAGAGACAGAGCATGAACGGGGGAGGGGCAGAGAGAGAGGGAGACACAGAATCGCAAACAGGCTCCAGGCTCTGAGCCATCAGCCCAGAGCCCGACGCGGGGCTCGAACTCACGGACCGCGAGATCGTGACCTGGCTGAAGTCAGATGCTCAACCGACTGCGCCACCCAGGCGCCCCTACTCCGGAATTTCTTAGTGTACAGATTTCTGGCTTCACCCCTTACCTCCTGATTCAGAAACCAAGGGACTGGGGCTAAGTTATCTGTTTTCACAAGGCCTCCACACTAAAATTTGAGAACCACCGTTCTATATTTTAGATTTTGCCCATTTTTCTATTTTTTACTTTTACCTATTTCAACAGCAAAGTGTGTAGTGACTTACCTTTAAGTCTTTCCTAAGCTTTTGATTTAGTTTCTAAAGACAGAACACTGTTGATTTTTGCTTTCATGACTTATCTAATATTTAATTAGATTAGCTAATTACACTAACAGTACCCCCCCCCCCATGAGGTTTTGGAACAAAATGGTGTTGGGGGTGCATACAACTCAGCTCTTGGTAGCAAACCTGTGAGGGGCGCCCCAGAGATGACTCTGCAGACTGGGAGTTTTCAGCACGCCATGGGCATCTTTTACTACTGTTGGGGAGGAAGCGCAGGGTGTGGTGTCATACAGCTAAGTTGGGCAAATGAAGGTCGATCAAGAGAACTCCTACGTGTTTTTCCATCTAGGCTTCTCGACTTCCCTGGTCTGTTTATCTTTGTAGCCCTTGACTCAGTGTGTATGTTTTAGATTTTTGTTGGTTTGTAAGTAGTCCGTCTTTGCTAGATTGGAGCTTGAAGTTTGTCTTTCATAACCGCCACCTGTCTTTGGTCAGTCTTCTGGAGTAAACAGAGAACTCACTCAGTGGTTCATAGGGAAGATGTGTGCCTGTTACTGTCGACACCAAACAGGAAACTGTGTAGCGGCTAATACTGGAGTAGAAAACAGATGGATTTGTTCTTCCCAGCCTGATACTAGCCTTGCTCTAGCTTAGAGTGCCTGCTGTGGTCTGGGGAAACCAGTCATATGTGGGAATAATTCGGTGCAACACGTCAGGACGGCCATTTGTGCCAACGTGCGAGGGAAATCTTTGCCCACCCTTGAGATGGTCGATGAGGGGTTAGATAAGTTGATCTGGAACCTGGCCTGCTGAATTGAAAACACTGCTCTTTGGCAACATTCTGGATGGAATTTTGATCGAGCTGCCTTGTTAGATGTAGGTTTTAATGATTTGCGTATTTTTAATCACATTGCCGGTCTCTTCTCACAAAGGGGCCAGGCCTAACGAGTCTGTCTACAAAAACTCTAGATCATCTTGTTCCTGCAGGAGTTGGGCCCCAGGATGCCCTCGAGACGTTAATAGAAGACTACCTAATGCAAAGAAAATAACTATTGCATAGCAGCATCAGGACACGATAACAGGTGGCCAGTAAGACGCAGTGCTCCCAGCCCACTGAGGATGTTCAGCTATGGGTTTGATACTGGTCACTATTCACTGTTCGGCGACACAGCCACCTGGTCGTTCCCCCAAGAGAGTAATGGCTGCCATAGATTTGATTTTGGAAAGTAGTGAATATTGCTGAAACGCTTAAGAGAGAATGAGGTTTTTGTGAGGATTAGGCTCCGGATGCACATATTTGACAGGCATAGCGTAAATTGTGAGTCTGTATTTAAATTCCACTTTGCCATCTAGAGAAGCATTTATAAAAGCAATGGAAATTGTAGTTTCATACAAAACTGAAGAAAAAGGAGAACAAAACATTACACAGAAAACAACAATTATCGAATAATTATTACATGTAATAATTATTTTATATATTTAATATATATGATAATATAATATAATATTTAATATATAATAATTATGTTGAGTGGTAACCACAAGCTAGGAGTATCGATGTTGCATCATTTTACCATTATACAGCATCCCTCTAGAGTGTCACTCTCTAGGTTTTATGGATAGGAAAAATGGATTAAGAAAGCTGGCGACTTGCCCAAGGTCATTTGACTGGTGGGTGGTGGGGCTGGGATTTGAACTGTAGTCTCTTTAACGCTAAAGCCCAGGCTTTTAAATACTGCTTTACACCTTAATATCCGGTGCTTTAATATTCCTGGCCTGCTTTCAGAAACTTCTCTCTTCCTGTCAATTCCAGAGATAACATTCAATAACTTGACAACAGTGACCTTTCTAAACAAATAAAGAGTGTTACAGAACCAGATGGCCCAAGATTATATTTTATTTTTCTGGCTCAAAATAAATTGCTTGCTCTAAGACTGATAAAGTCCAAAAAAGACCCTCTGTGTCCCAAGACTTCATCAGGCCACATGGCCAGCCAGTGCCCTTTATCATGAGCCAGTCACAAGTACAGAGCCTTATGTCTTTATAGTATAATTTAGATTAGGGCCTAATGAAAGGGCACGAAGCTGCTTGGCTAAATGAGATCATTCTGGCCTTCAGTAATGGCAGTGCATTCGGGTAGAAAGAGTCTGAGGAATTAAAGACAGAGAGGCAGCACCACTGTCTGTCCTATTAAGTGGATGTACACGAAGAGAAGGCTGATTTATAATTTAACAAGCTTCCAAATTAGGCCTCTCTTTTTCTGTTGGTTTTCAAGTAGGATCTTCCTGATAATTAGAAATCTTATTCTTGATCATTCAAAGTCCGGGTGGGGATCTTTTTGACTGGCCTAGACAAATATGATTAGAAAATAAAATCTATATTGTGAACAGAAGTCACCGTATCACACATAAGCAATGCCTTCGTGAGCTCAATTATACTCGGTGAAGTTCAGGTTTAGAGAGACCAGGTTGCACGGGGTAGGCACAGAGATGTCTCAAAGCTATGTTTCAAAGAGCCAACCGGTAACTGACAATGAAATATAACAACAGAAGAAACAGTGGGCTCTGGAGGCAGGAGGCCGGGGCTTCAGACTTGGCTTTGCCATCCTTTGTGAGGATCCTTGAGCAAGTGATATGAATTCTCTGAGTCTCCATTTTCTCATTTGTAAAATGGGGCCGGAATTGTATTACTTGCCTCATTTCATTACAGGGTGGTTCTGAGAACCAACGAGGGAGGATGTGACAAAGTAATGGTGATGGACAAATGAATGCTGTTGTTCTGGTGGCCTCTGGCACATGGTGGCAACTGTCCTGAGGTGTGAGGAGGACAGACCTGCATTTGGAATTGCTCTGTTATTTATAGTTTGGTGATTCAGGCCAGGTCGCCACAATCTTCTTGAGCCTCATTTCCCTCGCCTATATAAGATAATAATCCCTCTCACCAAGTTGTGAGAATGACGTTAGCAGGGATACTGTTTTTAAGTTTTTAGAAAACAGTGATCAAGTAGGAATTATAATGTTATCTTGAACAGATTTCGGAAAATTAGAAAAGAAATAGCCAGAGGCTTCTTACCTGTTCCCGAATATCTTAGCAAGATAAATAACCCAAAGAATATTAGCATGTTAGCGCTAGAAGGACCCGTGAAGACCATCTATCTTCCCCTCCTTATTTTAAGACAAAGGGCTACCCCCTAATCGTATTTCTGTCATTTCTGCCATGTTTGCGTGCATACAGAATAACACTGTCACCAGCATCATTAATTGTAAAGGATGTCAGCCGTCTCTCAATCTTGATAGATACAGAGTTCTAGAAATGTGAAGCCAGAGAATAATTCTGCTTGGAGGTAGTCTCATGTTGTGAAAAGAACCTGGGCTTTGTTGTCAAAAGTTGAGATGGAGTCTTGATTCTGTCACTTGCTAGTTTTGGACAGTGAGAACTGTACTTAGTTTTTGGCAGGTTAGTTACTTAACTAAACTTCCTTACCTACACGATAGGCCATGTCTGTATACCTTAGCCATCTTCCTATGTGATTCTTGGGATTTGAGATAGTTTGCTTTTTATCTTCTTGATACTAATGGTTCTTGACTTTTTCTCCCGGTCTCCAATAGCGATTCCTTCAGATTTCAAGGAGGGGTTGTGGAACATCAGAATCTTGGAGTTGTGAGTCAGCTGTAGTTAGAAATAGTTTTCTGTTTAAGGCGGGTTTAGGGATTTATGTATGGAGCTATCATTTTTAAAACTATAATTGTGTGAGGCCATTTCTCAAATTTTTATCTTCTGTTATTGAGTGCGTTTCAATTTGTGTTTTGCATATATTAGGGGTTACATGTGTTTAAAAATGCATCAGAAAGCTAAATAGGCAGTTTTTAAAATGTGAAATTGTAAACTACTCCTAAGTATACTTGTGTGAGAAGGACTCTTCTAAAGAAAATAGCAGAAAATAATGTTTATCACTGGAAAACTCTGAGAGCAAATGCAGGGGATATTTGCATTCCTCATCACGAATAATGATCTTTGCATACTTTTAGGAGCATGTTGTTAAGAGATACCATAGTTTATGTACAAATGATAATCGGTTTATTTGTCTTTGACTTCTTAAGAATGTTCTTTTAGTTCTTATTTGATAGTCTAGAAATATGCAAGTTGATCCTTAAATCTGAAAAGAGAAAATTCAAGACCAACTAGTTATTCCTTGTAAATTCTCATAGGACTGGACCGGAGAAAGGAAGCTTGGGAACTAAAGACAATAACGTACACACCAGAAGCCCATGAGCCAGTGTGAATTTTCTGTCACTTATCAGCATTTCTTTTTTTTTTTAAGTTTTATTTATTTACTCATTTCGAGACGGAGTGTATGCACATTCAGAAGCACAAGCGCAGGGAAGCGACAAAGAGACAGAAAGAGAGAGGGAGAATCCCAAGCAGGCTCTGCATTGTCAATGTGGAGCCTGACCCTATGCTCGATGTCACTGTGAGATCATGACCTGAGTCGAAATCAAGAGTCGAACACTTAACCCACTGAGCCACCCAGGCGCCCCACTTATCAGCATTTCAACTTTGGACTGTGTTTCTCTTTTTCTCTTTTGTTAATTAAATAAATGGACTTCTTCCTTGATCGTCAGTGACATAATTTCATTGTAACCAAGAAGTCTGTGGGCTTTCAGTTGAATTTTCTAAGTATCATAGCTATTAATAGGAATTTGTGTGGTGAGGCTTTACATCTGTCTAAATTTTGGCTATACTAATTAGAGAATGGATATTACGGAAACCTGGCAGTTTTTTGAAATATTAAATTGGTTGTGAAAAGGGATACGGACGTGTAGTTTTACAGTTTTTCAACTTGTTTTTACATTGTCCTTCGGAATGTTTAATATTTTGTAATGAAATTATGGGGGTTTTTTTTGGTGCAAAAAAGAAAACAATCAGGCAAAAATATGAGAACCGTTTTCAGTTGTCCAAGGCTAATGTTGATTTAAATAGGTCTGGGTCTTCATGGTTGACAGCTACAGATAATTAGCTTTTTCTTCCCTAACAAAGAAAGCAAATGGAGCTGCAAGACATTCATTGCCTTTTCTGTCATCATAATAATAACGTATGTATTTAACTTCTGCAGTTCCTTAAATTGATTTAGTGCTGAGCTGCCTACGTTACATGTAAGAGCAGTGACAGGTGAGAGTTGCGGCGCGTATTTGCGAGGCGAACGCGAGCTGTGATTGACGGCAGAGTTCCCCTCCACACGAAATAGCAGTGTTTGGAGCGCAGAAAGGGCCAGATACATAATTCTTAAAATGGCAGAGCAGATTCACAAAGTGAATTTTAAAATGCGACCGCCGCTCGGCGTGTTTGAGCGCTGCTGTTCCCGGCTCGGGGGGAGGGACCCAGACGGCCAGAATCCCACCTGACTGCTGAAGAGGAGGAAAGTTCCTTCTAAGCATATTAATGTTTGTCATTTGAGACTGATACTTCCAAATTAGAGATCCAGTTATGGCTTCGCATCCAGTAACCGAACGTTTCCTCCAGCTGTAAACGATTCACCTTAATTGAAGAAGCCAACTAATCCATCTATTCAGACGAGGGTTTAAAGATGATAAATCCGGGTATTCTAAGTGAGAATATCCACTTTGTCATGTCTGAGGGATCCTCTCTGGAAAGGTATTCCCATAAGGCTCGATGGTCTCCTTTGGTCAGAGAGCGGCTAAGTGTGATCAGCTTTCAAAAGTGCTCAAGATGCACTGCGATTCCTTTGTTCCTGTGACACATGCCCAGAAGCTATGGTTGAAAAGACTCTTGGTGATTGCTGTTGAATAATGCTCTGTGATGAGCTCCGAAAACGCCGGTCTTCCCATTATACCAGGGAAGTGCTTTATGTTTTGGCGACACCTCCTCCTGTGTCTGTGGGGTCGAAGGGGAGCTCGTGTCCCTGTGCGTTGGCAGCCTCTACTGGCCGTTGCGAAGAGCAGCACTGACCTCTGCTCTGTTTGCTCCAGGCTGGATGGGATTTCTCTGGGGCTCAGCTCTCCCTCCCTTGGTCCTAACTCTCTTCGTTACCCCCTTTTAAAGACTACTTGATGTGTGGGGTATCGACTTACAGCTCTTAAGGAGCTACTTGTCCAGTGTTCTTGTCCCTTAACTAATATCATAGTTGAATGGAATTCTTGAGAATCTTGGGAGAATTTAAAAATGGAACCCTGCCCTGAGAAATAATTTCTAAGAGGTAAGATAGATTTTATCTTTTTATAGATTTTAAAATACTTTCTTAGTTGCACGCCTTTGGGCGTTTACTTGGGATTGGCAGATAATCCTGATGCCCTGAAAGAAAGCCTCAACTCAATGATAGATTTAATTAAACAGGTAATATTTGCTAATTCTTTAGATTTAGGTGTACCAACTATTTTTAAAGGTTTCTAGACAGTGGGCATAAACTCTTACTGGGCTTTATAAATATGGATACCTCTGAGAGTTGGTGGAGGGTCTAGAGTTTATAAGTACAGGCAATTAACGAATATCTGTAAATAAAATATCCAGTAGGGGTCAACTCTGGGTATTTGTTTTAAGGGGGTTGAGGCTCATAATGTTTGACCTAATATCTTGGTGTTTGGGCATCATTTGACAACAGTAACTAATTTCCTCTACAAAATGGATCTATTTATTGACATTTCAATTTTATTTGCGGCTCTCCTGGTCTCCTCGTAATCTTTTGAGTCTCTTGGCATTTTCAAACAAGTGAATCTTCTTAAACAGCCCACGAATGATAACTTTCATTCCTATTGTTCCCACCATCTGTGGATTATTATAGTAGAGTACTAGTTCCTCTCCTCGCTTCTTTGTTCTTTGCCTTCTACTTCAACCCATACAGCCTGAGCATATGTATTTAACTAAAACATTGCTTTGATCACATCTCCCTCCGTCCCTCCCTCCCTTGATAATTTTTTATCTTAGAAAAAGAAGACTGCCACTGGGAGAAGGGCAGAGGGAAAGAGAGAGAGAGAATCCCAAGCAGGCTCCATACTTAGTGCAGAGCCCGATGCGGGGCTTGATCCCACAACCCTGGGATTATAACCTGAGCTGAAATCGAGAGTTGGACACTCAACTGACTGAGCCACCCAGGCGCCCCTATTTATTTTATTTAAAAATTTTTTAAAAGTGTATTTATTTTTAGAGAGAGGGTGGGGAGGGATAGAGAGAGAGAGAGAGAGAGAGAGAATCCCAAGCAGGCTCCCCACCAGCAGCGTGGAGCCCAATGCAGGGCTCAAATTCATGAACTGTGACATCATGACCTGAGCCGAACCCAAGAATCAGACACTTAACCAACTGAGCCACCCAAGTGCCCCTACCTTACAAATTTTTTAAAGTGGGCTTCTTGCCCAATGTGGGGCTCGAACTCATAACCCTGAGATTAAGAGTCGCACGATCTACCACCTGAGCCAGCCCAGGCACCCCTCACGATCACACTTAAAAAACAAAAAGAGGTGTTGTTTTCTTGGCTAGAGGAGCTGAGTGGTATAGAAGACAGAGAAAGAAAAGAGCACTGGGCTTTTTTGCCCTGGCTCTGGCTGTGTTACCTTAAGTGTAAGAATGTGCCTTCCTAGGCCTTTTGTTTCTCCATTCTATAAAATCATTTGTTGTGATGATTGGTTGAGATAATGAATGTGAAATTGCCATTACTTTACTACTACAGGGTAAAAAGACCAAAGTCCTAAATCTAGAATTTCTTTCCAAACAGCTCCATTTTTGTACTATGCCTGGCGTATAATAATAATTGAATCCTATCTTTCCAACCTTATCTTGTACTCGTCTCTAATCTTCCAGTTCCGGTAAGGAGTCTGTACTTTCTCCAGTGAAAATGTTGCTCACATAGTCATTCACATCTCTGTCAGTCTCAGGCTCGTTCATTTTTTCAAACCCTTTGTTCAGGAATGGCCAAGTCTCTCCTATCTCATTCTGTCCCCTTTGGTTTCTTTTTAGCCATGGCAGTCTTGGTGTCTTTACTGCTCACTGTTCTACTTTGGCATATACAGTATCCTGGTTCTTAATAGAAGTGTCCAGGTTGGAGGCCTTTTCTTCCCAGGTGTACTGTAAGCTCCTGGAATACAGGAATAATAGCTTTGATTTTGTAGTTACTCGTTAAGGATGTTTTAATGGGGCTTGTAATATATCCAAGTTGCCATATTGTTAAGTAATGGTTTATATTGTATTTGCCAGCAGATAAAGTTTAGAACAAGGATTGGCAGGTTGTTAAATGTGGGATACTATGATTCTGACAGATCACTGATAATCTGACTTACAGGGTAAAGTCTCCAGAGTATAAGGCCTTTGGGGAAGGTCTTCCTCTGGAAAGGAATGGCCTATGTATTATTATCAGTTAAAGAGTCTTCTGTTTTAATAAAGCATCCTTTAAAATATATATACCTAGGAGCTTCATTGAGCATCTGACCCTTGATTTTGGCTCAGGTCATAATCCCAGGGGCATGGGATCGAGCCCTATGTTGGGCTCTGTGCTGAGTGTGGAGTCTGCTTGGGATTCATTCTCTCTCTCTCTCTCTCTCTCTCTCTCTCTCTCTCCTCTCCCCCCCCTTCTCTCCCCCTCTCCCTTCTCCTCTCCCTCTCCCTCCCACTCAGGTGCACACATACTCTCTTTAAAAAAAAATAAAAAAATATATAGATACCTTAATTAGTAAGCAGGTCCTCATATTGTAATATAGTTTCCTTGTGAGTATAAATAAAGTTAAAAAAAAAAACAAAGCCTAGAAATCTAGGGTTGGGCAAGAGACTCACTTTTCCACTGATACCCTTTGGGTTTTTGGTTGTTGTTGTTTAGCGCTGGCATTTTTACATACTCAAAGTGCCATTCTTTCTTGGATAGGTAAGCTGTCAGACATTGCCACCAATGTATATCTTCAATGTACGTTTGATTGGTACCTTTTTTAATTGGCTGTATTGATGTGCAGTTTGCATAGAGTATAATTCCCCAATGTGAAGTGTGCAGTGTGGCAAATTTTGACGAATGTGTCTAGTCATGTACGACTAGCACAGTCAAGAAGCAGAACGTTTTCATCACTGCCAAACATTTGTACCCAGCCTTTTGTCGTTGATCCTCTACTGCATTCCCTGGCCTCTGGTGACCACAGATCTGCTTTATGTCTATTACTGTCTTTTTTCTAGAATTTCCTATCACAGCATATACATGACAGTATATGGTTTTTGTACGTGGCTCTCTTCAGATTGTACCTGAATTTAGATGGTGCGTGCCTCACGTAGTTTGTTCCTTTCCGCTGCTGCATGGTAGTTCACGGTATAGCCGCACTGCCCTTTGTTTATTCTGTTTACTAATCGGTGGGTACTTGGATTGTTTCTAGTTTTTGGCTACTGCGAGTCAAGCAGTTACGTACATTTAGTACACATGTTTGGGCATATGTGTGTATTTCACTCAGGTAAGTGAGTAGCAGAGAGATCACTGAGTCATTATGAGAAGGGTATGTTTAATTTCATAAGTAACCACCCAACTGTTTTGCAAAGTAGCTGTACCGTCTTGTATCCCTGTTGGTAGGGTACAAGAGTTCCAGTTGTCCCCGTCCTTGCCGTGCAAGGTATCGACAATGCTTTTAATTGTGGCTGTAGTTCCAGTGAAAATGTAGTGGTATCTCATTCTAGTTTTCATTTGTATTTCCCTAAAGTGACTGTTGGTGTTGAGCATCTTTTCATAAGCTCATTGGCCATTTGCATATTGTTTTTGTTATTGTCCGAACCATTTACCTATTTTTTTTAAAAAAATCATGTGTGTTTTTTTTTGTCTCCTTCTTACTTAGTTCTTTTAAGATATTTACATAATTCTGGGTATAAATCCTTTATCAGAAATATGTTTTGCAAACTTTTTCCCCATGACTATGGGCTGGCACTTTGATTTTCTTAAATTTGCCCTTTCAGAGGACATAAGTCTCATTATGATGAAGTTTTATTTATCAATTTTTTTTCTTGGAGTTTTTGTGAAATATGAAAAATTTTTGTCTAATGTCACTTACATTGTCTCATGTTACCTTCTAAGAGCTTGTAATCTTATTTTTAGGCCTATAATACATCCTGAGTTAGTTTTTTATATATGGTGTGACACAAGTTTCATATAATTCCATGTGAGTATCCAGTTTTTTCGGCACCATTTGTTGAAGAGACTGTAATTTCTCCATTGAGTTATCTTGACGTCTTTATTGAAAACCTGTTGACTGTATGTGTATGGATGTATTCTGTTCCATTTTTTTTATTACTTTATGTCAGTATCCTACTTTCTTGATTACTGTAGCTTTATAGTCTTAAAATTAGATAGTATGTAGTTTCTCCCACTTTGTCTTGTGTTTCAAAGTTGTGGTGGTTATTTTAGATCCTTTACATTTGCATATAAACTTTGGAATTAAC
Organism: Lynx rufus; assembly: GCF_022079265.1. NCBI lineage: Eukaryota > Metazoa > Chordata > Mammalia > Carnivora > Felidae > Lynx > Lynx rufus. The sequence goes on from NW_025814824.1 coordinate 7,915,437, forward strand.
TTGTCAAAATCCACAAGAAAAACCTTCCTGGAATTCTGGAATTTTGACTGCAGTTGTGTTGAGTCTATGGATTAATTTCACAAAAATTAATATTTTAGTTCTGTTGGGTGTTATAATCTGTAAACATGACATATCTATTTATTTAAGTCTTCTTTAATTTCTCTTATTATTTTCTGGTTTTCTAGTTTCTTGCATATATTTTTTGTTAATTTTATCACTAAGTGTGTCCTATATTTGACACTATTGTAAATAATTGATACTATATATTTCAATAGTATTGAGATACAATATGGCCAGTATGGAAACATATTTGAATTTTTATATATTGACTTTATCACCTTGTAATGTCACTAAATGTACTTCCTATTCCTAATAGCATTTTTAAAAAATGCTTTAGGATGTTCTGCATAGATAGTCATGTTGTCTGCAAATAAAGATTGTTTTACGTCTTCTTTTCTCATTTGTCTGCCTTTTATTCATTTTTCTTGCCCTATTGCATTGATTAGGATCTATGGTGTTGAATAGAAATAGTAAGGGAGGATAGCCTTGTCCTCCTCTCGATCTTAGAAATAAAACATTCCGTCTTTCACCATTAAATCTAATGTTAGCTGTAGGTTCCTTGTAGATGCCCTTAATCACGATGAGGAAGTTCCTTTCTATTCCCAGTTTGCTGGGAGTTTATATTTATGAGTGGATGTTAAATTGAGATGATCCAGTGCTTTTTCTCTGTTAGTCTGTTAACCTGGTAAATTACTATGATTGATAATTCTAATGATAAAGCAACTTTGAATTCTGGGGTAAATCCCGTTTTGTCATGATTCATTACATTTTTTTATACGTTTATTAGAGTTTTTTTTTTAAGTTTTATTTTTATTTATTTTGAGAGAGAGAGAGCAAGAGAGAGAGCAGTGAAGGGACAGAGAGAGGGGGAGAGAGAGAGAATCCCAAGCAGGTTCCACATTGTCTGTGCAGAGCCCCACATGGGGCTCGAACTCATGAACCATGAGATTGTGACCTGAGCCGAAGTCAGACACTTAACCAACCCACTGAGCCACCCAGGAGCCCCAATATGTTACTAGGTTTGATTTGTTAGCATTTTATTCCAGACACTTTTATGTCTGCTTTTCTGAGGACTATTGGTAGTAGTTAAATTTTCTTGTTTTTGTCATTAAAAAAAAAAAAGGGTAATCTTGGCCTCATAAAATGAATTGGGGAATGTTTCCCCATCTTTCATTTTTGGGAAGGGTAAACACCAACTGCTTTATGATTTGGAAAATACAATCAGTTTTGTTACTCTGACAACTTAGTTCTTCTTACTGAAATAAATATTTAGTCGAGGAGAAAGGGCATGTTCTTACTTTCAGAAATTCTCCAAATGGTTGTTTGTAGCTAAAACCGAAATAAAACAAAAACCAAAATAGCTTATGCCAGTATGTTCATACAGGTGTTTGTAAAACTGGATATGCAAATTTAATAACCTTGGGTGTGAATTTAATATCAATAAATCATATATATGATATATGATAGTATATTTCATGGAGATTTTAATTCTTGTATTTATTTTTGTTCATGAAACATTTTGTAAAGTCCCTTGTATGTGCTCATTAAGTCCTGCTTTGTGCGTACTTCAACTTCTTAACAGGCTTGTCAGTGGTTAATTATTAGGTTACGGTGAATTTTTTTAAAAAACTTTGATCCAGGGGCACCTGGGTGGCTCAGTTGGTTGGGCGACTGACTTCAGCTCGGGCCATGATCTCACAGTTCGTGGGTTTGAGCCCCGCATGGGGCTCTGTGCTGACAGCTCAGCCTGCTTCCGATTCTGTGTCTCCCTCTCTCTGCACCTTCCCTGCTCGTGCTGACTCTCAAAAAATAAATAAATGTGAATAAAAAATTTTTTTTCAAAACTTTGATCTGGCAGAATATTCTATTTGTACTTCCTCCGAGGAAGAGCCTATTCCTTGAGAGTGCAATAGTTCTTAAGTTATACCTTTTTGAGATGAGAAGTCTGGGAGATGCGTTCCCGTTGCTTAGTCATCACTTTTATTGACTTTATCGAACGGATGTTACATGTTGGTGTTCAGTCTGTCTTCATCCAAAGCATATTCTGTGAAAGTGAGGATTGGGATGATGCCAAATGCTATTTACTGACCCGCACAGTATCTGTTAAAATTGTCTTCGAGGATTGGGAAACTGGATTAAGTGAATAAAAATGAAGAACCATAATGTTTAATAAAGAAACACAATTCAATTTGTGTTTTCATGCCATTCAAATAGTTTGTTATTCTCTTATGTTCTTTCAAGAATATTAGCATGTAAAGTTTAGTGTAGGATTTAAATCATTTGCTATCTGTCTTGCTATCTAACTCAGACTGTAACCACTACCCCCCCCCCCCGCCAAGAAACTCGATGCCCTTGTAAATCACCTAGCATATTCTTAACATTTCCTAGAATAATATTTCAAAACTACCAGAAAAGTTTAAATTATATGAGATAGAATCTCATAAGGTGCTTAAATAGATTGTTTTTTATTTTTCCTTTCATAACAATCATGAACTTGAAATTTCTCTCCTGTGTAAATTTGCAAAGTGCTTTACCTTGCAGTAAATACCACCTACCTAATGACATAAGATATAAGAACCAGTAGCTATAAACTAAATCATTAAACATATTGTTGATACTATGCATGATTATATTTTATGCAACATCTTGCCTCATGAGCTGTATTTATATTTATTTCCTGTATGGAGGGACATAAAAAGCTGAGTTACAAATTACTGTTAAAGGCAGCAGTGGGACTGTTACTATAACCTATATTTGAAAGGAATATTAGTGAAAGAATAGAAGAAAAAAAAAAGAGATTTCAGGAATGGGTGTTAGAACTCACTGGAAAACGTTGGATTTTGTAGGTTACCATGACCCGTTGTCATTTTACAAGAGAAATCATCTGTGGGAACATTTAATACATCAGAGTGAGAATACATTAGAGAAATCATCTGTGGGAACATTCAATACATGAGGGTGAGAATACATTAGAAGCACTGGAAGGCGTTTGTAGTTTTCTGTTGCACATATAGTAAAAATATGTTGCTTGTTAGGAAATTAATTGGTTAAGTTATATCCAAGCATCATCCGTTCTCGCTGTAGAAACTGAAATTTGTATATTTGGAAATGGCAAGAAAATAGTGAGCAATGTTTTAGTGCTTTTTTTGGTAGTGGACACATGTAGCTTTTCACTAGCTACTATCCTCTCATGATGTAATTAGTGATACACTATTTGAGGACTTTTTTTAGCCCCTAATAATCCTTTTAAGCTTGAGATGGGAGGTAAGGTACTAGCTAACTCTCTGAAATGCTGCTTTCAGTTAAATTGTGCAAAGAAGGGGGTGAATATGTGACATGAATAAGGCTTTACAACAACTTCAGTGTGTTAGTTTCAGGCTTAATGCTAAGAAAAGTAAAGCTGAATATTAAAAGTTAAAATGTTACGTTTTCAAATGTTTTAGATGTTTATCTTGATGCGCGCGTAACATAGAGGAAACCTGGGCAAATATGAGTGATAATTTTTTCATTAAACAAGGACTTTTTTTTCTAACAGTGTTAAATTTATTATGTTAGATAACATAATAGATAGATGGTTATTTTGTGCATGTGTCTATTGAGGTATAAGAGTATTTGTGTTTATTTGAAACCATTTAGTCTTGAGCATAAATTGCCAAGATGCCGATTCAGTGTGTCTCATCCTAAGAAAATTTGGCATATTCGTATAATATAATCTCATTTTTAGAGCCTCGACTAGATTCAGTGTCTTTTCTGAGTAGCTGATAGGTAATTTTAGGTTTGCTCAGCCCCTGCCTTCCACTGTCCAGTCGGTCACAGATCCTAGGACAAAGCTCATGTGTGTATTCACATCTAAGTTGGGCTGTAAGCCTGGGTAAAGACAGAAGGTAAGAGGGATATCCCAGACCCAGGTCCTTCGATATATAAGCACCTTTTAAAAATGAGAATTTCTTGGGGCGCCTGGGTGGCTCAGTCAGGTTAAGCATCCAACTCTTGGTTTTGGCTCGGGTCATGATATCACGGTTCGTGAGTTCGAGCCCCTCGTCAGGCTCTGCGTTGGCAGCCGAAGCCAGCTTGGGATTCTACCTCTCTACCCCTTCCCTGCTAGTGTGCACTTTGTCTCTCTCTCAATAAATAAACACTTTTAATTAAAAAAATTGAAATGAGAACTTCTTATAATAAGGTCTTCCTAATCATGTCACTACATAGTCATTTAAAATCTTTTTTTCTTGGGGGCACCTGGGTGGCTAAGTCGCTTAAGTGTTTGACTCTTGATTTCAGCTCGGGTCATGATCTCACAGTTTGTAGGTTCGAGCCCCATGTCCGGCTCTCTGCTGACAGTGCAGAGCCTGCTTGGGATTCTCTCTCTGTCCCCCTCTCTCTGCCCCTCCCCTGCTCATGTTCTCTCTCTCTCTAACTAAACTTAAAAAATATTTTTAAATCTGTTTTTCTGGATTACAAAAGCAACACATATTTTATATAGAGAAAGGGAACTAATACCCATATGTCACCACCCACAGAGAACATAGATTACCTTCTCTAGGTAATAATATTGAAAAAAGTAAAATTGTTTTAGGGTCATTATTGGAAGATTCTCTCTTTTAAAGATGTTCTTCTATCAAAATATTGCCGTCACGTGAATAGGTGAGCAGATGGAAGGATGGGGTGTGGATAATTCAATAGGAGCCAGAGAGTCAGAGGGTAAAAACATCCCTGTCATGTTCCTGAAGCACAGACCACAAAGGGGGACATGAACGCCTGACCCTCGAGAGCACATCTGTGGAAACGGAAGGTTCTATACATATTGTTAACCATGGTACATACCATTTGCACACGTCACTTAGGATATTAACACTATATTTGGATTCCGGTTACATTTTAGTCAACTGTTTGCATCCCAATGACAAACCACGTCCTCGCCATAGAGGGAGGTCCCCTAAGGGTGCCGGTGCTGTGGCTCTTAAATTCTTCACTCTCAAAACTGAATCAGTAGGATCCTGTCCTGGAACTTCCCAGGTGTGTTTTTCACTCTTCGCAGATGCAACGGTCGGGCTAGAAATCATGCCTGTTCATCTGAATGCAAACCCTTTGGTAACATTCCTTTGAGTCTAAGATAAGTGGATGAAATGTGCTGCATAAATCATGTCACAGCAAACAATTGTCACCTGGCACTAGAGCTTGATGACATTTCAAAACGCTGGCTTACTGCTGGTAGTGTTCAGTTACAGTTCTGCAGAAAGTCTGTTTGTACAGCTGAAGCAGTTCTTGAGAAAGCAAGATTCCTCTCTCAAGCGATAGGGCTTGAATGAGTTTCTAACAGGGATCCCCGTGCTGTGCTCCCGAGACCTACTCGGCGAGGCTTTCTCGTAGTTTCTCATTGCTCTCCCTCTGGCACAGGCCTGAGAAAACAACAGACCTTCAGCTTGGTGAAATCCCCAATATTTACTGAGTCCGGCATCGACCACAGTGCAGGAATGTTTAAAAAACACAAAATTCCTAGAAGATGGTAGCCCAAATTTGGGCCTTAAGATACAGCTTTTCTCTGTAGTGATCGACTCCCTGTCAAAGCTCGTCTTCACTTTGACCTGTTCCCGAAAGTTCTGCATCTGTCTTTACTTACCGTCGGTTTAGTCTGGTCAGTTTAGTCTGATACATTGCCTTTTCTCACAGAATGATAAAAGCCTGCTCAGCACAGGCAGAAAAAGGGTAATGAACTTCTCTTCCTCGACTCCAGAAGAAGCTATAGCTACAGAGCTTTGACTTCATGCGGGCCCGAATTTTCTTCCTAAAAACCACCCGCATTCGATTTTGCCATGTTCCTGAACTTGATAACTTCTGTCACTTCTAGGAAAACTATACGTTTTTGATGTCTTTGGACTTCAGACAGGTGCATACACATTTAAAAAGAAATCTGTTGGTTCTCCTTTCCCAACCCCATCATGTTCCGTCTCCATGGATAACTTTTCATATTTAAAAAAAATTTTTTTTAATCTTTATTTTTGAGAGAGAGAGACAGAGACAGAGCATGAGCAGGGGAGGGGCAGAGAGAGAGGGAGACACAGAATCGGAAACAGGCTCCAGGCTCTGAGCCATCAGCCCAGAGCCTGACGCGGGGCTCGAACTCACAGACCGTGAGATCGTGACCTGAGCTGAAGTCGGACGCTCAACCGACTGAGCCACCCAGGCGCCCCAGGTGCATACAAATTTAAAAATAAATCTGTTGGTTCTCATTTCCCACCCCCATCATGTTCCATCTCCATGGATAACTTTTCATATTAAAAAAAAATTTTTAATCTTTATTTTTGAGAGAGAGAGAGACAGAGAGAGACAGAGCATGAGCAGGGGAGAGGCAGAGAGAGAGGGAGACACAGAATCCGAAGCAGGCTGCAGGCTCCGAGCTGTCAGCACAGAGCCCGACGCAGGGCTCGAACTCACAGACCGTGAGATCACGATCTGAGACGAAGGTGGACGCTTAACCGACAGAGCCACTCTGGCGCGCCCCGCTATTTTCCTATTTTGGATCTGAATCCTGTTCTGTGTCCTGTTAACCATGTGGATTTATTGTGTGTTCACACAAAACATTGGATGCGTGTGCGTTTTAATTTTGCATTGCTGATATCGTGCTCTAGACACCATTTACTTTTTAAAGAGCTGCGGACTTTTGGGAATACATCTTGATTTTGTTTTTCTACCTGCTGCCTAGTATTCTGCAGAAAGCACTTGCTTCATTTTGTTTATCTTATTGGACACCTAGATTACACAGCCTTCTTCTAACTCTGTATTTGCAGGCTATATATCTTGTACTCCATGTAACTGGAATTCCAGCTACATGAAGTTCATCGCTCTTGTATGAAAACAATGTGCTTTTTATATTGCCGTTTGTTTGCACATATTTCCATTTTTTAAATGACTACGTCCTTACTCTGCAAGACTCAATTCCTGTCATCTCCTTGGTGAAGACTTCAGCAGCCCCTTGCTTGAGCTAGCTGTTGTGTTCTGTGCTTGCTCAGCATTTGCTTTCATCTTGGTAACGTAGAAGCCTATATTTCTGCTGAAAAGTCTCTTTTCTCTCTGGATTTTTTGAAGGGAGGGACCAAATCTTAGGTATCTTTTTAATTTTTAAAAATGTTTATTTTTGAGAGAGAGACAGTGCAAACAGGGGAAGGGCAGAGAAGGAGGGAGACCCAGAATCCGAAGCAGGCTCTAGGCTCTGAGCCATCAGCACAGAGCCCGACGCGGGGCTGGGACCCATGAGCCACGAGATCATGACCTGGTCATGACCTGAGTCAGACGCTCAACCGACTGAGCCACCCAGGTGCCCCATCTTAGGTATCTTTGTATCCTTCGCTGTAGTGTGGTGAACTGCATATATTTGGCACGCGGTACAACATGAATAAATGAAACGTGTAGGCTGTCTAGAAAGGAATACCGACAATAGGAGCACAAATGATTCTCGTACGTAAGGATGGGTAGGAACACAAATACACAAGTAGTACTAAAGAGAGTAGCGTTCAGGAGGCTGAATCTCAAAATGAGGCTTGCGGAGATGGAAAGGATCACAGCATATTGTGTTTAGATCGTGAAGGAAACCAAGAAGAAGCATGAGCATCTTGGGACAGACGGCGTAATACTGGATGTCGGAACAAAGGCAGAATTGCAGAACTCCTCCTGAGTTGGTTTTAACTTCTCTATCCCAAGGAAACAAGCCTCGGGTTCTGCAGAGGAGACTCAGGATGGCAGCCAGGGCATTGAAGTCCAGGGAAGGCGAGGCAGCGGGGAGAACGCTCTTTGATGCTTCTGACCCCTTAATGCCTCAGGAATAAATCACCTGCAGAAATGAGCAGTTCAGTCATGGTTCAGCAGTGACGATCAGTACCAAAGGTGCCGAAAGATCATTACGCAGATGCTGTCTTTATTTTCAAAAAAAAGGAGTAAACGTAGGAAGTTATAACCGATGTAACCAGAAGTGGAATTTTGAAACCCGTGTTTCAGTTTCATGTCTGTGCTTGGGAAAATTCTTTTAATTAGTTATTAGATACTTGGTGCAGACTCGACCTAGGAGAGAAGCAGTCCTCTGGAGACCACCTAAGGTCGCTGGAAATGTGTGTCATGTTAAGCTTGTGTAACCTTTTTACCGTACAGTTGGAGTAAGGGGATTTTGCAAGGCTTGGGACAAAGCGTCTCGTGGTAGTGTTCAGGAGATAGATGGTCAAATTAGGGGCTGTTTTATGAGGACGGGCACATTCCTAGGCGGTTGAAAAAACGTGATGAATGAACTGATGTCAGCTTGGAGAGAGGGATTTCTAGTGACGTGATTCGGCTCTTTCTTTCACTTTGTCCTATTAATCATTTATATCACCAATTTCGATGAAACACGTCCATCACATTTACATATCACATAAAGCTGGGAGTGACAGCTAATGGTTGGAGTAAGGGAATCAGGACCAAAAAAAAAAAGGCTTAGCCATCTGAAATGATTGGCTGAAACTGAAATCACGCTAGTCAAGAATCAAGCAGACATGTTTTTTTTTGACAGCATTTCCTATGAGGAAGACCTGGGAATTTGTGATCTACCTGTTACTCCTATGCCCCAGCCATAGACTTTTGTGTGTTTGTTTGTTTTTTAATTTATTTTTGAGAGGGGGGGGGCGGTGGGGAGTGGCGCAGAGAGAGAGAGAGAGAGAGGGAAAATCCCAAGCAGGCTCAATGCTGTCAGTGCAGAGTCCAACACGGGGCTCAATCTCAAGAAGAGTGAGGTCATGACCTGAGCCTAAATCAAGAGTCGGACTCCTAACCGACTGAGCCACCCAGGTGCCCCTAGAGTGTTTTATTGCAAATACAGGGTGTGGAATGGAAAAGGTACAGCCTCTACTTACGAGAAAAAACCAATATGTTCATTTATACTTCCAGGTTTTAAGGAGTATCTGGGCACTTTGTCATATAAGGAATATTTCCAAGGATCAGAGTGGTTTCCTTATTAAAACTTAACTTTGGAGGGGGCGCCTGGGTGGCTCAGTTGAGCGACCGACTTTGGCTCAGGTCACGATCTCGCGGTTCGTGGGTTCGAGCCCCGCGTCGGGCTCCGTGCCGACAGCTCTGAGCCTGCAGCCTGCTTCCGATTCTGTGTCTCCCTCTCTCTCCGCCCCTCCCCCACTAGAACTCCATCTCTCTCTAAAAATAAATAAACCTTAAAAAATTAAAAAAACAAACAAAACAACTTTTGTGTGTATGTGTGTTGAGTGAGGAATCGTCAGAATAGTAGTTATCTTCAAATATTTGAAGACTGAAGCAGGAATTTGCCTAGTTCTTTATTTGTTTAGCTTTAGAAAAAAGTATCACGTACTTCCTGTGGGGCTGGAAATTGTGCCAGGCAGTGGGGATATAGTAGTGACTGAGCCCAAAAAGTGACCTCATCTTTACCCTTTGTGTCACTGACAGTCGGGGGAGGAAAGTCAGACATTAACCAGACAATTCCATGAGTAAATGTGACTTGCAGCTATGATCACACCAGTGGAGTCGAGGTCCATGGCACCCTGAGAGTGGATTAGTCGGGACCCTTGGTTTGGTTAGTGAGATTGCTGCTTGCTTGAGGCAGTGAGGCTGGAGGTGAGGAAGAGTGTACCTTAACTAGGTGACAGGAGGGAAGGGACCCAGGGTGCAGGAACCTTTCTAGGGCACAGAGGACACTCTCTAAACGTGAAAAAGAAGACGGGTTCAGGACCATCAGCCTCTGAAGACTTGGGTAAGAAGTTTATTCTGTGTTGAGGAAAAGTGAACCGCATTTGCTGGACTTATCTAGAAGGCTGATTTAAATTTGGGACGGTGTCCCTGCTAAGTTGACCGGCCCCAGGCCAAGGGAGGATTGCAGACCATGGATGAAGAGGTTGGGGGGGGGGATGGAGGGAAGAGGGGATGGGCAGATGGGGTGTTGTGCCCCGGGAATCAGGACCTGTCATAGAAGAGGAAGGAATTCAGCTGTGGGATGGGGGAGAGAGCACTCTATTGGGGACAGAGGATGTGGGTACAAATCCCAGTTTTGCCACTTACTAGTTTGGTGGCCTTCTGTCCCTGAAGTAACTGCCCAACTTTTGGCTCACATGTTTTGTCAGGATGAGATGGTACTTGCGAATGACCTACAAATTGTGAAGCGTAACATAAAATGGAAGAATTGAGAAAAAAAAATTTGTCCACCATGGCCATTATTGGACAGGGTGACTTAGTAATGGAATGGAGCTTCCTCAGTGGTCTCCAGCCTAAGTGTTTGGAACTGTGTAAGAGTTGTATCATTGTAGCTTCAGATCCCATTCTTCCCTGACAGGCGCAGCCTGAAAATCACCCGTCCACTTGGCTCGTAGCAGCCCTCAAGTTGCTCAGCGGGACTTTAAATCAGATACACATGAGCTGTTTTTGTCGTCGGTGACCTCAAAAGCGAGAAGCAGCTTTAATGAATGTTACAGCAAAGCCCTAAAGCCAAAAAATTAGAAAGTATGAAAAATTGTCAAATACATCTTTAGCACTTTTGTATCTTAAATTATATCCAAGCACGTAGAGATGCATGTGTATTTTTGCTCTAGAATGTTGCCTGGGTGTATGTTGTTGTGTGTGTATCCATGCAAATAACACACGAAAGACCCTGTGAGTGGAAAGATACCATTCGTTTTTGAAGTGTTTTCCAGTTAAAACCCACAATAAAATGGAAGTCAGGGTAAAATACATAGCTGTTTTTTTGGAGACAGGAACGGAATAATATTTCTAATGACTCACTGAACGGAGTATGCATTCATAACATGGTATTTATTCACGTCTTGATGCACACAAAGTCCACTCGACAAATATTCATTAAAGGACCTAAGATGTTTATATGCATCGCTCTACCCTGCATTTTTATCAAGGTTACTTACATGTATCACTACGAATCTCCACAATCTGTGTCTTGGTAAAATATGACAAGCCCTTTTGCATTAAACTAAGGCAAAGGCCAGGATGCGAAGATAATCTAAACATTTAAACTTCTGCAATCTTCCAGCACAATCCCAAAGACAACCTCAGCTGGAGCATTCTGCCCATTTAATCAGGTGTTAAATGTTACTGTCCTTGAATATTTTGTTGCTTTGATGGTTTTGAGAATTCCTCAATTCTAACTATATTGCCAATAGCGTGTGACTCGTGTGTTGAAATGCTGTTCATTCTAGTTATTTCACACACATTCTTTAGGAGACTAGAACAATAATTGCTGAAAACCGATCACATCTTAGGGGTGTTGAATCTTGGAAGTTGCTTCTGGATCCATAGCTGAGTGGAAAAGACATCTGAGTGAGAAATCAGATCTTCCCACAGACTTCCATTTATACCTACAATGACAGTAATAGATGGACCAGGCCCTGTGCTAAGGATTTTACATCTACTTTACTTAACCTTTCCAACAGCTCTATAAAGTGTGGGTATAGATGAAGAAGCTGGGCTTTTGAGGAGGTTCAGTAAGGAGGCCTGGGTTCCATCCCAAGTCACTTCTGATTCCAAGACTGCTATGCTATTTTGAAACAGCTGATTTGCTACACAAGAAGTTGATTGAAATCATTTTAGACTAGTCTCCTAGAGCCACACTTCTTGCCTTTGCGATGGATGGTGCTATATCAAAAGGAGATAACACACAGATTGCAGATACAAAGGTAGAAATAAGAAAATGATAGCAATCCTTGAGTAATAATGGATTTCTTGTTGTTGCTTTTGTCATAAGTTTTTAAATAGCTAATGCTTACCTGTAGTAGGAAATAACTCGGATAGCCCGAGAGCGTATACAATGCAAATCGTGGCTCCCTTCTGCTCTGGCCGCCCGTTCTCCCACAAAGAGGCAACCGCTGTGTCCAATTTCCAGTTATTCTTCCAGAGAGAGAGTTCACATGAATTGATTTTGGGGGGAAAAAAAAGTAACGTTTGAGCACCGTGTCTACAGAACCCGGCTGGAAGCAGCCAGGTCTGGCCACTGGTTGACATCTGAGTGGGGCCAAGCGGGAGAAAGTGGAACTGGATGTAGAAGAGACGTTGTGCAGTGGAAATGCAGCCAGGCATTAGCCCTCTCTGCCCAGGAGTCCTTAACCCCTCCAAGCACGTTTGCCCCATTGTATAGATGAAGAAACTGGTTCTTTGAGTCCCCCGACTAGCTGTACGGAGAGCAACGCTCCCACGCAGGGCTCTGCCTCTCATCTTTCCATCCAAGGCAGTGCTGGCGACCGCTGGGTTTGAGAGTGCTATCGAGAATTGGACAGTCGAAGTGCTCTAGAACTCACTAGAGTTTCTGCCGGTAAGCCCGGTAGCAAGCTGCAGAAAGCCCAAAGGCAATAGCGGGTTTTTTTTTTTTTTTCTAACTTTTAGAACACATTGTTAAATTTGACAATAGGTTCTGATTTACAGAAAGCTTGTGAAGATAGTACAGAGAGTTCCTATATATCTCACATCCAGTTTCCCATATCATCAACGGCTGTCCTCACTCACTGTAAGGTTACTCTTTACTCCCCCTTTTCAGACTTTCCCCCTTTGGAAGGAAAGCACTGTGTGTGGCCCCCACTTAAGGAGCGGGGAGTCCTGTTCCACTCCCGCAAGAGTGGGGTATCTTCATAAATTTCTTGGAATGCTTCTGCATGAGATTTGTCTCTACCCCCCCGTTTGTGTATGTATTTAATCAGTCATTGATTTATGTAAGTATGGATTCGTGGATGTTTTTTTAACTTATTTTTTTAAGTTTGTTTGTTTTGAGGGAGACTGAGACAGCGCTAGTGGGGACAGGCAGAGAAAGAGGGAGACAGAATCGCAGGCAAGCTTTGTGCTGCCAGTGCAGAGCCTGACGCAGGGCTTGAACTCAAGAAACCGCGAGATCACGACCTGAGCCGAAAACCAAGAGCCAGACGCTGAACCGACTGGACCGCCCAGGTGCCCCTCGTGGATACTTATTTTATACTTTGGATTATAATGCAACACCACTTTATTATTCTGATTGGCTCAGCTTTGGTCATTGGGAGCTTTGTAAATGGCCCCTGTGTCCCTTGTCCCTCTGATATAACCTCATCATTGAGTTTTATTTTTTGTTTTGAGTACTTTTTTAGTGTCTGGGACTATAGGATGCATTAGATTCACCCTTATATTTTCTACTCCACTCTTAGGATCATTTCTGCAAAGAGCCCTGGTTCCTTTTATGGGAAAATGGTGTTAGAATCCACGATCTGGGTGCCAGGTGTAGTAGCTTTTTGCAAACCAGATACTTAGTGGAAAAGAAAGTTTTTGCCATTGTTTCAGGTAGTGATGAATTGGGTTATTGAAATAATTTTTATGTTAATACTGCTGGATCGAAATTTTACCTGAGTGAGTTGAGTAGAATCATCACAAGAATTTCTAAGTAACATTCTAAGAAGTAATTATTTTATTACTCTTTTCTATTACTTTAAAGAAAGCCGCCTGCCCATGATGGCACTTTATCCTTGACCAGAACCTGAGGCAGAACTTCAAAACATGGTAATTTGAAGCAGGTTGGGATTAATTTGAGGATATTGGAAAGACTTGATACTCCATTAGGAAAATTAAGAAGCATGGAGTACGGAAAGACATGTAATTCATATTCATGTAAAGAATAATACTTCCTTTTGCATCACTAAGCATTTTAAATTTGTTGGGGCGCCTGGGTGGCTCAGTCGGTTAAGCGGCCGACTTCGGCTCAGGTCATGATCTCACGGTCTGTGAGTTCGAGCCCCGCTTCGGGCTCTGTGCTGACGGCTCGGAGCCTGGAGCCTGTTTCAGATTCTGTGTCTCCCTCTCTCTGACCCTCCCCCGTTCATGCTCTGTCTCTCTCTGTCTCAAAAATAAACGTTAAAAAAATTAAAAAAAAATAAATTTGTGTACCCAACAGAAGATTGGGAGAGAATGTGAAAGGGGAAAAAAAGAACAAAAAAGTAAAAAGGAACAAAAAAAAAAAATGACTGTTGAGTATCGTGAAAATAGCTGGACAGTGGTCCTAACTGATTTACGTTATTTCAGAAGAATATTCTTTATTAGAGATCTGGCCTTTCTAACTCTAGAATTAAGATATTCTGAGATATTTGAAGATAGATTGGACAACTACTTTGGGGGGTTTGAAAAGGATTTGTATGGACGTATTTGCAATCGTAGTGGTGCTGGTGAACATTTCTTGAAAGCTTCTTTATCTTTTCCCCTGCCTTTTGTCCCCTTTCACTCTTCAGCATCTGCGTACCATTTCAATAAGAGAGCGGAATTGTTACCGCCCATCAAGCAACCAGGTCAGAAGAATCACAAGATCTGATAGGCGAATGCGTGAAATGTGTGTTGATTGTAAAAACAAAACAAAACTCATTTTCTAAGAATTAACCATATGTTTTTTTCCCAGGGCCTACTTGTCCTCACCTATTGTATTTTAATTTTCTTGCAGCTTAACTGTAAAGAATAGTCTTCTAAATCAGTGTAAATAGAAAAACTTCGATTTAAATGGATTGCATGCAATTGCAATTAGTAAGCAGCAGAAGCGCTAATGAGGAAGAGAGCCAGGCAGGTGAAAAACCGAAGCCAAGGTAAATGAAGCAGTCTCTGATGAATAAGCAAACGTTAACTCAGGGCACCGGAAAACAGAGTGAGTTGGAGATGCCCAGGGAGCCCTCAAATGAAAATAGCTGGAAAGCCTCCAGAGGGACGGAGCTGAGTATAGAGATGGGCAGATCACAAGAGCGAGGTTCTGGGGAAGGGTTGCTCTTGCGTCTGAAGCCTGGCACAGATTGCCAGGGAGCACGTGAGATGCCCAGTGTCTTCTTCAGAGTTCAGCGGAAGCCATCAAGCCCATGCTGGAAGAGCCTGGAAACACTAATCTAGGACACAATGGAGGGAGACTTGAGTGTATGAAGGGTGTACCATGTGCTGGGTGAACTATGTCATTTAATTTTTATACCCGCCCTTTCCCGTCTCATGGCATTTAATTCTTACACCAACCCTTTGAAGGAGAGTATTACTACAGTGTTACAGGTGGAGGAAATGGGGCACAGAGCGGCTTGAGAATAGCTTGCAAATCACACAGCCACTAATCGGAGGTAAACTCAGACCAGGGTTTAAAAAGTGGAAGTTTTCATTTCAAGCAGTTTGGGGGAATCAAGATAGACTGAAACCAATTCGGTGTTGCGTAGGTGCAGGCTCTTAGCCCCTGGGGCGATTAACGATACTTTTTGGGGGGGGTTCTGGGTTGAACTGGTTAAGAGAAAGGAGTTTAAAATGGTGGCTGTGACGTTCAGATGGTTTAGAGCTGATGAAAAATGAGGGTTCTGGTAGGCTGCTCTATCTGGAGAGCCTTAGAATGGGCTGAAAACTCCTGGACATAGCTGGTTAAGCAAGTGGGCTTGGGGATTGGCTGAAGGGTGGGTTCTTTTAATTATCATTTCACATTCCCTTTGACCTTCTCAGGATTCCTGTAGACGGGAGAGAGTGCTTTTTGGCTCTTCCGGGGAGAATAAATTTTAGTGGGGGCTATTCTTCGATTCTGGCCAACTGGTCGCTCCAATGTACGTTAGGCCATTTGTGAATGAGAGAGGAGAATCACGAAAACCGCTGTGAACTGCGAGGATGTAATATGTTAAACATGGTGTGTTTATGTTTACAAAATAAATCTCAAGAGCAAATTAATTGTATGTCTGTAGTTCTTGAAGTGAAGTAGGCTAAGTGGGGGAAAAGCATGATTTAATCTTGCTTTATTGCTGGCCAAATCTCTAGGCTGGCCTTTTTTTTTCCTTTTAATAAAAATGCTTGTGGTTCCTTGTCTTCCCATTAGCTCATAGTTGAGAGCTCTGTTAAGTTGTCTGTGAGACGGCGTGTATTAGGCTTGCCTGATTAAAATTGTTCATGAGAGATCAAGCAGACAAGGGACTTTTAGCATAATTAAAAAAGCACTGCTCGCCTTTAAAGATGAGATTTCAGAGATTTTCAAATTTATATCCACCTGTAGGGAAGTGTGTTTATGTAATTAGATTCCGGTTCTCTCATGAACCCTTCTTAACTCAATTCACACATGGTGTCCTTTCCTTTTATAGACTGTCATCTTCTCATGCAGGAGACGAGAGATGTTGAGAGGAGACAGAATTTGAATGAACTGAAACGTTTCCCTTGAAAGATCACAATGTGATAAGTTACACAATCAGTTACCTCCTTGTGTTAACCTGTTTATTTGTGAAAGGAAATGCAGGAGCAAAGTTGAAGATCGTCAAGGGAAAAATCAAAACAAATGGCCTGTCCTGTGTTCTCAGGCTAATCCGAGAAAAATTACAGCAGCTTTTGGAATATATCTCCTTGTGTTTAATGGACATCTTCGTCCAAGGTTGTTTTTTCAAAATTTTGTCTTTTCATATTGCAGTCCCAAACTTTCCATTGCTGCGCTCTGAAATCATTCAGTTCTTATTCTCATTTTACTGTCATGTTTCAGAGGGAAAAAAAGAGATGATTACACTTAATGTGGTTTAAAATGGCTTCTTTTGTCCTTTTAAAGCAAAGTCCACTGCTATGGACTTGTTTAGTACTTTATAGAGCACACTTCAGGTTTTGTTTTTTTTTTAAGTGTGTTTCTAAAATACATTTTAGTTCTTTGGAAAGAAACCCTTTCTAGCGTAAATCAAAATGTTATTGCTATAATGAGGCAGCATTTTAGAAGAAAATTACCAAGGTGTGAACCTTTTTTTTTTTTACCTACATGTACAAGGCATTAATTTCATAGACGAAGCGCTTCTGAACATGGGAACATTTTCTTCAGGGAAAGCATTTTCCTCAACGAATAAGTAATGCTTTGTTTTCACCCAGAAGATTGCTTTAGAACATTTCTCATGTAATTAAAATAATTTTTCCATTAGCTGAGAGTAGTTCTCAAAGCTTCTTGACTTTTTTTTTCACTTCTATCTTATTCTGCATTTTTAAAAAAGAATTCGTTCCAGCCTGATTTTAACATTAAACAGCAGTGTGCAGAAGGTACCCAAATTATGTTTATGTGAGCTCTGGGCAAGAGAAAAAGATGATAAAAGAACCTCCCCAAACCAGAAGGTACCATAAATTATCCCAGTTATATATTGAGACTAAATTTTAGGAACCTAATGAAACATATATTGGCCAGGCATAAAAATACTTCAAAACTATAAACAATCGAGGAAGAAAGGAGCCTGAAATTTTAAATGGTGGGATTTTTTTTTTTTTAATGTCTCATGTTATCTGCAGGAGGAGAGCACTAAACAAGGTTACATCTTGAAATGGTAAAATCTGTGAATAGTTTTGTTTGTGGGAGGAGGGTCACAAAGAGGTTATTCCTCTGGCTTTCTTCTCCTTGACAAGTAATCAGAGTAGTTCACAGATTTCCTGGTTTCCAACCATTTTATAGTCTGGAGAATTAATGCTTGCATCAAATTATACAGTACCTTACTTTTGATTAAATAAAGTGTTTTAACAGGACCCCACAATCAAGTAAGCTAGATAATAGTTGCTTTAATTAAGACCTAATTTAGGTTGAAAACATATAGAATTAACAAGGTGTACTATATGTTATAATTATAGCAACCGGTATATTTCTGCCATAGGCATTATGATTTCCTTTATATTCCACAGAAAGGAAAACCCTTATGTTCTCTTTATTCTTGTTCAATTTCACACACTGGTTTTCATATCCATTTAATTGCTTATTCATCCACCTGTCTGTTGTTCATCCATTTATTCAGTAAGCACTTACGGAACCTTTCCTGTTGGGCTTGGGTACCTGTGATACAGAGATGAGTCAACTCTTTGAGGATATCTTTGTGTGTGTGTGTGTATGTATATATATTGCATGCCACAAATTCACAAAGAATTACCAGTACGAATAGAGTGATGTGCATGTAAAAGAAGGTACATCTAATTGTTTCTGGAATGTCAGAGAAAACTTCAGCAGAGGAGACAGTGTTTAAACTGGGTCGGGAAGGTCCTTCACTGGGCTGAAAATCAGAGGAAGGGCACACAGAAAAGTGAGAAGAGCAAGTAAAAAATGCATTGCGCTTTTAGAAGACGTGTAAATATTTTGGTATGTCTGGAATATCCGGGAGAAATCTTTGGAAATGATGCTGTGGAAGTAGGCAGGTAGATCTCTCACCTGGCCGTCTTGATGAGTTCAGACTTTACTTGTAAGGCAGCGAAGGAAATGAAGCTGAGTGAATAACAGGAGAAAATTTGCATTTTGGAAAAATAAGTTGGGCAGGATTACAGAAAATGTTTACAGAGGCAACAAGGGACCACATGCAGTATTCATCTGATGGCTCCTGTTTCTTCAGTGAACTGGGAGGCAATCTTGTATCCTTGGGTTTTCGGGTCAGACAGACTTCATTTCAGATCCTGAATCTCAAGAGCCCCTTAACTTCCCTCAGCCTAGGATTTTTCATCTGTAAAATGGGAATAATAGTGGTCTTGCAGTATTGTAGAGTTTACGTGTTCGAAATGCTTTGCTTGGATTTCTAGGCCAATTCTAATCCACGTTTCACTTGCCACACTATCGGCCATGTGCGAAAAGCCATCGTGTCTTTCTTCAGGCTTCTCATTTCCAGGCTTGGTGCATTCTCAGATGTTCCAGGTTTTGGGGTGGTGGTTACAAAACAAAACAAAACAAAACAAAAATGGTTTTGTTGAAGTGTATCTGACATACAGTAAACCGCACATAATTAAAGAGTACGATTTGGATATTTGGATATGTCTGTGAGATCATCATTGCAGTCAAGGTGCTGAATATACTGTCACACCAGTGGTTTCCTTGTGTTTCCTTGTGTTTTCTTCCTTCCCCTTCTCCCTGCCCGTTCAACTCAGAGCCCACCGCCCCCACCCATCCCTGCGATCCCTTACATACTTTCAGTCACTGTAAATTAGTTTACATTTCCTAGAAGTTGATATAAATGACATCATACAGTAGGTATTTTTTTTTTTTTTTTTTTTTTTTTTTTTTGTCTAGCTTCTTTCACGGGACACGATTACTTGGTCATTCGTCCATACTGTTGCATGTAACAAGTGTTCATTTCTTTTGATTGTTGACTGATATCCCATCGTGTGGGGTACGGACATATTCACCTTTCGCTGGACAAATGAGTTATGTCCAGTTATCGAGTATTATGATTAAGGCAGCTATGACCGTTAGCGTTCAAGACTTTGTATGGACCTACGCTTTCTTTGTTGGGGGTGGGTGGCTGGGTGGTAAATAACTTAGGAATAGAATGGCTGGGTCATATGGGAGGAGGTATATGTTCAAATTTTTAAGAAATGTCCACAAACTTTTTTTTACACCGGTTGCACCATTTGACATGGCCACCAGCATCGTGTGAGAGTTCTGGGTCCCCTGCATCCCAACCCACACTTGATATGGTCAGTCTTTTAAATGTTCATCATTCTGATGTGTGTAGTTGTTTCTCTTGGTGGCACTTATTTGCGTCTTCTCAGGTTAATGATTTGGGGCATCTTTTCGTTTGCTTATTTACCATCTTTTGTCTTCTCTGGTTTCCGTTCACATCTTTTGCCCACTTATTATTATTATTATTATTATTATTATTACTGAGTTTTGAGAATTTATTATGGGTACAGGTCCTCTGTCAGATGTTTGCTTTGCAGATATTTTTTCCTAGTCCGCTTGTCTTTTTAGCCCAGCAAGGGTGTCGTAAACAGCAGAAGTTTTTAATTTTGACAAAGTCCCATTTACCAATTTTATCTTCTATGGATTGTGCTCTTGGCCTCCTCAGTAAAAAAAAACTTGGCCTACTGAAGGTCCAAAATATTTTTCTCATGTATTTCTTTTCAAGGAGCTTTATGTTTTTTTACATTTAAGTCTGTAACCCAATTTTGCAATAAACTTTTACCTTTGGGAAATTTTACACTTTTGGGAAGGTTGCAGAGGTAGTACAGAGAGTTCCTGTGCACCCCTCATCTACTTTCTCCTATTATTAACATCTTACATAACCGCAGTAGATTTGTCAGCGCTAAGAAACCAGCTTAGTACGTTACTATTCACTTCACTTCAGACTTGATTTGGATTTTATCAGTTTTTCTAATACCTGTTTTCTATTCTGGAATTCAATCCATGATTCCCCATTTGTGTGTTGTCCTCATGTCTCCTTAGTTTTCTCTGATCCTTGACAGTTTCTTAGTTTCTCTCTCTCTCTCTCTCTTTTTTTTTTTTATGACCTTGACAGTTTTGAGCAGTACTGGTCATTTTGTAGAATGTCCTGTAATTTGGGTTTGTCTGATTTTTCTTTTCTTTGGATGGTGCTGAGATACAACTTCTTGATTATAAAAAGTGCAGGAGATCAAGGAATGAGTTAAACCCACAATTGGGAAACCACTAAATCGAGCATGTAGCTCATTCTACACCACAATCTACTGGCCTAGTCTCTTCAGTGTCGTAAAAAACTAAGGGGGGGAAAGGGAGGAGACTGTTTTGAAGCAAAAGTTAAGAAGATTTAACTACTGAATCCAATGAAGGGGCCTTGACTAGATCCTGATTTGGGGGGGGGGACGCCAGCTGCAAAAGACATTTTGGGGACAATTGGGAAAAATGTGAGTGTGAATTTGATATTAGAGGACACTGCTGCTTCTGTATAGAGTCTCCCTGATTTTGTACATAGAAGATCATGTTTGTAAATAAAGAAAGTTTTACTTTTTCCTTTAAAATCTGGATACATTTAATTTCTTTTTCTTGCCCAGTTACACCAGCTAGATCATCTAGCACGATGTTGAATAGAAGTGGTGACAGCTGCCATTTCTGTTTTGTTCTTTAATTTTTTTTTTAACGTTTATTTATTTTTGAGACAGAGACAGAGCATGAACGGGGGAGGGTCAGAGAGAGGGAGACACAGAATCTGAAACAGGCTCCAGGCTCTGAGCTGTCAGCACAGAGCCCGATGCGGGGCTTGAACTCACCGACCGCGAGATCATGACCTGAGCCGAAGTTGGACGCTTAACCGACCAAGCCACCCAGGCACCCCTATTTTGTTCTTGATCGTAAGGGAGGAACATTCAGACTCTCACCATTAAGTATGATGTCAAATGTAGGTTTTTTTAAAGAAATTCTTTATCTGGCTGAAGAAATTCTACTTTGTTGAGAATTCTTGTCGGAAATGGATGTTGGATTTTGTCTAATACTTTTTTTTGGTGTCTATTTAGATAATTATGAGGTTTTCCTGTCTTAGTTTCTTAATATGGTGAATTACATTTAAGCCAGCCTTGAAACCCTAAACTGGTTTAGGGTTGAAATCCAGAGATTGAACCCACTTAGTCTCGATGTGCTATTCTTTTTTGTTTGTTTTGTTTTGTTTTAATACGAAATTTATTGTCAAATTGGTTTCCATACAACACCCAGTGCTCATCCCAAAAGGTGCCCTCCTCAATACCCATCACCCACCCTCCCCTCCCTCCCATCCCCCATCAACCCTCAGTTTTTTCTCAGTTTTTAAGAGTCTCTCTGTTTTGGCTCCCTCCCTCTCTAACCTCTTTTTTTTTTTTTTCCTTCCCCTCCCCCATGGTCCTCTGTTAAGTTTCTCAGGATCCACATAAGAGTGAAAACATATGGTATCTGTCTTTTTCTGTATGTCTTATTTCACTTAGCATAACTAACTCTCCAGTTCCATCCACGTTGCTACAAAAGGCCATATTTCATTCTTTCTCATTACCACGTAGTATTCCATTGTGTATATAAACCACAGTTTCTTTATCCATTCATCCGTTGCTGGACATTTAGGCTCTTTCCATAATTTGGCTATTGTTGAGAGTGCTGCTATAAACATTGCGGTACAAGTGCCCCTATGCATCAGCCCTCCTGTATCCCTTGGGTCGATTCCTAGCAGTGCTATTTCTGGGTCATAGGGTAGGTCTATTTTTAATTTTTTGAGGAACCTCCACACTGTTTTCCAGAGTGGCTGCACCAGTTTGCATTCCCACCAACAGTACAAGAGGGTTCCTGTTTGTCCACATCCTCGCCAGCATCTATAGTCTCCTGATTTTTTCATTTTAGCCACTCTGACTGGTGTGAGGTAGTATCTGAGTGTGGTTTTGATGTGCTACTCTTTATGGATCTTGTTGGGTTCAACATTTTAGAATACTCATTATGTCTTTGCATTTAATTTCTGATCAGCCTGTTTAGAGGTTTATCAATTTTACTGACCATTTCAAATAATGAGCTTTTGCTTTCATTGAGTTTTCCCATTTTTCTGTTTTGTGTGTTATTTAAATTTTTTTTAATGTTTATTTATTTATTTATTTTAAATATGAAATTTATTGTCAAATTGGTTTCCATACAACACCCAGGGCTCATCCCAACAGGCGCCTTCCTCAATACCCATCACCCACCTCTCCCTCCCTCCCCACATCAACCCTCAGTTTGTTCTCAGTTTTTAAGAGTCTCTCTGTTTTGGCTCCCTCCCTCTCTAACCTTTTTTTTTTTTTTCCTTCCTCTCCCCCATAGTCTTCTGTTAAATTTCTCAGGATCCACATAAGAGTGAAAACATATGGTATCTGTCTTTCTCTGTATGACTTATTTCACTTAGCATAACACTCTCCAGTTCCGTCCACGTTGCTACAGAAGGCCATATTTCCTCAAAAAATTAAAAATAGATCTATCCTATGACCCAGCAATAGCACTGCTAGGAATTTACCCAAGGGATTACAGGAGTGCTGATGCATAGGGGCACTTGTACCCCAATGTTAATAGCAGCACTTTCAACAATAGCCAAATTATGGAAAGAGCCTGAATTTGTCCATCAATGGATGAATGGATAAAGAAACTGGTTTACATACACAATGGAATACTACGTGGCAATGAGAAAAAATGAATGTTTATTTATTTTTGAGAGAGAGATAGAGGACAAGCTGTGAGGTGCAGAGAGACAGGAAGACACAGATTTGGAAGCAGGCTCCAGGCTCTGAGCTGTCAGCACAGAGCCTGATGTGGGGCTCAAACCCACAAACCGTGAGATCATGACCTGAGCCGAACTTGGATGCTTAACCGACTGAGCCACCCAGGCTCCCCGGTTTTCTGTGTTATTGAATTCTGCTATGATCTTTTTAAAAAATTGTTCAACAGTTCTCTATATTACTGAGTGCTTATTACAGTAAGTGTATCTTAATCCCCTTTATCTGTTTCACCCATTCACCCACCCCCCTCCCTTCTGGCAACCACCAGTTTGTTCTCTATTTAAGAGTGGTTTTGTTTGTTTTTGGCTCTGTTTTCTTTTTTCATTTGTTTTGTTGCTTAAATTCCACACGTGAGTGAGATCCTATGGTATCTGTCTTTGTCTGACTTATCTTAACATTATACTCACTAGGTCCATCTATATTGTTGCAAATGGCAAATCTCATTCTTTTTATGTCTGAATCATATTCCATTGTCTATATATACCATATCTTCTTTACTCATTCATCTATCGAAGGACACTTGGGTTGCTTTCATACCTTTGCTATTGTAAATAATGTTAGGATAAACGTAGGGCTGCATATGTCTTTTCAAGTTAGTGTTTTTATATTCTTTGCGTAAATACCCAGGAGTGGAATTCCTGGGTGAGATGGGAATTCTATTTTTTGTTTTTTTGAGGAACCTCCATACTGCTTTCCACAGTGGCTGCATGAATTTGTCTTTCCACCAACATTGCGTAACGATTCCTTTCTCTCCACTTCCTCACCGACACTTGTTATTTCTCATCTTTTTCACTCTAGTCGTTCTGACAGGAATGAGGTATCTCTCATTGTGGCTTGGATTTGCATTTCCCTGTTGATTAGTGATGTTGAACCTCTTTTCATGTGTCTGTTGGCCATCTCTATGTCTCCTTTGGAAAAATATCTATTCAGGTCCTCTGCCCATTTTTAATCAGATTACTTGTGTGGGGGGGGGGTTGGTGTTGAGCCCATAAGTTCTTTAGTTATTTTGGATATTAAGTTCTTATCAGATATTTGATTTGCAAACATCTTCTCCCATTTAGTAGGTTGCCTTGTTTTGTTGACAGTCTCCTTTGCTGTGCGAGGTGTAGTCCCAGTAGTTTATTTTTGCTTTGGTTTCCCTTGCCTGAGGAGACATGTCTAAAAAAATGTTGCTAAGGTCCATGTCTAAGAAATTACTGCCTAGGTTTTCTTCCAGGAGTTTTATGGTTTCAGGTCTCACATTTAGGTCTTCAATCCATTTCAAAGTTATTTGTGTATGTGGTGTAGGAAAGTGGTTCAGTTTCTTTGGCATGGAGCTGCCCAGTTTTTCCAGCATCAAGTATCGAGGAGACCATCTTTTCCCTCACTGCGTATTCTTGCCTCCTTTGTCATAGATTAGTTGACTACGTAAGCATGGGGTTATTTCTGGGCTCTTTTCTTTTTTACTGACCCGTGTGCCTGTGTTTGTGCCGGGACCATACAGTTTTGAGTGCTACAGCTTTGTGTAGCGTATCTTGAAATCTGAGATGGTGGTGCCTCCTAGCTTTGTTCTTCTCGCTCAAGATTGCTTTGGTTGTCCGGGGCCTCTTGTGATGCCGTGCAAATTTTAGGATCATTTGTTCCAGTTACATGGAAAATGCTGTTGGTATTTTGATAGAGGTTGCGTTAAATCTGTAGATTGCTTTGGATGGTATGGATCTTTAAAAACAATATTGGTTCTTCTAGTCCATGAGCATAGAATGTCTTTACATTTTTGTCATCTTCCTTTTCTTTCATGAATGTTTTATAGTCTTTGGAGTACAGGTCCTTCGTCTCCTTGGTTAAGTTTATCCCTAGATATTTTATTTTGTTATTTTGGATGCAGTTATAAACGGGATCATTTTCTGAATTTCCCTTTCTGCTACTTCACTGTTAGTGTCTAGAGATGCAGCAGATTTCTGTATGTTAATTTTGTGCCTTATAATATTACTGAATTCATTTGTCAGTTCTAGTAGTTTTTTGGTGGAGTCTTTAGGATTTTCTCTGTATCGTGTCATGTCACGTGTAAATAGTGACAGATCAGGTATACGACAGATAGGTCTACTTTCATCACTTTTATTTGACACAGTTCTAGAAGTCTTAGCTGCAGCAGTCAGACAAGAAAAAGAACAAAGTTATCCACATTGATAAGGAAGTGGTAAAACTTTCATGATTTGAATTGTGTTATGATCTTTATTATTTCCTCTCTTCTACCTTGGACAAAATTTACTTGTTTTTCTGGTTTCATGGGGTAAAAGCAGAGATCATTAGGTTGAGATTTGTCTTCTTTTCTACTACAGATGTTTGTTTTACTATAGATTTCCCTCTAAGGACTGCTTTAGTAGCATCCAAAAAATTTTGACATGGTATATTTTTATTTTCATTCAGTTTTAAATACTTTTTAACCCCACTTTTGGATATGTTCTTTGATTCTTTGGTTATTTAGAAGTGTCTTATTTTGTTCTAAAACATCTTGGAACTTTCCAGAGATCTTTGCTGTTATTTCCTAATTTAGTTCAGTTGTGGGCAGAAAACATAGAACAAATCTTGACTCCTTTCACATTTGAGACTTGTTTTATGGCCAGGGTATTGTATACCTTTGCTTTCTTTCAGTTTTTACTTCATGTATTTTGAAGCTCATTTATTAGGTACATAAACATTTAAGAATATTGCATTCTTTTGATGAATTAACCTCCATATCATGAAATTATCCTCTGTGTCCCTGGCAATAGTTCTATTCTGAACTTAATTTCTTTTTCTATTAGTATAGCCACCCTGGGTATTTTTAACTAGTTGTTATGATATGCCTTTTGGTCCTTTTGTTTAAACTATTTACATCTATATTTAAGTTACATTTCTCAAAAGCAGCGTATTGTTGGATCTTGCTTTTTTAGGAGTCTGATAATATCTGCCTTTTAATTGGAGTGTTTAGATCATTTACATTTACTATGATTACTGATCCAGTTTGTAAGTCTGTCATCTTGCTGTTCTCTTTGTCTTACCTGTTCTTTCTTCCCTTTTTATCCTTTTTTTTTAACCTTCTTTTGTTGGTTTATTTATATACTGTTTCATGGTTTCTAAACTCTAAGCATTCTCATTATTGTCTGGGTTAGCATCAATTTATTTAAAAGTAAATGTAGGGGTTCCTGGGTGACTCGGTTGGTTAAGCGGCTGACTGTTGATTTTGGCTCAGGTCATGATTCACAGTTCTTGAGATCGAGCCCCATGTTGGGCTTTGTGATAACAGTGCGGAGCCTGCTTAGGATTCTCTCTTCCTGCCCCTCTCTCCCCACCCTCAAAATAAATTTAAAAAAACCTAAAAAAAAAAGTGTGTGTATATATATATATATATATATACACACACGCCTATACTATATATATATATATATATATACCTATACATACATATATATATATACACATACACACACACACACACACATATATATATATATATATATATATATATATATATACTTATTATGTCAGTTTCTCAAAGTCTGATTTTCTGATATCTTCTAAGAGTTTTTGAGTAGAGATTTATAAGGGTTATTTTGCTGTCCTAAAAAATTTCTTGCTGGTTTTATATTTGCCATAGTACTTAAATGTTAATATAGTTAAAATTATAATTGGTGCTAAATGACCTTTTTAAGGATCGAATGCTGGCTTCTGTGGTCTTTCCATTCCTTTATGCAAGACTCTGTGTGAGAAGGTGCCAGGCTCCCAGAAAGCCTAGGGGTGCTTACTTCTAAGGACCATATGGAGAGCATCTTGAGAAGGCAGTTTGAATTCCTAGGTTTACCAGTATTTATCTGCCTTGATTTGGATTGTTTTCTTCCATTTTATTTAGGAAGAAAGGAAAAAAAAGAGAGATAAATCATTAGTTATTTTTCTATCTGCATCTCTCCTTTACCCATTCTTTTGATAGGGATGACATTGAATATGTAGATTGCATTGGGTAGTGTTGACGTTTTAACAATATTGGTTCTTCCTATCCAGGAGCATGCAATCTTTTTCCATTTTTTTGTGTCTTCTTCAGTTTCTTTCATAAGCTTTCTATAGTTTTCAGCGTATAGATTTTTCACCTCTTTGGTTGGATGTATTCCTAGGTATTTTATGGTTTTTTGTGCAACTGTAAATGGGATCCATTCCTTGATTTCTCTTTCTGTCGCTTCATTGTTGGTGTATAGGAATGCAACCGATTTCTGTGCGTTGATTTTATATCCTGCAACTTTGCTGAATTCATGAATCAACTCTAGCAGTTTTTTGGTGGAATCTTTTGGTCTTTCCATATAGAGTATCACGTCATCTGCGAAGACTGAAAGTTTGACCTCCTCCTGGCCGATTTGGATGCCTTTTATTTGTTTGTGTTGTCTGATTGCAGAGGCTAAGACTTCCAATACTATGTTGAATAACAGTGGTGAGAGTGGACATCCCTGTCTTGTTCCCTACCTTAGGGGGAAAGCTCTCAGTTTTTCCTCATTGAGGATGATATTAGCGTTGGGTCATTCATCTCCTCTACCCATTCTTCACAAATAAACGGCTTGGTGGATTATGGTTTTCAAAAAGCCAAGAAACATGTTCCTCTTCAGTTTTAAAGAAGTGTACTCAGTGCGTCATCCACACGGAAAGAGGGTATTCCAGGCTTTATAATTTCTGTAAAGAAAGGAACGGCATGAAGATGGGAGAAAGAAAAGATGTGGTTAGGCTTGAATAATGCTATGATTATTTTATCACATTTGGAAATAGGTAAAATCAGTATTCATCTATCTTGAATCCTAGGAAATGGTGAGATATGAGCTCTCTGTGTGGACTCCCATGAGGCCCATACTTGGAATAGCTCCGTTCACCCTGTCCTTAGCACTGAGGAAAAACAACTCCTGATTCCTCCTTTCCTGAAGTTGCCTTGTTCCTAGAGGATTTCCTTGGAGTAGCTTTGTCGCTAGAGGATTTTTGTTGAAGTAGTTCTAATTTCTAGAAGCTATGTAAATCAGGGTATTCTTGTTCATTCCCCATTCTAAGTCTAGCTCTTAAAATTTCAAAGAAGCAGAATGTGGTACATCCCTATTAAATGCAGGTGCTTTCTGCCCTGTTTACTTCAGACAGTTGAGTGTCTATAGTGGTTCCGACTGATGGTTTGTAAGCTGATGAACGGATGCCAAAAACTAAATGTCTCTTGAGTACAGTGGAGCCTATAGTCTAGTCTCCGTGAATATTAGGGCATTGTGCCAACTTGAGCTGGCTTAATTCCGCAAGCAGGAGCCCTTTGCAGAAGGATTCATGGTAATTAACCAATTCAAAGTGCAATATTTTCCTTTCATTAATTTGGCAGAAAACAACTAAATATCTACAGCAAGAATGTTTTTGACATTTTCATTTGCTGCTTGGAAAATAATGGCTACTTTGAATCGTGCTGTAAAAGCAAACTGCTAGGATTTTGTCATTTCCATTTTAACTTCCTAACAGACGTGAGGATTGCTCAATTAGAAATTATTTTTTAAAAAATTAAGTGAGGGGTGGGGGGTGGGTTAAATAGGTGATGGGGTTTAAGGAGTGTACTTGTTATGAACGGCCGGTAATATATGGAGTTGTTGAATTTCCGTATCATATGCCTGAAACTGATACTATCCTGTATGTTAACTAACTGGAATTAATGTAAAAAATTAAGTAGGAATAGTTGGCTGCAGGGGTAAGCAGAATTGATTCATATTTTGAGGTGATTGTTTGCAGGAGGTTCTTAGGGAGTTTGTTGGCTCAAGCACATTGGTTTTTACATCTTCTTCCCTGAATGTCTGAGTAATAGAATTCCACTTGGATGTGATAATTTCCTACCCTTTCTCCCTTCTAAAGTTCATTTCTATAAAATAGAATATTGCTTAGAATTTTTCTCTTTCCTTTTTCTTTTGGGTTAAAGAAATATTTGTCATCTTAATCGGCTCTTTCCAATATTTGTTAATGTTTTACTTTGTGAAGTGTAGTTAGCATCAGTCCCCTGGAATGAAGTATTTTGAAAAATCTTGGAACCAAAGGCTCCATGAAGGAAGCTTTTTCCCTGGAAGAATTATAGAAGTATTTATTTCTTTTAGGATATGTTAGTGTTCACGTCGATACTGTTATCTGTTGATAACATTTATCCTTTCACTAAAAATAGAATGTTTAATAGTACTCAGACCTTTGATTACTGGGTTCTGGTTATAAAAACCTTGATTCCTCAATTTAACATTTTCCCCTTTTGCAATTTTGACACGTTTTCTGTGTATAGTCTTTATTAATTGGATATATTCAGTTAGAAAGACACTGTTGTATTTTTAATATACTTTTAGTAGTTTTAAGTATCAGAAACCTACTTCAGTCTACCTAAAAACAGAAGTGTGGAAGGTTATTAGGATAACTCCTGCAATCCAAAAGAACGGCGTGGACTTGTGAGGAACTGGATGGGATCTGCCATTAGTAAAGCCATTAGGAACCTAGGTAGTGTACTCCTCCCCTTTTACATTTGCATCTATCTGTGTGTCTCTCCCTCTTCGTACTCCATAAATTTAATTTCAGATGCACGTGACCAACTATGTCTCCCACCACCACCATTTGGTTAATCAGTTGGAGTGACCAGCCCAGACGGAGACACATCCGTGTAAATGATGAAAATGTGGGAAACACATCTGTAGCAGGTGGGGAGTGGGGAAGTGTCTTGGGGCGTAAGGACATTTCCTCTTTGCCCTGTTTTCCAAGGAGAAGACTTTTATGTTTCTACTTGATGGATTGGGGGAGGGTGTTTCTAACAGGGAAACTCTTACGTATAAAGGCATTGAAGTATAAGGAGTGTTGAATTCTTCAGAAAAGGTGACTGTTGTGGACGAAACATAGAAGACTTTGGAATGAATTTGTAACAACTAGCTGTTGTGCCGTCCACATGCACCAAGAGTGTGATTTAGCTCAGTTACGTTTATTGGAAAATCTACCACGTTAAAGAGACTGTTTGATTTGGTAGGCTTAAAAGCTAGGATGAACATAAGGAAGATTCGGTGACACACAGCCACGATATAAGGCAGAGCGTGACATTCTGTTAGAAGCTTATTCTTTGTTTATTCATTTGTGCCTTAAGTATTTGCTTTATTATGCGTCAGGTACTGTTCTGGGTACTGAGGCTACACAGTAGTTAGATGGATCCCTTCTTCTCATGGAGCTTATCAGAATGTTGCTACTCAAAAAATAGGATGCCTTGGCCAGCATCATCATCACTGAACTAGGAGAATGTTAGGAATCTGGAGTCTCAGACTCTACACAGACCTATTGACTCAGAACCTGCATTTGGATCTCATGTTACTAGAATATATAGTTAGGATTGAGAAGGACAGTTCTAGAGCAGAATTGGCAAACTGCAGCCTCCAGGCCAAAGCCAGCTGGTTTTTGTAAATCACGTTTCTTTGGGCACCAACGTCTATTTGTTTGTGTATTGTCTGTGGCTACTTGCATACTGCATTGGCATATTTGAGGAGTTGTGACAGGGACTTGATGGGCCCACAAAGCCTCAACTGCGTTTTGACCCTTTAGAGACTGAATGTGCTGCCCTATTAGCTACAGTATAAACAAATGGCTTGGAATGCACAAGAGAGATTAAATTGTACTTGTTTGTGAAAAGTTTATGGAATAGGTCGTATTTGAATTCTTTTGAAAAACAGTGGTTCAACACATGATGAGCCTGTAATCTGTGCAAATGACACACGCTGAAGCCTGATATGTAAAGAATATTTAAAAATCCAAAGACTGATCAAACTTTGCGATGGATCCCCTCTTGAAGAATGGAGAGCAGGCCTAGGAGATTTAAGAATGTTGGTGGCAGGGTGACGTAGTGAAAGTAATAGGTTTACTTCGTTTTTTAAAAAAATATAATAAATATAAGTTTACTTAGTTTTTTTAAAAAAAATTTACCGAGTGATTTGAGGCACAAATTGTTTCTTTGACGCTAATGGTATTTCAGACATCGCCAAGACGTCTGTTTATAGGTCTACCTGATGTATAAGAAAACTGATGCTGCTCAAGAAAGTCAGGTGTTGGGGCGCCTGGGTGGCGCAGTCGGTTAAGCGTCCGACTTCAGCTCAGGTCACGATCTCGCGGTCCGTGAGTTCGAGCCCCGCGTCGGGCTCTGGGCTGATGGCTCGGAGCCTGGAGCCTGTTTCCGATTCTGTGTCTCCCTCTCTCTCTGCCCCTCCCCCGCTCATGCTCTGTCTCTCTCTGTCCCAAAAATAAATAAACGTTGAAAAAAAAAATTAAAAAAAAAAAGAAAGTCAGGTGTTTAGCCAATGAGTAGTGTTTTAGCACCAGTAATGGGGCTGGAACCCTGGATCTAAGTCTTCTGATGAACTACTTGAACTTCCCTGAAACAAAGGGATCTAAGGAGATTCAGTGTTTAGCTCCCTGGATGCTGTCCATCTCTCATGTCAAGCTTCAGTCCATAGCACTCTGCTTTTAGGTATCCTGAGTGTTAGATTGCTTGTTAGGTTTCTCTTGAACATTATTGAAAACATCATCTTGTTTTCTTAAAATGCCTTTTTCTCTCATCGAAAACCAAGGTAGTCACTGTGGACAGATAGGTTATTTCTTTGCTTTCTTTCTTTTTTAACATTTATCTATTTTTGAGAGAGAGAGAGCGCGAGCGAGCGTGGAGGAGGGGGAGGGGCAGAGAGAGAGAGGGAGACACAGAATCAGAGACAGGCTCCAGCCTCTGAGCTGTGAGCACAGAGCCTAACTCGGGGCTCAAACTCACGAACCGCCAGATCGTCTGACCTGAGCCGAAGTCAGACACCTAACTGACTGAGCCACCCAGGCGTCCCCAGAGAGACTCTTTCTACTGTTAACAGTACAGTCATGATTTGAATACAAAGCATCGCTGGCTTGAGCACCCATGAGTGATCAAATAGGAGAACCTGGAGAAGTGGGTGAAACTGGTAACCTAAGTCAGTTTCGTTTTGGGACTTTATGGGTTCTCAGCGTGATTGTTATCTTGGCTTTGCAGACGGGCTCTGGGTTGACAGGACTGCTTAGACAGTAACCGGTGACTTTGTGGGGTGCTCCAAAGAGCTTGAGGGCTCTGAAATAGGAAGAGACACCAAGTCCAGGTAGAAAGCAAATGTAAACCGGATGTGAAGCAGCCAGGAAGATACACAGTAACTTAAAAGAGACCCTGGAGGTATCCAGCTACCCAGAGTACTATCCACCCCAAATTATCCCATCACTTTACAAGTGAATTCACTTCAGGCAAACTAGAAAGATCAGAGGCAAATGGTTTAAGGGTGAGATGAGCACCTCCAGGACCTTAAACGGAAGAATGCTGGGGAGCCTCGTATTCTAAAATCAGACGAGTCAGGTTCTGTGGAGAAATTGAGGTTCCCAGCAGATCTGAAAACAGTTGCCAATTGATGTCCTTCCCCCGCCAACCCCCCCCCCCCCGCCCCGCCCGCACACACGTACACACACAATTGTAGCAATATTTTATGACTGTGGGTTTAAAGACAAATATATTAAGAAATGGTAAACATTTTCTTTGTTCTAAATTTTTAGTTCTTCTTCTGATTGATTTTAAAAGAAATTCAAAACTTGCTGTGGGCCCCTGAAAGCGTTATGGGCCGTAGGCACTGTGCCTGATGGATAAGTCAGCTCTATCTTAAAGCGTTTGTTTGTGTTAGCATATCAAGGATCTAAATAAGTTGAGAAACTCATGCTTGGTGTAAAAAAAAAAAAAAAAAATTCTTCGTTTGTGTGACTAACCATTTCATATAATTGTTTTACATTTTTTTGAAAAAAATATTGTGTTTGATTTCTCATTTAACTGACTTATTTGGGAAACAGGTAGCTATTTCCACAGTCTTTAAATACAGCTAGGAAGACCTTTATACTTTGTTAAGGTTCAGATTGGGACAACTTGAGAAACTGGGAAATGAAGATCATTCTGATAATTTGAAGTTTTTCTGTTCTTTTTATTTTGCCTCAAAAGGAAATGAGCAAATATACTTCCACAAAGGAAATATGAAATGTGAAAGGCAGTGTGGTAGCACGGTGTTGCTGAGGTTTTCATTGCACTCTTCATATTCATGAAAAAGAAAAATAAGTATGGGAGGAAAGGCCTTTAAAATTACACTTAAAACATTTTTGCTTAAACTTTGGAAACTCTGCAGAACTTAGGGTCACGTTAAGATTTTCAGTGTTCCATCATCCAATTATGAGGCCTTGAAGTGATAAGATACTATATCAGAATTATTTATCACTGTAGGTGCACTTAGCTCAGGACCATAAATTATGGAAATTGAGGGTGGGGAGAGAAGAAGCCAAATACAGATGAAGAGAATGAGAGAAAACAAGAATTCATTAAAAATAATGTGGACAAGAGCTCCTGTTAACTGGCCTTGATAAAGTAGCTAGTCCTGGTCTAACCCTCCTTCCATGAGCAGTGATAAAACTGACGAAAATATATGAGACAGCTGGTCTTACGCAGAGACAACAGGCAGTGCAGGACTGTGATTATCGAGAAAAAAAGAAGGCAAGCTCAGATGAGGAGATCCGGGGCTCCTGGGTGGCTCAGTCGGTTGAGCGTCCGACGTCAGCTCAGGTCATGATCTCGGGGTCTGTGGGTTCGAGCCCCGCATCGGGCTCTGTGCTGACAGCTCGGAGCCTGGAGCCCACTTCAGATTCTGTGTCTCCCACTCTCACTGGCCCTCCCCTGCTCATGTTCTCTCTCTCTGTCTCAAAACTATGTAAAAACATTAAATTTTTTTTTTTTAAATAAGAAGAGATCCGTGTTTGCCCTGGTTTTCTGCCGACAGTTTCCTGTCTATGTCACAGGGATACGGAGTGAAGGCATCAACAGGGATGCCTTGAACTGAGAAGGCAGAGATCAGTCTCAGGCTCTTGGTGCCGCTGGGATCTGCAGCAGAGCACCAGAAAGGAGAAAGCTGTACGGGAACGGGGGTCCCGAATTCTAAATGTGGTCGAACCGAAACGTCCACACCTTAGGAGTAGGCAACGGTGTCGTGGCGTAAGGCTTGCTCTATCTACATCCACCCTAACAAGTTGAGACTAGACCCCACAGGGAAGACGAGGGTAGAGGTTTGATCCTGCCGAATTAGAGGGCTTTGCAACCCCCCTCCAGCTGTCTTGAAAATCCTCCCCGTAAGACAAAAATTCAGGATGTTCAGCCAGTAATACTGTTGTTTTGAGAGCAGAAGTCACCACTCTTCAGAGGCACACAGCAGAATCAGAATCCAGGTTGCCTGTACTCTCTTAGAGTTTTGTATACCTGGAAGTCACCAGGGCTCAGTGACTTCGATTTCTTCATTGTTGCTCCCTGGTGTTGGTTGCATTCTGGTATTCCTGTGTCAGTTCTGAGACCGCTTCTAGGATAGCTCCTCAGTTTTATTGTTCCCATATTTACCTCCCCTGGGAAAAAGAATATATGTCTCCGTATTTCTGACAAAAATCCTGTTAATTTGTTTTGATTCAACCAGTGTACATCATACCTCCTCCTCAGAACTAGTCGCTGTGGCTATGATGGTGGAAAGTCCTAACTGTTGTATGATGGATTGTGTGTTGCATCCCTGGAGTGAAGGGTGGATGGAGTTAACTTCTTGGGGACCTGGGGGATCCCCGGAGGTTCTGAGAAAAGAAAAGCGGAGAGTAGATGTGAAGGGAGGTGATTAATGTCCATCACATATGCCATTATCCACTGTAAGTCTGAACTTTTCTCTCGATCCTACCATTAGGGAACTCTTCCCCCGACAGCAGGAAACAACACAATTTTCCTGGCCGGTCATATTAATGTCTGTAGGACACATACCTTGTTATCTTTTCCTGTGTCAGCAGATTGTTTTGTGGGGGGTGGGGGGGGATTGTCAGTAATACTTGAAATTTCATCTGAAAGTGAATCATTCTAAAGTATATTTTATTTTCCCATTGGATATGCTAGGGATGAATAGCAGTGTATTTTTAAAAGCAAAGCAAAATTTAATTTGAGAAATCTTTATTAACACCCAGATGTGAAAGTCATGGTACGAGTAACATCTATAAAGGTGAGTCATTTGAAATCGTGAAAATTTACTTCGTTTTGTAAAGGGAACACAATACACTCCAGAAAGATTCCTAAAGGGCATCCGGTCCGCCATGCTCTCTCCTGCCCTCTCCAGTATGCCCTCCAGGAAGAGCTCAGTGATAAGAACTCAGTAACTACTTTCTGAGAAGGTTCACATGCCATTGTATCTGGGATACAGTAAATACGCAAGAAGTGAGGTTTGATTTTTAGTGTGAATTTTAATTAGAGTAATAATTGGCTTCTCTATACATGGAGGACAGAATCTGTGTGTGTATATCTTCCGCCCAGTACGAGTCTATTTCCTCCCCTTAGAAGGTAGCACTTCCTGCTTAGGAGAGCGGTTATATGTCCCTATTTCATCGTCCTGTCACCAGCGTAAACACTTCAAATCACTGCTCACCTATGACAGCGTTGCCAGATACACTCACCATTGAACTTCCCTTCCTCTTAAACTTCTTTAATTTTCACTTGTCTTTAACATGTTCATAGAAGTAGACACCATACCCTTAACGTGACCTGAACAGTACAGTTATTGTAATGGGAATATTTACTTCCCTCTTCGGAATACGTGACTTTCACGTTTTCGTTCTTGTTATGTTGGTTCACCTTAATTGAAGTACACGTATTATATACAATACCCACACGAAATATAGCCTCTAACACTGTTGAGTTTTTAAGATGTAGAACATTTTCATACCCTACGAAGCTTCCTTGCACCCCTACTCAATGTCATGCCCACCTATGATCCATAGCTCTGGGCAAACAGTGATCTGCTTTCTAGAATTCCACATAAATGGAATCATGGTATGCACTCTTATGTGTCTTTTTTTTTTCTTTTTTTGCTTAGCATAACGTTGCTGAGATTCCTCTCCATGATGTTGCATCAATATTTCTTTTCTTTTTATTGCTGATACTGCTGATTAGTCTTTTTATGAATTTACCACAGTTTGTTCATTCTGTTACTGATGGATGTGTAGCTGTTCTCAGTTTTTGCCTATTATGAACAAAGCTGCTGTGAACATTTGTGTTCAAGCTTTTATTCAGACAAGTGTGTTTATTGTTTTCTTTTTGGGTAAATACCTATGAGTGGAAATGCTGGGTCATGTGATTCGTGTCTGTTTAACTTCAGAAGAAACTTACCAAGTACTTTCTGGAGTGGTTGTACCATTTCACATTCCCACTGCAGCGTGTGATATTGACTCTAGCTTATGCACATCCACTCGCTTTTTTTTGTTGTTGTTGTGTTTTTGTTTTGCTTGGTTTTGTTTTTTTAAAGCTGAAGAGAATTCTTAGCATATGTTGAGATGGAGTCAAATTGATGTCAGGAAAGCAGTCTCTAGTCATCCAGAGGGTATGTTTGCCTGTTCTGGAGTATGGTCCTACAAGAAGGAAAGAACTTCTGTTTTCATTTTTTTATCCTCTCAGAGTTATTATGCTTCTTGTGGATTTAGAGCTTTCTGACAAGAGTACTATTTTTGCCGAGCTTTTTTTTCTTTTCTTTTTTTTTTGTATGTGTGTTTTTTTTAATGTATTTCCATTGTAACAGTTCGGTCAGGCAACATCCTGAAATCATGTACAAATCACATTTCTGAAATATGTTTCTCCTTTTGAAGCTATTCATTTTTGTAAAACCATTTGCCTCTTAATGTGTCATATATAAACAGGTCCTTACAAATAGCAGGTGCTCAGTTAGTGTCTCTTGGTTTCTCGAATGTCATATTTTCACTCTATAATATGTGCTATTTGCTTCCTAAGCAAGTAAATAAATCTGATTTATTATGGAGCTGTCTTAACTAGCATGATGGATGATTCGAGTTGTTGAATTTGATCTGTAAATCTCTTAGAAGATCTTTTATTCCCGATAGCATCAAGGAGTAGAGAAGAGGTTGCTTCTGATAAGATGTTACAGGGTTTTTCCTTCACTGACTAGCAATTCAAAATGCACTTATTCCGTAAACTAAGAATCCTGTAAGGTTGGACAGATCCACTCCATGCTGGGGCAAGATACTCATTGTGTTTTTGCCTTAGACTTCAGGACATCTTTTTTTAAAAAATACAAACACACATACATGCGCCTCTCCTGCCACCACCGCCACCACCGAAAACCCAAGTTGATTTCAGGACCAGTTCAGCAATGTAGAGAAAAGTCAACTGGGCTGAAGCAAGACCCGTCTTCTTCTC
Organism: Lynx rufus; assembly: GCF_022079265.1. Taxonomy (NCBI): domain Eukaryota; kingdom Metazoa; phylum Chordata; class Mammalia; order Carnivora; family Felidae; genus Lynx; species Lynx rufus. The sequence goes on from NW_025814824.1 coordinate 7,952,704, forward strand.
GGGGGAGGGGTACATATGCCGGGATGGTTTCGCTGAACCTGTTTCACCTGGAGTAAATCCCATGAACTGACTGCTCTTCTCCAACCTCCCGTGTCTCTGGTTCTTTCTGTAGCTGCTTCTGCCCTTTCTTAGGCATCTTTTCTATTCCAAAGAATAAATCAGGTTTCCTTTGGTAAATTCTTCCTTTCTTTTCTTTATTTTCTCTCCAGAAATAAAGCACAGGTTTTTTGTTTTTGTTTTTTTTGTTTTTTGTTTTTTGGTTTTTTTTTGGCTTTTGGAGTGAATAGTTCCCGTCAACAGGACCATATATCCTGTCGATGGGCCCAAGTCGTCTGCTGGAGTTGACCTTGCGACAGGCTCTCGTGTGCGCGGTGCAGGCACTAGAAGAGTAGAGAGACAAAGAGAAAATGTAGTAGAAGGAAATGTGTGAAGAAGACAAACGGACTCTCTCAGGGTTAGTTTCTGTATTTCATTTGGGTCCTATAGCCCCTCTACAACTAGAGTGAACAAGTTCCATGCCTTGGTTTCCCCATCTGTGAAATAGGGGTAATAGTACTTAGGTCATTGGGTTAGTGGGGTGATTAAATGACTTCCCACTGGAGAAAGACTTGGAATGCTAAGAGTTTCAATCCATTGCTTTTCGGTACAGTACCAAGCACTAGATATTGCTTTAAAAATGCATACTCCTTCTGTCCTATATTTTCATAAAATAGACTAGAAAATGTTAGCAGTGGTTATCTCTATGGAGTTGGATGTCTGGCTCTTTACATATCCCCCCCCCTTTTTTTTTCTATATTGAAGTTTATTTTATTTTAAGTCTTAAGTGAAAGGAGGATCTTAAGCTCTGAAGCAAAAGCAGTACTCTCTAAGCAAGTGCATTTGATCCGTTGGGGGTTTCATCTCCATTGTTTTTGCTAGTGGGTTTTGACGTACTCCACCAGACAACGCAATCCCTGAGTTCAGAACACATCGGGGGCAGTCAGGCCAGATGCAGGAGACCTTATATCCATTATTTGTGGTCTGCCTGCTTTTTATGCACATAGGATGAATATATACCTCTGATTTCCACAGATTTCTTTACTCCTTAGGCCAGTTTCTGATGTAGCCCCAAGACTTCATAAAAGAGAAGGATCTACATTTGCTGGTTTCAGGGTTGGCTCTGGGGTATCTTTGGTTGCACAGATCAGGATCTAAGGGATTTAAATGGACAAAATGATTTCTGATGTCTTGGGTTGTCTGAAGAGAAGAACCAGGAATGAAAGAGGCTGGGGAAGTTAGGGAAGGGATGGGACTGATGGTTACAGGCAATTAGGGAAAAATACAGTGGTTTGCAGGGATAGTTGCTGAATCTGTCCACTGTGGGATTGGCCTCCTTTCAGTGCAACTCTCCGCCTTCCTCTGTACGTGATACAGCAAAGTGGCAGGATAACTCTGGAATCTGCAGTTAGTTTGGAGGAAAATAGAAGCCAAGTTCTTGCTCACTTACTGGTTAAAGTGACCTTAGACAAGTCTTTCAAGCTTCTTGATTCAGTTTCTTCACCCACGAAATATATAGTTTTCCATAAAAATATCTATGCCCCGGCTTCCTAGGACTGTTGTGAGAATCAAATAAAATAATTTAGGTAAAAATTCTGTAAATGGTCCAGCTTACCTCAGTATTTGAAAATGATGATAAATGATGACCACACTCAGCCTTCAGAATCATCTTAGCTTTCTTCCTGTGCTGTGGGCTGCTTTTTTCAGGTTTCTGCCCCGTCCTCTCCGTAGGCATTGGGCTTAGTGAACCGCAGAATGTCCCATTAGTACTGTGCCCGTGCACGAGTGTTTTCCTGGCCTTGAGCCTTCTTCCACTAGGGAAAGCTACTGGTCAGTATGGTTCATTGTAAAAAAAACCTCAAAGGAGGCGCCATGCATGTGGAGAGAACTTGAATTCAGTACTGGTGACTGAGGATGAAGGGAGACAGAGAGGCAGCTTAGAGGAACAGGTGTCTTTGGCCCCCCTCGTACTTTCTGCCTCGTCCTGGTAGTCTCACTCATGGTCTACGTGTGCCGTCATGGCAAACCTTCCTTATAAGTGCGTGTAAGGGATGAGAAGAGGAAGATGGTCTTACAAACACTAAGGTTGTAGGTGAAGTTTTAGGTCTGTTATTAAAGGTGTAGAACATCTACCCACCTACTTCTCAACACAGTAGACTAAAGTCAGGCTTATTTGGTATTTTATTACCACATTGATTCAGGCTCATTCGCATTCAGCCCAGCTGAGGCAGCTGCAGTGTCATTGTCAAAAACAGAACATGTGTTACAAATAATAGTTTTTATTGAAATAGAAAATTTTGGAGATACTTAGTAAAAACATACTTGTTTTACCTTATTCTGCAGAGCACATAAGACGTACGAGATTATTTTAATTAAGAAAAGAGCTTGTCCTTTTGAATTTGGAAGAAATTATAAAGTATAATTATATGAATTTGGTATCCTTTATAATTTGATAGTACAGCATCTATTTTTGTGCTTTTAGTAATATATGCAGCGTTGAAAGCATTGAAGTTGCATAAAATAAAAAATGTGAAATGTGTTCCACATTTATTTTGTTGTTTTCTTATACCAAATGGAATCCATTCAAATGATACACTGCTGAATGCTGCCTTTTATCTATTTAAAAACAAATTTAGAAATAAATGTTTTGTCTTCAAAAAATTATAATATTCAAATCCATAAATTCTGGTTGAATGGAACACACTTAGAAGAAATAGTTGAAGGCGGCAGGTTAGGCCTAACTTCAATATCCTCTCACATGTGATAGTATTAAACTTGTTGGTTGATCCAAAAATACTTCACGTCATAGATCAGTTTTCATTGGATCATTGTCTCTTGCCTTGAAAAGAAATTGCCCCAGCTTTGTTTTGACACCGGCTTTCAAATAATTTCTAAGCTTCTCTTTCTCTCTCTCTTTCTCGCTCTCTTTTTTTTTTACCAGTTATGAACTGGAAGCAACCCATTTTTCTGTGCTGATATCCTATTTTAATTGATGTCACCTAATTAAAAAAAATTAGAGTCATTGTCTTGACTAATACGCTTCCAGTAGTTATAAAACAATGGTGTGTAATATAGTTGTCGTGTTTTGCATTCTTGCTATCTATCAGGCGCTGTTGTGAGCCCACAAAAGGCGTTAAGTTGTTTGGTCCTCAGAAACACTTCAGGAGGTGTTCTCACTTTATGGTTTACTTCTGTCTTGCAGTGGAGGAACCTGAGGCATTGGCAGTTAAATAGCTTGCCCAAAGTCATGGCCACCAGTTGGGGTAGAGCCAGAGTATGAATTTGGGCCAGGTGGACTGAGAATTCAGTACTCTGAAATGTCATATGCTCTGTGTTCAAATACAGAGAACTGACAGATTGCTCGCGGTAGTCAGGCCCAGGCCAGCAGATGTGCACATCTGTTTTCACAAAACCTTTATCTGCTTTTATTAGGTGAAAATGGGCCTTTAAAGAACACAGATACCTGGATAGTGTAGCTCCAAGCAAAGGCTGCTCATTTTTAAATATTTACAATTATAAATCCTATTAAGCAAATCATATGTTCTTCCTGGAACAGTTTCTTCTGTAAATTTTGTGAGTTTACACATTTTAGGAAGATTTCTAGGATTCTTCCAGATCTAACGTTTTATGAATTCATGATCCTTCCTCTCACTCTTAATTTCTCATCTTGCTTACTTGAAACTCGGTTGGTCGATTAAATCATTGACTCCTCTTTTTTCCTTCCCTTCCCTCGTATGTATTGGGGTGGCAAGGCATCTCATAAATTATCACATGTTGTATTATAATGTAGTTAAAATACTTTCTACTTTCCTTGTTTATTTTTTCTCGCGCCCATGGGTTATTGAGAAGTCAATTATTCAGTTTCTAAGCATTGGGTGATTTTCCCAATATTTTTCTCTTGTTGATTCGAATTTAATTCTGTTGTGATCAAATTGCTTGATAACATTTGAATTCTTTGACTTATTTGGTGGTCAGAATACGATCTGTCCTGGTGAATGTGCTGTGTATAGTTGAGAAGGGTACGTGTTCTGTGATTGTTGGGTGTAATGTTCCATAAATGTTAATTAGGTCAGGTTGGTTGTGATGCGCAAGTTTTCTATATCCTTACTGAAACTCTGTCTACTCGTTTTATCAATTACTGAAAGATGAGTGTTAAAAATCTCCATCGATGATAAGTGCATTTTGCCATTTCTCCTTTTCGGTTCAGTCAGGTTTTGTTTTACGCATTTTGAAGTTCTGCTAACAGGTGCGTGAACATTTGGGGCTGTAGATTCTCTTGATGGATTGGCTCTTATATCATTATGAAATGGCTTTTCTTATTCCTGGTAATATTTGCTGCTTTGAAATTTATTTTGTTTGGTATTAAAATGTAGCATGGTATATCTTTTTAAATCCTCTTACCCTTTTTTTTTTTACCCTTGATCTTAGCCAAAAGGGCGAAAAGTGATACCCTTTTTCTTTTTTTTAAGGTTTATTTATTTATTTTTGAGGGGGAGAGAGAGAGAGAGAGAGAGAGAGGGAGCACTCACGCAAGCGAAGGAGGGGCAGAGAGAGAGGGAGAGAGGGAGAATCCTGAACAGGCTCTGTGCTGTCAGCAGGAGCCCAACTCGAGGCTCGATTTCACAGACTTTGAGATCATGACTTGAGCCAAAACCAAGAGCTGGATGCTTAACCAATTGAGCCACCCAGGTGCCCCTCACTTCCTCATACTTTCAGCCTGTGACGTTATATTTAATGCTTATTTTTATTTTTATTTTTGAGACACAGAGAGACAGCATGAGTGGGAGAGGGGCAGAGAGAGAGAGAGAGAGAGAGAGAGAGACCCAGAATATGAAGCAGGCTCCAGGCTCTGAGCTGTCATCCCAGATCCTGACCCGGGGCTTGAACTCACAAGCCGTGAGATCATGACTTGAGCTGAAGTCAGACGCTCAACCGGCTGAGCCACCCAGGTGCCCCGACATTATATTTAAGTTGGATTTCTTAGAAACAACATTTAGTTTGGTCTTTGTTTTCTGATTTGATCATCTCTGCCTTTTCGTTGGTTTATTTAAACTACATTTTATGCGATTATTGATATGGGTAGGTTTGACTCTATCATGTTGCTGTTTGTTTTCTTATCTGTCCCACCTATTCTTTGGTTCTCTTTGCTCTTTTCTTTCAGATTCCTTGAGTAATTTTATGGTTTCATCTTTTCTCCTTTATTGGCTTACTGTGATACCTCTTTGTTTTATTCTTTCAGTGGTTGCTCTGTGATTTTACAGTATGCTTCTTGAACTTAACACAGTCTCCTTTCATATAATGTTATACCCTTTCATGTGTAGTATAAGAAAGGCCAGTGATCCTTAGCAGCAGTTGGGGTGATGGGACAGAGGACCATACTGGAATCATGTTTAGTGCATATGCAGGAACTTGGAAAAATGCCTCGCTTCAGATGCCGTCCTACTGGCTTGTTATTCCTCCTCTAGGAGCACTGATAACATCCTCTCTTTTTCTGGATCAGAAAACTGAGGCTCAGGTTAAAGTGACTTCAGTAAATGGCAGAAACAGGCCCAACATGGCATCATGTGAGAGACCCTGGTCTGGAAGTCAGCTAGACTTTGATTCGAATCAGCACAGTTGCTTGCTAGATGTGTGATGCTAGACAAGTTATTTAGCCATCCTGTTTTATGCCTAGAATGTGGGTAGCAATCATCACCTGTTGTTCTGTCTGTTCATACAGCATTTGTTTTCCATGTCAGCTGTCCAAATTATACAGGGTAGTATTCATAAAGCACCTAGTTAGGTTGTTGGGCAATTGTTGGACTTCAGAAACACTTGCCATGTAAGGATTATGGAAGTTACTGCCCAACTCCTCAGTAAGTGCTTTTAGTTTATTTTCACAGCCAATTAACTCTGGAGATGTAAACGTCCTTTAGACCTAGAAATGTTTGTATCTATGGAGGGAAGACGTTGTTGATATAGATGAGCTTGCTGTGAATGAGTCTGAGAATTAAACCACATAGGTTCAGAGTAGGGGCGCCTGGGTGGCGCAGTCGGTTAAGTGTCCGACTTCAGCCAGGTCACGATCTCGCGGTCCGGGAGTTCGAGGCCCGCGTCGGGCTCTGGGCTGATGGCTCAGAGCCTGGAGCCTGTTTCCGATTCTGTGTCTCCCTCTCTCTCTGCCCCTCCCCCGTTCATGCTCTGTCTCTCTCTGTCCCAAAAATAAACGTTGAAAAAAAAATTTTTAAATAAAAAAATAAAAAAACAAAAAAAAAACAAAAAAAAAAAACCAAATAGGTTCAGAGTTTAGAGGAGACCTAGACAGTGAAGAAAGTTCCATGAAGGCTGGAGGCTGGGACAGTCAGAGACATCACCCACTATCTTCTAGGAATTGACAAAGAGAAAGAGGTCGAGGGGTCAGAGAGGTCAAGCGGGTGGGTATGAGTGCGAATGTCACAGATCTCATTGTGTTGCATTTGCAAAGAGATGGCTCATATGATGGGATCAGAATTTAGGTCGTTGAGAAGTAGGGGCTGGGAGAATGGATTTGCAAATCATCATAAATAGATTTGCATATGTCACTTGTGTACGAGTGAACATTGAAACTGCAAAATATCATTTGAGGGACAGTGTGTGCAGAGTGAAACACAGCAGGACAAGGATGTATCTTAAGGGAATAAGTCTTTGTAAGAGAAAGATAAAAGATGAGTCGGTCAGGGAATTTAATGATTTCCTCATCTTGCCGTCTTTTCTAGCATCTAACGTTAGTGGCAGTTAGCAAATGAATATTTATTGAATTTGGGTTGGACGTAAGTGGTGAGAATAATTTATTAGTTTTGTTCTTAAATAGATTGGGAACTGTTCTTGAACCCATTAAAATCCTATCTCATATAATGTGCTCTTTTGGAAAGATGGCAAATATATCTTTGAGTCTTACAAACTGGCATGTGTAATGAATACTAAAGAAGTCCATGTTGTTTGTAAATGTCTCGCTGATATTGTAGGGCCATGATTTTAGTCTTAAGAGTGTCATTTAAGGGCGCCCGGGTGGCTCAGTTGGTTAAGCGTCCGACTTCGGCTCAGGTCATGATTTTACGGTTTGTGGGTTCGAGCCCCGCGTTGGGCTCTGTGCTGATGGCTCCGAGTCTGGAGCCTGCTTCGGATTCTGTGTCTCCCTCTCTCTGCCCCTCCCCTGCTCATGCTCTGTCTGTCTCTCTCCTTCAAAAATAAATAAAAACATTAAAAAAAATTTTTTTTAAAAAGAGTGCCATTTCATACCAGTGGTAGCTTTCAAATTTGAAACTCAAATTTGTTTCCATTAACGTGGAAGCATGGGAAACACAAGCTTGTAAGTGGAAGGGGGTATGGCAAGAGCGTAGATTTTAGAGTCAGATGGAGTTTCCATGTGGATCCTGGTTGTGTCTTTTACGAATCTGGAACTTTAAAATATTTGGGTCTCAGAGGACCTCAGTGTCCATTTTTACGAAGTTGAGAGCAACACACATTTTACAAGGTTGTTGAGAATTAAAGTATTAAATTTAGTTGTAGGCATTCAATAAATGGTCACTTAAAAAAAAATGGATGTGAGTGAGGAGCTGAAGATGGAATAAAACAATCCTGATTAATCTGGAGAATCTTTTGGGTCCCAAACACCAGCCTTACCTTTCTTCATTTTATCTAGGTGGAGGATATACATTTTTTTTTCTGTTTCCTAATTTATTACTTAGTATTCATCCTCCCACACTGAGATACTAGGCAGAAAAGCATAAAAGGGTTTTCACTTGCAGCCTTCCTCACAGTTGCTGGCAGAACTGCTCTCCAGCTCTGCAGAACTTAGCTTAAATTTGTTCCAACTCTCTTGACTCCGAAGGTGTTAAAGCAGTGAACTGTTAGGTGACATCCATATTCAGGAAGTATTTGTTCCTTGTCTTCAAAGCAAGAAGAAAGGGAAGCAGTGGATGAATTCCTCAAAGAAATTGTGTCCCAGGATCTTCCGTACCTTTTAGATAATTTTCTGCATTGAGATTTTTTTTTCCCTCAAGTTAAACCTGTTCACGAAAAAGAGTATAATCTAAATCCCGAATGAAAAGAACAATTCAAATCCAAAGAGTTCACTCCTGAGCAGCTCCCATCACAAGCTATAATGTGATATCCCTAAAATATAAATTTAACTCCCAGGCAAAAAATAGTCTGATGATCTGCTCTTGGGAAGGAACATTAATCACTTAAATTATGAATTATTAGTTATTGTTCAGTCTTATTCATACTTTTCAACAAAATAATTTATTGGGTAAATTGCGCTTAAAAAGTTCTGCTTGGTGTGTGTTATACGATGCTTTAACAAGTATTTTGAGAACATTCTTCTAAGATACAGATGTTTCATTCCGGGCAAGTTCTTTTTAGAAGAGGTTGTAACCGAAAAAAATTGGATGTTGCTATACAGTGACAGATTTTGTAGAACTTTGTGTATTTTCTGTATTTCCCAAGGAAAGGGTCTTTTGGGCTTTGGGGTTTTTCCTGTTAAACCGAGATGAATTTTCATATATGTAAAGCCCATGCTTTGAGAACCAGCGTAAGAAGTACCATTTTTAGATTCATCAATATAAAACACGTTAGAATTTTATGTTTAAAAAATTGCCCTATTCTTTCTCCCTCTATTGATTTCTATTCAACTCGCATGAAATAATAAACACAGGTTTTCAGCCTTGATGGTGGCTTTATTAATATTCAGTTTGAAAGAAAAATGAATTTTACAGTAGAGTTGCCAGCAACAATAATTTAATAAGAGAGAAATTTGTAGGTTTTTTTTTTTTCTGGAAGTTCAAAGATAGTCATAAATTTCCCTCTCTTTCTAAAGATAACTCTGTAATGGGGTTGGCATGCCTAAAAAAATGGATGGCCTCTTACGTTTCCGAGCCAGGCGATAGCTTTTGTTGCAAGAGCATTGCATTTCTAGAAGCCACCTCCAGGACTCATTGATTCCATTGGCCTGCTTGCATTTGGAGCAACCACTGTTGAGCTTCTGAAATGCCAGCTCCACCCTATGTACCTTTTTTCACTCCGTATATTTATCTCTGGAAAATGGTATTTTGATTTAGAGAAAGCTCAAAAAAGAAAGATGACAAAATGAATTAATAAATCTGTCCTTATTAAGCTGTTCGCTTCTTTTGCCTTTCTCTTGCTCATTACTATTTGTGTTCATCAAAATAAGTAGAGTTACCTTGGGGTCGTGCTAAGAGCACACTCTGCAGTGCATAATATCCCTGGTCAGGTGGTGTGGTAAGTGCTTTATTATAGTGATTCAAGCAGATAGATCATGGCCCAGTCAATGTCTCAAGGTCCTTACCTTGAGGGGTGTGTCCTAACTTAGAGTCTCTGAACCTAAGTTGCTCTGAACACAGCCACATAAAGGAATCCTAGTAATGCATCATGACTAGGGTTAACCTTTAGTGGTCTCATGATGACGTGGTTCTACTGTCATCGGACAAGTACGAGCCAGGAACATTGGTTGATGGTGATCCGATTTCACAAGAAGCTTTGTTTTGATATACCAAATACTTCGGCCATGTGGCTTATCTATAAGAAGTGAAGAGTAGTGTAGTTGTTACTGTTGGCGTCTGTGTTGAAGCGCGGTAACTAAGGTCAAGCCTACGGTTAATGTCAAAATTAGTTGTTAAGTTGCCCAAAAATAATCTCAAAGAAAAAAAATGATTGGTATCATGAAGCTATATTGCTGACTCAGCTTAGATACTGAGTGCAGTTTGGAGAGGCTGTTGTGTGGCTCCTATTTAAATGTGGGCCTCACTCGATTCTCACTTCTAGGAAGGTGGAACAGAGTGGGGAAAATGGGAGGTAGGGGAGAGAGGGAGAGAAGACAGAGAAAGGGACAGGGAGAGACGGAAAGAGAGAGTGAGGAAGAATGATTTTTTTTTTTTTTAGCTTACATTTTTAAAACATTGTACTGTTACCTTAATTGAAAAGGATCTATCATTCAAGGTCAAGGAACCTTGTAAGGAAAAGGAACGGAGTTTTCGCACGTAAATAGCCTTTCAGTTGCATTCAGAAAACACCATCCTTATAAATCTGGTTTGTGTGAAAAATGAGCCATGAGATGTTGATTACATATTTGTATACGGTTTTGAATACAATACGTAACTGTTAGCTTACTATTTTGGTACAACAGGAAAATAATTTATATGACCTTCATAGGAACGGTTACATGAAGGCATCATTTTTGAGTAGGTTATATCAGGAGGTCGTTAGCTCCTACCTTGCTTTAATATCCTCTGCTATTACAGAAGTACCATTTCTATGTAAACCAGCTGTGGACAACTTGGGAGTTAATAAAAACCAACAGTATGCATCAAGTCAGTAAAGAAGTCAAGCAATATGGTTGGTTTTGGAGTTGCATTTGTACAAAACGGCTTTAAAATCTTTTTAAAAGAAAGCGTGAACAGAATACGGAACGAGGTAATTGCGAAACATTTTAACATGGATAAAGGGTGCACGTCGCGGAAAGCTTGTAAACCTGCCATCCAACACTGATTACCCTCATGAGCATTTTATGCTGTTTGATGGTGAAAAGTGCACCTTATAAAAGCTGTTACACAAACCATTGCATTTAAAAGGTTTCTGTCTCACACCCAGAAATTACACTTACTTGCTGCAAGTGAAAACTCAGAGTTTGCTCCCTGTTTATTTTAGTGGCAATTACCGTGGTGTTGGATCTTGCTTTTACCCCTTCTTCCCGGCAAACTAGAAATGAGTCTTTCTGGCATCTTTATCTCAGTGTAAACACAGTGAGTTTGTGTATTGTACGTTACATGCAGAGATGAGGTAATAAGAAAACCGGGAGCCAGAAACACTCAGACGCTCCAAATAGTAATAGAATACTGAACCTCTATCACTAAGATGCTCCACGTAGCCGAGAAAAAAATCCCAAATTTTACAAGATGACCCAGAGTTTCTGCAGAATATAAAATCCGGGGAACCATTTCAGTTGATATCTCCACACGCACACAAAGTTTGACTTACTGGAAATCTTGTTAAACACCCCCAAACAGTGCCTTATTCATTTATGTGAGAAAGAAACTTGGAAACGTCTAAGAGACCCTCTTATTCTAGGATTTCATTCTCCGTGTTATGAGCATTTCTCTCATTGTATAATAAGCACTTTGAGATTCTGGCAGGCCTTGCTACTTCTTTTTGAGTGCCTTCCTTTTTTCTTCTCTTATAAACCGTAGTCTGTTAGAAAGAGCTGTTGACTGGGAATCGGGAGTTCTGAGTTCTAACGCCAGCTCTGATACGCACAGGCCCGTTTGGTTTATTGGTCTCGGGTTCCCTGTGAAAAGGGGGCCCGAACTGGATGATCTCTGGATATTCTTTGAGTTTAAATTGCTGTGATGCTGGGAGGTAAGCCAGTTATCTGAAAACCTGTCACACCTTACCTCTCCACCCAGAATGTACTGAGTGATCAATGACTGAAGGAATAATTCTCCTAAAGGCAGTTTTCTAAAACGCAGACTGAATGGCAGTTTTGTTATCCTTACCAAGTACTCTCATTTATCAATTTGCCTAAGATGCAATTTTCCAAATTATCAACTGCCCGAAATATGTTTGTGTTAACTACATATAAAGTTTATCACACATCACACTGCATAGAATAGTTGCAAAAGCTTTTGAAATTTTTGGTGGGAAGCATTAATTAGTTTTAATTTGTTTTTAATTTTTCTATAGCAATTTCACTGCAGACACTTGGCAACAGAAATATTTATCAGTCCAATTCAGCTGAGTGCCAAATTTATCAGTGATATTTCATATCCTGAATGCCTTTCAGTTGCTTAAAACAGAAGCGACATATTTATCTACTTAAACTGGTTAGCAAATTTGTGAATGAAGAGAAGTACAGAAATGCACTTAATGGGTGAAAAACGTGTTGCAGAAAATAAACCATCCCTATTATCATTTGTCAACTCCCTGGTATTCAAGACACGCTCAACCCTTTGATTTAAAATAAATGACTCTTATTCTCAAAAGTTATGGGCTCAGAAAGCGGCAGAATTCCAGAATATAGGTAAAAGTAGGCTGTGGCACTGGCTTGCACCAGAATTCCCGACAAATTCAAACCTTGACTTCATCAACATGAGCACCAAAGAAATCTTCAAAAGGCCTTTTTAAAACCATACAAATTATGTCAACAGTTTCACTGGTTAAGATACAAGTCTTGGGGCGCCTGGGTGGCGCAGTTGGTTAAGCGTCCGACTTCAGCCAGGTCACGATCTCGCGGTCCGTGAGTTCGAGGCCCGCGTCAGGCTCTGGGCTGATGGCTCAGAGCCTGGAGCCTGTTTTCGATTCTGTGTCTCCCTCTCTCTCTGCCCCTCCCCCGTTCATGCTCTGTCTCTCTCTGTCCCCCCCCCAAAAAAAAAAAGTTGGAAAAAAAAAAAAGATACAAGTCTTAAGTGAATTGGTCAATTCGGCAAATTCCTAGCAAGTTGGCTTTTGGCAAAACAGACCTACTCCATCATCCTGTGATCCTCGTCTCTGCCAGGGTTAGGGGACAGTGAAGCTATCATGAAAGAGTACTACTGTCTTTCGAAGCAGAGTATTTGGGGGATGTCTGGGTGGCTTGGGGTTGAGTGTCCGACTCTAGATTTCGGCCCAGGTCATGATCTCACGGTTTGTGGGATCGAGCCCCTAGTTGAGTTCTGTGCTGACAGTGTGGAGCCTGCTTGGGATTCTCTCTCTCTCCCCCCCTCTCTCTCTGCCCCTCCCCTTCCCTCTCTCTCTCTCTCTCTCTCAAAATAAATAAACATTAAAAAATTATAAACAAAAAAAGGAAAAAAGGTAAACAAAAAATAGGGGGAAAAAAGGGCACAGAGCCCGACGTGGGGCTCGAACTCACCGTCTGTGAGATCATGACCTGAGCCAAGGTCGGACGCTCAACCGACTGAGCCACCCAGGCACCCCTTTTCTCTGCTCTTCTGATCACTGTGGCAAAACATGTCCTATGTGACTATTTGAAGCAATGAAATAGGTCAAATGATTTAACACGTGTCAAGGAAAGGTGGTCCCGTGTTCAGACAGGAACGGAGACGGCAGTTGCACTAGAAGCCTCTCCTAGGCTTCATTGTTTAGGTGCTTGGTTTCCCTGAGCGCTGCCTTGGGCCAGTAATGTTCCTTAGAGTTCTGTCTGCTTCCCAGGTGTTGCGCCTAATTGCAATGTGATGCCATTAGGTCGTAGAGTGGATATATTTTTCTTGAAGTTACTGAAGGCAATTTGTGTCTCTATGTAAAGGTCAGGGAGCAACAGTTCCTGGCACTTGTGCCAAAGACCCCTTGGTTTCACCAAAAATCAATTTTTTAGTGAATTAACTAATCAAGACTGTCCCTTCTTTTGGCATCTGAGAAGCTGCACCCAGTCCTAACTGTTCCTTTCAAGGTGGCATTGATGGCGGACCCCAAAGAACTCAACTACAAGATTTTAGAAAGGAAAGATCGTGTCCTTTATTTTTTTTTTTAATACTTTCTGACCCGTGATTCAAATTCCAAAAAGCCTATGTGTATTGCCACCTCAGCAGAGCAAGTGTTAGAACCCACGTGATTCAGTATTTTTATTAGTTCTGGCCATTTGTACAGAATAAAACAGACCACCATCGTGTCATTTACTCTGCGTTGCGGGAAGTGAAATTAAGATTATTTCAGAGGCTAACCTATCCTGGAAAATTAGTAACTGGGTGAAAAAAATTACAGCGTGTCCAATTCCTGTAATGTAGAAGTTTTAAAATGTGGAAGAGACTGCTACTTCAGACGGGACGACATAATCGCTGATCTGTAGAACATTTAAGGTGTCGCGTTATAAGCCTGTTACGGCATATGGCTGGGTTCAAAAAACAAAACAAAACAAAACAAAACAAAAGAAGAAAACAGAAGAAGAAATTCCACATTTTTCTCCTGGAACCTAGTAGATGGTATAATACATTCAAGCCCTCACTCTGGCCATTTGTAGCTGTGTGACCTCGGGGCTCATAGAGTCATTTCAGCTTTGAGCCAAAGTTTGCTCATCAATAAAAATGAGAAAATAGTAGTACCTATCTCATGGGATTTCTGGACAGAGGAAGTAATGCATGTGGAATCCTTACATAAATGTGTTAACTAGGGGGGCCTGGGTGGCTCATTTGGTCAAGTGTCCATGTTTTGATTTTGGCCCATGTCATGATCTCACGGTTCGTGGGTTCAAGCCTGTTGGGATTCTCTCTCTCCCTCTGTCTGCCCCTCCCCCACTCACACGTGCTCTCTCTCTCAAAATAAATACATAAACTTAAAAAAATGTGTTAGGGGGTGCCTGGGTGGTGCAGTCGGTTGAGCGTACGACTTCGGCTCAGGTCATGATCTCTCGGTCTGTGAGTTCGAGCTCTGCGTCGGGCTCTGTGCTGACAGCTTTGAGCCTAGACCCTGGAGCCTGCTTTGGATTCTGTCTCCCTCTCTCTCTGCCCCTCCCCCGCTCATTCTCTCTCTCTCTCTCTCTCTCTCTCTCTCTCTCTCTCTCTCTGTCAAAAATAAACATTTAAAAAAATTTTTTAACTAGTTTGTAACTAGAGGCATCTTGAAATACCTTGTTCTGTGAAAAGTTTCAATGATTGTTAAGAGACCATAGAAGAATGTCAGTTGAATGTTGCCAAGCTCAAATAAATTTCAAGTGCTTAATTAATGATGAAGTTAGAACAATTACTGTTAAGGCTAATTACTTATTCTTAGCCTTTCAGCTATGAAAATTAAAGATCTCTGAGTGCTTCTGTCTTATAAAAACAAAGGAAGCATACCAGGCCACCTTTTCTAAGATGACGTGATTAGAGCATTGGGTTTGAATCCACAATTCAGTGAATCAGGCGTACTTATTAAAACAAACTAAATGATGTGTCAGGAGGTTCAGAGCTATAACTGAAGACTTAATTTGCTCATTTGAGTTTATTTAATCCCTATCTTTTTTCTTTCTTTCTTTCTTTTTAAATCATACACAAAATCAGTTGAGGCTTACACATCTTGGAGTATGGGAGTTGTTATAAAATTCTGCCATAATGAGAATTGAAAGCAAAGTCATATTGGAAAATTAAGAGAAGACATTCTTAATGAATAACTTGATTGAAAATGGTCCTAATAGAAAATTGTATTTATTACAGAATTTGCCTCTGATACTACCTACTCTAGGGTGTCAGTAGGGTCTGTAACGCATCCCTTTTTTATTCACCTCTTCATTCAACAAATTGAAGATCTGTGTGTTAGGGCACTCTTCAATATTTGCAGGTGAGAAAGAGGCATAGTCTAGGTGTCCCTGGTGTTCATAATTTGGTTGGAGAGATAGTTACCCTACAGTATGATACTTGCTGTGCACGGAGTAGAAATAAGGTGCTGTAGGAGCACCCAGGGGAACCCCAGTCCCAGATTTGCCAAGAAGAAGGGAGGAGAGTGGTGGTGGTTTGGAAGGCTGTCTGGGGGAAGTGGAGTTTATCCTGAGATCTGAAAGCTGGAGCGAAGATAAGAGAACATAGGAAGGAAGCATGCTTTGAATTGGAGGGATCTCCTCGTTCAGAGGCTCTAGGTTTTGGGCACTGAGAGTAGTCCACAAGCAGAACACGTTTGGATTGTACGTAGTCTTCGGAAGATGGTAGGCGAGAGGTGTGTGCTCGTGAGCCTTAGAAGCCCTGTTAGGGGGTTTGCAGTTTATCCCGACGGCACTGGGGACCTCTTGCTGGGAGTGACCTGAGCTCCGGAGACAGGAAGGTATGTGAATAGAATTTTAAGAGATATGAGGAAGCAGAATCTTTGGACTGATTAGGTTGGGGAGGTGAGAGGGAAACATGGTGAGAAAGGAAGTGATTGGGATAAGACAGTTACTATTAATGTATTTTCAGGAACAAAGAAGGATTCCCTTCCTTTTTTTTTTTTTTTTTTTTTTGAAAGAGAGGGAGAGAGCCCCTGTGGGAGTGTGAGCAGGGGAGGGGCCGAGAGAGAGGGAGAGACAGAATCCCAAGCAGGTTCCACGCTGTCAGTGCAGAGCCTGACGTGGGGCTCCATCCCACATTCCCATGAGCCCTGAGATCATGACTTGAGCTGAAATCAAGAGTCAGATGCTCAACCAACTGAGCCACCCAGGTGCCCCTCCCTTACCCTTTTTTTTTTTTTTTAGCCCCCGGGGAACACCTTCAAAGTGTAAGAGGAGGAGGGAGGACAGAAAATAACTCCTTATGTGAAATTTCACACTTGCATAAAACATTACATAATGACAGTTGCTTTTAAACATAAAGAATGCATAGTTGATTTTAAACAGATTAATAACACCACTTAGGGGTGTTAACCCTAGATTTGTGAGATAGCCTAAGATAACCCACCGTAGAAGAAATTATTGTTTTTGGAGCCAAGAAAATGCTTTAGACTGAGGTGGAGGGACAGCCATACACGGAGCGCATCACCAGTTCCTGTAAAAGAAGCTCCAAGGGGGCAGGGTCTTTAATTCAGTGTGATTGACTTATTTCAATAATTACTGATTTTTAGAGATAAACAATTTTTTCTGTTAAGTTTGTGAACGTACCGAGTTGGCTGGAATCTTCAACTGGTTTACTTGTCCTCCTTTGTCCAAGCCTTTATTCCAAGTGTTTACACATGTGTTTTACAGTGAAAATCAATATAAAAATTTCATTTGATGAGAGCATGTTTTACAGCAAGTGTTTCCAGGATTTATATGTGTGTGAATATATAGATTTTTCCCCCCTGAGTCCGCCCACACCCCTGTTCATGACATTTGCTAAAAAATGGAAGTAATGAGAGTTCAGTTCCTTAAGATACTGTACATTTAAAGTGGGATATATTATTTCCATTATTAGTAGTAGTATTATACGGTATTATTTTCCCCTTTTAGATGTGTTGATCTCTCTGAGTCTGTCATTAGGATAGTTAGGAACTGCAAAAGGCTCTATTTTCCATTTTTATAAAAAGAAAAAGAAATGAGAGAAAAAAATAGACAACTTTCTTGTGTAGGCAAGAGAATCCAAGAGTTGTTACTGGAGCCTTCTCTGGTGTGAAGAAAATTAAGCATTCCTGTTCTTGCCTTCACTCCCTGTCAAACCCAAAGGAAATCCTCCTGTTTAGGGGTGACACTACCTGCTTGTTTTCTCTTGTGGTTCTTTAAATAATACCGCCTTTTAGCCTCATTTTACCTTCCCTTTGTTTGCATCCCATCTAGTAAGTGAGACCGTTGGGAAGCTCTTGTTGGCAAGCCTTTTCCTGTTTATCAATCCCAAAACATAAGCTGGAACGGGTACTTACATGTGTGTGGATGTAGCCATCCTAGTGAGTGTGTTACGTATGTAGAGTTACGTATATAAAGTTTAGGGTATGTAGTAAGAGGGAACAGAAGAGACTAAAGCTAGTTTAAAACGGGGGAACACTTGTTGGCCTGGTAGGACTAAACATCTAGATTATGCACCTACACATCCCCTTTTCTTTTTTTTCTTTTTAATTTTTTTTTTTTACCGTTTATTTATTTTTGAGGGAGAGCGACACAGGGTATGAGTGGGGGGGAGGGGCAGAGGAAAGTAAGAGAGAGGGAGAGGCAGGATCCTAAACAGGCTGCAGGCTCTGAGCTGTGAGCACGGAGCCGGACATGGGGCTCGAACTCACAAGCCATGAGATCCTGACCTGAGCCCAAGTCAGATGCTTAACCTACTGAACCACCCAGGCACCCCTATCCTCTTTTCAATTTGAAATCTTTGGAAGAAGCACCATGGCTCTTATCAGTTTGTATACAAGGGAGAAGAATTAAAATTCATGCCTCGATTCTGGATTGGACAGTAGGTACTGGAGAGTGTCATGAGAAAGGGATCCTGTTTGACATTTGGGAATGTATGTTACCAGGTTTCTTTCCTTCAACAGAAAATGACATAGGTCATGGAACTAGCAATGAATGGATCTATAGATATAATCTCCAGTTATATTTTTTAAATAGGCTATTCCAGCAGAAACATTGAAGTGTTTTTTTTGTTTGTTTGTTTTTTTTTTTTTTTTTTTATAGCTCCTTTAGAGTTCTGAGCCACTTAGTAGGAAGAGAGACAGAGCTCTTGCCCCACAAGTGAACAGATCAAAATCTATTTTTGCAGCTATGTTTGAGATTATAAGGTCTATTTTAGGCTACAGAATCTAAAACTGATTTTTTGGGATGGCCCCAGGCTAACCTGGAGCCCATATTGCTTTTGGCCAGCAAGTTCAAGGTTAGTTTGAGACCACTCAAAGTATATGGTCGTTGGTTTGATAAGGTCCGTATTTCAGGAGCTAGAAGTTGCATGAATGTTATTCTATTTCCCCAAGCATTTTTCCAAAGCAATTATATATCTGTTAAGAAGAGTGCATGGTGGGCTGCATATTATTTGACAACCTGCTTTTTATACTTAAAATAGGAATATCTTCCATGTTGGCTTTTATAGATGTATGTAGTACTCCACTATAGGGATGCAGAATAGAACAATTTATAAGTATCCCAATTATGGATATTTTGGTGGCTTATTATTGGCTATCATATGCAGCATTTGAGTGAATATCCTTGTGTTTATGTAGAATGTTGTAGATACGTACACATTCATTTCACTGGGCCCTTGTTTGCTTTTAAGGATAAATTCTGGAATGCAAATGCAAATGAGTGTATATTATAACCTCTTTCATCTATAAAATATTTTGTGAACACAAGGTCAGTGTATGACTCTTTTAATCCATGGTATGCTTTTCCAGTATAAAAATTACAGGTTTGATGGCTTCATAAAAGTGTATTGGTTACATACTAGGTATAGTACCTATTTGCCATTTATGGGATTTTTTTGTGTCTCTTCAAATTTAGAATTCTTTCTCAGTGCCCAAAGTCTTCATAGACTATTTTATCTCTTTTAAAGTTGATTTCACTAAAATAGCCTCAGTGCTGCTGCCGTCAGTGTGGCCACCTAGGGTCCAATGACAGCGTGCTGTTATTGGAGTCAGACAAGCCTGGGCTTGAATCCTGACTTCATCTCTTAATAGCTTCATGGCCCTGGGCAAGTTAATCTCTAAATGTTACTTTCCTCTGCCATAAAATGGGAATGTCTACGTTATGGGTGAAATTAGGGTTGAATCTGTCCAAAGCATCCATCACATAGTAAGTGCTCAGCTATTCTTATTAGTATCTCTAACAATGAAGATGATATATTTATAATAAAGTGCTCATTGCTCATCATCTGTCAGTTCTGGGGGTTAATATCATTAAATGCTCCATCCATTAGGTTCTGGTCACTCAGGATTGGATGGACCAATAGGGAGAAACATTCATAGCTTTGTCTCATGTATTTTGGTTAGAATCTTTCTGTATATTACATCATGGTGTTCTCAGACTCTCTTTCCAGTAGGAAAGAGTGTAGGCTGCTTAGATGTTTTTGTTTGGTTGGTTTTCTTTCCTTTTTCTTTCAGCCGATGTCTGAGCACTGTCATTTTTTTGCGTACGTCATGTAGGTAAGACCTGATTTGCCTGTTCACGACCACGAGTGGCAGAAAATGCTGGAGTGGCACTAGAAATAGACTGGACAAGCGCTTGGGTCTCTTTTCCCCAAAATTACCTCTGTGCCTGATGACAGCTTCTCTTGACGACTAGAAACGAATAACAAATAATAAAATAGCTCTTACATTATTTTACTAGTTTGGCTTTACTAGTATGTTAGTAGATGGTTTTATTTTGTCATTGGTCCTTTAAGATAAAAACTGCTAAAGTAATTTGATTTTTCTTCTCTAAAGAAACAGTTTTTCATACTCTATTCTGAGTCAAGGGAAGAATTAGTTAAGCGAAAACCTTTGTTTGAAAAGTGAAAAAAGTTACCCAGGCAACCTGTATATGTTACCAGTGTGCTGATTAATCGTCGCCAACATTAATCACTGTCATCAGCTATCACAGAAAGATGACTGCCTAACAGTCTACACTATTATCATTCCATCATTTTCTACAGATCAATTTAGTGCAAAAGATTAATTGTACACAGTCATGAGGATTACAACATTAAACCTAAATACACAGGCAGAGCTTTTATAATATAAAAAATCATAAATCCCTTCAGTTACTTGATATATTGATTTGATAAAGCCCTGTGTTTTACAACGAATAAACTTTCAGAGGTGTATTTTAAATTAAAAAGGCTGACTGCAGTCTGTAGCTTTATCAGTTTCTAGCATTTGTACTGGATAAAGTGGGGGAAGAAAGCAAAGTCACAGTGTTTTTACAGTTGTAGCTAAATTAATCAGCTCAGTCTGTTTTTGTCAGTTTCAAAAAGTTAAACTTAGGAGTATTTACCTATGTATATAACCTTTCTAATATGGTCTGTTTTATATTATATTGTTGTTTTTAAAAGTTGCTTAATATCCTTAGGGTTTTTTTTTTAATAGAATTGAAATAATCGTAATGTTTTCACCATCTACTCCAGAAGAGTCAGAAATGTATACGTTTCATATTTAATTTTATGTTAAGGAAAGTAAGTAATGTCAACTCCCCCCCCCCCCAATAGCACAGCTCTTTTCAGTCATCTAATTTTAATAGAGATTTTAATTGCTCTGGGCATTATGTATACTAATATTTATTTTTTTTCTCACATTTATTCAACAATGCTGATGCTTAATCAGAATATTAGTAATAAAAATTGCATGTCACAAAACATCAATTATGATTTGGGGTTTTTCTGTGTAAAGGCATACCAACGTTAAAGTTTTTGTTCTGTATTTTAAAAACAGTAATTCAAATTATGCCAATTTTTTTTTGTAAATTCCCATGCTCTTATGTTGAACCAGGTTTTCAAGTAAATAATTTATAGTTGAATGTCACATTGTAGATGTGATTTATTTTTATTACACCCATTAAGTGACTATTGTAATATTAACTTTGGTTAATTTGGTTCAATTAGGAATTAGAAGGAACATCTTTTGTTTTTCCATACTAAGGAAAAAGGAAGGAAATTCTCTGTTGCACTTGAAAATTAAATTACAAGTCTTTATTTTCTATACTGAATTGGAACCTGTTACTTTCCTCAGTGTAAAACACACACACACACACACACACACACACACACACACACACACAAAACAATATCGTCAGTGTAGTCGAGCCAAACTTTGCAGACTTTGCTTCTTTAGAAAGCAAATTATTTCAGGCTGAAAAACCCCAATAAAAATTAGATGGATACTACCTATTTTTAAGCTATCCCAGTTAGATAGTTCTGTTTGAAAAGTAATTGATTAGGTCAGACTATTAAACCATTTAATTTGGCGTGTATATTGTGTGTGATAAAAGGAATCCAACTGTGAATTTGAGTGTATTAAATAATCTTCAGGAAGTTCCATAAAGAACGTTTGAACGCCTTGAAACTTGCAAATAACGCATGTTTGTTCCAAACACGTTTGCTTTGCCTGGGTTTTGCCCGTCAGGTTGAAGAAATGCTAATCTTGTCGCTTTCAGCAGCTGGGTTTTTGCAATATTCTTTTCCTTCTCCTAGGGGTTAATTAGCCTTCTTTCAAAATGTGGCCTATTTAGCTGTAGATTCGCATGATTCAGCCAGAGTTGGCTGTGCAAAACAGAACCGTTAACAGGCGGGTGTGTCCAACTGCTTAATTAGCCAGAATAAAAAGGTCCTTTGTCAAACAAGCATCCGTTGCTCCTGACACACCTGACTGCCACATTAGGCAAGGAAGACGGAACTGAAATCGCGCATGTCTCTCCTGCAAGAATATACAACTCATTTACATATGGGCTGCGTCATGGACCAGCTGCAGGGGCTTATTTAGCTTATCAGAATGGATTAATGTGACTGCATTTGTGGCTGATAAACAAATATCACTTGAAAGGGGGCTGTGAAGGAACTAAACTAACCACATTACTCCCAAACATAAACAGAGCACAGAAACCACTGCTAGATGAATAGGAACACCTCCAATGTACACATAAACCTTATGTTGGGTCTAAAACAAAACCTCCAAATGAAGCCTGCTCAGACACTACCCTCCGTGATGATTCTTGCTTCGCTGAAATGTTGGAAAGCTACCAGAATACTCTGAATGCGTCGGTGGGTTTAAATGATCTGTTTAGCAAAATTTGGCAGGAGGGTTATACTCCTCGAACATGCTTTAACATTCTAATTGATCTGCTGTTAAGTCAGGTCTTCAGAATTAATCCGTTAAAATGCCTCTGGAAAAAAACTTCCTAGTTAGGTTTTATTATGGCCTCAGCAGAAAGAGAGAGAATACTTCCAAATTTCGATGTCGGAGAGAGAAGGGATGTCTGTCCGTTGTTATTGGAAGTGTAGATGAAATACAGTGGGTTGAGAATCCCAAAGACTTTGCTGTTCAGATCAATAATAGTCTCTAGCTTTTCATTTGGAAGCCTTATCATCATGATATCGCAAAGTACTATCCAGAGTGACATCGAGGGCTTTGGAGTCCGATAAACCTAGGGTTGAATTCAGGCTCTTCCCCTTACTAGCTCTGTGGCTTTCAGCAAGTTATTGAGTACATTTGTGCCTCAGTTGCCTTATTTTTAAAGTGGAAATAAGAACGCTTCCATTATGGCAGTCCTAAGAGGATTAAATGAGAAGTATTTCAAGCAGTTAGCATAATGTGTGGCACCTGGGAGATACTTGTTAGCCGAGAGACCTAATTATGGTCATGAGTTTTTGAGCCAGTCTCTGCCACGGATGTGACTGAGACCCTCTCAAGCCATGAGGCTTTGGCAAAGAAAGCCTCTTCGTCAAAACCGAGGAAGACAATGCCATTAAAGGAGAATGAAGTTGTGTCTTTCAAGAAAGATGGAGAAACTAAGTTCTTATCAGTTGGCATGACCCTTTACGATCCAAGAGCTGGTGAGACAGGATGGGGATCAGCCACTCAGGAGTAAACAGATGATGTTCTGGGGCAGCTGTTTGCTGTCCGGGATGGGACTTTATGTGCCGGTTTTGACGTGGCATATGCGTAGAGCCAGAGGCCGGATGGAAAGCTCGTCGTGACTTTCTAACCTGAGGTTATAAAACCATCATTTTCTACCCATTTTTTTTCCCCAGTCTGTTCTGCAAAGGTTGCTCCTGTAAAGTAGTTGGAACCTTTTTCCTTCTTTCTCATTCTGAAAATCTCCCCGGTTTGCGTTATTTTCTCTTACGCTCTTCTATCTGTGCGGTGTCTGCTCTGAAATTCAGGACTCCCCACTTGGTCTAGTTGTCTAGTGCGTGAACTTCAGTGGGAGGTCCAAACCCTCCTCTCCTACCTCCAGCTGCTTGACCTTGGTTAAGTGACTTAACGTCTGTGAGTCTCCCGTTGACTCGTCTGTAAAACGGGGAAAATATTAGTTCCAATTGTCTGGTCACGCATTTCTGTTGGTAAAGTGGTCAAACCTGGGTATTTCTGTTCTGTATAGAAGAAGTGAATGAGTTTAAATGTTATTAAGACGGTCTCAAACCCAAAAAATTATTCTGCATTTTCAATCTGGATTGGTAAGACTGAATTTCTGGTTACCGCAGAAAGTGTCATGAACTCAAATGCCTATAGAGGCCAGGCAAGTGAAGGAGTATTTCCATTTAAATAATTTGCCTATAAAACACACACTGTATGCTCACCTTTTCTAAATCTTCACATTTGTTTGTATCTGGAAATTTGGTTTTTACCACAGATTTCTGATATTTAAATATTGGCAATTAAGAATTTTAATTTGTAGTTACTCTGAACCAAAGCCTGTCTGTGGAGTCTAATATAATATAGTTTTGAGAAGCCAGTTTTCACATCTATGCCCATTATCTTCTGATAAGCTTTCTCATGTGGTTTATGGAGAATTCTTAGGAATTGCTTTAAAAATATATTTAATTTTTAAAGAGATCTTTCTTTTTATTTTTGCATATGTTAGGTCTCAAATAGTCGATGTCAAGGTTGGGTCGTAGCCTAAAATGGGTGTGTAGGCTGGTCTGCATTACAACGTATGGGCACACGAGAAAGCCTCGAGAAAATTCCCAGCCAGCACTGGGAGAAATAGGAGGGAGTTTTAGGTGAGTGACTACACTCTAAGAAACACCCACCTTTGGTTGGACATAATTGGCGACTCTGTTTTCTTCATTTGTATACTAAACGGACCGAGGCCTCCACCTAGGTTGGCCTTAGTTAGAGAGGCTAAGGAAACCTCACTAAAGACTCGGTAAGCAACATCTGGTTCCTTCCTCATTCTCTGCAGAAAGATATCCCCCCTCACTCACAGCCCTTCTGCTGTAGCACAAAAGGGATTGATGGCCTAGAAGCATGTAGTGAATCAAAGGATGTTGACTTCGCTTTCCTTTTTGGGAGGGCATTTTTTTTTCCCCCTCTGTGATGGAATAAAGGAAGAGATACAGATAGGATTCCTCATATGTATCCCTTCCCCAAATTTTGACGACCAAGCGTCCTCCAGTCATCTTACTTAGGCAAGGACTTTGTGTGATGAATACTGTCATTCTCAATTTCAGGCATACCCATGGTCTTAATGGTAGCCCAGAGGGATGTGTGGATGTGTGTGTGTGTGTGTGTGTGTGTCTGTGTGTGTGTTTACTTGGGGATGAATGCTAGATTTTTTTTTAAATGAGCCACCATTTGGAAGATTTCACATAAAAATCTGAACTTCCAGCTTTTTTCTCTGGGATAATTGGGAGACTTCCCACAAATTCTCAACGTCTTGGAGCTGAGCGTGAAGAGCCGACCCAAGTAAATGACGTGGTAGCCACAGTCTGTATCACTTTCCCTTTGTTTTTTAAGCTCCTACCCACCTTCCCTCTGTATGCCCGAGGTCCCTCATCTGTAAATGGAGATTATAATCCTACCAGTCACACCTGGGTGTTACATGGATTAATTTACTTATAAATTAACACGTAGAGCATTTGGAAGAGTCCTTAGCATAGGTTGAACATGTAATCGGTGTTAGCTGTCATTGCTGTATCTGTTGCAGTGGTAAGGTTTATTGTGCCGCTTGAGGGCCTTGACTAACAAAAGAGTAAGCAGATCGCCTAAAGAGATGCCAATGTCAAGGTCTAGAAAAGAAAAATAAGCATGGATTCAAAGCAAAAAGGCCTCACCTCACATCTGTTCCTGTCCCCTTGAGTGAGTCTCTTAACCTCTCTGGGTTTCAGTGTCCTCATTTATAAAATGAGAAGAGTAGATTAGATGTCTTCAGAGGTCCATTTCTAAAATTGAATGAGATGATAGAAAAGGTTTGGGGGAAACATTGGAAGAGAGGGGACACGTTGACAAAAGATGGTAAGGGGCTTAATTTTCTTTCTTTTTTCTATTTAATTTTTAAAAATGTTTATTTATTTTTGAGAGGGAGACAGAGTGCAGTCAGGGCAGGGGCAGAGAGAGAGGGAGACAGAGAATCTGAAGCAGCTCCAGGTTCTGAGCTGTCAGCACAGAGCCCGATGCAGGGCTCGAACTCTCGAACCATGAGATCATGACCTGAGCCGAAGTCGGACGCTTAACCAACTGAGCCACCCAGGCACCCCTGGGGCTTAATTTTCTACTTGAAAGAACTGGATGCTCTTTTTGAATTTTCTTGGGGTAAATTAATGTTCACCCTGCTGTTCACAGATTTAAACCACAGTGCAGTATTTTTCTTAAATTACCAATTAAATATTGTTCCCCCAGCCCCCCAGGAAAGAATATTAGAATTCTGGTCCCTGCTCAGTAACAGATTAATATTTATTCCATTAACTCTATAAGTAGCAAAAGGGAATGTTGAGACCAGGAGGTCTTAGAAACCATACCTGTTACATTACACACTGCAAAATGTAACCTGTGTACATACGAACTTTCAAAATGTGATTACACACTGCAAAATTTAACCTGTGTAGCTAGATCAGGCACATACGAACTTTCAAAATGTGGCATGCTGAACTGTGAATGAGAGAAGCTAAAATTTCGTGTCTTGCTTACCAGCCTCATTTACATAATAGCGGTCCTCCCCATGTCCAAAATAGTAAACGTTGTTGATGTTTGGCTATCTCTGGGTAAAATCAAGGTTGATTTTAGCACAGTATACCACAGTCAGAGCAAATCAGTGAGCTTGATCCTTTGGTTAAGTTTTGGATATACATTATTATTATTAATTTTTTAGATCACTGCATAGTAAGTTTGAAAGTTGGAAAGGATGTTAGGAATAATGTATTCTGAATTGTACACCTCTGGGGGACACGCTAATGGCCTCTAAAAGTGTCTAGAAAATAAAATTTTATGACATACTTGCATCCAGCTAGGGTTTGTGTTCTGAAAATTGAGAATCTTAAAATAATTTTGGTCTACAGTTTATAATATGATTGAAACTTTTATTAACAGATGAGACCTAAGGAAGGTAGATTTCAATGAAGTTCAACTTTTATAGCCTCAAAATAAGAAGTGTAAATGGGGATTTTTTTTTTTAATGTGAATTGGTAATTTTCTGTGTAGACTTAAAAAGTGAACAGAATGACTATAAAGCTGCCTGGAATATCATGGCAGTATGTTGGGGTAAGAAATATTCTGAGAGTTGAAAGTTACTCTAAGTATAGGTTTTTTTCCTCATGTTTATTTTTGAGAGAGAGAGAGAGAGAGACAGAACATGAGCAGGGGAGGGGCAGAGAGAGAGGGAGACACAGATTCTGAAGCAGGCTCCAGGCTCTGAGCGGTCAGCCCAGAGCCCGACGCGGGGCTCGAACTCACGGACCGCGAGATCACGACTTGAGCCAAAGTCGGACCCTCATCCAACTGAGCCATCCAGGCGCCCCTAAGTATAGGAATTTTAGAACAAATGTAAGGTAGCTAATCGTGCAAGGAGAGCACTTAAAACTTTCTTTCTGATACTGTATTTCAGAGACCATCATGCAGACATCAGAGACCGGGTCGGACACAGGTTCGACAGTGACTTTACAGACATCTGTGGCTAGTCAAGCAGCGGTACCTACCCAGGTGGTGCAGCAGGTACCCGTACAACAACAGGTAAGGAGCTGCTGTTCGCAGAGAAATGCTGTGCCTCTCCTTGTGTTGACTCTCCCACGCAGCTGGGTCCAAAGGGGATTTAGACTACACTTGCTAGTCCTGTGGGTGCTAAGATTGATTTGGTTCCGTTCTTAGGTTCATGCAGCAAATGTTTCTTGAGCCTTTCCTGGATGTGGCACATTCTCTCCGTGTGGGGCTATCGGGATACAAAGAAAAGGAGCCCAACTGTATAAAATCCCTCTTCTGAAAGAGTCTCTCTCTTAACTCCTAAAGAAAACACTGCTTTCTGACTTGACCATCCTCCCTCTCTTCTCCCCTCTCTTGTTCTTTATCACAACACCCTATTTCTCTCTTACCGAAATATCAGCCATCACAGTTTCATATAATTGGCTCCCAGTAAGTGGTACTTAATGGAGGGGTTGTGCGTACCTTACAGGCAAGGATTTCACCTTTGTGATGTTTTGGGAAAGGTCTGAGTATTACGGCGACTGAAAAAATAGTGTTGGATGAAAATTAAATGATCTTAAAGGTCTGGAGATCTGACTCATCCCACGTAAAGAATTGGGAATGAATTCATCATCACATGTTTACTACAGAGCTTATTCAGACCCAGGACACTGGGTCTGTTTCGGGAAGATACTGACTAGGTAAATGCTCTTCATGCTGGATAATAGTTCTGTCATGTGGATGGTGAACACCTTGGCCTGTCATTTCTTCCAAAGAGTAGTAAGAAATTAAATGAGAAAGATCGTATCAAGCATTCTCTTGAGACTTGAGATTTGCCTGTAATTTCTTAGTATCAAGGAGAAACTTTAGCAAATGTTGCTCTTACAATTACCAAAAAAGTAACTAGGGAAAGGGATGTATTTTCCTAAATGACAGACAGATTAAGGTAGAATTCTTTTCAGGAGGTAGAAGTGTGATGGACAGGGAGAGTGCTGTCACCAAGAAGAAGCTTTTGAAACATTTTCCCGGGGGCGCCTGGGTAGCTCAGTCGCTTAAGCGTGTGAACTTGGCTCAGGTCATGATCTGGTGGTCTGTGAGTTTGAGCCCTACATTAGGCTCTGTGCTGATAGCTCAGAGCCTGGAGCCTGCTTCAGATTCTGTGTCTCCCTCTCTCTGCCCTTCCCCCACTCGCTCTCTGTCTCTTTCTTTCTCAAAAACAAATAAACATTACAAAAGAAATTTAAAAAAAGAAAATGTTAAAAAAATTTTTTTCCTCTATGTTCCTTTTTTATTTTTTTTAAATGTCTATTCATTATTGAAAGAGATAGAGAGAGTCGAGTGGTGGAGGAGTAGAGAGACAGAGACACAGAATCTGAAAGCAGGCTCCAGGCTCTGAGCTGTCAGCACAGAGCCCAACATGGGGCTTGAACCCACGACCCATGAGATCATGACCCGAGCCGAGTTGGACGCCCAACCAACTGAGCCATCCAGGCACCCCATCTGTATGTTCCTTTTTATAACATCATGTTGTATTTCCTGATTTATGGTATCTTTTTTTTTCTCTGAAATTATTAACTTTTTAAAACTTGTTGGAAGTTTTTCCTTTAGAATCCGTTTCCTTCACACTACTTTGGTTTTTGTTCTGTGAGTTGTTTTTTTTTTTATTTTTATTTATTTATTTATTTTTTTTTTGAGGCTTTTCTCAGATGTCTGCTAATCTTTGGGTGTTTATCCATATTTAAAAGCATGAGGGTAAACAGCTGATTTGAATGCATGAGTGGGTCTTGTTAACGTCAATACAGGGTCATTTGACTGGGCTTTTTAACCGGGGACCGTCTGATGTTCTTTGTTTTTCCTCTTGGGTTGTCATTTTTTTTTTTCTTTTCGGGTTGTCATATTTTTCAACGTTTATTTATTTTTGGGACAGAGAGAGACAGAGCATGAACGGGGGAGGGGCAGAGAGAGAGGGAGACACAGAATCGGAAACAGGCTCCAGGCTCTGAGCCTTCAGCCCAGAGCCCGACGCGGGGCTCGAACTCACGGACCGCGAGATCGTGACCTGGCTGAAGTCGGACGCTTAACCGACTGCGCCACCCAGGCGCCCCTCGGGTTGTCATATTTTTAAAGAAGACTTCTCCAGCTTCCTCCCTGGAGCATAAACTTGGCTTCCTGAAAGCTGAGTAGGGGACGAGAGTTGGGTATTTCTTGCCCCGATTCACTTAATCCTTCTTTTTTTCACATGGTATCACCCGAGGTTGGTCTTCCTTAGTGTAGAGATTAGGCCAAAGAATAAATCTCCGAACTTTCACCAAGGTTAGGGAAAGCAGTCACCCCCCTCACTGCTTGCAGTTCGTGGAGGGCCTCTGATTGGTGCTTAAGTAGAATCACTTTTTATATGAAATACCTACCTTACAAAACAAACATTGCGGAGTTCCTGGATGGCTCAGTCAGTTAAGCGTCCGACTCGGTTTCAGCTCAGGTCATGATCTTTGGGCTCGTGAGATCCATCCCCGTGTCGGGCCCCACGCTGACATTGCAGAGCCTGTTTGGGATTCTCTCTCTCCCTCTCTCTGTGTCCCCTCACCTGCTCTCTCTCTCTCTCTTTTTCTCTCTCTCTCTCTCAAAATAAAGAAACTTAAAAAAAAAATTGCTACCAGAAATGGAAAATCAGTATCACCAGCCGTAAATAGAAGATCATATGTACGCACACATTAACTTGTCCGTGTCCTCGTAGGAAATAATGTCATGTACACGTGGACCACACTTCAGAAAACATTGTGCTAGGCCATATGGCTCATTTTTAGCAGGCATATTTTTCAGTGCCTCAAGTTAGCTCTTTCCTCTAGGACATTCCAGGCGGGTGATCCTTTACACCCCTTTACACCAAGCAAAGAAGGTGAGAACTCTTTGTTTTCTTTTTGTCAACAAAGTGTTTTATTTCACATAGTGGGTCAGTGTGATATTTGCCCAGAGTTACCTGTGATATAGTCCTTCCAGGCTTATTTGGAAGGAATTTTTTCTCCTCTGTCATTTTTTTCTTTTCTTTTTTTTCTTCCTTTTTTTTTTTTTTTTGAAACTAGAAAAGTGTCACATTTTTAAAAAGATTTTTTAATGTTTATTTTTGAGAAAGAGAGAGAGAGAGCGAGCGAGCAGGGGAGGGACAGAGAAGAGAGGGAGACACAGAATCCAAAGCAGGCTCCAGGCTCTGAGCTGTCAGCACAGAGTCCAAAGTGGGGCCAGAACTCACAAACCGCGAGATCGTGACCTGAGCCAAAGTCGGACACTTAACCATCTGAGCCACGCAGGCACCCCTGGAAAAGTGTCACGTTTGACACTCCCTAGTGCATTCTAACAGTGTCCCTGTGGATATATTTTCTATAACTGATAAGATCACTGCTGCAGTAATTTCCTACTGCTCTTAACTTGTGCGTAACCTTTGTATTGTTAATGTGCTGATGTCATTCTTGAGTTTTCAAACCATGGTGGGACACCTTTAAAAGCTTCTCACCTTTGTCACCGACCCATGACGGGTATCGAAATTATAGCATTGACGTCAAAAGTAGTTACTTCTGTTGCTTCAACTTGATTTATTTATTTATTTGAGAGAAAGAGTGAGTGAGCAGGGGAGGGACAGAGGGAGTGGGAGAGAGACTCTTAAGCAGGCTCCATGCTGAGAGTAGAGCCCAACTCAGAGCTTGATCCTATGACCCTGGGATCATGACCTGAGTCAAAATCAAAAGTTGGATGCTTAACTGACTGAGCCATCCAGGGTGCTCCACATTGATTGAACTTTCATTGTGTCTTTGCTTTGGTCACTTTGATGTGAAGACAAGGTGTATAGCTCAAAATTTTTTAAGGTTGAGGCATGTGATACTGTATTTTTTAGAAAGTTGAGAGACCAGACAATTTTAAGATCTAATATATATAGTTCTGTTTCTTCAAAGCACCAAGGTTTTAATCTCACTGTGTAATAAGTACCAAGTAAAATGTTGATTCTAAAATGATTTCTGGGGTTTTTCATTTATTCTGTATGATCTCAAGAATCAACTTTCCACCTTTCCTTAGACAGTCTGGTTCAGGAATAGAGAATTCTGAGCAATGACTACATGGTCTTGTTATATAATACTTTGTCAAATTTCCTGTCTTTTATAATTTTTCATCATTTCACAAAACACCATAGAGTCTCAAGCTTCCAAATAAGAACATTGTTGCCCAATTCAATAGAATCTCTAAAAATATTCAAATTCACTATCTCGATTAGTTACTAAACTTTTGATATTACTCATCCTATCATCTCTTTTGGACTTCTTAGACTGTATAGACCATGGCTAGAAATGAGTTGTTCCCCCCTGCCTTCCCCTGCCTTGAGTGATTTGTTACAGTTTTTTGTAGGTTATTCTTCCATTTGGCCAATAGATGCCTAAATCTGAGAGGTCTTTGACCCTGCTTGCTCTAGAACTGAATGATAAATCCAGGACAGGGAAGAAGGAAAATGTCCTCCACTCTTCAGTTCTCTCTCACAACCAGCCAGTTGAGATGCTTTTCAAAGCAGAACCTAGACAGAAGTCCGAACATACAGTCCTTGTTTTCATTTTGGGCTTCAGATATTCCATAATGGCGCTGACACAGAAGAGAATTCCTAATCCACCCTGAACCAGGGCCCTGGGACTTTTTCTCCCTTTCATGTTTCCCAGTGTTAACTGCCCCTCCCACTACAGTTCTTACTCTGCCTACGGTCTCTGCCCATCTTCCTCTTTCCTTAGAAGAAAGCCCACATGTTTTCTGTCAAAGTGGATCTGAGTGTTGCCCCTGTACCGCTTCTTGTAAACATAACATCCCAGGCTCAGTGGAGCCCTGGGGTCGAGGGGCTTCTGTTTGAATTCAGAGAAAAAACTCTTGTGTCACATGAGCTGTCAACATTGTTTAAGTTCTTGTATTATTCAGAGATTGCCGTCTTTACCGTTTCCTGCCCAGGGACTCTGTTTCTTTCTAGTGGGTCTTTGGTATGTAACTGGGACATTGAAACCTTTTTTTATGTGATGGAGGAAAACTCATTTCAAGATCATGTTCAGGTAAGAATCTCTGTTTTTATATAAGTCATCTCTCTGGGCAGTGACTCTTCTCTATAATTTGAGTCATCAGAATGAATAGAATAGCCGTATTCTGGGAGTATTGTTTCTTTTGGAGCCATATTGTTTCTTTTTGGTGAGTGTCATTCTGTCACATATTTAGCATTGCCACATAAGTTGTGGTACATCCTGGCAAGTGAGCATTTCCTCCCTGTGGTCCAAGGGATAAATGACATTTTGTTTGAGACACAAGCTTCAGTCAGGATTGCCAGTTAGTTAGGTTCTAGGCGAGGGGCAGTCTTCAAGAACGGTAGATTTTAAATGAATCCCAGTAGATCTATTTATTACGGGTATCTTTAAAACGAAGCCTCAAATTTTAGCAAGCAGATCTTAGGAAAGGAATTTTGTTATGAATACTCCTGAGATCCTCACATGAGACCACACCTTCAACAAGGGGTCATTTTTATGCTCACTTGTGTTTGCCATGTTCCCTCCGTGTAGTATATATATCGTCACAACCCGAGAAACTGTGATTAGCAGCATGCCCATGAGAAAGTTCTTGTGATGGAAGCAATGAACAGTGATTAAGGGGAACAGAAGGTTGTCTGTAGCATATTAAATCTATAACAGAATATTGTATTGGCTCAGAATCTGATCAGTAATATCTCGAATGGCTCCCTTTGCTAGTTTGGGGAGCTAAGCCTGAGGTAGTGCCCTCGATCAGTCCTGTCTTTTTCTTTTCTGTTCAGGGTCAAGAGAGAGTTGCTTTCTGTGCATTCTAGCTTTGATGGACAGAAATAGAATTCTTTTCATTTGAGACCTTTATCTCATCTAATCAGTAGAAACAAAGACATTTTTCGTTGGTTTGCTCTTATTTGGGATTTGATTCCCATTGGCTTGGTTACCTAAGGGGACAGTGTTCTCCTAATTAAGGCTGTGACAGACATCCTAAAAGATGGGGTTACGTTTTAAAATGAATTCCAGTTGAATGTCTTTTTGTAGGAAAACAAAAGACAGTGATTTTATCTCTTGAAGAGCATATTTATTTTATTTTTCAGAGCCAGAACTGCTTATTTTTAGGATCTAATATAAAAAGGTGTTTCAAGGGAACATGCTGATTTACAATTGAAATAAATTTCATTGTGCCAATCGAATATGAAGGCCTTTTAGTTGAACATCTCTGCTGAGTACTATTTAAATAGTGGAGTAATCATATGCAATGGTTCTCTGTTAAGTGACTTTAAACATACTTTCTCGTCTGGAGTTCGATCATTATGATCAGTTTAGGATATTGTAGTTTCAGAGGAATATGCCAGGCACTGTGTTAAACGTGCCTCATTTCTTCACTCATTTCTTCAGCTAAGACACTTAGCATGAGTTAGAATCAACAGATCAGCTTCAAATAATGTTAAAAATGATTGGCGTATGATTTTCAGCTGGAGGAAGTGACACATGAAGGCAAAACACCTCTCCCCTTTGGTTCTATCTCAGGATCTTGTCTCGAGGTCTTGGTTGTATCTGTCTCTAATCCTATGGCACCTTAGGATCCAATAGTTACAGCCACATCATCTGTAGTGAGTAGAAGCCATGTTGTTGAGTTCATGCTTGACTTCCATGCCTGCTTTCATGGCCAGTGGGTTCATCGGCCCTTTCCGCAACGACTGGAATGGCCGAGCAAAGAGATTTACTGGCATCCACATGAGGTGTCTCAGAGGTGATCTGACACGGTACCTGACTGTAGGAAGCTAATTTTTGAGGGAGACAGCTGTTGTTACAAAATTGGATACTGATCGCCTCAGGGGGAAACAGTGGAGATTGTTCTTGGGAGTAAAGATCAGTAATATCTTCACCATGGATGTGACCTTTGAGCCATGTGCTGAAGGAAAAGTTGGAGGGCGTAAGAAAAACAAACCGGAGGAGAGCGTTTCTGGTAGAGTCAGGCATGGAAGAGCCCAAGGGAAATCGGGGAGTCTGACGGGTTGGTGACAGAGCTAGGAAGTGAAGAATGTGGGAGTGTGTTTCCCAAGAACTTCTTGCGGGAGGTTGAGTCAGATGACGTATTTGTGGTGTTTTTACACGTGCTCCCTCCCCAGTGTTTTCGTTCTTTTCCCTCTTCCGTTGACGTATTTCATTCTGTTTCCCCACTGCCAGTTTTCTCGACAATCTGTACGTGTCTAGTACATTTCCCTTTTGCCCAACCACTTCTTAATCCTGTGAGATTTGGATGCTACTCATGCAACTGTGGATACTGTGCACTTTTGATGGAGCCAAACCCAACAATATTCTCTAGGATTTTTCTGGATTTTTCCTTGACACTTGAAAACTGTTGACTATCCTCATCTCTCTTATTCTGTGGCTTTTGGGCTTCCCGTTTTATTTCTTGAGGGCTACTTCGTCCAGGAAGAAGCAGGTTTTGTAGAGGTGAAGAGACTGAGATTCAGAGTTAGAAGTTGTGGGTTCAAATCCTCTTGCTAGCTCTTTCTAGTTATATGATCTTGGGCAAATTATTAACCTTACCTGAGACTTAATTTCCTCATGTAAAAGGGGGATAATAATATCTGGCGTATACTTGGCCGCAAATATTAAATAATCTATTTCTTAAATCATTTAAGGTAGTACCTGGTATGTAATAAGCCTCCAGTGAGAAAATTTTTTTTTCCTGTTGGTCTTTTCCTTGTTATTAGTAGTATTGTCTGATTCCTCTAATTTGGAGGGTTTTTTGACCCCCTTTACCGTAAGGTTTGGCCTTGGGTCTTCCCTTTTGCCCTCACTCTCAAGTAACTCTTCCTCTGCAGCTATTTTAGCCTTAAAACCAGTTGCTTTCATTTTCTCTACTAGGCATAAACCTGTGGTCCTTCTGTGTATTGCTCTGGCTTGCGAGTTAGGGAGACACAGGCTCTAGATCAGAATGGGCGCCAACTTGGTCTGATCTGCAGGGGCAGCATTGGCATTCTCTCTCCTGGATCGGAACCCAGTGCGGTCACCGGAGCGATTAGAGAAAACGCCAGAGGATTTCTCAGTCAATATCCAGAATACCTCCAGAATTGTATTCACTTCATGAAATATAATAATTTTGGATCACGTGTGGGGTTGTGGTAGGATATAAGAGTTTGGGAGATGAAGGCAAGAATATTATATTAATATCTTAGCCAGACTGATTGGAATTTGGGCTTCCAGTTAGAAGAGACTTGAATTACTCATTTAGTGCAACTATCCCAAAAGACCTTCCAGTGTTGAATTGTGGAAAATTTTCTTCTTCAATAATCCTCTTAGTTGTATAGACTTATTTTAGGTGATTCCATAATTTTGGAATTAGAGGTATGTAATATTTCCTATGAAAATCTAATTTGCTTATCAAACCATCAATTTCAACATCAGGACTTTTTTGTTGTTGTTGTTGTTGCTTGGAAAATCCAATGTGTCCTATAAAATTGTTTCACAGGAGTAGAAAGTAGAAAAGTTTAAGATAACTAGCACCTCAGTTTACATATACTTTGAATAAGGTGACACAAAATTTAAACAGAGCACTCTGGCCCGCTTTGCGAAAGCAAATCAGAGGAATTCTTTATCTGTACTAAAGATCCATTTCCAGTATAATAGATCTCAATACAACTCAGCCTGTTCATTGTCAGTATCTGAAAGAAAGAGAAATTTTAAGGTCCAAATAAAAATTATTTATAGTCTGAGCTAGTCAAGGAAGTCTTTCCAGAGGAAGTGACTTTTAAGCTAACATTAAAGAGTAGAAGTAACCAGTGAGGGAATGAAAGTGTTATCTGTGGGGTCAAAATGGCTGGAGGAGAGAGGGGAACAAAGGGTGAACGATGAGATGGGGTCTTAGGTGACTCCTGGTCTGACAATATAAGCTATTGGAGTTTTCAGTAATAACTCATTTTGAAGTTGACCACCGTTCAGCTTTGTCAGAAATCCAGTGGAAACAGGGAATCAAATAGTAGTAGCTGCCATGGGGCGCCTGGGTGGTTCAGTTGGTTGAGCATCCGACTTCCACTCAGGTCATGATCTCATAGTTCGTGAATTCAAACCCCCACGTTGGGCTTTGCACTGACATCGTGGAGCCTGCTTCGGATTCTCTGTCTCCCTGACTCTCTGCCCCTTCCTTGCTCTTTCTGTCTTTGAAAAATAAACAGACATTAAAAGTAATAAAAATAATAGTAACTGCCATTTACTGAGCACCTGTTGTCTGCCATTCCCTGTGCCTGATGATCAGTCCGTCATTTCTAAAACTTGTCACAACCATGTCCACTTCGGGTTTTCTTGCCCCTGATAGCAGTTCCCGAGATGCTCCTGTGGAAGCTGTCAGGATACTGGAACACAGTAGGTGAGTCATCTGCTCTCCCGGACACTTTTACAACCAGGTGAATTGCTCATCACAATTCTTCAGTCTCACCACCTGTACTAAAGCAGCACGTCGGAAGGTCAATTCTATGGAACACTTAACGCCCAACTCTTCTGTCCACGAGAAGTGATCATTTTGCCCTTTCCTCCAGGGCTGATTTTAGAAATAGACACACATGGGATGCCCCTTTATTTTCTTTAAAAATTTGTGCTGACGTCAGTCAAGGCCATGTGTGCGGAGACTCCCATGCTTTGTTTTCCTCGCACACAGCCCTCGCGAACTGATAGACTTCCCGTTTAAAGCAGATCAGAGCTACCCTCTTCGTCCCGGCTGCCTTGCTGCTCAGTGCGACGTTCTAAACCTGGTGTTTAAAACTAATCTACCTTCCTTCAGTCAGGATCTTTTTAGCCGGGAGTCATAGCCAAGGGGTCTGACTGCACAGCCCGAGCACCTAAGCGTACTCAGAGATAAAGCACTCAGATGAGCTCTATCAAGATCAGCTGTTAAATGGTGTAAGCTCACTGACATACCAGTGCTAAACACGGCGGTCCCACGGCAAGGAACATAATATACTTTGTGTCAAGAAGGATTGGTTTTAGCTTTGTGAATCACAGTGCAGTTCTGAGAAATCCCACAGGCAAAGCGAGTGAGAGCGACTGAGTTATAAGGAGCTATTCGAGCAAAATAACTAACAAGTTAAAAAAAAAAATTACAAACCTTGAACTTCCTAAAGCCCTTTCTAAACTCAGATCGTAAGGATGAGCATCAGTAAATATAGAACCTTGGGGGAAAAAGAGAAGGAAAAAATGATAAAAATCAATGTAGTAAAAATGTTACTATTCAGATAATCTGGGGAGAGGAGAGCTGGGAATATTGTGCATAATTCTTGCAACTCTTCCAGAAGTCTGAAATCCTATCAAAAGAAAAAGCGTTTAAAGATCAATACCAATCGAAGTTTGTTAAGTTCGAGCTCCTAGTAAGGAAAGGAAAAACATCTAGAGGAAAATCAGTTTTGAGATTTTTATTGCACTCTCTCCACATTCCTCATCAACTCTCCAGTTTTGAGAAGTACTATAAAGAAAATTCATACGTACGTACATACATACATATGCAAGCAAGCCAGATTGATCAACACATAAAGCAAAAGATCAATTAAAAACTGGTGATATTTTTAAGACTCTTAGGAACACAAATGTGTATAATGAGTTGGTGGTACAGTTGAGGACTGCCTAAAATTCTGGTTGCTTAGAAAATGCAAACTAAATTACTCTCCAGAAAAAAGACAAAAAAAAAAAAAAAAAAGCATTAGAAGTTAGAAATTAGGTCTTAAACTCAACAAAGATGACTGGCTGGTTCGTGGCTTTGATTTTTGTCGTAATTAGTACCAGTGTATATCCCAAGTGTAGAAAGGCCCAGACAACTCCCATCTCAGCTCTGAGGAAAACCGGGCTCATCAAATCATTCAATTAGCAAGCTTTTATTTTTATTTTTTTTTTAATTTTTTTTCATTGTTTTTATTTATTTTTGGGACAGAGAGAGACAGAGCATGAACGGGGGAGGGGCAGAGAGAGAGGGAGACACAGAATCAGAAACAGGCTCCAGGCTCCGAGCCATCAGCCCAGAGCCCGACGCGGGGCTCGAACTCACGGACCTCGAGATCGTGACCTGGCTGAAGTCGGACGCTTAACCGACTGCGCCACCCAGGCGCCCCTAGCAAGCTTTTAAAAAGTCATCCAACTTCATATTATGATCGGCATTAACTATTGAATGGGGAAGCAGGTAGATTAAGTTTTTTAATTTATTTATTTTGAGAGAGAGAGAGAGAACAGGGGAGGGGCAGAGAGAGAGGGAGAGAGAGAATCCCAAGCAGGCCTCACACTGTCAGCGCAGAGCCCCATATGGGGCTCAAACCCACGAACTGTGAGATCATGACCTGAGCCGAGATCAAGAGTTGGATGCTTAACTGACTGAGCCACTCAGGCATCCCTATGATCCTGATTTTTAAAGGTTGCTTTCAGGGGTTATCTTTTATTTCTACAAGGTATCATTTTAATGGGTGACAAAAAAGATAGGTCTCAAAACTGAAAATAGAAATATACAGGACTTTTATTTCTGGTTTGTGAGTTGGTCAAGCTGTTTCTCATAAATCTGTATCACTATCCAAAGCCATGATTTTTTTTTTCTTTCTCCCTTTACTACTTGGTGTTTCTGGTGTATTAAGTCTTGGTAGCTTGGGATTCTCTTAAATCTGTGCTTTCTTATTATTAGCAATTTTAGCTTTTTAAAAGTACTAGGATTAAAGAAGAAAAGTGAAATAAAAATAAATAAGAGATAGCACATGAAATAGAAGAAGAAAGGTAATTTTTTTTTTTTAATGTTTATTTCTGAGAGGGAGAATGAGTGACAGAGAATAAGAGTAGGGGCGGGGCAGAGAGAGGGAGACAGAGAATCCCATACAGGCTCTGTGCTGTCAGTGCAAAGCCCAACATGGGGTTCGAACGCACAGATCCTGAGATCATAACCTGAGCTGAAATCAAGACTTGGATGCTTAACCGACTGAGCCACACAGTGCCTCAGAAGAAAGGTAATTCTTAAATGAAAATGCTTATTAATAAAATTAGGTTCAAAAGGCACTGTGTCCCATTTGTGGATCTCAGGCTAACTTTGGATGTCATCAGTAGCAGAATTAAACCGTAATACACGTGGACATGAGTTGTTTTTGTTTTGTAAGTGAAACCGTATCTGTAGGTTGAAATAATAGGGCAAACTTATTTCTGAAGTTTTTGGAAAGTGATACTAATTTTACTTTGAATGAACCTAAGCTTTCATTCCCAGTGGTAATAGTTTTTCTGAGTGTCTTATGAAACTGACCAGACCATTGATTACAGTCCCATTTATGACCCCTGATAACATACTCTGTGCAAACAAAGCCTTTTTACCAATGATTTTTCCTTTGTGTCATCGTGCTTGTTTTCGAGCCTTTGCCTTAACACTGAGGTTCACGAATGTGTCTGTTGCCTGTGGTTCATTGATCTGGTAGATGGTTATACATTTAAAACTTGTGATTACTCTTAATTTTTCTCAGCAGTCTCATAAATACATTTCACAGACATTGAGCGTTTCTTCAGGCACTTATTTTAAATAGATGTTTTAAAATAACAAAGCAAAACCCCATCAGAGAAGTTGAGGAACTGGATCTAGGGGGAAAATGGCCCAGAGAAGCTGGTGTAATAAACAAAACCCATCACCTTTGAGTAGTCAGTATAAAAATAGATAGTGCTGCCATGCTAATAGATCTTGGTAGACAGTTTATGTCACACATGGGAGGTGTTTTTGACGTTTGAATTTATATTCATGTCTCTGTTTTGGTTGGTGCTCCCTGTGAAGCGCTGGTACAGTCACCCTAAAATATTAGAAACGTGGGATAAAGGAGCAGTGGCTTGACTTTGATCTCAGGAGGCGTTGAGTGAGTGGACGCCCCGTGTGTCACTTGCACGCCATGTGGGATCGAGCAGGTTACTTCAACCTGCCTGCCCTTCAGCTGCCACAGCTGTGTTCCAGAGCTCCATTTGGTGATGGTGCACCTGTTATGTGGCAGGAGCTGTACCTGCTCCGGGGATACGAGGAACCTGAAGGTTAGGGCACAGAGACGAGCAGGTAAACAGAAGTGGCACAGAGAGTGCTGGTGCGTGAGGCATATACTGCCTAAGGAGGTAGAGGAACAGAGAAGAAGCAGAGTATGGTTTGGAGGGGAGTCAGTTGGCCGGAGGAGGCAATTGTGGGGGGACTTCCTGGATGAGCACCACCCAGTCTTTGTTTCTTTATCCTTGATGCCGATGATGTAACCGGAACTGTTAGTAGAATCAAACGAGAAAAATCTTTGTAACGGTGCTTTGTAAAGTGCACAGCATTTTGCAAGTCTGAGGACAGAATTATTGGTTCACTGTATCAGACACTCTTGCTAGGACCTGGAGGGAAGAAAATGATGGCGAACAGCAGTGTTTCTCAGAATGTGGCAAAGAGATATAGATATCTCTTCAGGAATCGTGTGTGTGTGTGTGTGTGTGTTTATAGATAATCCTTACAGTGAAACTGTGAACTTGTTCTAGATTATCCGAATTACTGCATTATAACTGAGAGCGCTGTTCAGTTTCATTGTGTTCTCATATAGGTTTATGACCTTATGGGTGTTAGTTTGAATTGCTGTAATTGTCTTGGGCCAATGAGGTAGAATGGAGGCAGCCTTAATATGAAAGTGATCAAGGCTGATTGATGACCACAGATAGACTGAACACAAAAGAAGTTTCATCATACTAGTTGGCCCCGCAAGTATCATTATTTATACCTCGGTTTATGTTGGCACATGTTTAATAATATTTTATTGAACACTAGAGGTCAGCAGTCATGGTACCAGAGAGGCATGGCTGATCCCCAAACTAGGCTGAGTCTTTCTGTCATACATTGCTCGAGCCACATGTCCCTTTCCCTCACAGTCTGTTTTGTCATTGTGACTTTAATTGGTTTATGTGATTAATGTCTTTCTCCAGAACTTTATCATAAATTGATGATCCACAGACCAAGTCTTCTTTTGCTCCTACCATAGTACAGCCGAAATACACATGACCTGTCTGGCACATAATAGGTGCTCAGTAAGTAATCAATTTATTGAATTGATGAGTGAACTAGCTAATAACTGGAGTGTCTAAATTAATAGTGACTGAAAATACTTAATGACATGTTTAGTGTTAAATATGCACACGCACATGTGCCGTTTTTTAAACTCTGTAATTTCTGAATAGTGTAAATTTATCGCTATGGGATGTCTCCAAAGTAGAATACCTACTCCTAGGTTTGTGCAAGAAGATTAGAAGAAGAGGAAGAAATGTTAGAATGTCTGTTATTTTATTTTTGCCTAAAAATAAGAAACACAGCTAAAATTTAAGAAACTATGTATATCACACGGTAATGGAGGCATCCCAAGGAAGAGAGGTTGATGACAGCCTTCTCATTTGTTTGTTAGATTTTTTATGTTTCTGACAAGGTGGATTAATGGAGTGTATACTCTAGTTTTGATTAAACTAACTTCATAATATGGACAGGCCAGGCAACTTAAAAAAATTCCCACATATACACTGCAGATTGAAGATAGCACACGTAATTGCAGAAACAACGAAGGTAGCAGAATGAACGCTTCCCTAATTCTCTGATGGTCACAGAGCAAATATGTGTTTAGACAGCTCAGAGTTGTCTCCACAAGTTCCTAGTACTAAGATTTTCGACATAAATCTTAGTGATGAACCTCTCACCTAAGTATGTATTATGCCATGAGATTAACTACTGAAGTTGCCTCAATTAACAGGACACTTTCAATATTTGATCTTCAGCGTTTTATTGTATAATTTCCATTTTTCTGTATGTTTTACTAAATGTATCCTTCTAATATGATAGAATATGTATGTGATTTATAAATAAATTGTTTTTAAGAGTGAAAAATGATTTAAAAGCTTGGAAACTTCCGAACTAAAATCTTGCCACCATAGCTATAACTTTCCAGGAAGATGTTGTTTACATGCGATAAGATTCACCATTTAAGTGCACAGATTGGTGGTTTTTGACAAATACTTGTATACTTGTGTAGACATCATCACAATCAAAATATAGAACGTTTTCATCACCCCAAAGGGCTCCCTTGTGCCTCTCTTTGTGCTCAGTCGCTCCCCTCCCCCACTCCCCTCTCCAGTAAAATACTGATCTTCTGTCATTTAGATTGTTTTTTTCTTTACTAGTTTTTCTAATACATGAGATCATAAAACATCCACTCCTTTGTGTCTGGTCTCTTTCATTCAGCATAATGCTTTGGAGATTCAATCCATGTTCTTGTGTCTGTTAGTGGTTTATTCCTTCCTACCGATGAATAACTGTCCATTATAACAATGTATCACAGCTTACTCATCCTTTCACCTGTTGTTGAACATTTAGTTTCTTTCCTGTTTTGAACATTCATAGATTAAGTGTTTACATGGACATATGTTTTTATTTCTCTTGGGTAAAGACCTAGAGGTAGAGTTGTTGGGTCACACAGTAGGTGTTTAACATTGTGAGAGCCGGCCATACTGTGTTCCAAA
The DNA here is from genome assembly GCF_022079265.1 of Lynx rufus. Taxonomy (NCBI): domain Eukaryota; kingdom Metazoa; phylum Chordata; class Mammalia; order Carnivora; family Felidae; genus Lynx; species Lynx rufus. Next base: position 7,995,228 of record NW_025814824.1, read on the forward strand.
GTGGTTACACCATTTGATATTTCTACCAAAAGTCTCCAAAGAGTTCTGGTTGCTTGACGTTCTTATAAAACTTGGAATTGTTAATGTTTTTAATATTAGCCATGCTAGTGAGTTATGTAGTGGGATCTTACTGAGCTTGCAATTTGCATTTATCACATGACTAATGATGTTGAGAATCTTATGTGCCTCTTTGCCAGCTATATATATATTAATACTTTTAATATTTTAATACTCTACTGGTGGTTTATTATTCTTCCATTTCTACTTTCATTTAAACCCACAAATGTAAAATTTGCCTCCAATTAAATGGATTTCTAAAATACACTTAGATGAGTTCAAATTTTTTTAAAAAAAATTTAAGTTAAAACCCAGAGGAATAAGAAAAGAGAAAATCTAATGATAAATTAACTCATTAATCTAATGATAAATTAGGTCATGTTATACATTTTCAGTAAGAAATAACCAGAATTATACAACAAAATGACATGGAACGACTTCTTTAACTTTAGAAAAACTCTCATCAGCTTGTATTGAGAAACTTGAGAATTTATGAGTAGATGGTATGCTAATCCAAATCCATTTAAGAAACATGGGGTGATTGCAGTGTATCATGGGCAGAGGTAGACAAGATAAACGGACTACAGCATGATGAGGTCCTCCTCACTGGGATATAGAATCAAGGTAGAGTAGCGGACATGTACCTTTCATCCTGACACAGGCGTGACTGTGAGAGGGTCACGGTGTTATTCTGCCCTTCATTCTGACCTGGAATTAACGGCCTTCAAAGTGGAGATGACAGCTTTGCAGAGAGATTAATGGTAATCTTCAATCTGCAGAACTTTGTATTCGGCCTCGAGTTTTCCAACATGTAGGTAATAGTTTAGGGAATCTCTGTAGTATCGTGTAGAATCATGAGGAAGTTTTAGCCACTGAAGCTCGTTCCTTGCATCATAGAGATTAATGGTTGTAATACACCTCCTGCAATTATTGTGCATAACATTTATGGGATAAATGACTTTTTGTTCTAATTTTGTTCATGACCCTTGTATCACGACCATGATAAATTACATAATTGTGACTAATCCTCATTTAGAGACTGTGGACCCGAAAGAGATCTGGAAAGTCCTCTAGTCCTCTGGGGTTTTTTAACCTGTATTTTTTAAACTTTCATTTGCAGAAAAAGAAGGATAACTTAAAATCTAGCATCTTAACCATTTTTAAGTGTGCAGTTCAATGTCGCTAAGTTACCTTCATATTATTGTGTCTCAACTCATCTTGCAAAACTGAAGTTCAGTACCCATTAAACAACTCCCCATTTCCACTGGTATCCCCTATTCTATGTCCCTATGAATCTGACTCTTCTAGACACCCAAATAAGGGGAGTCATATAGCATTTGTCTCTTTGTGATTGGTTTATTTCCCTTAGCATAATGTCCTCAAGGTGACCCATGTTGGAGCATTGTCAGAATTTCCTGTCCCTTTAAGGTTGAATAATACTCCTCTGCATGCATATACCACATTTCGTTTATCCATTCATCTGTCAAAAGACACTTGGAATCGAGTGTGAATCAAAGTTCACTATTCACTAGTGTGAATAGTGCTGTTATGAACATGGGTGTGCAAGGATCTCTTTGAGACCCTGCTTTCGGTTCTTTTCAGCATATACCCAGAAGCGGAATTGTTGGGGATGCCTGGCTGGCTCTTTCAGGGGAACTTGGGGCTCTTGATCTTGGGGTCATAATTTTGAGCCCCACATGGGGGGTAGAGATTCCCTAAATAAATAAAACTTAAAAAAAAGGAAGTGGAATTGTTGGATCATATGGTATATTCTATTTTTAATTTTTTTAGGAGCTGCTGTACTGTTTTCCTTAGTGGCTATACCATTTTACATCCCTACCAACAGTACACGAGGATTTTCCAGTTTCTCCACATCCTTATCAACGTGTGTTTTCTCACCGTGTTTTGAGAGCACCCATGCCAATAAGTGCAAGATGGTACCCATAGTTTTTGGAAGTAGTTTTTATTACTTTTTTTATTTTTGCTTTTTTTATTTTGGAGAGAGAGGGCGCCCGGCTAGCTCAGTCGGTAGAGCATGAGACTCTTATTTTGGAGAGAGAGCACGAGAGCAAGCATGAGTAGGGAAGAGGGACAGAAGGAGGAGGAAGAGAGAGAGAGAGAAACTCAAGCAGACTCCATGCTGAGTGTGGAGCCCAAAATGGGGCTAGATCCCATGACCCTGGGATCATGACCTGAGCCAAAATCGGAAGTCGGGCACTCTGACTGAGCTATCCAGGTGCCCCTTGAAGTCCGTTTGTACATTTTTCTTTCTTTTCTAGTCTGTTTCCTACCCTTTCCCTTCCTTCTTTCCTCTCTACGTATTTCCCTCTCTTGCTACCATGTCTGTCTGTCCCTCCTCCTCTTCCATCTAACAAACCCATCGATATGTAAGATGGATCCTTCTAGAACTGCTATGAAGGAATCAGACTGGGAATCTTACGGCTTCCCTTTTGCTCATCCCATTTATTCCTGCAGTGGCCAGAAGGAGAAGAGAAGAAAAACAGGAATCCATTTTGACTTTCTTTTTTTAATTTTTGTTTATTATGTTTCTTTATTTTTGAGAGGCAGAGAGAGACAGAGCGTGAGTGGGGGAGGGGCAGAGAGAGAGGGAAACACAGAATCCAAAGCAGGCTCCAGGCTCCGAGCTGTCAGCACAGAGCCCGATGCGAGGCTCAAACTCATGAACCGTGAGATCATGACTTGAGCTGAAGTCGGGTGCTCAACTGACCTAGCCACCCCAGCACCCCATTTTTTTTTAATTTTCTTTTCTTTTTTCTTTTTCTTTTTTCTTTTTTTTTTTTTTTTTTTTTACATTGTGACTTTCTTATTTTAAGGTTCAGGAAACTGAGGTCCAGAAAAATGAAGTGACTTGCCCACCACCACACAGATAATGAAGACTACAATTCCTTACTCTTAATTTAAGTTTCTGAAATTATATAGGGGCCAGAGAAATCTTGAGAGATCTCTGATAAATTTCTCCGAGTAAGATTGTGAATGAGCTCTCTCAATGTTATCTATTCCATAGCTTAATAGTTTCTGAAGTGTGCAATGTATCTTTCCATTGGGATATGAAGTGATATTATGTGGTCTGAGACGGTAAGATAGACTGCGGGTCGTTCTGCAAAAGAGATTTAAAAAAACATTGAATCAGAATGAGGAAATTGTTCCCCCTTTACATTTTCTGTCGCTCACTCGAAGTAATCAACAAGGTGAGTTTGGTCAGTATATCTGTAATATCTCACAAATATTTGCTAACCTTCCCCTACTCCCACAGTCACACATAAAAAAACAACAAAAGTCGGGGCTCCTGGGTGGCTCAGTCGGTTAAGCGTCCAACTTCGGCTCAGGTCACGATCTCACGGTCCGTGAGTTTGAGCCCCGCATCGGGCTCTGTGCTGACCGCTCAGAGCCTGGAGCCTGCTTCGGATTCTGTGTCTCCCTCTCTCTCTGCCCCTCCCCTGCTCATGCTCTGTCTCTCTCTGTCTCTCAATAATAAATAAATGTTAAAAATTAAAAAAAAAAAACCATACAACAAAAGAGCAAGATTCTGACTCTGTGATATCAGGCAACAGAACCTGGCTAGTATTAAATGACTATTTGGATATTATTTATTTTGAGTGTATTATAATAATAAAAATTGGAAGAGAGAAGTTTTCCGTTTCTTCTTGTGCTGTAAAAGTTTTTCCAGAAATTTAAAAATTAAGGAACCACTTAAACTATTAACTATATTTTTTAAAAATGGGTGGTACATTGAAACAACATATACGTGGCCTTAGTTTGGGTTCGAGAGAAGCAAACTCCGTTACCAAAATTTCAGTGCTAGTCATTTATTTGGGAGATGATTCCTGGAAATGCCAGTAGGATATTGGGAAAGTGAACCAGGGAAGGAATTGATCCAATACAGATTTTACTATTATACGTGTCCCAACTGCAGATGACTGGAAACGGGTCACAGCAAGGCAGTCTGGGAGCCAGTGTTTTGCCACATCTGAGAGTGATTCCGCCCGAGGGAAGAGAAGCCTGGAGTTTAGGATATAGTTTTTCTATCCTAAAAAAGTTAAGGAGAACTTCCTTAACTCCTCACAGCAGGTGTTAGTAGCCTGACATTTCCGGCTGAGTGCAGGGGGCCAGAGAGGATACTAAGGGTCTGAGAAATCTCTCGGGCAAAGAGAGGCTGTAGTGTAAAGTTAGACCACAGTGCATCGAATTGGTAAGGGTGAGCACCTATGAACACGGGGTACACGACACTTGCCACATAGGCTACGCGTAGATTGCAAAAAGGACTACCTTTGGTAATTTCTGTTGTGGCTGAACATTTTCAGAGTTTTGGACTTCACAGCCATATTTGTTAGTAGTCTCAAAGGTTCTGAAACCGCAAGGGAAGTTTTTCTTGGGACCTAACCACAGCTCTCCTAGTCGCTGCTTGGTTTTATCTTCTTAGCTCCTTTCTTCCTGGGCAGAGAGCACTGAAGGTCTGTGTGCAGAGTACCGCTTCAGCTAGATGAATAAAGGCTGTTATTAATTCCCACCCCAGCCTTCTGTTCCCTACAAACCCAAATTATTTTAGGCTTTCTTTGTGAAGTCATTTTCCAATCACTTAGTAATTTATATTATTCGTTCCTGGACTTTCTCCAACTTCTCTTCATCTTGCTTAAGTTGATGAGCCTATTTTCCCTAACTGCTTTTTCAAGATAATACATTTATTGAAGTCTTATATAATTTAAGTTTCTGGCCACATGTAAAACTGCCTAGTTTATTAATCATTTACCCTCTCTTGAATGGTAATTTAAATGATTTTAGTTATACAAATTACTGAAATTATCCCCAAAGTCATAGCATATCTGTATCAATTATTTGATAGTTATTATGATGTATTTTAGAGTTGTGTTAGTGGAAACACTGATTTAATCCTAAGTACTTTGCTCTAATAGAAGTTAAAATTAAACCACTGGAATTAACTGCAATGCTGAAGAAATTGAATTGGTTACATTATTTGTAAGTATCTAAATTTATTTGCTTTGTCTCATTAACTCCATTGGCCAAAAAAAAAAAAAAAAAAAAAAGTACTGTGTTGCTGGCGTTACAAGAGAAACATCTGACAAAACGAAAGCTACTATAGATTGTGAACAGGAACTCTGATGTTTGGAGAACTCATCCTGGTAGCAGCTAGAAATACCCCGTTTCATTGTTGTATATGCTGTAACAGTAACTAGAATGACTTCGCCTCTAATCGGTTTCTTCCTTAAGCTGAGTAAAATAATTCAGTAATTATTTTGCTTCGCTAAAAATAGAATTCATTTTATGTTAAAACATAATAATTTGAAGAATCTTTTTTAATTATATTCTTGGTCATTATTCCCACAGATGTTTTACAGTATTGTTGTGACCACATATCATTATGAGAAACTTGATAAATTATTGTTTCACTTTTCTGGGGAAAACACTCTTCCCCCTAAATACATACACACAGACACACACACACACGCACACACACGCACACACGCACGCATGCACGCCAGAATTACTTATCTGGACATTGTAAAATAAAGCCTCTATTCTGTTTGCAATTAATTGCATTCTATAAGTGTATTTCATATCTAATAGAGAGCAGTAGTATTTTATATGCATATGTTTTTTGTCTTTGAGTTTTTAGTGAGCTACAGTGTATTTACAGTGAGATACACAGACCTTAAGACACGGGTCCGTGTCTATGAGAAGTGATTGTATCCATCCGACCTACACTCTGATCAAGGTATAGGACATTTTTATCATCCCACAAGATTTCCTGGCCTGTCCCCAGTATGTCTCTGTCTTACTCCACCCTCCCCCACCCCAGTCCAAGAAGCAAGCACTGTTCTAATTCACAGATTACCCATTAATAAGTTTTGATTCATTTCTTAAAAATTATGTACCTCATAAAAGAAACTGACAGTTTATTTGAAGAAATAAAATTTATTATTTACTTATTTATTTGAAGAAATTGAAGACTTGAACTACTGATTAGGTAAAAGCTGAACATTGATTTCATGATTCTAAAAAGCTGTCATTAAAAATACATGGTAATTCCTAATGTTCTTTACTTTTTGACTTTTTAAATGTTTCGTAATTTGGATTAACATTGAATTGACTCCTACATTCAGCCTACACACACACACTCACTAACTTTCTGGGGATCACTTAATACATTTTTGACCATTTCAAATGCCCTAACTGGCCATTAAAACAAAACAAAACAAAACAAAACAAAACAAAAAAACAAAAAGCCAACTTGTCCATAAACCTAACTGCTCATGGATTCAGCCCCAAATTATTCATCATCTGTTTCTGTGATCCATATCTTTAGTGATTTGTTCTTGAGGTCAAGTGTTTTTGCCTCTCTGCTCCTGTAAACGTGGTAGGGAATCTAATGGGCCGTCAGTACTCCCAGGGACCCACCTTTTTGCTGGTACGGGAGCAGCCCTTTCATGCTAGAATTTTATTGTATTTTTTCTCCCATTCCAATGAATTCCTTAAAATAGCATAGGGATGGAGCTATTAACTGAGAAAGTCATGAAGGAAGGAAAATGAAACCCCTTTCGTTAGGAGTAGTAAGAGAACTTGATTGTTCTGCTCCCTTCTCTACAGTCTTCCCCTTTGTTTGCCTCCCCACTTTGCCTGTGGGACTTTTCGTCCTGGTTGTTCCTTGGTAGCTCAGAGCTGTTTGGTGAATTTCAGTTTGCGCCTGTCTCCTTTCCTCCAACGAATGCTTACTGGGGATTTACGGTGTACCGGGCATTGTGACAGGTGATACAGAAGGCAACAGACGTCGTTCCTGTCTTCGTGGGCTTTCCTTAGCCCATAAAATCGCTCCTCTCTTCTCTACGTCAGAACCAGCATTGTTTTTGCAGGGAAGTGAGTTATATAAGATGTAAACGGATGACAAAGCGTGAGATTTAAATTGTAAACTACAGTGCCTGAGGAGTTGGGAAAAGTAATAGCTCAAAATAGTCATTGTCCCTCGTGAGGTTCCAGGCAGTTTGGCTGGCAAGTGGGAGATAGATTTTAGCGTGGCTGGCTTTCCTGAGGATGGTCATGCCAACTGCAGACCTGTTCTACCAAAGCGCAGGGACACCTTGGTAGTTAGATCAACAATACCTTTTGTTTACTGAGTTTGAAAACCATCAAAACAAATCAGTTCAGTAAACAAGATCCTTGTCTATCCTGCTGATAAGACCATCTGTCAGAGCTCCAAGAAAGATACTGCTTCCTAAGTATATCACTACAATTCTCTTACTTCTGTTTCAAAAAAATTAGGATTTTGAGAAGAGCAATAGCAGACAAGTCAATAATTTTAAAAACCTATTTTGACTAAGAGAATCAACTTCCAGTTCTCACAAGTAGCTCATCGTTATTCCGTATTAGAACCTTTTCTCATTTTTAAGTATTTCTTTTTGTTTACTTTTCTCATTATTTTTTTTTCATTCTAAAACTTACTGTGTTGTTATCAATTCTCTGGAAATTGAAATCATCATTTTTCATATTCACTGTTACCTTTTTTTTTGCTTTACCTTATTCATTCCTTTGTCTGAAACGTTTTACACGAGCGCTACATGCAACCCGTTTCATTGAAGAGGACTGGAATAGAATAGGAGCCTACAGACAGAAGTAGGCAGGCTTACCTTATTTTCAGTCTAGCCGTGGGGGACCATTGTAAATTTTCTTTCAAGGTATCTTTTTAAAAATTATATAACTCAGGGGCGCCTGGGTGGCTCAGTCGGTTAAGTGTCCGACTTCGGCTCAGGTTATGATCTCGCGGTCCGTGAGTTCGAGCCCCGCGTCGGGCTCTGTGCTGACAGCTCAGAGCCTGGAGCCTGTTTTGGATTCTGTGTCTCCCTCTCTCTGACCCTCCCTTGTTCATGCTCTATCTCTCTCTGTCTCAAAAATAAATAAACATTAAAAAAATTTTATCTTTAATTACATAATTCAGCTTTCTATCAGTTCAGATTTCTCTAAGCCGATTCTGGTATTTCTTAAGAGTATGGAGAGTTTTAGAAATTTAATGTATTATGTGAAAACTTGCATTTTCACTTAAGAACAAAAGATAAACAATGTTTATATGAGTTTATATGAGTTATATATAATGAGTTATATGAGTTTATAAGAGTGGAATTGAGATTGTTATCAATCACCATTTTACCAAAATGTTATTTTTCTTTAAACATTATGGTCAGCACATATTTGGAGATAAATACTGAAATAACCCTAGTTATTGTACATATCCTGACCTTTCATGAAATAGATTTTGGATCCTAGGGTTTGATAATACTTATTATTTTCCTAAAATTTTATTCTGTGCTTTACCCGATAATTTTTTTGCCCTTTGATATCTTTGGTTTGGATTAACTCTGTATCTTAAATATTCGAAGGTTTTGAGGAAGAACTAGGCTTTAATTTCCCCAAAGCCTTAAAATTCAGAGGAAATTAGAGATTTAGGTTGAAATATATGTTGGTCTTATTTAGGAATAACATGACACTATAAGCCAGGAAAGGGGAAGTGCTTCTGAGTGTATTTCGTATCTTCCTGGGAATCCTGAAAACTCACGGAGGTGAATGACCGTGGTAACAATTGCCTTGAAGTCTATCTGGACTCTATTAGTTTTCTCTTGCTGTGTCACGAATTACACATTTAGTGGCTTAAAGCACTTCCGCTTACGATCTCATGATTTTCTGTAGGTCGGAAGTCTGAGTGGACTCGACTAGGTTCTCCGTTCTCGGTCTTACGGGACTGAAGTTAAGGTGTCTGTCATTTTGGGCTTTTATCTAGAGGTCTCGGGGAAGATTTGACTTCCACGCTCATTCAGGTTGTTGGCAGAATTTACTTCCTTACTTTGAGCTGTGGGACTGAGGTCTCTGTTTTCCTGCTGGCTGTCACCTGGGGTCCGCTCTCCCTTCCCAGAGGTGGCCTGCATTGCTTCTCTCCTTACATCTGCACAGCAACAGTCACGTGGCCAGGCCTTCCCTGCGTTGACTTTCTGACTTTCCTCTTCGGCCATCAGCCAGGGAAGCCCTCCACTTACTTTAAGGGCTCCTGAGGCCAGATCAGTTCTACTTTATTTTGAGCTCAGCGGTGCCATAAAACATAACATAATCACAGGAGAGATGCCTCACCATATTCATGGGCTCCAGGGATGTGGGACTGGAATCTGAGGGTGGGAACATTTTTGGAACCTTGCTGGCCACCGCACTCTGCATTAGTCTTCATAGGAGCTCACACGTAACCAGCCAGCTGGGGTGAAGCATGTAGCTCACATGTGAAGGGCCATTAACATGAAGACCTCCGTTCTCTAATGAGATACAGTTCAGTATAATCCAGCTGAAACACGGAGCAGGGTTTTTCCTGAAACGTGAAAATCTGATTATAAAGCTAATGGAAAAGAATATACACGAGAATAGCCCAGAAAATTTGGCAAAAAGGAAAGCACTGGGGAAAGAATTCGTTCTACCTGATCTCAGAAAGCTGTCACAGAGCTGTAGTAATAAAAACCGAGTGGTGACAGATGAGGAGTACATAGGCAGATCTATGTATAAGTGAGAACTTTGTTCCTGATTAATATATTATTTCAAATAATAAATGGCTTGTGCCATAAATGGTGTTGAGGAAAATTGGGTATCTGGAAACAAAAACACAAGAAAGTCCTACCTCTCTCTTAATATCCAAAATAGACTGTAGAACTAATCAGTTTGAAAATGACAAAGCCGATACAACCAAAAACAGGAAGTAGTTTTTCATAATCTTCGAAAGGGGAAGATCATCTCATGTGGAACATAAAACATCACAAGGCTTCTAGGAGAAAGGTTGATTTTGCCAAGTTAATAAACACCATTAAACAAGTTTAAGGGAAAAAAAGATGAGAAATACAGGCAAATAAAAATGTCATTTTTTTGTAAGACTTTATTTTTAAGCACTCTCTATACCCAATGTGGGGCTGGAACTCACAACCCTGGGATCAAGAGTCATATGCTCTCCCTACTGAGCCAGCCAGGCGCCCCCCCCAAACTCCATAATCTTTAACGAGTCCTGTAAATCATTACGGGAAGACAAACAATGCAGTAGATAAATGAGCAAAGAATAGCAATAGGCTGTTCGCAAAACATGGAAAACAATGGCCAGTAAACATATGGAGAGATCCACCCCACAGAATGTTTGACAAAAACCAGGTGCAGTCTTTCTTTCTAGTGCTTTTTCATGTTAGGAAGAAAAAGTTACCTAAAATGGTCATCACTAGTCGAGTGATTAAATCAGTTGAGCTGTATCTATACTATGGTGTACTTGTGAAACTCATAAAAATAGTTGTGCCTGCGTGTGTATTCAGACACGCATACACACACACTTGGGAAGAGCTCCAAGACGTATTGTTAAGTGAAGAAAAGCCAGTAGCTGGAAAACACATCATATCTCACCTGCTTCGTATATGTATTCTCCAACCAAAACATCCCACGTCAGAGACAAAATGTTCAGGTAGCTATTTCCCCTTATATTCAGGTTGGACCCTGTGCATAGTCTGAGCATTGAATTGTCAGCAAAAGTGACATGTACTCTTTGTGAGGCAAGACATTTAGGAGCTGTGATTCCCCCTCTGTGATCTCTCCCCTCCTGCAAGACTGTATCAGGATGATGAAAGGACACAGGAGAGAACTTGGGTTAACCGAGGTCTCTCAATGACCTTGGGAGCCACGCCTCTTCCGCCCTCTGCCGGCTGGGTAACTTAGGGGTTAAAGCGCTTACATTTAGGTATTGTCTGTTGGTACAGTTAGTGTTAACTGTCCTGGTCAGGACAGAGACATGTCTCCACATGAGGTGTATTTAGGGTCCGAGGATTGGAGGGATGCATGCTGTCCCATGGTTGGTCATGATCTCCTGGAAGGGGACTGGCAGGAAGTGAGTGCGGGCATAAAACAAGGCGATCACATTTTACCGTGATGATTTCTTTATTGTATGACCCTTAGGAAATTGTTGTTATTTACAACTTTTATTATAAAAATATTGGGATAGGGTCGCCTGGGTGGCTCAATCAGCTGAGCATCTGACTCTCCCTTTAAATTTTTTTTTTTTAACGTTTATTTATTTTTGAGACAGAGAGAGACAGAGCATGAACGGGGGAGGGGCAGAGAGAGGGAGACACGGAATCTGAAACAGGCTCCAGGCTCCGAGCTGTCAGCCCAGAGCCCGACGCGGGGCTCGAACTCACGGACCGCGAGATCGTGACCTGAGCCGAAGTCGGCGGCTTAACCGACTGAGCCACCCAGGCGCCCCTGACTCTCCTTTTAGTCTCAGGTCATGATCCCAAGGTTGTGGGATTGAGCCCCCTATTGGGCTCCATGCTGAGCACGATTCTTTCCCTGTGTCCCTCTCCCTCTGCCCTTCTCCCTGGCTTGTTTTCTCTCTCTCAAAAATTTTTTTAAATAAATGCACGCATACATATATACGTACGTACATACACAAATTGGATTAACTAAAATGCGATATTGCCAAAAAGTAGATGATGTACCCACCACTTGCCTCAACAGTAACTTGACCCCTGCTATGGTAGAATTATGACTGGTACTCATTCTGTTTAGGGATGTAGGTTAACTAATATGTTGGTACAATGGAGTAACTATTTCTGTTTTAATTCATGTATGAAATGTAAATCTCTCTAAAGTGGAAAGTCCTTTGATATTACTGCCTTTATTAAGAGTATGATTTATAGTGTGCATTTGTCTTTTGCAAATTGCCTCAGGGTTTTGCTCCATCCCGAGTCTGCTATATATATATATATATATATATATATATATATATATATATATATATATAAAATTTTTTTAACGTTTATTTATTATTGAGAGACAGAGAGAGACAGACCGTGAGCAAGGGAGGGGCAGAGAGAGAGGGAGACACAGAATCGGAAGCAGCCTCCAGGCTCTGAGCTGTCAGCACAGAGCCCGACGTGGGGCTCGAACTCACGAACCGCAAGATCGTGACCTGAGCCGAAGTCGGACGCTTAACGGACTGAGCCACCCAGGCGCCCCTATGTATATATTTTTTACTTCCTAGTTTTCTATAAAATTACTTGAATGAATTCATTTAAAAAGAAACTCTTACATTTCCGTGTAAAGTGAAAAAGTAGTATCTCTTGGCGTAAATGGAATAAAGTAAATACGGAATGGCATCATATGATTTGACTGGCTGCTCTCGTTTGACAGTAACCAACACCAAAGCTCACTGTCCTTTAAAAAGACTGAGATTAAGTGTCACAAGTGGTAGAGACTGAGACGTTTTCCTTATCAGAGTGATTTAAAGATCATTGAAAATGGAGTAAGCTCTTAGCGGGTATGGTTCATAGTTATTTAATGCCTTGCCTCTGTACCACCAGGGTCATTAAACCCGCGGGAAACACAAATGTGAGGAAAGAATTCAAGGATTGGAGTGACTGCTGCCTGTCATTGATCACGTCTTCGGGTTATCACCATGTCTTTGTATTTACGGTACCATTTATAAAACGGGGATAAAAATGCCTGTGACCTTTATTTCATCTCAGGAGTTTGGTGAGGATCCAGTGAAATGCTGTGCATATCACTATTAATGGTCTCAGCACCAGCTTAACAACCTTCTATAACTAAGAAGTTCTGTTAACTCAGGTCACACTGCTTTGGCTCGCAACGCTTAAGAACTCATTCTCCTAATTCCCAGCACTCCCTCCCAGGGGAGTGAGCATCCCTTCTCCTGGAAAGAAGCATCATTATCATAGACACTCAGAGCAAGTATGAATCTGTATCTTTGTATTTGCACCAGAAAATACATTTAAAGTGCATATTCTAAACTTGATTTCAATGGAAGTAGATCTTCTGATGGCGCTGCTTACGTTTACTGATATTTTATGTTTCTGTAGTTTCATTTATTACAAGAAAGACTGGAGGATCTTTCTGGTTCAAAGGCCTCTCCTAATGCTGCCGTAAAGTCAGTATATTTGGTATCCTTAGCTCATTTGCTCTTTCTGGTCACCAGGCTATTATTTAGTAAATTCCTCCCCCCCCCCCCCCCCCAGAAATTATTACTTTGTTTAGTAGAATCTTAGTATCGGTGAGGCCTGCTGGGCCCCAAGGGAAATAATGTTTAAGACAGCGTTGTAATCATAATAAAAAAGTGTTCCTCAAGCAAAAACAAACTCATAAATACGGAGAACTGGTGGTTGCCAGAGGCAAGGGGGCGGGGGATGGGCAAAACGGGGGAAGGGGAGAGAGAGATACAGGTTTCCGGTACTTATGGAATAAGTGAGTCACGGGGATGAAAGGCACAGCACAGGGAATATAGTCAATGATATGGTCATAGGATTGTACCATATCACGTGGTAACAGCACTTTTGGTGAGCCTAGCATGACTGCAGACTTGTCGAATCTCTATGTCGTATACCTGAAACTAACGTAACATTGCGCGTCAACTCTGCTTTGAGAAAAATTAATTAATAATTAATTAATTAAATTGAAAAAGAAAGTGCCCTCTACCCGTAGGAAGTAGCTGTTACATTCTTCCTTTTGACTCACAAAAATAGGTTGATACATTGCGTGTAAGATCCATCGAGTATGTCGTTGAGAAATTGTTCTAAAGTAAATTTGTTCTGAGTCGCCTCCCTCCTCCCAGAAACACTCTCCGGCCTTTGGAAACTTGCTTTACCCCTCTCCAGTAGCTTCTGCTCTTTGCTACTAGTCAGATAGGTGATTGTTTGGGAGATACATCATAGACAGTCGGGGATGATTGAACTAATTCACTCTAAATTGAGTCCCCTATTGTCATATCATCAGAAGTGCGGGCAGGACTGTATTTACCACTACTTGAGTGTTCATATGATTCTACTTGAAGTCCAAGTATAACAATAATTCTTACATTTTCCTAACAACTTCTAGTTGCCCGTAGCAACCATGCAGTTTGGTAAAAATTCCTATAAAGCTAAAGTTTCATGTTGAACCCTAGCCCTGTTGAAGAAGTAGGCTTTGTGATGTTTATTGGATTCAAATGTGCTCGATCATTTATTTACTGTAAGTCTACTACGAGAGAAAACGATATCCCAAAATCTGAGTGTTTCTGAAAAACAGAAGAAGCTACACAGTTTATAAGTGAGAGAGTCAAGTAACACAGGGCCAGTGAGTGAGTTTACAGTGTGAGTGAACAGATTCCATTTTCTAGGTAAAATGAATTCTGTCATTTAAATTACTACCACCCTGTTTTCCAGTAGTTCAGGTTCACTGCATTCTTTGATGTGGAAGGGCTTCCTTTCCTAGATCTGTGGTCCTCATTGACTATCGCAGAAGAACTTGGTGAACAAATGTTAAAGATCTAGGGAAACTTCTTGTTTTTCTCAGTAAACCCAATGAGAGAGATTTAAGTGACCTTTTTTCCCCCCAGTCTGTCCTGTCACTTAACCATGTTCACTGTGATCCTGTTATAAATCTCTTTTACTTGCAAATCATTTTGAACATTGATGATATTTGTAGGGTTCTTCCTTGCAAGATGTAGTAAATAGCCCTGTTGACATCTCCTTTAACTTACTTTTAACCAAGACTAAAGAAAATGGTTTCAGGTTCCTGATTTCTGTTTTCCTTACCTGTGTGTGTTAAGGAAATTAGTTTTTCCCTTACACTCTTTCTTTCCTTGAGCCTTCCCGTCTAGCATACCCACACCGTGCTTTCTCAACTTTATGACTTATCTTTTCTCAGTCCCTTCAATTACCGACAGTTTTACCGGTCCAGAAATACTGAATGAGTTCTGTTACTTCTCTTTCCTCACAAGGTTGCTTTTCTAATTGATTCTCTGCCGCTACTCTGGATGTCTTACTCTTCCCTACTGTCCTTTTATTAATAGCTGTTCTGATGTGGATTCTTTTCCTTCTGTTTCACCTTGGTCACTCACATAGCATCCTGTAACGTCGCTACTCTAATATCCCATGTTTTTAATCCGCTAAGAGCTCTTGCACATCTCTTGTGGGTCTTTTAAAGACATCTTAATGCGGTTTTTGACAGTTCTCGTATAGATCTTCCCTGACTTACATGGGGTTACATGCATGTAAAACGCATCATAAGTCGAAAATATCCTAAGTCAGATATGAGTTTAAGACACCTAACCTACCAGACATTGTTAGCCCAGCCTGCCTTAAATATACTCAGAACACTTACATGAGCCTACAATTGAACAAAGTCCTCTAACACGAAACCTGCTTTATAAGAAAGTGTTGACTGCTTTATCATGTAGCATATTGAGTGCACTGAAATCGAAAAGTAGGGAGACGCTTGGGTGGCTCTGTTGTTTAAGCATCCGACTTCGGCTCAGGTCATGATCTCGCGGTTCGTGAGCTCAAGCCCCACATCTGGCTCTGTGCTGACAGGTCAGAACCTGGAGCCTGCTTCGGATTCTATATCTCCCTCTTTCTCTGCCCCTCCCCTGCTCATTCATTCTCTCTCTCTCTCTCTCTCAAAATAAATAAGTAAATAAACATTAAAAAAATTTTTTTTAAAAAGAAAAGCAGAATAGGTGTTGGGTATGGAATGACGAATGTATCAGTTTACCCCCACGATCGTGTGGCCGACAGGACTGCAGCCACCCTGCCCAGAGTCACAAGAAAGCATGGTAGCACTTATCTTGAGCCCAGGAGAAGACTGAAATTGAAAATTCAAAGTATGGTTTCTACTGAGTGCCTATTGCCTATTGGATCGTCATAAGTCTAGGAGGACCGTCTGTGCTAAGGTTTGCGATGTTTGGTCCCAACCAAGTGTATAAGGAATGCTCTTAGAAAGGCAGTGAACATCTTGACAGAACAAAGACATTTTTACGAAGAAATTACTGTTATTCTTAGCTGACCAATAAGCTTAACAATTAAAAATGATTTCATTTACTATCGAAAAGGATTTGTTTTGAAGTGTGATTCATTTTATTATTATTTTTTTTGAAGCACATCCAAAGCAACATCTTGTATAAATTTGTCCGCAAAATATACCAACTGATTCTGTCGAAATTTTCCTGTGGTTTGTACTTTGTTTTGGTATTCACTTCTTGATAAATAATAAGAATTATAAAAATGTACAAAACTAAGCAAGTTCATGTGTGAATAGTAATAAGAGGTGCTTCCATTTAAATGTGTATCAGTAGGATACAGGGGTAAGTTGCTTAATTCATGTAGTGTCTATGAATGTAAATCTATTGTTGCATATATTTATATTTTAGGGGAGTTTTCCCCCCTTCGTTTGACAGAGAATGTTTAAATTTCTGGTAGAGAATGCTGTAGTTAGACCTCATTACTGCCAACATTCTGGTGTACTAGGTAACCTTTCAGAAATTAGCTCAAGGTCAATTCTATTCATTGAACAGTTCACTATAGAAATAGTTCATTGTTCCTACTAATTCTACCTTGTCCATCTCTTTGCAGTTCACATTTTCACCTCTTTGTTGTTCATCACAGTTCGAAAGTGGTGAAAAACATTTGTCTTTGGAAATGCAACTGAATTTCTTTTGAGAAAGACAGTGAAGTTAAAAGACAATTAATTTCCTGTAGAATTTATTTGATCATCTTTTTCTTTTCCCCAAGAACTTTGATAGGGTAGGCAGTAAAAGGTGACATTTAATAGACTTCACCAAGATGAATGGAAAATACTCTTACTGGGAATGGTGATGAAATGCTTGTAGGATGCTGCTTTCCCCATCTTTTTTTTTTTTAATTTTTTTAATGTTTATATTTATTTTTGAGACAGAGAGAGACAGACCCTGAGTGGGGGGGGGGGTGGGCAGAGAGAGGGAGACACAAGAATCCGAAGCAGGCTCCAGGCTCTGAGCTGTCGGCACAGAGCCCGTCGTGGAACTCGAACTCAGGAGTTTGTGAGATTACGACCCGAGCTGACGTTCAACCCACTGAGCCACCCAGTCACCCTGGTATTTTGTCTTTAAAGGACTTTCTCCATTTAATCCAAGTAGTTGAATTTGTTGACATTAAGTTGTCTTTATTATCCATGTTTCTTTTTGTCTTTCGGGTGCATTTCCTCTTTCATTCCTAGTATTCATAGTTTGTCTTCTTTACTTTTCTCCTAAAACTACTTTCATGTTTAAAATTTCATTGATTTTTTTTCTATTGTTTTTCAGGTGTCTGTTTCATTGATTGTTTGCCCTTTATTTCCTTTCTCCTCCTTACTGAAGTTTAATTTGTTCTTTATTTTCTAGCGTCTTCAAGTTGAAACTTTAGATCTATTACATTGGAGATTTTTTCCCCTAATAAAAATATGTAAAACTATAAATTTCCCTTGACGCCTGGCTGTACCTGCACTCCACAGCTTTCCATGGATTGTATTTTCATCGTCATTCAACTGCAAATAGTTTTAAATTTCTCTCGTGAGTTTTCTCTCCGTGACTCTGTAGGCTAAAGTGTATTTTTTGTTCTTCATATACATCTTTTGAGTGTTTTCCACATACCTTTCCATCATTGACTTCAAATTGAATTCTTCTTTTGCTCAAAGAATTTACTCTCTTGCTTTAATTCTTTTAGATTGGTTAGGGTTTGTTTTCTTTTTCAGCATTCCAGCTTTCATGCTTCCTACTCACATACACTAGCAAGCATGAGTAGCTCGCTGCTATTCTGCGGATGCCCGTGTGAAAGCCATTAGGTCAGGTCGGTTGATAACTTGAGTGTCCTTCCTGATTTTCTGTCTTTCTTGTCAACTGTGGAGAGAAGGATGTTGAAATCTCCAGTTGTGACTGTGGGTTGCCTATTTCTCCTTTCAATTCTCTCTGGTTTTCTTCATGTATTTTGAAACTCTGTTCTTAGATGCAAACACAGGATATTTCTTCTTGAGAATTTTATGGATGAAATAGTCCTCTTTATCTTCAGTTATTTTCTTTGTCTGGAAATCTACCTTGGCTGATACTAATAGAACTGCTCCATTTTTCTTATGATTGCTCTTTGCAAAGTTTATCTTTTCTGTATTCTTTTGGGTTTTTTTTTTTTTAACCTTTCTGTCTCTGTATGTCTAAAGTGTGTTCTGATGGAGAGCATATAGTTGGGTTTCACACGTCTACCTATTCTGACAATCGAGATTCAAAAGTTGAATATTGACTATGATTATCAATATGGTTGCATTTAATTCTAGCATCTTGTTATTTTTTTCCTATTTGTTCCATTTGCTCTTCCATTTCCTCTGCTTCTGCCTTCTCTTGGATGCATTAAATGTTTTTCACTATTACATTTCATCTCCACTGTTGGCTATACTATTTTTTAAATTTAATATTTGTTCCAGGATTTTTGGTACTTATCGTAGTTTGTCATAACCTGTGTTCATGTAACATTATACCACTTAACATAAAGAATATTACGAAAGCCTATTTTCATTTCCCTCTTCCGTCCTTTGTGCTATTTTAGTGATACGTACATTTCACTTCTACATCTGTGGCGAACTCCATTACACGTTGTTATCATATTTACATAGTCAGTTATATTTTATAGAAATTAAAAGATGAGGAAACAAAGGAGAAACACTTTAACTTGCCTGCAAACCTGTTACATCTAGTGACCCTCATTTCCTTTGTATAGACCCCAGTTTCCATCTGTTTTATTTTTCTTCAGCTCTAAAAACTTCCTTTGTCATTAGCTCCACCGGAGGTCGGTCTGCTGGAGAGGAATTTGCTCAGCTTTTGCCTGAAAAAAGATTTCTGCTTCATTTTGGTGGGACACCTCCCTGGCTATGGAAGTCTAGGTTGAGATTTTTTCTCCTCACGCCTTTAAAGATGTCATTTGGCTTGTACGTGCGTTATTTCTAACTGGGGATCTTCCACTCCTTCTCATATGTGATGTCCTGTTTACAATGTGTCCTTTTCCTGCCTGCTTAAAAATTTTTCTCCTTACAATTGATTTCTAGCACTTTTATTATTTATTTATTTAAAGTATTTTTTTTTAATGCTTATTTACTTGAGAGAGAGAGAGAGAGAGAGAGCAGAGTGCAAGCAGGGGAGGGACAGAGAGAGAGAAAGAGAGGGAGACACAGAATCCAAAGCAGGTTCCAGGCTCCGAGCTGTCAGCACAGAGCCCGACGCGGGGCTTGAACTCACAAACCGCGAGATCGTCACCCGAACCAGAGTTGGACGCTCAATTGACCGAGCCACCCAGGCGCCCCTATTTCTAACACTTTTAGTGGTGATATACTTTGATGTGGTTTTCTTTGTCTATATATATTTGTGTATAGTGAGCTTAGATCTGCGTGTTTAATTTTGAATCAAATATGGAAAAGTTTCTGCTGCTCTTTCTTCTACTTACGTTTTCTGTTCTTCTTCTGTGACTCCAATTGCATTATGTTTGACCATTTCATGCTGTCCCATTGTTCACTGATTCTCTGTTCCTCATTTCTTTTTTTGTCTCTCTTCTTCATGGAAGATAGTTTTTATTGCTAGATTTTCAAATTGGTCTTTGCCTCTTCATTATATAGTCTGCTCTTAAACCCGGTGAGTGAAATTTTCTCCTCAGATATTATGTCTTTCAACTTGTACTTTTCAGTATTCTACTTGGTTCCGCATAGCTTCTTTCTTTTTTTCTCATCATATTTGTGCTTTCCTTTAAATCTTTTCTATTTATAACTATCTTAAAGTCTCTGCCCCTTCCTCTCTTTCATTTCTATATCTGTTTCTTTCTTTAAAAAAATTTTTTTTAATGTTTATTTATTTTTTGAGACAGAGAGAGACAGAGCATGAACGGGGGAGGGTCACAGAGAGAGGGAGACGTAGAAACCGAAGCAGGCGCCAGGCCCTGAGCTGTCAGCACAGCACCCGATGCGGGGCTCGAACTCACGGACCGTGAGATCATGACCTGAGCCGAAGTCAGACGCTTAACTGACTGAGCCATCCAGGCGCCCCTCTATATCTGTTTCTATTGATTGATTTTTTTTTCCCCCTATTTGTAAGTCACATTTTCCTGCTCCTTCCCGTGTCTAGTCATTTTTTATTGGGTACTAGACATTTTGATTCTTATAGTTTTGTATGTCTGGATTTTGCTGTCTTCCTTTTAAAGCTTTAAACTTTGTTTTGTATAGGCAGTTAAGTGAATCACCTGGATCTTTTCAAGGCTTATTTCTCGGTTTTAATAAGATGGCCCTGAAGTAGTCTTACTCTAGAGCTAGTTAAGCCCGACTCCTGGGGCTTTGCTCTTCTGGTGTTTCTACAGAATGCCCTGGATGTTCAATAAGGTCACCTCACTCTGTCTGGTTAGAACCTGAATATCTCTGTGCCCTACACGTGTGCAGTTTCATATTCAGCATCAGACTTGAGGCGATCTCTTTCAGTATTTCTGGATCTCTTTCTCTGCTTAATGTGCTCTCTGCTGGTGCTCCCAAATTTCAGCTGCCCCAACCTCCCCAGTTCTGATAGCTGTCTCCTCCCCTTAGTGAGATCACAGTGCTCTACTTGGTTCCTCCCTTCCCGCTCAGCAGTCTGGGAAATGCCTCCATTTCAAAAGCTGGGATCGTTAAAGGGTGACCTTGTTTGTTTCTCTACTTTTGAAGGATCATGCTGTTATGATGTCTTTTCTCAAATGACTGAAAACATTGTTTTACATATTGTGTCCAGCTTCCTTCTTGTTTGGTGTGGGGAGGGCATTTCCAATAGTATTTATTTCATCATAGCCAGAATTGGAAGTCCTTCTTCCACATATTGATTGATGTATTTCATATATTATGTATGAAACATAGGAATTCATTTTCATTTTACAATTTCCAAGAGTAATATAAATATGCAGAATAAAAGACGCTAGTTACCTCACCTCTCCCATCTCATTTTATGTCACTCAACAGAGTAACCATTTTTGGGAGTTTGATGTGAATCCTTGCTGTTTTCCTTTATATACTTGTATACATTTATATATGCATGTCCACACAAATTAGATATATGCATATTTTTAAACATAAAGAAATTCTGCAAGCTTTGTTTTGCAATGTACTTTTTTTATGTGATAACATGTTAGAGCTCTTACATATCAATTTGAATCCGGTTTTGTTTTTTAACATTAGCCATATAATCTACAGAAGGGTTTTCTTCTAATTAATCACTCTGCTTCTCAGACATTGAGGTTTTCCCTTCTAACTTATTGCTCTTATAAGCAGTAGCTTTTAATAATACTGTCCAGCAACTTTTCCGTGGGTAAATAGACATAGAAATAGACAAAATCACAGAGTTTGCAAATGGTTTGTCTGTTTGTAAATTGCCTTCCTAAGCAGTTTTTACGTATTTACATTACTCCTAACTACTAGGAACCAGGCTGTTGGAAGAGATGGTTGCTTCTAGATCTAGGACAGAAAATGTAAGAGATAAGTCCAAAATATCTTATCACAGCAGAAAGCAAGGGAGGTAAGAAAGATTACTGTGATCATGTCACGAGATCCAGAATCCGGTTTGAAGGGACTACCATGGGTCAAGAGAAGGGACAATTTACCGCTCCCCCTCCCCCCACACCAAAACCCTGGTGTGATTGAAAAACATCAGATATGCTTAACAGCCAAGAATCATGAAGATACAGACCAAACCGCCCCCAAACCACATTGCTTACCTTGGAAGGGAGCGATAAATCCTTATTCTGAGTACTACTAAGAAGAAGAATCGAGTATTTATCTTCTTCCTATACGAACCTTCTTTCAAAGCAACCAGATAATTAATGAGGGGAATTTCTTTATGGAAGTCTACTAATACATGAAGAAGGAATAATAGAATCAGACTACCAAAGTTATAGCCTTTATGAATTGCAAAACTAGCCCTAGAAAACGATCATCACTGGCTACTAATATTGTCAGGTAAAACATGAAGAGGATGAGTGGATGTAGCTGACCACACCTGACCCCACTGTGTATATGTCACACTGCGGAAGGAGAGACAGCCAGTTGTCAGCACCTGATGTGACGTGATAGGTAGTACACAGCTTTTCAAATATTGAACCCGTGCAAGGCCCTCAGTCTAACTACCAGTTTATAGGTCATATGGGAGATAGAGGAATTTATTAAATGACACCTCAGGGATGCTATCAGCCAAGTCTTGAATTCTAGAAATTCTACAAGACAAATAATCCAGTTTCTTCAATAAGTAATAGTCAAGGATAAGAAGGATGGGAGATTGTTAGAGATTAGAGGAGAACGATAGGAAATATAAACCAAATATAATATGCAGACCTTGTTTGGATCCTGACTTGAGCAAACCCAAGTGAAATTTTAAAATGAAAATGAATTTCTATGTTACATATCTAATATACAAAATACAGTTTATACATTACAGTTGGGTTTGCTCAAGTTGGAATAGTTAGAATCTAACAATGACTGGATTTTAGATGATATCCTAGAATTGTTAATGTTTTATATGTAATACTAGTATCGTGTTCATGTTAAAAATAGCCCTTCTCTCTCAGAAGCCAAATGAAATCTTTCCCAGTGAAGTGATAAAAATCTCTGCACTTGCTTTTAAATAATCCTATAAGGGGTTAAAAGGGGAGGGCTGGTAGCAGTTATTTATCTTGATGAGCCCAGGGGGTTTATGGTAGTATTTTTTCTACATTTGAGTGTATGAAATTTGCCGTCGTGAATTATTTCATTTTATCTTTTAATTTTTTGGAAGTCGTCTCTATGCCCAACCCAGCGCTCCAACCCATGACCCCGAGATCAAGAGTCGTATGCTCTGCTGACTAAGCCGGCCAGGTGTCCCGTGAATTTTTTAAATTGAAAAATGAACTTAGCTTTAGCAGACCGACTGAAGAGAACTTCACAAATCATCAAAATAAGTGAGGAGCTTCCAGATTTTTTCACCCTAAATATTTGGAGTACATACGTCCGCAACCTGCACCTGCAGAAATGGTGTAGAACGTATCCAACATAATTGCTTCGGTTGATTTGGACCCAACGTGCCCTTACCTTGAAGCTCCTAGGTTTTAACACCCCAGAGAAATCCTTGAGGCAAATCTAACGCCGTGGCTGTGTGTTCTGTTGTATCTGCTTCTTACGGTGCTCCTAATATTTGTTTTCCAGGTACAGCAGGTCCAGACCGTACAGCAGGTACAACATGTGTACCCAGCCCAGGTGCAGTATGTGGAAGGAAGCGATACTGTCTATACCAATGGAGCAATGTAAGTGTGTGTGGGGGAGTATTTTCAATTCTCCCGCTTGGTTAGAGAGAAATGGTACTCTCTGACACATCCCACTATTCCCAAATGGTTCCCTTGTTTTCACAGTATTTTTTTTTTTACCAGAACAGAGTTATTGAGATTAGACTGATGTTTAGAGAATAGTCTGTGTCTGTTAAGAATGTGTGTTGATTTTCCTTCTCACTTCATCTCAGTGGAATATTTCAAATTATGAAAAGTGTTAGGCCTTTGAATGGTTTTCAATAGGATGACAAAACTGTATACTCTTGTTGGTGATTTCCGTATCTTCTTACTACCTTGTAAAACCTATACTTGTTGTTTTTATAAGTAAGGTGGATTTGTGTATGTTTTTGTCCGTAAACCAATACACAACGAGGACCTTAGTTTTTTGGGGCATTTGTTAAACTCCATAAGAATACCTGATACTCACATCTGTTTTTCCTATCTGAACTTGTCCTTGCCCCCTTCCTGTCCGCCCCCTCCTCCCCCTCGAACTCATCACCTTTGCAGCAACAACAATGTAAATTTGTAAATTTATACCAATTGTGTTTTTCAGCCACTTGGATTAAGATTCAAGGTGTTATAGGTAAAGAGACTAAGAACTATTACAGGTCACCAGTATTGTTTTCATTTACCACTTGAGTGTTTATCTGGAATCTGTTGAATCTCTGCGTGTCCCTGAAATGAATTCAAGTTGTCTCATTCTCTTCTGCCCGCCTCCCTTCTATGTTGGTGTACCCCAAGTTGAAAACCTATGCTTTCTTTATTCTTGCTGCACCTCCTGGTTTTGTGGGTTCCCAGGACATCAACCTATAACCTCCACAAGGGCAGGGATTTTTGTCCCTCTCTTCTTTTTTTTTCCCACCGCAATAAATCGAACACCAGAAGAGTGCATGACGTGTGGCGGGAGTTCGGTTAATGTTACCTCTTGCTATTGTAACAAAACAACTTAGAACCCTAGTTTAACTCTGTACGAGTTTTGTAGTCGTGACTAAGCCATGACTTTTTATTCTTCTTCCCTGGAAGGTGGGAGGATGGTAATCTCACCCTACTAAGAGTTGTCGTGGGGATTTGAGGAAATACAGTTACAGCAACTAACACAAGGCCTGGTAGACAATAGCCGATAGAAAACTGAAAGCTCTTCACTGATCTTGACTCATTTCTCTGTTCTCATCGCTTTTAGCCACATTCCCGCTGCCTTAACCCCTCCATTACCTATGAAATAAAATTCAGCTCTCCCCCTTGACATTCACCCCATTCCTTCGTGTCCAGCTTCCTGTCCCACCTGTCCTGGGAACAACCAGCTTTGTGCATCTTTCCCCAGATATTACCCTTCCGTGCCTGTTTCTGGACATGCGGTTTTCTCTGCCTTCTATCCAGTCCCCCAACGCGGAGCCTCGTGTGATCTTTATCGGCTGATTCATCACCTCCCCCGCCTTGTGACACGGACCCTCACTCTCCACTACAGTTAGTTTGTCCTCTCCCTTTAGGGTATGGACAACACTGTACCCCGACTTTCACTTCCGGCACCGAGCCGGGAAGAAATCTTTCCGAAGGGGAACTGTTGTCATTTTGTTGTTTTCTCTACATCTGTTGAGGTGATTGGCACCTAATAAAGGGTCCGTGAATTTCTCTGGTCCAGCGAATCTGTAACTCTTTACATATTGTAGACACTGGCTGTTTCTTACCTGTTTGTTTGTGGGACCAGGGCCTCCTGGATGGAGCCTGCTTTTAGAATCTCTACCCTACACCCACAGGACTGTTGGCATTTTCACCAAAAAAATAGATACACCTGCGTCTATTGGACTTGTATTCTACCAGGGAAAATGTTAGGGGTTTCTAGACACTGCTGGAGGTCACTCAGTTGTATTGTCATTTCATTCGTGCCTGTGGTTTATCTGTCATGAGAGCCCCAGAGTAAAGGCATCCTAGGCAAAGCCTTAACAAACCACCTCCCCTGCAGTGGAGGGCTAAGTTACCACTCTACTGTCTTATTTCGGTAGCATTTTATCATACATATATTACAGCATTCTGTCAGCGGAGAATCCCAGCAAATCCGACAAATAGAAGTCTGAAAATATCAGGGCTTTTATTTTTGTCAGGTCATAGGAAGTCCAAAGGTAGCATATTGTGCAAATCACGAGCATGACACGGTGCAAATACAAAGGCTTATTGGAGAAAACCTTACAAGCTGACAGCAGAGGGAGCATAACTGGACCCGGCTACACCATGGGAATTGCTCTGGTAGATGTCTGGCCTCGCAGAGTGAGGTATTTCCAGGGAGCAGGGGTAGTGAGTATGTAGTAGGGACAGATGGCTTTCTTAGTGGGGATTGGTACCTGTGAAACACTCTGCCATCAGCCTTGTCTTGCAACATGATTAACTCAGATCTGCTGAGCCAATCTAGAGGTAAGCTACCAAAAGACCATAGGAGATGATCCTCTAGAAACATCCAGAACTGTGCTTCCTTTAGTCTATTGCTGACATCAGTTTCGCAGCAATCAGGGCCACAGCAGAATATCAGGGCCACAATTTTCTGGTATGTCTGTGAGATGTCTGCTTCGGTTGCAATCATCATATCTACATTTCAGACAGGAAAAAGAGGATGTGTGTGTGTGTGTGTGTGTGTGTGTGTGTGTGTGTGTGTGTGTGTATTTATATATTTATATGTGTATATATGTCACGCACAAGCACATGGAGGCTTTCCCAGAAACGTCCAGCTCTCTTTTGTTTCTGTCCCTTGCCTTATATCTTAATCGTGTCACAAAGTGGTGGTTAGCTGCAAGGGAGTCTGGGAAGACTGGCCTGTAGCTTCCGTGTGTATGGTAGAAGGCAGCAGGAGAAAAGGGGCAATTGGAATGGGTATTGAGACGGTGTCTAACACAGTTTTTCATCACTGGTCCAAGGTAAGGCGGAGAGATTACTGGTATGTGGCTTCGTGAAAGTTACACAACCCGCCTCACTGTTTTCATCTATGAAATGCAGATAGTTCTTTTTTCAAAAGCGCTTCATGTCGCATTGTTATAAATAGGAAACAGTAAACTTCAGTTATTGCTGTAACATTAAGCACTGTGGTTATTCTTTTTATGTTTTCCACTCGTGTTTTTGACCCTGAATTCTGCCTCTTGCCTTGTACGTTTTTAAAACTACCCCACCACTGCCGTTAGGGTCATCCACACCGTAGGTAGATGTGAGATCGGTGAATTCATTCATTCACAGACCCTTGGAAAAACAACATGTCTAAAGTTGACTTCCTAAAACTACAAAGCCCATTTAGATACAGAAATAATTCCAAGTAAATACCTCATGTCAACATGAATTTTCTATGGCTCACAGACTCAGTTGGTTAGATCATGACTAATGAGGTCTGGGTCGTGAGTTCATTTGCCACAAAGTCCGATTAGCTTCCAACCGGTCTGTGTGGGCTCAGATTGTATCCGCATCTCCGGCCAGTCACATCACAGGGTGCATGAACCCTTGCTGTAGAGAGAGAAGATGCATCTTTAAAAATCCTTCCATTAAAATTTCAATTTCAGTGCAATTTTTGACCAAGATCCTGTAGCATCACTTTCATATTTACTAAAGACACATTGTCTCGTCAGGAATTCTACTCAAAATTTTAGTAGCTAGGGGACTATGAATATTTATTTTTCAAATATAACAAACTTTTTTTTTTTCTCAGCTTAAGCTATTTCAGTCTTTCCATTACTTTGTATGCTGTTATTTGACTATGTACAGTGTTTGTCTCTAAAGTTCATTTTAGAGTCTTGGTATTCCCTCTTTTATCTGCTACACTTGTGTGCATGTTAGGAAAGAGTCCCCCATATTCTTCCGTTCTACGACACTGAATTAATAGCTAGGTAGCGTTTGACCCCCAACTTGGGCCCCAGTCAGATTCCTATGCCTAGTTTCAGCCAAGGACTTGAGACCACGTTCCAGTGCTGGCTGTTAGAGAATAGTTTTTTATGAAAGGAGGAGGCAGCTTAATTTGCTTTTCCTTCTAATAGTTTTCCCATGAATATTTTTCCAAAGCCTGGATCATAGTCTTGTCTTTTTGTACGGATTCTTAGAATTTACGATCGCTAATAATTTAGAACACTGTAATTAACCCAGCTGGAGAACATTACATACCATGCGGACACGGCCCAGTGCAATTGCTGTTTCTTCACATAGCTAATAAATCCATTTTTTTTTTAATGGAATGATTGTTTTTTCTCTTCCTACTCTCTTTTTTGACTCCTGTTCCCCCCCCCCCCGCCAGTGTCTCCTTCATCGTGTTAGTCAAAATGGAAATAAAGACATCATACTATATCATGGCCAAGTTAAGAGTCTTTTTTGAAAAATGTTTTTAATTTTCAAGGATTTTCATGTATCACCCACTCTTTGAAGCTTGTCTACTGTTTAGAGAAGATCAGTGTTCTGAAATGACAGTGTCTTTATTGTATGCATATCTGTTGCAGTAAGAAAAGACTGGAGGAGGCCTTCTCTTAATCTTCCTGTTTAGATTATAGATTTCTCATCAACCCCGATACAGAATTTTATAAACTGCGTTTCACAGAATGTTATTCCTATAAAGTGTTCCGTGCTTTTCATAAGCAGGAAAACACTGCAAAGGCCTTTCTTTTGAGAACTCTAAATTTCTTTCTTTTTTTTTTTTTTTTGAGAACTCTAAATTTCCTTTTTTTTTTTTTGAGGACTCTAAATTTTTTTTTTGAGAACTCTAAATTTCTTTCTTTTCTTTTTTTCTTTTTGAGAACTCTAAATTTCTTTCTTTTCTTTTTTTCTTTTTGAGAACTCTAAATTTCTTTCTTTCTTTCTTTCTTTCTTTCTTTCTTTCTTTCTTTCTTTCTTTTAGGAACTCTAAATTTCTATTAGTCTTCTGAAGGCTCTGAGAAGTCCTCTGAGAAGAAAGGCAATGTATTAAAAACTGAACCTCAGAATTCTTTTACCTTGAATAACATGCAGTCGTATCACATGGTATACTTTGAGAGGTTGTACATTAATATATTGACACTGAGCAGATTTATTTAAAATCCCTAAGCATGCGTAGAGGACTAAATTTTAACAAGTCACTTCTTGAAAATCTTACAGTTGGTGCATTTTCCAAAGCCACTTAAATTCTTCTTTTCATGTACTTTTAAAATGATTAATAAGAAACCTTAAAAGGGATACTCTTCAAGTTCCTTCTTTGTCTCTTGGTTCCAGGTAAGATTGTGCTTTCTTAGGAACATTTAAATGCTTCCTACTCTGAAGAACTGGGGTGTGGAATTTCTGTAATTGAGATTGAGAGGGTGTTTTCTTCATGTATGCTTCTCCTGATATGCACATGCAAATTGCTCTAGGATCTGGTTTGCCATTTGGGTTTCAGGAAGTATATCGCTGATAACTTAGGAAGTTCTTGGAGAGAGAACTGCCTCCCTGAGGCCTCTCTCCAGTTAGAGATGGGCCCATTTCATAAATAACATAAAAATTTCCCTCTTTTCAAATAAAGCAGACTTTCAAATATGGCTTCCAAAATGTCAGCAGTGGGAAGGTCATGGACATCATTTATTCTAACCCTTACACCTTACAGATGAGTAAACAGAGGCCCTGACAGGTTGCCCACCTAGTGTCTAGGATTCCTATTTTCTGACCTTCAGTGCATGGTTGGTCCTTTCCAATGATCTGTAAGTAAAGGTCTTTTGATCCTGAGTCATTTGGGAGATTGGAGGGAAAGCCAGTTACATGATTGTGTGTCTTACTGTAGATAGATGGTTGAACTTATGATACTTTTTATTCTTTAAAACTTAGAGTCTGTTGTTATTCATAAGAAAATCTTTTTGTGTTTATTTAGAAAATTGTCTTACACTTTTACAGTTACATTTATTTCATACATTTATAATGTTATTTGGATATTCATAAAATGTATAGAAAAGTCCATACTTAATGATTTTTCAACATCAAATACTTTAGTTAAATAGTTTGCAAGACAAAGGCTATTATCTGGCTGTCCTGCCTATATCCCTTTTTGTTATTTTTCATTAGTAGAAATGAAATGCACATTAAGGGTAATTTGCTCTGTGATATTTTATATCCACTAGATTGATGTCCAGAATAGTTCTAGACCAAAACAGTTGGAAGAGTGTAGACACTTAACTTTTCTCCTCCTCTCCTCTTCCCTCCTTTTATTAAAAAAGGAAAACATGAAAGAAATCCACCTGCCCTTTTTTAGGTGTAGAACCAAATGTGTTACCAGTTTTCTTAATGGAACTGCAGATACCCACGTTCTAAGATTTCTCCTACTGGCTACATTGTAACCTCAGACAAACAGCATTTGTGTGGCCAGATTTCCTAATCTGTGGAATGGAATTAATAATTAAAACCGTTGCTTAATAACCAGGTCAGGTACGGGAATGGGAGGGAGTAATGAGGGAGATGGGATATGGGATAATTAGTATTGTCTGAAAAAAATATATTCACTTTTGGTATAGGTACTCTACTCTTATAGAACTAACTGCAAAAGTAAAACTTGATAAAAAAAAAATCTCTACTTAAACTGTATTTGGAAGCTGGAGTGAGAAATCTTTGTTGAAGGCGTATGTTTGTAAAGGGTATGTATTTGGGAATCATGGTGTTGTGCCTCACAGGGAGGCTAATTAATGTCTTTTATTATATGAGTATAATCCCTTGACTATCAAAAGTCTGAGAGTGGTTCACAAAGGCTGAGCTGTAATGACCAGAAAGAAGGTTCTAGAAAGGACAGCACCAACACATCTTAGTCCGGCCCTCAGCAGTAGTCAGGCTAATAGACCTGCCTCCCACAGAGTGCTCGGAAGCCCCGGACTGCCTTCAGTTCCACAGCAGGCCTGACTCAGGGTACGAAGCACCACCTGTCTGCCTCGATTTAGCACTCTGGCCTCAACAACACACGTACCTGCTTTAACTCCTTTTGTCCATGTTTCAAAGTGTTCCATCTCTGACAAATGCCTGGTCTCTCTCTTCTTCTTCATACTAAAACCTCTCAGGATTGGCCACATATTCTTCAGGCTGGCTTTCTTCTCCACATTACCATGAAATTGCACTTGTCAAAGTCATCGGTGACCTCCAGCTGTTAAGTCTAATAGACATTCTTCTAGATGAAATTTCCTTCATCTCAAATAGCCCACCACCTATTCTCTCCTTGAATCACTATCTCCTTTTGACTTTTCTGGTTTTTTTTTCTTAATTTATTTTTTTAATGTTTATTTATTTTTGAGAGAGAGGCAAAGAGAATGCGAGCAGGGGAGGGGCAGAGAGAGAGGGACACACAGAATGTGAAGCAGGGTCCAGGCTCTGAGGTGTCAGCACAGAGCCCGACACGGGGCTCGAACCCACGGACTGTGAGATCATGACCTGAGCCGAAGTCGGACGCTTAACCAACTGAGCCGCCCAGATGCTCCTCCTTGTGGCTTTTCTGACTGTATTCTTCTGTTTTCTTCCTATCTTGTTGGGTCTTCTTCGTTCTTATTATGGGCCAAATAATTTTTCTATGGCCTAAGTTCTGTGTACTTTCCCCCACTGGGGGAAAGTGGTCTCTAACAGAGAGCACATTTCTTTTCCAACACTTAATGGCTATCCATCATTCTCATGCCCGTTTTTAAGTTACCTAACCTTTGCCCCTCCCCCACCAGAATGTCAGTTTCATGTGGTTAATTACCTTGGTTTTGCTCCCCATTCCTTATCTAATACCTAGAACAGTCATAGTCATACGTGATAGGTGTCCAATCTATATTTGTTGAAGGAATTCAGTAAAAGGTAGCATTTAGGGACGCCTGGATGGCGTAGTCAGTTAAGCGTCCGACTTCAGCCAGGTCACGATCTCGCGGTCCGTGAGTTCGAGCCCCGCGTCAGGCTCTGGGCTGATGGCTCAGAGCCTGGAGCCTGTTTCCGATTCTGTGTCTCCCTCTCTCTCTGCCCCTCCCCAGTTCATGCTCTGTCTCTCTCTGTCCCAAAAATAAATAAAAAACGTTGAAAAAAAAATTTTAAAGGTAGCATTTAATGACGTGTAACACAAGAACAGGCTACTTGGTTTTTTTGTCTTGTTTACTTTTTTATTTTCTTTGTGTTGTGAATTTTTTCTTTCTTCTAAAATTTATTTTATGGAAGTGCAGCCGACACACAATGTTACATTAGTTTCAGATGTACAAGGTGATGCAACATCTCTATCTGTTGTGACGCTCACCACAAGTGTACCTACCATGTGTCACCATACAGTGCTGTTACGGTATCACTGACTGCATTCTCAGTGTTGCACCTTTTGTTCCTATGATCTGTTCATTCCATAACTGGAGGCCTGGATCTCCCACTCCCTTCCCCCGTTGTGCCCAGTCCCCCACCCCCTTCCCTTCTGGCTACCATCAGTTTGTTCTCTGCATTTGAGTCTGTTTTTGCTTTTTGATTGTTGTGTGTTTTCAATTCCACATATAAGTGAAATCATGTGGTATTTGTCTTCTCTGTATGACTTACTTCATTCAGCATAACACCCTCTAGGTCCATCCATGTTGTTGCAAATGGTAAGATATCATTCTTTTTTAAGGCTGAGTAATATTCCATTGTGTATATATACCACTTCTCCTGTATCCATTCATCTATATGGATGGACACTTGGGCTGGTTCTATATCTTGGCTATTATAAATAATGCTGCAGTAAACATAGGGGTGCATATATCTTTTTGAATTAGTTTGTTTTGTTTTCTTTGGGTAAATACTCAGTAGTAGAATTACTGGATCATATGATAATTTTAGTTTTAGTTTTTTTTGAAGAACCTCCATACAATTTTCCACAGTGGCTATACCAACTTACATCCCCACGACAGTGCACAAGGGTTTCTTTTCCCTACATCCTCACCACTCTCATTTCTTTCCTTTTTCATTCTATCCACTCTGACAGGTGTGAGGTGATATCTCCTTGTGGTTTTGATTTGCATTTCCCTGATGATGAGTGATATTGAGCATCTTTTCATGTGTCTGTTGGCCATCTGTATAACTTCTTTGGAAAAATGTTTATTGAGGCCTTCTGCCCATTTTTAATTGGATTATTTGCTCTTTGTGGTGTTGAGTTGCATAAGTTCTTTATATGTTTTAGAAATTAACC
This sequence comes from Lynx rufus, assembly GCF_022079265.1. Taxonomy (NCBI): domain Eukaryota; kingdom Metazoa; phylum Chordata; class Mammalia; order Carnivora; family Felidae; genus Lynx; species Lynx rufus. The sequence continues at coordinate 8,027,550 of NW_025814824.1, forward strand.
CCTTGTCAGATATGTCATTTGCAAATATCTTCTCCCATTCAGTAGGTTGCCTTGCTGTTTTGTTGATGGTTTCCTTTGATGTTCAAAACCTTTCATTTTGATGTAGTCTCAATAGTCTCATGTTTGCTTTTGTTTCCTTTGCCTGAGGAGACCTATCTAGCAAAGGCCAAGGCCAATGTGAAAGAAATTACTACCTCTGTTTTCTCATAGGAGTTTTATGGTGTCAGTTCTTACATTTAGGTCTTTAATCTGTTTTGAGTGTATTTTCATGTATGGGGTGGGGACCACCATTTATTGAAGACATTGTCTTTTCTCCCTTATTTATTCTTACTTCCTTTGTCGTAGGTTAATTGATCATATAAATGTGCCTACATTATAGGCTTATTTCTGGGCTATTCTGTTCATTGATCTATATGTCTGTTTCTGTGCCCGTATCATACAGTTTTGATTCCTACAGCTTTGTGTAGTATATCTTGAAATCTGGGATTGGGATACCTCCAGCTTGTTTTTCCTCAAGATTGCTCTGGGTCTTTTGTGGTTCCAGACAATTTTAGGATTATTTGTCCTAGTTCTAAAAGAAACACTGCTGGTATTTTGAGAGAGGTTGCATTGAGTTTGTAAACTGCGTAGGGGGTAGGATGGACATTTTAACAATATTAATTCCTTCAGCCCATGAGCATGGAAGGTCTCACCATTTGTTTGTGTCTTCAGTTTCTTTCATCAGTGTTTTATAGGTTTCACAGTACAGGTCTTTCACCTCCTTGGTTAAATGTATTCCTAACTATTTTATTCTCTTTGGTGCAATTGTAAATGCAATTGTTAATTTCTCTTTCTGCTAATTTGTTATTAGTGTGTAGAAACACAACTGATTTCTGCGTATTCATTTTATATCCTGCAGCTTTACTGAAATGTTACTTGGTTGTTTTAAATACATCAGGGAAAACGATCGGAACTAAACGGAAATACTGTTAACATGGTATTCACACAGCTTTCTTGGGGGTGGGGGGAGGGTCTTTTTTTTCCTTTGCAAAACATTTTTGGGCTTACGTGCATGTATGTGGTTGCTCAGTTTTTGTTTTTGCTTTCAAGTGTGCAAGACGGTATTATTAGCCATCATTACAGTGCCATACATTAGACCCCCCAGAACTTACTCGTTAACTGAAAAGTTTATGTTTTTTGATCATCATCTCCCATTTCTCCCAGCTCCAGCCCCTGGCAACCACCATTCTACTCCCTGTTCTTGTAAGTTAAACTTTTTATATTCCACATATAAGGGAGATTATATAGTACTTATCTTTCTCTACCTGACTTGGTAATTAGTATTACGTCTTCGAAGTTTACCTATGTTTTTGCAACAGCTGAATGATACTCCGTTGTTTATATGTATACCACATTTTCTGTATCCATTCGTTCATCTGTTGATGAACAAGTTAGGTTGTCCCCACGCCTTGGCTATTACGAACAATGCTGCTGTGAACATGCAAGGGCAGACACCTCTTTGAGACACTCATTTCATTTCCTTCAGATGTGCACCCAGAGTGGCATCGCCACATTATACGGTAGCTCTGAAACAGAACAGAGTGTCCAGAAACAGCCCATAAATTCAAGCATGTACTGTCAACAAATCCTTGACCAAGGCACAAGAATACACGATAGGAAAAGGGTAAACTCTTCAGTAAATGGTGTTGAGAAAAGCTGGGTGTCCACATGCAAAAGAATGAAATTGGACCACTATGTTACAGCACTCAAAAAAATTGAAATAGATTAAAGACTTAAGTATAAGACCTGAAACTACAAAACCCCTAAAAGAAAACATAGGGTGTAAGCTCCTTGACATCAGTCTTGGCAGTGATGTTTGAGATCTGATACCAAAAGCACAGGCAACAGAAACAAAAATAAACAAAGTGTACTCATTAAACTAAAAGGCTTGTCTGCACATAAAGGAAACCATCAGCAAAATGAAAAGGCAGCCTACCAAATGGGAGAAAATATCTGTAAACCATATATCTGAAAGAAGTTGCTATCTAAAATACAGAAGAGACTCGCACAACTCAAAAGCCAAAAAAAAAAAAAAAGAAAAAAAACGGCAAATAATCCAATTAGAGATTGGGCTAAGGACCTGAATAGACATTTTTTCAAAGAAGACATACACACAGCCCACAGGTACATGAAAAAGTTCTCAGCACCACTAATCATCAGGGAAATGCTATTATCAAAAAGACAAGAAATAACAAGTGTTGATGAGGATGTGGAGAAAAGGAATCCTTGTGCACTGTTGGTGGGAACATAAATTGGTACAGCCATTATGGAAAACAGTATGAAGTTTCCTCAAAAAGTTAAAAATAGAACTACCCTTTGATCCAGCTCGGTTTTTCTTATTTATAAATTTAGACCAGGGACTCTGGATCAAAATCTTTTATGATCCATTTCAACCACAGTTGTTTTGAGTGCACATGCACTTTCCTGACTTATGTTGTCAGGACAAATGTACTTACTACGTGTACCTTTTTGCTGTGCTTAAAAAACCATTTGGGAGCAATGGAAATTTTAGTAATGCTCCTCTGGGTTAGCTGCAATTGACTAGAAAACTCCTTTATAACAGCCAACTTGAGACTTTTGAAAAAACTCAGACTAAAGGAGCTAATAGTTGTGACACAGTACTTTTTTCCCTCATACCTGTGAGATAGGGGTTGTACATTTTTAATATCCTTCAGTCCAGTGGTTCTCAGAGTTCCACAGACCAACAGCACTGACCATCACCTGAGAACTTGTTAGAAGCACCAGCCTGGTTCTATAGGATCAGGAGTTTTGGGAGCGGGGTCTCATAATCTGTGTTTCAACAACCCCTCCTGGTGATTCTGATGGATGCTCAAGTGTGAGAACCACATTCCTTTATTATAGAAAAAAAGAATTTAAATGCAAAGTATAAACATCCAGTTATCTGCATGTAATGGTAATAGGATGATACAAATTTGAAGTTTCAATTCCAATACCTTGTCCATTATCAACATGTATAGTAATGAAAATCCTACGGATGAATGAGAAAGTTCAATTAGTTGCTGCCAGAAAGCTTAACATTCATTCTTTCATTTCCTCCCTCGTCGTTTTGGCAACAAATCAATAAATGCATTTAGTTTTTACTTACTTGAAATAAGCTTGCCTTCTGAATGTAAATCAAGCCAAGTGTTTTGTTAGTGATTCTGAGTAGTATTTCTTACTTTATATTTTAATCTGTTGTTTTTTATTCTTGGGTAATAATAAGAGGTTAAGTGTCGTGTCACGTGAATTCCTTTCTGAACTACTGTTTTCCCCTGGTGTCTTTCACAAAATGGATATGTCACCGCTCCTCTGTTGCATCCTCTGGCTTCAGTCTGACTTGAAGCATTCAAGAGGAGATCTGCTTGGAAACTCAAATAAATCATACATGCCGGCCAGCCAGAGATTATATACCGTATGAACGCAGTTTGTGGAAGGTTCCAAATAATGTGGCTCCTTCCATGCGGGGCATTTGTGATGCACATAAAACCTTCATAATGGAAAACTGTTGAAGGCAAGGCTCTTGATTTCAAGCAACAGAAACCAACTCTGGCTTCTTTAAGCAAAACACTGGATTTATTGAAAGGTATTTGTGACTGAAGAAGTCTGCAGAGTATGACTGAAAAAGGTTAGGCAGCACCCAGACCGTAGATAAAACCCCGTCCAAGAAGCCCAAGGTGCCTCTGCTACCACTAAATTCTGCTCATGACTATGTAAGAGGGGTAGCAGTTCTCTTTTTTAAAAAATATTTATTTATTTATTTTTGAAAGAGAGCATTGTGGAGAGAGAGAGAGAGACAGAGAATCCCAAAGAGGCTCCACGCTGTCAGCACAGAGCCCAGCATGGGGCTTGAACTCCCAAACCATTAGATCATGACCTGAGCCAAAACCAAAGTCGGACACTTAACCGACTGAGCCACCCACGTGCCCCAACAATTCCTCACCCACGTGATTCACCTAATGCCGATTAAGTGAGATAATATATCTCCCATATTTAAAAATAATTCCTCCTAGTTCCCAAATTTTCCAAGTTCTCCGTGGTGCTCTCAAAGTTTTAGAAAATATTTAAAAGACATTCTGGCTGCCTTCAGTTACCTATTTCCTCAGTCTACTCCAATAAATCAAATATTGCTATCAGGACACTGAAACACTCTGGAATAAGATCACCTCCTATCGTGTCTGATGAACATGTTCCAGAATCATGTCACATGACCCACCTGCAGCACTGGGACCCGTTTGCCACTCCCTTTTCTCATGGTTTCCAGCTACCTCCCTGGCTTCAGGCTTTTTTTTTTTTTTTTTTTTTTTTTTTCAGGTTATTTCTCTGGCTGGAACATTCCTTCACCTTTCTGGACCCAAGCCTCCTTACCCCTGCCCCACTTTAGTACTAAATTCAGATTTCTTGCCAGAGTTCATAACAGTGTTTTTCAAACTTGTAAACTACCATCCACAGTTAGATGTACATTTTACTCAGGTCAGTGCACACGTGAGCATATGCATACACACACCATGTATTTATATGATGGAAACAAACGTTCCTCAAAATAACCCTTCCCCTCACTAGCTAGGTATAATATGCTAGCCTGTCGGCTGGCTACGCTAGTCTCTTTTTGTAATGCTGTTGTGACCTGTTAAAACTGTAAATGTGACCGACAGTTTAAAAAAATATTTAAGCTATTTGCATGTTTAATTTTTACCTACGTTTTAAACCTCATTTCTTTCTAATATCCTTCTCATTTCTAATTTCTTCCTAAATATCAGGATCTTTGTCGTGTTGTGACTTTGCACATGCTGTGCTCTCTTCCCGATAGGTTTTTCTTTCCGCTTTCCATAGAGAGGACCCCTTTTCCTCTTTTAGTTTTAAGCTACATATCTCTTCTTTGGGGTTACATTACTTGACTACTCTAATATGCTCCCTTCCACTTATTATCTTTCGTATTCAATTTTTATTTCATGAACTTAGGAAAATTCCTAATTATTTCATATATTTGTGATCACCTACTCCTTGTATCATATAGCCCTTAATGACAGTAGATGTCTTGTCTGTCTTGTTCCTTTTATTCTGGGTGCTAGAATAGATGCCCAGTAAATATTTGTTAAAAGAACATGTACAGAATAGCCAGTGAAGAATAAAACATTATACCAATGTAAGATATTATCATGATCCACATTACCATATTCTGTCTTCATAATAAATTTTATGTAATAAAACTTGCAAGATATTTTATTTCCTTAATTTACCATTTTCGTGCCATTGCTTAATTTTATAGTTGACTGGCTTATTGGTGGGAGGATATTCAAAACCTGGGTAAAACACAAAGCACGTAGTTTGCAGATATTATATAGCTGGACTTGTGGATAAGACACTTGACGCTAAAGAAAATAGAAAATAGGTTATAGCTAAGGTAAATTGACATAATCATTCTAGTAAATAAGCGGGCTGGGACTATTCAGGGTCATGCTTAGCCAGAGTGTATGCTGAGGCATGATGGGATACAAACAGCACTAATTTCCTGAATTCACTGGATCAGTCCTGACATTCACACAGAACCTTATAAAAGAGTCAGCTACGAAGAAGCTTCTGTCCGCAAGCATGCACATACCTATGTATTTACTTCCATTACTGGATACACAGGCAGAACAATGGAAAGTGTTCTCTTCTGCTGTAGAAATAATATGACACATTATTTTCGTAACAGTCTTTGGCAATCAATAAAGAACGAGCAAAGGGAACACAGTAGCATTTTTCAAATGTGCACAGAACTGCCTGGGAATTTAGCTGTTTCCGAAATGTGCGGTCCAGAAATAGTGAGATGCTTTCAGCCTGATATGCCAAATATTGAGTAATTTTCTGGAACGTATGTGTTGGAAATTTGGGGGGGGGGGGTGGGAAATAGTGTGCAAGCCATAACTCACATGTATTCATGATACGTTATGAAAGATAGGCTGATCTCAGGTATCAGAATCAAAGAGTCGTTGCTTCTACTACGTAAGAAAGAACTGTTTTGGCTGTTGTCTGCTTTTTTTTTTTTTTTTTTACATACATTTTTCAGTGTTTATCCAGGAGTTTAGAGCATGCAGACATGGCAGAGAACTTTAGGAGTTATCTGTGCATGGCTCTGGCCCCAGCTCCAGGCAGAAATCCAGCACTGGGTTAATGCTTATCTTCTTAACCTTTGAAGGACAGGACTAAGGATATTGTGGTCTGCCTCTGTGACCCAGTTGAAGAGTCTCCTCTCTTCCCACTGTAAGCGTTGATTTGTCAGAGACAAATTCAGAAACCATTCACGACACTTGATTTCGTGATAAAATGTGTTCTTCCCTGCCCCTCCCCCCCAGCCGAAATTGTCAGTCTTTGCCCCAATACGTGTTTGTGCAGTAGCCAAGACTTTTCCCCCCACGTGATGTCAAATATGGATGAGGCACATCCTTCAGTGACTTTTCCCCTCCTCGCGTTCTTTTCTCACTTTCTAGCTCACGAATCATCTCTAACTACTCGAAGGATGTATGAAAATAAAAGTCGATTGCCATATTTTCATACTGATTTGCGGGCTATAGAGATTTTGTATACCTATGGTGCATTTGTTTGTATTACCCTTGTTCACTGAGTACTTAGTATATCGAGGAGGCATGTCCAACAGATGGAGTGATTCAGATCCCTCGGAGTGTTTCTCTTATGATAGAGTGGCGATCTACTCTACTCTACTCTTGGTTCTTCCATGATCTTAGACCCTCTCAACTCCAAGTGTGAGGTGGTTAAGTGTCCTCTGAAACAACCCTGCTCTGTCCATCTCTCCTTGTTGATCACTGCGCATCTGTCTTCTGCGATTGTGGTGCTAGGAGATAGTGAGCTCAGGTGTAAGGAAATCCCCGGTAGCCACAGGAAGTTCATGCATTCCCTGGACCACCTTGTAGAGATTTCTTCCCATGGTCGTTCACAAATATTTTTGACATGCATAAAAAGTTATTTCTTTGTGATGAAATGGTTGAAAGCGTGGGCTAAGTGCAGACTCCAAATCTTTTTTTTTTTTTTTTTTTTTTTTTTAGCTGTTTGCTTTGGGCAAGGCTATGTAATCTAACCTTTTCTAAACAATTACTCACCTTGTCTGTGAAATAGAAATTAGAATAGTACCCATCTCATAGAGTTGTAATGAGGATTAAATGAGTTAACATCTGAAAAGCACGTAAAATAGTGCCTGTTGCATCAGAACTGGTCAGGAAATATTCTCTATTATTAGCTATTGGGTGTTTCATTTGTGAAATCAAGTTAGTGCTAGGAGCACGCGTAATCATTTTGTTTGGACCATGAAAAGGAAGGCCAGCAGCATACCCACCTTTGTGGAAATATTTATTGTCACCTGTTTATTTCTACACTTTACTTGGCTTTACTTAAATAGCAACAAAAGACGGTTATTTTCAGCGCAATGACATAGGGTCATTGTCATATTTGGATAAATTAAAGTGACCGCATTTCTCTTTTTTACCTAAATTTGAAATCAACATGGCTATTCTTTGAAATATAAATGGACTTCCAGTTGGGAAATAGAACCGTGATGTATATGTATTTTAAATGGCATCTTTCTATGTGTAAAAAAGCGTTCTCTGTGGAGTTATTTCAATCATCACCCCAAACTAAATTTTGTACTTGGATCTGTGCTCTTTCAGGAAAGCAGTAACTTTACCGAGTGGAGAATACTTTTGGAACATCTTTTTTATTTTACTAGAATATACATTATAAATTATATTACAAGTATCCATTGTAATGGGTTTAAATGACCTGCTTTCAGCGATACCAAAACATCTCGGAATAGTTTACGTAACTTCTCATGTGTTCACAAAACAAAGAAGGATTTATGTTTTAGAAATTGATGAAAGTGGCTATTATGTCAAATATACTTTTAAATAGAATCGTATTTTTTTTTTTTAATTTTTTTTTTTTCAACGTTTATTTATTTTTGGGACAGAGAGAGACACAGCATGAACGGGGGAGGGGCAGAGAGAGAGGGAGACACAGAATCGGAAACAGGCTCCAGGCTCCGAGCCATCAGCCCAGAGCCCGACGCGGGGCTCGAACTCACGGACCGCGAGATCGTGACCTGGCTGAAGTCGGACGCCCAACCGACTGCGCCACCCAGGCGCCCCAATAGAATCGTATTTTTATTTGTTGACTAGTGTGCCTGCTGGATACCAGCAGGTGCGTCAAGTGTTGAGGGCACAGATGGGAATAAAATGTGATTTCACAGGAGTCCGGAGACATGAGGAAATCAGCAGTAAGTGCATTACTGGAAATTAGCAGTAAGTGTTTCAGGTTTGCACAGGGTGTTGGGAGACGACAGGGAACAAACGGAACAGCCCTACTGGGAGTGGCCATAGAGGGCAAGGGGTGCAGAAAAATAATTCTGGGAGGAACCAGTGAAAAGGTCAGCGTGGTGTGAGTGAGGAAAGCGTTTGAGGACATGGCTAGTCCCACGTCTGGAGAGCATGGGGTGGGGGCACCGGCCCTCGCAGCTTCCTGTAAGGCAGATCAAGGGTTTAGAATTTCTTCTGGAGGCCAGGGAGATTCATGGAGAGGTTTTTAAGAAAACTTTTATTTTCGGATTTGAATTTTAGAAAAGTTAGTTCCCCTGGCAGCAAATCTGAAGACGGATTGGAAGAGAACCAAGTTAGAGGAAAGAAAGCCAGTGAGAGGGCAATTATAATAGAGAATATTGTGAGTGAAGGCAGTGAGTATGAAAATGGAAAGGAGAATTGAAAAATTGTTTAGAAGGTAAAATTAGGAAGACTTAGTGACTGATGTCGGGCTGGACGAGGAAAGAGTCAGTAATAATTTCCAAAGCTGAGGGTGGTGGTGCTGCCCTCCGCCCGGAAGTGGGGGGACTATGCGAAAAGGAGCAAGAGAGATGGAGAATTTCTTTCTAGTCGTATGTTAAATTTTACACAGGGGACTTCCCATGTATCGTGGGGTTTCCTGGTAGAGATACCCAGGTGGCTGTTAGAAACCAGATTTTAAATTCTTAAAGATATAATCACAAAGTAGAGAGAGAGATTAATTTAGGTAAGGTCATTTACTATGAGCATGGTAAAAAGAGGTGATCTGAATAAAAAGGAGAAAGAAAAAAGCTAAAAATGGAGACCTCAGAAACTCTTAGTATTTAAAATCCCAGAAAGCTGGAGCTTCCAAAAGGTTCTTGAAAGGTAATGGTGGAAAAAAGTGGAGAAGAAATGCTATAGAAACTTAAGAAATGAGAGAGGTTAGGACCGAGTTACTTTATATATACATAGAGGAGAGCTGAGAACATAGACACCAAACTATCAGGAGTGGCTAGCTCTGGAGTGTGGCAGGTTGAAGAGAATGATGATAGAACCGGGAATTTTAATATTTGAGTTTTTGATATTTGAATTTTTTTAAGTAAAAGTATTTTATACCTCTCCGTCCTACTTTTGCAACTTGTGGTGAGCTTCTAATTATTTCAGAATGAGAAGTGAAAAGCCAAAGTCAGGTTAAAATTTGAGTTAGAGTCCATTGGAAATGGAAAATACATCAGGCAAATAAGCTACTTAATCAGAACAGGAGAAGGAAGGAAAGGGCGCCACAGAGCGGTCAACAACGTTATGCTACAGACTGGTCAAAAAAGATAAGGATTGACTGCAGCCTTTTAGCTTGGTATTTAGATTTGGTCACAAGTGACCTTATTAAAAGCAACTGCATTGAGAAGCCAAGGGCAGAAGCTTAACTCCACTTGTTGCCAAGTGGAAAGTGAGGGCATGCAAAGATGGCACAGTCTTCTCCTCCAACAGAAACTTGAGTGTGAAGGAAGAGAAGGGGGTAGAGAGCGGGACTGAGGGTCCAGGGTGAGTGAACTCTTTGCTCAAGGTCCTTACGGTGGCCAGAAAGAGATCCAAGCCCGCTCCCTTGGTCATGAAAGCTGCTTGCCGGCCATCCAAGAATGGGGAGTAGCAGGGTGAGTTGACTCATCAGCCCCCTTCCTAAAACTGGGATCTGCAGGAAGTGTTCTAAGGAATCGGACAAGTTGTTCAGCAGGATTTCTTACATGGACGAGACCTGAACTTAGCTATACGCTGGAGGTAGGCACTAGCTGAGGGCAAAAAAGCTCTCAAGTACAGAGGAGTGTTGAGGTACTCTCATTTGGGAAGTCAACCCAACTATGTCCGGAGTAAGTTTCATGCAAAAATGCCAAACTTGCCTTGTTCCAAAGGCTAATAAGCTAACTGATGTCATTTAAACATATATTCACGCTAGAAAAAAAAAAAATCATTCAGATGATAGAAATAAGCTACTAAATTGCTTCCTTTCTCCTTCTTCTTCTAAAGCCGAACAACAACTTACCCTTACACAGAAACGCAGATGTACAGCCAAAACACTGGAGGGAATTACTTTGATACTCAAGGGAGTTCTGCGCAGGTGACTACCGTGGTTTCGTCCCACAGCATGGTGGGCACCGGTGGGATTCAGATGGGCGTCACCGGAGGACAACTCATCAGCAGCTCTGGAGGAACCTATCTTATTGGCAATTCTATGGAGAACTCTGGTCACTCAGTGACACACACTACTCGGGCCTCCCCAGCGACAGTAAGTATTTCAGTTTTGACTTGTTCCACTTAGCTTCTTGCTAGCGCCTACGGTACATTTTCCTCTCTGGAGGGGAGAAAACAACACAGACTGGGCTGGGCAAGACTGTGTCGAGCAGTTTGAGTACTGTGGCATTACCCAGGGTGTGGTACGTGTGGTATTATTGTGCAGAACAATATTGATGTTGTGCCCCACAATTAGGTGAATTGGGAAGTTGTTATTAATAATGGAAAGATGGGTGTGTCTTACTCATTAATGCTGATTTTCATAGGCTTCCTTCAGTGATATTCAGTAAAATTAATTTCTGTGGAAAGAAATTACTTTCGTATTATGTGGATTGACACCGCTTTATGAGATAAAAGCCAGGAAGTAATAGAGTAAAATACAACTTAGTTTGGAATTTTCACGAACGGTGATATTTATGTTAACTCATCACTGGAGAAGTTACCATATGTAGAATAGCATTTCCCAAACCTTACATGTTTAGTTTGGCCATATTCACACCACCTCTACTGTTATTTACTTAACGTATTTTTAAAGTTGATTCACTTCTAAAACCGTGTGTCCTTTTTTTTCTAAAGTCCATGAAAACCCATACTTAAATAGTGAAAACAAAAGTGTTTACCCAGGTGCCATATTGTAAAGTCAGTTTGCATTCTGCCACAGAAACGCTTGGGAAAGCACTGATCTAGGTGATTCCAGCGAAAAAGCATTCACCTTGGCTCTGATGATAGGCATGAGGAAGCCGAACACACCTACATATTTGAATTTTCACGCTTTTAAAGTTTAAGAAAAATACTTATTTTGACACAAGAAATTGTCATGTGTTGAAAGGCCGTCATAGAAGTAGGAATAGAAAGCTGTGCAGAATTTGATATCATCAAACTCTATCCCAAGGTTTCCCTGCTCACCACAGCTAAGTGTAAGGAGAATATTCACTGAGAACCGCCTGGAGGAAGTGGCAATGGAATTGAGCTCATAGGTGCCTCATGTGAAGGGGAGCTGGGGATTTGAATTCAGTGCATTTTGTGATCTTACCGTATGTTTTGTTCTTACAACGAAACAGAGATAGAAACACATTTGGTAGAAAATAATTACGAGAGGCTTTATAGCTCTCATTTTATGGATTTTCCTCGAGATAGAATATGTACTTGGTAAGTATTTTGTACGTAATTTTTTGGTTGGTAATCAATACACGTGTTCATACTTTTCATCATTTAGTACCTTTTCCCTACTCCATTTCTTAAAGCCCATTATATTTAATTTACCGTTTCCTGCTAACATCAGAACAAGATGACCTAGCCATTCTGAGGGAGAGCTCTTTTTTGTACTTTTTTTCTTTGTGTTGTGAAGCATTTCTTATGTGTGTTCGTCTTTTGCTTTTAATAACACTAAATGTGGCATTCCCAAACTTTTTTTGTCACGCCAGGATATTTATGTAGATTAGGGACGCAATCATGGCTTCTCTGGACCTCAGTTCCCCTCGCAGCAAAACAAGGGCTTAGTTAAACCGAGTGATTTCCTAATTTCCTCCCAGCTTTAAAAATCATAATATTTACAAAGGAATTGTAAAATGTTCTAGATGTAAAAGTAACTCCACCTTGACCATTAAAGGAAAAGAGGTAGATTAGGTGCTGGTACTTTATAGCGTGCCTGATAAGGGCCCCCCAGAAAAGTCATTTTCAGTGGAAAGAGAAACACTTGTCATTTATCAAGGCCTTAGGAAGACTGACGAATGGGGAGAAAGAGTTCTTTCCCACTTTGCTTTCATCACCCTCTCCCATGCTGGCGTACCATCTGTCCATCCCCAATCCTTCTCCTGGCTCTCCTGCTTGCCTTCACACTGAAGGCAGCCTCGCTGTTAAACATCTTCATCCACTTGATGGGGGTTTACTAAATGTACGAGCGTTATCGCTGAGTTAATGAAATTGATTATTCTGGGTCATGGCGATACAGGTGCAAACGTAACGAAGGAAGTTTTATAGGTTTTGTTTTGTTGGTTTTCTACGTAGACCACGAGAAGTGGCATTGCTCCTTAAGTTATCCATCACACAGATTTGGTGTGTGATTTTTATTATCTTAATTGGTAAATTAACCCTTAAAATAACTGAATTATAATCACCGGGAATAGTGGAAACCTCTTTAAAAAAAATAGTCAATTCATAGTGTTAATTGTATATATTAATTTATTCTCACCAAATTAATGTTTAAGGGTAATATTTAAGGATGTTCTTTGGTAGCTTGTTTTCTTCTTTTACAAGAAAATTTCCTTTTTAGCAAAAGGAGTAAAAAAGTGAAGTAAAAAGATGGCTTTTGCACGGAAAACTCATAAGGTGCCTTCTCAAAGCACATGTGACAGTGTCCTGTGATGGATACATACTGTCTAAATATACATCTGCTAGTGTTTATTGTATTATCTTACATTTATGACCAAGATTTATATTTGATTTAGACCCCCCCCATAGTCCTGAATATCTTCATCTCCATCATTCACAGCTGTGTGCACAGTTTCACATCTGTTACTGTAGTAAAGCTAACAAAGTTGAAGGGCCGTGAAACCTATTTAAGATTTTCTACCATTCTCCTTTTGCCAAACGTTAGAAAATGTGTGGCTTCTGATTGTTTAGACTCCTAGAACTCAAGATTTTTTGAGAGAGCCCATGTCCTTAAAGGGAATTTACTGATTTTCCCGTAGCTTTTTCATTCTCTGCACACCCAAACAAAGAATGTGCGTCAGCACAATCTCTAACAACTTGTTGGCCAAGACTCAAGGCATTTCTTTCAAACATTGAGCGGGGCTGTGCCATTGAAGTTTCTTTCTCTGGCTGTTCTATAGAGTTCAGCCTATCACCTGTGGCATGCCTAACACAGCTGACCAGGTAGCAGTAGCCTCTGCTGTGGTCAGAATTCCCTCCTGGGAAATAGTCAGTTGGGCTGTTCCTTAAGAGGCTATAATACGTGGAATATGTAGTCAGTTAATTTGGTTGATGCGGAGCTAGTTTGAGCTCTTGGGAACAACACAAACCTTTACTCGGTTTATGGGTAGCAAGGTTTCCTGCTCCAGTTCTCAGAATCCTTGCCTTCACTCTCTTACATCTGGCCTCAGTCTATACAGAAATACTTCTATCTGAATTTAGTAGGAATAACTTCTGAATCAAAGGAAGGTTTACTCCAACGTGCAAACCAGTTCCTAGGATATGCCAATGGGAACGAAAAGATCATTTTACATTGACGCCGTTACTAAGAAAAATAAAGAAATAGCACTTGAAATATTTTCTGACCTAGTCTCAGTATACAACCATCTGTCTTATACTAGAAGGCTCTGTGAATCATTAACAGAGAATTTGCTTTTGAGCATATGATTTCCTTTAGTTTCATACCTTTAAGTGAAAAAATATTTTATGTAACATGTTTTAGTATTTGATCTCTGCATTGTAAAAATGTCCAGATTTCAAGTTACGTAGAAATATCAGAATTTTCTAAAAGATTATGATAGTAACAAACATAGTTTTATTTTATGAACGTATTATGGTATAAACCACTGATATTCAGATTTGGCCAAAATACTACTCCTTTTACTTACTGTATTTTTTTTCACTTGGTCAGTGGAGTCCATGTGTATAAACTTTATATAATAGGTATATATGTTTTTACTTACACAAACATGTGTATACCCACATTTAATAGGCATTTCCTACTGCTAGTATTAACTAAGTGTCAAAACGATGAACATTTTTATTGGAACATCACTGGATGTGAGTTCAGCTAAGCTGCTACCTGAATAAATGGTTTACATTTTATAAAACTAGTAATTCCAGGGATCTATTTATTGTTAATATGTCAGTGCACATGGACATTATGGCAGAACTTAGCTTCAGTCACGGCTCTAGCTCGTCATATACTCTGACCTTTCTCCTAACCGCATCACCATGATGTTTCCTTGTATGTCTTTATCCATTTAAAACTGTGATTTTTCTTCATTGTTTTTCTGTATAACCATACCATTTGTAGAATTTTTAGAATTTTGGAACCTGAGCCCAATTTGCGTTTGAGGCTCAGAAGCTTGTGATTGTAGTTAGTGATATTTTTGTGCTCATCACAACATAGTTATCCCAGACTTTATAATAATTAGCAATTTAAGAAGCTTTATTTACTCACTTCTCTATAAAATAACATTTGTGTTCTTATAATTAGATGGTTATTTATGGAGGGTTTTTTTTCTTTTCTTGTTAACTAAATAAGATTACATTAATCATTTTTTAGACTGTGATATGAAAGCTAATTTTTATACCTTTCTATATATACATTTAGTAATTATATATGTTAAATGCCTCTTGCTAAAAGTAGATCCCACCAAAAGGCACAAGGAAAATGTATTGAAACTAATATTGTTCATACCTCTCCTTCTTTTGATTAATGTAAAATATCCTAATTTCTTTAATTTATCTGGAACGAAATTTGAATGTCCATCTGATGCTATATAAACAAAAGTCTGGTCTAGCTTATATAATTTATAGAAAGTTAAGAATTTGCTTAAGAGTTATAGATGCTTTTTCCCTTTATTTTTGGGTTTACATGTTCATGGATTTTATGTAAGAGAATTTTTTTTTTTTTCTAAAAAGATGAATGAATGGGGTCCCTGGCTGGCTCAGTTGGTAGAGCGAATAACTCTCTATCTTGGGGTTGTAAGTTTGAGCCCCATGTTGGGTACAGTAATGACTTAAAGACAAATGAATATGTTTAGTGCCTCCAGAAAATGCTTTTGCCCTTCTTGTTCCTTTGGTTTTTATTAATTTTGTATATGCATTAGCTACATATTTTTAAGTAGCACAGCTCAAAAGATCTAGGAGTGTGCATGATGAGGTGGTCTCCTGATCTGTTCTGCAGGGTTTTTCCTTGGAGGCAACGAGTGCATCAAGTTCTTTGAGTATTCATTTTAATTTTAAGTTTTTTAACGTTTATTTATTTTTGAGAGACAGAGACAGAGTGTGAGTGGGGGAGGGGCAGAGAGAGAGGGAGACAGAATCGGAAGCAGGCTCCAAGCTCTGAGCTGTCAGCACAGAGCCCGACGTGGGGCTCAAGAAATTTGAGAAAGATAAATACCATATGATTTCACTCAGGTGTGGAATTTAAGACAAAAAACAAGCAAAGGGGGAAAAAGAGAGAAACAAATGAAGAAACAGACTCTTAACTGTAGAGAACAAACTGATAGGGCTCTGGGGCTCTCTGGACTGCGAGATCACGACCTGAGTCAAAGTCAGACGCTTCACCAGCTGAGCCACCCAGGTGCCCCAAGTTTAATTATCATATATAAAGATATGCTTGGAAGAAAAATCTTCTAATTTAAAAGCGTGCATAAATTATGCATGCATCAGTTATTTTATATATCATATTTCATATATTACAGACATAGTAATTTCTGTTTTAAATGATTTTTTTAGTCGTCCAGGCAATCCCAATGACAAAAACACAGAAAGAAAGCACTCCACTTATCTTGGTAGAAGCCTGTATGTCCATTATGATCATAGCATTTTCTGTTTTCCTGTGCCATGTTTTCTCTAGGCCAACTTGAACCCCCACGTGAACCTCCTCAGAGAGAGTACCGTGAATCTTCTGCTTCCTGTACTAAATCCTAAATTGACTGAAGGTTCTGGGACCTCATTTTCGAAGCACTTAATAAAATGGGACTTTGAGTGACTGGTGGTCTCCATCGCTTCATCTAAATTCCATTCAGCCGTCAGTCAGTTCCACTCCACTCCAGCCTTGAGGCTGATAAGATCTGGAGGCAGTAATTTTACGGTTAAGGCTGTAAGACATTCCACTCCTAGAAATCTTGATAAACTAGAAGGTTAAGACAAACAGAATGACGGGGGCCTTCAGCCTCTCCTGAGCCTAGCTGATGGATTCCCTTCCATTTCTAAAGCACAAATAGAATGAATTATTTTTATTTTTAGCTATTTCCTAGAGAAACAGCATTTCAGAACACAGGTCTGTTACATAACCTGTGAGAGATGGCTAGATTCTATTTCATGTGAAATCAAGATTGGGAAGGTTTTTTTTTAAAAAAAAATGAATTTATTTATTTTGTGAGAGAAAGGGAGAGCATGAGCAGGAAAGGGGTGGAGAGAGAGAGGGAGAGAGAGGATCCCAAGCAGGCTCTGTGCTGTCAGCACAGAGCCCGATGTAGGGCTCAATCTTACAACTGTGCAATTAGGAAGGTTTAATGATATTTGTAAATTCTTATAAATAGAGGAATAAGTAACTTTTGCTTTACCCTTGTATTTATAAGTGAAATTTCAAATTAATTTATTAGTTCGAAACTACTCTAGAGTTTGAAGGAAGAAAAAAAAACATGTTTCACTCCTGAAGACCAGGCAATCCAGATAAAATATGAAATGTATTGGTGGTAATTAAAGTACACTGTAGTCTGTGAGTTACATATGAATCATGAGACCCATAAAGTTTTTTTTTATTAAGTTTTAATTTTAATTCCAGTATAGTTAACCTACAATATTATATTAGTTTCACGTATACAATATGGTGATTCTCCAGTTCCATACATCTGGCGCTTATCACAGCAGGTGCCCTCCTTAATCCCCATAACCTATTTCACCCCTCCCCTACCCACCTCCCCTCCGGTGACCATCACTTTGTTCTCTATAGTTAAGAGTCTGTTTCTTGGCTTGTTTCTCTTTTTTTCCCCCTTTGCTTGTTTTTTGTCTTAAATGCCACATCTGAGTGAAATCATAGGGTATTTGTCTTTCTCAGTCTGACTTCTTTCGCTTATACTCTCGAGCTCCATCCATGTTGTTGCCCATGGCAAGATTTTGTCCCTTTTTGTGGCTGAGTAATATTCCATTGCTTATACATACCACATCTTTTTAATCCATTCATCTATCGGTGAACACGTGGGCTGCTTCCGTATCTTGGCTATCGTAGATAATGGCACAGTAAACATAGGGGTGCGTGTATCTCTTTGAATTAGTGTTTTGGTTTTTTTTTTTTTTTTTTTTTTGTATTTTTTGGTAAATATCCAGTATTGCAGTGTAGGGTAGTTAGACCCATAAAATTTTCACACTTCCTCTTCCACTGGCCCATGTCTTTTCATTTAATGAGGGAAATTACAACACAATACGTATGACCAATTACCAGTTTTCAAATGAGAGAGAATTTCTCCATGTTCCCATGTTTATCAATTTATCCTACAAAAGCATGTGATTTGATTACCACTTTCTCAGCATGCATAACTGTAGTTGTTTTTATTGGCCACAGAATTATATGGTTTCTTTTAAAATCTAGCTACTGTGTTTGGTTATAATTGTCGGTACCCATAAATTTCACTGGCTAGGAGTTTTGTAATCTAACTGTAGAAAGTTAGAAATAATTGTACACATTTATTTTAAATTTACTCATTATAAGTTTCAGTACCTTTCCCATCTGCCTTGTAGGAAAGGAAGATGGGAGTTTTTTAACCGTGCTTTCAAAATTACAAGAAAGATGTAGTTAGAGAAGAAAAAGAAAATATGAAAATTCAAAGGAGATAAGGAGGTTAGCATTGCAGATGATATGATTGTATACCTGCTAAAAACCCTAGAGACCAAATGAAAAACTATAATAAGAGAATTTAGTAAAATTCATATTCAATGAGATCAGTATGGTTTCTAGATACAAATAACAGCAATTAGAAAATATTATGAAAGCAAAGATCTCATTTATAATAAGTTTAAAATATACCAGGCAGTAAATGAACAATATTTGTATAAGATCCAGCTTAATATGGGGCGCGTGGGTGGCTCAGTTGGTTGAGTGTCTGACTTCGGCTCAGGTCATGATCTCATGGTCCGTGAGTTCGAGCCCCACGTCCGGCTCTGTGCTGACGGCTCAGAGCGTGGAGCCTGCTTCAGATTCTGTGTCTCCCTCTCTCTGCCCCTCCCCCCTCATGTTCTGTCTCTCTCTCTCTCTCTCTCTCTCTCTCTCTCTCTCTCTCTGTCAAAAATAAATAAACTTTAAAAATTAAAAAAAAAAAAGATCCAGCTTAATAAAACTCTCTATGTTCCTGAGGGGCACAAAAAGAAGTTTGAATAATTAAAAAGAAGTTTCAGCATCAAACATTTTGAATCCTGTTAATTTTAATATTTCAGTATGATCCCAATCAAAATACCAATAGGTTCTTCTCTGTTTATGAGAAAGACGTGTTTATATAAATAAACATGTAAGAATAGCGAAGGGAATTTTGTAAAAAGAGAAATACTGGAGAATAATGTTAACAGCCCTACAGTGGGATTCAAACATATTATAAAATTATAATAATTAAGGCAGAATGGTCAGCACATGACTAGATCAGTCTAGCCCAGTGCTGGACTAAAGACCATAAACAGGTCAAATGTATGGAGGAATATAATATATGATAAAGGTCACACTGCCTGTCAGTGGAGAAATGATGGATTATCAATAAATGATATTTGGGACAACTGGATAACTAGGAGAGAAGATTGGGTTGGTTCCGTACCTTAACTCCTTATGCAAAAATTAATTGCGCTTGGATGGAAGAACGCATCTTATGATTATCCTTTTGTAGTAGTGAAGCTGATGTGAAATTCAGAAGCTACAAAGAGTATCTCGATAAAATCTGCTACATAAAAGTGAAAACATTCCACGTGCCCGAAACCGCAGTAAACAAAGGCAACGGGGCAAGAACAACTGGGCATAAAGTTCAGAGACATTACATCTGAAGAACTGATCTGTTTCATATACAGACCACTTTTATAAACCCCTCAGAAAAATAAAAAGACCAAGAAATGGGGAGAGTATATGAACGAGCAGTCCCCCTAGAAGGAGATGGAAAATAACCCCCCAAAAGAGACTGTCGTTTATGTTTCATGCAGGTAGAGCCAGGAGAGTCAGTAAGCCTTACCGCGGGTGGAGAGAACCCGGACCTCTCCCGCCCTGCTGGTAGGAATCTAGACTGGCACAGGATTGGGAAGCAGTGTGGACATATGTATAAAAATTGACAACACACATGTCCTTTAACCCCCAGAGTGTACTGTGTACTTCTAGTAATTTATCCTACCTGTGATACTCTTCCATACATAAAATGCATAAACAGCCATATTCCACTGAGGGTTCTTTATAATAGAAAAATTGGGAAAAGGCTTAACTAACCCATCAGCAGGGAGCTAGGTAAATATGTTTTGGTGCCTTTTTCTTCATTCAGTGGGATTTTCTACGGCCAGTCAAGAATGAGGAAGTAAGTGTATGTACTTACATGAATAGGGAGAAACATACATAGACACATAGATTTAGATATAGAGAGATGAAAAGATCTCCGTTATTATAAAAGGAAAAAAGCAAGAGGTTACGTGTGTTTAAATAGAAACCTGTATTTGCATATGCTTATATAAGCACAGAGATATCTCCAGAAGAATGCATGAAGAAAAAAATACACATGGAGGCATGTGAATACATTATCCATTAAAAAAAAAAAAGTGATTTATGATTTGCAAAAATTTCACGCAAGCCCTTGATGATTAAGCGTATCTATTTGGTCATGTCCCCCAAATACGTGTAACCGACACAACCCTTTCTTCATGTGCCCGGTGTACAGATTGTCCATGAGGTGTCACAACTCAAATTAAACCTTGTTCCTAGGCTTCAGAAAAAGTCATCCTTTATTAAGACTGTTGGAAATTCGCAAAATGGCAACTGTCATTGCATTTAGTAAAGAATCTTGGATCTATTCTTACACGGGATTTTGGAGCGAAAGTAAATGTATTGTGTTTCTATTCGTGTCTTGATTATTTTCTTTAATCACTCACTTACCCATTTATTGAGCTCTCCCTGTGGACCAGGCTCTCTGCTTCTACAGGACGGGTACTGGAGCCAGTTCTGGTCAACCAGAAAGCTACTTAATCCTCAAAGGCAAAAATGGAAATCCACAAACTTCTTTTCAGTGAGGACTTTTATCTTCTCTCTCACCACATTATTTTTTAAATCACAAAGTCGTTGATGTGTTTTAAATTGATTAATTTTAGATTCACCAAAATTCTGATTACCTTCTGATTCTGTTGCTAATATATAAATTGCAAAACTGCCTAAAAGTTGGGTTGGATTGTATTGGGTAGAAAGAGAACGAAGAGAGAAGCAAAACTCCAAATAATACTTAGAGTTCAAAGTCACTCTTTAATAGGGTTAACCAGCACCATTGTAGGGATGCCCATCACCTTGCTGCTTACTGCAGTCTGACCCTGGTAAAGAAAAAAATCGGGGGGGGGCATATTTTAGTGCAGTGTTCCTCCAACTTGAGAGTGCATTCTCTAGAGCATTTGTTAAAGACATCACTGGAACCCTTCCCCAGGGCTTTTGACCCCATGTGGGGAAGGGCCCACGATTTGCATTTTTTACCGGTGCTCAGGTGATTCAGATCCAGGACCACACTTTGAGAAATCCTCTGTTTTAGTGATCATATAGGCTGAATACAATGTAAAAAACGTTCTTAATACCGAGAATAGTCTGCAAAGGGCAGATTGGAAATCTCATTTATACATTTGCAAATACAAACTTGGCCTTGAATCCTATCCCTGAATTCTAACCCAGCAGGTTCCGGAAGGGTAATTCTAGCCCTGAGTGCTTATGGAATAGATGTCTTAGAAAATAGTTTTATTGTCAGGCACTGATAATGCCAGTCTTTTGGGTCCTGGTGAGGGTGGAGGGATGTGGGCTGTACAGAATGATCAGAGGAACCAAAACAACACTCTTGGTCTCAATCCACCAACTTAAATCAAATATTCTCAGAACACATTCAATTTATGCAATTTTTTTTTATCCAAATGGTTTTTTTTTCTCATGAATATTTCAGAACAGCTTCAGGTGGTACAAAACTACCAGAACTTCATGTTGAAAGCCTAACAATTGAAAATTGTTCTCTCAATGTCATAAAATTATGTGGATAGAGAAGAGTTTTGAGACATTTACAAGACTTGGAACCTCTTGGCGCTAAACGCTCAGTGTGTACGATTGAGGTTTCATCTTGAGCCACTTTCTGGTTTAAGAGGAGATGCAAACCAAAGCTGGCTAGGAGTGTCGTCTGGGCATTTTTGATTTTTTTTTTAAGCCTTCAAAGAACAACATGTCCTGACTCTGTCAGAGTGAAGCTTCTTGTGAACGTTGCTTTGGTGTGACATATTTACATGTTGATTTCTGTACCGCCTAAATATACAGCTAAGGGAGCGGTATTTTAGTCAGAGCATTACTGTCTAACTTGCCAAGCCTCCTGGGCCCAAGAGACATCTCTAGATGCTTAGAAGAAGGGATCCAGTGACCTGCAGGGAACTGATTCACCTGGTTAGTGCAGAGCATTCAAAGTTTTGGGATCACAACCCACAATAAGAAATACTGTTATACTGTGGCCCAGTGCTCACACACACATACATTCCTGAGTACACATCTGTATGTGCACACATATATTACCTATGTGCACATATCATTCGTAGACCAGTGACTGAAACCAAAGTTCCACAAAACGGTTCTTACCCATGCTCTGGGCAGGGACTCCTGATGAGTTCCTACTCTCTTGGATTTCATTAATTTTCGAAAACTGCTGACCAGGACCCACATATTTGACATCATAACCCGCTGGTGGATTGCACCTTACATGACGCAAAGCACGGCCTTGGGCAAATTGAAGAGGAGAGCAGAGCCGTGGCGGTACCTGTATGAGAGACCTGGCCGCAGTCTCCGTTGTTTTGTGTTCAGGTGTGGTGTTGTTGTTGTGCATTTCTAACCGGTGTCCAGGGCCACACTTTGAAAACCCCTGTGTTGGAGTGATCGTATAGACTAGATACCAAGTGAAAGTGCTCTTTCCTTTGATTCTGCTGGCTGAAGTGCTTCCTGTAGGAAACTGCCCGCCCCCCCACCACCCTACCTGTATGCAGCAGGAGGATGTCATTTCCAACAGGCGTGAAGGTGATGGCTTTGTGTCATGTTAGCAGTCACACATACCTTTTCTGGACAAAAGCCACCAAGTAGAAATATTTCTGCCTTACTTAATCTCAGATGCAAACAAAATGTGAAGTCTTAGAGTTCAGGGGAGGAATTACCCCAAAGGAAATCTCCAGTCTTGATTTTTTAATTTATTTATTTTTGAGAGACAGAGACAGACAGCATGAGCAGGGGAGGAGCAGGGAGAGAGCTCCAGGCTCCAGGCTTTCAGCTGTCAGCGCAGAGCCCGGCACGGGGCTGGAACCCACGAATTATGAGATCCTGACCTGAGCCGAAGTCAGACGCTTAACCGACTGAGCCACCCAGATGCCCCTGGAAATTTCCAGGCTTCAGTGTGCTCCTCATTGGGTTTCTCTAGAGAATTTACCAATCTTTGACACAGAAACAAAAATGCTATTTCTCTAAGTGTTAATTGGTGCGGTTAACAGAGTAAGCTATATTGACAAGAAAATACAATTATTATACATGCAAGACAACTACGTTTATGATGATTAAAATGTAACCATCTATTTATAACTTGTTGCCTTTAACTTGATCATTTTGAAATCATTTTCAAGTAATACTTCTCAGTCATATTTAAACCCTTTTCCTTTTAGAAAGTCAGTCTTGTTTGTTAGCAGTAAACCATTTAGCAAATTTTAATTTTACAGGTTACTCTGCAGAAGATAGCTTCATTTGATACCTTTGATATTTTGATTTAATTCCCACATGATTTATATTTATGTTATATTTACATAAAATGGAAAGGATAGTGAATTTAGAGGAATGAGTCTTGTATTCCAGTCTTCTACTTAACATCTAAGTAATTGCAAGAAAGTCCCTCAATCCCAGAGAGCCTCAGTGTTCTAATCTGTGAAAAGGAGATGATACTCCTTGCCTTTCTGGTTTCACAAAGTTGCTACGAAGATCAGACGAGAATTAATGTAAAAAAAAAAGTTTTATAAACCAGAAAGCATTATAATATTACTTCTATTTTTAAATCCCTTTCTTTCACAGTTCTGGAAAGGAAACAGTTTCTACCAAGAGACCAATTTTAATTATAGTGGCGGTTGAATATATCAATCTTGACCTTTAGTCTTTAAAATAGATTAAAAAGCCATTTCAGAGTCAAGAGAATGTGCCTTGACCTATGAAGACAATGAATAAGGTGACAGAATTATTCTTTTTCCTTCAGCTTTATTAGCATGTAATGGAATGACTGACTGGTTGATATTTACATTAAGAGAAAGTCCTAATTGTCCACATATGTGATACTCTGTTTGACCCATTGCATACGCATTCATAAATGGGTATAAAAATCACATGTCCGGGGAGCCTCTCTCTAGCCCCATGTAACTCATGCAAAAGACTCATTTCTTCTCATTTGGCTGCATTTCAAACGGCGGTTTATACCTTTTTGACGTTATCACCCGCCCCTAAGTGGACCCTGTGCTCCAGCCAGCCTTGATTACTTGTACCCACAGTATCTGCGAGTGGCCTAGATTTTACTGAAGACTTTGAGGGGCAGAAGCTGAGGATTTAGCACCACGCTCTCCAGAGCACAGTCACGCGAAGCCTCTTTGCACCACCTTGCCCTCCACAGTCGGCCCATTCTTCCTGCATGTGAGGTGAACGTTGACCTCCGTCTTCCCAGGTCCCCATCTTCTGTAAATCTCTCGACCCCTGAGGCTGGGAGCAACTTTGCAAAACAAGGGGCAATCGTAGAATAGTAAGGGGCCATCCATAATAGAATATCACGGGAAATTATAAATACCAATTATAAGTAATAATGGGGAATTATAAATAACGGATAAAATGTTTTTTTTTTCCGATTTCAATTTTATCTTTATAAGTATTTGCTGCCTTAGGAAAAAACAGTACAATATTGATCCCTTCTTTGAGCTTGGAAAAGAAGGATACAAACAAAATATCTCCTGGACCTCCACATATTCTCTAACCCCTCTTCCCTCTCTCATTCTCCTTTCCTAAGGGCTTGGGTGGGACTTTCCTCTGAAGTCCTTTCTGGGGACACTGATTCTTGGCTGGGTATGGCACAAGCCTCAAGGTATCCCCGGCTGGTTGGAGACTCTGCACCTGTCCTTGATTCCAACAAGGACATTAGCACTAAAGTGACTGGAAAAGAGTTTGCCGCCTGGGCTTAAGGCCACACGTCTCTCATACTGTGTATCTATCCCCCCATCAGGTAACAGGTGTCCTTCTTAGAGGGTTTGCTCTCTTTTTGTAGGAGCGCCACTGAGGTTTTGTGGGTTTGTTGGTTTGTTTTCCTCTCCTGGATATGAAATACAGCACCTCTCTGGCCTCTTCCGAATTTCTGATCCTGATTCCTGAGAAATCAGGAAAGATTTCCTTCTCTGGCACAGACTGCCACAGATTGTGCGTATTTGCTATACTCTCAAAATAATAGGGGTGTCCCCTCCCTTACAGAGTCCACGCTTGTTTTTCCTTCTTAAATCCATCACACGAGAATTAAAGTCTGTTTCCTGCCCTGTGGTCATGCCACATTCTATACCAGAAGGAAAGTAGTTGGTATAGTCTCTAACCAGCACTCCGGACCTAGGGTGGAGAGCCATGTGCCCATATGAAGGAACCCCACTTACTCCGTTCCCTGGGATTCCGTCTTTTGAGAATTCAACGTTTGGTTGGGGAAGCTGAGTGTTATACCTCTATTCACTTTACTTCCCCAGTTCCTAAATGGGAATGTGACACAATCCCAAATGATTTTTTTTTTAAGTTTATTTATTTTTGAGACAGAGACAGAGCATGAACGGGGGAAGGTCAGAGAGAAGGAGACACAGAATCCGAAACAGGCTCCAGGCTCCGAGCTGTCAGCACAGAGCCTGACGCAGGGCTCGAACTCACGGACTGCGAGATGGTGACCTGAGCCGAAGTCGGCCGCCTAACCAACTGAGCCATCCAGGCGCCCCAAATGATTTTTTTTTTATAGCAGCTAGGGTCCCTTTCCTCTTTCTTCACCCAAATTCAGCTTCACTGACAGCAAAACTCATGGAAGTCCCTGTCGCTCTCTGATGAAGTCTGATTTCTCTGAATAGGCTTCACTGGAAATGACTCTCTCGGCAAGTTGTTCCAAGCGGGTCTGATTTTTCACGCTACGCTCCATGATACCTTGTCACATGACACAATGGAAAGAGGTCTCTGTATCTTCCAGCTAACGTGTGGTCAGAAAGCAACCTGGCATGTGGGGGTAGGAAGTTCTCATTACCTGAGCTGTGACTCTTGGGACTTGGCCAGGCATTCTGTCTCTGGGCTGCATCTGAGGCTTTGGGACCACATACGATTCCCAGGGCTGGAGAGCGCCTCATTGATTTTCCTGGCTTTTCCACACCAGAAGCCTGCCATCCCTCTGATGTTTCAGCAGCCTGTCTCAACATGGTGCACAGTCCTCTTCTCCCATTTCTGAAAGTATGTCTGCAGTTGAACTGGACCAGAGTTTCCTATCTCTGGCCGAGAACCACCCCCAGAGTACATTCCCACTCTCACGGGAGTCCTGTTTTAGCTGCTGAAGCTGGCGGGTCTGAAATAGTCCCTAGTATGTTGATAAGGATCTTCTTTGTCTTCCAGACTTTTTAGGGAGTCACGTGCCCAGACTGGCTGCGTTGGACAGCGGTTTCTTACCTGCTCTTTCCCACAGGGAGTCTCTTGGCCTCATTCACCCCACTAATCTCACTTAAAGCTCTGAGGGCCTGTCTTTCCAGGCTGGACGTCTCTTCTCGGACGGAGCATGCCGCCACTTGATCTCAGAAGAGTTGCCATAGTCTCTTACCTGATTATGAGACAGTAGTCCCGTGTCACCTAGCATTAGATAACTACAGAGAGGCAAGGTACTCGCGACTCACCTTAAGGATGGTTGTTCAGTAAGAGCTGCAACCGGGCACCTTTCGAACCTTCGTTCACAGAACTGACTTTTCAAAAAATAACCTCATGCATAATCGCAGTCTGAAGCTTAACCGGCTTAAGGAAGAAACGGAAAGTGTTTGCTTACCATGCCCCCTTTTTAATGATAAAAAACAGCAACCTCCAATCCTTTCAGTCCTAAAGAAATTAAAATTGCTGATTAATAAAACAAATGCAGACATGAGTTTCTCCACCAGTATGACAGCTACATTCCTGATAATTTTTACCTTTCATCTAAATGTGTAAAAACCACACGACACAGGTCATTTCATTTTTATTTACCAGACTGAAATCTAACCTTGAATTTTCCACACTCAAGCTTGAAAGGAAATGTAGGCAGTTTAGCAAATTGGAGTTTTGAGCGAATTCTTCATATAAGTGATCTAATATCACATGAGGATTAGGCTTTTCAGCTGTTTTTTTTTTTCTTAATGTATGTATGTGTTTTCTTTGAAAACAAGAACACTTACTGATGCCCTTGTAAGAGATGTAATACTGAGGTCCTTTATAGTTTTCCAGGTTCACATTTTAGTAAACTGGTTACTCATTACATTTACATTGCTGTTTCTGTCATGTGTCTTTTTTCACTTGTACAATATCACCTTCTTCAGTTTATTTCCAAGTATGCTGGTAAACTCTACGAATAGAACATTCCACCTGGCAGGGAAAATGCTTTAGAAGCCAAGTTACTTAATTTTGTGTTCTTAAAAAAAAAAAAAAAATTAGCAGTGAAACAAATTGTATTACATCATCTTAGGAAGCATTCTATCTATTTTTAAAAATATTGTTTCTATAGTTTCTGACCTAACATTTTTGTCAGTATTCTATTTTATTAACTCTCAGGAGGAAGAACCAGTAACTTGTGGAAATAGCATAAAATAAAATTAAAGCTATTAAATTCCCAAGTTGTTTGGGAGAAAATTAGATTTAATGTTGATCTAAATGAGACTGAACATTCTGTGGATAAAGTTCCACCAGAAAGAAATTGGCAAATTGATGGGGGAAAAAAGACTTCGCTATGGACATTGCTATCCGTTGTTTTTGTGGTGGTCGGGGCGGGGTGAAGGGGGATGTTGTGTGTTAGAATTTCAAAGCATCATTAATTTCCATAGCCGCTGTAAAGTATGAGTCAGTTTACATTTGAAAGCACTAAATATTTTTTATAGCTGCTTATACTAAATTGTTGATCAGATGGTAGAAATAAAAATAATGTAATCAATTTTCTTTCTCACATGTGATTTTTTAAAATTTAATTTCAGTTAATACTGTTGGTATAACCCAGTAACCAAATACAGGGTAGGGTGTTCCGAACCTGAATTTACAGTATGTGTTTTAGGGCTAGGAGCTGAGCGATAGAGATCCTTGAATATGAAGTTATCAAGAGCGCATCTCATTTATTATTGGCACCTGCTACTTAATTAAGGTGTTCTGATTGCTCGTGGTATGCTAAGATTACATGGAATCAAACTGTTTCTGTCCCTTTTCTTTGTCAACTCTGAATTATTTTCTCTTCTATGTTCCATTTCTGCTGTCATTTCTAATAGCTCTGCCTGACCACCACTTCCTAAAATATAATGTAGGGACCATGATTACATTTTAGTGTTTATTCATACTAATGACCCTCCACGTCCAAATTTTAATACAGGGTTAAGAGAGGAATGGATAGATTTAGTAGCTTTTGAACACGAATGAGGGTGTCTTTGTACATTTGCATTAAAATACTAATGCATGTTAAACACAAGATCTGCAGTGTAATTTTTCTTTGATGACAAAATAGAGCAAATATTAAATACTGTTTAGAGAGTGGTGACTACTCCACCTCTCGAAATCTGAGAGTCAAGACTGTTTCCTCATAGCTAGAAACTAGAGTCCACTGGGGTTCCTCCTCTTCGGGCCTCCATTCTGATTATAATTACAGAATGTTCAAAAAAGGTTTACTTTTGTGATCAGACTTATTATTAGTGTGCATATTTTTATTTTATTCTCTGGGGGTGGCGGGAAGATGGGGGAAATACACATTTAATTGAGAGCTATTCATTAGCCACCATTGAAGGAGAAATTGAACTTTAAAGAATCTATCAAAAATTCTCTGGTGAGCCGTTTATTACTATCTTGTCTTGAGCCCTTTTTTTAATGACATCTATTATCAGATTGAAATGGCGATTGAGACGCTGCAAAAGTCTGACGGTCTGTCCACTCACAGAAGCTCTCTTCTCAACAGCCATGTAAGTTGCCTCTTCTTCACGTAAACTAATCTCTTGCTTGTTCCGCATGTGTTGCTTGCTTCTAAATGCTTGTTTTATTTATTTACTTATTTATTTTGCTTCTTAACCTTCCTTTCTCAGCCCCTTATGATCTCTGTATCACTTAATGGCTCTTTTGTATAGTGGGATATCTAAAAATAATAGAGCCCCCAATATACTGCTTTACTAGGCTTTTGTACTGTTCTGGTACAGATATAACATTTCCAAGTTAATAACAAGCTGCCATTTACCTGTGGAAATTAATTAATGGGGATTTTAAGTATTTAAAGTGTTCTAGTTTGATATTAATTTACCTCAAAGCAAAGGCTTGTAATCCGCATCTTCTGGTCTGATGCAAAGAAACAGTCGTGTCTACTTGTAAGACCAGTAACATTCTTTAAGTGGAAAAAGATTATTAATGCCAAACCCAATAGTAAACTGTCTGAAAATTATTTATTTACCGGTAAGGCCGTATAAGGTGGGAGGAAACAGGGACCTAGATGAGCTCAGGTCCTGTGACCTACAGAGAAATGAAACTGGGCCAAGAGAAGAAGTGAGACTCTAGATAAGCCATACATTTCTAATAATTGATATTAAACAGGATTATTGTTGCTATGCCTTGAAGCCTTTGTTATCAGATGCAGCCATCACTTTAACACTGGTAAGTCTGACAAGAGCAATGACAGTTTTGTGAAACTGTAAAACTGGGGGAACCGATGGAAATGTCGAATAAAAATTAATTTTGTTTTCGTATTTCTGAATATATGGGGGAAAGTGAATAGACCTATGACTTCCATCTGTTTTAGATAAATCTGTTAAATTAATATCAATGTACAATAGTACAGTAAGAGAGTCTTCCCTCCCATCTGACAACGTATTCTTAAATTTGCAGATAAGTTGTTAGGATTTTTAAATTCTTCCCCATATTTTGTGACTGAAAAGTCCAAAATTGGATCACCCAATAAATCTGAAAACCTTAACTCACAGAAAATGTTTTCACTATGCTTTTTAAATCATTGCCTCTGCAAATGTTTAAATTTTTATATTCCAACATGACACTAAGTACTTTCCTTGTGTTTTACACATTTGTTTTTAGATGCCTATTGTGTGTTCTTTCTTTTTCAAGGGGAAGTATCATGGCAAATAAAAACAGGTTAGCCAATTTGGAGACTGCCTGCAATTTTGGTAAAAATTTTAGGTTGTAAATTTCAAAATAATATATACTTTGGCCTTTCTTTTTGAAACCATTTAAGGAATGTGTTTTTTCCCCCCGCCTGAAAATTTGTATGCAATATGTCACTCTTCTATGTGTTTCATAAGTATATCCCTGCTGTGTTAGCATGACTCTGTAGTTGTGTATAAAGGCTGATGTACTGTGTATTAGTAGGATGTATGTTTTTGGGGGGTGGGTAATGACTAACTGGTGTTTGTGTTTTGAAAATGGCAATTAAAAATACTGTTCACTTTTAGTCAAAAATGTGCAGGGACTTCACAAAAATGTGAAGAAGAAGAAATAAACACCTGCAGTTTTTTGAACTGTCAGGCTTCTAAGAAGCTGTGTTTTGTGATTCAGTTCATACCTCGTTTTCACTTGAATTGTATAATTTAGTAAAATATGTGATATTTAGTTTTTACCTAAATTAACTCTATTTATTAATTAGTGTTTCATGACCAGTAACGTAGGTATAAAAACGTGGGGGTTTTTTGGTATATTTTTATTTTTTGATTTGTTTGAAACTTTTCAGATGTGTTGGGATTCTTTGAAATTACCCTTCTCTTGTAACTCATGAAATGATATTTAATGATCGGGCGCCTGGGTGGCTCGGTCGGTTAAGCGTCCGAGTTCGGCTCAGGTCATGATCTCACAGCTTGTGAGTTCGAGCCCCTCATCAGGCTCTAACTTCCAGAGACATTTCAGGATATACAGTGGGCTTAAATGTTGCTAATGCAGTGATGATCTTTCACTAGATGTCCTGATTCATTTTTATTACACGTCTGAGGTAGTTAAATTCGTCTAAAGCACATATATAGTCAAGTCTTTTGAAACACAAATGATTCTGCAGATGGCATAGAAACAGTAAAGAAAGGATCACGTTTCTGCTGACCAGTCAGGTTTCTCCCTGAACACGTAACAGGACCCTGTTGTTTTTCTGTCCTTGGAAATCTAGGGATGCTCCTAATTTTCGTTAGATTGATCCAAAAGCTGAAATAAGCTACTGCATGTGTTCTAGCTGATCACCACCTGCTAAGGGCATTTTAAGTTCTGTTAAGTTAATTTGTGGTGTCCAGTTGCAAAGAAGAATTTTAGTGGAAATGATTCTTTTATTTTTATTTTTTCTTAATTTACATCCAAGTAAGTTTGCATACCGTGCAACAATGATTCCAGGAGTAGATTCCTTAGTGCCTCTTACCCCTTTAGCCCATCCCCCCTCCCCCACCCCCTCCAGTAACCCTCTGCTTGTTCTCCATGTTTAAGAGTCTCTTATGGTTTTGTCCCCCTCCCTGTTTTTGTATTATTTTTGCTTCCCTTCCCTTATGTGCATCTGTTTTGTATCTTAAAGTCCTCATATGGGTGAAGGCATATGATATTTGTCTTTCTCTGACTGACGAATTTTGCTTAACATAATACCCTCCAGTTCCATCCACGTTGTTGCAAATGGCAAGATTTCATTCTTTTTGATTGCCGAGTAATACTCCATCGTATATATAGACCACATCTTCTTTATCCATTCATCCATCGATGGACATTTGGGCCCTTTCTGTACTTGGGCTATTGTCGATAGTGCTGCTATAAACATTGGGGTGCACGTGCCCCTGTGAAACAGCACACCTGTATCCTTCAGATAAATACCTAGTAGTGCAGTTGCTGGGTCGTAGGGTAGTTGTATTTTTAATTTTTTGAGGAACCTCCATAATGTTTCCCAGAGTGGCTGCACCAACTTAATGGAAATGTTTCTTAAAAATATGCTGTTCATATTTTAAATGTCAACAAACTATAAGTTTATCCTTTATCCCTCACTGTATAGGACATGATATGGAATTCTTTCAAGTGAACACGAATCCAACTTTGTGATGACAGTTTCCCGACTTACCGGTTTCTATGAGGCAAACAATTAGGAGGCAAACAATTAGGAGAAGGGATCAATAATTTGTGCCCCATATTTACTAGTTTCTTTTTTTTTTCAATTTTTTTAAATGTTTATTTTTGAGAGGGAGACGCAGAACATGAGCGGGGGGAGAGGCAGAGAGAGAGGGAGACACAGAATCCGAAGCATCCTGACTCGGGGCTCAAACTCACAAACTGCAAGATCATGACCTGAGCCGAAGTTAGATGCTTAACCGATTGAGCCACCCAG
The DNA here is from genome assembly GCF_022079265.1 of Lynx rufus. NCBI lineage: Eukaryota > Metazoa > Chordata > Mammalia > Carnivora > Felidae > Lynx > Lynx rufus. Next base: position 8,059,684 of record NW_025814824.1, read on the forward strand.
GTGCCCCTGCTAGTTTCTAAAGAGGCCTCTGAATCATGATTTTGGAGCTGAATGTCTATTCTCCTTGTATTTTGGAATATGGAATTGAATGGGTTTCTTATTTTCTCTTTAGACACTTGATGGCTTACAGTAATTCAGAAAATTCTTCTTAGGGTCAAAGCAAATAATCTCCTGTCATTAGAATCCAACTCAATCACTTTGCTTTTCACCTTTCAACACATTAGAAGATGGAGCGGGGTGGAATGGGGTGTTGAATTTTGTGTCTCTTTTTTAGCGTATTCTTAAGAATACTTAGTACTACTGGTCTGTTTTTATCATTATCTTGCTACTATTCTCCAGCTTGAAATACATGTATAACTTCTCAATTTCATACCCTGTATGGCGCCCCACTTGTAAACTGAGTATGGTTACACCGAGGGCCGTTTTTTTTTTTTCCTATCATTGTCAATATTGACATATATTGTTAGTATTCACATAATGGCAATTATTTCAGTAGTAACACCACGCAATATACATCGACATCAATATATACATCAATATACATTGACAAGTTAAAGTCCCAAGAGAGTGAGGACTTTAGACGTTTTGTCCCCTGACGCATCCCTGGTGCCTAGAACAGTGCCTGATACGTGGGAGAAATTTCCTCAATATTTGTCAAATGGACGAACATAAGAAACAATAGAAGGGAACAGACCTGATCTTACCTTCCGTATTCTAAGTACCTTTGCCAGTCGTGTGTGCATTTGTTTGGGGACTCCGCACGCATTGTTTTATTATCACGCATGCCTCAGTCGGTTGGTGTATGAACATTGTTGGTAGAAAGTGGCTTTCTCCCTGCATACCAAGTGAGTGAAAGAACATATTATCGCTCTATCATTTCCCCAGGGGCAACCTTCAGTGTAAGCGTGGACAACTTTTCCCCCCTCTCCAAATAATTTAACCCCGCAAAAAAATACGAGCCAAGGATGCTCTCATTTATCTCCTTGTCTTTAGAATGGTGCTTGTGATTTAGCTTCTTGGAATTCAGTCTGTTGCTATCATAATTTTTATTTAAATATTTCTGTGTCTTAATATTTTGTATGTGAAAATGCTGTGGGGGTAAATGATGTGTATAGTCTGTCTCACACACCAGAGTGTCACTGCAGACTCAAGGTTTACTTTATCCTCCTTCTCCATTGTAATTAATATAAATTGGCATCTAGTGATTATTTTGTATCCAATGTGAGATATTTTAGATGGTAAATGTGAGTGCAGAAATGTTCTTAAGTTAATTGTTCCCAGTTCCCACATAACGTTCTAGAACATGTACATTCTTTTAAATTCCATTTAGAGTATATAAAAAGCATTAGGCATTTATTTTACATACTTTTTACAACCTAGTGAATAGTTGTTTTATGATTTTTGCCGGGTTTAGCTACTGAAATGTATTCAGCTCAAAGCAAACCCTAGTTTTATACTCACTTCCCTTCAACTCTGCTGTATTGTAAATATAAGTTATGACAGAAATAAGCCCTGTCAAAATGCATATCATCAGTGAACTGAACTTAAAATGAATCCTAATGGATAATAATCCATCTGGGAAAAAATGCCAAATGTTACATTTAGATGTTAATTGGGGAATGCGATATGTATTTTTTTTTAAATTTGTCAATCAGTATTTCCCTTTGGGAAAAATAGGAACTGTTCATCTTCCTTAATCTACCCTGATTAATATAGATTAAATGCAAAGGTTGAAAGATGCAATTATCATGCCTTCCACTCTTACGTGAATTTATGTTGGTTCATTAGTAGAATAATCAAGTTTTAAAGATAAAGGTTAAAAGTTCCTGTGGTATTTTATGGGCTTTTAAAACCATAAATGTAAACAAATATCTTACAACGTTTTATAAAGAGTAAAAAAAAAATTGTAATAGTTTAGATCTCAACTACTAAATGTTAAGGGTATTGAATTTTAGCGTCCGACAAAACCCAAGCAAACTTTATCTTGTAACAGGCATGAACTTCCCTTGGGCAACACAAGAAGTGTATGCCTTTAGGTTACACTCAACAACCAACTTGCTCATACGATAAAATTAATCCTTTCTTATACTGTGTTTCAGACTCCAATATCTGATTTACAGTGCGATCACTGTGTCCAAACTGGAAGGTTAAATCCCGGCATGTAAAACGCACATAGTCCCCTGCTCGATCTCAAAATCTTATCTGGTAGCTCCAGTTTCTACTTCCATCATGAGCTCCTAGGAGCACCACCCTTAGGTGACACGGGGCACTACCCTTAGGTGACACGGTTGTTAACAGGCTTCCTAGCTGGAAGAGTTACAGCCGCAGCAGTAGCCATCTCCCTCCTTCCAGGCTTTTTGCCTCCGTTCGACCTCCTTCTGCTCTTCCAAAGTGATCTCCAGCCTTCTGGCAACTTCCTGCGAATAAGAGGCAGGGAACAAAATGCACCTTTGCTTCCGTCAGAGTGGTAGGCGTCAGCACACCCACTCTTAGGGAGGTTTTCACACCCACTAATGATTATTTTATGTGTGTAAGCGTGTGGTGTGTGTAATAACATTATATGCATATAGAAATACATATGCCCACAAATGCATGCGCAGACACGCATACTCACACATATTACAAAGGAACTCAGGTTTTTGAAAAACTGGTTTAGAAATGAAGAATCGGTATGAATGTGAAACTGTCCAAAAAGAACAGTAAGTTTGCAAAGCGGTCCGTCCAGGTTATTTGACTTGCTTAGCTTTTCAGGGGACCATATCGCCAATCCAGTAAAAACTTCATCTTCTCTAAATTGTTCTTTTGGGCCTTGAGTAATATTATTTAGGCTTCCGAGTGTTGCAAGCCCACTTTCGCTAGAATTATCTATTTCTGTGGTAAGTTTTCTTTGACAGAGAATTGTCTGATTAACTCTTTTGTATATGTAAACATACCTTTGGACCCAAAATATTTTATGTTTAACTTTAATATTTGCACTACTTTTCATTTTAATGAAAGGCACCTTAAGACCATACCCTACACATATTTTATTACTAGATTTGTTTTTTCAGATTCTTTTATCTATAAGACAGTGGTCTTCATCATGAAACATTAGTAAACTCTCATTTTTTTCAGATACCTGTCTTTACTTTTAAGTTATGAAATATTGCAAGAAAACTAGTAAATAGTCAAGGCAGTTTACAGAAATTTTCCATTTGTATCTCATTAATTAAACAAATTGTTTTATTTGCTTTGTATCTTTATTCGCTTCCTGTATAGATGTATGTTCTGTTCATTCATAAAGGAGGGAATATTTGATTTTTAGTATTTTTTTGCTACAAAATCATACTGTTTGGCTGTGACAACATGTATTTTTGTATGAGGAAGCACAGATAATATATACAAACATACCTTTGGCATTTTTAACTTTGTTCCATGCTTGTGGATATGGGCGCTTTGTTAACTCATTTGCAAAATACTTGTTTTCCCCAAAATATTTAGAGTTTTTATACGTTTCCCTTTCTGAGGATTATTTTTGGTGTTTCCTTTCTATTCCTTCATCTCCAGAAACTGAATTTCTCAAAGAATATTACTTTCTCTGTTTTACATTTCTATATTCTTTATATATTTAGAATACCAGTGGAAGGCCCTAACTAGCACATGCACACAAAGCCAGAGTTAGCACTTTTGGGCAATATGGTTCCCTAGAACTTCTCCGACACCGTTCAAGTGAGGTAACAATGCTTTCACATTCCCGTCATCTTACTGAGGCACGTGGATGAAATCTATGAGGCAGGTTTGTATGGCCATATTTTGTGCGTCATCACCCTGCTTGTGTTCCTAAGCTACAGAATCTTAAAATTTGAAAAGAAAGGCTAGAGGCATCTTGACCCCCCGTTGTAGGCAGAATACTACTCTGAGCCATAGTCCCTGGATTTCCCACGCTTTTTGCCCCTTCCTCTTTTATACCAAATGAATATGTGTAAGTGAACTTTTTCATGTGTCGTTTAGAATACTTAGAAATCATTGCCTCTGGAAAACTTCTTTACTGACAGTCAGGTTACAGATGACTCATCTCTAAAGAATTCTTTTTGACCTTTAATTTTTTTGTCATCATGTAAATGAACATTTATTTTGTGTAACCTTTTGAAGAGGGAGCGTTGTATACATTACAGAGGCAACAAGTATGTTTAAATGTACATGTTCATTATGCCTAAGTGGTTCGCAGAGAACTTCAAGTCTCCCTGACGGGAACGTGAACTTTATTTTTAAAAGTACTCTGCTCTGTCTTGTAGGCTTGGTGGCCATATTTTCTAAGCCAACATCAGTATGAGTTTAATGACATGATTTTAATTAAACATAAGCATCATGTAGGAATATTTGAAATTAAAATGGTTCTGGACAATTCAGTTGTCATAGTTAAAGGCAGTAATTCTGAAAGTGTTTTTAATACCAGGAGTCTGAAGGTTCAGGTTCTGAGTTTGTTCACAGATCTTAAAATAAGTAAGCAAAATGGAGAAATGTTTTAGTATATTTGAGTGTCCATATTATCTTTTTTGGACTGTGATCATAAATTCCTGAGGACAGGGGTGCGATCACATTCATTTCTGCATCCCTAGGTGCCTACCACATTGCCCGGCTCATAACTGATGCACAGTAAAGAAATTCTTAGGCTTCCATAACTTACGTTTAATTTACATTGCACGTAAAATATCACTTCTTGATCACATCTCTTATATATGGTATGGAAATTTTGTTGAGACAAATACTGTGAAGTATTTTGTTGCTTTGTGGAAACAACAACTGGTCTGCAGGTAATCAGAAAATATGTGTTGGGAACCAGATCGCACTCTGAGACCATGCGACCTTCAGAAAGTCATTTAAGTGTTCTTCAGTTCTCCTTTTGTAAAGAAATAAATGAACGAATTAATAACTTAATTTTACTAATGTTGAAATTTAATAATATATACCTAGTTTATACTTTCTGAAGTATCTTTGCACTTTCTATACTTTAAAGAAATACACATAGGACAACAGAAGCTTTTCAAATGTAAACTATAAACTGAGAAAATGTTACTTTAGCAACTACCATTGTAGCGTATCTTCCAAAATTATGAAACAAAAACAAGAACACAGCACTCAGGTAGGAAAACTCAAATGACTGTAATAAATGATTCCTTTTTATTACATTTTTTTTAAATTTTTTTTTTTCAACGTTTATTTATTTTTTTGGGACAGAGAGAGACAGAGCATGAACGGGGGAGGGGCAGAGAGAGAGGGAGACACAGAATCGGAAACAGGCTCCAGGCTCTGAGCCATCAGCCCAGAGCCCGACGTGGGGCTCGAACTCGCGGACCGCGAGATCGTGACCTGGCTGAAGTCGGACGCTTAACCGACTGCGCCACCCAGGCGCCCCACATATTTTTTTTAAAATCAATGTCTAGTGAGTTTCTTTCCTTCTGGGGAACAAATGACTGAATTTGTTTTTTTCCTTTCTGCTTGCAGCATCCTACCCAGTAGATAATAGTGTTGTACTGACCTGTGTGAGTAAATTAGATAAGTAAATTAAAATTCTAGGGAAGTGAATAGAAACTTCATACAAAAACTCATACAAGGCACCCTGCTGTTCATAACATACCAACACTAGAGACATACTCTGTGCCAGGCTGCCAGGCTCGGTAATCTGTCTTGTTCTGTAGCAATTACAAATTTTACGTCTGACCGGTTAATGGGACTATTTGAATTCCGCGAAGAGGTGTTTGTCTACAAAATGGCAGTCAATACAGGGAAAAAGAGTATTTTTTACGTGCGCTTGACTGTTGGAGGAATGGACGTGGTCCAAGGTCATAAACTACATTCAGCTATTTATTTACGTTTCTGAGAGTTTTCAAGGTCTGGTTACGGCAGCCTTTGACTTACAACAGTTTAGCCTCTTACAAGGTTTGATGAGTATCTAAGTATTTCTGTCCATTGTGTCTGTAGGGTCTTGTAGACATTCTGGTAAATGATATGGTTTCTCTGTGTTTACCCTGTCTTCTTTACACTAGCTCCAGTGGCTGTTGGACAATTACGAGACCGCAGAAGGAGTGAGCCTTCCTAGAAGCACGCTGTATAACCACTACCTACGACACTGTCAGGAACACAAACTGGACCCAGTCAATGCTGCTTCTTTTGGAAAACTAATAAGGTCAATTTTTATGGGGCTCCGAACCAGGAGATTGGGAACTAGGTTAGTACGAAAAAATAAGATCCTAAATGAATTCCTCTTTTTCACACTAACGCAGTTCAGGACAGTGCGTGAGCAGAAGTGCTTGATTACAGATGACATATAAAGAAAAAATGAGGCAATGGCTCAGTTTATACAGTCTCTTGAGAAAAGGAAAGGTCGTTATTCAGTGAATGCTGCAAAAGGGGATGATGCATTGTCTTACACATCAGCTGACCAAAGCGTTGAGAACTGATTCTCTCACCTCATACAGAAATCAGCAAGCCAAACTGTTAACGTAAGATTTACACACGGTGCCTTAAAAATTAACGTATCTCCCTGTTTTCTCTTTTGAAAAATAATCATACCAGAAGTGACGAGTAAGTGACATAGTAAATGGAAAACTATGTTATTTCTTGACTCTTGCAAAATTATACTGAAATGTCTTTATAAATAACTCTTCTATTTGAATAGAGTACAAAATTAAAGCTGAGTTTTTCATTTCATTTTTGGAGATCAACGAAAAATCATTTGTTGAACTTGAAAAGCTGGGGTGTTGGAAGCCCTTGGTAATGACATGGTTCTGTTTAACCTCTTATTAGCCTTCTTTAGAATCTTGGCTACGCAACCATACGTGTATAGAAGCAAAAAGATAGCATGCTTCCGTAGCATGGAAACCAGTAACGTGAAGAAGATTCTTGGCTTCTCGTTTCCTTCCTTTGGAAAGAGAAAGGAGTGTTTTTCCTAATCAAAATATGATGAAAATAATAGTTGGAACTGTAGAGATTCATTTTTGTGCCTTTCTATAGTTTTTACAAATTATCATAACATGAATATTTTGAGAAGCTGGGCAGAAGGATATGGATGTTTTTTATTTCCTAAAGCTTATAGAAATCCCTAATAAAAAGTATAAAAATAAAGATACCACACCATATAGCGTTGGACGTTCTTCCTTTAATTGGTTTTAAGTCACAGCTTCATAGTATTCTAGTAAAGACTATTTAATAAAGAGACCCTTACTAGTTGACTTCATTGTAGGCTTATGCTAAGAAAAAGGGAGTGTCAGTTTTATGTCATTTACAAGGTCTCTAAGTATCCTAAGCGTGAGTTATTCCATTCTGTTGTGTTTCAAGTGACCGTCCAGCTTTCAGATTGCTAGAGGTTCAGCTCTCTCATAAATATGTTTTCTTCTACCTATACTTGAAAAGATAGTATATTTTAAACGGGAGAATATGATTGTCTTTTCAGGCTAAAGGAAGTAAAGCTTTGAGTCCCTTGAAAAAAGCTCTTTGTTTCTCTCCTGTTTCTTTTGCCAGAACCACAAAAATCATTATTTGGGGATCTAACCTCTTATCCGCTAGCGGAAGGCTCAGGCTCAGTAGTTACGCATACCATGCCAATATTTTGAGACTCTGGGCTTTATTCAACATTCTAATAGCAGTATTGTTGTGCTCCTTTTGTTGTCGAAAGGGATTTCAATGGGTCCTATTTTGAGGCTCCATTCAGACCTTGAAACACATCTTTAAAATAGAAAGGACCAAAATTGGGGTTGTTTGGGTTTGTGAATGAGTAGAATCTATACTCCACAAGTACATTTCGCAACATCACAGCTTTTACTTTCTGATGTTCTTTTTTGCCCTCTCACTAAGTAACAATTGTGTCTCCCGTTCCTTTTAAAATTATATGTGGTATTTTCAAAGAGAGATGGAAAGTAAAGCCTTAGAGAAATGAGGAGAAAAGAAATCCGATGGGGAAAGTTTAAACAAATACTGTGTTATGAAGGCAGCAGAACTCTAAGGTAGAAACACTGCTGATGGTGAGGGAGATCCTTTCTACCATGGAAAGTGGTTTAGCACTCATTTACTCCTCCTAACTCAGGGAAGAGAAAGAAAATCAGTATAAATCATGAGGCAGAACTGGGCCATTTCTTGAGGTTTTAGAGCTAGGTGAAAACCAAGTTTCTAAACAAAGGCAAATCAAAAGGTGTCTTTTGTTCAAATCCATCTGCAAATTAAGTTTAAGCAAAGAAGACCGTGAGACGTGCTGATCTCCCCCAGCCGGCTCCCCACCAACCCAACAAAAATGCTCGTTTGCAGGAAACAGAGAAGAAACTAGACACTTCATCTGTTTCCGTCTACAAGGGAGACCCCATTTTACTCTGTAGTTGTCATTGGCTACATCCCCTGGGGACTGTCGCCTGCTTCCCCTTCTTCTCCCCACTCTACTACTTCCCCTACTCCAGTTTGTAAGGGAGAACACTACTAATTGAGTTTTTGTTTTCGTGTTTTTGCTCTATTTTGCAGTGAATTTTGGAGACAAGATCTATCTCTGCAAGTGGAATGCATTTAAGTTTCCATACTGTTACATACTTTGCCGCAACTATATAGATATTCAGACGCCCTACTTTTTTTTAAAACTAGCAATATTATTTATGTAATAAGATTGTAATGCTTTTGAATATATAGGCTTCATTTAATCTATGTTCTTTAATCTTGGAAGTAAAATTCTGTTCTATTTTTATATAAAATATTTAATCCACACTTTTGCATTTCTTTTTTGTAAATGAAAGAAAAAAATGGAAAAGCAGCTGATGTCTTGCTATATATAGACTTGTGAAAAGCTATTTTCCCTTTGCAAAAATTTACATATTTAAAATGTTATTTTTGCAAGAATTTGCAAATTTCATTCAGAGCAAAACTTTGTCATCTCTAATAACAAACACGGTCTTTCTCATGAAGATGGGGAAATTGTGACAGTTTTTATCCAGGTGGAAATTTGCCATTTTCACAGAGAAACTTCCCCATGTCTGTTGTGACACATCATATTCAGCCTGCAAACTGATAAGAATTCGTTAAAACAGGGACTAATAAAATATGTTTCAAAATCAATGGATTAAATGCCTGCCTCCTTTTAGGTTTCAGAATAACACATGATAGACTTTACCGCAACACTCTGCATCAGTCAGGTTCCCTCCCCCATCCTGCAGTAATAGACGTCGCAAAGATGTAGGCCTAACTTATCCAAGACCACAGAATTAGATTTCTTTTCTTCGTTTTGTGTAACTACTTTATAGTAAATTCCCCTCTAGTGTATAGCCCTTTATCCTCTTAATGGATTTTTCTTGGCCAGGTGTGTTTTCCACCTTTACCCCTTCTAAATGAAATCTAAAACGCAAATTTGAAACTCAAAGTGTAACTTCAATGGAATAAGTGAGCTATTGTACTGGTATCTAAGTTTATAAGGAGAGAGTTTTCACAGGGCCCTGCGCTGATCGATTCGAAATCTTATTTTGATTCTTTAGCTGTAGCCACCATAAAAATGGACAGGTATAATCTGGAACAGGCAGATCGTAAGTCTGTGACGCGAATATGCTGCTTTTACCTAATCTTTCCAGATGTGAAGTGAGGTAGACATCCTGTCTGATTGATACTGGTTTAACTGACTTTTTGTGTCTCTAATGTTTGTTGTTCTTTTATGAAGAGGAAACTCCAAGTACCATTACTATGGGATCCGTGTCAAGCCAGATTCCCCTCTTAATCGTCTGCAAGAAGACATGCAGTATATGGCTATGAGACAGCAACCCATGCAACAGAAACAAAGGTAGACTCCGGAATTATCGCTGACCTGTCAAAGCCACATATTTCTTTAGATGTTCAGTCTCCTTTTTCCCCTGAGCCAATAGAGCAGATACTGAAGCGTACGCGAATGTGACTGTGGCCGGCCTGCTTTTTACACATGGACCGTTCTCAGATATGATTTAGTAGGATTGCACTCACCCTGTCGGTTTTCCAAATCTTTCGCGATTCCTTATTTAATTTTGGCCTGTTTGGCCCCTTTTTAAGTTTCACTGTGACCTCCCAAACTATTCGGCCAACGACACCAAACCCAAAACGTAAGGAGTGAACCCAAGCAAACACCACCTGGAGAAACTTGTTTCAGTGTTGGTGAGTTCCTCGCTTGCAGTCTTGCACCTCCCTCAGTCGTTCTTTTTGACATAACATGGGTGCTGGCAAACTGTTTAGGACTTCTTGCATTTTCTTTGAATCCAGCTTTCATAGGTGGAGAATTGTAGATATTAGAGCTGTGAGAGATCTCCAGCATTCCTGGACGGATGGATGGATGGGTGGATGGATGGATGGATGGATGGACGGACGGATGGGTGGGTGGGTGGATGGATGGGTGGGTGGGATCATACAGCTTAGAACTGAAAAAAATACCTCTGTCTAGTCTGGCCCATCAGCCCTGTGACAATCAAAGCCTTCATAGCTCTGTTTTTCACTTCAGTCCCAGAGAGGCTAAATGATTTGCACAAGCTCATAATACTGTTATATAGCCAGGGGCCTTCTAGTCTCATGTGGCTTATATCACAGTTTAGAGTAAATAATAGAAAAATCTCTCCCTTTTTACCAGTATAGCTCAGCCATAATAGTGGTTATAATTTTTCTTTTAAAAAACTTTTTTAATAAAAAACGTTCATTTATGTTTGAGAGACCGAGAGAAATAGAGCATGAGCTGTCAGCACAGAGCCCGACATGGGGCTTGAACCCACAAACCGTGAGATCATGACCTAAGCCAAAGTCGGACGCTTAACCGACTGAGCCAACCAGGTGCCTCATAATTTTTCTTTTCAGTTGAACATGCAGAGTTAGGTAGGAGAAAGGAGGGCTGAACACAAGAGAGTCGGATGATCCGCCTCACTTTACTCGTTTTATTGATCTGGGATGGTTGGCCAGATCTCCTTCACATCCATACTAGCTTAGTCGGAAGCATTGGCTCCAAGTCACTACCAGAGAAACAATATATCCTGCGATGGTCCGTCCTTTCTTTAGTCTGCAAGCACTGATTACGTCTCTGCTACCCGCTAGACCCCATGGGCCCAGAGAAGACGCAGTCTCTAACTTTGAGGAATTCAGAAATTAGAAGGAAAGGCACGCGAAACTTTTTTCTTACGTAACGCAGTGTGTGACGTGCTGAAGTAAAGCTTTGATCCAGGAACTGTTGAAATACAGAGGAATTTTAAGCAAACCCTGAGAGAGGAGGATTGAGAAGTGTCCTAGAGGAAGTGCGGTTTGACAAGGACGCAGGTAAACAGGGGTACAGTCCAGGATGTCCTTGGTAAGGACTGTGTGATTTGGGGAGGCTGGCATGGCAGGGGCAGAACCGAGAAGAAGATTGGCTCCGCGGGAGAGGAGATTTAAAACATACTTTGGGTCATGGCTTAGGGGACTTGGTTGTATACGAAGCTAGCAAGTTTGTTCTCTGTGCGCTTGGAAGCTGTGTACGGCTTTGGAGCAGAACGGTGAAACCTTTAGAGTTTTTTTCTGGAGAGATAACTTTTTTATTTTGGGTAAGACATTTAATGGGAGCAGGCTGGAGGTAAAGATGCCTGTTGAATAGTTTAACACCATCATAATTTCCGGTGCGAGTGTCCCAGACTGAAGAGTCAGTTCAAGATTGGCTGCTAAGTCAAGGTTATCTCCAGGTTTTTAGCTTTTTAATTCACGGTTTCTCGACCTTTTTTTTTTTTTTAAATTGCTGATTTCGGGTTTTTGGGGTGTATAGCCCAGGAGATACGTTAAAGGGGCTCAGAAAAATACAGTAAGATAAATCACAGAACAGTCCCTTATATGGAGATGGAGTTTGTGTGGATTGTAATAAATTGCTGTTGTACATCGTGCACAGTGGAGCTGATGGGGAGATTGAAACCAAAAAAAGAGAAGTTTGATTCAAAACTAACATATATTCCAACTTAAACGTGAACAACCACTTGATAAGTTGCACTCGAGACAGCTGGATTTAACCTGCAAGGAATTCCAGCAAGTTCTCATGGAAATGGTAGCCTTCGAGGGACATTCTTTGTAAAAAAAAAGCCTGGGTTAGGGAAGCAAGTCCTAGAACTCAGAAAGGTCTCCTTCTGAAACGGATTCCAAAGCTCTAAAGGTTAATAAGCCATGAAAACCCTGCCATCTCAGTCTAATTGTAGTTGCTTTTAGAATAAGACATAATGTGGATGTATGCATAAAATTCTCAGTGATATTCATAAATTGTACCAACTTTAGTTTCTTGTGGTGTTTGCTCTCTTGTGACATAAGGATGTTAGAGGAGCAAAGAAACACCGCTGACCCTTGAGCAACTTGGGGGTTAGGGGCACTGACCCGCACCCGGTCCAAAACCTGGGTATGACTTCTGACTCCCGGAAAAACTTAACTGATAGCCTACTATTGACCGGAAGCCGTTACCGATCACGGTCAGTTAATGCATATTTTTTTGTTATATGTATGATACTGTGTATACTTACAGTAAAGTGACAAAAAGAAGAAAATGTTATTAAGAAACTCATAAGGAAAATACATTTACAGTACTGAGTTTATCGAAAAAAGTTTGCATGTACGTGGATCTGCGCATTTCAAATCCGTGTTAAGGGCACACTGTGCTGACATTTCTTTGTTTTTAATGACACAAGTTGTGGCTTGTGGACGGGGGGCTCTTGTGATGGTGTCTTGCTAACTGATTGCGGTTAGTGTGATCAACCTCACAGCCCCCTCGTGGGGACCAGCAGGACAGAGGGAGGCTTCTGTTCTCTCTCTGAAGGATCCTACCAACTGGCCGCATTCATAGGCTTTAACTGAAGCCACCTACTCCATTGTGTAGAAGCCACTGAGGCAGTCTTTCTCGCCCCAAGTCTGGATGTAGGGGTTAAGAGTATTTGTTGAAAGACCGTGGAAAAAGAAAGTATCGTGTAGCATTCATTTTGCGGCTTATAAAACTCAAACGATTCTATCGAAGATACTAAATTGTACGTGAGAAGAGCCTGCCATTCTTGTTAAAATTCAAGTGACATGTGAAAGGTTTCAGATATTTTATAGCAGCTCTTGTGTTTGATATTTTAGAATATTCAAATGGTTTAAACGCCTCAAGCGTTAGTACATGCATCGAAAGACGCACATCTTCCGTAGTATAAATTTACATGTCTTCTGTGTTCATAGGGGACGAAAATTCAAGCGTACGCAGTGATCATTTTATCAGCGAGGAGTGAAGTTTTTGTACACTTTTCTCTTAAGGCTGGAATCATAGTAGTTGTAGAAGTACTAATGATTATTGTTCTGTGTAACTTTATAATTTTTAGAACCTCTTTACATATGGTGTCTCATTTGAAGATTTGCTAGGGTAGTAGGGGAAATTTTCACTTGTCTCCAAATCCGATTCCCAGCAACACCACCATATGGAACATAGCCATGAGTCTGGAAATAAATGGAAACAGCTTCTGATTGGAAAAAAAAAAACAGATGTCACAGAACCCATAGTTGAGCTTAATTGAAAAGAGGAAGCCATCGTCAAGCCATGTCCCTAAGGAGCAGATTAGAGCCCCCTTGATTCCGAGGCATTCATGAGGTATAACAGTTGGCAAGAGGAAATAGAAGTGACGAGGTGACAAGGGTCTTCTGTTTACTCTTGGGCTATCCAACAGGACAACGTGTGCACATTCAGTGGAGGGCCAAGGAGACCTAGGTAGTCCAGAAGCCCTTCGAGTATCATCAGTCGAGGGACTAGAATCTAGTCTAACACAGTGTAATGACTTTGGCATATTGGTGACCTTCTAGGTAATCGAGAAGAGCTGAAGTGTCCTGGTCAAGAAAGCAAGAGAATGTGTACTAGCTTCTTTTAATATCTTCGGTTGAAAATATTTCCTATGAAAATAACTTCTGCACTTAAATGTGATCTTCTGTTTTTCAAGGCAATTTACTCATGGATAATTGGCTTGCCCTCATTCAGATAATAAGTTAGGTTATCATAGAGCCCAAAGATCAGTAATCTTCAGCTGTGGACACCAGGTAAAAATGCTTGCTACAGTTTATTTTTAATATTTCAGAGACGTACCTAAAGAGCATAAGGTTGGCATACCTGTCTTAGTTATGTTTCCAAATCCTTGTAGCAGAAGTGGTGGGACAGAGAGCTCAGTGCTGTTGGCCGTGGGCTGGGCGGGGTTTGATCTCATTTTGATCTGTTCTCAAAGTATTAAAGCGCATTAATCATTCCTCCAGCAAACACATAGCAACCAGCAGCTGCGTAGAGAATATGTCCATCACCTCCAACAGAGATACCACAGAATCATAGAATGTTCAGCTGGAAGGAAGAGGTCACCCAGTCCAACTTATCCTCTTAATGAGAAAACTGAAGCCCGTACAGGTTAAATAACCTGCCCACAATCATGTAGCAACCAGGGCAGGAACCTAGTCCGCTTGTCCTTATAAGAATGCCGCCTTGGGGCGCCTGGGTGGCTCAGTCGGTTGAGCGTCTGACTTCGGCTCAGGTCACGATCTCGCGGTTTCTGAGTTTGAGCCCCGCGTCGGGCTCTGTGCTGACAGCTCGGAGCCTGGGGCCTGCTTCGGATTCTGTCTCCCTCTCTCTCTGCCATTCTCCCACTCACGCTCTGTCTGTCTTGCTCCCAAAAATAAATAAATATGAAAAAAATTTTAAAGAAAGAAAAAGAATGCCACCTTTAAAGAGGGAAGATAACCCAAACAGAAACATACACATGTGATAAATTTTTGCATATGAAAGAAAAGGAGGAGGCGCCTGGGTACCTCAGCCAGTTAAGCTCTTGATTTCCGCCCAGGTCATGATCTAGAGATTCGTGAGTTCGAGCCCCCCGTGTGCTGTCAGTACAGAGCCTGCTTGGGATTCTCTTTCTCCCTCTCTCTTTCTCCCCCCAACCTCTAAAAATAAATAGACTTAAAAAAAAAAAAAAAAAAAGGAAATACAACACATTAGTATGTCCATACTAGTAAGGGAATGTGTCACCTCCTGCCTCTTTGAGTGGTCCCTTCACAGGAAGTGGATTCTGTGAAAGAAGGAAACTTTGTGGCACTTAGAGGAGGGGAAACTGAGGCCAGGTGGAAAGATGATAGAGCAAGGCTACTTTTGCTCTGCTATAGACTAGTGTGAAAGCACGCATGTTCCGAAGCAGTGACGGAGGACAAGAACCCTTGTCATTAGAAGACCTTCCTTAGTCTGGACTTCACAGACTCGTGGAAAGAACTCCACATTTAAAATTGGGAAATGAGAGTCAGAGTATAGGCTGCTTTGGCATTTCTGCAGTGTGTGTAACTGAACTTCACCGAACCTTGGTTTCTCCATCCGCAAAATAAAAATATATAGAGTAGACCAGCTCACAGATTGTTTCGAAGTTCAGGTGGAAAAAAGTATATAAATGTTTTTTTTAATAGCTGGAAATATTCAAGGGTTAGGTAATCTATTATTCTGTACTATTATACTATGTGTACCAGAGAAAAATATTTCTTTAAGAATAAGGCTGTTTCAGAGGAGAATGAACCCAAGCAGTTGGGCAACTTTGGGTTCCATTTCTTTCTTTCCATTCTTTCCCATTCTTCCATCCCTCCCTTCCTTCCTTCCTTCCTTTTTCTTCCCCAGTGGTTTTCAGCTTTGATTGATGTTAATAGTTTCTTATCCCTTTCCTAGAACGTGAACCCCCTGGGGTCATTACAGAGCTTAGCATCTAGACCTGGCAGGTTGGTCTGAGAGAGCAAAAGGTAGCAGGAATCTTTGGTGGGAAGTTGATCAGGTGCTCTGCCTTTGGCTTTTGGAAACATAAGGAATCTCAGGCACTGAAATATTTAATGTTCGCTAGGCCACTGCTGTATGTAGTCCCTGATGTCAAGACGGTTTCCCCTGACGATAAGAGAATCACAGATAATCACAGTTCAGTAATTATTAACTATGGTAATTCGTGTAAAGTTTGTTAAGGGTAACAGCTACCACTCCCCCTTCTGACAGACATTTATTGCCCATTTAAAATGTCCTTCAGTAAGCTCTTTCTATGCAAGATCTCATTTGGCAATTACGTGGGCTATTTACCGATAAGGAAATCGAGACCCATTTAGTTTTGCCGTATGCAGGAAGGTCACTGATGTGTTGCTTCTCAGAGACTCGGGTTGTCCTCTCCTGTGGTTGTTGCCATCTTGGTGTCAGGTGGCGTCGGGTTGTTATTTTCCAGATACAGGAGGAAGGGGGACATCCCTCTAGAATGGGTGTAACGGAAAGGGCCACTGGGAGGACCCACTGGAGAAACTCGTGAGATGAGAATAGCGTCTGCCTCTTTCAACATTATAGCCTCAGCACCTAAAGAGGGCCCTTGGCTCATTTGTCCGCGCTCCGTACATACTTGTCAAGTGAACGAATGATCCGGGCTTTCATTTTAGCCAACAGCTTCAACCTCGTCCTTTCCGCACGAACCCCGCTGCAATTAATACAACTACCCCCATCTGAATGTAATTGTCCCCTCCTCTCCTTGCCCCACGGTAGATGTAGAGCTAATGAAGAGACAGGTACTTCCCGAGCCGCCCACAAGAATGGAAGAGACGGAGCCACTGTCATTAACCAGCAGGGTTGATGTTCGAAGTCGTGGAGACAAAGACGTGCTGAGTGGGACATCAGGGAGTCCATATTCTCAAAGAAAGGCGTTCTCGGCCCTCCCGGTTTTCCTCTGACCTGCTCACGTTTTATATCATTCCAGGCCTCAAGCCACCTAAAGATTTTCTGAGGTGGTTGTTCTAAAGAGAATCTCAAGATTCCGATAGACAACTTGAGCCTCTGTCCCTGATTCTGAGCTCAACATTTCGATTTGTTCGTGCATATCAGACGACTGTGTCCTTCCTAGAATGGTGAAGGCTCTCTTGGCCCGTGCAGTTGAGAGTTTGCATTTTTCCTGTACGTTTTTCACCTGCTTCAGAGGGACTTTTCCAAATGTTGCACTCAGTCCACTGAAAATCCCGGTACTGCTAAATATAAGAGAGTCAATATAATAAATATAGGCCACTCTTTGCCTTTCACTGGATTCCTTCAGTGTCCGCACATGTGAGATTATTGACAGAATTAGATATTATTTTACAGTAGAGTTCCAGCTGTCCAAGTTCTAAATCACAGGTATGACTAACCCCATGGGGGAAGATTCCTAACAATTTACCGTGTTTTCCATGTTAGCGACAGGTTTCGTGCACACGCTCCGCTATTAAAGCATTAGACTTTCTTTGATTTCTTAATCATTAACAACTTTAGCTTTGATTGCCCATGGAGCTGCAAGCTGTTAAAATTATCATTTGCCTCTTACTAATTTTGAAACCAAGAGCTGTTTCTTCGTTTGATGTAGCACAGGTCTTTCTCAGAGCACATGTACTCAGGAGCACTAAGAATCTCCTGGAAGAAAATATAATCTAAAGCTATTGGATTTCTAAAATAGATGGGATAGAGAAAATACTCTTTTTTAAAAAAATTTTTTTTAAAGTTTATTGTTGCAGAGAGAGAGAGAGACAGAGAGAGACAGAGAGACAGAGACAGAGAGAGAGAGACAGCATGCACATGAGTGGGGGAGAGGCAGAGAGAGAGGGAGACACAGAATCCAAAACAGGCTTCAGGCTCTGAGCTGTCAGCACAGAGCCCGACGCGGGGCTCGAACTCACAGACAGCGAGATCATGACCTGAGCCGAAGTCGGACGCTCAACCGACTGAGCCATCCAGCCGCCCCGAGAAAATACTCTTAAATACTAAAAAGTGCAGCTTTTTAAAAGATTCAACAAAGAGTTTATTTTTTTTCAGGAGAAAAGTGTCTCTGGGTTTTTACGGTTTAGTGTGTGAATAGTGGGTATTTTATGAAGAAGCTAAGGAGGCAGGAAATTTGAAAGCTGTGTTTCAACGCTAAAAGGTCAGTTGAAATTGACCCAGGGTTAACATAGTGTTGGGTTCTCATGAAAGCCAACAGAATGTAAAAAACCTCCTGGAAAGATTTTGTTCGTACATAGCCTTTTCAAAACCGTGCCCCTAAAGTCTTTAACCCATAGTAAATGCTCAATAAATATTTGTTAAATTGATTTGATACATGTTAAGACCGATTGGTAGTATGATCAAATGAAATATGTGACCTTGAGCATTCATTCATTCATTCATTCATTCATTCATTTATTATCCACTCACTGGTAGTTATGTCCCAAACGTTGTTTATTGGGAACAAATTGAAAATTGGCGACTCAGTGTACAAAAAATGGCTTTTCTCTGATGTTATGGGTATACATGGACAGCCCTGGGCTGAAGGAATTTATATCGGGCCAAGAGGCTCCTGCCGACTAGTTCAGTGCAGGCTACTCAAGACATATCTGGGAGGCAGGTTAACATGGCCAATTCCTAAGCCCCATTTTTAAAAATTCTGCTGGCTAGACCTAGGGTGAGCCTAGCTCTTGAATTTTTTGGAAAGCTACCCCGATACGGATACACGTTTAGGTTTCAAAACCCAATGGGAGATCATATCATCTATGACTGTTTCTTCCTGGAAGAATCAGTTACCACAGATAGTTGTTCAGCCTGTTTGTAATGGGACTATTCTTGACTTCCTGTTGGAGTGGTGGAGACTCAACTCTGAGGTGATGGTAGCGATAGGATGTTCTCCTTCGATCATCAGGAAGATCAACATGTAGCTTTCCTCCGTCCAGTGTTTGTGATTTCTGGGGGTTCTTTCTACATGCCAGTCCCATGCAGGGCAGTACCCTGAGCATAAGCCCCTACGTGACTTATTACTTAAAACGAAGCACGCAAATCAGCATTACCTTGGAGCTCTCTCATACTTGGAGGCTCCTGAGGATACTGCTCTTGTCTGTGAGCCATATCGCTGCCATTTATGGCACCCACCACTCCCAGACTCACCCCCCAACCCTTCTCTGAGGAGATACAACCTCAGGTTCTGGCTTCCAGAGGTCCCGTTGACAAGGCAACCAGAGTGTATCCATTCAATCCACTGTTCACCTTGCTATTCTTACGGTTAGAATAAATCCCCTTTTCTTTTCTTTTTTTTTTCTTTACCTATCCTATATGAGATTTGTTGTTAAGTACTGACCTGCACGGTCTCTTCAGAATTCACCAACTTCCTTCCTTTTTATCTACAGGCTACTCTTGATGTGTTTTCCATCTCCTGTGTAATAGAGCGTACCTCTAATCAGCCCCTCCCACTCAATATCATTATTAGGAAGCATAATCGTGCGTTAGTTATAATGTACTCTGATTTTGGATGCTTATTTAAAATACCATACGTGTTCCTTCCCCTTACGAACTTCCTCTGTGTCCATCTTTCTGAGGAAGCAGATCATTCTGCCTGCGGGCTCCAGGCTTGACAAGTACTGTGTGCAAGTAGATGGCGACACAGCGTTATCTGTCCTCTGAAAACTTTCAGTCCCACAGGAATATACATCATTTCTTTCTTTCTTTTTTTTTTAATGTTTATTTTTGTGAGAGAGAGCACGAGCGAGCGTGAGCAGGGGAAGGGCAGGGAGAGAGAGGGAGACAGAGGATCTAAAGCGGACTCTGCACTGACGGCAGAGAGCCCAATGCGGGGCTCGAACTCACAAGCCGTGAGATCATGACCTGAGCCGAAGTCAGACGCTTCACCGGCTGAGCCACCCAGGCGCCCCAACATCATTTCCTTTTATACTTATCCTTGACATTTGTGCCTACACAACATCCGTGGTGTACTAGGTGCTGTGCAGGACAAAGGAAGCTTGATAAAGCATAGCCAGGCAAACTCTCCTAATTACTCTCCAATCCTCTGTTAAGTTTAATGTAGTTGAAATTGATAGGAAATATTTCCATTTTCTCTTCTGCAGGGGAAATCATTCAGATCCTTTTAACCTCTTGTCTGTTAACTCCCTGCATCCCAAACTCCATTAACTTAAAGGAAGAAACACGGTTAAACAGTTTTTGCCTCTTGTATTAGTGGTATAAAATTTCGTAGCTCTAAAAGCGGGGGCTAAAATCAAGGGAAACCTGGAATGGATTAAAGAGGATGAGAAACTTCCCTAAGGATAAAATCATTCACATCTTCCAGAACAGAATGGTTGGCAACTGCTTTCCCACACAAGTACTCAAAGTACTTGCCTCACAAAGTCTTGTTTTTTTTTTTTGTTTTTTTTTTTTTGCCTCTCCACGATAATTTTTTAAGGAAGAAGAAAAATCAAAACATTCCATTTTTTTCATAAGTGACACTTGTAACACATTTTCCCCAACGCAAAAGTACTTTGAGTTCTTTTTTTTTCTCCCGGTAAATAAAAGGATCGGTTTGAGTTGTTTGATGTCCTTACAGAATAACAATCCACATTTTGGTGGCACAGGGCCAACACGGATGAAGTCAGTTGTCCTCTTTTCCTACCCTGTTCATCTTCTGACTTTGTTTGCTTTTCGTAGTTCTCTGTGAGAGACTGTCGCCTAAGAAATGAACGCAAATGTCATTAGGAGGGATTACAGTTTGTTTCTGGGAAGGTTTATTTATCTAAGTGCTCATTAATAACATTCAAGATGGAATCATTTCCTAACACTGCCCGACCCTTAGTTTGTGCGATGTCTGTTCATTTCGTATCTGTCACCCAGTGCCAGTGCCTGTGCGCATATCTTGCTCATGTACCGGGGACATTGTTATTCACAGTAATTCCATACCAGTGGTGCAGTTGACTTGTAAGAGTGAAGTGTCTGGGTGGAGAGAACATTAGGTGGTTTTGTTTAGAAATATAATCAGAAATGGGGAAAAACGGGAGGAGAAACATAAAGTGAATGTTATCTCTAGGTAATAAGCTTATTGTCGATTTTCATTTTTTGGCTGAGGGTTATCTGTTTTTCTGAATTTCTAAATGAAGGAAAACAATTGAAATCTTAGAAAAAGAAGAAATTACAGTTGCCGCTTCTTTTCTTATTTTGTATTTGCCCGTCTTAAGAGACTCACCCGGGCTGATTTTCATGTGTGCTGTTTCTCTCCCGAGGAGTTTTTCCTTCTCTCCCGTGCAGGAGCCTGTTTGCTGTGTCTTAGCAAGAGAGTTCATGAGTTTGTATAAAAGTAGGACCTGAACGTAAATGCGTAACTGTAGCAGACTTTGATGCTTTTTATTTATTTATTTTAATTTGCTAACCTACTTTGTAGATGGAACCTTGCATTTATTTTGCTACAAGCTGATGCTTACGGTCTTTGCATTTGCAGACGAGGATAGGGGTTGTTGGGGATGGATGTCTTGAGATGCATGGGAGGCTTTAGGAAATATGAAAACGAGTATGGTAGAGTTTGTAGGCTGAATCATGTTTGAGAGATACTTTCAATTGAAAGCCATTCGTTAACATTTCTCAGGCCCCAGCTCCTCGATCTTGTTTCAGATTAAAGTCCCGACGTATTTAAAATGTTTTCGCCTTGATCCATTGGCCATTAAGAGTCACGTTCAGACTGCACTTAACCGTGGGCACCTTTGCTACTGCTGTCCAGAGAAATACCTCGTAACTCTTTTTGTTCTTCAATTTCTGAATTTTCAAAAACTGGTCCCTCTCCTAAGCCCCCTCCCTTCTCCTTTTTCTTTTCACAATTGAAAAAAATTTCTTCACCCTAACTTTTTGAGAATTCATCCGACAACTATCATGAGACATTACAGAAGATAGAATAAAATTGAATGCCGTGGGAGTTTTGTGTAGTACATAACCAACAAGGAATAATTTGGTCTATTTGTTTTTTCCCATCTAATATTTTAGGTACAAGCCTATGCAGAAAGTGGATGGGGTTGCAGATGGTTTCACAGGAAGTGGTCAACAGACAGGCACATCTGTTGAGCAAACTGTAATTGCCCAAAGTCAACATCATCAACAGTTTTTAGGTATGTTAAGGTGTAATGCGTATTAGTTGCTATTAGCATGTTGAAAAGAAGAGAACAATACTAGTGTTTTCTCCAAGTGCTGTGTCTATTACAGATGTTAATTACACAGAAAGATTTGTGTGTCTCCGTGTATATCCTATGATAGCTGTAGATCATTTCTACTTTCTCATGTTCCCGAGAGCTTTTAAAAAATCTCAAGCTGCGTAGGACTTCTAAGTGCCTATGAATGAAAGGCTCATAGCCGTGACCTCGTCTTGCAGAATTTGTATTCCTGGGGTTTTTGTGATGAAAATTGCGTTGTGTCCACTTTCAGTAGTTTACTTCAAGTACCAACAAGAATTCTCATTGCCTGCCGATAACGTTGCAAACGCATAGGCTCAGATTAGAAAAAAAAAAAAAAATTGCTAGAAACTTTGGAAAAGTAAGCTGTTCATTCAAACTAATCACAGTCTGTCCTATTCTTGTAATTTTGTAGATGGTGTCCGTGTTTCTTATTACTTAAAGAGTTAGGAATTGGAACATTCCGCACATTCCTGTGATAGCTAGACGTGCAAAAAATGGCACTTTAACTGACAACTCTTGTCGAGATGAAAACACATAGTGTCCGTGCAGCGGATCAAGACAGACAGAAGCCAGCAAAGAGTTTGCGTGTGTGTGAGTCTGTGGCGTGTGTATACTTGTCGATGTGGACTTTCTGACAAACAATTCACAAGGCCTCTCAGGGCAGAGTAGATACTGATGTTGAAAGCGTTACGGCAGCGTTTCTCAAACTGGAGTCGTCACGTGTATTCTGGAGAGCCTGAGCTCTCAACGAGAATTTTGATTTTTTTTTTACTTTGTTTTTATTTCAATTAGAATCTGTAAAAAAAAAAAAATTATAATAGGAGCGTCTTCTGGATTATCTAGAAGAGTAGAACGAAAACCGTTGTGCAGTTTTCGTTTGTGCATCTGGATTTGAATTTAGGATAAAGCAGGCACCGAAGTGCATTGCACGAATTGTCCAGAGCTAATGAGAAAAGAACAGGGAGAGACTTGCTAGGTAAATTACATAAATTATGTAATTCATCCCAAGGGAAGGCTAAATGACGTCCCAGTGCTTTGTGGAGGAAGGTTCCACAGCTTTGAATACAGGATAATAATGGGAGAATCAGCCCCACCAAGGACATGTTGGTATAGACCTGTCAAACTCAAAAGTTCTAGGCCACGGCAGTCAATACCGTATTCATGTTGCGAGCGGGAATTTCGTGATAGGACAGCAGTCTCGTCCATCATATCAAATTAATGTTGTTAAGTTTAATGTTATTTTTGTAGTTTTATGTGTGTTCATTTCGTAGCTCTTTTAGTTTATGATGTTATAAGAAGTATGAGCCTACTGAGTTTAAAGCTACGTTTAGTTTTTTATATTCCTAAGTAACACGACACAATAATAACTAAAACCAATACTGACCAGCTCGAGATATTTTTCTCTTAGTAGAGGCCCTATGTTGAGAGACATTATGGTATGTTATTTCTAGTATAATCGTAGTGAAAATTTAGTTCCTCCACAATTTTTCAGTGCCTCCTCAATTCCCCTCCACTGATGCTGTTGCTACATTTTGTTTGAAACGTACTACTATGAGAAGTTCTTCCATCGTTGGACCTCTGGCCTTAATGGGTTTTTTTTTTTTTCCTTTTTTTAGTCTTCTTAAATTTTCCCTCATTAATCTGTAATTGGCACAATCCATGAGAGGTTTTTTTTTTTTTTCTGTTGTGTTGTCATGGCAACAGATGCATCTCGAGCACTTCCAGAGTTTGGAGAAGTTGAAATCTCTTCTCTGCCAGATGGTACTACCTTTGAGGATATCAAGTCACTGCAGAGTCTTTATCGAGAGCACTGTGAGGTAAGTTTTTTCAAACGCAGTATGAACGCACGCTAACATTTTTGCCAGACAACTTGCTAAACTAAAATAATCAAGCTTATTCCTAGAGGACAGGTAAAGTTAGTTCATGTATCTTTGAACACTGAGAAATTCATCTTTCTTCCGGTCTCCGCCTGAAGAAATGATGGACGCAAGAAAACGAGAAGACGTTTTACTCTCCGTCTCCTTAGCCTTTCCTAGTCTGAATCCTTAGACGTGGCAATTCCACCACCTCTAGGTACTCACCCGACAAAGTATGCCACCTGGGTGAAGACATAAGTGTACAAGGAACTCATTGCATTACGGCTTTTAGCACAAAAGATTGGTTGGAGCGTCCACATCTACAAGGGAACTGAATAAAACACGGTACATACGGTCTCTTGAGCAGAATTCTGTGCCGCCATTAAAAAGAACAGACACTTCTAAGTGTACTAATGAGGAATAAGTTCCAGGATGTGGAACATGTGACTCTTCCAGGAACATGTGACTCTTGATCTCAGGGGCGTGAGTTCGAGCCCCGTGTTGGGTGTAGACGTGACTTAAATAAATACATAAACTTAAAAAAAAAAAAAAAGAGTATTTTCTAGAAATGCTTAGTGAAGCGCTTTAGGTGTTCCTTCCAAGGATTAATGAGGCTCTAGTTTTGTTTTGTTTTTGTGGTTACTTAACGTTTCTCTTGGTATTTTCCATCCCTGCTTCTCCTCCTTTTGGCAGTGTGCCCCATTGCAACTGGCTCGTTGTCTCCAGAACAGCGGGTTAATGTACCTGTAGCTCACCTGGTGGAAAGGGCGTAAGGGATCGCCGTAAGAATCGTCTTAAGTGCCTCTCTTTTTGAAAGAGGAGTCTGTTTAGAACTTAAGTAGCTTTATTCCAGGGCTATTTGTGATCTGCTCAGGAGTAGAAGATGTTCCCTTGCCTTTCACGGACAGCCCTCCTGACTGCGGACAAGGCAGTATGCAGTGAGAAGTCTCAGCTCACAGCGTTCACAGATTTCTTTCCCACTCCAGAAATACCAACTGCTTGAGTGAATCCGAGTGCTTGTCAAGGGTGCTAGATCATTAACAACCAAGGGCAAGTTCTGTCTTTGTTCCCAACACTTGTTGGCATGATAAAGACGCTTAGTATCCATCTGACGACACTCGAAAGAATTCTCCCAACCTGGAAGAATTCCTGGAGGAGCCTTATGTGTCTAGAAAAAAATTCTTTCTTTGTACATAAATATCACGTATATTCACTCAAGATTTTTATGTAAAGATTCTCTAAGCAACTTCTCACTTTTCTGTGTTCAGGTGAATCCTTCTTAAAGCAACCCAACCCTCACAAATATAATTTAGATTCTTTTGAAGTTTCTCTTTGTTCAAACTACAAGTTGGAGCACGATCCTTTGTATTACTAAGGAGTGTACGGGAAGCTTATTCCAAGTGAAAAGCTCCACCAATAAGGTGAGAGACGAAAGTATCTTCAGGATCACAAAAATTTCACTAACATACCAGCATCCGGGAATAGTCTCTATGAAGAGAGATGGATGGGTATGGTAATCAGTATATGTGGGGAATGGCGGTCCATAGAATGATCCCCATGTTTTCACAGAGTTACAAACGTTCACGCCATTTCTCGGGAGACATGGCGGCAGGTATGGAAAAGAAGAATCGTGATTATTTTTGCATGTCAGACTTCCAGACTTTTGAAGTACAGGTGTCTCAGTCTCGTCTCCTCTCCTGTAAATAGTCACCTGCCCGAAACCAGTACAATAAGGATTATTTAAAAATACATCTGCCTGTATATTTCAGTCTGAACGTATTTGAAAGTGGGTGGACAAATGATAAAATGTTTTATTCACTTATAAAAATGTCCCAAGTGAGGCTGATGGGAATGTCCTTTTCAAAAGAATTATTTGAAATTATTTAATTTGGAGAGATTGCATTTCAGATGCACTGAATTCTTTACTTGCCTTATTTTTTCATATTCTGTACAGTTTATGTTTTTTAAAAAATTTTTTTCAACGTTTATTTATTTTTGAGAGACAGAGAGAGACAAAGCATGAGGAGGGGAGGGGCAGAGAGAGAGGGACACACAGAATCTGAAGCAGGCTCCAGGCCCTGGGCTGTCAGCACAGAGCCCGATGCAGGGCTTGAACGCACAAACCATGAGATCATGACCCGGGCCGAAGTCAGACACTTAACTGACCAAGCCACCCAGGCGCCCCAGCTGTACAATTTATATTAATATCCCTATTTTATTTGGAATTCTCATGATTTGTTAATCAAAGATATTTCACAAGTATCACTTGTTATGTAAGGAGCAGGTATAATTTTCTACACAAGCTGCTGTAGCAGTGACTTTTTTTCCAAGCTTAGTGTTCTTTTATTTAAAAAAAAATTTTTTTTTAATGTTCACTTATCTTTGAGAGACAGACGGACAGAATGTGAGCAGGGAAGGGGCAGAGAGAGAGGGAGGCACAGAATCCGAAGCAGGCTCCAGGCTCCGAGCTGTCCGCACAGAGCCCGACATGCGGCTCGAACTCCCAAACTGTGAGATCATGACCTGAGCCGAAGTCGGATGCTTAACCGACTGAGCCACCTAGGCGCCCCTAAAATTTAGTGTTCTCATAGATAGAGATACCTAGGTATTATATATGATGTTAGTAGTTGTTTTGTTAGTAGATATCTCTTAGACTGTGCCCACGGTACAGTTGGGAGAGCAGTTTAATAATTTGTCTCTTGAGAACATTTTTGCCTGGGAAGAGGGACATCTATCTGTCTTTCACTGTCAAGGCTTAGACTTGCATCTTAATTGTTCTTAGTATCATAGGGTGAGGAGTGTGTTCATTCATTCATTCCCTTCCCTCCGTCTTCATTATGCAATGACGTGTAACATTCCCTACTGCTTACCAGAACATGCCCTCAAACGTATTTTGCTTCACATTTGAATGGGTCTCAGTGTGTTTATATAGAAGGACAGTTATTCTCCGTATCCTCTGTAGGGCCAGATCGACACACGTGGTGGAGACTATAGAATTGTGGTTACAGTTTCCTCTGTTTGCCTCAAATACCCAGATGAACTCTCCTGATTGCCCCCTGTTGTCTCTCTGCTTCTGTGAACTCTGTAGATCTCGATGGGCCTGTTTTACCTGTCCTTGTTCTCAGTACTGCCAGCATCAAACACATTATGCTGATGACTTCTGTCTTTTATGCTCAAAATAATCACAGAATCACATGTTCTTTGCACAAACAAGTGATTCTTTGGTTTTGTGACTGCTTTTATCTGAAGACGAATTTATAAACTAATTGCCATGGCAGGGTGAAATTAAACCTGATCATCAAAATTTAATGAAGGGGGCAAATTTTAGCATCATCAAAAAAAAAAAAAAAAAGCGTCTTTGATGCAGCTGGGAAATGGTTCTGGGAGATAAAATGAAGGAGGAGGAGGATGCGGCTCCTGCCCCCAAGGTCAGAAAAGGGGATGGTCTTAAAGCCCCTCTCTGAAGGGAGTAAGCCGAGGGAGGATTGAGATGGAGGTGTGGCTTGACCACAGAGGTACCCTTATTCTGCCCAGACAGGTGCTGTCCTCTGAAGGCCATTGGCATTGTAGTTCCTGGTCCAGACTCTGGTTGCCTGGGAACACTCCGGAATCCTAGTCAGCCGCCCTAGACAGGCCCATTTAGCCTTGACTCTGTCCACCAGGCCCAAGCAGCTCCACACCCTTTGCTTCTGCCATCTTTGACGGCCGGGAACACACCCAACCCTCTGGGGACTGGTGTGAATCGCATCTTTGTTGTGTGCCCGTTGGGTCTGAGAATAGGAAGAGTGGCAGCGGCCGTGGAAGCCGAAGGAAGCCGTGTGTGAAGGAATGAAAGAAAAGCAAGAGAAGAAAATGGAGAGGAAGGGGAGTTAAGGAGAACAAAGAGAGGTAAAGCGAGGCTGGGATACGATACGAGGCCACTATTGGAGGAATACACGCCATCCCGTCAGTCTTTCCAGACGTTATGTTCTCCCTGCCTGAGCTCTTCTGTTTGCCTTCCGTTGGCAAAATTTACTCCACGTTCACCGTATAGCTTACGAACCCACAGGTGTCTTCACCACTGCCATCCCGACACGTAACGCGCTCTCCGCACGTCCCCTTGAGAAGCATCGTAAGGTAACGCGGATATAACCGTTTTCTTTTTTTAGGCAATATTGGACGTTGTCGTGAATCTTCAGTTTAGCCTGATAGAAAAACTGTGGCAAACGTTCTGGCGCTATTCTCCCTCTACTCCAACCGACGGCACTACCATCACTGAATCAAGGTCAGAATCAATATGCTTTTCCAATTCATTTTCATGGCCGAGTAGATGTCACAGCTAATAAACGAGAGATATGTATACCAGTTGTGAACCTTACGTGATAACATTAAATGAATGGATAGAAATGAACCACAAAGTGCTCTCTGGAGGTTTCGGTGTGTGTGTGGTAGCTCCCATTTTTATTGATTTGGGGGACTGCGGTAGAGCTGTTTCATCCTCATGGAATTAGTATCATACCTGCCTCTCATGCCGTCAGAAAGCATTAACGTGCACAGGCAGCTCTGGGGGCGTGTTATATGTATCCAGCCGTACGGAACCAGTGCAATGGTGGTATAGTGCTAACCTCAGTAATATTTGATAAACTAAAACTATTTTTAAAGTCCATTTTCTTTTTTATCCTCATTTGCCATCTGTTCATTTGCTACATTTATTCACACCAGCAATCTGAGTGAAATAGAAAGTCGACTTCCGAAAGCAAAGCTGATAACTCTGTGCAAACATGAGTCTATCCTGAAATGGATGTGTAACTGTGACCATGGGATGTACCAGGCTTTGGTGGAGATTCTCATCCCCGACGTGCTTAGACCTATTCCTAGTAAGTTAAATGCAGACAAGTACGGATGCTTTTATTCTCATACATTCCACCCAAGAAGTTTGGGGAAGCGACGTCGCGATCTAGGGTGATTCTAACCTCATTTCGATTTGCCAAATAAAAGAAAAAAACACAAAAAACAGAAAACCATGCAACACAAAAGAATATTGAATGAAAGCAGCTTAGAGCAAAACTGTAGTTAAACGGGGAAAAAAAAAAACCACGATCTGTTTTCCGATCTTTCATTTTCTTTTCTTTTTTTTTTTTTTTTTTTTTTTTTTTTTTCAATGTTTATTTTATTTTTGGGACAGAGAGAGACAGAGCATGAATGGGGGAGGGGCAGAGAGAGAGGGAGACACAGAATCGGAAACAGGCTCCAGGCTCCGAGCCATCAGCCCAGAGCCCGACGCGGGGCTCGAACTCACGGACCGCGAGATCGTGACCTGGCTGAAGTCGGACGCTTAACCGACTGCGCCACCCAGGCGCCCCATCATTTTCTTTTCAATAGAAAAGATAACCTAAAGATGTGGCAGCCATCAGTGACTAATGATTATCAGAACACTCCCAAGCCAGGCAACCTTGTAAAAATTATTCTCCCCAAGGACACAGTTCCCTTCAGAAAGCCAAAAGTTTATGAAATCTGTAATTGTGGGGCCAGCCTCCTTCCTTCGTGGTTGCTTTTGATTTGAAATGAATTCATCTTGGTTTCCACTAAAGTTGAATTCCTGTATAAAAGCATTTACTTTGTCACCCTCCATCACGTTGAGAACCACAAATGCAGCTTCCATTAACAGTAATGGTTAACTGGCATTTGGAGAGAAAAATCTCTCTCTCTCTCTCTCTCTCTCTCTCTCTCTCTCTCTATATATATATATATATATATACATGAGCATTCCCACCATGAAGCAAGTAGGAATTACATAGATAAATTAGGTTTCCTTTTTTAATGGATGGTGCATATTTGGAACAAACAAAGTCATTTTCTGCACGTGTCAATATAAATGCTACCGCGGATACTTGTGGGAGAGGTAGGCAGTTGAAACGATTTTATGCGAACACCTTGACGAGCACATACTAGTGACCTTAACTTTTCGAGAAGCGGGACAGAATTTCCACTCTGCAATGACATGAATAAAGTAAAAGCAGTCTTTTAGCTTGTGAAATTGGCAACCATGTGCTTCAAGTACACTGTTCCCAGTTGATTGATGTTAAATCCTAACAAAGTATTGAAGGAGGGATTTTATAGAAGACAAGGTGAAGATATCAGCATGTGTATGTTTCTATTTTCTTTTTTTTCTAAATATGACAAACAGTGGAAGATCGTGCTTTCCACCTGTTTCCCGCCATCTTAAAATATATGCGTAGATACTCATTTACATATAATATCAACGAACACACATAAGTTTGTATAGAAATAAGTTTAGGAAAAAGAAATCCAACTGTCATTGTCTCACATTTTTGTCAATTGCTAGTATTTTCCACTCTATCTGCAGCAAGCTTCCTGACTGACAATTGATTAAAAATGACGCTGTCATGGAAAATTGCAGTGTGTAAATTCTCTACTGATTTATGTTCCGGAATCTTGATTTTCCTTGTTTTTGTCTTGCTCCCTGTGCTCTGAGTGATAATCTTAAACAGTTCTGAAGCCTTTTGCTTCTGTTAGCACCAGAAGACTTGTGAAGTCAACAGTTTCCTAAACTAAATCATGTATCAATTTTAATTGACTCTACGCCTCATCATTTTAAGCGCACAGTACACTTGACCTTTGTTTTGTGCAAATTTTGATTCGAAAACCCGTTTCTTCTGCCCAGAAGTTTGTCTCTACATTTAGCAGACAACTCAACTTCAGGAATTTTCACCTGACGTTAGTTTGATAGCTTCTGTGAAGTTACCAGGGACATTAATGTGCTACCGTCCAAAGTACATTTGGAGATTTAATTCTGATTCTGCAACAAGACTTAAGAAACACGACTTAAATTACAGCTTAAATAGCTATCTTCCGATCATGTGCCTTTTAATATCAATCGCAAGCAGGTTGAGACAAGTTAGCTTTGGAATCGTTTTCAATTGTAAACCATCCATTCATGAGAAAAAGTTGTCAGAGTCAGAATGCACAATTTGATCTGACATGAATCCCTAGAGAGAGAGCAAACTTAATTTTATTTTTAAAAATTATACTTTCCTGGCTACAAGTACTTCACTCTACCGTTTACTGTCCAGATGGGATTCCTTTTTTTAGCCAAAAAATGTCTGCATATCACACTAATTTGAAGTCAGCTTGAAGCTACTATATTCTAAAATACATTTATCTGAAAATGAAAAAACAGTGAAGTGTAAGAATTGCATAAGAACTCAACCAGTAACATTTAGGTACAATTTTGAGCGTATGTAAAGGTGGCCCCCGATGTCATGTAGTACAAGAAAGCAAAAACTTACAGTCACTTGATATACAAAATATCTTTTTCTCTAATAATCTTCCCAGCATGAAATTTGTCCAGATGAAACAAGACCCATGCTAAATATTTTTTTTTAAAGTAACTTTTCTTGCTTCTTGGTTTTTTTTATGCTGATCGAGTAATGCGTTCTATGTTAACAGTAGAAAACATGCAAATGCAGATAGCCAAGTTGAATTTTGAACAAAATTTTACTGAGTTTCAAAAAGGGTCGTTAATTTTTTTTCACTCTTTTTTCATTTCCATTCATGCCTGCCCTCCATGGTTCTAATACATAAGACAGCAGAAAAATATTTTTCTTTCTTTTTCTTTTTTTGGCTCAAGTGGGAAGCTCTGGAAATTTCACAAGATTCATTCTCTAGAAATTTCCAAGTCCGTGTTTCCAGTAGATGATTGTCATGTTTAAGAGTCGATACTGCTTGAGTGTTTTTCCTGATCAAAATTGAGTCATTTGAACCTCTGTTCTATCATTTGACCAGTGAAAGAAATGATTTAAAAAAAAACAGTTGTTTTTATGATTGGGATAGTGAAATTTGTATCTTTCGCAAGCAACTTGAGCAAGCTAAATTATTTCTAACCCTGCTTTACCAAAACTGATAGAAGCATGTCAGACTCATTTGAGCACAGGAAGAAAAAGCAAGGAATTTAATCCCAGCATTAACATTAATATCCTTGGTAGCCTTGGAGAAAAACATAGCTTCTGTGTGTCTTAGACTAGACTACAAATTCGAATGCCTACCACATTATTGAGAACCCACAGAGGTTAATTTCATGTTGTGGGTGTTTCAGACACTTATCTGTTAAATGTCTGAAACTGTCCCCTACACTGAGGAGCGTTGGGTACAGATGAAGTAAAATGCTATTGACTGAATTACTTTGTTGAACAAGAGAAGAAGTCTTTTTTTTTTTTTTTATTATACGACAGTCCCTTCTTGTAAAATAATTGTAGTCATTACTGATAACTGATGATGCTTCCAGTCATTTTATGACCACTATAAAAACTACTCTCATGGGACCCAGCCCTCTTTCAGGTCTTAACAGATTCATCAAGAACATGGAACGGACTATTTTAGGAATATCTTAAGAATACCGGTCTCTGTGACAGCAATTTTATCACATTGATCTTTTTATCTCTACCTGCCAAGTGAAATGGAGAATAGTTATCCAAAATTTTCAAGTCAGGCAATTTTAATTTTTTCCTTACTTTTCAACAAGAGTAACAGATAACTAATATGATATGTTCTAGCATGAATAGATATGTAGAGGAAGGGAGAAAGCTGTGCAATATTTTCTTTTTAACTGAAGAAAGGAAAATTGATTAAGAGCTTAACAAATCAAGATGAAGAATTTATAAAGAAAATACTTAGCCTTTGAGCATAAAGCTGTTAACGAAAGAGTGTCTCGTTTAAGATAGAAAATTCCATAAGTATATTCACAACTGGTATATGTCGCTATAAGCAGAAACGTTTGAATGTTTTCATTTCCCAACAAAGTGTCATAAATATCTGGGAAAAAAATAGCTTTAAAAGAAAAAAAAAAACCCAAAATACAATTCTTGGATGCTTTCAAAGTTAGAAATAATGTTAAAAAAGTCTTGTCAATGAGGGCAATATAAGTTCTGTGTTATTTGAAATGTCATATACACATTTTTTCTCTTCTCCTGGAATAAAGATTAATGTTCTTTGGTGTCTTTTTCGTTCTGCTTTTATTCTTTAACATTTAGGTGCCTTGACCCAAGCCATTCGAAATTTTGCAAAAAGCCTTGAAGGTTGGCTTTCCAATGCCATGAACAATATCCCACAGAGAATGATACAAACCAAGGTAAGTTTTTATGTTTTTGCTTTTTCCTCTGTATTTAGAAAATTGTTCTGTATTATGTACAATGTAGAAAATTATTCTGTATTATGTTGGTATCGTAATATATTGAACTTTTCAAACCGATTTTTTATTTTTGCTTTATCACCATGTAGTAAAGAACTTTCACAGGAGATGTTGTTTGATAATGCTCCTTTCAAAGAAACTAGAGAATCATTTCAAGTGCGGTGTATTTATAAGCTCTTTTTCCGAAGTATATATTCCAGATTGCTTAATTTCAAAAATTAAAGAGGATCACCTAGAATGTTAAGTAGTTTCCATTTGAGTGAGTTTTAGCTTTTTGAAGTCCCCAACTATACTCATTATATTGCGAAACGTTCATGTAAATTGATACTCTTTTGATTTTCAGCATGTTTTATTTTTTTTCAACACTGGAGAATGCTTTTGTGAATAGGTAGTCATTTCTTAAAGTGAGCAACTGTCTCATAATTGATCAGTGTTTATAAGGAACATGGATTGTTTAGCTAGAGAAATGAATCCTGATCTCCACTCTGTCTCCTCCTAACCTTACTACTTTAGGTTAATCTGTGAACGTATCCTCTGGCAAGATGGGACTGATTTTGTCTAAACTTTGTACCAAAAATTACATTCGTGGCGTTTTCTCAATGACTGTATCCACTGTCAGACTTCAGCCACACACCTTGTCTTTCAATTTGGGGGCATAGTTGAGAGATTGAAGTTCTTGTAGCTGGCAAGTCTCGTTGGTAGCACGAGTAGCTCCCAGTTCTTTCTGCTTTGAGTTAAGATTTGCAATAACACTTTCTAAAGTGTGCAGGAAAAAAAAAAAAAAAAACACAGCTAAGCAAAAAAATAAAACACACTGAAGGAACATTTCATCAGTATTCCCACCTTAGATTACTGCTCTAGAGCTATGCTGTTAATGCATGCATTAAGGATAGCCACATTGACTTCTTAAATTTGAATTTTACCTTTAAATTAAACTAAAATTTGAGTTCTTCAGTCACACTAGCTATGTTTCCAGTGGGCCATAGCCCCACGTGACCAGTGGCGACCATATTTGGCAGTATTTACATAGAGCATTTCCATCATTGCTGAAAGTTCTAGAGTGCCACATTGAGGTGGACAAAGACAAGAGGTGCCGTTTGATTATGATGGTTACCGGAACGCTTTCCCATTTGCGAAGTCAGTCATATTCACAACAATACTTCAAACAGTTAAAAACACCTCCCTTCCCAGTATTACCAAAGCAAATGTGGTAGCAGTCTGCCATATTGGCCATTTCATCGGTCCCCAGAGTCGATTTGGATGACCTGCCTTGGTGGAGGGTGTCTTCTGCTTTTCTGCTGTCAGTGACGTGTAGCCTTTTTTTTTTAGCTGAGCACTCCCTCAGTGAAGATAATCTACCGTGACAGAGGAAAGAGCATAATGAGGTTATGACTGGCCATTGTTATCAAACATACTCCATCACTGTAACTTAGTTTCTGTGTAACCTTAAGCAAGCTACAGAATCCCTTTAGGTCACAACATGTGTCTAATATAATAGTTCTAAGAATTAAACAAGGTAATATACGTGAGGCACTTACTGTGGTTTCTGGCACATAGGATGTACTCAGTTAATATAAATCACGGAAATGGAAAGAAAGTGTTAAGACTTATTTTTTGAAAGAATGTGACTCCTCCCATGTTCCACGTAGTCCTGAAACGTCTATCAGAACACAGCATCCTTTGACCTGGGAACACCAGTATGGACTATTTAATCAGTTGCTGCTTACGTGCCCATCGTGATTTAATGGCTTACCATACGTTCCTATCAATATGGTAAAATGCTCATTAGGTTTCCTCTGCATGTGATCAGTTTCCAGGAGATGGTGAGATTTAGATATTTGCTGAGACTTTTTTTTTGACATTATTTTTGATATCTTTCAATGTACCTGTTTTATTCAAGGTCTCAGCAGGAAGCAAATGGTATATCCAAAGGGAGATTAATTGAAAAAAATTTAAGAAGGGTCTGTTTCCAAAGGTGTAAACAGAGTTAAGAAAACCCGGAGGAATGGTGAAGCACCCCAGGACTAACAATAGTGAGAAGTCCTGAGCATCCCTAGGTCTGAAGGGGAAAGAGGTAAAAGCTATGGCCTTAGGAGATCATCTCCTTCCCCGCCCACCCCACTCCCCCATCCCCCGCCCCAGGACTATGGTCTTAGACCAGGAAAGCTGGCTTTGCCAAAACAGGGAGAGAGCAGAGGTTGTAGGGGAATGCATACTTTGAACTCAACTCTCTTTTTTCCTATCCTTGTGTCCCCTCCCAGTGTCTATCATTGGCCGAACCCAACTGGAAGCCAGAGTTTAAGGAAAGTGGTTAATGTAGTCCATTCAGAGTAGTCTTCCTGGGCACAGAGCGAAATGAAGAAGGATAGAAGGTAGATGAGGGGCAAATGGAGAAATCCTGGATAGCCTTTGCACATAGATTGAGATTTTTGCTTATGTCTGATCAGTTTATTGGCTATGTATTTGCTGATAGAAGCTATGAACACTCTTGTTTCACCTGAAAAATTCCCAGGTTTCTACAAAGTAAAGGCGTTAAGAGTGAGTCTGAATGACATTGCTCTGAAGAGTCTATTTTTTTTATCCATTTAAAAAAGTGAGGCTATATAGTTTGGTTTTCTAAAAAAAAAGAAAAAAATTGTATTTACAGAGTTTGTCGTTGAGGGTCCTACAGAGAGTAAAAAAGAAACGAAAGGCAACATTTTTCCTGCTTCCCTAGACAAAGTCATTTCCTGCAAGACTGGTTTAATTAGTGCTGCACCCAGATGTCGAAGAACATGGGAGTTTGTTTTAGTGTTGACCTCTACCTACTCAAAAGGAAAATAATACTTGGGTTTAGAGATTTAAATGCTATAATTTACAAGTAAGCTCTCGCACGAAATGAACTTGAACCAAGTATCAGAAGGAAGCATTTAAAATTTGGCAGGGCAATAAAGATTTGAAGATTACAGTGGTTTCTTTTTCCGGAGAGAAACAACTACCCGATTTTGATGGGATTTCTTTACAGGTCGCCGCTGTAAGTGCCTTTGCCCAGACTCTGCGAAGATACACGTCGCTCAATCACCTGGCCCAGGCAGCTCGCGCAGTGCTTCAGAACACTTCTCAGATCAACCAGATGCTCAATGACCTCAACCGCGTTGACTTTGCCAATGTCCAGGTACTCCGTTTCCTTTCAAAATGGGTCTTTTGAGGAAAGACGCCTCATTTTGTGCGCGCTCTCTCTCTCTCTCTCTCTCTCTCTCTCTCAAAAATGAACATTAAAAAAAAATAGTCCCCCCCTTGAAAGAACTAGGAAGACTTAGAAATTCTATTTCAGAGTGCCTGGTAAATATTTGTTCATTTGAAAGGAATTAGGTGCAAGATGTCTGACTGTTTTGTTCGTCCAAATGAAAAAAAAAAACGTACTTGAACATTGTGATCAAACTATTCACTTGTACTTTAAGGTACACTTAAAAAGACAGCTAATTTAGGAATATTATGAAATCCCACAAATAGTTTATTTCAGATACTAAGGTGATGAAACTAGTTGTTACCATGTAAAAATAGTACATTGCTCACTCAAAGTACAAGCAAAAAAAGAAAGAAATGCAGAAACTGAACATAATCAAAAACTTCTGTGCTTCAAGAGACCAGCAGAAAATGTGAAACAACAACTGATAAGAATTGATGAAATTTCCTACTCCTGAAATCATTATTACATAGAAATACCTACCTACCTACCTACATACATACATACATACATACATTCATACATTTGAAAAAAGAATTGAGAAGATTTTTACAAATTATATATCTGATAAAAAAAATTGTATCTGGAATATGTAAAGAGCTATTACAACCCAATAATAAAAAGATGGCCCAAGTAGAAAATGGG
This sequence comes from Lynx rufus, assembly GCF_022079265.1. Taxonomy (NCBI): domain Eukaryota; kingdom Metazoa; phylum Chordata; class Mammalia; order Carnivora; family Felidae; genus Lynx; species Lynx rufus. The sequence continues at coordinate 8,096,528 of NW_025814824.1, forward strand.
TGGCGACCTCCATAGCCATTTCTCCAAAGAAGATATACCAATGGCCAACAAGGACCTGAAACGATACTTAACGTAATTAGCCACCACGGAAATGCAAGTCAAAACCACAGGAGATACTATTTCCGACACGCTAAAATGGCTATCATGAGACGGGTAATCACAAAAAGAATGAAGGGAGTTAAGGGTGGACTATGCTACCCTAGGAAAGAGATTACCGATGAAAACAAATAGTGCGAGAAGTCAGATGGAGGGCAAGATGAAAGGAACGCTTCTGTGGTCATGGTGAATAATCGGAGCCCTCACACACTACTGATTAGAATGTACGATGAGCCCCTTTGGAAAACGGTCTGGCAATTTCTCAAAAGGTTAAACATGGAGTTTTATCAGATGACTTAGCAACTTCACCCATAGGTACCTACGGAGAGAAAGGAAATTGTGTCCACATAAAACTTGTCTGTGGACATTCTGAGGCAGCTTTATTCACGTTTGCTGCATAAAAGTGGCAACAACCCACTGCCTGTTCACTCCTGACAGTATAAACAAAGTGGGGCATATCCACCCAATGGAATATCATTAGCAATAATAAGAAATGAAGTTCTGATGGCTGCTACAGTGTGAATGAACCTTGGAAATATTATGCTAAGGGAAAGAACCCAGACACAAAGGACCACGTAGTGGATGATTCCATTTATATGAAATGTGCAGAATAGACAAATCTGTAAGAGACAGAAAGATCCATGACTGCCTGGATTTGGGGGACCGGGAATTGAAGGGTGACATAGGACACAAGGAGTGTGGGGTTTCTCTTGGGGGAAATGAAAACGTCTTAAAATTGTGACGGGTACACAGTTCTGTGAATGTACTACGGGAAGCCATTGAATGCTATACTGTACACAAGTGAATTATATGATATGTGAGTTATATCTCGATAAAACTTAAAAAAAATCAATACCTTGGGGTGCTGGTGGCACCCTGGTACCTGGGTGGCTCAGTCGGTTAAGCATCCAACTCTTCATTTCAGCTCAGGTCATGATCTCATGGTTAGGGATTTTGAGCCCCGCATCAGCCTTTGGATTCTCTGTCTGCCCTCCCCCCCCCCCCCCGCCGCCCTCAGAATAAATAGATAAACTTACAAAAAATACTTTGGCTTAAAAATAAACCATTAATGACTCCCATTTCTTAGAAATTTTAATCCACAGTTCTGGTCTATTTTCGTTACTTAAATATATCAAAAAGTAGTATTTGGGCTTGATTCATTCTAAGGCATAGTAATTAGTTAAGTTCATTCTGACTTTCATGGATTGAGCTCAAACTCCTAGTTATGGGGAAAAATTTTTTTAAGATGTATCTTTCTATATATCTATGTATTAACACATATAAATACACACATGCAAACATAAAACGTTCATAAGAGCAAACTGTCTCAGGTTTGCAAAGCCATTGACTTTACATAGTTCATTGAAATTTACATCAACTGATTTTCATGAGAATAAGTTCATATTCCCTTAAAATTTATCCTACAATGTTTCTTTCAAATCTTCATTCAGAAAAGATACTTTAAAAAGTATCTTTAAAAGTTGAAGTAATAAGGTAACTTGTAGTTTCAAAAAGTAATGTAAGTTCAATAGCAGAAAATATATTTAAGAATGATTCCCCAGGAAAAATAAGATAAAAACAGGGAGGGAGACAAACCGTAAGAGACTCTTAAATACAGAGAACAAACTGAGGGGTGCTGGAGGGGAGGCGGGTGGGGGGATGGGTTAAATGGGTGACGGGCATTAAGGAGGGCCCTTGTTGGGATGAACACTGAGTGTCATATGTAAGTGATGAGAATCCCTGGGTTCTACCCCCAAAGTCAAGACTACCCTGTATGTTAACTAACTTGAGTTTAAATAAATAAATTTAAAGGGAAAATAAGTAAAATAACATGCTTTTTGCATATCATTTAAAAAAAAAAAAGAATACTTCCCAATAATAAACAGCTGAGAAGGGTTTTCTGTAATATTTGTGCATCTGTAACCCTATGAAGTATTTATGCAAGTGAGTTCTTCTGGGTTATAACTGCCAACCTTGAGACTGTCTTTGCATATACATGGTGGGTTATACCTCCTCTCTTCTCATCCTCTGCCCACCAATTGAGGCTACGTTTTTCCCTTCCTCTGCTTTCAGCTCCCAAGTTTTCCCGGGTCTGCGTGACAGTTATTAGTGCTGGGACGTGTATGCTCTACCCTCTACCCTCTATCCTCTTTCCTTTCCTCGGGGGACCAGGAACAACAGTGGCATGCCCTTCATGCCCCCCTACACCTTACTTGGCACCCTCGTTTTAATCAGTTATCTCCTTCTTAGGGTGCTACATTCCGTCTCTACTCCCTTCTGGCTTTCCTTTTTTGTTTGGAGGTTTGCTGGGTTTTCCTAGAGCCCCCTGGAGTTCTCCTTCTTCTTCGGTTTCTCATTCCGATTTTATCACCCTCTCCTGTTCACCTGGAAGTTGTCCCTGCCCCTCTAAGATTGACCTCAGTAGCATGGACACCGTGGGGGTGATGGCTCTTGCATCAAGGAGACTTTAATGTAAAACAATGAGGTTACATTTCAGTGTAAATAACATAACGCTCCGAAGAGCTCGAAAGTTCTAACAGGTTTCCTTCAGGATATCCATAAATCTTCATCACCATTGCATTCCCCCCTAATTAAATCTTCTTTTCCTCATGCGTTCAAGATGAGTTTTCTACCGCCACATTATTGATTTTCTGTTTCATTGAATCGATAGCATTACAATGGCACCGTTTTTATGTGTAAGTTTTCCATCTGCATTACGGGCAAGTAGGTTTGGTAGGTCGACCTGATGCGGTATCATCGCATACGCTTGGTGGTTGTTTATTTAAAAGACATTCTGATTGTGAAGCTACCGACTCCTCATCATTTTGGATATAATTTATTTTTAAGTTGAGAACATCTCTAATGGTCACCCTTAGCTTTGGCCGTTTACAGAGTTGAAATGTCCAGATTGTTTCACAAGGGAATATTTACAGCGTACTCTGTTATCAGTATGCTTTCAATCTCCAGAGTAGTAAAATGGCGTATAATGTCATTTGAAAAGCCAGACAATGTCCTGTGGTTTTATTTGTCTGAGTTAGGTTTCAGTTCCCCATCATCCTGTCTTTCCTTACAGCTAACTTCCAAGTAGATAGTGAGCTTGAATTTATGGTAAGAAATGAAATGAAATTCCTCCAAAGATACCAGTGCGATATCCTCCCCTATTCTCAGTGCACAAACAAACAGAAAACACCCCCTCCTACAGTGAGTATAGAGTTTCAGTTTTGCAAGATGAAAAAGTTCTGCAGATCGATTGCATAATAAAAAGCAGATGGTTGACACTCCTAGACTGCACTCTTAAAAAATGGGTAAGATGATATGTGTTATGTTCCGTGTTTTTCACCACAATTTTTAAAGTGCTTGGACATTAATGCAAAGAACAAAAACAAACTTCCCAGTCCTTTCCTTGATGCCTAAATTCTTCCCTGGGTACTCTCCAAGACTCTTGATATAAAATTTCCGAGTCATTTGACAGGGTGTGTTGAAGGAGCTTAGCTGTTCTTATGTAATTCTATCATAAAGGAGTAAGTGCAGAATTTGCAAAGATAATAGTTTCAAGAGAGATGGTTCCATCGTTCTTCCTAATAGTAAAAAACTGGAACCGATGGACTTGTTTCTGTAAATAATAGCATATTCATGCCTTACAGCAAATTCAGTCATTCAACGATAAATATAGCTCTACATTTGCCTACATGGAAATTCAGTTATCATATGGAGGTTAAGTGAAACTAAGCAGGATCTCTACTAGAATGTATAATAGGATCCTTTTTTTACCCTAAGTATTTATATATGCATCAGCACATATCATATGTGCAAAGTTTGAAAGGTTTACACATCAGCATGTTTTAGTTAGCTCTTAGCGTTGACATCTTAGATACCGTTAATATTTTTTTCCTTTGTGCTTGTTTGTATTTTCAGGTTTTTCTATAATTCTATCTTAGTGTACTTAAAACATTTGAAAGTGATACTTAGGAGGTAATTCTGAAAGACTTTATGGCTAATAATTAGGTAAGAGAAGGATAGGGGATGGTGTCATCTGTTGAGAATTTAGAAGAAACTGGAGGTCTCCCTGGGGAAATAAAATAAATTCAGTTTGGGCATTTTGTATTTGAAATGCCTCCCGGTTGAAATGTCTCTTGAATAGGTAATGTCTATACGATCAGAAGAGACGCTGGAACCAGAGAATGAAGATTAGGGGTTTATTCAGCCGAAACTATCTATGCGAATGAACTTGTCCTCTGAGAGCTCGGAGAATGGAAGCTATAAACACCCTTTGCAGAAAAATACACACATAATCACAATGTTTTAGGTGTAGAATTAGGACCTTCACAGACACCCCTCCACGGGAGCTTATCTCGAAAACATTATCTGCATGCAGTGAACCCGGCTTAAAAGTTCCTGTCACATTTCATTTCTCTATTATATGCTGGGAACACAAGGCCCACATAGATTACGTGGGTTACTTGAGGTCAGTTTAGTTGATTTGCGCCCTGTATTAAGATCCACGTCCTCTGATTCTCCGCCAAACGTTCTATTACCAAATGATTATATTTCGACATTGAGAGTATATACTTTTTAATGTTAAAATACAGTATAGCCCTGGAAACGTCCTAAAACTTAGAGCAACTACTGAAACGTAGCTTTAAAAGTTCTTGTTCCCACAGCTGTTACCAACCATGAAACTTCCCAATCAGAGCCAGAAGGAAAACAGTAGTAATCGAAATCCTTGGCAGGTAGATGTCTACATTTTCTCAAAAGTAGTTTTGTTTTTGCTACTGTTGTATCTCAGTTGTGTGGTTCCCAAAGCCTAAACCTCATACAGCATGTGTTTCCACCCAGTACCATTGAGTTCATCCGTCCGACTTACCCTAAATCTTCTCAAATGGATTGACTTTAAAGTTTTATCTGATTGGGTTGTGGGGGGCCGGGGGGGGGTGGTGAGGAAAGGGAGAGAGAGAACTTTTGAAGGCAGTATAAAAACAATAGAAGGAAAGACTGCAGACTGTTGGCTCAGATTCTCTTTTTCGTGGGTGATCATGTATTTTATTTTTATTTTTAATTTTTTTAATGTGTATTTATTTTGAGAGAGAGAAAGCGAGCTGGGAAGGGGCAGAGAGAGAGGGAGAGAGAGAATCCCAAGCAGGCTCCACACCATTTTAATGTTTATTTATTTTGAGAGAGAGAAAGTGAGCTGGGAAAAGGACAGAGAGAGAATCCCAAACAGGCTCCGCACCATCAGCGCAGAGCCAGATGCGGGGTTCAGTTCGATCCCACATACTGTGAGATCGTGGCCTGAGCCTAGATCAAGAGTCAGGTGTAACCGACTGAGCCCGCCAGGCGCCCCCGGAGATCGCGTATTTTGATCCTTCACGCAGACCAGCTGACTTGGAAAAACCCAAGTCATGCTGTTTCGTGCGCCCAGGCGGTGTTCATTTCCTTGACAGCTGTTGTTCACGTTCCCAGTTCCTTCGGTGGCATGAAGCCTTCGTGCTAATTTCCCACCATGCCCCCGGTTGCGGGCTGCCGTTGGAGGAAAAGGTGTGGGGCTGAACTTTTCCTCTGCTCTCTGTGTACCGTCCCAGGAGCAGGCCTCCTGGGTGTGCCAGTGTGACGACAGCATGGTTCAGAGACTGGAGACGGACTTCAAGATGACCCTCCAGCAGCAGAGCACCCTGGAGCAGTGGGCCGCGTGGCTGGACAACGTGATGATGCAGGCGCTGAAGCCCTACGAGGGGAGGCCCAGTTTCCCTAAAGCTGCCAGGCAGTTCCTGCTAAAATGGTCTTTCTACAGGTATCGTGCTCACTTTTTCCCAAGCTTTATTCTCCACGCGCTGCGGATGCGCGCGCGCGCGCGCGTGTGTGTGTGCGCGTGTGTGCGTGTACCTGCTTCTCAGACAACAGACAAGACACGAGTGAAGGCTTGGGGTGCAGACTCCCCGTGGTGACGACGCTCCGCCCACCCCCGGTGATGCCAGCATCATGGGATCGCTCCAGGAGCTTTACGGGAATAATCTGTCAGGAGGACGAAACCTCTTGCTCCCAGCCCTGGAGTTCTCACCTGGGGACGTCTCATAGCTGCCGTGTGCAGTGACAGAAAAGGGCCGGTGTCGTCCTCTCTGCTGCAGACAGGCATTATGTGGGCTTCTTTCCGGAAGACTTAACACCACTCGCTTGATTCTCTAGTGAGGTGATTTGCAAGCTGTGGTCCCTAGACCAGGAGACGTATTCGAAAAGCGAATTCCCAGGCCCCGCCCCCCAAACCGTTAGGATCAGAAACGGCAGAGCCAATCAGATAGGGAGCAACAATCTGTGCTTTTATTTTTTCTTAACATAACTTATTGTCAGATTGGCTTCCATACAACACCCAGTGCTCATCCCAACAAGTGCCCTCCTCCGTGCCCATCACCCACTCCCCCCCCCCCCCCCGCCCTACCAACCCTCAGTTTGTTGTGTGCTTTTAAAAAAGTCATTTAGGTGATTGTGATGTATGCTCACATCCATCTAGTTAATTTCTTAATTTTATCAGGTACAACCTGGCTGCGTGTTAGAATTAGTGTAAAATAAACAAAAATCTTACGTACCTCCCCAAACCCTCCTGAATGAATCCAAATCTGGGCGGGTGGGTCATAGTGATTAGGGATAGAGGTGATGGGAAAATGTCTTCAGAAAGCTTCCTCTTGGTGATTCTGATGCATAGCCGGTTTAAGGATCAATAATCTAGTAGACCTGGAACCCCGGAAGAGAAAGCCCTTCGGATTACATGATGTATGACATCAAATGTTGGGGTGAGTCGTTGACCATATGTCTCCTGCAAGGGCTAAAAGCAGAGGCTTGTACACCAGAAATACAGGGGATGAACGGAGGGATAGACTTGCATTTCGTAACATGAATTAGTTAAGTTATATTTCTAACCCTGGGATTTTTTTTCTACCGGTAGGAGTTTAGTGGGTTTTTTTGCTTCTTTGGATGGAGATGCCCCCACTGCCTCGGGCGTGACGGCCATATCTACCTGGAGGTTTAGGTGGTTCCTGATTTAGATTCTGTCCTCCCATGTCGGTGTCAGAAGGTAGTGACCACAGGACCTACCAGACTGGCTGCGGGCACACTGGGGTCGTCATGGTGATGAGTGAGTCCAGGGGTGAGTCCAGAGCTAGCTTTGCAGGGAGAAGGTATATAAACAAGCAACAGAGTTTAGGAACTGGTATACCTGTTAACCCGGAAGCCCACACCCTCTCGTGACCCCCTTCATGAAGATGCCAGGCATGTTTGAATTATGTCGGCAGCTGCTTCGGCTCTTACCGAAAGCGATTTCTTTCTTTCAGCTGATTTTACTTGATTTCATCCAATTCTTACTTCTGAAGCTCAAGTAGTACCATAGATCCTTTATAGGTGCTTAATTACAAGTTAGCTTACTCTCACACCCTGATAATGGTCTCATGTTTAGCCCAGGGTCCAACTCAGCAAAAGGAAGCCTGCCGGTTTTCTATTATTGTTGTCTTGTTTTTGGAATGGCGTAATTCCACAGCTCGGTGCCTCCTACATTGAATAATACCTTTAACCCATGTGATTTGAGAAGCGCTTTATTAAGATGTTGCCTGACTCCGTGACCCCCTGGCACGGTGCAGTAAAACCAGTGTTAGCTTAGATCTGGGTGTGAATGAGAAAAATGTTGATGAGGACTGTTGAAGTTTTCCCCGCTACGTGGAGAAGATTTGGAAAGCATTGTCACAGTGTCTCCAAGAAGATACAGCAATAGTCATAGTAATAGTAGAATTCCAAATTTTAATTTGAGAACATTTCTTAAGAAGGTTTCAGGTATTTTCCCATTTGCTTGTGACTTGACTTTTTTTATTCAAACATTTTCTTCTCAGAAACTCATACAGATGGTATATGTATTTCATGAATGATGGATGAAACCAGTTATACAAGCCAGTTATTCCAAAACCTATATGGCCAAAAGCCGGGTGCATTCTCTAGATCAGAAAAAAGCAAGGTGTTTTTTTTTTCCTTCCTAACTGCTTTCTTATGTTGTTATGTCAGACTTGCACTTACTCCTTCCTGTGGGTTTTTTTTTTCTATATTTAGTTGATATCGTTTTAGAAATATACCCCTGGAGCCTTCGTCTCCACAGAGATCCGTTGCAAGTATCTTGAAAGGAGAGAAAATTACTTACTTGTATTTCTTGTTCTCTGCAGAAATACAAACCCCGTAGACCATCACTTGTCTGCCCTCTGTCCTCCCTGAGTTGGGGATAATTGGCTTGTTATTATTAGACACTATTATGGGTATTATTTTCATTTCAAAAAGACTCAAAGGCGTAGAGTTCAGGACCACAGAAGGAAAGGCATATTCAGACAGATGCATACCTCCTGCTTATACGCAAAGTCCACAGCTTAGAAACGTAGAGCCCTTAAATCCAAACTGTTTTTTAGTGGGGCGCAATAACATACTGAGTAATGAAAACTGCATTCACAAACTATCAGAGAAGCGGAATTATAGAGTTTTTTTTTTTCTTCTTCACAGTTTTGGCCTGGTAATAAGAGTTTGGCAGTCACACACACAGACCCTTGGTGTTCTGAAGTCAGTTAATCTGATAATTTCTCAAGGTCTCTGTATCTATTTACATGCATACAAATGGGGAAATGGGCTGGCAGAGAACTGTGACGGCAGCAGGTTGAAGCCTTGCTACAGACACCCTCTGCTCCAAATGGGGGTCTCTCCTTGCTAACCTGGCTTGGAAGGACTACTCTTGGCTCCCCAGGAGGCGGGAAAAAATATTACCACCTTTCCTGGGCAGAAATGGAGAAGCTATGTGGGCCATTTCTCAGCTTGTGTGTTTTGTGGTTAACAGAACAGAACATTCCTCAGAGCTACCCTGAGAGTCATCCAAATATCCCATTTTTAAAGAACAAAATTTATAGCTCTGATACAGTGACTCGAAAGGGGGGACAGGGAATGTAGTTTGCTTACAACTGGACAATTTATAAATCTTCCAAAAAGTAATATTCTTTTGGAATCAACTGTAAGCACTGTTTTAAAAGAGAGTTTGTGGGGCGCCTGGGTGGCGCAGTCGGTTAAGCGTCCGACTTCAGCCAGGTCACGATCTCATGGTCCGTGAGTTCGAGCCCCACGTCGGGCTCTGGGCCGATGGCTCAGAGCCTGGAGCCTGTTTCCGATTCTGTGTCTCCCTCTCTCTCTGCCCCTCGCCCATTCATGCTCTGTCTCTCTCTGTCCCAAAAAAAAAAAAAAAAAAAAAAAAAGAGAGTTTGCATGGGGGTCACAGGAGGGATGTTCTCCCTTTTCTTCTGAGGAAGGGTGTGATAGCTCCCCCAATACACAAAGAGGATCATTTGTTAGGGTCTGTGTTTCAGCGCCCAGACCATAAGTCTCTCATCCATGACAAAATAATTAACTTGATAAGTCTGAGTGTACAAGAAGTTGAATTCATGGTAACTTAGCAACATGGAATTCACTTAGTCAGTTTTTGCAACATATCTTATGGAAGTCCGAGTCAGACAAAAAGTTTCCAACTAAACTGTTAAATGTGTCATTTAATACTTGGCCTGTAGGGCAAAGGCCCAACATAGAGGGGATACTAAAGTAGCATCGATAACATGATTCAACTGATTCTTTTCTAAACATGGGACAATAATTTCATGCTTATTGGGGCGCCTGGGTGGCTCAGTCGGTTAAGCATCCGACTTCGGCTCAGGTCATGATCTCTCAGTCCTTGAGTTCGAGCCCTGTGTCGGGCTCTGTGCTGACCGCTCAGAGCCCGGAGCCTGTTTCAGATTCTGTCTCCCTCTCTCTGCCCCTCCCCTGTTCATGCTCTGTCTCTCTCTGTCTCAAAAATAAATAAACGTTAAAAATTTTTTTTTTCTTTTTAAATTTTTTTTAACGTTTATTTATTTTTGAGAGAGAGAGACAGAGTGCAAGTAGGGGAGGAACAGAAAGAGAGGGAAAATAAACATTTTTAAATGGAATCAAGGGGCACCTGGGCGGCTCAGTCAGTTAAGCGTTTGGTTTCAGCTCAGGTCATGATCTCGCAGTTCGTGAGTTTGAGCCCCACATCGGCCTCTCTGCTGACAGCCCGGGGCCTGGAGCCTACTTCAGATTCCCCCCCCCTTCCCTTCCCTCTCTGCCCCTCCACCACTTGCACTCTCTCTCTCAAAAATAAACATTCTTAAAAAATGAAACCAAGATGCGCTCGCTTTGGAAAATATTTGAAATACTAAAAATAACAAGCACAGGTGCCTGGCTGACTCACTCAGTAGACCCAATGACTCTTGATCTGGGAGATGTAAGTTCGAGCCCCACGTTGGGTGTAGAGATTACTTAAAATCTTTTTTTTTTTTTTTTTTAATTTTTTTTTTCAACGTTTATTTATTTTTGGGACAGAGAGAGAAAGAGCATGAACGGGGGAGGGGCAGAGAGAGAGGGAGACACAGAATTGGAAACAGGCTCCAGGCTCTGAGCCATCAGCCCAGAGCCTGACGCGGGGCTCAAACTCACGGACCGCGAGATCGTGACCTGGCTGAAGTCGGACGCTTAACCGACTGCGCCACCCAGGCGCCCCAAAATCTTTTTTTTTTAAGAGGCATCTGGGTGGCCCAGTCATTTAAGCGTCCGGCTCTTGGTTTCAGCTCCTGCAATGATCTTGTGGCTTGTGAGTTTGAGCCCCACATCAGGCTCTGTACTGACAGCATGGAGCCTGCTTGGGATTCTCTCTCTCTCTCTCTCTCTCTCTCTCTCTCTTTCTCTCTCTCTGCCCCTCCCCTGCTGGTGTGCTCGCTCGCTCTCTCTCTCTCTCTCTCTCTCAAGTAGATAAACTTTTTAAAAAAATCTTTGAAAAAATAATGAGGAATAAACTTACATCATAATTTCAATACCCCGAAATAACCACTGGTAAATTGTTGGGTTTTTTTAGTGTTATATAAAATTGGAGTCTAGTTATTTACCATGGTTTATCATCTGTATCTTTCCCTAAGCAGTTTCATTTAACATTATATCTTAAGCATTTCTCATCATTAAACATCTTCAAACACATAACTTTTAATGTCCTCACAATATTCAATATTATTATGTGTATGTGTCATGTGTTATTTAAACATTACCTTTTCCCCTCATTCTGAAGCATTTTGGTGGCTTTTGGCATTATGATACAATTATAAAAAATACTGTCTTGATTATCTTTGCATGAAATTGGCCATGTATCTTCAGACACATTTTGGTAAAAAGGGTTGAACTTTTTGAAGTGACTAACACAGTATTAATGAAGTGTGCTCTCTCAATGCTAATAAAATATTACACATCCCCGTTTATTTAAGGATAGGATTTTTTTTAATTGTAAGACAGTTGTTATATTAAAATGACTCCCACACATTTTACTTCTTTAACTTGACATTCTATCATAGTTTATATCATACTTTTATATCATTATATCATACTTTTCCATGTTACTACCTTTATGTCCAATCTCCCTCATTTCTTTAAACCATTGCGTACAATTGATGTATGAATGAGCCATCATTTATTTAACCACCATCAACTAATGGATATTTAGTGTTCCCTCCTAGTTTCTCACCAGTATAAATACTGCTACAGTTAAAATGATCTTTGTTCCTTTGTGTGAATGTATGGAATTAGAATTGGTAAGTCAACGGTTTTCTGCCTTTTTAGTTTTGAGACATAGTGCCAAATTTCCCTTCACCACAAAAGTTTTGTGAATGTATACTCGCAAAAACAGTAAACGAGAGTTATTTTCCCATCTTTTTTGGCAGCACCAGACCTTTTCATCTCTTACAGTACGATAGATGCTATGTGGTGTTTAATTTGTAATTTTGAGTAAGGTTAGTGAAATTTTGTATGTTTGTTAGCCTTTTGTCTTCTCTGGGATATATTGTGAATATTTTCTGTCTTTAACAAGAGATGCAATTAGCAAATATTCTGCTTCAATTCGAAATTATTTACTCCAGCTGATCAAGTTTGGATCAGTTTAGGTAAAACTGTTATCCAACATTTTACTGTTACTTTTGTGTTGCGTTTGCTTTTGCTTTTTTAAGTAGAGGGATTTCTCTGCCTTTTAAGATTTTTCCGTAGGAAAACAAATGTTTGATTTCAAATAGGTATTGTGTATCTTTTTACAAATGGGTTATGTGTCATTAAATTTTAGGAAAGGCGTGCGTAGAATTATAAACATAATTTTTTATCTGTGGCTTAGGAATGAAAGAATTAGTCTATTTTTAGTAGCTCACTTACTGAGTTCTAAACTTGAGGTATTCACTAAGGTATTTGAGTCTAAGGAATTATTCACTAGAACTACGGTTTATGACAATGAATGTATTATTAACTCTAATATATGTAGTACTGTGGTAATGAGTAGTTTTCCTTTTTTTTCAATTCCAATATAATTAACGTATAGTGTGATGGTAGTTTCAGGTGCACAATATAGTGATTCAACAGTTCTATACGTTCCTCAGTGCTCAACATGCATGATAAGTGTGCTCTTAATCCCCATCCCTATTTCACCCGTCCTCCCACCCACCTCCCCCCTGGTAACTATTAGTTTGTTCTCTGTAGTTAAGAGTCTTTCTTGGTTTGTCTGTCATTTTTTTCCTTTGCTCATTTGTGGCTTAAATTCCACATAGGAGTGAAATCACACAGTATCTGTCTTCCCCTGACTTATTTTGTTGAGCATTATACGCTCTAGCCCCATCCATGCTGTTGCAAATGGCAAGATTTCATTATTTTTTATGGCTGAGTAATATTCCATTGAATATATACACCACTTCTTTGTCCATTCACCTCTCAGTGGACATTTGAGCTGCTTCCGTAATTTGGTTATTGTTGCTGCAATAAACAGAGGGGTGCACGTATTCCTTTGAATTAGTGTTTTTATATATGTGGGTAAATACCCAGTAGTGCAACTAATGGATCATAAGATAGTTCTGCTTCTAACTTTGAGGAGCTTCCATACTGGTTTCCACAGTGGCTACACCAGTTTGCATCTCTGCCAATAGCACACCAGGGTTCCCTTTTCTCCGCAGCCTCACCAACACTTCTTGTGTCTTGTGTGTTTTAGTTTTAGCCATGCTGACAGGTGTGAGGTGACATCTCATTGTGGCTTTGATTTGCATTTCCCTGATGATGAGTGAGATCGAGCATCTTTTCATGTTTCTGTTGGCTATCTGGATTTCTTTGGAGAAATGTCTGCTTGTGTCTTCTGCCTGTGTGTTTTTGGATTGGGGTGTGTGTGTGTGTGTGTGTGTGTGTGTGTGTGTGTGTGTTGAATTATATAAGTTCTTTATATATTTTGGATACTAACCCTTTATCAGATATGTCATTTGCAAATATCTTCTCCCATTCCTCAGGTTGTCTTTTGGTTTTGTTGATTATTTCCTTCACTGTGCAGAAAATTTTTATTTTCACGTAGTCCCAATAGTTTATTTTTGCTTTTGTTTCCCTTGCTTTAGGAGACATACCTAGAAAAATGTTGCTACAACCAATGTCAGAGAAATTAGTAATGGAGTTTTCTTTTTTTTTTTAATTTTTAATGTTTAATTATGCGTGAGAGACAGAGAGAGAGAAAGAGCATGAGCAGGGGATTGGCAGAGAAAGAGGGAGACACAGAATCTGAAGCAGGCTCCAGGCTCCGAGCTGTCAGCACAGAGCCCAGTGCAGGGGTCATACCTGTGAATTGTGAGATCATGACCTGAGCCAAAGTTGGATCCTTAACTAATTGAGCCACTCAGGTGCCCCATAATGGGTAGTTCTCTGAAGATGAAGATCTCCTATCCATTATCTCATTTGACCCTCAGACTAACCTTGAACCTTAAAATGTTGAATGACATGCTTACACTTAAAATCACATACTGGTTAACATGACTCTGCCTCACTCCAAATTCCTGCTTTTTCTTTTCTTTTTAATAAGTAAATCCACCAATAAGAGGTCCCCTGCCATCATCATATAGTAACCTTCTGTTCTTGCTGCTATAACCAACTGAGTTTGAGAAACTCAGCTTCTGGGGCGCCTGGGTGGCGCAGTCGGTTAAGCCTCCGACTTCAGCCAGGTCACGATCTCGCGGTCCGTGAGTTTGAGCCCCGCGTCAGGCTCTGGGCTGATGGCTCGGAGCCTGGAGCCTGTTTCCGATTCTGTGTCTCCCTCTCTCTCTGCCCCTCCCCCGTTCATGCTCTGTCTCTCTCTGTCCCAAAAATAAATTAAAAAAAAGTTGAGAAACTCAGCTTCTCCTGTGTATTATCATTGTAACCACTTCTATTTAAGTAGTGATCTGTTCATTCATAAGTTTATTTCACATCCTTGAAATAATCATATAAGTTAGGTAAGACCAAAAATGTGGCTTTTATTTTTACCCAAGAAGAAAACCAATCTCAGGGAAATGGTTTGTTTGAAGTTGACAGTGAATTAATGAAGAGCCGGATTCAGAATGTAGGGCTTAGAGTTTCAGATGTACCCTGGTGATCTGCCACTAGCCAAATTAAATGTATAGAATTTGATATATTAATAGCCCCTACATAAATAAAGTTGACAATGAAACAGAAAACAGAAGCACAGTCTTTTTCCATCTGCCTGACATTTTGCATTTCTTCGTTGCAAAACAGGCCATAGGAATATCAGCCTGTACATTTATGAGATTTCATTTATAGATTCCATCTATCCGAGAGTATAATGGCTGTTTGAGTTTTCCTGGGCCAAAAATCTCTAAAAAAGACCACAAAATGAAAGTGATAAGAAACACACGTGCGCACGCGCATGCACACACACACACACACACACACACACACACACACACAGCCACCGCTGACTCTAAGATAGAAATATTAAGGAGGTTTGAAGTGCATGGACAGGCTCCAAGACTGACACATCTTCAGTGAGGCCAGGATCGTTTAGGACTGTTTTCTGTTTTAATTATACTAGAGAAGACGCACCTAGGTGGCTCAGTCAGTTAAGCATCTGACTGTTAATTTCAGCTCAGGTCATGATCCCAGGGTCGTGGGATCAAGCCCCCGCACTGGGCTCCATGCAGAGCCTAGAGGCAGCTGAGATTCTCTCTCTCTCTCCTTCTGCTCCTCTGCTCGTGCACTCATGCGTGCACTCTCTCTATCTCTTTCTAAATAGATACATGCATATATTTATTTTTTGTATTTATATATACAATATATAATAGAATATATTGTTAGTGTTAATAATCGCATTTTGGTATCATATTTTATAAATTAAATGTTCACTTTTTTCAAACATATGCATTTGTTAATTAATTGTATTATTCTTATTTCTAATGGAAAATCACCTTAATTTAAATGGAAATCAGTCAGAAGTTGAAATCACTTAATAAATTTGCCTTCTGACGGGATTCGCAGGGGTCCCCGTATGTACCTCCATTCCAGATTGCCACATCTGGGAGCATTACTTAGTATATTTCACAACCTTTGTGTGGCACAGATACCTATTTCTTCCCAAGTGTGCGTCCAGAATTGTTATCGCTGAGAGGTGGTGATGTGTTGTTTGCCCGTCAGTAAGGCTTCCCTCAAAGTTGCTTTTCCTTAGGGTGGTGATGAGTTGTCAGTCTTTCAAAAATCTTTTTTGTTCAGTTCTGATCCATCTGCGAGAGTAATGCAATCAGAAGGCTCGCCCGTGACAATGAAATGGTTTTTCCCAGTGATGAGCTGTCTAGGTCTGATAAGGATCTAACGAAACCCACTAAGGGTTACCTCTTTCCCACCCTGTTTATTCTTTTTTTTTAATTTTGTTAAACATTTTTTCATTTTTGAGAGACAGGCACGGGCAGAGGAGGGGCAGAGAGAGAGGGAGAAGCAGGCTCCAGGCTCTGAGCTGTCAGCACAGAGCCCAAGGTGGGGCTCGAACCACAGACCAGGAGATCATGACCTCAGCTGAAGTCAGTCGTTTAACCGAGACCGCACCCCCCCCACCCCTAGCGTCGCTCCCACTCTGTTGAAAAGAGTTGAGCCAACTGCTTTCAGTAATGAAATTATTGCGTGGTAGGTTGTGTGCTACACCGGCCTCTTAGACCCTCTCGCTTAACTTCGTCTGGGAAGAAAAGTAGGTTGAACTGGTCACTAACATTGGCTGCATACATGTCTTCTCTCTTGAAACAGCTCAATGGTTATTCGGGACTTAACCTTACGCAGTGCTGCTAGCTTTGGCTCCTTCCACCTGATCCGTCTCCTCTACGACGAGTACATGTTCTACTTAGTAGAGCATCGCGTTGCTCAGGCAACAGGAGAAACACCCATTGCAGTCATGGGCGAGGTAAGAGAGGCCGCAAGAGCCGTGACTCACGGGGCTTTGAGAAAAGAAACTGAATTTTATTTTAACTTAAATATATTATTTATTGATGAAAGCAATTGTTTCTGACCATGGAGGAAGATCCTGAGGGGCTGTAGAGTTATTGAAAGGGGGGGGGTCCTTAAATCCCTCTTATATTTACTTTCTTAATGAAAAGATTTCTAAAATTATAAATTATATCACGTGAAAGTTCGCGGGCTGTTTCAATATGTTGTAAAGGTGTCTGTGGAAAGGAAAAGTTTGAGAATCACTGGCCTGAACAGCGATTGAACAGAAAATAAGTGATTGAACCTCCATTGAACAGAAAATAAGAAATATTGATGTTTCTGGTAAGGCGCAGGGCTACAAACACAGAGGGCAGAATTAAATACGTATTTTGTAGACTCTTCCTCCAAGTGCCCAGGGACAGAAGAAATGATCCAATTTCAGAAGGCTAGTAATAGTGATGGTGGTGAGGACAGCTAACATTTTGGGGATACTTACTATGTGTCAGGCACAGTTTGAGGACCTTTATAGGTGACAGAGGATTGGACACTTAGCTTTTTGAGGTAGGTACCACGTTATCCTATTTTACAGTGCGTTTCTGAGGTTGATGTGGAAAGCTAAGGACACAGATGAAATGGTTGTGTGGCTGATGCGTGGTGGAGACCTGTTTCAAAGACTCAGACTCTGATTTTCGAACCCCGGCTTCTAATTGCTAAAGATAGAAAGAAAAAAAAGTAACTCCAGAATTTTTAAATTTTGTTTAACGTTTATTTATTTTTGAGACAGAGAGAGACAGAGCATGACCGGGGGAGGGGCAGAGAGAGAGGGAGACACAGAATCGGAAGCAGGCTCCAGGCTCCGAGCTGTCAGCCCAGAGCCCGACGCGGGGCTCGAGCTCACGGACTGCGAGATCGTGACCTGAGCCAAAGTCGGACGCCCAACCGACTGAGCCACCCGGGCGCCCCATCTTCAGAATTTTTAGATAGAAAATAAAAATATCTTATTTTCAGCGAGCGTCAAAAAGCTGATACTCTGATGTAAATTTACACAAGGATTGGTTAATATGATGAGGAATAGATACAAATCCTCCAGTAATTCTGCACCAGTGTATTTTCTTGTACTGAATCGGGGGTCCTTCCGACGTTCCTAGATTATGCACCAAATTTGGCCATATTACAAATTACCCAAAGCAGTAAAGAAGACATGTGCCTTTTAAAGCTGTGTGTATGTGCTTGTTTAAATTTAAAGTCAAAATAATTATGAGACCCTTTTCCTAGCTTAAGAAAGAAGATAATAAAGGTATAAATTAAAAATACATTAAAATACCTCAAGGACCTTTATAAGTGCTCTAATACAAATAAAATACATGTCAGACTTATTCAGAATGTCCTTGAAAAGATTCCTTTGTCCCTCTTTAAAATCCCTCGCTGTGCGCTGATGTGTTATGTGTTTGTAAGACGCTCAATGGTGCTTTTGCTTTAATGATGCCAACGATGTATATATGTGTGTGAGATTTAGCAAGAATCGCTGAGATAGGCGGGACCTCATGGAACCAAAACCATCTTGCCTTTTCTTAGATTTGACCTCCCTTAGTGCCTTTTTCAGTAGTTGTCTTACAGATACCTGGTTGCCAAATGCCCAGTTGGCGCGTAGATTAAGTACTGTAAATTTTCTCAAGTCAGGGCCCAACACCTTGGAAACAGACATGCCTCTTGGTCTGCCAACCACCTCGTATGTTCCGGGGACTTCTTTAAGAAGATGGTCGGGATAATGGTAACAGGGATTCTAATTAATACCATGTGACTAATACTGATGTGTGGTCTTTGCTTCCCTCACATCTCGAGGGAAGAAGGGCAGTGGGCAGGCGCCGGTCACACAGTGTGAAGACTGAGCAACCCCCTCACAGGCTTGTGTGGGTGTTGCTGGCTCAGCAGGGTTAAAACGATCTTACGTAGTCAATGCTGCCAATTAACCATCCCCATAGGCATTCTGTTTTCTTTTTCTTTTTTTTTTTTTACTATATGTAAACAATGTGGATGAATATGACAGATTCCCCCATGAGGTAAAGATATAATATGAGTAAAGATCTAGATCAGAAAATACGGTGTAAGACACCTGTGTGAGCTCCGCAATCTAATACACACACCTCTTGATTTCTTTGCCTACTCTCTCCCTTACCCGATTTATAGGACAATCCTTTGAGCTGTCTTTACTCATCCATTATTCAGCCCAAGCCAATTAAGCGTAGTTTTCTAGGTTTGTTCTCCCCATACAACGCTGATGGACTCCTAACATCTGTTGGCCATAATAGACCCGTAGATCATAGTCATATTAGCGTCTCTGAAATTTCTCGATTCTTGAAAGAAGGAGAAGGAAATTCAAGAAAAAGGAAAGGCTGTTTTCTCATGTGTCCCTCCCATGTTATCCCGTGCCTACACTAGAAATCAGATTGGAGGTTAAAAAATAAATAAAAAGGGGGGGGCTTCTGCATGTTGAGGCTCAGTTGCATTAGCCCCTTAGGTGGTTGCCCTTTTCAAACACCAAGTCCAGAAGTGCCTGTGGGGGCAACACCTCGGGCCCAAATCCACTGAAATCCATAAAAGTCACCCTTACCCTCAATCGCAGCACTTGGTTTTCAATCATCAGTCACAACAGCAACCACAAACCCAATAATAGTTCTTACTATTTATTGAGAGCTCATTACATACTTAATGAAATCAAACTCTTGATCTGTCTACCAATGGCTCCTTCCCAGTAAATGGTACCACGATTCTCCCAGTTGATCATGCTGGACACCTGGGCATCATCTTTTACATGTCTTTCTGTCTGGACCCCTATGTCCACCCTGTTACTAAATCTGTTCTTTCCCAAACCTCCCCTAGTACAGTCAGTATTGTCTTATGAAAGGGCCAAGGTGGTTGTGTTATCCCTACTTAAAACCCATCATTGGTATTCTCTTCTGTTAGGTAAGGAACAAAATTCTTTCCTTGGTGCACGAGGTGGTACATGATCTGGCCCTGCCTCTCCGATTAACCTCCACCTCCCTCCTCCTATTCCTTTTGTTGCAATCACAGTGGTCTTTGCTCTGTTCTTATTCACCAAACTTTTCTCATCATTGGCCCACTGTGTCAGTGGTTCTTTCTACCAGGAGTCTTCTGCCCAACTCCCCCTTGCTCATGCTAAGTCTTACATCACGTCTTAAATATCAGTTCCTCAGGGGAGCCCATTTCCCCCCCCCCACTACCTTAGATACCCCCGTTCTCTCTGATCTGTACATTTACTTTTCATTCTAGAACCTACACCACACTAATTGCATGGTTCTCTGTATGATGTGTGTAACCAAAGATTTAATGCCCTGGAAAAAATGAGCACTTTGAGTCCGGAGAACTGAATTCTCCTGATGGTTCTGACATTTATAGTGGTATAATCTTGGACAAATCTTGTTCACCGATGTTGACTCTCAGACTTACCTCTGAAATTTATTTGTTCATTTGTTTAATACATATTTTTTATATAAAAAGCAATTTTTTAATGTTTATTCTAGAGGGAGAAAGAGACAGAGCATGAGCAGGGAGGGGCGGGGGCAGAGAGAGTGGGAGAATCCGAAGCAGGCTCCAGGCTCTGAGCTGGCAGCACAGACCCCGATGTGGGGCTCGAACCCATGAACTGTGAGATCATGACCTGAGCCAAAGTTGGATGCTTAACCGACTGAGCCGCCCAGGTGCCTCTGTTTAGCAGATATTTCTTACATACCTACTCTAGACCAAATGCTGTAATGATTAGGTTATAATAATGAACAAAAGAGATTTTGACCTCGCATTCAAGAAGCTTACATTTTAGTTTTTGAATTTATATTTACTAAATATTCACATAACTGTAGAGCTACAAAATTAAAGAGAAATAGGAATGCTCGAAGCATGAGGCCTTCATCTAGCCTGGGAGGGCCAGGGAAGGCTCCCCCCCTGCCCTCCAGAAATGATGTTTGAAGTGAGATCTAAAGGGCAAAAAGAGTTCATAACTGTGTGAAGTTGGTGAGAATTGGGGGGTAAGGGGTGGAGACCACCGCAGGCACACAGAGACGTGCACACAGGTCCTACCTGAAATGTAAGGGAGCATGGCCAAGGGGAAGCTTTCGTGGAAAATCTGAAGGTCAGACACCAGCAAGACCCAATATATACCATCAAATTCAGTCAACAAGAAGTCAAATTGGATCAGGAAAGAAAATTCAAGTGATGTGCATACTACTTATGTGCCGGGCCCTGTTCTAAGTGCTTTGTGGCTATTAACTTAATATCTCACAACAACCCTATAAATGAAAATTATTATACCTGTTTAAAAAGTTTTTTTAATGTTTATTTTTGAGGGGGGGGGCAGGGGCAGAGAGAGGGGGACACAGAATCCCAAGCAGGCCCCAGGCTCTGAGCTGTCAACGCAGAGCCTGACGCGGGGCTCAAACCCATGAACCATGAGATCATGACCTGAGCCGAAGTCGGACGCTTAACCGACCGAGCCACCCAGGCGCCCCTTATTACACCTGTTTTACAGATGATGACATGAGACACAGAGCCGTCAAGTAGCTCGCCTAAGGTCACCCAACCCCTGAGTGGTGAGATCAGGCTCCAAAACCAAGCAGTCTGGCCCCCAAGTTCTTGCTGTTAAACCACCATGCTCGTCGCCTGCTGCACGAGTGGGGGTGGGGCGAGCAAGAACGCTGCAGGATGGGGGACGGGAGCAAGAACAGTTGGGAAGTCAGCGAGAAGAAGCCTGGGAAGTAGTCACAAACTTGGCTGGACCGTCGGTTTTTGCCTTGCGCGCACATTATTTGGCGGACAGCCAGCTAGATCCAGAAGCAAGGGGGAGAGGTTGTCCTTGAAAGCAACTCAGGGACAGTTAATGTATCTTCGTTAATGAGAATTCAACAGGTACATTTGAGGATTAACAATTGTTTACATGCTTTGAGCAGGCAGGAGAGACCGATACCCGTTGTACACACAAGCACGGGATACGGGTGTACAAAACTACTGTTTTTTGCATCCCCGTTAACACTACCATTTCGGTTGACGTGCAGACCACCATGCAGTGGCGCCCCCAGAGGAAACAGATAGAGCATCACAGCCCAACACGTTTTCTTCGAAATGTCAGTCAGCTGCCACAGTAATGCTGACTAGTAAGTTATTTAAAGCATGTGCAATTTCAGAGCTTCAGGATTATATTTTTTGCCTGGGTGGTAAAAAGGAAACAGAACTTATTTACTGCTAAAATTATATACCTTTTTGAACTTTAATATTATAAATATACCCATAGACTCTCTGGGAGTGGTGCAATTTTAGGAGCAGGAATAAAACAGAATAAGCAAGTTGCAGCTGTTTGCACACCTGTTAAATAAAAAATTTTTTAAACTCAGGGCTTTCTGCGCAGCTCTGAGCGGAAAACTATCCTTTTATTTGAATTTTATGACTCTTTGGAATCTATTTGGGAGTTTATGGTATGTGTGCTTTTTTTCCTCAAAATAGGCATAGTCCATTAATACATTCTCTGAATCTATAAATTTTGTTTGCTTCATAAAATGATTTTCTGTGGTAAATATTGTTACCTTTAATTTATTAAACATATTTCAATTCTCTTTGTCGTAATCTCATTATACTTACTTAATATTACATCTAAGCCGCCCATATAACCAATTTTTTGAAATAAAAAGTAGAAACCAAAAGATGCTTCACTTATTCAGATATGAATGTCAACATAAAAAAAGATGATACTTTAGTAATATTTTTAGGGAAAAAAATGGAAGATCCCTTAAGAATATACCATCCAAAGAAAAATGTGAATTTATCAAAGTTGATGTACTCAAAGTAGACGAGAAAAAAATCTTCAAAACCTAAAAATTGGAGAAGAGCAATAATAATTCCACAGGCAAGCTTTTAGGATAAAAGTTGGGTGAAAAAGTTCCATTTGGTAGAAGGATAATCATGATAAATAAGCACGGATTCTTAAGGCAAAATCAATCTAATGAAAGATAAATTTCAGTGACTTTACTCCAGTGCAACTAGGGAATACACTGAAAACGTACCTGTGGAATAATAGATGTGCTCTAGAATATTTTAAAATGAATGAATTGCACCACAAGTTACAATCATTTGCAGCAAAAAGCTATCTTGGAACGGCAGGAGCTTAAAAAATGTAATGAATACTTGTCGAAAGTGATATCACTTATTCTTCATAATAAAGTTTATTCGTATGTACTAATTTTTTCTAATTAATTAATATAGGAACTGCCTCGTGATAATCACTCTGCGAAATGTTTCACATTCTTATTTAATATTCTCCAGAACCTTGCAAAAGATGGGAAAACAGGTTGAAGGTTTCCCCAAAGCAGAGCCAGCATGCGGCAGAAAGCAGGACCGTATCCTTCCAAGTCGCCACACGTGGGCTCCGTTCCGTTCACGTTTTGGTATCTCACCGTACAATTTTTTTGCAGACCGATTCAAACTTACTTCCGTGTGTACTGTTCAGCTCCCCCAAAGACGCACACATTCACCGTCACACACGCACCAGATGCCTAGTGTGGAAGCTTTCATTCTTTTGTCCCAGGGTTTCTTCTCTGCATTCCAGGATGCACCCTGATGGTCCCACCGCCCTTTCCCTCCCTACTGTTTGTTCGTAGACGTCTAGAATATGCAAACTCACTGGAATATTAGCCTAAGCAAATTGTAACTGGAAAGCTTAGTCTGCTGGGAAGCAGCACCAACGATAAATTACACCCTTCAGCTCCTCTGCGCCCACCCACAGACCGGACCTAAGTCAGAATCATCATTTTGGAATTTGGAGTTTGCTTTTAGCTGTAAATGTGCTCCTTTACGTGAGCACGATTCTGACAGCTTGACAGTAAATCATCAAAGTGACCTCCCGGAGCAGAGGCACGGGAGGCCTTTCTTCTACACCTTCCTAAGAATTGTCTTTGTAGAAGCTCTCCCATTCTTTCTCCTCTTTCCTGGTTTGTCGTTCTGTTCCGTTCTTTCTCTGAGTGTGCGAAAAGCACCTGTTGACTCAGCCGCCCAGGGCCACAGCCCTTTCCTTTGGGACTCCTGCTCATTAGCAACCTGGACTTGATTTCCTTCCTGCTTGCTCTGGGCTGTAACCCCATCTCTTAGGCTCTTCAAAGAATAGACTTTTGCCTAGAACTGTGGTCGAAACACAGTCTTCCAATAGGTGGTCAAAAGACATTCAAGAAAGGAGGTATAGGGGCTCTTGGGCGGTGCAGTCAGTTGAGCATCTGACTCTTGGTTTAGGCTCAAGTCATGATCTCATGGTTTGTGAGATAGAGCCCGGAAAGTGCTTGGGATTCCCTCCCCACTGCTCTCTCGGCCCGTCCCCTGCCCTCACTCTCTCTCTCTCTCGAGATAAATAAACATTAAAAAAAAAAAAAAAGGAAGTACAAAAGAATGATGGAAAGACAGGTTGCCAATGTGTAGAACTTCTCACTCGATTTCATGATTTACCTACTGGATTCTTTTATCAGGAGAAAAAAACTTCTAGACCAAGAAGTGCTCCTTCTCCCTAAGATGTGTCTGTCAACATTTCAGAGACCCTCTGTACCAAGCCGGGCATTCATAAGTGCTTTCAACTAGAGATTAGTTCCCCTAAAGCGTTCAGAAGTGGGAAAAGAAGATAAAATAGTTCAAGAATTCTTCACGTACTTCAAGAACTAAAATGGTCATTGGACACATCAGGAAAGAAATCTCGGCACCCTGTTCTCTTCAGCAAAGTCCACCCCTGGGCTATTTTGCTTAGGAAAGAGTGAGCCTGGGATCCCCAACCGACCGACCGCAGAGCCAGCAAGGCGTGGGAGATCCTGCGGCACAGATTAGGCATGACAGCTCCCTCTGCTGGCCACCGCGACACTCTGTTATCCCCTGCCCTGTCCAGGTGGCTCTGGCCTTGCCATTGTCTTTCTGGTAGTTTTGCTCACAAACAGGCGACGAGGGTGCTTACTGGTCCTTCGATAAAGAAACGGCTCTCGTTTGAGATCACAAGTGCCTCAATCCACAGGAGTCGTTTTCGACTTTTCACCATCACTGTATAAAATACACTTTCGTAAATACGATTTTCTCCAAGTGTGTAGGCCAGATGTTTTGATACTAGAAGCACTTCAAACCTGACTCAGGCTACTTGGCACAAAGAGGACGTGTTTGCATGCCCCAGCCAGCCTCCACTGTCTGTCCGGTTAATAATTTCTGCAAAAGTGGGCATCTGGGTAGCTTAGTCACTTAAGCGTCCGACTTTGGCTCGGGTCATGGTCTTGCGATTTGTGAGTTCGAGCCCCATATCGGGCTCTGTGCTGACAGCTGAGAACCTGGAGCCTGCTTCCTTTTCTGTGTCTGCCTCTCTCTGCCCTTCCCCCTCCCCCTCCCTCCCTCTCTCCCTCCTTCTGTCTCTCTCATTCTCTCTCTCTCAAAAATAAACATCAAAGAAAAAAATTAAAATAATTTCTGCAAAAGAGGGGTGGTAGAATTAAAATTAAGAAATATCTCCCCTCAGGTAACAAACTGATGCCAAGGTTTCCTCTTAGACGATGAAGGTAGCCTCACATGAAGCCTGTCTTAAGTTAGGTTCTTTCTTTGGAACCCATGGTTTTATTTCCATAAAGCATATGCTTCTCAGCTCAGCCCCTAACATTTGCGGAGCCTAAGGTACCCTATGTCTTAACATTTCAAAAGTTATGAGTCGAACTCTAAGTAAAATCTATTCCGTCCAGCTGGGTTGGTAAATATGCCTTGATAACAACTTGGAAGGCTATGTTTAAATGTAAGATTCTCAGGCTCCCCGTGGATCCGTGCCAGAAGGTAATGACCTAGACCCAGCCAGCCCCTGACCCAGCGTCCAGCCCCAGACCACTTCTCTTAGGCATCACCCCCGATCCCATGCCGTGAATACCTCTGAACAACTCACGCCAATGTCCAGGTTGTGTCCAGCCTTGGCAAACCTCTGCCCCTCGTTGGCTCTCCCTTTTTTCTTCTGAGGAGTGCACTTGGAGAAGAAATCTGCACGAAGGGAACTCAAGGCCTTTACGTAGGGAGTTCCAAGGTCTTAGATAACGCAAGTACGGTCTGAGCGGTGGGAGGGACAGATAGCCACCAAGAGGACACCTCTACTTGGCCCAATGATTTCCCTACACCGTAGAGAGGGCCACAGCCACAGGAAAGCCAAGGCGGGGCTCTTTATAACATGGGTCTCAGGACAGAGGCCCTTCTTGGTTTGGCCTAACGATCCTTATCGTTCAGTGTTCCTGTTGTTGAAAACAGTTCCTGTTGTTTCTTCAAGAGGAACTAAGGCTTCTATTCTTACTTCACGAATGCTTCTTAGAGATTTGGAAACAGGGTAAAGGTACATGTGTCACTGGGTTCCCAGGGGGTGGAGGGGAGCAAAAAATGACTGAACGGTTAGACCCGGGATGAAAATATGCTACCTGCGTACAGGGCGACCCACAGCACATGTTGCCAGTATACCTGGCTAGTCCGAAGGAGAAGGACCAACAGCAATCGTAGGGCCCCTTTGGCTTCGGTTTGAAGCAAACTGGCAGAAATCTCGGCCATTGACAACACCATTTGGAAATACATTGGAAAAGACACTCACAGAAAGAAAAGTCACCAGAGGAACATGGGATTTTACCAAATGTAGCATAAGCATTCCTTGCACATTTTATGAAATTGGAAATCACTGTAAAATCAGCGACTATTTTCTTCCATTGTGAAACCCTGTACCGAATGCTCTGATTGATTTGGTTCTCATTTGGAAGACATTTCAAGAAAATAATAATGCTCCCAAATCCCCCAAAAATCCCCAAATCCCAAAATCTTAATCATAAGATTAAAATTCCAAGACCTCTCTCGCCACCACCCATAACGTCCAGAATAGTTGCCACTAGCTAATCCTTTTGTGATAAGTTCTATGAACTTCAGGCGGCAGAACTGAAATACGAGGTTGCCCAGCTCCATTGGAGCTGTAAAGTTAACAACGTGATGAAGTTGTAAAAACTCAACTTGTACAGTTAAGAACTTCACGAAGTTCGAGTTAAGTGTGGAATGTTGAAAGATTAGAGTTGGGTCGGGAAGTTCCAAACCTGCCTGTGAACTATCTTGTTGCTTCTATAGGGAAGGAAAGCTTTAAAGCTCTCAATTCCTTTGTTGACTTCTCAGAAGACCAGAGAGAGAGAGAGAGAGAGAGAGTCAACTGGTTGGGCCAGGATTTACATGCTGATATTCATCTGAGTTCATCAGCAATTTCTCATGATGTGATCATCCCCATTCTACTAAACATAAAACACACACACACACACACACACACACACACACACATCCCATCCATGTTTAGGACACCCTTCTCATGGTATTTGCTTGAATCATTAAAGCCTTGGTCAGCACATAAGCCATCTTCAACTGCAGCCTTTGATGGAGTTCATAGTGTCAGACTCTCAAGTCAAGGTCTAAGGACACTTCCCTTCTCAGGCAACACATCTTGTGGTCCCACTCAGCTACAGCCATTTTATTTGAAGTCACCATTTTTATAGCCTTACGGTTGCATGGAATTCTGAGACTTTGTCACTAGTATTGGAAAGTTGAGTTTGAAGACAGTAGACCCTGTCTGTTTCACAAAAAGGAAATCTAAGGATCAAAGAGTAACATGTCTGGAATCCCATAGCTGATAGTGGTAGACTTGTGACTCAAAGCCAGGTCAGGCTGGCTCTAGACCCCATGTTGTTCTTCTCTACCATGCTGCTGCCTGTTTTCCATTTAATGCCTTTGCAACCTGGGCAAGGTATATCCTTTGCTTTAGTCTTAGTTTTCTCATCAACAAAATAAGCATGAGGAATTTCTTCCCAAGCCTGTTGTGAGGATAAAATTAGATGGGTATGCAGTTAGGCACAGGTAAGTAGGGGTAGGTAGATGGATGGAGTGGATGGTCGGGGGGCAGATTGGCACATATTAGGTACCTAATTTTTTTCTAGTTCCATTTCCTTTCCACAAGGTTAGATAGATAGATAGGTCATTGATAGATACATACATACATACATACGTGCATACATACGTAGATCTGAAGCTATGTGTATTACTCAGAGAGACTGTATTTTGATTGTCTTCGACTCCAGGGCAGATTTTTCAGTATTGATTCTATGCTGATCATGTACACCATTAGACCTTCATGGTTTCGACCATATAAAGATGAGCTTAGAAGCTGAAATTCATGAAACAGATCATATAAAGGCATGTGGAGGCTTTAATAAAATTATGTTGCAAGGGGAAAAATAGCCTGTAGACAAATTTGAATGTTGAGACAAATGATTCGTGGAATTATGAAGACTCCAACAGCATTCTTTGGGTCGGAGCCAAAGTGGTAATCAGAGGCAAAGTAATTCAATGCTTTGGAAAACAGAGCCAACCAAATAGAATGTAGAAATAAGTCATTTAGAAAAAAAAAATGGCAATATTAGGGAAGACGTATAATCATAATTAGACAATCATAGCTAGAGTTGTATCAAATTTGAACTAGTAGGAATGAATGAAAGGTCTTGTGAAATGGGGAGAAAGTGTTATATATACAGTTACTATCTCTGTGTAATTTATTCAAGTTAAAGGGTAAAAGTAAGTTCCAAAGAGACATCGTATTCCAACTAGGAGATAGAAACCACTTCAGAGAATTTTACAGTTCTCTATTCTTAGTGCCTATGACAGCTTAAAGATCTTCTTTCCTAGAGCAAGCAGTTCATTGGCAGAAACTGGAAAAATGCACAGTTACACACACGCGTGCGTAATTTCTTCCCTACACGCGTGTATCAAAGGTTACCGCTGTGGCAGAACTGGGGA
Source organism: Lynx rufus (assembly GCF_022079265.1). Classification (NCBI taxonomy): domain Eukaryota; kingdom Metazoa; phylum Chordata; class Mammalia; order Carnivora; family Felidae; genus Lynx; species Lynx rufus. The sequence continues at coordinate 8,124,791 of NW_025814824.1, forward strand.
GCGGGATGAGATCGAAGCATCACTTTATCTGAATAGATTTTGTGAATCTGTGTAGCGACTGACCCTGTGAGTAGCTGAGGCCCTCATATGAGCTGTCTTTTCTAGTGAAAACTTCCAACTCTTTGGCGTATCAGCTGCTAATGACCTTGGCCCCCAGGTCAGCAGGCATGCCCAGGGTCACGTGGTAAAGTTCACTGCGGGTTCTGCTGCATATGCTCCCTGTGGTCACTTCCTTCAGCAGCTAAGCACCTTCCAGCACGTTGGCATCTGGCTGCCGGTCTATACGGCATAGATCCCTGCAGAACCATCAGGTTGTGCCGATACACGGGGGCTCTCTGGGGTCCTGGTAAACTTTTTGCACGCACGTATGATTTCAGCCAGCGTGCCGTAAAAACTTTCAGGCGGATAGGAAGCTGTATATAAAATTCAAAGTCTGTCAATGAAAACTGAAGCACGTGCGCCCCCCCCCCCCGTGACAAATCTGTCATAGAAGACGAATTCGTAGCCACGTACTATCCCACCTCACCCCCAGTGAAGACCACAGAAGACAGAACCGAGGAAAAATATCAGTGTGTTCTGAACGGCTTGACCCGGAGGCTGTGTTTCCCCTAATAATGGGGGGGGGGGGGGAAGTAAAGGTAAATGGTTTCTTTTCAGGCAGATGTGGCAGGTTTTACAAAATATCTTAGATACGAATGGCAGGCAATATCAGGGGCGCCCAAAGATGTCTGCATCCCAATCCCTGGGACCTGTGAACGGGTCAGGTCACAGACGCAGTTAAGGTTACTAATTAATTGAGGTTAAAATGAGATTATCATGGATTATCTGGGTGGGCCCAGTGTGATCACAAAGGGCCCTTAAAAGTGGAAGGCAGGCGGGGGTGCCTGGGCGGTTCGGTCGGTTAAGTGTCCGACTTGTGACTTCGGCTCAGGTCATGATCTCACCGTTCGTGAGTTCGAGCCCTGTCGGTCTCCGTGCTGACAGCACAGAGCCTGCTTGGGATTCTCTCTCCTCCTCTCTCTGCCCCTCCCCTCCCCCCCCAAAGAAATAAACTGTGGCTGGCTCTCAGAATGGAAGGGGGGCATACCACATGCCACGGGTTGTAAGCAGCCTCAGGAAGCCGGAAAAGAGGGAAAAAAACCCTAAAACACCTCTCCCTTAGAATCTGCAGAAATAAATACAATGCAGCCAACAGCTTGATTTCAGCTCAGGGAGACCCATTTTGGCATTCTGACCTCCCGCGTTAGAAAATAATAAACCTGTGTTGTTTTAGCCACTGAGTTTGTGGCATTTTGTGACAGCAGCCATAGGAAATTACTACCGTAGAAAGCTATATTCTGAGTGAAATCAGTCATGACTTAGGGGTTCTAGGCTCTTCCTTCGGTGTATTATTTATTCTTACTTCCTCCTCTCCTCAACATATGTACGTCATTTCTCCGTTGATGACTGCACCCTGGAAATCGTCCTCACCGGGACCTAGTCTCCATTGGCTTTCACCAGTGGAGAACGTGACGTTGTCGGACTATCTCCTCACACCTTCACCTACTGTCCAAATTGGGACAAGCTTCCCATTAGGGAGACTCCCCCCACCCCATCTGAACTACTAACACGTGTCACCTTTGCCCACATCTCTTGCCTTGCAACCTTCCCTGTAATATTTTCTCATGTCCCAGACATATTCCCTTTTCCCCCACTAATTCCCACAATTAAACACCAACCTTGGTCCATCTCTATCTCTCCGTGCTAGCCTCCAGAGAAAAAAGAGGAAAATTAGTCCTTTGACAGACTTCCATCCTGAAGAGTCGACCTCACTTTCTTTCCTTGTGACCTGTTGATGCCCATGTGCCTGAGCCGTGCCAGCTCTTTCTGGTTCCATATCCTTCCTGTGACCAACGTCTTCACACCTTCCTTAAAGATAAAACCTTGCATTCCCTTCACTGTTTGTAAACTGGGGACCTTAAGAGGTTTACGGGCTCTTCTTCCAGCCAGGGCTCAGCCCATCGTCCATTTTGGTAACTAGCGTTTTACCGGAACACAGTCGCACCCTTTCACGTACCTATTGTCTGTGGCTGTGTTTGCCCTAGGGTGGCAGGGTTGAGTAGTTGCGACAGAGCCACAAAGCCTGAGGTACTTCCTGTCTGACCTTCCACTGAAAAAAAAGTTTGCCACCCGTTGTTCTAGATCCTATATTTTCATAATCCGATGCCACCAGAAAATCAGTTAGGCTCTTTTGGGCGTAGTAGCTTAGTCAACAGGGTGGTTTTAGACGTGGACAGCTGATATAGACGTGGACGGCTGATATCTCAATGAGCGAATAGAACATGTTTGTGTGTGATTGTGTCTGTCTACCTGTAAGTCTGGACATACCGACGGATTTTCTAGGAAGACGAGGTTTCTAGAGGGGATGCTTACCTGCCTGCCCAAGAGGATGTGGTTATGATGACTCCCTAATCCTCTCTCCCCAGGATGGGGGGGAAACTCTTCCAGCAGGGAACGTGTTCCCACGGGTGAAGTCCTCATCTCAAAGCTTTCCTTCTGTCCCTGACTCCTGTCCCCAGTCTCTGCTTTGTGGCCCCACCTGGGCTCCTGCCCGTTGGCCGTCTGCACCCCGACCTCCGCCGCCTTGCTTCAGTTTCCAAGTGTTAGCACACACGCCTTACCCCCCTCCCTCTGGAAAGTCGCCAGCTGCTGGATCTAACGGGTAGTGGGCTCTTCGGGGCCCGTGTGGGCTGCGTCTCCCGAGCTGTGCCCGGTTCCGGTCATGGTGCCCGTGACCCAGGACAGGCGGCAGACCCGCTGGTCCCGTGCTGAACCACTCTTCAGCCGATGGGCCGCAAGTCAGGGTCGCACCCGGGCCCTCCCTCAAGGGTCCTGCCTGTGTGTCGCCCACTTATGCTTCCCAGCCATTACCAGCCTCCTCATGAAGTTGTGGTCTCGCCCTCCCACCACAGTGGTCAGTCGGCTCTTGTCCAGGAGGGCGTGCGTCATTAGGACCCTTGTCAGGACCCGGAGGAGGTGGTTTCTGGGATAGGAGGCTTTTCTTCCTGAAACACCAGATATCCGTCCTGTGTGTTCTATTCGGTTTCTCCTTCCCTATTTCTCACTCTGCTGGCAGGATTTTTTTCCTGTGTACATCAAAGGCCAGATGCTTTCTAACCCCAGAGCTCATTTTAAACCCCTTAATTTATTTTCCTTCCTCCATGTATGGATCGTGCACACTCTCTTTTTTTCTCTCTCTCTCTCCCCCTTTTTCTCCCCCTCCTCCCCCTTTACCCTCTCCCACTATGTCTCACATTCCTAAAGTGAGGGTCAGAATACGTGGTCTCCTACCCCCCACCACCACGTTTCCTACAAACGTTCTACAAATCAGTTCCTTGTTTTTAATAGCGGTAAGATTCAACCTAAGCTCTCTACCGTGCCAAATTCGTCGGTTTTCTCTGAGGCTGCACTGAAGAAGCAAATTCATTCGTTTGGTATGTAGTCCACCTTTGATATCTATCAGGTGCCGAGGTAGATCCTGGGACCCATTTACGCAGAGGACAAACAACAAGGCCCCTGCCCTCACGGCCCCGGCACTCGGGTTGGGAAGTCAGATGTTAGAAGAGGAAGAAATGTAAGTGTTGGGTGTTGTAGATGCTTGGGAGGAAGCGATTCAACCCGACAGGGAAAGAGACGCTCAGATAGACCTGTCAGGAAAAGCCTCTCTGAGGAAACCATCTTGAGGAAGTGATATGGAGGTCATGATATTTGAAAGAAAGCCTATCATACACGGAGCCGTGAAAGTACTTTATAAGCTCTGAGATGTCACCTTGCCAGGCAGTGGCCCCTCCAGTGCCCTGTGCAGCAAGGGAACTTGGCAAGCTCCGTCATTTTCCCAATTGCTGGAGCTAAACCTTGACGGTAACCTCCGTACTTTTCTGGCGAACCTCCATTTTGTTCATCCAGATCCTTCCGAGTCTTCCTTCTCTTTTGTTTCTGGTTTGTGCCGGTCTAGTCTCGGCGCCTGTCATCTGTCCCCCATCTGTGACGCTGTCTTCCTTATGCCGACTCCCAGTCTTCTCTGCCATCATCGTTCATGTTCTGCCATCCAGCCGCCCTGACCCTGCGGCCCACCCCCAACCCCCCACCGCTGACTTCCCTTTCTGAGATGCCCATGCTTCTAAAACCATCTCAGCTGTCCTAGGCTGCTTCCTTTCGTTGACTAAACCACCTGCCCTTCCTGATATAAACAACTTCTGACCCTCACCTCCAGAAAGAGGGGATAGACTGGAACTGGCTGGCACAGTGCTTAGCACGTAGGAAGCTTCCAGTAAATGTTCGTTGACTAACGCGTGAATGCACCGATTCCGGAAATCGCGGCCTGTCTCGTGGTTTTTTTCCTTAATCGCATGTGAATTCTTTCCTCACATGGGAAATGCATGTTAAAAAGCTTCCCCTTCTGTATCGGGTACCAAAATCCTACCTCTCCTCACAAGATTTTTATTTTGAACCCACTCTCTCCGTTTGCCATCATGTGCAACTTTGTTACTGATCCCAGAGACACGAGAGACGCCAACGGTGTCCCTGAGATTACTTGTACCGTGTTCAGCACCCCGCAGGGGCACAAGCCCAGAGTATTTAGTTGGCACGTGTTTATTTACGAAGGACCACAGCAGTCGTGGAAATACTGGTTGCCGTGGTGATTTTTAGCATCCTGAATAACCGAATGCATTCACTCGGGTTAAGCAGAAACTTTCCGAGGGAAACCTTTACATGAAGGAAGTTGCTGTGCTTCCAGCTCAACAGCAACTTAAAAGCAATTTTCCTTGGAAGAAAAATTCCAGATGCGGCCAGAGTTTGGTGTCAGCCACTTTGTGTGAGACTATTAATTACTAATGGCAATAATAATTTAGTGTCAGGCAGCCTTTTGAGATTTTTTTGAAAACAAATGGAATATTCACATTTCATTCGTTTGTTTACTTATTTATTTTTAAATATAGTTTATTGTCAAGTTAGCTAACATACAGAGCACGCTGTGCGCTCTGGGCTTCGGGAGTAAATTCCCATGATTCATCGCGTACATACAACACCCAGGGCTCACCCTACCAAGTGCCCTCCTCAGTGCCCATCACTCATTTTCCCCTCTTCTCCTGCCCTCAGTTTATCCTCTGTATTTAAGAGTTTCTTGGGGTGCCTGGATGGCTCAGTCGGTTGGGTGTCCGACTTAAGCCCGGGTCACCATCTCGTGGCTCGCGGGTTCGAGCCCCACATCAGGCTCTGGACTGACAGCTCGGAGCCTGGAGCCTGCTTCACATTCTGTGTCTCCCTCTCTCTCTCTGTCCCTCCCCCACTTGTGCTCTGTCTCTCTCTCAAAAATAAATAAACATAAAAAAAAATTTAAGAGTTTCTTACGGTTTGCCGCCTTCTCTGTTTGAAACTGTTTTCCCCCCTTCCGTTCCCCCATGGTCTTCTGTTAAGTTTCTCAAGTTCCACATATGAGTGGAAACATATGATACCTGTCTTTTTCTGCCTGGTTTATTTCACTTAGCGTAATACCCTCCAGTTCCATCCACGTTGCTACAAATGGCCAGATTTCATTCTTTCTCGTTGCCAGGTAGTATTCCATTGTGTATATAAACCACATCTTCTTTATCCACTTATCAGTTGATGGACATTTGGGCTCTTTCCACAATTTGGCTATTGTTGCATGTGCCCCGAGGAATATTCACATTTTAGAGGTTATAGAGGTATGTTTAAGACTCCTCTCTGCAACATATTTCCAGAATTGGATCTTAAGTGTCATTAAGCATTCATTTAAAAGATGTATAAACCTTACTGTGTTGCATCAGTTAGAAATAACTTATAAAGGATCCTTCAGCTTTGGGCATTCTGTTTTTAGTTCTAAAATATTTAAATAACACCAAAAATAGATGAAGAGGCCCATTGATTTTGTTTTTGTTGCTTAGATTCTTTAATTCAAGACATTTTACATAATCTAAACTGTGATTTTTATTTAGACTACCACGTGATCAGGAACAACTCCCAAACCACAGTTCGGTGTTGATCATTCTATATCTGTTGCCCAACGGGATGTAACCATAAAGTAATGGGACGCTTTTCCCAAAGACAGATTCTTGGAGTTATGGATCCAGGAGGCCCTTGTCCCCTTCAAAGCAGTCACCTAGGAAGGCTACACGTTTGTGCCAATAATGCTGCCATAGCTCCACATGCTGTGGAATGCCTCTTTTTAAACTATCTCTGAACTGCTAAGGAATAACAGTAACACGACATATTATTTTGAATATCCTGAATTGTGACAGAGGTGAATTTGCTTTTTAGTGAGTAGTCAGAAATCATCCCAGGACCTCTGGCAATCACTACAATTTGGAGCGTTATCTGCAGTCACAATTGGATGTAAAATCACAAGATGGGCTTTCTTGAACGATGCATAAACTAACTCTTGAACTCGATCGTGAAAGGAATTCCAGAGCCTTGCACCTCGGAATAAGTGTAAACGCTCCCACGATAGCTACTATGAAGAATAATACACGTGTAGGTTAAGGGGGAAAAATGTGTGTGTGTGTTTGCAAAATAAGGTCAGTTTTATTACTTTCGTTAAGCTTTCGAACCAAGACAGAAAATAAAATCTAAGCCGAAGGTTATTAATGGTGCCATTTTGTTTTAAGGTCTTTCTTGTTGCATTGGTAACAGACACATCCTTTCTTTCTAAAGATGGGACCGTGCTATCAAACATCAAGTTAGAAGAGAAGTCTCTGAGATTTTTTTAAAAAATGAACACTTTACACTTTGGGGTTCCCACTGTGCTTTTTATTTCTGTTAATGAAAGCTTTAAAGAAAGAGTTCAGCCAAGCAGCTGGACCAAGTTTCTGTCCTGTCGCCTCCCCGGGGAACTTTTGGACTGCCCATGGGGGTGGAGCTGATCTGCCCTCCGTCACCAAATTTCCAAATTTATCCCACCACATCCGTCGTCTGCAAGCCAGCCAGGCCCCTATTTCTTCACTGCTCAGTTGAAATAATAATGAAAAGTAAAACGAAGCAAAGAAGGCAGAGAGAAATTGTCATCCTTTGCAAAGAGGCCAAGGCAGACAGCTAAATTGTGATACAGTTGAAAACTGTTCAGATTCGATAAGTTTGATTGGAAAATTAGGTGACCCGTGTAGTTAGAGATCAAAATGGTCACTGGTTTACAGTTTTAAAAAGTCCTACCGTGGCGTTTTTGCCTCAGAGTGATAGAAGGTTATTTTATTCTACCTGTTAATAACTGTTGCCCACATGACTATTGTTTTGCAGTTTGGTGATTTAAATGCTGTATCTCCTGGAAATCTGGATAAAGGTAAGAAGTGAAAATAATGTCGAGGACTTTTTTTGACTGGGAAATTCTCAGAGAAAACTGTGGTGTGTGTGGAAACGACACACAACCCTAGATGAATATGACGGCCATGTCTTTGGGAATCTGCGGTCTTTCTTTCTCCATTTCTATACCTTCTTTATGTCGGGGATATTAAGTGCCGGAATTGAATGTAAATGCAGTCACAAACTCGTCTTGACTTTGGCCTGCCGTTCAGCACAGGTAGCGAGAAATTATTTCTGACCGTTGCCAGAGTCCTGGCGAAAAGTGATAAAATTTTATTCCAGGCCCACTCAGCAGGAGAAAAGATTTCTCAGCCCGCCCCTTCTCACCAGTTCATTCTTTTCACTGGAAAAAACAAGTCAGAGACAGCAGTGATGTTTACGGTAAAAAGCGAGATCAGTAGTGGGGCAGAGGAGAGGGTTCAGATGCGTAGTCTTTAGATTTTAAAACCACCTTTGCTACTCAACAGAGACAACATTGCAACTCAGCTATGTATTCCTGAAGAAACTTGGGATCTTCCAGACCACACAGAAAAAAGGAATAGGGCTCAGGGAAAATGAGGTCAGGATAGATAGAGCCCATGCAAGCAAAAGCCATCCTAATAAAAATACCAGCTCAGGGGCGCCTGGGGGGCTCAGTTGGTTAAGCGGCTGACTCTTGATCTCGGCTCAGGTCGTGATCTCACGGTTGGTGGGTTCGAGCCCCGCATCCGGCTCTGTGCTGATGGCGCGGAGCCTGCTTGGGATTCTGCCTCTCCTTCTCTCTACCCCTCCCCTGCTTGTGCACGCGCTTGCCCTCTCTCAAAAATATACTAGCTCAGTTTAAAAAAAAAAAAAAAAACTCTAAAATGTTTACTAAATAAGCACAGCACTTTCTTCAATAAAACAAAAACGAAAAGTGAAGGTATCCTGAGGTTTCCAGGAACTGAGTTCTGGAGTCAAGGACAAAATGCACAGGCAGGGGGATACTGAACAATAGCCCTTCCAGGACAGAGCCAGAGCTGGTGGGGAAACTGAGGCAAGAGGCGGGGCTCGGGGAATCCGTACGCGAAGGACAGCACTCTTCTCTGGAGCGTTCTGCCCCAGGGTCTTTGTGGGTCTGGGCCTCCTCCGCCCAGGCGGGAGTTGAAACCTGTGTCCGACCTGAGGCAACCCTGAGGATGCCCCGAGCCAGGTCTTGTGACCCACGCGCGAGCGTCTTTGTCGCCGGTGCAGAAGCGTGGACGGTGTTCCTCCTTGGCCACTAAATGGCCGCCAGCCTTCTCTGTCAAGCGCTGAACTGAGACAAAGTCCTCACTGAACTTCAGTAGTCCCTAACGTTAGTTTCTGTGCACCAAACTCCTGTAACCTTGAGGGTGTTTCTAGGACATGTCTTTGAGTCTGTACAAGAGTAGAGAATGGCTACGGAATTGCCTCCATTTGCCCTCACAATTGGAGAAAGGGCTTGCTTTTCGTGGACCGCCTTGTAGCGTTTCCCTGGGAACCCCGTCGCCCACAAGTGGGCCTAGAGAGAAATGGCCTCGGAGACTTAGGGGAGTTCAGGCCATTATCCCATCGTCAGTTCCGTGCACCACGTGGCCGACGAAAGGGCCTTCTCCACTCTCTTTTCTCCCCTACCAGCTCAAAATGACTTCTTTCCTTTCAGTGCTGCCTCTTTTATTATCTCGATACTATTTCTCAGGCAGAGAAAAGTTGGTGGAGAGGGAGTCGGGAAGCAGTGTGATTTATCCTCACCTTGGGGCGGCCCCGGTGGTCCCATCCATCCCCGGACCCCGTGCTTCTTGGAATCTGGCCACACTGGCATGAGTCGGGGCCTGGGTTTCGAATGTGAAATCTCCAAGCGTTTTTGTGGCCTTTTTCCACAATTTTTTTTTCCCTGATAATAAAAGTAATTCTAGCTCTATCTAAAAATTTCAAATAATACGGAGATGTAGGAACTATAAAAAGTGAATCTTCGTGGTCACGACCCTGAGAGACCAGTAAGAACTGAGTGTGAGTATCCTTCGAGATATTTTTTTTGTTTGTTTATATATAAGCAAATACAAAACCAAAACGCAAATGTGTCGTACAAATGTGTTTCAATGATACCCTCTTCAGGAAGCGACTGTCTATCAAACGCATCCCTTTCCCTGCAGCCCACTAGCCCTTTGAAGGTGCTTGTTCTGACAAATTCTGTTATTATCGAATCCATTTCCCAGAGGCACAAAGAGAGCGGGATAAAGTAGACGAACCAAGACAACCCGGGTCTCATCTAAGAGCACTTCTGTGTTCACCTCTTAACGATGCGTTACGTCCTGTCTAGTCAGTAAATCTCATCTCAGTCTTTTATATATATATATATATATATATATATATATATATATATTTTTTCATTTTAATTTTTTGGAGAGAGAGAGAGCGCACATGTGCACGAGCCAGGGAAGGGCAGAGGGAGAGAGAGAGAGAGAATAGAGAATCCCAAGCGGGCTCCATGCCTGACAAGGGGCTCGATCTCATGACTGTGATCATGACCTTGGCCAAAATCAAGAGTTGGACATTCAACCCACTGAGCCACCCGGGCGCCCCGGTCATTATATTCTTTTGCAAATCAGCAGAGGTCTCACCTACATTCACATGCACCCAGATGAAATTTACCCCTAGTGTAGATTTCAGAGGAGACTGAGAGTGTTGTGCCTTCCGACCTTTCTTCAGTTAGCATTTCTCAGCTGGATAGATTCCCCCAAAGCCAGCACAGTGTACCGAAGTGACGACTTTAGGGTCGCTCAGATGAGGCCAGCTACTTAGCACAAAGACTTCAGGAAATCCTGGAGGTCTTCCTGAAAGAACTCTTAAAGGTACCAACCACAAACCAGCCAAAAGTAAGTTACTTCTGCTGTGTGTGAAAGAACAGTGGATGCCCTAAGAGAGCGTGGATACAAATGAAATCCGCTGGCCGCAAACCCACGGGCCCCGTCCCCTGAGAATCGCCCACCAGTTGCTCTCTTCACGTGCCGTGGAGGAATTTCCAAAGCCCGTGTTGATTGCTGTTTCCCGGTTTGTCTTCCGGTAACGGTCTTGGTGTTGTTTGTGCAGATGAAGGCAGCGAAGTGGAAAGTGAAATGGACGAAGAACTGGACGACTCTTCGGAGCCCCAAGCCAAAAGGGAGAAAACCGAGCTGAACCAGGCGTTTCAAGTGGGTTGTATGCAGCCCGTTCTCGAGAGCGGCGTGCAGCCCAGTCTCCTGAATCCAATTCACAGCGAGCACATCGTCACAAGTAGTCAGACTATCAGACAGTGCAGCGCCACAGGAAACACCTACACTGCGGTCTAAAGAATATTAAAGCGTATTTTTCCAGCTAACGTTACCCCTGTTGATATATTGGGCTTAAGGTGAAATTTTCATAAGCCTGAAGGTCGACTGTTGTCAAATTCTATCTGTGCTGAACATTACCTTTTTGGAGTTGTGAAATGGAATGGATGTATGTATTTTGCCAGGTGTTTTTTTGGTTGTTGTTGTTGTTGTTTTTTTTAACGTAAAAAAAAATCATTTGCCTCTTAATAATAAGTTGTTCTTTTTTTTCCCTTTAGTTTCAGGTGTCAAGAAGGATTTTTACCACACTTAATGCCAATGTGTTCGTTTTCTTATAATTAAAAAGTGATTTACATTTTTTTGTAGCTTAAAATATTTGATTGTTGATTGTTAGTCTTGGTGTATGATTTCACGTGTGAGTTTTTAATTAGATGCACTTCTGTGAAATATCAAAAGAAATGAATTCCTTTGATTTACACTGGAGGCATGCCCATTTGGCAGCAGATGCATTGAATTTGCTTTTGAAAGGTGCTTTTCATTGGACGGAACCACAAGACACGATTTCGGTAACTCTTTGGTACGGAGAGAGAATACAGAGCATTTTTATCATGGCGCTAGAGGGTTGGGAAGGTCATCTGTTTTTCTCCGGAGAAAAAACCTGGAGCTAGTGCATTTATCTGTTCAGAGTAAATGACAGACCTGCAAGAGATTATGCTAATATGTACATAATTTGTGTACATAATTATTAAACCCTATTAACGCAAGCTTCCGTTAAACATTGCATTTTAACCGTTATTTGCATACCGATTCCTCTGTTTAAAGACTACTGATTCTGTATTTGGGACCACTGCACAGACGCATTCTGCTGTTGAGCGGGGCTGTTATAGTTAGATACTGAAGCTGAAAAAGAAAAATGACTTGACTTTTTTTGTGTTTCGTTTTGTTTCGTTTTGTTTTTAAGTGTACATGCTACTTATGCTGAACTGGACATACAGGAAACCATTCCATTTGGATGACTTTCTTTTATTCCAGGTCTTTTTCCTAATAGTAGTTCCCTCTGCTGCTATTATAAAAGAAAATTTATAGAACGCAAGGAATGTAGCAACCTGCATATCGTTATTTCCTTCAAATCTATTTCCTGGTTTCTAAAGGGTGTGGATTTTAAATTGTAAACACAACCTGAGGGGCAGTATAGCTGGCTCACCACACTGTTGCTTTATCCCCATTTCTGTAGGATTTGGATAGGTGGCTGGATGGACCAGTGCCATTGAAGAATGTACATCAGGGATCATCGTACCTCGGCTATTACATGGTGCCTTAAAACAGAACTGAAGTTAAGGTTTTAGTAAGGCTTATTTTGTTCATGTGAATTCCTCCGCAATCCATTTGACAAGGTGTGCCTGTCCCTTTCCGATTCCCGAAGTGAGGACAGGTTACGCGCTCTTCAAAGGAAATGTAGGGCGAACAAAGCAAAGCAAAAAGACGAAAACTCAATTCCCCTCTTGGAGTGACCGCGGACGTACTTTTTGTTCGTAGAGCTGACTATGACTCGATTACCCATCAGATTGCTTAAGGGCGTGGAACAGCGGACTGGTTTTTAATTACCAACTTGTCACGTACCATCACATGTGTTTCAGACCGTTTGTATCTAGTTCTCATGTAAGAAAGTTGACGAAATAAGCAGGGACTTATCGAAGTGCATCTTGTCAGTCTAAATGTTTGTGTCTGCCTCTTGGTGTCTGTGTGTCCACGGCATACACACGTGCCCGCGGGCGGGAGTCAGCTGCAAAGTCAGGTGAGGTCCTAGACGGGACCCACCCCCCATCCATCCTTATGTTAATTTACGTGAAAGCCAAGGTTCTTTTAAACACTCGAGTTATTAACAACCGCCACACACACAAAAAACAAAAACAGGCACAGCCATTCATTTTAATCGTTTTTAGAAAGCTGATCAGCAAAAATAATACATAAACACATAAAGCCCCCTCCCCCCCCCCCCAAAAAAAAAGGGAAAGCACACATGATTTACAGATTGTTAATGAGGCCTGTCTCAAACTCAAGATGTTTGTCTTTCCGGTTTTCCTGGGGTGGGCGAGAGGGCTTGGAAAGAGGGGGATGAGCCAGTCTGTAAAGTGAAAAATACCAAATGGCTCATCGGGTACCACGCGGTGTGTTTTCCCTCCGGTGGCCCGATTGCCTCACACTATTCACGTAACAAAGATCAACAGAGTTTCTGAAGTCAGCTTGAAACGTTTCAGATGTAATTTTGTATGACTCAACTCACGCATCTCTTTGGAAAGTCTTCACGAGCATTCGACCATCACCTCACCCAAGTATCACTTGAGTGGCCCTCCCCCTCATTCTTCTCCCCAAAAGAGGTGATGGGTTGGTACCATCACACGCACAAAAAAGGCAAACACACAGAACACCTTCACCACGAAAACCCCGCACGTCTAGCTCCTCGTGCGTTGGGGAACGTTTACAGGTGGAATTAGTTCGAACCACAAGACGAAAAAGAACCCCCCTCATTTCACCTCTCCTTTCTGAGACGCTTCTTCGCTTTCCTCTCCCCCGCCCACCAGCCCCAGAACTGTGTTCCATCTGTATCGGACCAAACGTTTTTGCTGCTTTCGTCTTGTTTCTTGGACGATTTTAAATGTATCTATTATCACTGTTTAACGTTGGGTATGTTTGTATCATTAGAGGGATCTGATCATAATGGGCAAAGTTCGATGGATGAAAGGTAGGGATTGGGGAGCCTCCAGGATTCAACATTTCTTCTAGGTGTTCGTGGTTTGCATGAACCATTCTCACTTTTCAGCCTGACTCGCTAAACACGTTCTGGGCTCCTTTGTGAACACGGGAGCATTCATCTGTGACAAGGGCAGATAGTTTTGACCAACAGACAAAAGCGCGTCTTCATTCTTTGCTACTTCTGGCGATCTGTCGTCCACAGTAAGATAGGACACACCCCTAGTCAGACACAGACATCTCAGCCAATCTTGACTTGGCCTTGTGAGGTATATTAGAAAACTCAGACCTCACCCTTTGTACGTCTGAGGAGAGTCGAACGATCCCAAGTATTGCTTTGATTTGACATTTCATTTTCTTTTCTCTCATTCATTGAAACTGTGACTTTTCTACGTAACCGTGACACTAAGACTCTCAGAGTAGATGTATTGACAAGTGACAAGTCTCCACTTTAAGGACTTCTTGACATTTCTGGACGTTGTAATCAAACCACTAGTCATGGAAACTATCTACACAGACCAAGTGCTACACTTTCAGCGACGAAAACGTAAGGAAGGCATGTTGGCTGTTTTTAAGTTTTAGAAAAGATACTTCCGTATAAGAGGATTGCGTCTCGTGGGTGTGGTTTGCCCTTCACATACGTACTTTGAGAACCATACCGGGAAGATTTGCGTTTCATGAAGCCAGTGAACAATGGGGTGAAATGGGGGGACCATCTCCTCGGAACACAGGGCCCAACTTTAAAATTTTTCTTTGGATATCAAATGGCTGGTCACTTTTTCAGGATTCTCATCCAGACCGTGTTTGGACTGACTACTTTAAGTCTTACTGCCTTTTCAGAAATCTGCTTTCCTTTTTGTGCTTTTTCTTGTACTGTATAGGACGGTTCACGCACCTCTCTTTAGATGGTGTACTTTAAAAAAACAAAAGCAAATTTGAGAAAATGGTTTTAACACTGCATACCTAAAATTAGTCGCGTGCAACGTTGACTGCCTTTGATTTGTAGTGGGTGAGTAAAAATGAACACGTTTCTCGTGGAATAACGCTGTCAGAGTCATCCGGGAATGACTACGGTTTCATTACTGTAATCATGAACCTTTTTACATGAATGCACTCTCTCGAAGTGCTAAACGTGATGCATTTTCAAATTGGAAAAAAATTCTTCAGATGATATATTTGAGATGTCTAAAACGATGCTGTGCTTGAGACATTAGTGTAAAAGGGGGGAAAAAAAATGAGTGTCACGGTGATGTTGGCCCTCCCTGGGTGGACACAAGTAGAAAGTAAACAACTTTGGCAAATCGCCTTCCTGTACGATTTGAGGCAGTAGTTATATACAGCAAATTGACCTTCGTTATAACCTTCTCTCCCCCAGATTCTTGGTGAGAAAACCACTCGCAAAAAAATCGAAATCCGAACTGACGATCTCTATGAATCACAGCAGAACATGGGGGAGAGAGGGGTTGACATGCAGTGCTATGAAAATTGGGCTTGTCACTCGATCAGATCAACCTCCATGTATATGGTTAGAACAAATCAATGAATGGAATCCTAGTATTTCTGCAAGTTTGGTGATTTAAAAAAAAAAAACTGGAATAGAAGCATTAATTCAGTGCTTAGTTCTAGTATTAGAAAACCCCTTTGATGTAATGCCTTGTATTAACCCTTTGAGCATTGTAAGATATACAATGGGGGACAAAAGCCTTTCAGATCATTTATTTAGAGTTAGACCGGTAAAATATACTCTATATCCAAATGTCTAATTATGCTGTTTTTTTAAAGGGGGGGGAGGGGGAGGAAGAGAAAGTGTTTCCATGCTGAACACTTGCATTTTATATACAACTCTTAATTTTCTTCTTCAAGAGGGCTTGATATATTTATTCCCAAATATTCACTGCCATCTAAGTAAGTGTACTGTTTACAGAAAAAAAAAAAAAATCAACTTTTCTAGCATCACATCATGACTCTAGAAAAGGAGAACAGATACATGGGCCTGTAGACCTATGTCCTAACTGGTCTCTGCACATCGAAAGTACCTAGATTGCCTTTAAAAGGTATGATAAAGAAAGGGTTACATTTCTTTCCTTTTTTGTTTTTTTCTTTCCCAAAACAAAACAAAAAGATCGCGTTAATTTAGCTTTAGGAAGTACAATTGTTAAGCGAAGCCTTAGGAAGAAATGAGTTCGAGTGGGTGAAGCAAAACTGAACTCTTCGGGGGCAGGTAAGCTATTTGGAGTTAGAGCTCTCATAAAACAGCATTTGGGACTTTCACACAGGGCCTATCTTTATCTGTGCTCCAAAACCTTTAACACTTTGTCAAAAACAGTAGACATAGATAGAATGGAGAGCGAAGCACTTGATTTTCAGCTCCTCTGTCGGGAGGGGCCGTGGCGACTGCTTCCGAGATCTGTAAATGCCAGTCCGCCTCTAGAGTTGCCGACCTCGTTCACGGGCCACTCTGCGTGCACTCGGTCCCCCCTTGTCCCTGCGCGACGGAGCCTGAGAGCAGTGTCGTCCGCAGATGTGCGCGGCTGCCCCGGCCGGGCGCACGGCAGAGTGTGACCTATTCCGATGTCTGGTGAAGGGACATCCGTAGCTTAGTGCAAGTCTGCCGTGAACATTGCTTTTTTTAGACGGCGTAGGAAGTCAAACCATGCAAATTACTCATGTGTTAACATGCAATACTCAAAGGGTTTTAATTTAACTCTCTTCTTTTGGATTCTTCATGATGATTTACTGTAAATGCTTCTCAGTTTGCATGCTCTGATCATTGCTGCTAGTGATTTTATGTGCCAGTAGACCTGAGTTTAGTTTACCAATTTTACTTAAATAGTAAAAGCCACTTACAAAGTGACTGCCTAGGATTTCTTTTTTTCCTTTGTTTGGAGTAATCGGTAATCCGTCTTATTTTCAGAACTGTGTTTTGTCTCTTACTTGGTTCTGGTGTTTGATTCTTTTCACCCCCTCCCTTCTTTCCTTTGTTTTTTAAATAAATTACGATGTTGGGATTGGAAGCCCTGAGTAATGAAATCTTTGGTAAGAATTGTTGCGTAGGCTCAATAATGAGAACGACAAATCACTGTCAGAAGAATTTTGATTCCGGGGGAGGAAGGAAAAAAACAAAAACTCCCACTGACTGTTGATAACTGAGTAAATTTTTCCTTCAACGAATTAATAGTTTTGAACGAACGATTGCCTTGTTTTAACCTGCTAAACACAATTTTAAATGACCCAATAAAGGAGGTATTGAATTTTATTCGTTTGAAAAGTATCTTTTGTACCAAAGCAAATTTTTTTCTCTACTCATCTCCATCATCAATTGGGACCCTATGGTGGTGACCAACGCGTTGTGAGTGCCTTGAGAAAACTTGGAAATTTGTGCCTGGGGTGGTAAACTTTTAATTAGGTTAATTGTAGTGCTTACCAATCAGTAATTCTACTATCACTCAGGGCTTTCGTACCTTCTAGGTAAAACTTCTTTCATTGTGTTTTTTTTTAAAATACTGTATTTTTTTTAAGTGCCATCATTTAAACTTCACTTAGTAAGTGGCAGATTACATTATTCAGTCCCACAAGCACAGAAACATAGTAACACTAGGAGATATTTGAACATTTATTTTACAATCGACTGAATATATTATGTAAATGAGGTAAGCAACTTTTGTAGAGATTGTATGTGTGAGATAATGTAATGTTCTTTTCCAGTTTTTGGACTACAGTTGAATAAACTTTTTAATTATTTAAAAACATCTTTACCGAATAACATGTGATGGTTTTTTGTATAATGTATTTGATTTTGTAAATACGTATTTCCTGATGTGATTTTTGTGAGAAATGCTAAATCTCTTAGTATATCATGTCCTCTCAAAATTGGCAGGAGCTAAATAATAGTTTGTGGGCGATTTGTATTGTGTACTGTACAATAACTGGGGAACTTTTATAATTATAAAAATATATATTAACTTTTAGTGTGTTGTTTAAACAAATGACTGGAACATACTAAAGATATTAGTAGGATTTTTCTGAATATTTCAGACTTGAACTCAGGCTAGCTTTCTTGTGTTTTTCAAAACAAAATGGTGTCTTGTCTTTTAAAATCAATAAATTTGTTTCCTTGTTACAAATACATTTGAAATGCCTTGATTTCCACCCCTCCACCCCCACCCCGCCCGCAAACGATTGCCACGAAGCTTGCCTGCCTCGTCTAGAAGGTAGCCTCTGTGTCATCGACTAGCTTAGAAACAAAATTAAGTTGTTTGCCGTTTTTGTGTCAAATGAAATTAGCAATATTTACACATGAACAGCGCAAAAAGAGAAAACAGAATTATAAGCCCAGCAGGGTACAAATCTTACCCTCAAAGAAAATTAGTGATTGAGTGCCATTTAATTTCAGAAGCTGTCAACATTTCCATTGTAAGTCCAGATTTTTGGATGTTCATAATGTGTTTGTTTTCTGTCACTTCACATTGATATTTGGCACCCAAGTTCCTTGCTTAGATTGAAAAAGCTTATCAAAATGCATCTTAACACGCTTAAAAAGATGCCCTACCGCCATTTTGTTCTCCTTTGGATTACACGGTTACATACAGAAAGAATTTATTCTTTTTTAGGGTACATTACTGTGAGTTTTGACAGAGACAGGCATGTAACTGCCACCACACTCAAGTTTAAAACATTTTTTTCTCCCCTTGCAAACATTTTTTTAACCAGAGCGTGTGTGTGGATAGGGCCCCCTCCTGGAATATGAAATGCCCAATTTGTTTTGATTTTTTTTTTTTTAAAGATAGACAGGCAAGGGGCGCCCGAGGGGCTCAGTCAGTTGAGCATCTGACTCTTGAATTCAGCTCTCAGGTCATGATCCCAGGGTCATAAGATCGAGCTCCGCACGGAGCCTCAGCATGGGGCCTGCTTAAGATTCTCTCATCCTCTTTCTTTCCCTGCCTTTCTTTCTTTCTCTCTCTCTGCCAAAAAAAAAAAAAAAAGGAAAAGAGAGAAAGAAATGCAAGACACAAAACACTCTTTGGGAAATCAGCGTGATGTTTTCAAGTCATAGTACAAAGTTACTTCTAAACCAAAAATATTGACATCTTAGCCCACAGAAGCACGAACATCATTCTGATATGGACATTTAATCCAGTAACACAGAAATGTACCAAATGACATTACTTAATAAGCACATGAGAGAAAGGCAGACAGAATTGTAGCCCGTGTGAGAGACACTACTACGCTAGGAAGAAAATGGATCTGACCCCTTTGGGCCTTTTTGCGTTGCATAAACACTTGTGAAATGTTGGGAACTTTTGTGCTAAAAGTAGAGTTCCCAGTTTCTAGCCTTATTTTTGTACTTGGTTTCTCTCAAAACTCTGAGGTCTTTCAAATATATCCTGTAATTACTGCACGTCCTTTGGTTACAATATTCTTCCCACCAGAGGTCTTTTAATAGTTCTTCCTTCTCTTTTGGAACTTGGACATTTCAAGACTTGAACTCAGCCCGAGAAATATCACTGGTTTTCATTAGCGGATTCAATTCAACCCACCCAATATTTTCCTTCCATTATGGTCTAAAAGTAATGTGTGTAGAAATTTGCCATTCATCATTTGGCTGAAGCACAGATTATTTTCCATGGAACACCAAAATGAGTCACATGGCTGCCATATTGCGGAGGATGATATTTGAAATCAGGGGAAGGGAGGAGGAGGACACTCTGATTCTGGCCTGCTTCTTTCTGAAGCCACCTCTGGACCAGGAGGAGGAGTCTGCTTCCCCTTACAGGGACTGGATGTCCGAGCGCTTAGACTGATGGACCTTACGCATAGCTTAGACTGATGGACCTTACGCATAGCTTAGACGTAGCTTCCCAATCCTGATGAGACCTGGTTTTCATTGCTTCCTGCTGGCCCTAAGATTAAAACGTATCCCACGTGTGCCTGGGCAGATGGGAAGCTGTGTCCAAGTTGTCCGAACGAAAATATATTTGGGATTAAAGTACATACGAGTTCACTGTTAGTGCAATTAAAAGGAAAAGGTTGTCAACCAGGATTCTTTTAAAGAGAACAGATCTCTTATACCGTGTACAAGAAAAAGGGCTCCCAGAGGTTGAAAGCAAAAAAGAGGGAAAGAAAGAAAACGGAAACTCTATGGAATAATTAGTAATAAATCTGATAGAAGAGGTGAAACACCTGTACACTAAAAACTACAAAACATCTCTCAGGGGAACTCAAGACTTAAATAAATGAGAGATACACTGTGTTCAAGAAGCAGAAGACCCCAATATTGCTGAGATGTTAATTCTCCCCAGTTTAATGTATAGAGTCAACACAATCTAACCAGAATCCCAGCAAGCTTCTCATAGACCATGACAAGCTGATTTTATAATTCATATGGGAATGCAAAGGATGGAGTACAAGCTAAAACAGCTTTGAAAAAGAAGAACCAAGTTGGAGAACTACCCGTACCCTAACGCAAGGCTCTTATACACTATGGGCATCAAGATAGTGCGATATCGGACTTGAAGCCGATCAATACGCTCTATCACACAGATCAATGGAAAAGAATATTGAGTGTGGAAATGGAGCCACACATTTATGGACCACTGGGTTCTGACAAATGTACATAGGCAATCTGATGGAGAATCTTTCAAAAAGATACCATCGGTTTAAAAAAAAAAAGTTTGATCACACCATATAAAAAAAATGAACTCAAAAGGACCACAAACCTAAAAGATAAGACCTAAAACTATAAACCTTTTAGAAGGTAACATCAGGAAACTCTTTGAGATCTTGGGTCAGGCAGGGCTATCTTAGCCATGACTCCAAGGATGATGCATACAAAAATCAAACTGATACATTAGACTTTATCAAAAATAAATTTTCTGCTCTTCCAAAGATGCAGCTTAAGAGAGTGAAAAAAATAATTCCGGGGAAGAGGTTTTCCTCGGGTCTCTCATTTTTCGGCATGTGTTTGGAGCAAACGCATTAACCACTTTTGTTCTGGACTGTTTTTTAAAGGATAGATCTAGCAAAAAGCGAGAAAGGCTCCCTCCGGGGCAGAGGGCACATTTGCTTCCTGACAGTGTAATAAAGAGTATCTTCTCCAGGGCAAAGTTTGGGCGGCCTTGCTACCAGCCCTCTTTAAAAGACTGGGGTCTCAGGTGCAACACAAACCCACCGTGTGCGCGGCAGTACCTGCCCGGGTCTTTCCACAACCCTCCTGGGTCCTGGGGGTAGAGGGTTGGGAGCTAAGGAAACAGGCAAATATGAGGCTCCAAAGTCCTTTCTCTCCAACCCCGGAGCCTTGTGTGTCCTGCCAATATCGTGGAAATCTGGGAAGGCTAATATCTTGGACATCTTAGAAGGCTCACATGTTACTTTGCCGGCAGGAAAAAAACATCAGACCCTTCACAGCCCCTGACGCCACAGACTTGGGAGAAAATATTTACAAAGCATACGTCTGGTAAAGGACTTGTATCCAAAAGATGTAAAGAGCTCTCCAAACTCAAGGTGTTGAACCCGTGTGTGTGTAGAGCACCCACCACTTTTAACACTAACTACATATTTGGAAGGATATTTCCTTAATGTCTGTCTCCCTTGATAATCCCAAACTTCATCATTTCAGGGGCGTCTCTGTCTTTAATGAGATGCCTGCCTCTCTTGTGTGCCCTGGGGGTGGTGGCTGTCTTTCTCCACTGGTTACAGTCCTGGGGGACTCTTGAGCCTCTGCCCTGCTGGCCGCCAGATCCGTGGCACTTCGAGGTGCCCTGGTGGCAACCTTAAAATTCAGGGTTGCCAGGCAAGGGTACAGGCTCCCTCCTGGGTGACAGTGGCCAGCTGCAGCCCCCCACACACACACACACCCAGGGCCCCCAAGGAGTGTCCCAAACCAGAGGCGTGCCCCTCAGGCCAGAGCTCCTGGACAAGCATCTCTCCCCAAAGGACTGGGGTGTGTGTTAGTCCGCTGTCGCATGCAGTGCCCTGGGGGACGGGGAGGGGGGGGGCGGCTGCCAAGAACTGTCTCTCTGATTGTCACGGTCCCACAGACCTAGGAATGCAAGCCCTTCCCGGCCTGCTGAGCCAGGATCAAGGGCATCACCCCTCGGGCAGCGGCTTCAGGCGCTGAGGCACCAGACGCGAGAGAGAAAGCTCCCTCCGGGGGAGGGCGTGAGGCCGGCACCTGCTGGCAGAAGGACCGCACGACCCACCGAGGTAGAAACAAAGATGGCGGCCTCCAGTCCCGTCGCTGCAGGTGCAGAGAGCGCCCGGGCCTGAGACGTGCGTGGTCAACCCGATGGCTCCGCAGGCCGACACGCTTTACTAGAAGCAGAGGAGCCTTTCTCACGTCAAGCCTGGACGGGATGGGGGGCCGCTGCGCTGAGCCCCGGGCTGGTAAGTCCACCGGCCAGTCCTTAGGGAGCAGGTCTCCAAGACACGAGCCCCGTATGGGTTTCCAAATGTTTTAGCTATCCGGGGGAAGGGGGGGCTCACCTCTTAGGTGCAGGTGGTTAAAGTCGGGGTTCCCGATGTGGGGTATGACCCCCTGGCTCCCCAGGGACAAGGGCTGGGTTTCCACTTCCCGCCTGGTGCTCCTCCCTGAGCCAGGGGTGAGGTTCACGGCCAGGCCGTGGCCCAGCCTCTCCTCCCGGCTTCCATGTGGCGTCCCTCTCGGCGGGTGGAGCTGTAGGAGTTGCTCAGCCAGGCTTTAGGGGTTTTGTTCCCCCCGACCTGCCAGGGGAAGCTTCCATAGGAGCTGGCGTTCCCCTGTGTCTGTGGGAGGGAGGTGAGCTCAGACTCTTCCCAGCTGCCATCTTGGCCCTGAAGCCCAGAGACCTTTCGGTCCGGATCACTACAGAATTCCCATGAGCTCGGCCCTTTGCACGCCATTCCGTCAACAAATATTTGTGGCATGAATTAAGAAACCGGTAGTAAGGTTATGCCTAATGATTATACGATTTAAGGTTGATATTGTTTCCGCTCTTACGAATAATTCTGAATGATGCACCTTGAACATGGGCATTTATTTTGATTTTCCCATACACATATATTCTCTACACGCGTTTCTAGAAGCCAAGTTTGGGGGCTCATACGTGGCAAAAATGTTTCGGAGCACCTTGCGAAACTCTACTGTGAATGCTTAAACCAGTTTCTAATTCCTTTAGTAGCTCTGAATCCAATCGCTAGAAAACAATTAACTGGGGGAAAAAAAAGTTGTAAAAGGGACGCAGGCAGGTGGAGTCTGGAGTCCGAAGACCCAGAGGGGCTCCCGCAGATTCAGCCTGGAGGGTCCTTGGCTTCATGCAGGATGGGAATCGAACGTGAGCCATCAGGAGGTGAGAGCAGAGTTTATTGAAAATATATAAAAAGCAACACAGCATCTGGGACACTTGGAAGGGAAAAAGATAGGGTTCTGTCTTTATTCGGGGTCTGGGGTTTTTACTGACAGTTGTGGTGTGACGGACGTGTCCTCTCAGGCATCCAGGAACCGGTCAGAACAACAAGGTCCAGGTGTCCATCATAAGTCACTTATTCCCTGACCCGGAGTCTCAGGGTCAAGATGTCCAGCACCTGTGGTCTGGAATACACCTGTGATCGTGGCCTCCCTTCATTCTCACCTGGTCCTTCACTAGATGTTATCTGTTCTCGAGAATTCCTTGTCCCTTACAAGGAGGTTCCACACTGTCTGCGTTCTGAGGCACCTGTCGGGTGGGGCAGGGTGCAGGTCCTAGCAAGGATAGAAGCCGGGTAAGAAGTAAAGGAAAAAACAACAACAAAAAAAAACAAAACAGCTTTTTCTCTCCTGGGGTCCCTTCAGTTTCCCTGTCTCAAAAGCAATTTAATGTTTATTTATTTTTGAGAGAGAGAGAGAGAGAGACAGAGCGTGAGCAGGGGAGGGGCAGAGAGAGAGAGGGAGACGCAGAATCCGAAGCAGGCTCCAGGCTCTGAGCTGTCAGCACAGGGCCCCATGCGGGGCTTGAGCTCTCTAACCGCGAGATCACGACCTGAGCCGAAGTCAGACGCTTAGCCGACTGAGCCACCCAGGTGCCCCTCAAAAGCAATTTACATTTGACCTAGGACCGCTTGTCATTTTACAGGCAGAGAAATGGACACTTGAAAATATCCCCAATAATCTGGCAAAACGATTACTCAGCAAAATGATAATTGATTATTAGGAACATTCTTGAACAATTGCTGTATTAATTGTATAGGCACTTCGGTATTATGTCCCAAGTAATTATTCTTAAATTAACCATGGAATATGAATTGGAAATACAATGCTAAGCAGTTACATTACCATATTATTGCAACTCTGTCATTTTAATTGTAGCCCATTAAACATACCTGCATATTCTCAGAACAGCTCATTATGTCTGTTAAGGGGACTGTTCCTTAAAGTATGAAAAAAAATTTTTTTAAGTCCTCTGCTGCGAAAGATGACTCATAATATCACCAAACTGAAAACAACCCGTTTCCTTCAAATGAAAGAAGAAGGAAATTATAGGCTACTCGTATAACGAAAAACCACGCGTTAGTAAATTAAAGCAAATACAAGCCACAACACGGTAAACCTCACAAACATGACATGCGCGAAAGAAGCCAAACTTGGAGGAAAATATGTTACATTTTTTCTGTTTAAGTTCAAAAGCAGGAAGAAGCATATTGTAATACATTGTTTACCTTTGGAGAGGAGAAAACATTTGCAATTGAGAAAAAGCCCAAGGCTTTTGGAGGCTAACAACATTCGCTTTCTTGATCCGTGTAGTGGTGATCTGCACATTTGTTTGAGAGAATTTACAGAGCTGATGAAAACACACACACACACACACACACACACACCCGTTAAAACTAGTCTGGGTCTAGATCAACTGGTGAGCAGAGCATCGTGACTTAAAATCTCAAATCGCCCCAACGGTTTTCTAAACCTCCTGAGAAGCACTTGACTTCTTAATTAATGATGTCTTACGCATTCGTATCGAAAGGCACCCCAAATGCAGCTACACTTTTAACCCCAATTTTTTTTTTTTAATTTTTTTTTTCAACGTTTATTTATTTTTGGGACAGAGAGAGACAGAGCATGAACGGGGGAGGGGCAGAGAGAGAGGGAGACACAGAATCGGAAGCAGGCTCCAGGCTCTGAGCCATCAGCCCAGAGCCTGACGCGGGGCTCGAACTCACGGACCGCGAGATCGTGACCTGGCTGAAGTCGGACGCTTAACCGACTGTGCCACCCAGGCGCCCCTTAACCCCATTATTTAATGACGTCTTGAACCAGCAGCAGCCCTGAAACGTTCCTGCTACAGTGCTCACGAGTGAATACTGCCAACCTGATTTCTTATATCTTATCACTAAAGGATCTATTTGCTGATCAGATCTATTTGATCTGAGCGAACAAAGCAATCCCAAGAATCTTCTTTTTTTAAAACTCTCTGAGTGCCTGGTCAGTTAACGGCAAAGGATACCGTCTGTGACAGGAAATTTTGGAAAGCCTCCCAGATTTACAAGCGGTCCCTATGCGGTGGAAGTGTTTCTCACTGGTCTGGGGGGTCCAATGGTTTTGCCCTTTGCCCGAATGGCTATGCAGGCCATTAGCACCCACAGACAGGTGCTGTGTGTGAGACGAGCACCCGGGCGAGCTTTAGACATCGGAGGCCTCGGCGTCATGTCTTGTCTCGACAGCAGACGAAGACCACAGACTATGTCCAGGGGAAGCCCTGAAATCAGCAGATGTTTTGGGCAGGAAATCACCCCGTTTGCCCCGCAGAAATAGAATGGCTTACCTGCTGGGTAGGTATGCTCTCACTGCGCGATGCCCCATCCCGGACAGTTAAACTTGGGATGCCGTGTGGCCGTCCTGGATGATTTGCAGAATTCCACAGGCCGCACAGCTCAGGACCAGTGAATCAGCGACAGTCACACTCTTGCCTAGAAGCGCTTTGCTCAGCAGTGTCATACGCATGAAGAGAGCTAGAGAGGGACTCTCCCAGGGCTTGTCCACCCCACTCCTCTAGGTGTCCCTGACCTTGCTGGTTCTCAGTGATGGGGCCCCTGGGGGTGTCCATACTGACTGTCTGCCCTCCCTTTTGATCCCACTGCTCAACTTCTGGCTTTTATTCAACTGTGTATTCTGGCACTAGAATGTTTCCATATATATATATTTTTTTTTTTAATGTGTATTTATTATTGAGAGAGAGAGAGAGAGAGAGAGAGGCAGAGCATGAGTGGGAGAGGCGCAGAGAGAGAGCAAGACACAGAATCGGAAGCAGGCTCCAGGCTCTGAGCTGTCAGCACAGAGCCCGACACGGGGCTCGAAGCCACGAACCACAAGATCATGACCTCAGCCGAAGTCGGACGCTTAACTGACTGAGCCACCCAGGCGCCCCCATATATGTTTTAGAGGCCCAATTTCTTGATAATACTCTGTAGATATTTCAGTCCTAACATCTGCTTTTACAGGGTGGCTTCTGGGGGAGAATATACCTGTGAGTCATGCTCTGCTGGGAGAACCTAGAATATTCTAGAGCACCACCATCCATCATCTGCTTTTCTGTGGAGTAACGGAGCTCACCTGGGTGTGGTCCAAGGAGGATTCATTAGGAGTTAGGGAAACTGGACCCTTTTGCATAAAATAGCAAAGCAAAATCCAACGGATGTGTATGAAGTAAAAACAGCCCTTCCTCCCAAACGAATTCTCCTTTCAAACGGTAACAGCCATTCAGTTGACTGCTAACCACAGAAGGGGAGCTGGAAATGGAGACTTTAAAAAATACTTTTGGGACAGGGTTGAGTTTCTGGGTCGTGTGTGCCCGACGCGAAAACTCCTAGGTCCGAGCGGTGAGTCGATGCTCCTGTCCCCGGCACATCCTCTCTCTCAGATTCAGCACATTCCAAAATTTTCATTCTTTTTAGTTCAGAGCTCGGATTTACCGGGAGCTGAATCCGTTACGTTATTTTGTCTGTGGCTTCCAGGCCAGTACGTGTCAGGGGCCCCGGCCCCCTGGGCCCTCTGATGTTCTCGCTCAGGACTGAAGGACCGGCAGGTGGCGCTGGCAGGGAGGGGGCCCGTCACCATCCTGCCGTCCCGGTGACC
Source organism: Lynx rufus (assembly GCF_022079265.1). NCBI lineage: Eukaryota > Metazoa > Chordata > Mammalia > Carnivora > Felidae > Lynx > Lynx rufus. Next base: position 8,151,260 of record NW_025814824.1, read on the forward strand.
CTAGTGCCCTGGCCTGTCCGTGCTCCCTGGGAGCAGCTCGGTCGTGGGCTTACGAGCAGGTTGCTGTTTACATTCGACTTCACAATTCTTGTCTTTCAAGCTAAGAATGGATTTGAAAACACAGGTTCAGGGGAACCAACCTCTGTTTTAAAACCCCACCTCACGCAAGTGGAGATAAAAATACGAAATGTGTGGAAAGCAGGACTCACGGTCCCTTGGACGTGGTGTTACACACCGGACTGATTCGTGCAGCAAAATCCCCGAGGAATCAAAGTGCCGAACCCGGTAGCTCTCGGAGGAGGGAGGGTAGTGTGTCTGGATGGGAAATTTATTCCAGAAGGCGCCTGGCAGCTCCTTAGCTCCGGGTGACGAAGCCAGAGCCAAGAGCCCTGGGGAGAAGTGTACGCTCGGTAATTGAATTGAATTGATCAACCTCCGGCCCTCCTTTCGGAGGCGGGATGTTTCTGCTCTGAAAGGGGCAAACACCGTGAAATCTGGGTGTTCTTCGTGACGGGTGGCCAGTGCCCCTCGGCATGGAAGACGCAGGCGGGGCTGGACAGACGGATGCCGCATGCGATGTAGACAAGAGACCAAGAAGCCTCGGAACCCGGCTGGCCGTGATAGAATGGTCCCGAGAGTCTTGAGAAGACGCTGCCCGTGTGTTTCGCGGTGGGTGACATATATTGACTCCTTGAGTGATGCCCAGGCCCCTGTAGGATCGTTGCCATGATTGAGCCCTGTTTTATGAGATAATAAATATTTGTCGAGTGAAATTGCGAACACCTGTTCCGTGTAACCGCTGGCCACCTGAGGTCGCACGAGGGCACGCGCCTCGTCGTGTGGGCATTCTGTCAACGGCTCTCCAAGGTCCATCCTCGCACCATGTGCTGGTCTGAAGCAGTCAGCCCCGTCTGTCTGTCTGTGCCCAGGACGGGGCGGGCCGCGGGCAGGCAAACACCCCCGACGGATCTCGCTGGGAGGCTGAGCGCCGTCGGATTATCGTTGCGGATGAGCGAAGGGTTTGAGTTTCCCAGCGGCCTGTCTTCCGATCCGGCCACGCCGTCTGTTAACTATGTGACCAGGAAGGTCACTTTTCTGAAGGGCAGTTTCATCATTTGTAAAAGCAAGCTACGAACGGGACCCACAGCACAGTGGTGTGTGAGGATTAAATGAGCTAACACACGAGTTCAGGGCCCCCCCCCGCCGGTGAACTCTATCGGAGGCCGGGCGTGGGGGGACCCGCTTGTGGGGGGTCTGCAGCCCTCTCCCACTGTCCCCGTGGCAGCTCAGGGGGATAGGCTTGGTCGGTCCTGGCTATAATTACGCTGGAGGGGAATGATTTTTCCCTGGGATTCCAGTCTTGCCTTCTGGACTGCTAGGAAAGCAAATAAGGAACTCTTTTGAAGGGCCTCTCAGGTGCGGTACAGGAACTCAAATACTAACTTCTGTCTTTCTTCTCTATACGTATTTCCCAGATATGTTTTCTTTTAGTAATGCTGCTCCGTCACTCCCCCTATCTTGTTTTTTAAATTTGTTTCTGGAATGCTTGGTAGACTTAACCAATGAAGCCGCCTGGACCTAGAGTTCCCTTTCAAGGAAGATTTTATTTTATTTTTTTATTTTTCTTATTTTTTAAAGTTTATTAATTTATTTGAGAGAGAGAGAGAGCCAGAGAGAGAGAGCACACATGTGGAAGGGGCATAGAGAGGGAGGGAGAGAGAGAATCCCCAGCAGGCTCTGCACCATCAGCGTGGAACCCGACGTGGGGCTCAAACTCGTGAACTGTGAGATCATGACCGGGCGCTTAACTGACTGAGCCACCCAGATGCCCCCATTCTTTTGGGGGAGATTTTAAATGACTGGCTCAATTTATTTAATGGTTATGTTATGACTCAGGGTTTTAATTCTTTTGTAAATCGGTTTTGGTAAGTTTTTTGTTTTTGTTTTTTTTAAGGAAATTTTCCATTTTGTCTAAGTCTTTCACTCTCTTGGCATAAAGATATTCAGGGACATTTTGATATGTGTGTGTGGTCATTCCTTTCTAAACATTGTTTAGTTTATGATCATTTCCTGATTAACCCATGGACAGCTTGGAGGTCTGCGTCATATTTTCCCCAGGTACGAGCTTTTTCTGGTTGTCATGTTGCGATTGCTTTTCCCTTCATTACATTGCTGTCAGTGAATAATTCTTGTAGGATTTCCATCTTTCGAGACTTGCGTAGGTTTACTTTGTGACCTGGTACATAGTCGGTTTCCCCCAGTAGCGTGCATGCCGTCAAAAATGTGTGGTAGTCAGCAATGCACACAGATTTTGCTCAAGTTGGTAGCTGATCGTTTGTGTTTTCAGTATCCGTCTTGGCACGTTTTGTCTGCTGGTTCTGTAAGGGACTCAAGTGAATTTTCATCCCTCCCTCCGATTGTCAATTTCCCCTTACAGTTATTCTATGATTATTTAATGAATTAATTTATAGGCAATGTTGTTCTGCGTGCAGCCACTTGCAATCATTTTCTCCGCTTTGGGGACTGGGTCTTTCACCGTCACGAAGTGACCGCGCATCTTCCGTGCGCCATTTTGCTCGGGAATCTTTCTGGTCTGAAATTGATGTAGATACACCAGTGTTTTGGGGCTTACCCTTTTGTCATCATTTTACCTCCTACTTTTACATATTTTAATGTTTTAGATGTTTTTCTCGTAAATAGATTAAAGTTGGAGTTTTCGGACACAGCGTTTTTCCTGCCGGCTGGAGCATGGGGACTGTTTCCAGTTGGTACAATTGCTGACTTCATTAGGTTTCCTCCACCATCTTATTTGACCCTTATATTTGCCCTCCCCATCCTGTGTTTTTTCTCTTGGTTTGTCCCTTCAGTTGGACTGGCTCATTTCTGTCATTCCATTTTCCTTTCTGCTGGTTAAGAAAGTTATGTACTCTTTTGCTATTCTTTTATTGGTTCTTGAAAGAAATAGTATGTATTATAGCACATGATATGATATGTAATATACGTTATTTGGTGTTTTAAGTTTACTCATTTACTTTGAGAGAAGAGAGAGAGAAAGCAGGGGAGGGGCAGAGAGAGGGGGGAGGGAGGACCCCAAGCAGGGTACGCACTGTCAGCACAGAGCCTGACGTGGGGCTTGATCCCATGAACCACGAGATGATGACCTGAGTGGAAATCAAGAGACAGACACTTAACCAACTGAGCCACTGAGGCACTTTTATATATTATTATTATTATATACATAGAGTCAAGATTTAAAAAGTGTCAATACTTGTACTTGCTTCCTAGATAGCACATGGGCCTTAGAACAATTTAACTCCACTCGTTACCTTCAAAACTATATGTTACAATTGATATATTAGTGTATTGTAATTTTGCTTGTAAAAGAAAACCATGACTCGTAATTATTATTGTATCATTCAGGAAATGTTTGTTCAAATTTATCCCTTATATGTACTTCCTTTGTTTTTTCCAAAGTCATAGTTTACCTCTCTCGACGATTCCAGAATCGTTCTCCACCTATACAACATAGTCAACTTCAGAGAAAAACTTCAGAGAAAAACTCTACATATATGTTTACTATCAAACATCCAGGTCAAGGGTAGAGAACCATGAAGCTGATTCCTGGACTGTATGTGTCATGGGAGGAACAAAAACCCGTTTCTAACAGGTGGTTTCCTTAGATATAACGAGTGTCAAATCTACAGGGTTAATGTGGTGGGATAAAGAAGAAAATGTTTGCCAGCATGCCTGGCAAGATGGCGGCCAAATGTCAAGTCATGGCCCTCCGCCTGCCATTTGCATGTTATGTGTACTGGGCAAGCTTCTGCCTTCCCATCTTCCTCACCAGTAGTGAGGGCTGTTTCTCACATTTCTTCAGCTGAAAATACTCAGTATGTCAAGGTACCTTACCTTGGCACGGTCTGAACCCCATCACCATCTTTAGAAGCAAGGGGAAAACTGGGCCCTATTCCACCACTGTGGCTTCTAGAAGGCACTTTCCTGATGCTGAGCCTCAAGGGGATCCGCAAGCACAAAAGGTCTACACAGACCAGGAGAGCTCTGCCCTAGCTGCAGATGAGAGGGACAGGCAGGAGACAGGTCAGTGCCATAATCTGTAAGGAGAAGATGTTAGAATCTTCAGCTCTTTACATAGCGGCCGGTCCTACAGAGCATAACACGGTCATCGAGACGACCGTTCTGGGGCCGGCTGGGTGGCTCAGTCCGTTGGGTGTCTGACTCCAGCTCAGGTCATGAGCTCATGGTTTGTGCGTTCAAGCCCCAAACTGGGCTCTGCGCTGACAGCACAGAGACTGCTTGAGATTCTCTCTCTCCCCCTCTCTCTCTCTCCTTCCCCTGCTCTCTCTCTCTCTCTCAAAAATAAATAAACATTGGGGCGCCTGGGTGGCGCAGTTGGTTAAGCGTCCGACTTCAGCCAGGTCATGATCTCGCGGTCCGTGAGTTCGAGCCCCGCGTCAGGCTCTGGGCTGATGGCTCGGAGCCTGGAGCCTGCTTCTGATTCTGTGTCTCCCTCTCTCTCTGCCCCTCCCCCGTTCATGCTCTGTCTCTCTCTGTCCCAAAAATAAATAAAAAACGTTGAAAAAAAAATTTTAAAAAATAAATAAATAAATAAATAAATAAACATTAAAATAATGTTTAAAAAAGATAGCGGTTCCAGACTTGTATAGTTGGGGTACCTTTAGGTCTTTTTCTGGGTCCCACATCGGGTGTCTGATCTCATTCCAGGTGTGATGCATAAGAGGGAAAATAGATGCGAACTTGGCCGTGTGTATCAGTGCTTCCCCAGACACAGGGACCTCACAAGTTCCAAATGATACTCATATCAGCAAAAGAGCTGATAAGCCAAAGAGAGACCCCTGCAAACAAGGCCATTCTCCTGGCCGCTGTGGGAGTAAGGCATCACCATGGGAAGAGACCAGCTGGGGAAAGTGATATGGGGAGACAAAGGACCGTTTGATCCTGTGCTCTTATTCCAGAACCACTCCATCTATTTTTTTTTTTGGCTGTGGTTTCCAAAGGAACAGCATTTCTGATACAGAGTCAAGGACTAAAGTAGGCACGGAAGCAATGATTGCCATTGTTTCTCAACAAGAGTGTGGCCATCTTGGGTTCTGGCCTGAACAGAAGCTGTAAAGGCTGTTTTTCACCTGCCTCTTTCATTTAGCAATATAACTTGACTATTTCTCTCTTGCCCTCTAACATTCTTCTTTAAAACTTCTTTTACAAAATAATGTAAACATTAAAGACTGGTGTGAGGGTTCTCTTAGTTACTGGCCAATATTTTTTAGCAAGCTGGGTGGTGGGTGTTTCAACGTCTGTTTTATTTTAGTATTATTTAAACTTTACTCATATGTAGGAAATGTGTATGTGTATTCTTAGGGTCTTTTTAAAAAAGTTCTATTAACTTTTGAGAGAGAGAAAGTGTAAGCGGGGTAGGGGCAGAGAGAGGGGAAAGAATCCCAAGGAGGCTCCACCCTGTCAGCACAGAGCCTGACATGGGGCTCAAACTCACCAACTGTGAGATCATGACCTGAGCCCAAATCAGGAGTCGGACGCTTAACCAACTGAGCCACCCAGGCGCCCCTCTTCTTAGTGTCTTTTAAATTATAAGCGCTAATCCTGTGGACGTTAAGATTTGTCATGGAACCTATTCCCCTGATACTGTCTGGGACACTATGACTGTCACCCACCTTCAGTCTCCACTCAGATGTCATCAGAGAAGCCACCTAGTGTTACTGGCATTCCCCATCTCCCTCACACTGTTTCATTTATCCCATAGTACTTCGTACATCCATATTCTGTATTGTTTATTTGTTTATTGACTACTTCCTCCACTGTAAGCATCAGCAGGTCAAGGAATTTGGACTTGTTTTTTAGAGAGGGTGAAGGAGAGCACACACACGTGAGCAGGGGAGGGGCAGAGGAATAGGGAGAAGGAGACTCTTAAGCAGGTTCTGCATCCAGCGCGGAGCCTGACACGGGGTTCAATCTTAAGACTTTGAGATCGTGACTTGAGTAGAAATCAAGAGTCGGACGCTTGACCGACTGAGCCACCAGGTGCCCAAGTAATTTGGCCTTTCGTAAAGGCCCATATATCACTGCAGAACAGTGAGTGAATGCGTGAACGATCTGAGTAGTCATGGAACCTAGCTGGTCCTAGAGTTAGTAACAATTCAAATTTTTTTTTTTTTTTTTTTTTTTACCTCTGGTCAATCACTTATGAGGTTATAAACTCATGGTGGACCCTCTCTGTTGTACCGGGGACGCTGGCCCTGGCTGTCCGTTTGCTGCCCCCTATATTGGGGGCGGGTGGTAAAAGCGTTTCTGACACGTTCGCCTAAACACGGTGGAAAGATGGTTTCTCTTCAATACCCGTGATTGTGGCAGCATTGTGGGGTTAAAAAGAACCCCGGCTGTGATTTGGTCTAACTCCCTTTTTTCATCGTCGTAGAATGATGACGAAACTGAGGTCCGGGTGGACTCAACACTTAGCGGAAAAGATGGAGGAAGTCAGTGAACCAATTGGGGCCACGCTAAGTGCTAAGCTCCCTTTTAGAGACGAGGAAACTCATTTAGTGGTTCCTAATTCCTTTCATGTCGTGACGCGCATAGATAATTGTTGTGCCGGCCTCCGGGGGACAGTCCCTAGACAGCAGATAAGAGGTGCGGTTGGCATTTGCATTCGGCTGACTGGGAACCGGAGCTCTTCACCGTGGTTGTAGCGCCCCAAACCCTTGCTCAGCACCCAGCATGACCCCAGGTGCTGAGGGGCTTGTAGAAAATAAAGGCTTCACTTCTACTTTGCAGCCTTACACGGCTGCTTCTCGTGAGGAGCTTTATGTCCGCTCTCAGAGCATAATCTCCCTTTTCCGGGCAAGGCCCCGGGACAGGTTAACATTACCCCCCCCCCCAAGGGCTAGTCAGTCTTAAATGCCACCATCAGGCGGGCATCCGGGCTTTTCTGGACTGGAGGTCTGTGTCCTTTGCCCAGTATGGCTGTATGTGGAGATGGGCCTCTAAGGAAGTCATTCAGCCTCTAAATGAAGTCCTAAGAGTGGGGCCCTCCTCTGATAGGATTAATGCCCTTGTAAGAAAAGATACAGCTGCAGAGCAGGGGTGCAAGAACACCCCTGGGTGGGTGGGTGAGTGGGGGAGGGGCCCAAGCAGACCAGATTTGGCCACCTGCTGCTGACAAAATCCAAAGGCGAGGCCGGCCCCCGGGAAGACCGGGGACTCACCTGTCAAAGACTGTCTTTCCAGAATGCCGAAGATACTTCCAGGTTTGTATAAGGAACACGTGGGACAGAGGTGGGCAGGTCGGGTGCACGCAGGTAGGCAGCGAAGGTCAAACGATGCTTGCCGTGCGGCCGGTCGGGGCTGGTGTTGCTGGCTCAGGGCAGTCCTCATCACCTGAGAGGTTCGTGTTGGTTCTTCCGCCTGGGACAGGTGACACGCTGGAGAGAAGAACCCAGCTAAAAAGTTTCAGGTCAAAATGGAGACAGCCAAAGTCTTCTTTCAAAGATACCAAGCGAGCTCCCTTGCCGTCTCTGCCCACGTGCATACGCTGAAGAAAAAGCCATGTGAGGACGTGGCCCCAAGGAGGTGGCCATCTCTGAGCCAGGCGGAGAGTCCTCATCAGACATCACATCAGCTGGAACCTTGATCTTGGACTGCTAGCCTCCAGAACTGTGGGAAAGTACATTTCCGTTGTCCGCCCAGCCTATGGCGTTTTAGCACGGCAGCCTGAGCAGCCGAGTCTAGCCACCGTTCAGACTGAAGCCTGATTTGGTAGGGCAAACTTCGCCTCTGCCCGGAACAATCGAACTGAAGCTACCACAGAATGTATAATGTTGAACTAGACGCCTGCCTCTCTCAAGTCCGTTTACAACACTGAAGGTAACTTCTCAGTCCGAAACAAAACCACGGTGGCTCTTGTTTTCATCTGGGTCACCAGAGGGCCTGCATGGATGATATTTTCAAGACCAAGGGAGTCCTCTTTGAGAAGCAATCAGATGCCACTTTCCAAAGCACAGATACCCACCTAGACTCCTGCCCATGTTATAAACAGCTACAACAACAAAACTCCTCCATCAGAGGGCACCGTAAAAAGAGATTTCAAACTGGAATGATCAAGCCTAGTTGAGAGAGCGTCTTCTAAAATAGGGTCTGCCCCGGGGCACCCGGGTGGCTCAGTTAGACATCCGACTCTTGATTTGGGGTCAGGTCACGATCTCACAGTTCATGGGTCCAATCCCTGCATCAGGCTCTGCGCTGATGGTGCAAAGCCTGCTTGGGATTCTCCTCTCCCTCTCCCCCTGCCCCCTACTCCTCAAAATAAATAAATAAACTTGAAAAATAAAGTAAAACAAGATAAGATAGGATCTGTAGGCCATAAGGGAGGAGAAACTTATGCATATCTTTATGGGAGGAACTATGAACTTTTTGAACTTCGCAGCTGGCCACAAGCCCTCAGCCTGGACTGAAGCCCCCGCCCCCGTCACCAAGGCACTTGGGGTCACCTGCGGTCTTCACTTCAAAAGCCTTTAATCCGGTTCAACAGGCTTCAAGCCAGCCTTTGCATATTGACCCAACCAATCTCAGTGCACCCAGTTTCCGTTTCTTCTGCATAGCAGAACGTAAATGAGAACCGCACCCTAATCTTTCTCCTTCGTAACTTTGCCCCCTCTTTGTCTCTCTGGGAACGGTATCCAAGCTTCTACCTAAATCTGTGTCTTCTGAATTGCAATTCTAATTGCCCAAATAAATGTCTGTTCGCCTCAGTCTTCAGTGAATTCTTTCTTGGGTGAAAGCACCCGGCCACAGAGAAAGGATGTAACGAGGTAGCTAAATGCAAATGAGGGAGCCCCATGGTGGACCACACAACCGACACTGGGTGAGATGCACACAATGAAGAAGGCTTTGCTACGATTAGGAACAAAATGACAAAAAGTCCTCAACCTTTATGATATACCACTGAATCCCATATAAATTAAAAAAGCAAATTTAGGGGCGCCTGGGTGGCTCAGTCGGTTAAACATCCGACTTCGGCTCAGGGCACGATCTCTCGGTTTGTGGGTTCGAGCCCAACATCGAGCCCAACATGTGCTGACAGCTCGGAGCCCGGAGCCTGCTTCGGATTCTGTGTCTGCCCCTCTCCCAGCCCCTCCCCTGCTCCTGCTCTGTCTCTGTCTCTCAAAAATAAATACACATTAAAAAAAAAATGTAAAAAGATAAAAATAAAAGCAAATTTAAACGTCTGTAGCGGTAGAGAGAAAAATATCTAGAGTATGTGCCTCAAAATGTTAACAACAATAATTGTCCCCGGATGCACGGGCTTGCTGACTTGTACTTGCTTCATTTTACTTGTACGTAGTTTCTGCTTTTTCACAGCACCCGTGGAGTACCTGGGTCACTGTGGGGAGTCAGATAAAAATGTATAAATCCACCTACTTAATCCACCCACCCCCATCCAAGAGAGGAAACACACACAGCGGTGCGAATATTTTGTTCTTGTAGCACCTTCTTCCGGCTGCCTGCGGGCCGCAGGTCATGCTGGGAGCGCCGCTCCTCACCAAGTGTGATCCCCCGGCAGGACAGTTCGGCCTCAGGATGAGCCCTAGGTAGGCTGGTCGCCCAGGCTTGCCAAACCTTGAACAAACCATCGAACAAAGCAAATAGGAATGAATAGAGAAGAGGGGGATTCGGGCTGACGGTGTTATGTGATGCGTCCTTAAAGACACTTTATGGACTGTGTTGGGGGTGCCCTTCTGTGAGCAGTGTGAACCATGAGGTGCAGGACAGGGGATTGGTGGGCCACGTGGAAAGAGAATGGCATTTGGAGCCCAAGATTTCTCGCTTTTGAATGCTGACTTTCTAATGAAAGGGTCTCTATTCTTCCCACCCAAGGGCTCCAGGTTTCTCTCTCCTGTGGCAAATACTCTTTATCAGTTTCTTTCTTCCCCTTCCAGAGTGTTCTGTGTCTATAGTAAACACCTGTCACAGACTTCGCTTTTTCTTCACTCACTACCACATCGTGGAGATTGTTGGGCATCAGTACATCTAGCTTCCTTCCTTAAAAAGAGTTATGTTGGGGCGCCTGGGTGGCTCAGTCGGTGAAGCATCCAACTTCGGCTCAGGTCATGATCTCACAGTCTGTGAGTTTGAGCCTCGCGTCGGGCACTGTGCTGACAGCTCAGAGCCTGGAGCCTGCTTCGGATTCTGGGTCTCCCTCTCTCTCTGCCCCTTCCCCACTCACGCTCTGTCTCTCTCCTCCAAAAATAAATAAACATTAAAAAAAAAACAGTTATGTTGTACTCCACAGGAAGAATTACCAAATTATGTAATCACCTCGTTCCAGTTGTTTACGGCGAATATCCTTGTCTACACATGTGCACTTGCGTGATTATGAAATGGAGTTGCAGCAAAGGGCATTTGTGTGAGCTCAACTAGTAATGAAAAAACTGCCACAAATTTTGGAAAAGGGGGATTGCCCTGCAGCCATGATCATGAGGAGCCATCGGAACTCATTTTAAACCAAAGGATCGACCTTGTGAACGTGTTTTTACAAGCCAGGCAATCAACCTGGCCTTCTGGAAGCCAGCCAATCAGGGACAAGACTCAGGCCAATAGACTCGCCTCAGTATCCAACCGACAAACCGTCCCATCGACCCATCAAGTGGCCAGGCTAGCACCGCTGAAATCGGGTCTGCTCACCCCTGTGAAAAGCCCCAAGCCCCGAACTCCGTGCTTTCCAACACAAACAACAAAAACGACCCAAGGAAACTCGGCAATCTGCTGTTAGGCAGAGGCAATGTGCTTGTGCATAATTCCCCTTTGTTTATTTTACTACAATCCTCAATAAACTCAGCTTTGTCTTTTTAACGCAGATAGAGTGACCCGTCTCATCATCCTTTGTTGCTGGAAATACTGTAAAGTTACATTTTACATATGTATCTCTAACATTTACATATTTCTTATATGCAGATTATAATCGAACTCTAGAGGGTAGGCTGTACTTAAGGGGTATGGAAGGGATTTCAGAGGAAATTTGTAAAGATTGCTTAGTTTTTGACCTTAAAAATCGGGCTTCCTCATGAGCTTTGAGTCTGTAGTCCATTTGTAGAAGTGGAATTGCTGAGTAATGAGATAGATAGTTTGAAGTTTGATAGATGCTATCCTCCAAAGAAATTTCCCGATGTACCGAACCATCATCAACGAGCAGAATGCTTACCCAACACAACTTTTAAAATCTTTTGTGATTCTACAAAGCGCAAAAAAGATTCTCTTTAGATTTTTATTTCACATTTTCCAAATCAAACTCGAACATCTGACCTTAAGTCTAAAAAGCATTTGTATTTCCTTTGTTTTTGGTGACTTGATGGCTTATAGCTTGTGCACTAAGGGATATTTGCAAATTGAAAAATCAAATTATCCTCAAGGCTGAGGATTTCTCTCCATTGTAGTACTATGCCTAAAAAACTAGGAAAGTAATTATTCATTTATATGTATAATTGGTTTACCAATTAAAAGTGCTATCTGGCCACTTCATTTCTGATGTTCAGAGAAACAGGTTCTTACTTGAAGAAAAAACCAGATTGTTTCAAGATACGGAGGAGGAAAAATCCGAATGTACTAAGGTCGAGGTAGTTCTCTGTCCCCATTTGTGTTAAGCCTACACAAGTTAAAGTGGTTTTCTATTTTTAAGGAGCAAGATTGCAGCTACTCTAGAGCGCAGCCCCTCTTAGCTGGTACCTGGGGGAGATAATTGGCAGGTACTCCTGAAGGTCAATGCAAAGTGCTGAACATCGCCCACTCGGAAAGGGCTAAGTAGGCGTGGGCAGAGCAAACCTGTGGGCGGCTTGGGCTCTCGGGTGACCGTTTGGGGCTGTTTCTGCCAATGGCCAGCCTCCTTGTGCCTTCCTTCCTTGTGAAGGTATATAAAATGACATTAATAAAATTCTTGGTGGAGTTCTTAGTATTAGTAGGCACATTTGCATATATTATTCCTATTGCCAGACCTCATGCGTATGCTATGGAACTATGGCTGTTGGGGAATGGAAATAAATTTTATTTTTATTTTTCTTAAGTTTGCTTATTTATTTTTGACAGAGAGAGACTGAGACAGAGAGAGAGAGAGAGAGAGAGCAGGGGAAGGGCAGAGAGAGGGAGAGAGAGAGAATCCCAAGCAGGCTCCACACTGCCAGCCCGGAGCTTGGGCTTGAACCCATGAATCGTGAGATCACGACCTGAACTGAAATCAAGAGTGGGACGCTCAACTGACTGAGCCACTCAGGCACTCAGAACACGATTCTTAAATCAGTGCAAGCAGGGGCGACTGGGTGGCTCAGTTGGTTAAGCATTCGACTCTTTGTTTCAGCCCAGGTCATGCTCTCACACTTCATAAGTTCAAGCCCTGCGTTGGGCTCCATGCTGACAGCACAGAGCCTGCTTGGGATTCTCTCTCTCCCTCTCTCTCTCATGCTGTCTCTGTGTCTCTCAAAATAAATAAGTAAAAGCTTGGGGCGCCTGGGTGGCTCAGTCGGTTGGGTGTCCGACTTGGGCTCAGGTCATGATCTCGCAGTCTGTGTTTGAGCCCCGCGTCGGGCTCTGGGCTGACGGCTCAGAGCCCGGAGCCTGTTTCTGATTCTGGGTCTCCGTCTCTCTCTGACCCTCCCCCGCTCATGCTCTGTCTCTCTCTCTCAAGAATAAATAAACATTGAAAAAAAAATTAAATAAGTTAAAGCTTTAAAAAAATAAATCAGCTCAAGTAAATAAAGATTAAGAAGATAACCCTGGCTGTTACCTTCCGAGGTTAGCTTTGTTATATCCCCCTCTTGTAAGTGGGGGGGGGGGGGCAATTGGGGCACAGAGTGGTTAACAGGTGTGAGAATAGGGCCACATGTGCTGACCTGGACCCCTGTCTCTGCACCGCACCGTAGTAAACCGAAAACTACACACATACGTATCCAGAGATCTTACCTCTGCAGCCTTTTCTTCATAACTTCCCAAGTATAACACTTAGTGGCAGAAGGAGAGTAGACCCTTCGTGCGAAATACAGAGGATCTGGCTTTATTTTGAAAGCTTTCCAACCTAACGCGGTAGTTGACAAGCAGGGCAAGCGCTGCGGGTTTAGATCTGACGGCAAAGCTTGGGAGAGCTGTCTAAAATGGCCTACTTTGCATTTATGCGTATATAAAAAAGATTGTCTGAAGATTTATTTTTATTGTCTGCAATTAGTTTGTATATGTTGGCTCCTTGTCCCACTTCCGCCTCAGGGACTCAGCTGTGTATTTCTCTTTCTTCCCAGAAAACACTCGCTCGGTGGCCCTCGACGAAGAGCTCAATGATAGAGTGTCTCTGTCCTATTAGGCAAGTCCTACTTTTAACTTGCACAGTAAAGCTGTCACACTAATAATGTGCTCATACCAAAAATTAATTTGGATCCTTGAAAGGTAAAAATGTGTAGGCTTTCTGGGTGTCAGTGTTCTTGGCAATCTAGTTGAGCACTTCCCCGCCCCTCCCCAGACCATCATTATAAATTTGCCAAATCTGGCATACTTACAGGAGCTATTTGAGCTGCAAATCCGCATTGTGCTTGTAAATGCTAAGGTTCCTTGCTTATCACTGATTTAAATTTCCCATTAGGAAGGAGAACTCGGAAGCAACAGGCAATTCATTTGCAGGAATCAGAGACGAAGTAGGTTCTTAAACAAACAGGGAGGACCCAAGAGACCAGCGGCTCAGCCGTTTTTCGCTAGGAAGTAAAGACCCAGCTCCGACGCGCAAGCGTTGACAGTCTTGGCTTTGGTTGCCGCGAAAAACCTCAGAGTCCCCTGCAAATGCCGTGTTCACTTTGTAGCCAGTTCCGGCGTCCGATTCAGATTCCTAATTATTAAGGATGCCTCCCTCCTCTACACGTCTCATTGCGGTTGCACCGAATATTGCGTATATATCCATGTCGTAAATCGACATTCACTGAACTTTTACCATGGGCCAAATGCAGTCATTCACTGAATAAATATTTTCTGAGTGTCCGCTAAGAACCAGGAGCTGGGTTCGGCATCGTGGATTGGAACAGTGAGCGGAACTGGTGCTTGTGGGGTTTCCAGTAGGGTGGGGGAGAGAGAGGATTAAATCCTCACGCGCACAGCCCCCCTCCGTATACAGGTATAATCTCCGGTGAGTGTTCTGAAAGAAAAGAGGTGCCCGCAGAGAATGGGGGGGCAGGTGGTCAGGGGTGACTTGCCCGGGCTGGACCCTTGCTTTTATATGCATCACTCATTCCATCTTCACATCAGGTCTTTGCTATTGGAGTTCCCACCCTCACTTGGCAGAGGAAGACTTCAAAGGGCTGGGGAGGAGGTGAAAGGAAGGGCTTCTCATACCCTCCTTCAGATGCCCATGCAGCCGTTGCATAGGGATCAAAGGGAGGGGCTGATTGGTTGGCTTACAAGCATGGAGTCAGGGCTCTTTTTTTATAAATTTTTTTTTTTCAACGTTTATTTATTTTTGGGACAGAGAGAGACAGAGCATGAACGGGGGAGGGGCAGAGAGAGAGGGAGACACAGAATCGGAAACAGGCTCCAGGCTCCGAGCCATCAGCCCAGAGCCTGACGCGGGGCTCGAACTCACGGACCGCGAGATCGTGACCTGGCTGAAGTCGGACGCTTAACTGACTGCGCCACCCAGGCGCCCCAGGAGTCAGGGCTCTTGAAGACAATCCCCCTCTCCCTCATCTGACCCCTCTGGAAATTTTGTGTCAACATCCCGTCCCCCCCCCCCCGAAAAGACAAACAAGCTGTTATTATAGCTTCGGAAGGATGTGGAAACAGTTTAAAATGTCTGTGGCAGAACCAGGCAGCGGCAAATCCCATTCACTGTCGACTGAATGCGACAGTGACCCCCCCCCATCATTTGCATGCGGTTTATCAGCTTCCTCCGCAGCTGCTGCACGTTTTAACCTGCAGCCTGCCTTTGGCCGCAACGCCTCCCAAGGTGAGAAGCGAGATACCGTGAGCGTGGACCACGGGCAGCCTGGGCATCACCGGAGATCTTGGGAGAAATCGAATGATGACGCTGGATGAGGGTTGACCAGCACTGCCCTTCAGAATGTGGACTGGTGCTCATACCAGCCTAAAGGTAAATCTGCAAGTATGTGATACGTACAAACGAGGGTGCGTGTGGAGCGGTGAATGAATATCAGCTACTATTCGGAATCTACAGCCACTGTGGCCCCTGGATGGGAGCATTAATGTGAGCTGGGGCCGCGACTTCCTTCTCGGTGTGCGAGGAGTGAAGAGTGTGGGTGTGTTAGTGAAACATACACTGATGCACTTTTGGGCATCATCCCTTTTATTGTTTCTGCAGCGTTCTCTAATAAACCAGATGAACAAGTGTATTCTGGCTTCTGGTGAGTTTCTAAGAGAATGAGAGGTGGGTCGGTAAGCTTACTAGTCCGCCTTGTAATTACTGGTTGGAGTTGAAGAAAAGAACCTCGTGACAAATCACACGTAGATCTCGTACAAACACATCACCTGTCTGGGGAGGAGTCCAAGCTGATGATCAGCAAAGTAATTTCTTTGTAACTGATAACTGCAGGGTGGGGGAGGGGCAGGTCTGACCGTGGATTTAAGTGTGGATTGGCAGATCAATAATAATTATGTTAGTTTTTCAAAGTGCCCCTCCCACTCTCCAGTCCCCTTCTCAATCCAGCTTGTTTCCCCTAATCTTTTGTGTGTGTGTGTGTGTGTTTGCTTTCACCTTCATACAAACGGATCTGGAATATAGCTGTTTATTTGGTAGTTTACAAAACATGCCAATGTGCCTCTGGGCATGAGTACAATATAAATCACAAGCCATAAATAAATGACAGAACAACAAAAACAAAAATACGTACAAGCTGCAACTCACATGGCTTGTAACTAATGAGTCTTTTTTTTTTTTCCTCTTATTGGGGGAAAATGGAGTCAGTCCTATATATCTCTCTCATACCTAAGGATATTCACACTATTTTTTTTCTCTTTCGATAAAAAAAAAAGTTGACTTAATGCCAAGATTAGCTGACTAATAGAAAAAAAATGTTAGAGATAACTCTTCTAAAGTAAACCCAAAGGTTGCCCTCAGGTGAGGGAATATGGTTTATTTCAGCTTTTGTCTTTTTACTTTTCCTTTTTTATATTTCCTTCCACGGGTCATGGTAGTAATATTAGTCACTGTATGTCCAGGGCTTGCTCTACAGTGTCATTTCATTTCACAGTAAGCCTTTCGGGTTACCCTGGGTTTACTGTGAAAGCTTCCATAAATTCAGGGCATCTGAGGAGTTTGCCTGGATGGCTCAGGTAGTAAGGAATGCACCTGGGATCGGCCCCAAGCCTGCTTCCTTCCAAACCCCTTGGCCTTCCCCTCAGCACGACTATTCCTTCTTTGCATTCCCAAAGCTATGGGGGTCCCTCTCCCTTCTTGCTAGTAACTACCAGTAACCCTGGCACAGTTGTTTTTTTTATTTCTTTAAAGCAATCTCTGTGCTCAATGTGGGGCTTGAACTTGAGACCCCCAGATCAGTAGTTGCATGCTCCGTGACTGAGCCAGCCAGGTGCCCCTGGACACAGTCTTCCAGGGAAAGTGCTGCTTCCTCCCAGTGGGGCCAGCAGAAGTACACCTGTGCCAGGAAGCTAAGAAAATTTAGGCGTCGGGGCTCTTACTTCATGGCCCTCGTGATTGCTGGGAGTTGCCAAAAGTTATATGGTAATCTGTCGTCAAAAATTATATTTAGGGGTGCCTGAGTGTCTGAGTCCGTTAAGCGTCCGACTTTGGTTCCGTCATGATCTGGCGGTTCACGGGTTCGAGCCCCGCGTGGGGCTCTTTGCTGACAGCTCAGAGCCTGGAGCCTGCCTCAGGTTCTGTGTCGCCGTCTCTCTCTGGGCCCATCCCCCACTCGTGCTCTGTTTCTCTCTCTCTAAAGTAAATATTTAAAAAATTAACATTATGTTTAATGATCTCTCAGTTGACAACTCCATTAGGTCTCCAATTTCATTAAAAACAAAGAATTGGATGTTACCTGACTTAAAAAAAAATTTTTTTTTTAATGTTTATTTTATTTCTGAGAGAGAGAGGGGGTGGAGGGGCAGAGAGAGAGGGAGACACAGAATCCCAAGCAGGCTCCGGGCCCTGAGCTGTCAGCACACAGCCCAACGCGGGGCTTGAACCCATGAACTGTGAGATCACGACCTGAGCTGAAGTCAGACGCTTAACTGACTGAGCCACCCAGGTGCCCCTACCTGACTTTTAAAAAATACTGTATCCCTTTACTTTCTGTATACTTAGACCAATATTTTGAATTGTCTCTTTATTCGGTGTCCTGGATGTGTTTATACTCTGTGGCAATTAGTTCTAGTAAGATTAGGCTAAGGGAGAGAGGCTCCTGTTGTTAATAAAATGAACATGTTTGTTATGCATATTTCTTAGGACGATCAATTTTAGGAAAAGTACTTATGGAAGTAGATCAGGAAATTCATTCCCTTAAAATCCTCCGTGCTGGGTCTTCACGTACTACGGCATGCAGCCCATGGGTGTAGAGAGGAAGTGGGGATCATTCTCTCTCTTTCCCTCCTGTCTCTCTCAATAGAGTTTGTTTTCCAAGGAAGAAGATAAACATCCTTACGATCTTTCTCCATAATGTTCCCCGTCTTTCATAATGGAATCAGCACCCCATCCCCTCTCTCAAACTGCCTCATTCTACACCTGCAGGAATAGAAGGCGTGCCCATCACCAAGTCATAAACGCAAAAGCTGGGCCAGAGCTTTGGAATGGTATCTTGCATTGTCTGGTCGTCACAGAGTCCTCTTTGCCAAGCACCATTAAGATGAATTGTTGTAAAATATAGTCAATTTCTGTCATTCACAGTACTTATATTCTCTAAGGCTGCTGCTAACACTGAGTTAGCAAGTACGGAACCATTGCTCCTAGGGGAAATACAGTGTTACGTTCCTATAAGCCTCTGGTTACATTTTCGTCCAACAATCAATATATGACCTGTTTTAGGTGTATTTCTGTTTAAAAGCACATTGTTGCGTATGTACTATTTATTCACTGACATCGAGCTCACAAACAACAGCACCATAAGCCATGCCTAAACAAAGATGATATAAACCACTTATTTTCTCTGTAAGATACATCACAGCCATCTTGCGGTTACAAGCAGTAGATAACACTGTGCTTGGGGATTGTTTAAGAAAATTTTTTTAATGTTTATTTTTTGAGAGAGAGAGAGAGAGAGAGAGAGAGGGAGAGCGCGCGTGCAAGTGGGGGAGGGGCAGAGAGAGAGGGAGACACAGAATCCAAAGCAGGTTCCAGGCTCCAAGCCGTCAGCACAGAGTCTGATCTGGGGCTTGAACACACAAATCACGAGATCATGACCTGAGCTGAAGACCTGAGCTGAAGCCTAATCGACTGGGCCACCCAGGTGCCCCTGGGGGACTATTTTACACAGCAAAATCACCAATAAGTAGAGCATAAAATGTGAACAATGTGATACCACGTAGACTTCGAAAGACCACTCTTTAAAGTAGAAGAACCACAACAACAAGACAGAGCGTGGCTTCATTCAATCCCAGCTGGGCCTGTGCTCATCAGGTGACACAAAGTTTTCATCGCCCTGCACGTGTCTGCAGATGATCATCAAACGTTGCTAATAGTGATTTGAGGGTTACAAATAAACCTCGGTGAGTAGGTGAATTCACAAATATGGGAAACCCAAGTAGGAGGGTTTTTTTTTTTAATGTTTATTTTTGAGAGAGGGCAAGTGGGGGAGGGGCAGAGAGAGAGAGGGAGACAGAGAATCTGAGGCAGGCTCCTCCATGAGGCCAGCACAGAGCCCGATGTGGGGCTTGAACCCAGAAACTGTGAGATTGTGACCTGAGCCGAAATCAAGAGTCGGACACTTAACCGGCTGAACCACCCAGGGGTCCCTCAAATAAGAGTTTGAATCCCACTGTTGAATGGTCTAGACCATGTGCAGATCACCATATTCTGTTTTAATTCCTTATGCATGACATCAGACCATGATGCATGACCATATGCATGACCATGATACGTAGACATTTGTTTCTAATTGTTTGGCTGAGAAGCAAATAGTTTTGTGGAACACCATGTCAAGTGGTATGGCTACCATATTGCTGAGGATAATACACTTCAGAGTGAGGAGAAGGGGGCAGGAGGCACTCTGGTCCGAGTTCCTTTGAAGCAACGTGTGGACCAGGAGGTGGGGTCTGCTAAGAGGTATGAGGGAGAGCCCATGGGGGGTGTTGAAGACCTTTGTCTAGACTTCAACCTATGGAATCGCAGCCCATTACCAGATTGGGCTGCTCCCTGTGGGAGGCAAGAGATAGACAAAGGGGCAGATGCTCACCCAGAGACCATCTGACCTCCGGGAATGCACCCAGTTCTGGGTTTCTTTGCTCTCAGCTCAGCAGCTGTCCGGCGATGTCCCTCTGGATGCCGAGCTTGCCGTCACAGGCCCCGGGCAGAAGAGGTTGGCCAGAGGTCGCTTTCCGAGTGTCATTGGGAGAAGGAAGAGGGTAGAAATCATCTCTCAAAGCTTTGGACAGATTATCCTCATGAGAAAAGTCAGGGCTTTGGATGCTGCAATGACAACAGAGTCCATCGGGAGGCGGAAATGGAGGTGGGGTGGTTTCAGGGAAATCGTGTTCCGGGGGTCCTCCTCTCACTTCTGACAGGAGTTGCTCCGTCTAGGGGATAAACAAGAGGAAAACTCTGGATCATGGCTGTGGTTTCCCCATTTGATCCTCTGACCTCCATTCAGTCCCTACGGATAGCTGGGAGACATCCCCCCACCCCACCCCCGGCACGGTCGGAGGCCGGCCCACCAGAGACGGGACCTCAGCAGGTGCGTGTGCCCAGCTGGTCTCCACGAGCGCTCCATTGCACGGTGGGGCCCCTGTGTCGTCTCAGCCACCCTCCCGAACTGAGTAAAACAAAGCTGGATGGCCCCGAGAAGAAAATGCTGATGACCGGAACGAGGAGGAGGAAGAGAGTGACGGCTGTCGGACAGAAAACAGAAGCTTGGGATACGCTAGAGAGTCGAAAGCCGTGGTGGTTCGATTAGATGATTCAATAGATGGAGTGGATCTGCCTTATGTTCAACACAAAGGTAAGAAGAAATGACTCCCTGTCTCCCAGTGCTTGGACCCGGGCAGATACCGCTCAGATACCGTAAAAACAACGGCTGGAAGGTGAAACATTCCAGGGAGGGGAAGCCTAAGGAAGTCTTAGACATCTTCGCGAGCCTGGGAAGACAAGAAGGAAAGGAGAGTAGGAATTTCTGTACCCACACTTGTGGGGGCTCGAGCTGTATCCATTTGGAATACTAAGAAATTAGGCTCCTAGCTTCTGACGTTGGAAAATGGTAGTAAGGGCTATTCCAAACTTACTTTTGTGTCTGAACCGTTGGAGAGGGCTTCTGCGACTTCTCAGCTGGGAGCCCGGGCGAGTGCGTTGCTCTTTGGTGCCTCAGTTTCCTCATCAGTAAAGATGAGGGTAATCACAGTATCTCTCTCTCAGGGTGGCGGGGAGGAGTCAGTGCATTAATGCACATGATATGCTTGGGACCGCGCCAGGCATGGGGTAAGCACGATGAGATGCCATCGCTTGCATCCCAGCTACCTTCCTCTGGTGGGTGTCTGCTCATCCCTCATTCTGATGATGCAAATTCGGGAAGGCTCCCAGTGTCCCTGGCCCAGGCCGCGGTCGGGCAGACCCGGCACAGCAAGCCGGTTATGGTCCACTGACCCAAGCTGATTTGGAGCGAGTAGAAGGGGCCTTGCCTTTGCTGAAATGGAGGAAATCGGCGGCTGCTTCCAGCACATGACTAAGACCTTCCTGTAAGAGGCGAGGCGAGACCATATGGTAACCTTAATTGAGTCCCTAAATCTAGTCATGACCAAAGCTTAGATTTCCCAGTTTCACAGTGAATCATAATATTTTGGTATTTTGCTCCAGTTAGCTGAAGTTGAGTCTCTGCCCCCCGTATTAATGTGGAGGAAAGACTGCCATTACATTTTTTTGTTTAAGTCACAAAACTCCTGGTTTCTTGAGGGTATGGTGGGAGTTCTACTAAGGTCAAGATAGTGCCCTTTTAGAGGTGCTTGCTTGCTTGCTTCCTTCCTTCCTTCCTTCCTTTCTTCCCCCCCCCCTTTTTTTTTTTAAGCAATCTCTACACCCAGTGCGGGGCTCTAACTCACAACCTAGAGATCAGGAGTGCACGCTGTACTGGCTGAACCAGCCAGCTGCCCCTAGAGATGCTTTATGAGTCATTTTCATCTGCCATTCACTTCTTTTTATGTTTATTTTTGAGAGAGAGACAGAGAGAGAGAGATGGGGGAGGGGCAGAGAGAGAGGGACAGAGGATCCAAAACGGGCTCTGTGCTTGACAGCCGCGAGCCTGACACGGGGCTTGAACCCGCGAACCTGAGCTCCAAATCAGTGGCTCAACCGACTGAGCCACCCAGGCGCCCCTGAACAGGCTTCTTTGACAGAAGGATAAAGAGGTTCAAGAGCTACTTTAGGGGTCTTCAGCAGCATGAAAGTACTTAGCACCATCCAGGCAGCGGGTAGTAAGGGGAAAGGACGAGGGAAGGGCAGGAGAGTGCTCAGAGGAGGCTGGGAGCACGGCAGGCAGCCTGGTTGGTGAGGGGTGGGGGGTGGGGCAGCATGCAGGTGCTCTGTGGTCCCCACCCCAGAAAGCCTCTCCACAGCTCCAACTCTCTGGATATCATTATGATCCCTGGAAGCTCCGAGGGCACAAATCGAAGCCATGATTTGTGAGAAGTGAGAGTAAGAGGTAAGGAAGTGAGAATGAGGTAAAAAGGGCACGGTGCTTAGATGATAAGAGACAAGACAGCGAAGGAGGCCAGAGAAGGCCTCTTTATTGTTTTAAGATGACATTTATTGTCAAATTGGTTTCCATACAACACCCAGTGCTCATCCCAAAAGGTGCCCTCCTCAGTGCCCATCACCTACCCTCCCCCCTCCCACTCCACCATCAACCCTCAGTTCTCAGTTTTTAAGAGTCTCTTATGGTTTGCCTCCCTCCCTCTCTAACCTCTTTTTTTTTTTCCTTCCCCTCCCCCATGGTCTTCTGTTAAGTTTCTCAGGATCCACATAGGAGTGAAAACATGGTCTCTGTCCTTCTCTGCATGACTTACTTCACTTAGCCTCACACTCTCCAGTTCCATCCACGTTGCTACAAAAGACCATAGAGAAGGCCTCTTCAGGGAACAAGGTGAGGAGTCAGAGAGGCCACATCAGGAAGCAGGACCACAGTGGGGGGTGGAGGGGGCTGGAGGGAGGGGGCGGGGAGACCCTGAGACCAGGGATTTCTTAGACCTGGCAGGGTTGGAGGGTCGGGACCCCCGGGGGCCTCTAGGGAAGCTCATTCCTCTGAAGTCAGCCTGCTTAGTTAAGGACACCGCCTCCGTGGAATCCCAACGGATTTACAATCCTTGCTTCCTTCCCGCAATGCATTCCGCCAGAGGGGGGTCACCGACCAAGGACACACAGAAGTTGGTTCCGAATGTGAAGAAAAGTTCCCCTGATGGCACTGAGTCTATGGCTGTGGAGCCTCTGGTCAAAAAGAAAAAAAAAAAAAAAAAAGACGTCTTTCTTTTCTTAATTTCCTGCCGCGGACCAATTTCTCTTCGCACGAGACTAACGTGTGATGTGGCTCCCCAGGGTTTGGAGACCCCCCCCCAACCCCCCCATCCTTGGACGCCGGAGCCAACCGGCCAGGTTGGGTAGCAGCTGGGGCCGGGCGTCAACTTGGGGACGAGCGTCCCAGGCCCTCCCGACCCACAGCGAGGGCAACGGTCCATCCGACAGAGCGAGCCTGCGACGCCAGGTGACCGGAGGGGACTGCGGTCGTTGGAGGCCAGCCAGGTGCCCGCGCGAGCGTGTCCCCCGCCGCCTGGCCGCCGCCGTCCGCACTCGGGACGGCCGCTCCCCCGCGGGTGTGAGTGGCCCGGAACCCGGGCGAAGGCGCAGCCGGCAGAGAGCCCGGGCCCCGGCCGTTCCCAAACCCGCGCCCACGCCCGCAGAGCGGACCCAGCGAACAGCAGGTGTCACCCTTCCGCTTGCAAAGCCCCGGCGCCTCCAGGTGCCTCGCGCCCTCCGCCAACGTGCGGCTGGGAGCCGTGGCCGCGCGCACCTGCGCGGCGCCCGCGGGACGGGGGTCGCCGCGTCCCCGCGCGTCCCCGCGCGCCCCCGGCGGGGGCGAGGGGCGGGGCGGGCGGGGCCCCGGGCGGCAGGTGCCGGCAGGAGCCCGCGGGCTGCCGGAGGTCGACGCTCGGCGGCGCGCGGAGGTGAGGAGGGCGGCCGGCGCTTGCAAGTCCCTCCCCTTCCCCCGGCCGTTTCCCGGGGCGCCGCCCGGGCTCGGGGCGGCGGCGCTCGCAGCATGGCCCGGGGCCCGGCGCGCCTGCAGTTCCGCGTGCAGCTGCGCTTCGTGACCGAGGAGCAGCTCTTCGGGGCGGGGCCGCTGTCGCCCCCCAGCCCGAAGTGCCTGCGGCTGGAGGTGCACCCGGCGGGGGAGGAGGCGGACGCGACGGTGACCGACGGTGAAGTACCCAGTCCCGCTCGGAAGTTGGGGCCGGGCGCGCGCGAGCGCGGCGTGCGGGCGGCGGGGGCGGCCGCGCGTCCGCGGGGGGTGCGCGGCGCGGGCGAGTGCGGGGTGCGCCCCGCGGCTCCCCGTTGGCGGGGGGCGGGGGGGGAAGCGCCGGGAGGCTTCCGCCCACCCGGCCCGGCCCGCGTTGCGTCTTTAGTGCGCTCA
Source organism: Lynx rufus (assembly GCF_022079265.1). Classification (NCBI taxonomy): domain Eukaryota; kingdom Metazoa; phylum Chordata; class Mammalia; order Carnivora; family Felidae; genus Lynx; species Lynx rufus. Next base: position 8,175,115 of record NW_025814824.1, read on the forward strand.
GAGACCTTGGAAGCCGTGGGCAGCCGGGCCCTGAGAACTTGGCCGTAACTTAGAGGTGTCCGGAGCGAGGTCCCGAGAAGAGAGGCGCGCGACGCACCCACCCAGGAGCAGAGCGGGACGGGAAACGCTGTCTCCTTTCTTCCAGGCCTGCTGGGCTCTCCTTCCCTCCCTGGCGGCGGGCCGCCCGCCAGCCGCACCTGCAGCCTGGTGCTGGCCGGGTTCTGACGCGCCGGGAGGGCTGTGCCGGGGGTGCACCGGTCCCGGGCGGCTGGCTGTCGCGGCCGGTGTGGGCTCTCTACTAGGTGTCTCCTTTTAGGTTCAAAAAGCGACCTCTCCCACGACGTGCACGTTTTCCAGTCCCTAGGTTCCTGGAGCTGTGGGCTGGCGAATGCTTCTGATCTTTCTAGGGTCCTGGACCTTTTTGAGCATCCGAGGAAACCCATAGAGCCTGGCCCCACAAAATGTGCATAGGGAGCACCAAACTTTGCATAGAGATATGAAGGGGTAAGAAACAGCTCCACGGCGCGGCTCGTATTAAACACCCCATCCTAGTAAGGGTGGGGAGCAGAGCCCCAGACAGCTGCAAGCCTCCAAAGACTCCTGGGGCTTCTTTCTTCCGACCCTAACTTCTAAGATTCTGAGTACAGTTGAAAACGCTCTGCTGTTGTGATGTGGTTCCGTTGATAAGAATTCCCACAAGTTCAAATAACTCTCAGGTCCAGACGTGCTCGTCTGGGACAAAGCGAATCCAAGTTCACTGCTACACCGCCAAGGCCTTAGAACAGACTCAGGCACACAGTAGGCATTCGATAAATGCTTGTTGTGGTAGAAGAGAAAACCATCCGATGTGTTTTCTCCCTTTACTCTGGGCTGGAATGGAGAAGTCTGGGTCTTTAAAAAATAAGTTTAAATACTGTTTGGTGTCTTAGTTTGAGTCTTGGCCCGGGGATCAGAAGCCTTACTCAGCAACTCCTGGATTGCAGGAGGGAAAAGGAAGTAGCTTTCAGTGTTTCCCCTGGGAATTTTCAAACGCAAGGTGCCAGAAAAGTGTTCAGTTTGTCAACGATGGTAATTTTTTTTAAATGTTGTTGGTTTTTTCTTTTGAGAGAGAGCATGAGAGAGCCCAGGGGAGGGGCGGAGAGAGAGAGAGAGAGAGAGAGAGAGAGAGAGAGAGAGAAAGAGAAAGAGAATCCTAAGCAGGTTCCATAGTCACCGTGAGATCATGACCTGAGCAGAAATCAAGAGTTGGACGCTTAACTGACCGAGCCACCCAGGCACCCCAGGGATGGTAATTTTATTTAATCCGTAGCCATACACATGGAGAAACAAAGGACCAGGTTTGAGATTTACACATTAGTCAGTGTCCTATGAATTCCTTTCCCACAGATATGTGTTCAGAGAAGAAATATTAGAGGTTCGAGGTCATTGAACTCGTAGACTCCCCAACAAGTAACCCAGTGCCTGGCCTATAAGGACGAAGTTCCTTTACACAGAAGAATATGTTTTCCCTTAAAGCCGTAAATAGAGTCTAGAGGTGACCTCTGTGGTAGGGATTAGACCAGACTCATGGAAATAGAAGGAATAATTAAAGCTGAGGCAGGCAGGCAGTCGTTGTGTGAATTTTTGAAAATTCCTTGGGAAAGATTCACTAACAAGGAAGCAGAGAACTCACGCTCTTAACAGCTTGAGTCCTAAAATGCAGTTGTTAAAGCTAGCTACTCTTTTTATGGAGAGTTTCTGGAGAGAAACTATTCTGGAGTTGTTTTTTTAGTAGCTCGTCTTACTGAGTGGCCAACTAGACCACTGTGGGTGATGGCCAGGCACAGCAGGTTGAGAAACAGATTCTAGTATACTCTTAGAAGAAGTATGGTGTTGTATTCAAATATCGGACCTTGAGTAGCAGAAGTCCGAATGGCGAGGCTTTCTCCCCGGGGGGAAGTTTTTGGGATGGGTGCAAAGTCTTTAATGGATTGGAAGAATGGGTCTAAGCAATGTATCCTTAGAAAATGATACAGTTTCTTAGCTCACGTATGGAATTAGTTATTAAACAAGCAGGCTCTGGAGTAACTGTGCCTGGATTCAAATCCCGGTGATGTGTTTTACTAGCTGTGCTGCACTTAGGAGATGATTCACCCTATGTAAGCGTCAGTTTCTTCATCTGTAAAGTAAGAATGGTCACACGCGTGTTACATCATTAAATAAAATAACATATATACCACGTATAATGCATGGCATGTATTAAGAGCTCAGCAAGTGTTTACCATTATTATTAATATTTATATTCTGCCCCCCCCCAAATAATAGTTTCCTTGGCTGTTCTGAGGGATAGCCAGGCTGTATTTTTGTGAAGATGTTCCAAAGGAAACTCCATTAAGTCTAGTCGATAATAACTAGGAAAAACTGAACAATCTTTTAGAGTCCCAGTCTCAATAGCATGTCATGTAAAAAAAAAAAGGAACAAGACAAGACAAACCAGTTTATTCTAATTTCAGGCCCTCCAACACTGACAAATGATTTTATGAAGGGAACACACCAGGGGGTCCAGCACTCCAGCTTATGAAGTCTGAGAAGACAATCATTTATTCCTTTTTTTCTCAAACATATTTTTTTGAGTCCCTCTTTCTACCGCGAGCCTTCCCAAGAGCATGCCTGGTTCATCCTTTTCTCCCCACAGCCTTCCACAGTACCTGGTACCCACAAGGCATCAATAAGTGTTTGTTGAGTGAATTGGGGATCTAAATCAAGAATTTATTTTAGTGTTTATTTATTTTTGAGGCAGAGAGAGACAATGCGAGCGGGGGAGGGGCAGAGAGAGAGGGAGACACAGAATCCGAAGCAGGCTCCAGGCCCTGAGCGGGCAGTACAGACCCCACAGTGGGCTTGAACTCACGAGCTGTGAGATCATGACCTGAGCTAGAGGTGGACACCCAACTGACAGAGCCACCCAGGTGCCCCTTAAATCAAGAATTTTTAAATTTTGTGGGGCGCCTGGGTGGCTCCGTTGGTTAGGCATCCGACTTTGGCTCAGGTCACGATCTCGTGGTCCGTGAGTTCGAGCCCCACGTCGGGCTCTGTGCTGACAGCTCGGAGCCTGGGGCGTGCTTCGGATTCTGTGTCTCCCTCTCTCTCTCTGTCCCTCCCCCTGCTCACTCTCTCTCTTTTCTCTCCCAAAAATAAATAAACACTAAAAATTTTTTTTCAAACAAAATACAGTGTATTGATAGGAAATTTGCAGCGTAGTGAGGTCAACGAATCTGGAGATGGTTGCCACTGGAAGGTTAGTTCCTCAGGGTTCCCAAGAGAAGGAAGCAAGCCACACCATGGTGGTGAGCACGTGGAGAAGCAGTAGGCGGGTCAGGGGGCAGGGGGAGTAAGGGGAATTGTGGGTAAGAGCCTTCACTGTGGTTTCTGTGGGGGAAGAATGGGGGAGGCGGGGTAAGCAGGCTGAGGGTGGCTGCTTTGAATAATTTCAGCAGGCTGGGGGTGTAGGGTCTCTCCCGAGTTGCCGGGCACCTGGCCCTGGGTTGATTATCGTTGATGGTGGCCTGGAGTTGGAGTGTGAGAGCCCGCTATAGGGAGTGTTGGGGGTGTGGGCTCTGGATTGACCGGCTTGTGTTTGAAAAGTGTGTTTGCAGTGAGTTGTTGACTGTCTCCAGGAATTGGCTCATCTAGGAGGGGCGGTCTCCCTGGGGTCCCCAAGGTCCCAAATGTCAAAGCATCAGTATACAGGAATAAAAGACAGAGTTGGGGCACCTGGGTGGCTCAGTGCGTTGGACATCCGACTTCGACTTGGGTCATTATCTCGCAGATCATGAGTTCAAGCCCCACATCTGGCTCTCTGCTCCCAGCGCAGAACCCACTTTGAATCCTCTGTCTCCCCCTCTGCCCTCCCCTGCTTGCGGATACTCTTTCTCTGTCTAAAATTAAAAAAAAAAAAAAAGAAAGAAAGAAAGAGTTAATACAAGGGAGAATCAGAACATACCGGAATCGGTTAGTATATAGGGTGGGGGTGGCACAGAGGAAGGGCCTGTGGATAAGGTCTTGAGTTCAGGTGATGGGGGAAGAATATTATTTTCATCCCTCAAATATGTTAAGGAACTGGAAAATGGAGAGGAACCACACAGTGGGTGGGGGATGGCCTGCCTCCTCTCTACCCCTTTCCTAAGGTATGTTTCCTGATGGGGGGGGGGGGGGCGGAGGACAAAGGAATTTAAGATGTGGGACTGTGTCACACAAAGGTTAATGGTAGACCAGGTCTCCAGGAGAGGAGACAGACGCTTTCTTCCTTGTTCGGTTTAGAGCTGTCTTTTAATTAATCTGGAAGAGTTAGGAAGATACATGAATAAGCCTCATAGGTAATCAAGTATAAAAAAGCAATGATTTTCTTGTCTCCGAGGTATTTTAAAAGGACGCTACGTATCTTGTTCCCTTGCGGTTGCTCATCTCATTAGAGGGGGAAAAAAAGAACAGAGGAAAAGTCAGAGAAAAACATCCTTTGTATCACATGGGAGTATTAATCTCCCTTCATTAAATTCTGTGGTAGCAAGTGAGTAAGTTGGAGCCCATGACCAGGATCCTGAAGTCAGTCACCTACAAACGATAGAGGCATTCATTATTTTTCATTCAACAAACATTTATCGGACACGTGTTCTGCGCGAATCACTGGCTGAACAGTAAATGAGCTGGAGAAAGACCCATTTGTATGGAGCTAATATTTTAATTGGGGGAAGACAATAGCCAAATGACAGAGCGAGGCAATTGCAGAGCGAGATAAATGTTTTGAACCCAACGGGAAAGAAAAAAAAAAAGAGACAAAGGAAGGGAGGGAGGCCAGTTCAAAGAGTGGTCAGGGAAGGTCTCTCTGAGGAAGGAACATTTGATGTGAGGCAGGGAGGATGAAAGCAGCCAGCTAAGCCAAGAACCGGAGGACGAGCACCCCGGGCAGAAGAAATGGCAGGTGGCAAGGCCCCGAGGCTGGAAGGAGCTGTGTTTGCGACCGGGTGGAGAGGGACGGGGAGCGGTAGGAGTGAAAGTTAGTGCTGCAATTATTCTTAGAGTATAACGAGCCGTCTCGGACCCAGTGACTTAAAATCACTATTTGATCACGTTTCCAGATTCTGTGGGTTAAGGGACCAGGCAGGGTTGGGCTGGGTGAGGCTTTTGCTCCTTGTGGCATCGACCGAGGCTGCCCTCTGGGACTCAGCTGGTGGCCAGCCTGGTCTGGGGGGATGCAAGAAAGCTTCCTTTACCTGGGCTGGTATCTGGGCTGGTGTGACGGTTAAGCTTTTGTGCCAGTTTGGGTGGGCTGCGGGCCCAGATATTTGGTCAGATATTACCTGGATGTTTAGGTGAGGGTGTTTTTGGGTGAGACTAACATTTAAATTGGCGACTTTGAGTAAAGCAGATTGCACTCCCCTCCCCCGCCCCCCCGAATGTGGGTGGGCCTCGTCCAATCAGTTGAAGGCCTTAACAGGACAAAGCCTGATCTTCCCCGAGCAAGAAGGAATTCTGCCAGCAGATGGCCTTTGGACTTGAACAGCAGCACTGGCTCTTCACCGGGTACTCACTCTGCCAGCCTACCCTGTGGATTTTAGATTGGCCCGATGTACCCACACACCCTATGGATACTGTTTCTCCAGAGAACCCTCATAAAATGGAGACGATTCGGAGATTAGGACAGTCAGTGGGGAGCCTGCGTGGGGCTTGGCTCCCTCCCACATGAGCTCCTCCCACCACGGGCTTCTTCCATGGAGACGCGTGGCTCCAAGAGAGAGTTTTCCCACAGACTAAGCAGCAGCCGCATTACTCTTGGTGACACGCACCTGGAAATCAGTACGACATCCCCTGTGTCGTACCATATTGATCACCGCAGGGATAAGGCTGCCCAGGTTCGAGGAGAGAGCGTGTAGACCCCACTTCTTTATGGCCAGAGTGGCACGGGATTATGTGTATAAACTGTGTTAGGGCGAGCCTGAGTGGCTCTTGATTTCCGCTCAGGTCGTGATCTCACGGTTCATGAGATCGAGCCCCACGTTGGGGCTGACAGTGCAGAGCCTGCTTGGGATTCCCTCTCTCTCTCTCTGTCTCTGTCTCTGTCTCTGTCTCTCTGTCCTCCCCCCCCCCCCCCCGCTCATTCTCTCTCTCTCTCTTTCTCTCTCTCTCAGAAATAAAAATACAACTTTAAAACTGCCAGTTAGACCAACCAGGTCATATGGGATGTAACACACAGACACTCTCTCACTCACTCACTCACTCACTCACTCACTCACTCATGGGGTTTGGGGCATGAAAACCTCCCTCTCCATCGCAATTACTGAAAAAGCTGGTTAGAGAGCATGGATTTTGATAGGTGCCACAGCGGACTCCTTAACTCTTCTCTCTTGAATTGAATTTGCTCCTCCTCACCTCCCCCTGCAAAAACAAACAAACAAACAACACACAAAACCCCTGTAAGCCTACCACTTGGTGAGCAGCCCAGAAAACACCATCTCAGCTGGTCATGAAGCAGGTGGGAGGGGGCTGGGATGGGTGGGCTCCTGTCCTTCTCCCGAAGGCATTGGAGAACCCTGAGGGGACAGGGGGTGCAGCGAGGCTAGAATCGCCACTGGGGAGCAGCATTTCTGAGTGAGGCATGGGTAGCGCGTGTGCTGGGGAAGTTCTTCGTTGTGAGAGACATCACAGAGAGGTTAGCGTCCCTGGCCCCTTGGTGGCAGGTGCCAGCCACCCCCCCCCCCCCCCGTTGTACCTGTTTCTGTGACAGCGAAGAAGAAGTTCATGTGTGCCGGCCAAATGCCCTTCACGTGGGCACAGGGGGAAGGAAAAGTGCAGAACTCTGGCCCCTGCTCACGCCCCGATAATCACAAACTCAAATACTCTGAACTTCTCCATCTAGACCACCAGAGAAACGCAGCGTGTACCTTTGGCATGGTAGTTCCTCTTCCCAACAGTAGACCCCTCCTGTTCACAGTCCGGTCCGACCGTGGTACCATTTAATCACGGCAACTATTCAGACATTGTGGTTGGACCAAAGGGTTGTTAAAGGAATAGGAATCCTGCCGAGTAACTTCTTTCTTTTCTTGCTGTTTTACCAAGAGCAACACTTGCATGATTTCGTTTTAGTTTTCCCAGGAAGATATTTAATACAACTAAACGGGGACGCCCAGCTAGACCTGGTTTGGGGCTCCAGCCCTGTGGGCTGTTTGTCAGTGAAGAGAAAGCATTGCTTTCCTCTGTGAGGCAGTAGGGGTATCTCGAATGGATGCAAAATATAAAACCATCCAAAGCCCTTGTGTGTTTGAGTCTAACGTCACTGAAGGGAAAATGAATGAAAAGACTCCTTTTCCTGGCGGAATACGGACTCTTTATGATTCCTTTCTTCCTCCACTTTGAATAATTGTGCTGAGTTGTGGTCTGTGTTGAGTACCCATGAATAAACCAGTTTAAAGACAGGCACTCCACGGATTAAGACTTAGAGTCCGTGCCACATGGAAGAGAAAACAGACATGGGCATCTTGTGAGTCAACGGACAGCACAGCCGTCCCTTAATTTGACGAGTTAGTACTTGAAACGAAGAGGTTTATCTAGGCAAGAAGTTCTCCTCCCAGGCTCATCCCCCCCAAATAAGCCCCTAGTGCTTGGGAGATCTCCCCACAACCCTCAATTCTCTCTCCCCTGCAGCTGGGTTTTCACAGTGAAGATTTGCAGATAAAAGCTGAGGGGTTAGATTTTCCCAGCATTTAATCCTTGAATGTTTCACTCAGAGGAATGACTTTGCATTCTTGAGCAAGGTCTTTTTTTTCCGGGTCTGAGAGATTGCTGGGTATCCTTAATCACTCTCCAATTGTATTTACCTCCATTCAGCTAAGCTACTCCTTCGTGGTAGGTGCTAGACATGTTATGTCTAGACTCACTGTGAGCTGGAGGGAAAAATAATATTGACCTGATTTTATTGGTTCATTCTGTCCCAGGTGTATCGTCCTCAAAACCTGACTCTGTCCCCCTTTCCGTGATACTGTCTTGTGTTTAATCACCCAGTCTTTAGCCTGGGGTGAGGTGGGACTTCTAGCCACAAACCCAAAGTCGGATTAGGCCACGGAATTAGAAAACACTGTTTGCTCATGGTTTGCAGCAACTAGATTTATCAGTGAGTTTAGAAACCCGAGTAAGAGAGTCGCGTGGCTGATGATACGCCTCTTGGCATATTGCAGGCAGAATTAAGGTTTTCTAAACTCTGGACCAGTCATCTAAATAGAATTGTGTGACCTTCCTTTGTTAATTGCTTCTCACCATTTTAACCCCTGTGTTATAAGGAGGGTGGCGAGGTGGTTGGATTAACCAGATCAGATTTCCCCATGTTTTAGCTTCATGACCTTGGGTTTAGTGAACCTACCAGAAGCTTACTTTGTTTTCTCTTGTAGAAGCTGAGATCATTTTTATCTCATAAGGTTATGAGGGGCGGGGGGGGGGGGGACAGGGAGAAACAGAATAATGAAATGTGAAAGACAATACGGTGACTTCCATTTATTTTTGAAGGAAGTAGGGTCAAAACGCTCCAATAAAAATAACGCAGAGACGCTCGGCAAGCAGTCGTAAAGCAAAGTTACCATGCTCTCTGGGGCGTACTTAACGTTCTAGAACCATTTGCAAAGCGGTTTCTGTGGGATTCTGTCCATGGTGGACTTCCCACAGGACTCTTCGGGAAAAATGTATTTTGTGATTCTAGCCACTTTCACCCTGTGGCTCTCTGTCACACCAGTCTGTCTATCTACTGAGGGATCATTTCTCGGGGCCTTTTTAGGTACCGTTCCATCTGCCTACAATGCTTTTCCTACTCCACATCTCCACTCCAGCCTTTTTGTATATTTGGGTCCTTCTCGTTCTTTACGTCAAAGCCTGGAAATCCTTTTTGGAGAAAGGACCTCTCATGGCCCGCCGTGCCCACCGCCATTTGTCTAAGCCCTCTGCTTTCGTGACGATAATCACAACTTGGAATGAGAAGTGAAAGAATTTTATGACCTACTGTTGGTTAAAATCGAAGTTGGAAACGCAGACTACAGGTTGCAAGAGGATTTAATGAGAAACCTTGAGAGGCAAAGAAGAGGTTGACCCAAATGCTTCTGCGAGCATGAGCGACAAGGTTGAAGTGTGTTTTCCAATTAGGAGCCATGAAGGCCTGGAGAATGGTGAGTACTAGCCGGGTCAGGAGAAAGCTCTGTCTCGGTCAGAGCTATGCACGTTCTGAATCTTGTCATCGTGAAACTGAGTTCCTGGTCAGTGTCTTTACTAAGAAGGGCAAAAAGGTCTCCAGTCGTATTTCGTTTTTAACCGTGGAAAGGCCATGGTTATCTGCTGGGAAATAGAAGTCAACCTTGAGGCGATTAAGACTGCTGAAAGGCTTGTTTAACATGTTTGTTGTGGGAAATTGTATTTACTTACTATACGTTTATGTTAGAAAATTGCATTCTTTAGCATGTCTGTTGTGGAAAATTGAGTTTATTCGCCTTGTTGTGTTGTACGCAGCAGCACCATAATGAATAGCTTACTAACTTCCTTTAGTAACTCTAGCTGTACCTGTGAGAGGAATTCGTTTCATTTATTGATTCGTGCAGTTCATATTTATTGCATACCCACCATGAGCCAGACACCGTTCAGGGCAAATAGCAGTGTATCAGTTATCTATTGCCGGGTAACAAATAACTAGAGACTTAGTGGCTTAACACAACACGCATTGATTGCCTCCTCATTTCTGTGGTCAGGAGTCTGGGCAAGGCTTCGGAATCCTCTGCGTAGGGTCTCAGAACCTGCAGTCAGTGCTCTGGCCAGTGCTGAGATTTCAATATAAAAACTTGACCGGGAAGGGATCCTCTTGTGTGGTTGTTGGCTGAGTCCAGTTCTTTAAGTGCTTTTCACTGTAGGCCTTGGCTTCTTACTGCCCATTTGCTGGAGGTTACCTCCAGTTCAGTGGTACATGGGCCTACACAGTGTGGCCCTATGTCCTCAATGCCAGCAAGAGAGGAAGGGGTCTGATAACAAGATGGAAGTCTCGGTCAAATGTAACTTAATCATGGAAGCCACGCCCGTGACCTTCGCCATCGTCTGTTGGTTAGTCCCTAGGCCAGTCCACACTTGACGAGAGGGGATTACATGATGGCACGATCATGCCCTCCCAGGAGGCAGGGATCGTTGAGGGCCATCTTGGAGTCTGCCCTGCCATGTGGAATGAACAAAAAGAGGTCACCACTTTCACAGAGCATACATTCTAGTACCATTTGGAAAGGATCAGGGACTTTGTGCTGGACTTCCTGCAGTCTTGGCTGAGAAAAACATAGTTGGAGTTCTAACATGAATTGGTAAACATCACGTAAAGAATCCTTCTTCTTTAAATTAGTTATCAAGTACAGTCCTGCCCTGAATCTCCCAGGGAGTCTGCAGCTAAATCGCAGAACAAAAGAACGTATCTAAAAGTATACAACATCTCCTAGCAGAGTTGCACTGATCGATAGAGCCAAAAATCAGCTCCACTGTGCCTCTGGCTTCTAGGTCCTTTGCTCTGCTTTGGAGAGCTGGACGGAAGAGGCCCCTGTCTAGGACCAAGACAAATCCCGTGGTGGTAACTCGTGTTTAGTTTTTAGTCAGGGTTACTTCATCATGACCTCATTGCTTTTTGTGGAGGGCTTAGCTAGCTATTCTTCTTTGTGGGGAAGAGATGCATTGAAGGTAAGTTTGTGCTTAGGTTCAGACACTGAAGCATTTTCAGGTTGCTCACAGGACACAGTGCGACGTTGTTTCAAACGCGAGAAATTACAGTGGCCGTTGTATGGAGTGAACAAGGAGGCCGGTGCAGTATGGGAAAGGAGAAATGGATAAGGAAGGGAGGAAGGAGGGAAGAGAAGAAAGGAGGAAGAGGAAGGGAGAAAGGAAGAAGGGAGGGAGGGAGGAAGGGAGGAGGGCAAAAGGGAGGGAGGGAGAAAGGGAGGAAGGATAGAAGTAAGGGAGGTAGGGAGAAAGGGCGGGAGGAGGGGAGGAGGGCAGAAGGGAGGGAAGGACAAAGGGAGGAAGAGGGAGGGAGGGAGGGAGGGAGGGAGGAAGGAAGGAAGGAAGGAAGGAAGCTAAGCCCTCACTGTGTTTTTATTGCATCTTAGGTGATAAACGAGGGGTACACTCTACGGATCTCGCTGTTTTCTGTGGCGGTCACGTTGTAGGACTTAAAGTCATAATCTAAAACCTGTTTCACAAACCTTGACATTTACCCAGTCATGGGTTTAGAATTCATATTTCATTTTATTTTATTTTATTTTATTTTATTTTATTTTATTTTATTTTATTTTATTTTATTTTTTTATTTTTTTAATGTTTATTTTAGTTTTGAGGGCGAGAAAGAAGAACATGAGCAGGGGAGGGGCAGAGACAGAGAGGGAGACACAGAATCCGAAGCAGGCTCCAGGCTCTGAGCTGTCAGCACAGAGCCTAACGCAGGGCTTGAACCCGCGAATCATGAAATCATGACCTGAGCCCAAGTCAGGCGCTTAGACGGCTGAGCCACCCAGGTGGCCCTAGAATTTGTATTTTAAAAGACTTGGAGATAGACTCTGGACAGGCTTGAGAGAGCAGCTCTGCCTTGGATCGCAGGTATCAGAAAATCCGAGATGAATGAAAATCCGTAAGTCGGAACAGGGAAGAGGAAGGTGGGTCTGAATGGTGTTCACTGCTCTTCACCCACCCGAGTGCGGCTAACGGCTGCCCAGATCCCAAGGTGAGTATCGCAGGTTAATGTGAGATGCTACGTGCAGAATAAGAACATGTTCGGGAAAGCCTCCGACGTTCAGAGGAAAGGACAGACCTGAGATGTAAGCCCAGGCGCTGGGCTGGAGTCTCAGCCCTCATAGTGCTTCTCTGTGCTTGGAGAACAAATGCTCTGACATTGCTTCATGCATTTCCATTGGATGAAGCTTCCTTTTTCCTTCCAGGGACGCTCTTTCCCGATTTCGTATTTTTTCTTCCTCCGAGAATTGTTTCTTTTAATCTACAGATTCTACAGATGACAAACCCCTCAGGGTTTGAATGCTGTTTCCTTAGGTTTTTAGAGTATCAGATCAGAAGAGCACAGAACATGTCAGCTCTAGGCAATGAATATTAATTTCCTAATCCATAGAATAATAACAGCTTTAGAAGTGCCTGTGGTTCAGAGACGTGGCATCAACGTATAGGCTCAGCCAGCTCCTGCATATAAAAGAGCCAGGCTGGAGATCAGTCCCCCACTGTCCACCTCAGCTCTCTCTCCTGGTCTCCTGGCAGAATATTTGGAATGTGCTTTCTTAGCCAACTTGTATGATTTTTTTCTCCTGCCTCGCAGAAATAGTTGTGATTTTTCTGTCTCTTTCTTTGCATATAGCATTTGATTCTTTAATATTCCGCTTAGACTGGGAGTACATTATCTGGCGATAACGCATTTCAGCATTACCTGTGTCTTTGCATTTCCCCATATGACTTTTTACAAATATTTATCCATTTTGACAGAGAGAGAGCGAGCACAGGTGGCAGAGGGGCAGAGGGAGAGGGAGAGAGAGAGAATCCCAAGCAGGCTCCCTGTTGTTGCGCTGTGCCCGACGTGGGGCTGAATCCCATAACTGTGAGATCGTGACCTGAGCTGAGATCAGGAGTTAGATGCGTAAGCAGGTGCCCTGCATTCCCCCATATTCTGACGTGGCCCTTTACTGTCAGGGTCTTGAGGTCAGGGCTTATGTCTTAACCATTTCTCTATTTCTAGGGAGATGTACAATAGCCCCTGGTTCTAGTGGGCGTAGTTATGTAGCTTCTGGGGTGGAAAGTGTAATTTTTCCTTGGAAGATATGGGCCTAGATTCCAGATCAGCTTTATTCAGCCATTATTACAGCGAGCTAAGTTTTCTGTAACCCTTCTTATAAATTAACCAAGTTTCTCTTCTTTTATTGCTTAATTTTGTTCTTCTTGGAGCAAATCCTTCCTACTCAGAACATGTGCTACAGTTTATTATTTTTATGTGTTTATTTTAAATTTTAGTGAACATACAGTGCCATATTGGTTTCAGGAGTAGATTTCAGTGATTCCTCACTTACAACACCCAGTGCTCATCACAGCAAGTGCCCTCCTTAGTACGCGTCACCCGTCCAGCCCATCCCCCATCCACCTCCCTCCATCAACCCTCAGTTTGTTCTCTGTATCTAACAGTCTCTTATGGTTTGTTTCCCTCTGCTCTTTTTTCTTCCCCCTTCCCATATGTTTACCTGTTTTGTTTCTTAAATTCCACATATGAGTGAAATCATATGGTATTTGTTTTTCTCTGTTTGACTTATTTTGCTTAGCATAATACACTCTAGCTCCATCCATGTCATTGCAAATGGCAAGATTTCATTCTTTTTGATGTCTGGGTAATATTCCGTTGTGTATATATATGTATATATACGTATACGTATATATATATGTGTGTGTATATATACGTATATATGTGTGTGTGTATATATACATGTGTACATATATACGTATATGTGTATATACACCACATCTTCATCATTCATCAGTGGATGGCTATTTGGGTTCTTTCCATAGTTTGGCTATTGTTGATGATGCTATCTACTTTGGGGTGCAAGTGACCTTTTGAATCTGTATTTTTGTATCCTTTGATGCACTACCTAGTAGTGCAATTGATAGATCGTAGAGTAGTTCTGTTTTTAGTTTTTTTCAGGAACCTCCATTCTGTTCTCCATGACGGCTGCACCAGTTTGCATTCCCACCAGCAGTACAAGAGGGTTTCCCTTTCTCCACATCCTCACCAACACCTGTTGTTTCTTATTAATTTTAGCCATTCTGAGAGGTGTGAGGTGGTATCTCATTGTAGTTTTGATTTGTATTTCCCTGTTGATGAGTGATGTTGAGCATCTTTTCATGTGTCTGTTAGCCACGTGGATGTCTTCTTTGGAAAAGTGTCTGTTCATGTCTTCTGCCCATTTCTTAACTGGGTTATTTGTTTTTTTGGGTGTTGAGTTTGATAAGTTCTTTATGGATTTTAGATACTAACCCTTTATTAGATATGTTGTTTACAAATATCTTCTCCCATTCCATCAGTTGCCTTTTAGTTTTGTTGACTGTTTCTTTCTCTGTGCAGAAGTTTTTTATCTTGATGAAGTCCCAACAGTTCATGTTTGCTTTTGTTTCCCTTGCCTCTGGCAATATGTCTAGTAAGAAGTTGTTCCAGCCGAGGTCAAAGAGGTTGCTGCCTGTGTTCTCCTCTAGGATTTTGATGGTTTCCTGTCTGACATTTATGTCTTTCATCCATTTTGAATTTATTTTTTGAACTTTAAAATAATAGTCCAACACATGAGGGGAAGCAGTTGAGCTAATTTGTGATGTTCACCTCAACAAAGCATCATTTAGTGTTTTGGGAATCAACTCCAGGCTTCTCCACTCCTTTTTCCCTGCTTCTTTCTTAAATGTGTTGTTACGCTCTTAATTAGCTCAGTTTACATGGGGCCAAACAGACTTGCGGTGAGTAGATAATAGCCATCTTCTAAAAGGTCCTGGAATTGCTAAAAAAATCAAGCTTCCCAGAAAGCTGGAGAAGACACTTTTCTCCATGGAGCTTAGACCTCAGAGACAGGGACGTCACGTCATTTGAGGCCCGATGGCTTCCTTGACACAAACTTTTTCCAAAGCAGGATGTTCTGTCCTTGACAGATAGCAAGATTATGAAATGTCATGGTCATTTTCATTATTTCTGATAGTTGTTCATTCATTTGTAATTGTTATTAAGCACATTTCTTTGCACCATTATAAGACCTTCCTAGTAATAAAAAAAAATATCCAGTTTACAGGGTGCCTGGGTGGTTCAGTCGGTTGAGCGCCCAACTCTGGATCTCAGCTCAGGTCTTGATCTCACAGTCATGGGTTTGGGCCCCATGTTAGGCTCTGTGCTGGGCATGAAGCCTCCTTAAAAACAAAACAGAACAAAACAAAAACAACAACAAAAAATAATCAGTTTTTCTGTATAATTCTTACTCTTGATAATTTTACCTAGTAGACACATAGACTGTTGTCAGCGGTTGGTGGACTCAGTCCCAGGACTTATGAAAAAGGCACACACTGGCCCTTATACTTCTTGATGTGGTCCTCCTGAGTGTGCCTGTGGATCCCACCAGCTCTTAAATTCATAGAATGAAGTTTCAATTGTAGACACCCAAAACCACAGTATTAACAGAATGAGAGAAAAGAGACATGTAACCCAGGGGAACTGAGGCATGAGAGGCAAACAAGGTTAGAAAGAACCATAAGCCCACATCCGTCTTTTTATAGTAGCCTCAGAAAGTAATTGCCAAGTGTCACATTTCCTATGCAGCAAACGTCTTTTACTGGATATTTACGCACCACATGACTGCTCCCCAGCACTCTGCTTTCCTTTTTGTCTCATATTTTTCACTTCCGGCCAATTAGCTCTCTGACTTTTTGGATAGACTCTCAAATACACATAAGTCTGTCTTTGCACAGACTCTTGAGATGTGCAGCCTTCTCATGTCACTGCAGTCATAACAGTACATGCCAACAGTTTACTGGCGAATTAATAAACCTGTTTTGCGGTGTGTATTCTGATAGAGGTAGAAAACTAGGCCCTCATAGCTGTCATTAGAAATATTTTATATGGTACGACAATGTTATTAAACATTCATTTGCGGCAGAGTTGAGCCGATGGTGATGGTGTAAATCCTAATCCCCCAATATATCCTTCCCCCAAAACAAAAACAGCCACAGAGGACTAAAACTCATGCTCTCAGCATAACAAGAAGACAGATACTGTCCAAACATTGTCAAAATACCTGCCACTACAAAAGTGAACATGGAATCCCAGTGAGTTGTCTCTCGTCTTCCTGCTGTAAACCCTTGTGAATTACAAGGGCAGCCCCTTAACATTTTCATAGAATAGAGAAGGAAAAACTAGCAGCAGGCCTGGTATTGATCTAAAGTCATCACCAGAAAGAGAAAGTCCACCATAAGAGTGAAAAGACAGGGAACAAAAAAGTGATCTTGTAGATCAGGAAACTGATAACAGGAGAAACTTAAAATGGCAAACAAAGGAGGCAGTTTTGGGAAAGTGACACTTCAGGAGAAGAGAATGAGTTTAAAATGGAGAGGCATCTTTTGAAAGCCGTAGGTAAAGAAGGGGTAAGGGAAAGCACATTTGTGATCCTTCGACGTAAAAGAAAAAGGGAAGAACAAACACCGCTCCCCCCAAAGCCATCCAGTAAATGTATCACATTTCACTACCGTGATAGAACGAGGTGTCTCTTAAACCACTCGAAACCACCTATACAGCACACAGAAATGCAGAGGCATAAACAGTCTTCATTTATATATAACTACCATGAAAATACAGCAGTGAATGAGAAATTAATGCAGCTGATGAAAATTCCACCCACTAAATACAATAGAATAAAATATTCTCAAATAAGCATTTGGGGATTCGAAAAACAAACCACTTCAAGATAGAAATTTAAAATCCAAGAACCTAAATGGACACAACATAAAAAAGACTGAAATAAGTGTTGATTAAATTCAGGAAAAGCATTGAGTAGTTTAAATTACATAAGAAATGAATACTAATTTAAAAATTCCCTAAGGAATAAGACACTCAAATGAAAACTTAATAAGAGCATTGAAGAAAATTAGGAATATATCACAAGAATAAAAACAAGGTAAAAAAAAGAAAAGAGAAAGTGTTTGAAATGAAATGTAAGCAAAGATGATCCAATTAGTTATAATTGGAGTCCCTGAAAAAAGATATAAAAAACAATGGAACAAAATTAATATTTAAAACTGTAACTTAAAAAACACCTTATTTCTTATAAATAAAAAGTTAGATTATAAATATTGAAAGGTCTTCCTGGGTACCAGGGACTACTGGTCTGTAACAATTAATTCCGAGACCTAGCTGAGTAGCTCTATTAAACATTATGAAGATGTCTTTTAAAGTCTTCAGAGTTAGTGGCAAAAACGATAAAATATCTTACAAAGGCAAGAGTGCTAGGCTGGCTTTAGATGTTCAAAAACATGTTTGTTGTTCAAAAGCAACATACAAAGTGCATCACCAATAGAGTAGCATTGTTGTCTTTTTTTTTTTTTTTAAATAAATGCAGGAACTCAGGAATGTGTATCCAGGAGGCTTCTTGAGAATCTACTGGAACTCCACTAAAACATGAGTGGATAAGCTTCAGTGTAAGGACTGATGAGGAGAATTTGATGTATTTAAGGGTACATCTAACATTAAATAAAACATAGGGATGAGGATAGAAAAAATATATGTTAATTGGTGATTAAAGGAAGATTCACAGCCTTAAACACTTTCATCAATGAAAGGGAAAGGATGAAAAGTAACAAATTAAATTCCACACTTAAGAACTTAGAAAATGTTAAAAAAAAAAGAAAAGGAGGGAGTTAATGAACAAATGTAGATATAATTAACAAGTCAAAATCATGGTTTTTGAAAAAATTTGCAAAATATACAAACCAGTAACATAATGAGAAAGCATAGATATTCAAAACAAGAATTGGCAAAGAGGAAATAATCATTAAAACAGAATAATTAAACATATTTTAGGGATTCTTTTGCCAATATCCATACAAATAAATTTGAAAATCTGTACAGAATGCACAATTTCCTAAAGAAATTGACTCTGTTGGAAATAGAAGGTTACATATGCCTATTTTCATCAAGGAAATAGAGAAAGTCATAAGGTAGTTGTTCCATAAGGAAACATTAACCCCTGTTGGTTTCACAGGGGAATTCTACCAAACCTTCAGAGATCAGATAGACCCAGTGCTTCATAACTTATTCTAGAATTATGAAATTATTTTAAAGAAGTAAGCTAGTGACAATATAATTAGAAAATTATTGCCGATATCACTTTTGAATATTGATGTAAAAGTACTTGATAAAACCTTAGCAAACAGAATCCAACATCCCAATAAAAAAACTAATAAATTACAATGAAGTGACATTTATTGCAGGAATGCAAGCCTGGTTCACTCTTAGTAAATCCAGTAGAGTAATACACTATGTTAACAGATCAAAGGAGGAAGAAAAAAATAATATGAATATCTCCAGAGATGCTAAAAAAGTCTTTGGGCAAAATCCAATTTAATTAAAAACATATAATTCATTCTTAAAGCCAGCATCTTAATGGGAAAACATTAGAGGCACTTCCACTAAGATTAAGAGCAAAGAAAATAGATCTCAACTACAATTAACCTTGTCCTGGAAGTAATAGCCAGTGCAGTTAGAGGATAAATACTGGAAAAGAAGGAAAATGATTTGGGTTTGCAGATAATGTGATGATGTACTTGGAAAACCCTAGAGAAACAATGGTAAAACTTTCCCTCAAAATAAAAAGAATTCAGGAAAATAGCAAAAGTGAAACTTAGCATAAAGAAATTGAAATTGCTAGCATTCTGATACAGAATCAATACCCAGTTGATGGATATAATGGTAGAAAAGCCCCATTTAAACAGCCACAAAGGATAAGTGTACTCTTTAATCCCCACCACCTATTTTATCCATCTCCTCACCCACTTCCCCTTCGGTAGCTTTGTTAACTATATTAGCCTTAAAAGAAAAAACTTAATAAGTGATTTAAGAATAGTAACAAAGGAGATTAAATACTTGAAATAATTCAACACTAAATTTGCAAAAGCACTCCCGAAAGACACAAAAGCATATGATTTAACACAGTCTTAATAAAATATCAGCAAGCTTTTTGTTTAAATGGAATTGAGTGCGTTGATACTAGGGTTTATGTGGAACAACAAATAGCCAGGGAAACAGTGAAAAAGAAAAGCTGTGTGGGAAAACTAGCCCTACCATGCACTAAAACACACCACAAAGCCTATATAATTTTTTTAAAAATAGTTATTTTTGAGAGAGAGACACAGACAGAGTAGGAGTGGGGGAGGGAAAGAGAGAGAGGGAGACACAGAATCTGAGGTAGGCTCCAGGCTCTGTGCTGACAGCCCTACGCAGGGCTCTAACTCATGAACCACAAGCCAAAGTTGGACGCTCAACCAACTGAGCCACCTGGGCGTCCCTCAAAGCCTCTATAATTAAAACATGATGAGAAAAATAGGTTGATGGAATAGAATAAAAATTCCAGAAATAGACCCAGGAATATATGGAAATATTAAAAAATCATCAAAATAATCACAAAGATGGACTTTTTAGTATGTTATTCTGAGGCAACTTGTTAGCCCATCGGCAAAAGATAAAGTGAGATCCATAGCTCATATCATACACAAGAATAAACTCCAGATGGATCAAAAATCCCAATATAAAAAATATAATCATGTAAGTACCAGCAGAAACATACATGATTCTTCTCTTATTTGTGTGAAGGAAAAGACTTTTTAACCGGATTCAAAATACTGATGTAATAAAATAAATGATTAATCAAATTTATTACAGAAAAACACAAAGGCTTGCAATTTAAAACATAAGTGACAAACTTATGCAAACGTTTTTTGCAACAAATAGCCCAAAGAGTTAATATCCTCAATATATAAGTAAATCTTTAAAAATTAGAGGAAAAGAAAAATGTGCAAAACACACGAACAGGCAACTCAAAGTAAAAGATATAAAATGACCCTCTCACCTATGAAAAACTATTCAGCCTCACTTTAATAAGAAACATGAAAAATAAAAATACTCTGAGACCTCACTTCCTATGTATCAGATTGGTAAAAATCAAAAAGTACGTGAACACGTTCTGTGTTTGGGGCTGTGAGAACGTAGGCACTGTTACACATTGGTGGTGCCAATGCAAATTGGTACAGTCTTCATAGAGGAAAGTTTGGCACTACGTAAACAAAACAAAACTATATATGTATTTGCCATTTGATCCAACAATTCTACTTTTAGGAATTTACCCTGAAGGTACCCCCTTGAACAGTGTGTAAACACATATGTGAAGTTTCTTCATTGCCGTACAATTTGTAATTGCGCAGTATTGCAGTCTAAATGCTGAAACATTGAAGATGGATTAAAATACATAGTTACCCACGTGCCCTGGAGAACCGTGCACGTGTAACACAAATGAACGAGGACCGTCTCTCTGAGCTGTTATAAAGTGATTTCCAGGATAAATGAAAAAGGCAAAGTGGAAAAGAGTAGCTATAATCCGCTATGTTTTGTATAAGAAAGAAGGAGAAATAAGAAAATATGTGCACCTGAAATTCATACCAACAAGAAGGAAAGGAAGGATAAATGAAAAACTAGATTGGTTACCCAAAGCGGGTAGATGGGAATCAGGTACAAAGCGTAGAAGTAATTAGAGGGGAGAGGGTTGGCATTTTTAAAACTACATGTGTTTAGATAGCTCTTACTTATGGAACTATGCTGATGTTTTATTTACTCAGTATAAATAAATAAAAATAGCATATATTGGGGGGGACTTTCAGCTGGAATACAGACAGAGACATAAACTGAACAGTACTGTGAACAAACGATGTAACCACACTAAAGTCTCTGTGAGAGATAAATTGAAATTCTATGATGTGTGAGCATTAGAAGCCTTAAAAGTATTTAATCCAGTCGACCCTTGTTTTGATCACCTTCTTGTTAGAAAGTAATTTGTGTTAGAGGAGAAAGATGCAGTGGTTGTGGGAGAGAAGAAGGCCTGTGTACCAAAAATGTGGGAGTCCGTGATAAAATAATAGGGGAGGGATGAAAATGGCACCCTAAAATTGATGTAGGCCCAGGCAAATTTGGCTGATGCAGACATTCTGATCCTGTGGTGTAGCTGATCGATACAGTATCTTAGATTATCACACTTTTGTTATTTGTGCTTTCAATTCTGGTTTAAAGACAGAAATAAATAACTACAATAATAACCATAACGACATTGAGCAAACCTATAGCATTTAAGACGTTTAAAGTTCCATTCTGAGATCTGGCTTAAGGAAATAGCTTCATATATCATTTCTTTAGATGAAATCAGAATATTTGCAAATAAAAAATAACTCAGAGAGTGTGAAAATAGATTAAATTTAATGTGCTTTGTTTTATGTTGGTATAGTATGATTTTCAGAAGTTAAAAAAAAAAATCATAGGGGTGCCTGGGTGGCTCAGTCGGTTAAGCGTCCTACTTTGGCTCAGGTCACAATCTCGTGGTTCGTGGGTTCGAGCCCCGTGTCAGGCTCTGTGCTGATGGCTCACAGCCTGGAGCCTGCTTCAGATTCTGTGTCTTTCTCTCTCTCCGCCCCTCCCCTGCTCATACTTGGTTTCTATCTCCCTCAAAAATAAATTAATATTAAATTAAAAAAAATCATCAGTGGAATCTGAAAAAATTCTAAAATCTTTTTTTTTATTAGACTTGCTGGAACTTCAAGGTAAATAACACAGTCTATAGGAGCAATGATCAAGCAGGCATGTGCAGAAGTTGAGTATCTTTATTATTTAGTATTAGAATATGAACACTTATTTTCATTCAACGTCCACTTATAATAATCATCCTGAATAAAGACTTTAAGATATTATAGACAACAGTAATTTTCCATTAAGTAATAACCCAATTTTTTAAAGATTATTTAGTTGTTCTCTTATTAAGAACAAAATCTACCCTATTCATGGATTATATAGGTCAAAATGTAGTGGGCTAAGTAAGTGTGTCCAAAAAGATAGGTCCCTGTCCTAATTCCCAGACCCTGTGAATATTACCTTATATGGTGAAAGTGAGTATTACCTTGTATGACAAAAGATGAGATTAAGTTAAGAGTCTTGGGAGGAGGCGCTTATCCTGGGTTTTCTGCATGGGTTCTCAATCTCATAAGCAATGTCCTTATAAGAGAGAGACAGAAGGAGATTCCACAGAGAGAAGAGGACGCATCGTGACCCCTGGCCCGGAGACTGAGGTCACGTGGCTGCCTTGTAGTGGGGGACTTTGTGCCACATAATCTCAGTCCAATTGTATTATTTTGAGACTGAGTAAAAATATAGCTCAACATTTCTCTGGACCTTGGAGTTAAATATAAATCACCTAATGAGCATGGCTAACCATGTACAGAATTTGAAATCTAAGAAACATTTGCACAGAGAGGATATATCCTCGTAACGATGATACTTTTTCTTGATTCAGATACTTAGAAAACATTCTGAGTATGAGGGAAAAAAAAAACCGTGAATATTTTATAGTACAAAAGGGTCAACTGAATAGTTTGAGACCGTAGGAGCTGAAGCCACCCTTCACTTTTAGATAAGAGCACATGACATATAGGGAAGATTGCAGGTTGAGAGTTAGCTTATTCAGTTGCATTACGTTTTTCTAGGTTCTCTGCAAGAAATCCGTAAAGTATAAATTGTTGCATTGAAGGATTACAGAGGGTTGGAAGGGTATCTCTTGTTGCAAGGGAAGCAGGCTCTTCAAAAGGAGATAGAGGTGTTGTATCAGCAAGCTATGTGCCCATGGAAGCTCTTAACTGAGATAGAAATTTGGGAGCTAGAATGATGTCAAGATGGGAATGTGTAGTAGAATTCCTGACCTAAAAGAAGACATGGATGGATGTTACATGCCTGGCAGCAATCACCTAAGGAAAGGTACAGGAAGGGTGAGAAGTTTCAGTTATCTGGGTATCCGCGGGTGAGGAATTTGAGTCATCTCCTGTGTGGTATAGACACTGTATTGAATAAATGTTTGATTTTTTTTTTTTTGGTTGACAATTCCTTCCTTTAGGAAGCAAAAGAATTGATCCATCCTACACACCAGGGAAAAATGAGTTAGAGATGCAAACGTGATGGGAACTTTGGATAAAAGTGGCCCTATTCTAGAAGGGAGAACTCTGGGCATTTGGAGATACGTACTCTGGATGTTAGGATGTATATGTCACTTTGTTCAGGACTCAAAATGTGAAGATTGTTCGTCATGATTGAAATGTTATTAAAATTGAAATTCTCATAAAAATAATGGTGTATAATTCCAACAAAGAACAAAGGGGTGACCCATTAGAAGACTTGATGATTATGTGAAGAACTTGAAAATGGGTTTTAATTGCCCATGAATAAAACATATGAAGTAAAGAGATATAACTAGGGATAAATAATTGCACAACACACAGAACAGTAAGAAATTAGCCGGAACATTCTAGTTCCATCCACGTTGTTGCAAATGGCAAGATTTAATTCTTTTTGATCACTGGGTAATATTCCATTACACACACACACACACACACACACACACCCCACATTTTCTTTATTCATTCATCAGTTGATGGACATTTGGGCTCTTTGCATAATTTGGCTATTGTCAATAGGTCTACTGTAAACACTGGGGTGCATGTGCCCCTTCAATCAGCATTTTTGTATCCTTTGGATAAATACCTAGTAGTGCAATTGCTGGGTGGTAGGGTACCTCTATTTTTTTTAAATTTTTTTGAGGAACCTCCGTACTGTTCTCCAGACTGGCTGCACCAGTTTGCATTCCCACCAACAGTGTAAAGGAGTTCCTCTTTCTCCACATCGTCACCAACATCTGTTTCCTGAATGGTTAATTTTAGGCATTCTGGCAGGTGTGAGGTTGTATCTCAGTGTGGTTTTAATTTGTATTTCCCTGATAATGAGTGATATTGAGCATCTTTACATGTGTCTGTATTATGCTAAGCGAAATAACTCAGAGAAAGACAAATATCATATGATTTCACTCATATGTGGAATTTAAGAAAGAAAACAGTTGAACATAGAGGAAGGGAAGGGAAAATAAGATAAAACAGAGAGGGAAGCAAACCGTAAGAGACTCTTAAATACAGAGAACAAACTGACGGTTGCTGGAAGGTTGTTGGGTGGGGGGATGGGCTAAATGGGTGATGGGCATTAAGGAGGACACTTGTTGGGATGAGCACTGGGTGTTACATGTAAATGGTGAATCACTAAATTCTACTCCTGAAACCATAGTGTAATAACACTGTTTGTTAACTAACTTGGATTTAAATTAAAATAATAATAAATTAACCAGAAAACCTCCAATTTACATGGCTTGAAACTGGTTGAAAGTAAAACTCAAAGGATTTTTAAATGCTTCGATGATTTGCACCACCACTTTGGGCTGGATGGTACAATGTTAGTTGGTAACAAAAAGCAGACTCTGTTTTGCCTCTCTGTTCTTTATTTAATTAATTAATTAATTAATTAATTTACTTAATGTTTATATTTTGAGAGGGAGAGAGACACAGAGTGTGAGTGAAGGAAGGGCAGAGAGAGAAGGAGACACAGAACCCGAAGCAGGCTCCAGGCTCTGAGCTGTCAGCACAGAGCCCGACGTGGGGCTCGAACTCATGAACTGCGAGATCATGACCTGAGCCAAAGTTGGACGTTTAACCAACTGAGCCACCCAGGCACCCCAATTGCCTCTCTGTTCTTTAATAAGGTGGACCAGAATTCCAATGTCTGTGGAAGGTTAGAAAAAGTTAAACGCTCAGAAGTTCTTAACCTGGGATCCATAGACTCCCAAGCAAACCATGGAGAGAATTCAGATAGTTCAAAACTTGAATGGGTGAAAAATACATCTTTATTCTCACTGACCTCTGGCTTCAATTTAATGTTTCCTTCAATTTTGAATGTAGGCAACAAGCCACAGTAAAATCAGCATTGAACTTTATCACTAATAATATTTTTGTATCATATTACAATAGTTGTAGCAGCCTCAAAATATCATTTATGCACATCACTGCTTTAAAATTAAAATAGTTATTAGAACTACAACTAGATCGTGTTACTTAATTTCTCAATAAAGAAAGCATATATTATTGTATTTTGAAAACTGCGTTTCGAAATTAGTTTTCTTAATAATGTCATACATTTTTATGCATTGAAGTATATTATTCTGAGAAGGGACCCGTAGACTTCATCAGACTGCCAAAGGGGGTTATAGAATGAAAATTTTACGAACCCCTGAGTTGGCTTGCAGCTTGGATATCCCACGTACTTGGAGAATGGGGAGAATTCTGAACTGTACTTGGTTGTCTTTAGGGAAATGGGAGAATCACAGAGGTAATTAATGATTAGAAATGGGTAAATGTCATAATTTAATCTAGATCAGTTACGTTGGCCCTAATATTCAGAGACTCCTATATTAGGGCATTAAAAGGATCGATTAGGAAGATAGGGAATAGTGGTTCTCATAGAGCTGTACGTATTATTCCTGTGATCTTTTTGCAGCCTCTATCCAAGCTCCCCACCAATCTCTGTGGTCAAGAACTCAGCTTCACACCATGACCCCATATTTCATTCTGAGGTCAGTTAAAAATCTACCAGCCCCTACTATGCCCGCCTTCAGCGTCCAACCCTAGTGAAGCCTCTGTGGTCATCCAACCTCCTCCTTAAGGACGATGGCACCCGTTCACAGTTTTCCTCTTCAGTTTCTCATCCTCTCATGATCCTTGGTAGTTTTGTGGTCTTTGGGTAACCTCTGTGACCTCAAGCTGAAATTTCAATTTGACCATGCACTACGTCGACCACACTCTAGAATTTGTTCTCGACCAGAAATGTTCCATCTCTGAAATCTTAAACTTCAGTATCTTATGGTCTAATTGCAACAGGCTCGCCTGTCCATGAAACAAATGTTTAAAAATGATAATTAATAGCCATCAGTTAAAAATGGAGAAATTTAGCATGAACATCTGGATTTTTCAGCTTCTTCCATAAATTGGAGGGTTTACGACATTGGTCCGGAAATCCTATGTGGGTAGAGTGGGATAGGGCTGCCACATTTTCATGGTGGTTCTTTATCTATTCAAGAGCTTAGGCCTTTTGGTCCTTTTTCTTCCCATTTTATAAATCTACTCGTTGCTTTACTGCTTTTCTATCTTGTGGGATCCAAAGGCTCCTTACTCTGAAAACATTTTTATCAGCACTCTCAAATCCCCTTAAGGTCATTAGTGTAAAGGAGAAATTGGGAACAAAAAAATTTTTAAGCAGACTCCTTTTCCTGGAAATTAAAAAATAAGCAAAATAAATTAACAAGCTTTTGAACATCTCTTAACATTTCACCGCCTGCAGGAAATCACTAAAACGGGTTACAGGGAATTTATGGCATTGAGTTATATCAATAAAAAAGTGCAATACCCAACTCATTAAGTCACCGAAATAATATTTATTTAAACAAACCAAAAGAAAATAAAAGGAATTAGCATTAAAAGCAGGACTTCATGAGTTAGGAAATGAAAATACTGAATAAACCTTAAAAATCCTGTTCTTTGAGAGAATCAACAAAAGGGAAACCACTAGCTAACCTAATCTGAGAAAAAAGGAGAAGGCACAGATACACAAAACTAGGATCGATAAGGGCAAGTAGCTATTAAAAGGGAGGAACTTGTAAAAGATCATGGGACTACTTTGTACTACTTTTATCAAAAACATGGAAAGAGTAAATACCATGAGTATATTTTTCTAAATGTAGCTTACAGAATTGACCCTGATAGAAGCAGAAACTCTGAAAAGATCAATTAGCATAAAAGGAAATTGAGGAAATATTTAAAGAGCACTCCCAGTACAAGCACCAGGCCCCGATGGTGTCACAGGGGAAGGCTGGCAGACTTTTTAAAGGTCAATTATATGAAGAAATACCTAAGCTATTCCGGAGCAGAATAAGGAACACCTTTCCGATGTGTTTTATCAAACATGTATCATTGATCTCAAAACTGAGAAAGATGGCATAAAAAATTTATTAGTTATCAAAATGAATAACTAATCTTGGTTAGGACTATTGATGCAAACATCAGAAGTAAAAGTAAACAGACCCCCAGAGAGTATCCTTTAAATAACCAAGGAAGTGTCATTCTAAGAATATTAGAAAATCCATTAATTTATTATTTTAATAGGACCAGGGAGACACTCCTCTCGGGCTCTGCATCCCGGGCGAGCAGGCGTGATCCTCAGGTTAACTGTCTTGCTCTTGGTCTTTCTCATCACCCTGAGGGGAAGCGCATAGGAAGGGGTTGGTGATGGGTTAGGACTCCACTCGCATCTGGGGCTCCCGGGGATTCTAAACTCTCATGCTCGTCTGCCTTCAACCTTTAAAAATTCTTCAGTCTTTAATCTTCCTAATTGATTGTTCGTTCCTGCTTTTAAGTTTGCCACCGCTTTCTCCCCGAGCCTTCCAAGAAGCAGAGCAAATTGTGTTTCCCATTTCTCCTCAGAGGGATCTGGCACCCCACTGAATTTCGTTTGCTTGTTTGCTTTGTAACCGCAACTGTAGTTAGAGTTCTCCGGAGAAATAGAACCGACATTTACCAATAGGGAAATGAAGAATTTATTCTAAGGAATTGGCGTGTGCAATCACGGAGGCGGAGAAGTGCCCTGATCTGGTCTCTGCAAGCTGGAGACAGATGAAAGTCAGTGGTGTAATCCAGCCTGAGTCTGAATGCCTAAAAGCCAGGAGCACCGAGAGCAGGCAAGATCAATGTCTTCGCTCAAGCGGTCAGGCAGGAGGGATTGAATTCTTCCTTACTGTACCTTTTCTGTTTTATTGGATTGCCCTCAGCAAATTGGATGGTGCTTACCCACCCACGCTGAGGAGGGCAAGATGCTCCTCTGACCCCACTAATTCAAATGCTAATTTCTTCCAGACACATCCAGAAATAATGTTTGGACAAATATCTGGGCACCCACGAACCAGTCAAGTTGGCAAGTTAAACATCATCATATATATAAAATTAGGGCCAGGGTAATGTTCTTTTGTGGCTTTCTATATCTTCAACTCAGGAATCATGCCTTATTCATCAATATATCCCTATAACTAGGGGCACCTGGGTGGCTCAGTCAGCTAAGCGTCCAACTCTTGATTTTGGCTCAGGTCGTGATCTCGCGGTTCATGAGTTCGAGCACCACATCGGCCTCTGCGCTGACAAGGTGTGGAGCCTGCTTGGGATTCTTTCTCCCCTCTCTCCCTGTCCGTATCCTGCTCACGCCCTCCCTCTCTCAAAATAAATAAATAAACTTAAAAAAAGCTTTAAAAAATGTCCCTGTAACGAAACACATATTCCTCTCCTGTTCCACATACCTTATTCCATACCTGTTCCATAACCTTATGATTGGCATAAAGTAGACATGTCTAGTTACATTAATTGAAAGATTCTCTATTTTTTTTCCTTCTGTGCCTAAAGAATCTTCATATTCGCTCTTGGTTACTTCCTAGTGGTAGTTTCAAACAACTGACAATGTTTATTAGTAAAATATCTGATGGTATTTCAGGAATGAAGGAGAAGCTGTAACTTACAAGCCAGGACCCAGAGGGACAGAAACAAGTTTTTCTGGAGACAAACATTACGACATTAAAGAAAGGTAAAGAAACAATAGATCACCAACCCTTTTCTTCGATTGTTACATTTCTGAAAAATGGTACCAACCCCCTTGATTGTCATCCCAAAGACTTCGTAAGGGCAACTGGGCCTTCTTTTGTGTTGTCAGAGTTCCCGCCTCTAAAGAATGTTGAGTTTAGGAAGAAGAACACGGACACGGACCGAATAGATGCACAATTAAAAGGGCAGCTGGAAGAATGAGAAGTCCAGTGTTATATCTGTGCACAGCCAGCAAGACTGTTGAAACTCATTGGGAATTTCCTTCAGAGAAGGATTTGTTTTCTTCTATGATTTGTTTTCTTCCATGTTTCTTCTATGTTTCTTCTATGATTTGTTTTCTCTTGGTTTCCAGTTTTTGTCACCTATCTAATCTGTCTATCTCACTGTTGAAAACAAAAACAACTCTGATTCTGGATTTGACTCCTGCAAGCCATCCTTCTCATGCCAAATTTTGGCATCAGTTTCACAGCCTCGGTTCTTGCATCTTGGAGTGGATCTGACGGGTGTTTCTGCAGGTGCACACCCCTGGTATGATCACGCCCCGGGCTCTGGCCAGTGTTCCAAATTAGATTAGGATTTCTACATTTCTACCCTTTCCTCCGACAGTCCACATCTCTTCCACGTTTTGCGTAATGTCTTCCCAGCAACGTATTGTTCCTTAATTTACCTTAATCCAGAATGGTCTGCGCCCCATGGTGCTCAAACCAGTCGCTCAAACCAATTTGTGTATTAATATATGTAAATTATATGCATATTTGTTTCATAGTTGCCTTGTGCCAGTTGAATCTGTGTAGGTCTCTGGTGAGCCATTGGTGGGATGTTTGTGGTATCTCTCGGTACCTGTCCTGCTTCCTTAGTAGCTTGTAAATTCGGCATAGGCAAGATTGAAACTTAGCCCATCCCTAAACTTTAGAACACATCTCAATTTTATGCTTCTTGGGAGGATGCAGTAAAGCCTTTTATGATTCTGGTGCCCTCACTGTAAGCTGTAATTAACATATACCCTTTAGTGGTTGTTTGGAAACGCGGGAGTATGGACGTGCTAGGGATAGTAATGGCTTATGTAAAAACTTATGAAATATTTATAAAAAAAAACTTACATAAAAACCGATCTTACAGAGTTTATAGAAGGTAATGCACCCAGTAAGCATCCATATTCACTCTTCTTATTCTTACTACATTTCGTACCATTTTTCATTGGGGACTAAAAAAAGCATATCCGTAATTATGTAACCACTGAGAACTCTTTGATTATCCACATTTATCGCTGACAATATGGGTGACCAATTCTTTTTTTTTTTATTTTAATTAGAACCAGTTAATTGTGACAGTTGACAGACTTTAGAAAATGCTTCCCCTCCTTTGTTTTCAAATCAGCTGGTTCAGGCTGACTCTCCTCTGAGAGGATAATATCTGATTGAACATATATACTGTCTCCATGTTCTTCCTCCTTCTCTTGCCAAGCTAAGTCTCCCTACCCCCTTGATTTTTTTCAAGTTTTCTCTTTCCTTCAAATTTCCTGAGTGATGAGTATCTTATCTTAGTTCAGGCTGCTATGACAAAATATCATAGACTGGGTGGCTTATAAATACCAGAAGTTTATTTTTCCCGGTATCAGAGATTGGAAGTCAGCATCAGCGTGGCCAGCACGGTCAGGTTCTGGTGAGAACCCTCTTCCAGGTTGCAGACGGCTTGACTTACTACATCCTCACATGGTGGAAAGAGGGAGAGAGCACTTTGGGGGGCCCTTTAATGAGCCACTAATCCTATGGATGAGAGCCGCACCCTCGTGACCTCAGCACCCCCCAAAGGCTCCACCACCAACGCCATCATGGTGGATTTCGGGGGGACAGTAACATTCACACATGGCAACGTTACATTTTGTAGCAGCTAGATTAGGGGTAGGTGAAATCTTCGCCTCTGTGTGACATGCTACACTCCGAATGTCTTTGAAGAAAAATTGCCTCAAGAATTGGTTTGGGGTAGCTAACAGCTGACCATTTTCGCTGTATAATTTAATTTTTAAAATCCTGGTGTTTTGTTTCTCTCAGCCATGTCGTACCAATTTGTACTTGAAGAAGTTTGCCGTGTGAATTAAGAACAATGTTATTTAGCAAAGGCAATTATTTGATTACCTCCCCTGTGCTAGTCACAGCCTGGCATTTAATCTGGCTGAGGCCCACAGACCGCAATTTGAACAATCAGGGTAGTTTTCTGTAATTGCAATAAATCATATCATTAACCATGACAGACTTTTCCTCCTACATATATATTTTTTCCCCCCAGTAACAGTTAACTCGTGAACTCCTTATGAAAGCCACATTTCACTGTAGTCAAGTGAATTTCATAGTCAGCTGGGAGAATCTGAAGACAGAGTCTGTGTTGGAAAAACACTGATGTCCCAAGAGCGGAGCCGAAAGAGGTCACTCTAACTTTAAGAGAGGTAAAGCTCAAATGAATACCCCCCCACGGAGGCCATCTGAAAGAATAATTTGTGAAAGGATTAGCTGTGGCAAGGCTGTTTAATTTTCTCGCAGGGAGACAGATGGAGATCAAGTTGTGAGGCATCCTTATATTGTTGCATTTTGGTCATTTATATAAAATACACCTGCCACTGTATTGAGGCTTCCTGGAATGAAAAATATGAAAAGAGAAAATATTTTAAAAGGAACACTTACTGCCACCTTATGCGCGCTCATGTTACAATATGTCCTCTTGAAATAGGAATTTTAAAAGTGGGCTGTGTTCAAGGCCCTGTCATCTTAAAAGCTTTACTTTGGGGCGCCTGGGTGGCTTAGGCGGTTGAGCATCCGACTTCAGCTCAGGTCATGACCTCACTGTTGGTGGGTTCAAGCCCCACGTTGGGCTCTGTGCTGACAGCTCGGAGCCTGGAGCCCACTTTGGGTTCTGTGTCTCCTTCTCTCTCTGCCCCTCCCCTGCTCGTGCTCTGTCTCTCTCTCAAAAATAAATAAAGATTAAAACAAACAAACGAAACATTACCTTCACGTTAACCTTCTCTGGTCCCTGATATGTGACCACATTTAAGAGTTTATGATTTCAAATGATACGCTTTTCTCTGGGTTCCATTTGGTGTTCAAACTGTGGGCTCTCGCTGGGGAAGATGGGAAATACAGGGCATTTTTTCTCTAGCATTATTGACTTTGTTATGCACCCAGTTTTTTTTTTGTTTTTTTTTTTTTTTTACTTATTGATATTTTGACCATTTACACCTGGTTCCATGTCTCCAAGTCTGCTTTGCTTTTCTATATGTTCAATAAGAGAGCTCAGTATTATGATTATGAGCATCTAAGCCTTCCAGCAGCATCCAGTACTGATCAGGGCTTCTCGGAAAAGAAGTAATTGCCATATCTTCAAACCTTTGCTAATGAATGAAGCATGTCCTAATGTCAAGGACCCTTTGCTTCTTTTTAATTTCTTTGAGCTTTCTTGCTACTTTTAAGTCATCCCTGAACACTGTTTTGGGTCCAGGGGAGGTAAATTCTCTGAGTCCTGTATGGATTCGTGCTGTCTGTATTTTGCCCTCAGATTGATTTCTGTCTATTACCTATACGATTCTAGCTTCAAGACTTTTTTTTCCTCAGATATTTGCATGCATTTCCCCATAGTCCTGCGGTATTCGCCGTTGTATTGAGAAGTCTGTTGTCCGTTTGATCTCGTGTTTTAACGGTAAATCTAATTTTATTTTTCTCTTTATACTTGGGGCTCTGAAACTTCAAAATAATGAATTTGAATGCTTGTAAGTTGTTGTTAAAGTGTATTTCTTTTGAGGGAGAGAGACAGCGCAAGTGGGGGGAAAGGCAGAGAGAGAGGGAGAGAGAGAATCCCAAGCAGGCTCCCAGCTCCCAGCATAGAGCCCGATGTGGAGCCTGAACCCACAAAGCCATGACTTGACCTGAAACCAAGAGTTGGATACTTAACCGACTGAGCCACCCAGGGGCCCCATGAGTCAGAAGTTTTTAAGCCTTTCTTTTAAAATTTATCTGCCTCAGCATGAGGTGGTCTTTTACCTTTTTAGTTTTTAGACCCATTCATTTTAATAGTTAATTCATTTCATGTCAGAATTCCTTCTTGTTTTTCATTCTTAAATTACAGTAGCCTGTCTTTGTCCTTTTATAGATGCAGTATCATTTTGCCTGTTAACTTCTCAAAAAATTCTGAGCACGGAGAAATACTGAGACTTGGGCACTATGAATAAATAATACCCCCCAACTAGATTCAACCACTGCTAACCATTAACCAAGCCACAGCAATGAGACAGTAAAAGAAATAAAAGGCATCCAACTTGGCAAGGAAGAGGTAAAACCTTCACTGTTTGCAGATAACATGATACCCTATATCGGGAACCTGAGATTCCACCCCAAAACTGCTAGAACTGATAAACAAATTGAGTAAAGTTGTAGCACACAAAATCTGCATGTAGACATCTGCATTTCTATACACCAATAATGACGTAGCAGAAGGAGAAATTAAGGTATCTATCCCATTTATAATTGCACCCAAAACAATAAGATATCTAGGAATAAACCTAACCAAGGAGGTAAAGGACCTGTACTCTGGAAACACTGATGAGAGACATTGACGAGGGACACAAAGAAATGGGAAAACGTTCCATGCTCATGGATTGGACAAACAAACACTGTTCAAATGTTCATACTACACAAAACAATCTACACATTGAATGCAGTCCCTATCAAAATACCAACAGCATTTTTCACAGAGCTAGAACAAACAATCCTAAAATTTGCATAGAACCATAAAGGACCCTGAATTAGTCAAAACAACCTTGAAAAAGCAAAGCAAAGCTGGAGGCATCACAAGTCCAGATTTCAAGTTATGGTACAAAGCTGTCGTCATCAAGACAGTATGGTACTGGCACAAAAATAAACACATAGGTCAATGGAACAGAATAGAAAGCCCAGAAGTGAACGCACAACTATATGGCCAATTAGTCTTTGATAAAGGAGGAAAGAACATCCAATGGGGAAAAGATAATCTCTTCAACAAATGGTGTTAGGAAAACTGGACAGCAATATGCAAACAAATGATACCGGACCACTTCTCTACACCTTATGCAAAAGTAAATTAAAAATGGATGTAAGACCTAAATTTAAGACCGGGAAGCATAAAAATCCTAGTGGAGAACACACGCAGTAACCTCCTTGACATCGGCTGTAGCAACTTTCTTCTAGATATGTCTCCCGAGGCAAGGGAAACAAAAGAATTTAAGAATTTAGAATTTAAGAAACAAAACAGACAAGCAAAGGGAGAAAACAGAGAGAGAGAGAGAGAGAGAGAAACCAAGACATATACTCTTAACTACGGAGAACAAACTGATGGTTATCAACGGGGAGGTGGGGGGTGGGGTTAAATAGGTGATAGGGATTAAGGAGTACACTTGGGGGTGCCTGAGTGGCTCAGTCAGTTAAGCATCAGACTTCAGCTCAGGTCATGAGCTTGCAGTTTGTGGGTTCAAGCCCTGCGTCGGGCTCTGTGCCAACAGCACAGAGCCTGGAGCCTGCTTTGGATTCTGTGTCTCCTTCTCTCTCTCTCTCCCCCTCCCCACTTCATATTCTCTCTCTTTCTCAAAAAAAATAAAAAGTAAAAATAAACATTAAAAAAATGCACTTGTTGTAATGAGCACCAGGTTTGTATGGAAGCGTCTAATCACTATATTGTACACCTGAAACAAACACAACACTGTATGTTACCTAACTGGAACTCAGATAAGAACTTAAAATAATCCAGTTCATTTCAGAATTCTTATTTTTCATTCTTAAATTATAGTAGCCTTTTTCCTTTTATTGATGCAATATCATTTTGCCTATTAACATCTAAAAAAAAATCTGAACGCAGGGAAATACTGAGAAGTGGGTGCTATGGATACCTAATACTCTCCAACTAGATTCAACTATTGCTAATCGTTGATGGAATGTTCTTTGGAGTCTAGATAGCAGACCTCCTCAAATATCTTCTTAATGTTTATTTTTGAGGGAGAGAGAGACAGAGTACAAGCAGGGGAGAGGCAGAGAGAGGGAGACACAGAATCCGAAGCAGGCTCCGGGCTCTGAGCTGTCAGCACAGAGCCTGACGCGGGGCTCGATGTCATGACCGTGAGATCACCACCTAAGCCGAAATCAAGAGTCAGACACTTAACTGACTGAGCCACCCAGGCGCCCCTAGCTATTTATATTTTATATTAGTTGTTTTTATTAGTTTCTTATATATATTTCTTAAAAGACTAGATTGATTAGCGTATAGGATTGGTAGGAGTTTCTTAAGCAATCGTGTACTGGTTATTCTGTAGGTTGGCAGGAGTTTCTACCGGCATTACATCTTTCTCTTCAGTGAGAAGGCTGACGGTAGGCTGTGTGTAAGAAGGCAGGTGTGTCGGTCATCAGGCTTCACTTTACGCTGTGGGTACGGAGGAGACAGCACGGGGACTTCTGCTCTAATTGCCAAAGGTGCGTGTGACTTCAGGACTTGAGCGTATTTGTTGCCGGACAGAGCGATCTTTCTTCGTTTTCCTCCTACATGACCTATTGTGTGGCTTAAGAGTTGTAGTCAACTTTGCTTGTCTGTTAGACTTCTACACACAGGTCCACTGTTGAATTAGAAGAAGGCACCCCTCTCTGCACAGATGCAGAAGTTGTGGTTAACAAGAAGGTGGCCCCCGTGTCACCCCTGGCCGGGAACCTATGGGCACTGTGCAAACTGCACACCCGTGTGTGATGGCCTTACCTGCATCCGGGACCTAAGGGTTTGCCCCAGAGTGTAGGTCACTTTGAAGAGCTCTGGGGGGTGAAGAGTGCTAGATGGAAGGGTGCCGTTGCTTTTTGAGTGCCCACCCCAATTCCCACCTCAGTGTAATTTCCTCTTTGCTACCAGCCAGATCTTCCTAATATTCCTAAGCACGACTTTCCCACTTGTCCAGCAAGAGAGGGAGATGTAAGCGTGCGGAGTGAAATTGTACCTCCAGATTCAGGGAAGTCACGGTGGACAGCTGCTGGAGTCTAGAACAAACATCAAATGCCCAGATGGAGGGAAGAGGTGTGAGGGAGACACTTGGGAAGGGACACGGGTATCTGGAGAGTCACCTCCGTGGAGGTGAGCCCTGATGCCGTGAGAAGGAGAGAAGCCATGAGCGTCTGAATGAGGAGAGGTCAGGGATCTTGCCTGGCGCACCAAGGGCAGGAGAGACAAGAAGAATTTGGGAAGTTAAGAGAAGAATGGTCTGTGCCATTTGACATCATATTTGTCCTACATGTATTTCTATTCAGAGTTTCCTCATCAGCCATGGGAAGAAGTCAGAAGTGTTGTGCATGCACACAGTTTCCTCCACGACCCGGCACCGTGCCCTCCTGCATTTTTAAGCCCTTAGTGGCACCTTGAAAGCTCTCTTCTCTCAGGTGCCTGTAACTTCGAACGGAAGATTTTATCTGATTCTTTCTCATCGACGTGAAAAACACATTCGCCTCCTCCTAGACTTCGCTGAGAGATCTCTTTGTCACTTAAATCATTCCTAACTGTAGTCAGTGCTGAACTGTTTCGTTCCTCCAGCCCCCTCCCTGTGTCCATCGCCCTTGAACCGTGCTGCATTTATTTAGTTACACAGAGCAAAAACGATTTCCGTGTGGAGCTGTCTTCATTATGACGTTGATAGTAACCTGATCTTTAACAGAGAGGTAGGTGCTTAGTGATTGTGGGCTACATGGATGGATGAGGTCCCCACCCCAGCCATCTCCAACCCTTCATTCTCTGGCACACCTTCTCATTTTGGCCCTCGACGTTAACGACTTCCATCCTTCAAACTGAGAAGAACCTTGTCTAAAAGACTCATCTCCTCAGAGGCTGCAAGAGCAGTTCGTTTATTCCTTCACAGACCCTTCCATACTGTACTGGGCACTGGCAGAAGCTGGAGATGATCACAAGCAGAGTCAGTCCTCACCTTCTTAGGGCTGACTGTTCAGTGAGAGAAGCTGACCTTAATCCCATGATTACTCAGATAAGTGTAGTCTTGTAAAGGGGAAATATGTAGTCCTGGGAGAACCTCAGATGGGGCAGAAGATAATTCAGGAGGTCATGAAAGGCTGCTTCCGGGAAAGTGACAGATGAGCTGACATTGAAAAGGACGAGAGGGAAGGGGGTCCAGCAAGTGTGAACAGTACGTGCAAAGACCCTGTGGCTGGCACAGACAATAAGAAGTCGGAGAGCAGTAGGCGTTAGTACATGCAGTGTCCTCTGGGCGCTGCTAAGTGGCTTTTGCCTTTAATGTGCCGCGATTCAGGGACCCGGCTCCCTGGGTTCGTATCCTGACTGTAGCACTTACTTCCTGTGTGCCTTAGGGAAGTCTCTATGCCACGGTTTGCTCATCTGTAATGTGAAAATCGTATTAGTACCTACTTTATGAAAATCATATGTATATATTATAAATATACCTATAGTGATACATGTATAGCTATACATAAAGTATACACCAAAGATTGTATAGGTATACATACATATACATTTATACCATTGGTATATGTTTTATTTGTGCATATATATCTATATCATTATAGGCATGTGTGGTTGTGTATATGTATGTGTGTGGGTATATATATATACCCACACACATATATATACACATATATACACATATATGTATATGCACATATATACATACATATATACACACATATATACACATATATACACATATATGTATATGCACATATATACATACATATATACACATATATATATATACACATATATACACACACATGCATACATATTTCCATGACTTAGTGTAAATACTTCCTTGTGTCTAATCTTTTTTTTTTTTAATTTGTTTTTAACATTTATTTATTTTTGAGACAGAGAGAGAGACAGAGCATGAACGGGGGAGGGTCAGAGAGAGAGGGAGACACAGAATCGGAAGCAGGCTCCAGGCTCTGAGCTGTCAGCACAGAGCCCGACGCGGGGCTCGAACTCACGGACCGTGAGATCATGACCTGAGCCGAAGTCGGACACTTCACCGACTGAGCCACCCAGGCGCCCCTCTTTTTTTTTTTTTGAGAGAGAGAGAGCGTGTGTGAGCGAGAGAGACCAAGCGGAGGAGGGGCAGAGAGAGGGAGACACAGAATCGGAAGCAGGCTCCAGGCTCTGGGCCATCAGCCCAGAGCCCGACGCGGGGCTCGAACTCGAACTCACGGACCGCAAGATCGTGACCTGAGCTGAAGTCGGACGCTTAACCGACTGAGCCACCCAGGCGCCCCTCCTTGTGTCTAATCTTGCTCATATTTATTTTGGTAAAATTTGCCTGAGAAAGACATTTTGTTTTGGAAAGTAGAGAGAGAAAGAAATTAAGGGATTGTTTCTCTAATTTTCCCTTTCAGAACTGTAATTTTGAGACTTACGAGGACTTTGAGGCAGTTAAAAACCTCTGCATGTGAAGGATTGTTTTTTCCTGTCTATTTCTTGCCCCTACTTAAGAGCAGGAAGAGCCCGTAGGTAGCATTTCTCTCTAAGCTAAGCGACAGCATGCTTCCAACACCTGAATACATTGATCCGGCACCTGTCACCCCTGAAGTTGAGGCGAGACGTGCAGCCGCAGAAATCTTGCTGATAAAAACCCCCCTTTTCAAGTCACTAACTACTACTAAGACATTCTTGCATAAAGGGTATAAAGGGATTTCATTTCAAGCATCATTGAGTTGTGAAGGTTAAGAATTACGCATAATTTGTTTCCTCAGACCTGTTATTTGAGAGGCCTTATTGATTTTCATCGGTGACCACATACAACTTGCAACATTTCCCTCAATGATCATTTTGATTGCACTTGTGTTAAAATAGCATCCAGAGCACAAATAGAGGGGAAAGGGAGATTTCATTTAGAACTCCTGTTTTATTGAGTGCCTGCTTTGTGCTATTTGGCAAAAGTGGAGTCCTGTGTGTGTGTGTTTCACAAGTCTCACCAAGTGTAGTGACTCTTAGAAGTTATTAGCTTCTGAATACCTTTAGACCATGAAACAATATTTCCCTTTGTCTCCCTTTGTCTTTGTTAATTAGGAAAAATTGCCACACTTCCCAGTGGTAACATGTCTAATTTAATAACCTGAGAACCTGATGCTTGAAAATATAATGAAGCGAACTAAATACCATGGCCGTTTTATAATTACTAATACAAAGCATATTGTAACGAAACTTCACTGATTAGAAAAGACTCTTATAAGGCACAGAGTCAGATGAGAACTAAAGCTCTATCTGCAAAATTTAATATAATTATCAATCAGGAAATTGAGCCTTGAACTCATAGGCTGACGGGGCAGAATTTGTTTGAAGACGGAGAGGATCAGCCAATAAATCCCCTGCCAGATTTGTTTCTTCGTTCTGCAAAAAACACGCAGAAATCAAGGTAGTGGAACTTTGACTCTCTCTTCTCCTTGGGAAAAGTTTGCATCATTTCGTTTCCATCGGGAGCTTAAGTGATCACCCCGGCAGAACTGGCGATTTTACTTGAAGTGTTGGTATCTTGTATTCCCTGCCTGAGGCAGTATTTCTGTATACCGTAGAAAACCTGGTCTCTTTCAGTATTTTTATGTAAAAGAATCATATAGGTGGCATTATGGCATGATGGGACTTACACTGAATCCCAGGTAGAGTCTTCCCCAGGTGTAGGACCACAGAGAAAGATGAGATTTGGCAGGTGACTTACCCTCAGTATCTCAATGTCCTCATCCGAAAACACAGATGCTTCTTATGGGGATTAAATGAGATTTCACTATAAAGCACACGACCGGATGCATCAAACGTATCAAAAAATGTTTTCCTTTCTTTTCTGCTCTTTCCTTCTGGGCAAGTGGCCGTGACATGGGAACGGTGACACACACAAAGACGTAGTGTGATGTGTGATTTTGAAGCTGTGGCACAATTTATTTTATTTGTGTTTAAGTGCCTTTAGTTCTGTGGGGAGGGTCCAACCCTGAGTGCGGGGGGAGATGGTTGGGCGGGGTGATTCAGAGCTTGGAGGTGAACAAATGCAACCTTGGGTGAACTTGAATCCTGGGTCTGCTCCATATGAGTTCTGTGGCTCTGTGGAGATTACTTGATCTCTGGCAACCTTATTGTCTAGATGGGGATAGTCTTAGTATCATTGGCTAAGGGATTAAATAGGGAAGGTTAAACGGAAAAGCATATGGAAACCTCATGCCATAGCGGACCCATGGATGTTTTTCTGTGTTGTGGTATTTTAGGTCTCTTACCATTATCTTTTTTTAAATGTTTATTTTTGAGAGAGACAGAGAGAGCGAGAGAGAGTGAGAGAGAGGGAATGAGCCAGGGAGGGGCGGAGAGAGAGGGGGACAGAGGATCTGAAGCAGGCTCTATCTATGCTGACAGCAGAGAGCCTGAGGTGGGGCTCGAACTCATGAACCATGAGATCATGACCTGAGCTGAAGTCAGACGCTTAAACAACTGAGCCACCCAGGAGCCCTTCATTATATCTTTTACATATATATTTTATATGACGTGTATTTATATATGATGTATCTATATATAGATCTTTGTGTCTTTTAGAATTCGCACACTCCTGCGAGGCCTTTCACTTCACTCATCTACCCCCTTATGTCTGATGTTGGTATTTGAAATTCCCTTAAGGTAAAACCTAGGTTTTTATTTCCCCATTTCACAACCACTTTGACTCTGCAAATTTTGCAAACATAGTTTAATTAGTTTGAGTGGATCTGTGATTGGTGGTGGAATCAGATTTTTTTTTTTCCTGGTAACCGTGGTAGCAAGGAGGCTCAAAAGCAGGCAAAAACTAATAATACACGTTCCTCCGGAGAATAAAAATGTCTCCACGTAGTTCCTCCAAAATTACAAAATCAGTTTCAGGGAGTTGAGGAGGTAGAAGTTCCAAAATGTTGCATATTTCAAAACCTCTTCCCATTTCGTGTTTGTGTCAGCCAGTTTTTCCCCCAAGGAACATTTATTGAGCATTTATAGGACACAGAGTTTGGGATGTGATCCTTGCTCTCAAGATATTCAAGGATGGGGGCAGGAAGCAGTGGGGACAGGTGCACAAGTGGGTAACTGTCATACACCTTATGGGGACAGTGGTAAAGAACTAGAGTGATGTTAAGGGGACCTGAGAAGGCAAGGAAGGAAGGAAAAAATGGAGTAGGTGATGGATGGGGATTGGTTCTAAGTCAGAGGCCAGTTCTACACTCCTTGGAGGTGTTGAGAATGTATAGGTGCATTTCTGGTTGTCGTAGTGATTGGGGTGTGGCCTTATTGGCCCTCAGTGAGTGAAGGCCTTCCATGTACAGGATAACGTCAGGCAGCAAAACCAGTTGTCTGACAAATGTCAGCGGTGTTGTGGGTGGCAAACATTGAGCAAAGAGGGGAAACCAAAGGAGTCATATTTATATGCTGTGTGTACTATAGGCTTGGGGAAAAGATTTGCTTTGGGCTCGCAGCATTTGTGAAAATAAAGGCAATTAAAAAGCGGGAATCTTCTTTTCCCATCTACTGCCTTTGGTCGGGGTGTCTTGAACTGGTTTTTCAATCCCATGACTTTCCTAAAGCTTAATGTGATGATTCGTGTTTGCTTGAACATGCCCATCGAGGGTCCGGGGCCTCTTCTCAAGCGCCTGGAGAACGAGTCCGCCCAGATCACTCTCAGAATGATGAAACCCCAGGCAAAAAAAAATTTCCATTTTTTTTTTCTTTCCAACAGACTGCCAAGTTAAGAAGGGGCCAGCTATAAAACACTAGTGACATTCTGAACCAGAAAATCTGTTTTCCTTTGCTTTGATGCATTTTAAAATAAAATAGATTTGCTCAGACATCCAGTGCAGTTAATAGACTTGTCCCTGATGGTGGCCTAAAAGGAGAGAAGACACCAGGAGAAATAATTAAGTTGTGTACGTACACGAGAGAAGGAAAGGAAGACGAACAGGAGATACGAGTCTAGGAGCCTCAGGCCCCAGTAGTGCACCTGCCGATCGAAGAGGATAATGCCCAATAGGGAAGGCACAGACAAGGGGCCCCAGCATTTCAGCAGAAACCAGAGTCTCATGATGATATATGCAAAGGTTCAGACTCCACTCCATTAATTCCAGACTTTTGCAGAGGCATCTGTAGGCCAGGGCTGGGGATGGGGGGAGGAGGTAAGACAGATGGGAAGAGGGGTAAGGAGATGCTGGGTTAGATAGTCCCTCCCTTGACTTTTAGTAGGCATCTCTGACCCTTATGTATATTGGAGTTCTGTGTAAGATTACATTTGAAAATAGTAAAAAGCATTTTCCCTTAAAAACGATTTGAAAAACCACTGGTTTTTTTTAAAAAAAAAAAAGCATTGAAGTGCTCATTCCTGTGTTGGCTATTCATTTAGAAATTAATCTGCTGTGCAAATTTGGTCAAGTGCCTGGGCCTCTCTGTGCCCTTGTTTATTCCCTCGTCTGAGTGATAAACGATTCAGACTATA
Organism: Lynx rufus; assembly: GCF_022079265.1. Taxonomy (NCBI): domain Eukaryota; kingdom Metazoa; phylum Chordata; class Mammalia; order Carnivora; family Felidae; genus Lynx; species Lynx rufus. The sequence continues at coordinate 8,216,960 of NW_025814824.1, forward strand.
ATTTCTTTTTTTTATTAAAAAAATTTTTTTTTAATTTATTCATTTTTGAGAGAGGGAGACAGGGCGTGAGCAGGGGAGGGGCAGAGAGAGAAGGGAGACACAGAATCCGAAGCAGGCTCCAGGCTCTGAGCTGTCAGCACAGAGCCCGATGTGGGGCTCAGACTCAGAAACTGTGAGATCATGACCTGAGCTGAAGTCAGATGCTTAACCGACTGAGCCACCCAGGCACCCCGTGACGAAAATTTCTAAGGATCCTTTAGCTTTAACCTTCTGTGAATTTTTAAATGTGTTAACCAATTTACTGCCCTGTTGTGAAGGAGAAGGATTTGGTGCCCTGAGAGTGGATTGCTTTCATGAGCCGCACAGAAGACCTAGGAGAATCTAGGTTTTTGATCTGAGAGTCATAAGAGGTGTGAAATGAAAATGAGCTTATTTGTGGAAATTCACAGTTTCCTCCTCTCACAGTTGCTAGTGTTTTCATCAAGGCAGAACGTCTTGACAAAGTACAAGAGCCCTAACTCACCGATTTATTCCGTGTTGTAGTTTAGGCTTTTCACCGAACGACTAGTGGGCCAGCCTTCCACCAGCTGGATGTTAGGTTTCTACGGAGTAACATTTGTACGGTGGGATTGTCCAAAAAGAGGCCTTTCAGCTGGCGATAAATGTTTTTAGTCAGATACAGGTGCATGGGGTATACATTTATTTGTCTAGGAGTCCTTTGATTAAACAAAACTGTGTGGCTGGGCTTCCAGTGTAATGCAAGGATCTGAAGTCACTGTCCAGCCTGTCTGTTCTTCTGACAATTGTGACTTTGCTTCCCATTTCCCTGTTAGCATTTAAAGACTTGTGTTACTGGGGCACCTGAGTGGCTCAGTCGATGGAGTGTCTGACTTCGGCTCTGGTCACGATCTCACAGCTCGTGAGTTCGAGCCCCGTGTCGGGTTCTGTGCAGACAGCTCAGAGCCTGGAGCCTGCTTCGGATTCTGGGTCTCCCTCTCTCTGTCCCCCCCCCCACTTGTACTCTCGTCTCTCTCTTTCAAAAATAAGCAAAGATTAAAAAAAAAACAAAACGAAAAAAACAACTTGTGTGACTTATTTGACCTGCATTCATTTGAAGCATCTTCCGCGGCCGAAGGTTCTAGCTGCTCGTACTTCTGTCTCCTCTGTTTGCCTGCGTGAGTCCCTTGGCCATTTGCCAGCCATTTACAATGGTTTTGCAGGAGTGTTGAAGGTAGCCTGGCTCTCTGCTTGTTTTGAAATACAGTGGCTGGCGTTGTAGTCGTTTGTGGAGGATGATCTCCGTGGGAAAGAGAGCCAGGAAATCAAATCAGAGGAGAAGAGTAGGGCCTAGCACATCTTCACACGGTGATTACAAATCCGCACGTGAGTAGTACGCACCGTGTGTGAATGGCCTCACAACACCCCTACGAGGAAGGTATTATTATTACTGTCGTCGTCATCACCACCACCCCCCCCCAATTATAGATGAGGAGACTGAGGCTTAGAGAAGTTGAATAATATTCACAAGCCAGTGTTGACTGCTTTGCGGACTTCGTTAAGCTCACTTCCCCTTGGTGGCTGTACGTGGAAATGATATAAAGACACATGGCCGTGTAGTCCTTGTATGCTCTCGTAGTCTAATATCCCAGATTTTTGTGCTAATTTAAATTGCAGTGGGAATGCATGGCCTTTATTAAGTTAATTCACACTCAGGTCTGATGAAATGTCACGGACTCCAGGTGAAGTCTGCCTGGTAGTTAGTAAGAGCTTTGGGTTGGGGGCTGGCGTTTTCCTGGCGTCTCGCCGAAGCGTCCGTCCTCGTGGTGTGTCCAAGCGGGGCGCAGCCTGGCCCACGGGCCCCTAGCCACCGGGCACATGGCCACGGGTGTCTCTGAGTTACATTTTGTAATTCTGCAGTTGAGAACACTCCATCCCGTTCCTTCCCTTGTCGTGCCTGAAAGCAGCTGGGAAGCCTGAAGTCTTTGTTTCCTTCGGCGCCTGCTTAGCAGACCAATAGCGAGAGAAAAGGATTCACTAGACATTGTTTCTCAGCCTTTCTCGCAAGAAAGGAAGACGGACAGGTGGGTTCAGGTGACGTCAGGTCTCAGCGCCAGTTTGTTTTGATCGTCCAGCACAATGACTCCTTTCCGAACGCTCTGCGTATTTAACGGTGCCGTGACCCAGAACTCCCTGTGCTGCGGCTGACGCAAGCCAAGTTCACCCGCACTCTCCAAGGAGCTTTTTTGCAAGTTTTCCCAATGTTGACCTCACCACATCTTATGAACAGCCTGAGATTCGTATCGGAAGTAGGTAAGGATGTAAGTCATAAATGGATAATTTCCACTGTGCGCTCTGGCCAGCACCTCCTCTGTGCATGTCTATGCTTCAACTTATGCTAATTTCTTGCCCCCGTCCCTTTTTTTTTTTTTTTTGGATGTTGTTTGGTCATTATTTCAGTTTCATGGATGTGCAGATTATCTCTTGAAGCTTTTGAGAGCTCCGAATTATATTCATTTTTCAACATAAAAGGCTGCCCCCCACCCCCAGGGTAGAAATACTACACTCTCGTTATGTAAAGAAAAGAGGAAACTGTAAAGGTGGAAAACAGAAAAACCAAAACTGTCCCGTGAGACGATCATCCATAATACTTTGTGTCGCGACGTCTCTTTGTTCGAAGTACTTTTTTTCTTAACGTGTCTGTGTTTACAATGTATATAAAATTGGTGCCTTTTAAATGGCATGCTAAGTGAATCTATGGTATTAGCATTAAGAAATTCGACCATAGAGGCGCCTGGGTAGCTCAGTCTGTTAAGCATCTGGCTCTTGATTTCTGCTCAGGTCATGATCTCATGGTGGGTGAGATCAGTTCGTGAGATCAAGCCCCACGTTGGGCTCTGTGCTGACAGCCTGGAGCCTACTTGGAATTCTCCCGCCCCCCGCCCCACCCCCGCAAAATAAATAAAACTTAAAAAAAGGAAATTCCACCATAATATTATGCTATTAAACTAAGGAAGAGAAGGATTCTTAATATTTTTAAGGCTACAGATCTATATACCCACCAGCCTGGTTCATAATGATGATATGGGAGAAAGTGCAGACACTGGGGAGCATAGCACATGGACCGCTGGACAGGGTGGCCGGGAACCTCTGAGCTGGACCGGCATCCTCTGGAGGCCTCTGCTGTGTGAGACATGAACTCTTCTGGGCAGAGAACTGGGCTTTTTCTGTGAGTGTCCAGACAGCAGCTCTTTCCCAGCCCATAAATCCACACCAGTAGACCGGCTGAAAATGAGTTCTGGCTTTCCTTACAGAGTCCGGACCAGGACAGGGGTGTCTGCTGTAACAATTACAATTCTGGGAAATTCTAACCTATTTGAAGACAAGTGTCAAAAATAGGGAAAAATGGAGAAGAAATATATAAATGGTTTAATTGTCTGTTATAGAAAAAGGAGAATCAATGGAAACGTTATGATTATCAAGAGTTAAGTGACCCAATTCAAAAGAAGTATACGAAAATCATCAGCCCTACCACAGATGAGCAGAAGCATTATTGAGCCTGTAATGGAATAGATTCTGTTTAGAGAGTTGCCCGAAGTGTAAAATCTCCAAAAATAACCTTAAGGAATGTCTAGGTATCTACAGAAAGAGGCTTGAAATGTTGACTGAGAACCTTGGAAAACTTGGATAAATGAAGAAACATGCCGTGTTTCACGCTGGAAAAATTCATCATTATTAATGCTTTTATTAGAATTCACTCCCAAGTTATAATCAACATATTGATCATTGGAAGAGAGATGATATTCCAGAAGCCGGTCCAAATATCCAATTTCACCAACATGGATATTAGGGGATGTGATTGTGGAAGGGAGCATATGTGGAGGTTGTTAAGATAATAATACCCCGTGGAATCTGACAGGCACGGACTGAAATCCCACATCTGCTCGTTTTTGTGGTTCACTGTTGTTTCTGCCATGGCCACAATGTGAGGACAGTACCTCCTATTACCTGGGGAATTAAGTGGCACATAACTTGCAGACAGTAATGGTGACGTTAGTTCGTACTGTTTCGTCATCCAAGTTTTGGGAAAAATAGGCATCCTGATTCTTCTCCTAACATATTATCCTTAAGTCTTTGAAGTGTATTCCTAACTCTATATTTGTAAAGTATTATTTGTTTATTTAAATATTTATTTTTGAGAGAGAGAGAGAGAAAGAGAGAGAGTCCCAAGTAGGCTCCACGCTGTCACTGCAGAGCCTGTCATGGGGCTCAGTCTCACGAACCACGAGATCATGACCTGAGCCAAAACCAAGAGTCGGACATACAACTGACTGAGCCACCCAGGTGGCCCTGGATAATTATTAAAGATAAAATATAATGAAATTTGACTCCTAGGGAATATAGTTAATATAGTATTTTCTCTGTCCCCACAGTTCATCCCTTTACTAATTGTCATGAATACTTCCTGTGTTCCGAGAGCGTCTTAGAAATGAGTCGTGGATTTCCAGGATTCATTTATAGGCACTGTTATATGTCAGTGGTCCTTGGCTAAAGTAATGATTGTTGTAGAAAGCTTGAAAAACACAAAAATAAATGAAGAAGAAATTTAGAATGACTCATCATTCCATCACTTGAAGACAATCATTATTAATTTTCTTATGTCTTCCCTTCTGTGTTTTCTTTCCCACTTAGGTGTGCATTTGGGTTTCAGAATTAATAAAGACATTTAATCTAATTTCAATAAGAACCTCAACTGAACGTTCTAGAAGTTCAGTGGAGCTTAACAAAATGATTCCAGAATTTGTATGGAAGACTTAATAATTAGAGCAATTTGAAAAAAATTGTTTAAAAAATATTTAGGGGAGACTCTCCCCTATCAGATTTGAAGCTATTGCAAAATTCCCCAAATTCAAATTGTGTTGTACTGGTGTCACATTGTGTAGATATCCCAGAAACAGAATTTAGTGTTTAAAAGAATTTAGTATATGATAAGAATGGGCATCATTATCAGCGGGAGGAAACATGACACAGCAAATTTTGCTGGAATCATAAATTAGATCCTCACCTCCTATCATAAAACAAAATGAATTTCAAACTAATCTAAGGTTAAACATTCCAGTTTTTAAGTCAGGTGCTACCACGTTTATGATTTTAATGCAGGCTTTCTTTAGCTTAGCCTATGCCTTTCTGATAATAGTCTGCTCTGTTTTATTTTTAACTTTTTTTTAATGTTTATTTATTTTTGAGAGAGACAGAGACAGCATGCGAGTGGGTTAGGGGCAGAGAGACAGGGAGACACAGAATCCAAAGCAGGCTCCAGCCTCCGAGCTGTCAGCACAGAGCCTGATGCGGGGCTCGAACTCACAAGCCGTGAGATCATGACCTGAGCCGAAGTCGGACGCTCAACCGACTGAGCCACCCAGGCGCCCCCTAGTCTGCTTTATTTTTAAAAAGGCAGTTTCTTTGGGGCACCTGGGTGGCTCAGTCGGTTGAGCGTCCAATTCTTGATTTTGTCTCAGGTCATGATCTCATGGTTTGTGAGATCGAGCCCCATGTTGGGCTCTGTGCTGAGAGTGTGGAGCCTGCTTGGGATTCTCTCTCTCTGTCTCTCTCTCTCTCTGTCTCTCTCTCTCTCTGTCTCTGTCTCTGCCCCTCCTCTCCATCAAAATAAATAAACATTTTTTAAAAAATGTAATTTATGTTATCGAGAACTTGAATTATACATTTTTTTTCTTGCAGTAAATCTGTTTTATAAAAATTACTTTTATTTGAGAGCATTAGCATTATTTGCCATGATATTTTTGGGTTTGAGAATAATTTCATAAGGTCAGGACAATCTCATCCTTACAGAGAATAGTAATTATTTTGTGGTTACAGAGTGAGTTTTCATGCTTTGTAGGCAGCTTTTAGGATCTTATAAGGAGAATGCAGAAGGTCTTTTTTGGGCACACATCGAAGTACCCAGTGTGACTTATGTCTGACTTATTTTGTTTCCTAAATCTGACTTTATATGTGGTACAAAGTTCCCCTTCATGATTCATTTTAATATGGAGAGGATTCTACTTGTTTCGATTTCTGCGACTCCCCAAATCAGGACTTTGATTTCTGTAACTCATATTATTTTGTCATCAAATAACAATTGGAAATGCATGCATCATTTTAATGGTTGAAGGTGGAGGGATTATACCAAGATCACCCCAGAACTCCGTGGCTGAAGAATGGCCCCGTCCAGAATGCTCTCTTCACTTTGGACCGTGTAACTTGCCGCGATAGAGTAGTGCTGTCCTGAACCTCAACATTTGTTGATCTGTACCAATTCCCATGTTTGGTTTGTGATACGTGAGTATATTCAGTGATTGTGCAGTGTTAGAAAATTCCAGAAAGAATTCTCAAGGTAAACGTAATTGCAACTTATTATAGATACAAATGTCAGGTGGCTTCCTGGAGAATGATAAAGGACATTGATGCAATTAGCATTAAAAATAATGAAGGAGTCATCAGATAATAAACAGATAATGGAGTCAAGACACTGAAATTTCAAGTTTTTCCAATGGTGTGCACACTTTTATTTTGTGTTCCCCCCTTTTTGGGCAATAACACTTGTCATAAAGTTATAGCTTGCTTCCCCTTTTCCTTGGAGTTGCTAAGACAGTTCAGTTGCTAATGAAAATGCCTTCATCTGGGGCACCTGGGTGGCTCAGTCAGTTAACCGTCTGACTTCTGCTCAGGTCATGATCTCACGGTTCATGGGTTCAAGCCCCGTGTTGGACTCTGTGCTGACAGCTCAGAGCCTGGAGCCTGCTTCGAATTCCGTGTCTCCCTCTCTCTGTGCCCCTCTCCCGTTCACTGTCTATCTCTCTCTATCAAAAATGAATACACGTTAAAAAAAATTTAAAAAGGAAATGCCTCCATCTGTTTTTAAGCTGTGTGAGAATGTGCTTTGGAGGCAGGAGTATTTTTTCCCTTCTTCACACACTCTCCTAATAATCTGTATTGATGTGCTAATCTTCTGTGTGTATTTCCAACATCTTATAAGAATGGTCATATTACAGAAATGTTCAGCATTATACCACGGGCGAGGAAAGCTATACCAACCTTCAAGGTTTTTCTTATTAACTGTTGAGAAAAATTGGTGATTGTGTTTGACTTAATGGATTTGGTGCATTTATTTGAACAATACTAGGTTTTGAATGAAGTTTCTTTTTTAAGAAAATAAAATGCATCATAGCCTTGTATCACCAACGTGCACAGCTGACAGTTTTTTTTTAAGATAGTAATTTCAATCTATTTGTTACCAAAGGTCTGATTTTAGAGTTCCATAATGGTAGAGATTTATTTAGCTTGGAAAACCTATAGCAGCCTATTCATATATTCGAAGATGGAAACTAGGTCAAGGAAATTTTTTATAATGTAATGTCTAACAAAGAAGAATTAATTAAGGTGGCTATTGGTTTGTTAATCTGCAAGAATGTGTGAGTTTCCGTGTTTCATATTTCCAATTCCGAGGTGGGATGGATGGGAGCAGAATAATTTTAGTGAACATTCTCTTGAAATGAGAAGGAATTTTTTCAGTGTGGCTCTCTAATTACAGCCAGCACGTCAATACCTGAGATGCCTCATAAATTTATATTTGAAAGACTGCCACTGGTCAAACTTTCCTGAAGCCTTTGATTCTCATGAAACAATATTATTTGAACATCTGGGTGGTTTCCTCCAGATTCGTGCAAATCCCACAGGGGAGGAAACAAGCTGTATCCTTGTTCTACAGAGAGAAAACCAGTTTTATAGAGAATTGCCACAAACAGAGTTACGTAGCCCAGTGGCCCAGCTAAGAGGTAGAATCTGTTTACACAAGTCATGCTAGGTTTTTTTTCTGTCACTAATTTCTACCCCAAAGAGTTAGCTCGTGTATTAGCGGTCAGTCTTACGTGGTTGACATGACTAAAAATCCAGGACTCACCGTTTGGGTATTCTGAGCTCTTTTGGCCTATACGTAAGATCTTATAAATAGCATATGGTACAAGTGTCCCATATTGTGTCAAATATTACCATCCCCATGCCAGTTGTAGCTGGTGATTCATCCCTTATATAGAGCCACCAATCACACTCCAAATATAACCTCAGAAAATTTTGAATCACAGATTTTTTATGAAATCAAAGCAAAGTGAGGCAGGGAATGGGACACAGAGCATTGTGCGTCTGGAACTGAGCCCAGTCGGGTAGAGAACCCGGGATTCCGAGAGTAAGTCCAGTAGCTATGCTGGGCTCCTACGTGGAACCCTTTCCAGAAAACCACCTTCTCCCTCTCTTTCAGTGTCTTTATTAAATGTTTATGTTTCCATTATGGGCTGATCTCCCCCCAGCCCTTATCTTGAGACACATAGTCAATGTAACTAGTCATGTAAAATGATTAACTGGAAATGGTACATGCCCGAGTCCCCTGTTACCTGTGATGGTTAATTCTGTGTGCCAACTTGGTTAGACCATAGGCACCAGTTGTTTGGTCGAACGCTAGTCCAGATGCTGCTGTAAAGGCATTTTTTAGATGTGAATTTAAAACTAGTTGACTTTAAGTAAAAGAGATTACCCTTTATTGCACAGGTGGGCCCCATCCAATCAGTTGAAGCCCTTAAGAGCAGAGACTGAGGTCTCCCAATGGAAGAAGGAATTCGGCCTCCACACAGTGTCTGGACTTGAGACTGCCACCTCAGATTTTTCCTGGGTTTCCAGCTCAACAGCCGGTCCTACCGATTTAGGACTTGCTAGCCCCCCGGAATAGTGTGAACCAATTCCTTAACGTCTCGCCCTCTATTGGTTCTGTTTCTCTGGGGGAATAGTGACCGTTACAGCACCCAAGAATTTTCCTCGTGATAGCAAAATACATTTCAATGGAGTATGTGTTACATACTGGACATTATGCTAGATCTTACTCAAGCTACACAAAAACCCTATGAAGTGAAATTCTTATCCTGTCTTTAGAAATTAGAAACCAACGCTCAGAGACCCTAAGCAACATGCTAAAGTTTCATACCCAGTTGGTTGGCATCTTGGAAGCCATTTTGAAATTTTAAATCAAGCCTTTTTTTTTTTTTTTTTTTTTTTAAATTCTATCCTCTTTGCACAGAGGAATGGCTGCTGCTTGGCTATGTGTTTGTCAGATAATTTCTTAGATGACTGGGAAAGCAACCTTGCCTTTTCTCCTCCAGGTTAAATGTGGGTAGCAGCCTAGCCACTAGGGGAGTGAGTTTGATGGAATTCAGCACAGCCGCCTCTCGGGCATTCCATTTAGATCTCACTCCAAACTTGTTGTCGTCCAAGTGGAACCGTCCGTGTAATGTTGGTTCATTTTCCCTTGGGCTAGAGCTCAGGTGTGAGAGTTCTGGGTGCCCGTATTCCACCTGACCCAAGAGACACACTTTGATTAGCTTTATAAACCAAGGGTCACTGGCCAGCTCGAGTTCCCGAGGAGGCTCCTTTCAGTTGGGCACAGCTGGTGTCTTCTCTGTAGATAGCTGAATCAGCCAGTGAAGATGTCCCACCTCTGAAACTCTTCACATTCTACTCTGATCCCTTGTAATTCATGTGTTTAATTCTACAGGTAAACCAGTTCCTGGATGTGATAAAAACCATTGTAGATTCTGTTCATTAAAAAAAAAAAATTCTCGGGGCGCCTGGGTGGCGCAGTCGGTTAAGTGTCCGACTTCAGCCAGGTCACGATCTCGCAGTCCGTGAGTTCGAGCCCCGCGTCAGGCTCTGGGCTGATGGCTCAGAGCCTGGAGCCTGTTTCCCATTCTGTGTCTCCCTCTCTCTCTGGCCCTCCCCCGTTCATGCTCTGTCTCTCTCTCTGTCCCAAAAATAAATAAACGTTGAAAAAAAAAATTAAAAAAAAAAATTCTCTTTTACTGTGTTAAAATAGAAATAAGATGAAATTTACCATTTAAAACATTTTTAAGTACACAGTTTGGTAGTATGTGTCAGATTTTTTTTTTTTTTTTTTTTACCTGCCCTGGTCCCGCCTCTCTGCCTGGATCAGAATTTTCTTTCTTTTAATTCCCTGCTTTGGATTCTTTGTGGTATGTATCTAGAAGGGAACTGCTGGGTCGTATTGTAATTCAATGTTTAACTTTCAGAGGAAGCACGCAATTTTTCCACTGTCATTGTACCATGTTACATTCCCATCAGTAATGCACAGGGTCCCTTCTATTTTCTCCTCACTCTCACCAACACTTGTTTTGTTTGTTTGTCTTTATAGTAGACGTCCTGATGGGTCCGAGATGGTATCTCATTGTGGTTTTGATTTGCATTTCTTTAATGGCTCGTGATGTTGAGTATCTTTTCATGTGCTTTTTGACAGTTTGTATATCTTCTTTGGAGAAATGTCTGTTCAAGTCCTTTGCCCATTTTTGAATTGAGCTGTTTCGCTGTTGTTGATGAGTTATAGACGTTCTTTATATATTCTGGATATTAACCCTTAAATCACATATATGCTTTGAAAATATTTTCTTCCATTCTTTGGATTGTCGTTTCACTCTCTTGATGTTGTCCTTTGATGCCCCCAAAGTTTCACATCTTTTTTTTTTTTTTTTTTCAACGTTTATTTATTTTTGGGACAGAGAGAGACAGAGCATGAACGGGGGAGGGGCAGAGAGAGAGGGAGACACAGAATCGGAAACAGGTTCCAGGCTCTGAGCCATCAGCCTGACGCGGGGCTCGAACTCACGGACCGCGAGATCGTGACCTGGCTGAAGTCGGACGCTTAACCGACTGCGCCACCCAGGCGCCCCTAAAGTTTCACATCTTGATGAAGTCAAATGTATCTGTTTTGTTGTTGCTGTTGCCTTTGCATTTGCTGTCATTTGTTCTTTTTTATTTAAAGGATGATCTTACATAACCATCCTCTCCCCAGATTGTAGCTCCATTAGCTTTTTGGACATCTCGTCCAAAATGTATTCTAAGCCTCCCTGAAAAACCATGTGCCTTATGAGCCAAAAGAGTACAGCATACAGAGCATTGTGAGTAGAAGATTACTCTGAAGTAAGATTGTCTGGGTTTGAAATCTGTTCAGCCACCCTCTAGATGTGTGATTTGGGACAAATTCATTCATATTTCTGTGCCTCGCTTAAATCATCTGTAAATTTGAGTTATAACAGTACCTAATTTATAGGATTGCTGTGAGGATTCAATGAGACAACAACATTAAAATCTAGATAGAATATTGCCTATCAAATTGCCAGAATCAATGTCTGTTGGCTGTGATTATTATACCTTAGAAAGCAAGTGGATTTAGGTAGAGCTGGTATAAAATAGAACACTACTATATTAGTTATAACCTCATTGAGAAACCTGTCAAGAACTATATATTTATTTCCAGATTTTTTTATTGCTCTTTCTTCTATCTTTGACCCTCCGTACAAGATCTAGCTAACTTGCTTAACTTCAATAAAAACTTTGTCTACAGATGTTTATGTAGAGCTTAAAACTTAATACCCCCCAAAAAATCAGGATGAGCAGGCACAGATCTTCTGACACAGGGAATAATAATTCCTCATGCTGTAAAACTGGGAAAGTTTGGACAGATTTTCCTCTTATGCTTAACTTGATCGTATAGATGTCAGACAATTTTTGGATCACATTTCTTTATCTAGAGAAGTAAAATATAAGATATTTTATTACCACAAATTAGGATCGAACTCAATTGACACCTGGTTCAGCGAGATAACTAATTACGGTCAGAACACACGATGGCCCACAATCAACTGCTTCTCAACCAAAATAATTATTTTTACCAGATGTTTTAATGATATTTAATTGGCGTATATCTAGTTACTATGCAAAAGGTCAGCTCAGGGTGTTGCCTAGGGGTTAATTTTGCAACTGATTCATCTTAGAGGGTTCATCAGGAGGTTACATTGCTTAAAATTGATAATGCCGATTCTGAAAAATTTCCAGAAAGAAACTATCATAGCCATGCTCTTTTTGGAAAAAGCGTGAGCAGTCGTTCTTTTCCCCCATTTCCCCATTTTGGATGAGAACAGACCCAGAGCTGTTTTCTCCACATATGTTGGCTCATCATCCATCACAGCTCCTTGGGCTCATCTCTTGTGAAGGTGGGGTGTCTTATTCTTTGGACAAGGATCTTGGTTAGACTCCTCAATTTTTTTTTTTATATCAAGACACATAGCTTTTTTTGTTTGTTTTTTCGGAAACAGAGAACATGGGCATTCTAGTCTCGCTCTCAAAAGACTAGTCTCTTAAGAGAGAGACCATCTGCCAGGAGTTTGTGAAAATCACCAATGTAAATTAATATTCATGGAGGTAGATGTCCAAAACAATTAAGTTAATCCCTTACTCTAGATGGACTAAGATTTACTGTGGATGAAACTAGGCTATTTATGACTGAAGAGCATTATTTTGATCTCTAGTAGAATGGCTTTTGATTTAATTACAACTTCTGTATGAAACTTAACCTGGTATATTTTATGGGCATGTTGAGAGCGCTGTCTACCACATCACTGTATGTGCTTATGAAAATTCAGAGGCGGCATTTATTTAGGTATCTCTGATTTCCGTGAGTAATTCATACATGTTTATATTCTGGATACAGTGGGCCACTGTCTGAATGTGGTCATCTCTCTGTGTAACAGCTTATTAACCAGATAGAAAGGTCTCAGACAAATGGCTAGCCCATTTCTAGAGAATGTATAAGACTGTGGGTTGTATGTGTATGTAGTCATTCTTCCTTTATGAGGAGCGGTGGAGTAGCCTATCGATTAAGAGGGTAGCCTCTGAAACTGAACAGCTTTGGTTCAATTCCCAGTACGTGTATTTCCTGACTTTGTGACCTTGGGTAAGTTAATTTCTCAGTCTTTGTGTGTTTCAGTTTCCTTATCTGTAGAAGGGAGATAATAGTAGTATCTTTCGCATTGTTTTGTCGTGAGAATTAAATGAGTGTTATACGTAAAGCAATTAGAACAGTCTGTGGTACCTGTAATTTTCCATACATAAGTTTCATATCAGTTTTGCTCTCCCACCATTGTTCTCAATTCTTTTTTGTTTTTATTTTATTTTATGACATTATAAACGCACACACACACACACACACATAATTATTATTAGAATAGCACTCCTTCTGGGGACTCTTTGTTGGAGGTGTGAGAATCACATCTTAAACTGCAGTAAGTTAAAAAGACTAACAAAATTTCAAGAATGCATCTGCTTCAGGCATAGCAAGATCCAGGAGCTCAAGTGATATCATTGTTTCTCACATTCCATTAATCCTGGTTTATTTTAAATGGAGTTAGAGATCACTGCTTGCCCTTTTAGCCCAGTTATTCCATCCGATGGATTTATGTGAAGGCAAATTGAATTGAAATAGCTTTAATCCACCATCTGTAACCAGGAGTTCCTCATTAAAAACCACACAAAAGAAAATGAACAAACTAGTAAAATCCATTTCTACTGAAGATGTCTTCAGGACATTCAGAACCTTTTGGAATGAGATAGTTTAAAAGTTACTAAATAAAAGATGATACCAGGATCTTCAAATTTGTACTCTTTTAACGAACACTACTTTTCATAGCAAACAAATTTGTTTTGCTAAAATGGGAAGCGTTATTTTGCCTCTGCCATCACAGAGTTTTTCAGCCTCGTGGTTTGAAAATTCCTTAAGAACCCAGCCTGTGTTGCCAAAGAGAATACTCCACAGTCAACAGAGTTCAATTATGTAACTGTCAAGTCACGTTTGTAGCTAACAGAAATCTGACTTCTATATCCATGACCTAAAGACATGTAGGCAAGGGCCGAGATTACTACCTTTATCCCGTGTCAGGTCTGATCAGTTAGTAAGGCCTGTCTGTCCCTGTGTTGAGAAGGATTCTGTGACTCTATTGGGCCAGGTAGGAAAGAGTGCCCTGGGGGATTAGTATGATCTACATTGAATCAGTGAATTATCATGTATCTGTCATCCTTGTTTTATGCCATCAGTTCTAAAGAGCTACAGATTATATCCTAAGGAGCCACATGGGGTTCTCATATCCCTACATAAGGTAATTCCAAGATGTTCATAGTCTGTCACATGTAAAAATTTAAAGAGTTAGAAATGCTGCAATCTTCTTGATAGAATTATTCGGAATTAGAATTGCCACTGAGAAATTCTACTTTAACCCATCTGTTACTATTAAAATGTGTTTTCTTTACTTCCCTATGTAGAAAACAGTTGAAGAAAAAAAGTGATTGCTTTATCCTAAACAACTCAAAATGGAAAGTCATTAAGTTTCCCAGCTGGTTAGAACTTGACACGTATAGATATTAAAAAGAAGCTTGGGTAGAGGTAAATAATTATCTCTTTTGAAGACAATTATTAAAAACCAGTTCATCACTGACTTTCAAAATACTGCTTTCAAAGTTACATTCTATCCACAGAATACAGATTGAGCGTTCTGATGTAGTTTTTTATTTAATTTTTTAAGCTTTATTTATTTTTGAGAGAGAGAGAGACAGAACGTGAGTGGAGGAGGACAGAGAGAAAGGGAGACACCGAATCTAAAGCAGGCTCCAGGCTCATAACTGTCAGCACAGAGCCCCATGCATGGCTCAAACCCACGAGCCGTGAGTTCACGACGTGAGCTGACGTCGGACTCTTAACCGACTGAGCCACCTGGGCGCCCCTCTGATGTAGTTTTAATAAAAATACCAGATAACATAAATGTGGCTATTTCAAAATTTATATTTTAGGTTATATTCCAGATGAATACACGTTGACTTTATAAAAATAGGACCACAAACCCTCAATTTTCAAAGATAATACCACTTAGAAATATTTTCACCTAAATATCCATAAGTAGAATCAAACTTCCTTTTTCCCCAAATATTTGAATATGAAAATTTTATATTGTGAGTGAACATCCATATACCTAAAATCTAGATTCTGTTATTAATGTTTTCTTATTCTTGCTCTATCATGCCTATTTATTAATCCATTCCTCTCTCCATTAATAAATCCACCTGTTGGGTTTTTTTTAAATGCTTATTTCTTTATTTTGAGAGAGAGTGTGAGAGTGCACGTGTGTTGGCATGAGTCGTGGAGGGGCAGAAAGGGAGAGAAAGCATCCCAGCAGTCTGCATGCTGTCAGCATGAGCCCGAGTCAGGGCTCGATCTCACCAACCCTGAGATCATGACCTGAGCCGATATCAGGAGTCAGATGTTTAATCGACCTAACCACCCAGGCGCCCTCACCATTTTGTTTTTGACACATTTTAAAATCAGCTGTAGACATCAGTCCATTTCACCCTAAGTTCTTCAGCATGCATATCATAAAGTTTGATATTTGTTTACTGTTTTTTCTTTTTTTGTAAAATTTACGTGAAATGAAATGTGTAAATCTTATGTATACCGTTTGATGAATTGTGATAAATGCTTCCATCCATGCAACTTAAACCCTATCAAGATAGAGAACATACCGTTACCCCTGGAAGTTTCTCAGTCTTGCACCTCTCCACCCCCGCAGGCACAACCACTATTTTGACATGTTCCCCCTTGAGTTTCAGTCTTGCCTGTCTTCTATGTAGAATCGCACAGTGTGTATGCTTCTGTGTAAAGTGTCTGTCGCTCAACATAATGGTTTTGAGATTCACCCATGCTGTTTTGAGTATTAGTACTTTGTCCTTTCTTAGCTGGGTTCTAGTCCATTATATTAATATACCTCAGTTTGTTGATACATTTTTATTGACGGACATATGGGCTCTTTCCAGTTTCTGGCTATTATAAATAAAGCTGCCGTAAATATTCTTGTACACAAAATGTTTTTTGATGGATGCATGTTTTCAGTTCTCCTGCAGAAATACCTGGGATTGGAAGTTCTGGGTCACAGAGTGGGTATATGGGTTTTAAAAATTTTTTTTCTGTTTATCTCCATGATTCTGAAAAATTGGACCGTATTCTTGGGTTTGATAAATCAACTAATTCAAGTAAAACAAATATTCCTTGCTCTGTATTTCGCAACAGACATTTAATCAGTCTCCTGTCATTAATTTCAAGATATGCCCATGCATTTTGCTGATATCATAAATTAACACATTAATTCCAGTGGCTCTTAATGAAGGCCCAAATAAGACTCTACTCTTCTCTGAGCTTAATGAAGTTATGTCATTCTGAAATGGAGCCATTGTGCCTTTTTTTTCAATCAGCAGAAAATAAATGAATTTAATTTTCTTTAAGTTTCTATGTTTGCAACTCTTTCTCTATGGTGTTAAGAGGTGACAAAAGAAATTTCCAGAGATGCACATTAGCAAGAAAATCTTGAAGCATCCAGTCATGCCTTATCCAAGAATGCTGGTGCTTTCATGGGCATGGTTTTCATGGTATGATGTTTTTAACCTGTTGTTAAAATTTTTGAAGTATATGTAAATGTATATGAAGTGTATGTATCAACATGCGGTGTTATATTAGTTTCAGGTGTACAATCTAATGACTTAACAATTCTATACATTACTCAGTACAATAAGTGTGTTCTTCATCTCCTATTTTACCCGCCCTCCCTCCCACCTTACCTCCGGCACACTGCTAGTTTGTTCTCCGTGTTTAAGAGTCTGGGGTTTTGTTTTTTGTTTTGTTTTTTTTGTTTTTTAAAAAATTTCATATGTGAGTGAAATTATATGATATTTGTCTTTATCGGATTTGTTTCACTTAGCATTATATCTCTAGGTCCATTCACGTTGTTGCAAACGTCAAGATCGCATTCTTTTTCTGGCTGAGCAATTTCCACATCTTTTTTATTCATCTACCAGTGGACAATAAAGGCTGCTTCCATATTTGGGCTATTGTAAATAATGCTGCCATAAGTATGGGGGTGCATGTATCTTTTTGTATTCGTGTTTTTGTATTCGTTGGGCAAATAGTGGAATTACTGAATCGTATGGTAACTCTGTTTTTAATTGTTTTTTTAAGAACCTCCACACTGCTTTCCACAGTGGCTGCACAGTTTGCATTCCTACCAACAGTGCACGAGGATTCCTTTTTCTCATCGTCCCCGCCAATACTTGTAATTTCTTGTCTTTTTGTTTCTTGGCGTGCTGACAGGTGTGAGGTGGTATCTCATTGTGGTTTTGATTTGCATGTCCCCGACGATGAGTGATGTTGAGCCTCTTTTCGTGTATCTGTTGGCCGTCTGTATGTGTTCTTTGGAAAAAAATGTCTATTCAGGTCTCCTGCACATTTTTTTAATTGGATTACTTGTGAGTTTTTTGGTGTTGAGTCGTGTAAGTTCTTGATATATTTTGGATATTAACCCCTTTTCAGATATATCGTTTGAAAATATCTCCTCCCATTCAGTAGTTTGCCTTTTTGCTTTGTTGATGGTTTCCTTCAGTGCAAAAGCATTTTATTTCTGTGCAGTCCCAATAGTTCATTTTTGCTTTTGTTTCACTTTGCCAAAGGACACGTATCTAGAAAAATGTTGCTCAGGCCAGTGTCAAAGAGATTACTGCTTGTGTTTTCTTTTAGGAGTTTCTATTAGGTTTCAGGTTTCACATTTAGGTCTTGAATACATTTTAAACTTATTTTTGTGTATGCTGTAAGAACGGGGTCAAGTTTCATTCTCTTGCTTGTAGCTGTCCAGTTTTTCCAGCACCATCTGTTGAAGAGACTGTCTTTTCCCCCATTGGATATTCTTGTCTCCTTTGTCATAGATTAATTGACCGCAGGTTTATTTCCGGATTCTCTGCTCTGTTCCATTGATCTATGTATCCATTTTTGTGCCAGGATGCATGTTGAGTTTTATAAGAAACTGACAGACCTTTTCTATAGTGATTGTACCATTTTGCATTCCAAGCAGTGACACGTGAGAGTTCCAGGGTTTGACAGACCCACCACTAGGGTTATGACTTTAGCTATTCTGCCTGGTTTTAGTAGTATTTCCTGGGAGTTTTGATTTAATTCTTCGGATGACTACTGATGTTGAGCACTTTTTCAGGGGCTTATGTTCTGTGCCTGTTTTCTCTTCTGAAGTATCATTTTAAGTCTTTTGCCTACTTGGGGGGTTATTTGAATTGTTGTAGTCAGCGATTATTAAATTATGTCAAATGTGTTTTCTTTGTTACTTAAAACTTTACAGTGTTAATGTGTGAATTATAGTGATCGAGTTTTGAACGTTAAACCAGCCTTGCATTCGGGAGAAACCCTACTTGATCATGATATATTGTCTTTTGTATATACTACTGATGCAGTTTGCTTTTATTTGGGAAAGAAATTTTGTATCTGTTTCACCAAGAAAAATGGCATATAATTTTCTACTTTTGTTGCTTCTTTGTCACAAGTTATCCTGAATAAGTATTGCAGTTTTCTTGGCCTCAAAAATGACTTAGGAAGGGTTCTCGTTTCTATATTCTTGAGCATTTTTATGGGATTAGTATTCTTTTTCTTTAAGAGTTTAGCATCAAATTCACGAAGAAAACTATTTGAGCGTGTAAAAAGTTCTTTTTGGTCAAGTTTTTGATAACAGATAAAAGTTTGTTATTTATATAGGACTTTCAGACGTTTTATTTCCTTTTGTGTCATTTTGTTAAGTTGTACTTTTCAAGATATTTATCCACTTTATCTAAATGGCAAATTTGGGGATTAAAAAATAGATTTATTATTATTGATTTCTACTTAATTCTATGTGGGCAGAGGACACACTCAATATGATTTCATACTTTTTAGAATATTCAAAACTTCATTTATGGTCTATGATATTATGTATTTTGGAGACACTTTGTATTTTTTTTAATGCTTATTTATTTTTGAGACAGACAGAACACAGTCAGGGGAGGGTCAGAGAGAGAGAGAGGGAGACACAGAATCCAAAGCAGGCTCCAGGCTCTGAGCTGTCAGCACAGAGCCTGATGTGGGGCTCGAACTCATGAACCATGAGATCATGACCTGAGCTGAAGTCAGATGCTTAACCAACTGAGCCACCCAGGCTCACTTGTATTCTTGAAAAGAATATGTATTCAGCAGTTTGGGGGTGAGTGTTCTATAAATATCAGTTATATCAGGGTGGTCTATGGTGTGTTCAAATCATGCATGCTTTTACTTTTTTTTGTCTATTTCTGTCAAATTTTTCTTTGTATATTTTGAAATTCTGTTACTAGGTACATCTACTTCTATGATAGTCTTCCTGATGAAAGGACCCCACTACATTATCAAACGACTCTCTTGATCTCTGGTAATACCCTTTTTCTTGAAATATACTTTATCTGATATCAGTACACCTACTCCAGCCTTAAGCTTACTGATTGCATGTATATATAAATACATTTATGTACATGTATATAAATTTATCCCAACATATCTGTATCTTTATGTTTAAACTGTTGTAAACGTCATGTAGTTGGTTTTGATTTTTCAATCAATTCTGATCATCTCTATGTTTTAATTAGCATTTGGTCTACTAACGTTCATTTTTAAAAAAATGTTTATTTATTTTGAGAGAGACAGAGCACAAGCAGGGGAGGGGCAGAGAGAGAGGGAAGAGAGGGAATCTCAAGCAAGGTCCACACAGTCAGTGCTCAGAGCCTGATGTGGGGCTTAAACTCTTGAAACTGTGAGATCATGACCTGAGCTGAAATCAACAGTTGGACGCTTAACTCACTGAGCCACACAGGTGCCCGAGTCCATGAACATTTAATGTAATTGTTGATATGGTTGGATTTAGGTCTGTCATTTTATTTGTTTGTCTCCTCTGTGGGTGGCTTCCCTGTTTCTTCTTTCTTGCCTTCTTGTGGATTATTTGAGTATTTCTGAGAAATCCATTTAAATTTATTTTTTGACTTTTCAGCGCTTTTAAAAACACTTTGCTGTGTTAAGGGTTGCTTCAGGAATTATAACGTATACTTTACCTTTTCACAGTCTACTTGGAGTTATTCTTGTACCGCTTATGTAAAATGTAGGAAATTTCAATCCATTCGGTTCCCTTTACTTTCTTACTGTTTATATTTATCATATGTGTTACATATCCATGTGCTATAAACCTCAGAACAAAATGGTTAAAATTTTACTTTAAACTGTCATTAATATTTTAAAGCAATTGGGAGAAATATTGTTTTCGTTAAAACCTGTACTTAACCATTTGTGATGTCTTTCATTCCTTCCTGAAGATCTAAGTTCCCATCTGGTATAGTTTCCCTCAGTCTTTGTAATTTCCTCTGGCATTTTGTATGTTGCAGGCCTCCTAGCAACAAATTCTTTTCAGTTTCCATTATCTGACAATATCTTAATTTTGCTTTCATTTTTGAAGGGTGTTTTCTTTGAATATAAGATTTGGGGTTATTGGCTACTTTTTTTTTTCCTTCTAGTACTTTGACAATGTTCTCCTCTCTTTGAACTCTGTGGTTACAGGTGGAAGTCACTGACAGCTCAGATTACTGTTCCCCGTATGTTATGTGTCATTTTTCTCTATTTTAAGGTTTCTATATTTGCTTTTAAGAAGGTTAGCGGGGCACGATTTTCGTTGTATTTATCTTGCTTAGGATCTGCTGAGCTTCTGGTATTTCCAAGTTTGGGAATCGCGCAGCCGTTATATCTTTAAATATATTCTCTGCTGCGTTCTCTCTCTTCTCCTTCTGAGATTCGGATGACCTGCATGCTCGAACTTTTCATGTTTTCCCACAGTTCATTTGAGTCTTTTGTTGTAATTTATAAAATATTTTTTTTCCTCTTGGATAGTTTTTACGTATGTACAGATTCACTGGCTGTTTTTTCCTCTCATCTCATTCAATTTTTCCCATTCTGTACATTTGTAATTTCAGATATTTTTTTTTTCGTATTTTTAGAATCTCTTTTGATTCGCTTGCTAGTTTCTCTTTCTTTGAATTTCTCCTATCTTTTAATCCATTGCAATTATTTTTGCTTTATGTCCTTGACCATATGTAAGTAGCTGCTTTACAATTCTTGTCTGGGGGCTCCTGGGTGGCTCAGTCAGTCGAGCATCTGATTCCTGATTTCAGCTGAGGTCATGATCCCAGGGTCATGGGATTGAGCCCTGCATCATGCTCAGCATGGAACCTGCTCAAGATTCTCTCTCTCTCTCTCTGCCCTTCTCCCCTGCTCCTACTCTCTTTCTCTCCCCCTCTCCCTCTCTCTCAAATAAAAAAAATAAAATAAAATAAAATTCTTGTCTGCTAATTCTTTATCTGGATCATCTTGGGGGCGTTTCCTGCCAATTGTCTTTTCTTTGAGAAACTGGTTACTTTTTTCCTGTTTATATATAAGGCACCTAATTTTTGGATTGTATCCTGAACATGGTGAGTGTTACATTGTGGAGCCTCTGGTTTTTGTAATATTCCTCCAGAGCTGATTTTCTCTTTTATAAGAGCCTACATCTCAGTTGAGTTCATTTACTTCAGCTGAACTGTTCCGCGCTTGTCCACGTGTGCGTGTTTTAGTTGTCAGGAGGTATTTGTGGAGCACATCTGCAGAGTCACCTCCCCCTCTCTGGCTGTCTTCTTTCTGGGATTATCCCCTTGCTGTCTGGCAGCTGTGGGCACCCATAATGGTGTCTTCTTCTTCGGGCCAGAAAGACTCCTTTTTGTTTTTTGCATTCAGAGTGTTGCCCAACCTTCGTGGGACACCGGGGTCTTATTCTCAGGCCAGATGCTTTGGAAGATAGAGAATCAACACAGTGCTCTTCCTGTCTTCCCCGGGTCAACTCCTCTCTGGTTTTGGCCTGCTCTTGATGGATGCCAACGCAATGCCAACGCAAGGCACAATCAATAAATATATATTCAACGAAAGATTGTGGAGCAGGTTCTTATAGCATACGATAAGGCAAGAGTACGTCCTGATATGATGTTAAATCGTGCTTGCTGCTCTGCATGAAAAAGCCATTTACTTGTTTATTTATGTTAGATTTGAAACCTTGTCCACTGGCGCAAATGTTTCTACCTTTTCAGAAAGATTTTATTACAAGTGATTAAATCCCCCCCCCCCAAAGATTTAGTTCTTAGAAGGATCCTCTTCACTTTCATAAAACATTGATTTACATGGGACATGTGTTTGGGTATCAGACAATTAACACATTTAACAGGTTGCACTGTTGATTTGCTCATTAAGTTATTCACTCATTTGGGACACCTGGGTGGCTCAGTCGGTTAAGCTTCTGACTCTTGACTTTGGCTCAGGGCCTGATCCCGCGGTTCATGGGTTCCAGCCCCATATTGGTCTCTGCGCTGGCCGTGCAGAGCCTGCTTGGGATTCTCTCTTTCTGCCTCTCTCCAACTGGTGCTCTCTCCCTCTCTCTCAAAATAAATAAACTTAAAAGAAATTTATTCACTCATTACAGATGTTTTTGAGTTCAGGTCTGTGCTAGAGTCTATGGACACAAATATGAACAAGCAAATTCCCAAACTAATAACGATGCCTCCTGACTCCCAACATTCCGTATGGACCGTGTCTGTGATTTTGTCTTTCCTCTTGAAGCCAGTTATCTTTTTTGCCTTAAGCTATTATCTATCCTGTAAAAATCAAATAAAAAAAAAAAAAACCCTGTTATTCTGTTCTTTGAAGTCATTTATAAAAGTCGTTACCAAACCACAGTGCTCTGTCTTCGAGCACTGTCCTGAATGAATTCGGGTGAATCCACTCACAGTGCCCAACGGCTGGTGGTCATCAGCACCTATACTGAGCATCAGGAAACACGCACCAGCGCTTTTGATGTAATGTTCAGACATCAGGACTGCTCACTCAGCCACGATGAGTCTTTAGACGACAGCTAGTTGCTATTAATAGAATGAACTCTGGCGGGAAACAACACTCTGGCCAGCCGGTTTTTATGTGCACATGCACATCGAGGGACTAATAATCTCTGCTTGTAGCCTGTGATGGAGTTTTACAGAAGGGAGAATGAAAGACCCTGCTAGTGAGCAGGCTGCAGTCTCTAGCTGTGTTTGCTTGGCACACACATTTAAGAGCCATCTATTCCAAGTAGGCCAACTTTCATTTCTTTTTTAAAAATTTCTTTTAACATTTATTCATATTTGGAGAGAGTGTGAGTGGGGGAGGGGCAGAGAGAGAGGGAGACACAGAATCCGAAGCAGGCTTCAGGCTCTGAGCCATCAAGCACAGAGCCCGATGCGGGGCTCGAACTCACAGACCGTGAGATCCTGACCTGAGCTGAAATCGGAAGCTTAACCGACTGAGCCACCCAGGTGCCCCCCAACCTACATTTCTGTTTGCAAGGGTTGGGTTTTTGCTCTGAAGTGTTGATGGGTCTCCAGTTTTGGAGAGAATGCTCCTAGGAGCATGAACTCTGTGGCACTCCTAGCCTCCTCTGAACACGGGCTAACTCTGTCTCTGAACCAGAAGCTTTCAGGTAAAGAGAGAAGTTCATGGTGAACAGCCATCGGCATGAATGGAAAGCATCCACCAAGCAGCAGGTGATCACGGGAAACTGACAACACGTAGTGTGCAAAGTGTTTGATATATATATCCAGTAAAGGCATCCTTTGTAAAGAACTTCTGCAAACCAATATGGAAAAGGCAGACATATCGCAGGATGAATGTATAAAAGCTTAAGTAGGGTTTTCACAAAGGAGGCTATCCAAATGTTAATAAACACGAGGAAAAGCCCTGAATCTCACTGGTTTTTAGGGGAATAGAAAATAAAACCACAATAATATATCATTACGCACACACCAGAAGGGGTAAGATTTTAAAGACTGACCCTACCGAGTGTCGGTAAGAGTTTGAAACAACGGAACCTCTCATACACGGAATTGTTACGACCACCTTGGAAACCTGTTTCTCAGTAGCTCCTAAACTTGAACATACACCCAGAAGTTCCAGCAGGTAGATTACAGAAATGCAGATAGGTGTGTACCCCAGACAGGTACACGTGTTTGTAGCAGCACTGTGCGGAATAGCCCACACTGGAAACAACCCATGCCCATCAACAGCAGAAGAGGTAACTTAATGGTGGACTTCTCCTAAAATGGAATATTCTACAGCAGTAAGACGGAACTAAATCTTTTCCTCTTCCTCAGCAAGCGTACATGCCTTCATCCAGAAACACCAAATCAATAAATAAGTGTCTAGTGAAACTCAGATTAAAGTTATCTCACATTGTGATAATCAGTAATCTCTTAAATGATCTGGACTTTCTTGTGCTAATTTCTTTAAAATCTAATAACTTGGACAGGCATTTGACTTGGTCTGATCCAGCCAAGAAAGGGAATATGGCCTTCTGATTCAATTTCTGTCTCTTTCTGTGTGTCTGTCTGTTTTTTTTTTCTTTTCTCTTCTTTTCTTTTCTTTTCTTTTCTTTTCTTTTCTTTTCTTTTTTTCTTTCCTTTCCTTTCCTTTTCTTTCTTTTCTTTTCTTTTCTTTTCTTTTCTTTCTTTTGTTCTTTCTTTTCCTTCCTTCCTTCCTTCCTTCCTTCCTTCCTTCCTTCCTTCCTTGTCTGTCTTATATGTGCTTTTGAGGGACTTCTTGTTTTTTTAATTGAATAGGTAAAGCTTTGTTTTATTGACATGTTGCACTAGACCTGTTGAAGGTGAAACTTTAGGAAAATACATGGGTTAGATTGTGGGTCTAAAGAGCTCATGATCATATATTCCTGGATGGAACAATGATCTTGATGGGTCTTAGGCCATAGGTAATATTCGTAGCTTCCAGTAACCCCCTTGAAGAGGCCTTGACACAGACCAGGGGAAAGGATATATATGTGCCTCAGGATAAATCCAAGGTGGCCATATCACACTGAGGGCTGCAATAGTGTAAGTCTTCTGTGAAGAAGACTTCTTTTTATATAATTAACCATAATATTTTCCCATGGGAACATGTACTCATCTTTTTTAAAATTTTTTAAATTTGTTTTTATTTTTTGAGAGAGAGAGAGAGAGTGCAAGCAGGGGAGAAGGGAAGACAGAGAGAATCCCAAGCAGGCTCTGTGCTGTCAGTGCAGAGCCCAACACGAGGCTCCATCCCATGACTGTGATATCATGACCTGAGCCGAAATCAAGAGTTGGACACTGAACCAACTGAGTCACCAGTCACCCCAGTTTCCTCATCTTTTTGAACATGCAGTTTAAAATTTTTTTTAATGTTTATTTTTGAGAGAGAGAATGGAGAGAGAGAGAGAGAGAGAGAGAGAGAGAGAAAGAGACAGTGTGAGTGGGGGAGGGACGGAGAGAGGAAGACACAGAATCCGAAGCAGGCTCCAGGCCCTGAGCTGTCAGCACAGGGCCGGATGCGGGGCTCGAACTCATGAACTGTGAGATTATGACCCGAGCAAAAGTTGGACGCTTAACCAACGGAGCCACCCAGACGTCCCTTGAACGTGCAGTTTTGAGTAGCTTTCAAGGGACTAACATTATTAATGTATGCAGAACTCTTATAATAATGTGTACAATCCATAGAGATACAGATTTAATTTGCTTAGGAGCAGACAGTTATCCAGCAAGGAGCACATCTCCATTTAGAGCTGCATTGTCTTTAAAATGAAATGTGCATGGTTATCTATTTGACCTTCATAAATACAGCATACTTTTGTACTGCTTGCTAAAACACAGTCTTCTTTGTGTCCTCCCTCCCTGCCCATTAATCGCCTTTATTCTTTCCTTGAATTATTTCTTTTGCTTATATTATTTGTACCTATCAGGGTACCATCATTCATTCATTCAGCTGCTCATTCATTTATTCATAATTTATCAAATATTTATTGAAGCTTACTCTATGCCAGTCACAGTGCAAGTTCCTGGAGATGGAATTGTAATTAGGTCACAGTTTCGGGCCTCCATGACCTCCCCATCCTATAAGAGAGGCTAGTAGATAAATACATCTTTGAAATGCAGTGAGCTCAGCGCTCTACAAGGTATCGTGGTAAGAGAAAGGGTTGCTTAGTTCAGCTTCCGAGTCCAGGGAGGTTGGGTTGGATGGAAGAATTAGAAAGAATGGTCTATCTATCTACCATTTGCAGAGGTTAGATACTTGGGTTGAGTCTGGCAAAAGAATGTTGTAGGACGTACTTCACGTAGAGGGAACAATAGGTAACTCCAAGTAATTTGTTATGAGCAGATCACAGTTAATGCCAAAAGGACTAAAGACATGTAACAATGGCTAACATGCTTTAACATCAAGTCTCAGAAACTGTTCGTAGTATTTTATTTATTTTATTTTTATTTTAAAATAGTCTTTTTTAAATATGAAATTTATTGTCAAATTGGTTTTTAATTCCCTTGCCTTTGGAGATGTGTCAAGTAAGGAATTGCTGCGGCTGAGGTCAGAGAGGTTTTTTCCTGCTTCCTCCTCTAGGGTTTTGATGGTTTCCTGTCTCACATTCGGGTCCTTTATCCATTTCGAGTTTATTTTTGTGAATGGTGTAAGAAAGTGGTCCATTTCAACCTTCTGCATGTTGCTGTCCAGTTCTCCCAGCACCATTTGTTAAAGGGACTGTCTTTTTTCCAGTGGATATTCTTTCCTGCTTTGTCAAAGATTAGTTGGCCATACTTTTGTGGGTCTAATTCTGGGGTTTCTATTCTATTCCATTGGCTATGTGTCTGTTTTTGTGCCAATACCATGCTGTCTTGATGATTACAGGTTTGTAGTAGACGCTAAAGTCTGGGATTGTGATGCCTCCTGCTTTGGTCTTCTTCAAAATTACGTTGGCTGTTCGGGGTCTTTTGTGGTTCCATACGTTCTTAGTATTTTATATATAGCAACTGTTTTCACCTTCTCAACAACCTGTATGGTAATTACTCTTCTCATTTTTTCATAGATGAGGAAATTGAGTCCAAAAGGCTTAAATAATTTGTCCAGTTAATAGCATATGGTAATTGGTGACACCAGGATTTGAACTCTCAAGTTCTCTGCCACATTGCTTCCTAAATAGGAAATGTGAGTTTGGAGAAAGATCTTGGAGGGCCTGAGTCCATTTGGAATCAGTTCTTTATATTATGGAAACCCCTTGGAGAGTTTTAAGGACGGCAGTGGCACGATAAAATGTATGTCAGAAAATTCACTCAGCATCCCTGGGGAGGATAAAAATTAGGGAGAGCAATTTTAGAGGCGGGGAGATCAACTATTTATCTGACCCCTGTTTTATTCCAAAATTAAATGAAGGAGACTTATAAAGGTTATACGAGACACAGTAAGAAAACTAAATTACAAGTAGGGAGATAAAGAGAAAAAAGGATACGGACAGGAAACGGTACCAGCGTTAAGACAGAGGCAGCAAACGTGTGGTACTGTGCTGTATGTTGGTTAGGGATCGACTGCAAGCTTAGTTCTAAGCCACCAGGATGAAGAATTTATTTATTTAGAAGGAGGGAGGGTGAGAGGGAGGAAGAGTAGGGGGAGGGGAAGAGAGAAAGGGAGAGAGAGAGAGAATCCCAAGCAGGCTCCACGCTCAGCAGGGCTGGATCTCCTGACTGTGAGATCCTGACTCGAGCCAACATCAAGAGTCAGACGCTCAATCGGCTGAGCCACCCAGGCGCCCACGTGCTACACATCTTTCTGCTGACTTGGCTTAATATAGTGGTCAAGCCTGGAAGACAGTATTTTATAAACATTATTACCGTTAGCCCGTGTTTGGGTAGGTCCTGCGTAGTAGAGAGTTCACAATTCTGTGTCTGAGGAAGCTCTGAATGAGCACTTTCTGTGCCCTACCCCATTCCACTGCTTACGCCTGCACTCCTCAACACATATTCTGCTGGGCCGTGAACCGCGGGACAGGGCTGAGAGTAGAGACCCAAAGGCAGGATCAATATTATCATAAGAGAAACATGTCCATCTGTGCTAACACAGAGCCAGCATGTGCAGACAAGACCAAAAGTTCTACACCATATAGCATGACCACGTAAATTTCAGTCCGGAAAAACCACTGAAGCAGGTGCAAGCGAATGCCCACCAGAGTCGTAACTCAGTAAAACATCCAGAAGGCTGGGTTTGAGCAGGACAGCCCCCTGGCGTGTCTTCCAAGATTAATCGTTTGTGAAATGCAAGCCAAAGTGACTGGTGCAATGTGCTATGAGGAATTATTTGCTGTAAAAATAGTGGTTCCTCTGAAATTCTTCCTGCTGGCAACTACTGAGACAACAGGGTCAATTTCTTCTTCAGGCCCACCTTGCTCATCATTAGAAACCATAAAGCAATAAGTCCATCTCCTTCAAAAGTGGTATCTGATTATCAAGGAACAAGCGTAAAAGGTCATGGTATACATTTGTCTTGAAAGAAATAGGTCAAAAGAAACATTTTGATTAATGGCAAAGTATTAGCGGAGTTCATGCTGCAGAACGCTGACTCTTCCAGTCGCGGAATAATGGGAACTTGAGGAGCATCAGAAACCAGGGCGTCTACACTGAGAGTGAGCGGCTTTTAAGCCATAATCAGTTCCTGCCTTTGGACTTACCGGACGAGGACAAGGAGATAGGAGATAGCAAAAGTCACAGATGATCTGGCATCCATCCTCTTGGATGTCTCTGGAGCTGTTACACACACTAGGATAGCCTGAAGTGGGTTGACCCAAGCACACACTTTCTCACCTTGCTTCCATCGTCTCCCTTGTTTTTCGGGTAGATTGACCTGAGAAACCCTGGTCAGCAGTTTTGTAAAGCAAGAAACCTGCATTTTTTTTTTTTTTATTTTTTGAAATCAGCACATGGTTTTGAAAGCATTTCCAAAAGATAAGAAAGAGGAGAATTCTGGAGAAGTTTTTTTTTTTTTTTTAATGCCATATTTTACAGCATTCAGGATAGTTAATTGGGAGACTTTTATCAGTCTTTTAAGAAACAGATCATTCCAGGGGCGCCTGGGTGGCGCAGTCGGTTAAGCGTCCGACTTCAGCCAGGTCATGATTTCGCGGTCCGTGAGTTCGAGCCCCGCGTCAGGCTCTGGGCTGATGGCTCGGAGCCTGGAGCCTGTTTCCGATTCTGTGTCTCCCTCTCTCTCTGCCCCTCCCCTGTTCATGCTCTGTCTCTCTCTGTCCCAAAAATAAATAAACGTTGAAAAAAAAATTAAAAAAAAAAAAAAAGAAACAGATCATTCCAATGCTGTTAAAATGGATCCAGAGTTAGAGTATTTGGGTCGAACTTCTAAGGCACTGTGTTCATTTCCATGAGGTTGGCATGGCACTGATGGCCAAATATGTCGAAAAACAAAGCAACCATAGATTAGTCTCCCGTAGGAGTGAAGAAGTGAAAATATACAAAACTCTCACCAATTTAAATACACTCACTTATAAGAACGACACTTACCGGTATCCAAGTCAGTTTAACAAAGAAACGAAGGAATCGTTTAACAGAATACCCATGGGTAAAATTTTGCACTTAGCACATTAATAGACTAAAAAAGAAAACATAAATAGATGCTGAAAATCAATATATTCAAGCTTCATTTGTGGTAAAAATATTAGTAAACAATGTTAAAAAGTGCTCTTAATATGGTAAGGAATTTCTATCGTAAATCTATAGCAAACATCGTACTAGTCACACAATAGAGACATTAACCTAATATTTTTCTTCTAATTTTTTTAAAGTAAACTCTATGCCAAACGCGGGGCTTGAACTCATGTTGCTGAGATCAAGAATCATGTGCTTCACCGACTGAGCCAGCCAGGTGCCCCAATATTAATCTAATATTAAAAACTATGACATAGATGCTTTCTCTCACTGCTGTTTATCCCATGGTGTCATGGAACTTTTAGACGAGAAAATAAGCTTTTAAAAAGGGTACCAGAGAGGAAATTACAAAATCGTCATTGTTTTCAAATGTTAGGTTATCTACCTAGAACCAACTGCAAATACTGTTAGGTATAATAGTGGAGAATGGTAAAATTACCAGATAAAGGGGAGAAAAAGTTCAAGTAAATATTTTAATGGAGAACTTATAATATACTAAGACATAAGTAATAAATAAAAACATTAGGCAACGAAAAAACTATGTGGAGAATTAAAATAGGGTTATATGAGAGGAAGTCACTGAGAGGCTAAAGATGGAAGGTTGGGGACAGCTTTATTTAGGAAGTGATGTTTAAACTGATATTTGAATGCCCCCAAAGGATCCAGTCACGAAGAAAAGTACTTCTCACTGACGGAACTGTGAGCCAATAGATTTGTGTTGATTAAACTGCTAAGGTGGTGGTAATTTGTTGTCAGAAAAAAAAAAATAGCATTGAGTTGAGAGGCCTGCAGGAGAAATGGGCTCATTAGGTGTAGCCAGATTTCCCTTTTTTTAAAAAAAAAAATTAATATTTATTTATTTTTGAGAAAGAGAAAGAGATGAGCACAAGCAGGAGAGGGCAGAGAGCGAGGGAGACACAGAATCTGAAGCAGCTCTAGCCTCTGAGCTATCAGAGCCCAACGCAGGGCTCGAACTCATGAACCATGAGATCATGACCTGAGCCAAAGTTGGACGCGTAACTGACCAAGCCACCCAGGCGCCCCCAGATTTCTGATATAAAAGAGGATGAGGGACACTTGATACAAGATCAAGGTGATGGAGGGAAAGAACAGGTGTATGGTACAGGGGTGTTGGAGGTCAAGGAATTATGGGATGCTGGGTCAGATAAATGAATGGCTTCGGGGGCTTGCCATTCTAGTACTGCGTGAGGTTAACAGGAGCGTGAGGCATGATGGGGGAAAATCCTGAATGTTAGGGAAGTGGGCAGCTAGATGGGAAGTATGGGGCCACTGGGTCATTATTCTCTTCTGTGGTCCCTGGTGGTGTGATAGCAAAGAGGCGAGTAAAGTTCTCTTGGAAACTGTTCTCTTGGCGATGGAACTACTGCTTTTGTCTTTCCGCGGAGGTGGTGTAGGGGGCTGGGAGATAAGTGATCTCACTGAAAGCAGGAGCCTAGGAACTGCCTCTTCTTTGTAGAGACTGTTAGGTGTGGAGAGACACAACATACTGAAAGACGTAACAGACACTAAATATAATGATGATATAATTGACCTTGGTTTATAATGCAGAGAGAGTGGATCTCTCGGTTATTGACCTTCATTTCCATGTCTTCCCATTTTGTAATGCTTCAGTCTACTGCTTAAAATCCTTAACATCATACTTACCAGGGAAACACTGAAAACTTTCCCCCTGAGGTCAAGAGTGACGCAGTGGTGTTTGCTCTCACCAGTTGTATTCAACGTAGTATTGGAGGTTCTTGCCGAAGGATTTATGGAGAAAATATGAAATAAAAGGCATCTAGATTGAAAAGGAAGAAGTAAAAACATTTATGTTTGTATATAAAGAATCCTAAGGAACACCCTCCCCCCTGCAAATAATAAACTGTTAGAGCTAATAAAGAAGTTCAGGAGCACCCGGGTGGCACAGTCAGTTGAGCATCCAACTTTGGCTCAGGTCATGATCTCACCGTTCATGAGTTCGAGCCCTGTGTCGGGCCGTCCGCCGTCAGCACAGAGCCTGCTTTGGATCTTCTGCCCGCCCCCTTTCTCTGCCCGTTCCCCATTGGTTCTCTCTAAATAAATAAATAAATAAATAAATAAATAAATAAATAAATAAAAATGTTCAGCAAGTTTGCAATATACAGGATCGACACACAAAACTAAGTTGCATTTCTAAACACTGAACAATGTGATGATAATATTTTAAAATTCCAAATTGTTTGAACAAAACTATAAAATACTTCGGAGTTGATTTAACAAAAGAAGTGCAAGAAACAATGAAAGCTCTAAAACATTTTTGAAAGAAATTAGATAAGACCTAAATAAATGGAGAGACATCTTGTGTTAATGCGGGGGAAGACTTAATATTGTCAAGATGACATACTTATCAAACTGACCTGCGGATTCAGTGCAATCTCTGTCGAAAGTCCAACTGCCCCTTTTGCAGAAATGGACCAGTTGATCCTGAAATTTATATGGAAATGCAAGGAACCCAGAATAGACAAAATAATCTTGCAGAAGAAGAACAAACTTGGAAGACTCACACTCCTCAATTACAAAACTTACTACAAAGCTATAGTAATCAAGACCGTGTGGAACTGGCATAAGACTAGACATGTAGGTCAATGGACTAGAATTGGAAGTTCAGAGATAAACCCATACATCTATGATCAGTTGATTTTTCGACAAGGGTGTCAAGTTAGTTAAGCGGGGAAAGAATAGTCTTTTCAGCAAATAGTACTGGGACAACTGGAAGTCTACATTAAAAAATGAATTTGGATCACCTCACTGTATACAAAAATTAACTCAAAGTGGATAAAAGTCTAAGATTTAAAACTGTAAAACTCTTAGAAGAAAACTTTGGCTTAAATCTTGTGACCATGGATTAGGCAATGGTTTCTTAAATATAATACCTAAGGCAAAAGCCCCTAAAGGAAAAAAAAAACACGTATTAGACTTTATCAAAATTAAAAACTTTTATGAATCAACAGAGAGAATCAAGACAGTGAAAAGCCAACTCACAGAGAGAGAGAAAATATTTTTGAAAATCACGTATCGGATAAGAGTCTAGGATCTGGAATGTACAAAGAACTCTTACAACTCAGTAATGAAAAGACAAATAACAATTAAAATATGAGCTAAGGATATGAGTGGACATTTCTCCAAAGAAGATATCAAATGGCCAATGATAGTAATAGTAACAGCAAAAAGACCAAATAAGACTAGTGTTGGAGAGGATGTGGAGAAACTGGAAACCTCATACGTTGCTGGTGGGAATGTAACATGGTGTAGCTGTGGTTGAAAACAGTTTTACAGTTCCTCAAATTTTAAGCATAGAGTTACCATATGATGTCACAATTCTACTCCTAGGTACGTACCCAAGAGAACTGAAAACACGTTCAAACAAAACCTTGTATAGGAATGTTCATAGCAGCATTATTCATGATAAGAAAAAAAAATGGAAGCAACCCACCTGGTCAGTGGATAATCTCATGAATAGATAAACAAATTGTGGCATATCCATACATTTGAATATTATTCAGCCATACAAAGGGGGGAGGTATTAGAACATGACATGGATGAACCTTGAACATGCTAGGTAGAAACAGCCAGACACAAAGATCACACTTCATGTGAATCCATATGCTTGAAAAGTCCAGAACAGGCAAATACATAGAGACAAAGGAAATTAGTAGTTAGCAGGGGCTGGAGGGAGGGAGGAATGGGGAGTGACTGTTGATGGGGATGGGGTTTCTTTTTAGGATGATGACAATGTTCTGGAATTAGATAGTGATGATGGTTGTACAGCCTTGTGAATTAAAAATATCACTGAGTTGCACATGCTAAAATGGTGAATTTTATGGTGTATGAATTACATCTCAAAAAAAAAAATCCTTGGTGAAAACCAGGCTCATTGTCATGGTGGGCCAGAGATCATACTTTCTATGACTTGAATGCATTTCAGCTGTCTTGTAGCAATCCTTAATGCATGCTAGATGCTGAAGAGTTTCCATCGAGATGGTGGACCAGGCATGCTTTTTGAAAGCCAGAAAGGATCCAGAGGTATCACTTCTGGTCATTCTGTCACAAATGCTTTGGGATTTTTATCTATTTTTATTTTTAGAAAATGTTTATTTATTTTGAGATAGAAGGAGAGAGAAAATGAGCAGGGAGGGGCAGAGAGAGAGAGGGTGAGAGCACAGAGCCCGACGCGGGGCTCGATCCCATGAACCGCAAGATCATGACCTGAACTGAAATCAAGAGTCGGACACTCAACCCGACTCAGCCACCCAGATGCCCCTGGATTTTTAAATTCATTATTATTTCTTTTTGGTGCCAGAGGCAGCAGAGTCCCCAGGGACTGGTCCATAGTTACATGGGTGTTGAGAGCAAGGACTGAAATATCCATTTTGCTGACGTCATTTGTAGCTGAACGTGTGTGGCCCTGGAACCGGCAGCCACAGCACGAGCTCTGATTCCCCGATTCCTGACCATGACTGAGACAGTGTGGCTTCAGTGGAGGGTCATTTTGGAGTGGGTGTCACTCCTTAAAGATCAGCCTCGCAGCTGCTCACAACGCCCTTGCAGTGATTTTTCTAAGCTCTTGTTTCTCCCAAGGAAATGTCTTTTTTTCCTTAGATGGAACGATTTCTGCTCCTTCAGCTCTAGACTGATGGA
This sequence comes from Lynx rufus, assembly GCF_022079265.1. NCBI lineage: Eukaryota > Metazoa > Chordata > Mammalia > Carnivora > Felidae > Lynx > Lynx rufus. The sequence continues at coordinate 8,251,001 of NW_025814824.1, forward strand.
TGAACATGGTAGATGAAGCTCCCACTCACATCCTCCTCCTGTCCTTCCTGGCCCCACACTTTATGTCCCAGCTCCATCAGACTAGGGTCATTTCCCCCACATACCCTGCTTGTGCGTGCCTCTGTGTCTTTGCACCTGTCGTCACTCCAGCCTGGCTCATCTCAGTCTTACTTCCCTGCCTACCTATGTTTTGAGCCTCTGGAAATCTGGAATCATCTCCGGAAAGTCTCTTGAAGTACCCTTCCTCCCCTCCAAGTCTGGCAGGTGCTCTGTCTTCCTACACATTGTCACCATGACACCATGTTATATTTGCAACACTCCGCTTGTAAGTTGAGACTATGAGCACCTTGAGGGGCAGAACCTCTTCCTGCTTTTCTTTGTTACCCTCTAACTCAGCAGCCTAGAACAATTCTAGCGTTCATCCATGCTTTCTTTTCTGAATTGAACTTGTGCCTTTTAGCATTCCTACTGATTTTTTGTGTGTGTAACTTTATAGAAGAAGTGAACACCAGCCGGAGAAAGTAAATTAAAATACCTGAATATATACTATATAGCTTTATATATGTAGTATACATATATATATATTACATATATGTAATATATATGTATATATTATACATATGTATATATGTAATATAATATATAATATATAACATATAATATATAGTATATACATATGTATAATGTATACATATATATACATATACATATATGTATAATAAATATATACACTTGTAGTTTTTGAGAGGGTGGCCTTACTCTGGACAGAGGCTCTCCTTTGGACACTGTATCAAGTTCTGGATTTATCGGAAAAATTAAACAGATACAGATTGAGTTAGGAGAAAAAAAAAGGCAGATGGTCCAGTTAGGACAGCTTACTACTCAGCATACAGCATGGTATTTTGAAATAATAGTGAGTTAGGAAGATGTGCATAAACTACTCTTTATGAACTTGCACTTCGTTGGAGATCATTTTAGGGAAATGCGGGAAGACGAACACACTCAGCCTTGATGCTTTCGTTCTTTATGGTGCACTTCTTGAGTTCAGTGTCAGACGCATTCCAGTGATTCCCTAGAGGACAATTTCAGTGCGCTGAAATGTACATGCACACGATTCATTTTCTGTGCCTTTCAATTCAATATAGTACTAAGTGGTTATTACCACTTCAAGGCATAGAAGACATATACTATGTGTCTCTCTCTTTTTTTTTTGTAAAAATAACTTTTATTTTGTTATTAAAATTTATACATGTGAATTACTGAAACCTTTAAAAAATGAGGACAAGGGAGGAGATAAACCATGATTCTACCTACCACTTAAAAAAACACAAACCGGGGCGCTTGGGTGGCGCAGTCAGTTAAGCGTCCGACTTCAGCCAGGTCACGATCTCGCGGTCCGTGAGTTCGAGCCCCGCGTCGGGCTCTGGGCTGATGGCTCAGAGCCTGGAGCCTGTTTCCGATTCTGTGTCTCCCTCTCTCTCTGCCCCTCGCCCGTTCATGCTCTGTCTCTCTCTGTCCCAAAAATAAAATAAAAACGTAAAAAAACACAAACCATTAAAGTTTATGTGCTGATGCTTCCAGACACTTTTTTCCTTATAAAATTAGAGTTATACAAAATATTTTATTTAAACATGTCATTTAAAACACATAAGGACCAACTACCCACGTTAACATTAGTTTTGGCAATTCCATGGCGTTCCCACGTGGATTACCACCATCTACTTAATGAATCCCCCATTGCTTGACATTTAATTTTTTCCAATTTTTCCAAAGTACAAGCAGCACCACAGTGGAGAGAATTGTAATTAAATCCTTCCACACAGACATTATTCTATTCTAAGGGCAAACTCCTCAAACTGAAATTACTGGGTCAGAGGGCACGATTACTTTAGCAACTTGTGATATCCATTACCAAATTGCCCTTCCAAAATGTCCTAGCATCTACACTCTCATTGTGTAAGAGTATTATCTCTCTGGATGTTAGCATTCACTAAAAACATAGAAAAATATCTGCGCAGATTTAAATGACAGAAAGGTTAGTTATCTCTTTGTGAGTCTTTAGCGATATTCTCCTTCTGTTAAATATGGTAGCCTATTTCCAGTTTGTAATGTCTTACGTTTGTGTCCTTTCAAAGAATAGATTGCCAGATGTATTTGGTGTTTTTCTTCATGGTTCCTGTCACTGGTATCCTGCCTGGAAAACGTATCCAAATATTCTGCGGCCCAAGTTAACCTAACAATTTACCTTTATGTTATTCCTCTCATGCCTTCGTTTTTCTTTTACAAATGAAATTTTAACCTACTAATAATTTTTAGAGGGAGAAGTTAGAGGTAAATATGTAACGATTTTTGTGGGGGGCCAGGCCCCGGTGCTAGGCTGAGACCGGGTCGAGCAATGTTCCCCGTTGACTCAAGCCAACCCGGTGGTTCCCCCTCCCATTCCCCCACTTTCAAGGGCATACGAAAGCCTTGTCAAGGCTGAGAAAGTTAATTCTAGTGACTTGGGCCTGCTGAATGGCCTGTTCTATATGTCTTATAGCTTCTTTAGCTTCCTGAGTGAGACTTCGCGGGGACACTGGAGAACTATCTCCTTTTAGAATGTTAAACAAAGGCAGTAATTGTTCTGTGGTGACCCCTAGTGTATTTCTAATCCAATTTGTATCTCCTAATAATTTCTGAAAATCATTTAGAGTAGTCAAATGTCCGGTTCTAATTGATACTTTCTGAGGTCGGACAGTTGATTTGGAGATGAGATACCCTAGGTATTCAAAAGGTGCTTCCCTTTGAACTTTCTCAGGGGCAACAATCAAATTATATGCTTTAAGGCATCTTTGAAGAGAAATAAAAGCCTCTTGTAATAATTTCTCAGTTTCAGCAGCCAAAAGTAAGTCATCCATATAATGGATACAATATACATGGGGAAAACTCTGTCTAAAAGGGGCAATTGCTCTGGCCACAAACTCTTGACATAAAGTCGGACTGTTAGCCACGCCTTGCGGTAAGACCTTCCACTGATACCGCTTAGCAGGTTCCTGTAAGTTAGTGGAAGGCAGAGAGAATGCAAAATGTACTCCGTCGCTAGGGGCTAACGGAATGGTAAAAAAACAATCTTTTAAGTCCAAAACTAACAATTGATATTGTAAAGGAATGGCCGATGGGGAAGGGAGGCCAGGTTGCAAAGCCCCCGTGGGCTTCATGACAGCATTAATTGCTCTCAAATCTTGCAGCAACCTCCATTTATTTGACTTTTTTCTAATCACAAAGATTGGGGTGTTCCAGGGACTGGTGGAGGGAACTAAATGACCTAATTGCAGTTGTTCCTCTATGAGGTGAGCAGCAGCCTCCCGGATCAAGGACCTTTTTAATACAGGTCCAAGTAGACCACAAAGTCCCTGGAACTGCAGCTCCACGAATCTTCATTTGATTTTTAAGTTCCTGACCAACTCGCTGCCGGTCCTTTAAATCAGCTGTACCCCTGTCTGGAAACCATGGGCAATAATCATGCACTATGTCAAAAAATTCCCTAAGGGCTGACTGAGAAACCTTAATTCCCTTCTCCTTCATAAGAGCCTGCAAGGCAGTTATAAAATATCCCTGTTCCGTAGACTGCTTCTGTCCCATAGTTTTACTCCCGTCGTCTGTGCTGCCGGCACAGTTCCCCTACCTGAATTAGACGCCGCGCGGTCCGCTTTCACTTTCCTCCTTGTTGTCTCAGGTCCCTGTTCGGGCGCCACTTGTCGCGGCCGGCGCGACAAACACCGAGGTCAGGGTCCTGAGGGTAGGGGAATGCAAGAAAAAAAAGAGAGAAGAGAAAGTTTGGGAACAGGAGGGTCCCCTGGGCTGATGGCCCAAGTGACGGCTTTATTGTTGCTGTACACAATCTTTTATAACCAGACTCTTATGGGTTAGGTCATTCTAAGAATAAACAGGTTTCACATAATTGCTGCCCACCAAAACATTTAGTTCTGTGTTTCTTGTGCATTTTCTAGACGGGTCACAAGACCTTGTTGATAAGATTGCTAGCAAAACACAATTCCCATGTTTGTTTCTATCTGACTCGGGGTAGAAAAAGGGAGGTAGCATTACTGCCAACACCTGCAGACCACAGTCTTCAGGAATTAACTTTCTCAGCCTTGACAAGGCTTTCGTATGCCCTTGAAAGTGGGGGAATGGGAGGGGGAACCACCGGGTTGGCTTGAGTCAACAGGGAACGTTGCTCGACCCGGTCTCAGCCTGGCGTCGGGGCCCGGCCTCCCACATGAATGGGAGGGGGAACCACCGGGTTGGCTTGAGTCAACGGGGAACATGGCTCGACCTGGTCTCAGCCTGGCGTCGGGGCCCGGCCTCCCACATGAATGGGAGGGGGAACCACCGGGTTGGCTTGAGTCAACGGGGAACATGGCTCGACCCGGTCTCGGCCTGGCACCGGGGCCTGGCCCCCCACAGATTTTAAATGTTTATCCAATTGTCTCAACACAATTATCGAGCAAACCATTTTGTCCCCACTTATTTGTGTTTTGCTAGTTACAGAGTAACTCAAATTATTTGAAAAATCGCATGGTGCTCTATAAAAACATGCTCATCTAAACATTAAAGAGTCTTTTTGTGACTGCGGTAAAAGTGCAAGTGCTTTATCAGATCGAGTCTCTTTTTTTAAAAAAATATTTTTGTTTTTTTAAAGTATATTTACTAGAGAGAGAGAGAGAGGGAGTGTGCATGAGCGGGGGAGGGGCAGAGAGAGAGGGAGAGAGAGAGAATCCCAAGCAGGCTTCGCGCTGTCAGTGCAGAACCTGACTTGGCACTCCCAAGTGCCATGACCTGAGTGGAAAGCAAGAGTCAGTGGCTCAACCAACTGAGCCACCCAGGTGCCCCTAGATCAAGTCTCTTAAAGGACTTTTGGATTCCTTCATAAAATGAGAGGGGTGGTGGCAAAATTATCATTTGACTGCCTGTGAAGCTCCTATCATCTTGTCCTTTCTTCAAACCTAGAATTTCTTGGAAAATTCCAAGACGAAGTCACCTGCATTAAATGGCACTAGAAAAAAACGTTTCCTAGTTGTTCCCTAACAGTAAAAGAATATTGCAAGTATTCTACATTTAAAAATTCTCAGGGCACTTGGGTGGCTCAGCTGGTTAAGCCTCAGACTTTGGCTCATGATCGAGTGGTTCTTGGGTTCGAGCCCCATGTCGGGCTCTGTGCTGACAGCTCAGAGCCTGGAGCCTGCTTCGGGTTCTGTGTCTCCCCCTCTCTCTACTCCTTCCCTGCTTCTGCTCTGTCTCTCTCTATCTCTTAAAAATAAATACACGTTAAAAAATTTAAAAAAGATTCTAGATGGCGTATCTATCGAGTTACCACTTTGGAAAATAAAACATTAACTGATCCTTCCTAAATCATTGATTTTTATGAAAACTGGTGGAACATAGAGCTGGATTCACTCAATAAATGATTAGAGTGTTTCTTGTTGTACCTTTATGTACACAAAGGAGCAAAAACATTAAATTATATCTTTCTCAAGGGGAATTGAAGCATTCATTGAATTAATAAGCATATTTAAGTGGTGTTAGAAATTACTTTTGAATGAGAAAGAGATGTAGTCAAATGCCTAATGGTTTTGATGGTATTTTGAGGTCTACTACTCACATCTAGGAATTGTCTTTTTTTTTTTTTAACTTTTAAGTGTTTATTCATTTTTGAGAGAGAGAGAGACAGAGTGCGACAGACACAGGGAGGGGCAGAGAGAGAGAGGAAGACACAGGATCCGAAGCAGGCCCCAGGCTCTGAGCTGTCAGCCCAGAGCCAGAGGTAAAGCTTGAACCCATGAACCGTGAGATCATGACCTGAGCCAAAGTTGGATGCTTAACCGACTGAGCTGCCCAGGTGCTCCATGGAATTTTCTTTTTCAAATAGTGGCAGTGCTGTGAATAAAGGTACATGTGCTATAAAGGAATGTATGAACGAACAGAAAGGAATGAGAAAAGGGAATATGTGGTGTGGCATAAAACTAGGATAGGGAACCCTCATGCTAGGATGGTTAGACCAGTCCTCAAACTTTCTTGTTCATGAGTCGTCCTGGAATCTCGCAAAGATACATACTCGGATCCAGGTTCTGGGCGTAGGCCTGAGAGTCTATGTCTCCGACAAGCTTCAGGTGATGCTAAGGCGCTGGTCCATGGAGCACCCTTTGGGCAGCAATGATACGCGGAAACTTGGGTTCTTTTTCGTTCTGCAATTCTCGGCTTAACTAACAGGAAGAGATTCTTTGTTTACTTGGTAAAGAGATAACTTTGGGGGTAATTTTTCCAAGTCTATTTCTATTTCAACGTGTGAATCATCCACACATCCAGAATCTTGGCCCCTCAAATAAATTACTTACCACCTGGAGGTAATAAGGAAGGTGATAGCATGTGCTCAGGTTTCTCCAGCTGGAAATAGCCAACAGAACTTGGGCAGTGCTGAGCAAGGAAAACGCTGTTACAGCTTAGGCGCAGGAGAGTCTCATGCAGTCTCGTGCACCGGGTGGTAAGCGATCGGTATCTGCAGGGAGCCGTCCAGACTCCATAAGAGCTGCCTCTGATTTGCCAAGGGTTTCAGAAACCGTGACCATGTTTTGGTATGTTTTCTAATCAGTGGTAATATTATTAGCATGTGCAAGAGGCGTGTCGGTATGAATGCACATGTGTATGAATTGGCAGATAATTTAAGGCTTTTGGAATAAGCGTTATAAGGCAAATATAGTAAACTAAAGATAATCCCAATTTTGCAGATTTCCACTTGTGGGGAGATTAATAGAAGACACTAAAGGTCTAGTGCCAGACCTGCTCTTTGAACTAACTCTAAGGTCTTAGAGAAATCACTTAAAACTCAGGGTTTAGGTCCTCCTTGAGTAAGTAGTTAGGTGATACGACCTCAAGGGTCTTTCAAGTCCATAAGTTCATAAAGGAGTTTGGTTTAAAACCTCAGGTTAGTTTTGAGCCAGAGTGTCAGCTTAAAAAAAAACAGCAAACAAAAAAACACTTCTTGATTTCTGAGTCTGACAATTGTTTGTGATAAGAACACAAAAGGAAGCTCCGTTCTTTTGGAAATTGTCAGTGTACTTTTCATTCCCATGTAGTCGACTTGGTTTTTTTCCTCTGGCTTTTTTCATGTTTTTTTGTCTTTGTTTTGGCATATTTGTCTTTGTTTTGGCTTGTTTGGGCATTGCAATTTTACCATAGTGTATCTAAATACAGAATTTTATTTTCCTTTATCCTGACGGTAACTCTTGCTTCTTGTATATGAAGATGCATATTTTCCGTAATTTCATTTCCGATGTTGTCATCCATTATATTTCTCTCCTTGTTGCTCTATTCCCTTCTCATACAATTCTTATGAAGGCTAAATTAGATCTTATTATGGCCTCGGTCTCTTAACTGATTTCACATTTTCTGTGTCTTCGTCTTTCTCCGAGGCAATCTATAAGGTTGCCCAGCATGTGTTTTCTGTTCATTCTTTCTTCAGCTGCATCTAATCTGTTTTTATTTTTATTAAAAATTTTTTTTTTTATTTTTGAGAGAGCATCAGTGGAGGAGGGGCAGAGAGAGAGAGGGGGGGACAGGAAGCAGGCTCTGTGCTGATAGCAACAAGCCCGATGTGGGGTTCAAACTCCTGAACTGGGAGATCATGACCTGAACCGCAATCTGATGCTCAACCGACTGAGCCACCCAGGTATCTCTGTAATCTGTTTTTTTTTTTTTTTCAATTAAACATTTTCTCACAAATCTGTTTTAAACTCATCTATGGTTGTAGTTTTTAATTTAATTTCTAAAATTTCTATTTGGTTCTATTCCAGTACCTCTTTCATTTTAAAGACATGTATTATACTAACAATAAATTATCTGAAAAAGATAAAGAAAATGATCCTGTTTGCAATAACATTAAAAATAATGAAATGCTTAGGAATAAATTTAACCAAGAAAGGGAAGGATCTCGACACTGAAATCCACAAGACACTGATGAAAGAAATTGAACAAGACACGCAAAAAATAGGTATTCTGGGTTCGTGGCTTGGAAGAATTAATATTGTTCGAATGTCCCTGCTGCCCCAAACCATCTATAGATTCAGTGTAATCCCTATCAAGGTTCCAGTGGCATTTTTACAGAAGTAGAAAAAACAATTCTGAAACTTCTATGGAATCACAAAAGACCCCAAACAGCCGATGTAGTCCTGACAAAGAAGAACAAAGCTGGACGCCTCACCCCTTCTAACCTTTCAGCTGTGTTATAAAGCTGCAGTAATCAAAACAGTATGGTTCTGGCATAAAAGCAGGTACCTGGACCACTGGAACAGAATAGAAAGCCCAGAAATAAACGCTTGCATGCACGGTCAATTCATTCATGACAGCTGGAGTTTGAAGTAGGCTTTTTTTTTTAAGTTTATTTTTATTTATTTTGAAAGACAGAAAGCAGAGGGCGGGCAGAGAGAGGAGAGAAAGTCCCAAGCAGGCTCCGTGCTGTCAGCACAGAGCCCAACGTGGGGTTCGAACCCACGAACAGTGAGTTCACGACCTGAGCCGAAGTCAGGAGTCACGCTTAACCCACCGAGCCACCCAGGTGCCCCGAAATAGGCTTGTAAGAGTAACTAAGGTTAAGCTGCAAAAGTCAGGAATATTTACACCTTACTGCTTTGAAAACAGGATCTCAGAGCTCACGTATGGAGAAATTTTGAAATGCCTCTGTCTGTCTTCTTCTTCTTCTTTGCTTTTACTTGTGGTAGGGAGCTGTGCGATGTGGCACGATGAAAATAGAGGGTAGCGATCCGGACAGAGGTGAGGTGACGCAAACATCCAGGTAATTCTGAGCGTCAGGATCGCTGTGGAGAGAAGAGGCATCAGGAGCCCTTCCTCATGACAAGCAGTGAGGAACAGATGAGGTGGAGGTCGTGAAAGTGTGCCACAAGGGTGGCTAGCTGCTCCCTGGAGCAATTATCCCCAATTGAATCCCCAGTTGTCCACATTGGAGCAATTATCTCCAATTGAATAACTACAAGAAGTCAGTTTACAGTCTTTCGAAGCCACCAGGAGAGAGCTGGTGATTGGAGAAAATGCCGCCCAGACAGCACGTAGACTGTACAGTTTTTAGTCACTCTAAAGATACATTCACAGTGAAATGAAATTGAAATCTAAGAGAAGCAGCTTCCTGAGGAAGAGTAGGAGGGTTTTGCCTGTTTTTGTGGAGAAATGAGGAAGACAGGTTTTTCTTTTGACCTCCTACCATAACTGGGAAAACCTTTTATAAACCCGAAGATCCCAACCATTTGCCAGAGCAGAAAAAAAAAAGTCAATTAAAAATACCAAGTGTTCAGTGGGCACTTTGATATCTGTAATGCTCCGAGGTTTCATAGTCTTTCTTTTTTATGTGGTTTAGGGAGCTACCTCTGTGACTGTATTGATTCACTTGTTTAATTCAATAAGTGTGTATCAATCCCATCCTATGTGCTGAGTGCCGTGCTAGAAGCAGTAGACAAGTGTATGATCAGAAAGTGTTGGGATTAAAAACAGAACAAGATCCGCTCCTATTTTCCTAGAATTCCTAGGGCTCTCTGGGCACCTGGTCACTTTCCCACCTTGAGAAATGGTGGGGGGCGGGGGGGGTGAAGGATTACTCAGGCAAGCATCTCAAATAAATTTGAGGGAGCATTGGGTGCCTAGGGAAGCTATTCGGGAGGTGGGGTGCTAATTCGCTAAAGACAGAATGAAAAGTTACTTCCTTCTGATTTGAAAATATTGGTCACAAAGGTGTTTAAAGTTTCATTACAGAGTTACAGTGTTTATTCTTTCTGCCGTGGTCATGTGTGGAGAGAAGGATATGGAAGAAAAGAGGCAATGGTTAAAAACATTTTAAAGCTGATTCAGAGGCTAGAGACATGAGTGAAGTTTGTCCGTTTACTTTGTTTTGTTTTTAACGGTGGGTATGGCAAATAGGCCATGTAGTTGAGTTTGAACTTGAGTCTGAACTTGAGTGATGTGTGTCTGAACGCGAGTGATGCCGTTGGTGGTTGCGGTCATGTCACCAGCATTGGTCCCTGCTGTGTACCAGGTCTCCCACGGGAATCAAAGACAAAGGGGTCACAGTTCCTGCGCCTGACGGGTATGATGTCTTGCACAATGAGTAAGATGGGGGTGCAAATCAGAGAAGAAGCAAAAGGCTGTAAGAGAGGTACAAAGTGCTTTTGGGGTGGTGGGGGTGATAACATCTACCAGTTGGGGGCCATCAGGAAAAGTACCATGGAGGTGGTGGCGTTTGAAATGGACATTGTAAGTTATGTCGTATTTTGAGTGGCAGAAGGGGAGCTGTGTCACTTCAGAAGTCCCGCTCTTGAATTTCACATCCCTACTGCCCCATAATTATAAACCCTTTTTGGAGATCAGCTGGTCGTTAGTTTGGCTATCTGGTATATGTTTGGAGGGGTGGTTTGGGAAGGTGCCTGGGTGGGGGTAGAAATCCTTGAAGGTTTGAGCAGAGCTGTGCAATGACCGTGCATGTGCTTCATTAATTGTAACCTGGAAGCAGTGTGAACTCACTTCAGTTACGAGAGCAGATTGCAGTGGAGAGACGGTCACAGTTGTCAAGATGTAATGAAACCATAGAATGAGCAAAGTCAAGGAGTCAAAGAGTTCTTAGGCTTGGCACCAAAAGATGGTCAGGTTCCTCTTGACACCAAAAGGAAAAAACGATCAGTTGGATCTCATCAAAATTGGAAACTTTTACTTTGTGGAATATCCTGTTAAAAGGATGAAAAGTCAAACTACAGAATGGGAGAAAAATATTTGCACACCACATGTATGTATATAACAAAGGACCAGGATCTAGAATATAAGGACTCTCAAAACCCAACAGTTAAAAAAATAGTTTAAAAAATGGGTAAAAACACATGAACAGAAGAGGATATACAGATGGTAAATAAACACATAAAAAATATTCAGTGTCATTAGTCATCAGGGAAGTGCCCATTGAACCCACGATGTGATAACACCACACGACTATAAACATGTCTACAGCAAAAAAATAGTGACAACACCAGATGCTTTGAGGATGTGGAGAAATTGGATTATTTGTCCATTGCTGATGGGAATGTGAAATGGCACCATCACTCTGGAAAACAATTTGGTGTGTCTTATAAAACTATATGTGCAATTATCATCCTTCAAAAGTTTAGTAAAATGGTATTCACAAGAAATGAACAACAGAAAAGTGTTGAGGTCAAATGCCATGCAGAGTTACTATGAGAAAAAAGGCAAGTAAGGGGCAAGACAACATCATCACCAACCATGAAAGCATGCTAGAAAGATACACGCTCCAAAATATGTCTGTAAGGTTAGATTTAAAAAAAAAATTCAGAGAAATTATCCCAAATAGCCAAAGCAATCTTGAAAAAGAAAACCAAAGCAGGAGGCATCACAATCCCAGACTTCAAGCTATACTACAAAGCTGTAATCATCAAGACAGTATGGTACTGGCACAAGAACAGACACTCAGATCAATGGAACAGAATAGACAACCCAGAAATGGACCCACAAACATGTGGCCAACTAATTTTTGACAAAGCAGGAAAGAATATCCAATGGAATAAAGACAGTCTCTTCAGCAAGTGGTGCTGGGAAAACTGGACAGTGACATGCAGAAAAATGAACCTGGACCACTTTCTTACACCATACACAAAAATAAACTCAAAATGGATGAAAGACCTCAATGTAAGACAGGAAGCCATCAAAATCCTCGAGGAGAAAGCGGGCAGAAACCTCTTTGACCTTGGCCACAGCAACTTTTACTCACCACATCTCCGGAGGCAAGGGAAACAAAAGCAAAGATGAATACCTGGGACCTCATCAAAATAAAAATCTTCTGCACAGCGAAGGAAACAATCAGCAAAACTAAAAGGCAACCAACAGAATGGGAGAAGATATTTGCAAATGACATGTCAGATAAAGGGTTAGTATCCAAAATCTATAAAGAACTTCTCAAACTCAACACCCAAAAAACAATCCAGTGAAGAAAAGACATGGGCAAAAGACATGAATAGACACTTCTTCAAAGAAGACATCCAGATGGCCAACCAACATGTGAAAAAATGCTCAACGTCACTCATCATCAGGGAAATACAAATCAAAACCACAATGAGATACCACCTTACACCTGTCAGAATTGCTAACGTTAACAACTCAGGCAACAACAGATGTTGGTGAGGATGTGGAGAAAGAGGATCTCTTTTGCGTGGTTGGTGGGAATGCAAGCTGGTGCAGCCACTCCGGAAAACAGTATGGAGGTTCCTCAAAAAACTAAAAATAGAACTACCCTACAACCCAGCAATTGCACTACTAGGCATTTATCCACGGGATACAGGTGTGCTGTTTCGAAGGGACACATGCACCCCCATGTTTATAGCCAAAGTGTGGAAAGAGCCCAAATGTCCATCGATGGATGAACGGATAAAAAAGATGTGGTATATATATACCATGGAGTATTACTCGGCAATCAAAAAGAATGACATCTTGCCATTTGCAACTACATGGATGGAACTGGAGGGTATTATGCTAAGTGAAATTAGAGAAAGACAAAAATTATATGACTTCACTCACATGAGGACTTTAAGATACAAAACAGATGAACATAAGGGAAGGGAAACAAAAATAATAAAAAAACAGGGAGGGGGACAAAACAGAAGAGACTCATAAATATGGAGAACAAACTGAGGGTTACTGGAGGGGTTGTGGGAGGGGGGATGGGCTAAATGGGTAAGGGGCACTAAGGAATCTCCGCCTGAAATCGTTGCACTATATGCAAACTAACTTGGATGTAAATTTTAAAAAAATAAAAAAATTAAAAAAAATTTTTTAAAAATCAGAGAAATTAAGAAAATCATACAAGACATACAAGAATAACATAAGGAAGAATTAGCCAACACAGGAATGAAATGATAGAATTCAAGATTATACTTAGAAATAAATAATTAAAATAATTTTAGAAATGAAGATTAAACTAGAAGGAACAGGAAATACATCAAATAAAGGAGAAAAGATGGAAAAATATTTAAATGTGAAAAGAGATCAAAAGGGGTCAAAAGAAAATTTCAAATATCAGTGATCTGCCAAGAAGATACAACATATAGATGAGAGGAAGGTAACAAAGAAATAACGCAAATACTAGAATTATAATTGAGAAATTTTGTCAACATAAAAAAATGGAAAATATCTATTGAAAGAATACCTTTGTACCTGAAAATACTGACCTAGAATGGCTAGTGTAAACCACATTCCAGTAAAAATTACTGATGTTCAAAGAAAGAGAGGAAACCCTCTGGATATCTGGGTAACATTCGTATATTACCTATACGTGAAAGAAGAGGGGATTATCATCAGTCTTTGTGACAGTAGTGCTGTGCGCTAGAAGAAACTGGATGAATGTATCGGAGGTGTCCGCAGAGAAAGAAAATGTGAGCCAAGGGTTCCATATCTGGAAAAACCGACCTTCAAAAACGTAAAGGACAGTGACGACTGTTGGCCTGCAAGAGTTCAGGGAATATTGCTCCCGTGACCCTTCTTAAGGAATCTGCCGAAGACTGTGTTTCCCTGAGCCCTTCTTCAGACTCTGCTAGACAATGACTTTGGACAAGCACAGCGACTGGAGAGGCATCTACAGAGGACTAGCTGTGAGCACTAAGTAGTTGCTAAATGGCGGCTGGGAGGAAACCACTGTGCTGCGTGATGGATGGCTAATCTGACAGTGCAGGTTTAGCGTAACTATAAAAAAATGTAGAGGAAGGGGATGATAGCATTTGCCAAAACCCCCCCAAAAACAAAAACAAACCCAATCGAAACCAACAGCAAAACAACCAGACAACTGAGTAATCATAATCGGTGACGACAGTGTTGGTCTTCTGAGACTAATGCCTTAAGAGCCTCACTTCCGTGTTTTTCTCTCTCTTTCTCTCTTTCACCTACAGATACTATCCCAGTTCTCAATTCCAAAAGCTCCTCCCAAGCCCTGTCTTGCATTTCCCACATACCTTCCCGTTCTCTTCGTTTCTTTCCTGCTGTTAATGCTCGCTTGGCCCCTTTTGACCTGAATCAATCAATCCATTTTCCATTTTCACTCCAGCAAGCGAAAGCCTAGGATCTAATTTTTCAAATACAAAATTCTCCAGAGGAGAAGGGAGAGGCCGTCATGTATCATTTATTAGTATTGGGTCATATCTCATAGGAAATGGTGGTGTTTGAATACAATCAGTATGGCTAATTCTAATAGATTTCCTGGAGTGACATAATCCTGTCCTTTTTTTTTTTTAATATATACCTTTTTTCTGGTTAAATTTGTCAAAAATAATAACTGCACAGTTGTCTATATACTTTATTCTATCTATAGAGGCGCTGCTTATACAATCATTGTTTAGATCTCTTTCTAGAAAACACATTCCTTAGGTAGACTAACTTGTATTTCTAGACAGGAAAATAGTAAAAGGGTCGCTGGGCAAAGAATTGGCATAAATGCCATATTATTAGGTCACGAGTGCTCTTCTTTCCAGGACTTTATATATAAAAATCTATTTTAGAACCTCTGTTCTAGACCATGCCTGATACCTAATATTCTTGGTCAACTAGTATTGTAGCTTTTTTGTGGAGATTTGACTTTGGCATTTGCGACGGCTAAAAGAGGAGGTACATAGGTGGAGAGGTAGAAAATTTTAGTGAATAGGGACGCCAGGGTGGCTTAGTTGGTTAAGCGTCCGACTCTTAATTTTGGCTCAAGTCATGATATCATGGTTTGTGAGTTCGAGCCTCACATCAGGCTCAGCGCTGACAGCTGGATGTACTCGTAACACAGGTAGATCCTGGATTTCTTGGTATGCCTCTGGGAGTCTTGTCAGATGAGGCTAGGTGGAAGATAGAACAGGCATCTAGATTTACCACTGTCAAGGTTTTCTTTGAGAATCTTCTGGGAGAACAAATGGCTTTTCCTCAAGGAGGAAGCAACAAAGCTCTGGGCTTTTCTAAAGCTGCCCAAGTTTTGTGCACGTGAACTTCTGGTGCTTGCTACCCCGGCTGGCAGATCCAGGACTTGCCCTTTGAAGAAGTAAGCAAAGGTGTCCCAGATGAAGGCAAAGTTCAAAAGCAGAATGACAGTAAGGACACAGAAGCACCCGGCCTTCTGTGCCACTGAAAGGATGAAGGAAATGTTTGTAGAATCAGAATGTTCTGGAAATGTACTTTTTATTACTATTACTAGTAATAACTTGGTAGGAAGATAGATGTACAATGTATGGTGGAAATCATCTCCCCATCACCCCCACTTTTCGTCAGTGTTGTAATGGTGTTTCATGGTCTTGGATTTTGATGTGCCCCCAACAGTTGTTTATTGTATTCCTTCATTTTTCTGATACAGATTCTTTAAACTTAAAAAGAAACATTTCTTGGTGGATAATACACTTGATTGTAAGATAGCTACACTATTATACTGCTCACATTAGTTAACAGAAAGCAACTAGAATGTTTGGTTTATGTGCGAACATTGTCTAAGGATAGGAAAGGAAATTAGTCCAAGTTATAAGATTAGCAAACAGAAAGCATGAGAAAATATTTATTCTATGAGTTAATTTATTTTTTTAAATTTTATTTTCTTAGAGCATGAGCAGGGGAGAAGGGCAGAGGAAAAGAGAGAGAGAGAGAGAGAGAAGATCCCAAGTAGGCTCTGCACAGTCAGTGCAGAGCCCGACACGGGCCTTGATATCACAACCCTGGGATCATGACCTGATCCGAAATCAAGAGTTGGACACTCAACCGACTGGGTGTTCCTCACTTCTATGAATGATTTTAAAAATGAGACTTAGGAGCGCCTGGGTGGCTCAGTTGGTTGAACTACCAACTTCGGCTCAGGTCATGATCTCATGGTTTGTGAGTTCGAGCCCCGCATCAGGCTCTGTTCTGACAGCTCGGAGCCTGGAGCCTGCTTCGGATTCTGTGTCTCCCCCTCTCTCTGACCCTCCCCCATTCATGCTCTGTCTCTCTCTGTCTCAGAAATAAGTAAATGTAAAAAAAAATTTTTTTTAAACGAGAATTAAAATAATGCTTATATTAGATACACTAATCCCGAAGTCAGTATTTTTGAATGAATATATTTTTGAATATATCTAAAACTACCAATTAATATCTAATAAATGAGAAAATGAAAAGAATGGTAATACCCACCAAGATGAGAATGTGGTAAAATACACCAGTAAGGGTAGTGTGTTTTTTATTTGATTGCTTGTATTCTCTGATTGTTAAAAATAAGTAGTCACATGGAAAATTCAAACAAGGCAGAACCCTATAAAGGGAAAAATAAAAATGACCCCACATCTCTCCATGCAGAGGAAACCCCTGATGACGTTTTGGTTTGTACCTTTTTAAACAGCTTTCTGTGAAGATAAACATTTTAAATTGCTGTAATAACATTATATGTACTGTTTTGCAACCTGCCACGAAGGCATCATGTTCGATTTAACCAACTACGTACATGGTGGACTCCTCTTCTCTGCATTTTCTTACGAGTAAACAACTCTAAGATGAACGTCCTTGAATATACATTCATCCGCACTTGATCAGGTACATCCTGGAAGAAATGATTATGAGCAGAATGTCCAGCAAAGAATACACTGACTTTAAACTTTGAGCCCCGTGGGCAGAATACACCCCAGAAATAGGGAGGTTTACGTGCAAACTTATATAGTAACTGCCGTTCACCGTATTCGTATATGCTTTCCAGTATTTGGCGTTGTTAATATATATTTTAAAAATTTTGACATTGAGGCATAAAAATTTAGATCTCATTCTTTTATTACACATTTCTTTGAGTCTCCCTGAAATTCATTACTCATATTCCTTTTGCTTTTGGCATTTTTCTAGTTGTCAGTTGCCTACTGATCCCTCTTACTAATCAATAAGGATGTTCCTTCTTATTTTTTTGAGTTAATTGTATCATGAGGATATTAAATCTTTGCTGGGTGTGCTGAAAATATTTTCGGAGCTGATAATTACTTTTCAATTTTGTTTAAAGCATTAATTTTGTTTTTTTTGTTTGTTTGATTTTTGTTTTTTGTTTTTGCGGGGCACCTGGGTGGCTCAGTCGGTTAAGCTTCTGACTTCAGCTCAGGTCATGATCTCGTGGTTCGTGAGTTCGAGCCCTGTGTCGGGATCTCTCCTGACAGCTCAGAGCCTGGAGTCTGCTTCACATTCTGTCTCTCTGTCTGTCTCTCTCTCTCTCTCTGCCCCTCCCCCACTCACACTCTGTCCCTCTCTCTCAAAAAGAAACATTAAAAAAAAAACTTTATAAAACTTTTTTGCAAAGGTAGATTACAAAAATTAAGCAGTTACGAGTACTTCCTGGATTTTTTGGCATACTTAAAAAAGATCTGCTCCGCCCATATTTAAACAGAGGATAGGAGAGGATGAAGAAAAGGGGATATATGGGCAGGCATTTTGCAACGTCTGAAAGTAGGAAAAAACAGCAATATCAAATCATAACTGAACACACAAACAACAGCAAAACAAACAAAAACTCTGACCATATCTAGTTCAGGAGAATTGAACCAGATAAATTTTGACGCTTTTATTCTATTCTGAGAGGCATGTAATCAATATGTGGAGAAATGCTTTCACTGCTTCAAAAGGTATTAAGTACGAGGTACTGTGCCGGGTTTTGATTCAGAGGAAGAAAAGATCATGATTCTAAAAAATAAAGTCACTCCTGCCTGCAAAGAGCTCCCAGCTCCCAGGCTGTAATAGTTGTGTGTGTGCAAGGTCCTGGAGAAGGCCAGCATCTTTATTTTCTCTCATCCTACTTCAAAACCATAAGAAAACAATTGGTTAATGCAGAAAATCTTAACTTCTTTGGAAAAAGCCACATTTCTTGTGATTTAAAGAAAACGTATTATATATACAAGAGCCCCAGACTCCCTCTTCTGCATCTACTAGTGGCTGCGTTCTTGTGAGGAGACATCGATGCCTTTGAGACACTGACTGGGCTGTAACAGTTAAACCTGTAATCATGCTTTATGCCAGGAAAATGTTTTCAAAACATCTGCGCTGTTTAACCAGCCGAGATGTTTTGTGCGAAATATATGTGAATGCTTCCGTCAGGAGGTAATCGTTCAGTTGAAGTAACGGCTGAAAATATTTGAAGATATTTGGTCATCTTAACTCTGTGTGTGTGTGTGTTGAATGGGTGTGCATGAATGTGCCACATACTCACGTAACAGTAGAATTTTATATGTAATTATGTTTTTAAGTCAAAGCACTTACTACATTTGATCTTGTAAGGGAAAATGTAAGACATTAAGGATGGGAATGAAGATCTTTATAATGAGAGCAATGACATTAAATCACATCACGTAAAATTCCTTTTCATGGAATTTGGGAAATTATTTTACCTTTATTATTTAGTCTTCACACAAAGCTCGTGGAATAAGCTCAGTGTTTTCATTTTACATAGTGAAAAAAAAATGTGACTCAGTGCAATTAGGTGCTTGGAGTCCCTAGGTGAGTAAATCTCAGAGATAAGAACAGAACCCAAGTTAATTACTATTGTCCCCACCCTACAGCTGCCCCAACGCCAAGACCTGTTTAACTTGTAAAAGAAGGAATAGCAGGTCACTTCCCAGTTACCTATGTATGAAGCTTACGAGAGCCTGGCTGCTCACCATGGCCCCGCTTGCACAAACTAAGCTCCCTGTTGACTGAGCCTGCCTTGCACAATGTGGGAGGAGCAACAGTGGGCTTTGGAGTCAAATTTAATCTCGGGTCTTAATTCTGGTTCTGCCACTTTCTAGCTATGCATATTTGGACCTAAAGTCTCTGCCTTGTCTTTGTGCCAAGACGCTGGTGGTGACAATGCTTACAGTGAAGATTATGTGAGATCTCTGGCACATACGAGGTGAATCACCCACCTCAAGAGTCACCCACAGGGGGCGCCGGGGTGGCTCCGTCCATTAAGCAGCAACTCTTGATTTCCGCTCGGCTCATGATCTCATGGTTCGTGAGTTCGAGCCCACATCAGGCTCTGTGCTGACAGCGTGGAGCCTGCTTGAGATTCTCTCTCTCTCTCTCTCTCTCTCTCTCTCTCCCTCTCTCCCTCCCTCCCTCCCTCCCTCTCCGTCTCCCTCCCCCTCTCCCTCTCTCTCTCTGCCTTCTCCCCTCGTCTCTCAAATAAATAAACTTAAAAAAAAAAAAAGAATCACCCACAGGGACATTCCCTGACTTTCCTGGAATGCCATCAAGGGATACAAAATGATTCGGGGAGTACAAGGTTTATGGGGAATGGGGCCTTGGACATAAGTCAAGAGTTTTGAGCTCTGTGCTAACCCACCTGCAAAAAATTGGTATGGGGCCATAGTTAAATTCGTCTTCTATCTCCGACCCTCATATCCTCTTACGTCTCAAGAGGCATTCTATTAAGTAGAAAGAAATGGAGAGCCTTGAGAACATGAGAGAAATAGAGGAATGGCGTTGCGGAACCTTTTTACAATGCTCAAAATGGGTTTTCCTAATCCTGTCTTTTTTTTTCACCCTTTGTAGCTGATGGCGTCTGTGTCTTTAAATGCTTACTCAACAGAGACACGGAATGTTGCCGCGTGGGGAAGGAATCCGTCTTGATCACTCTGGGATACAGCAGTGCTCTGTTGAAGTTTGAATCTCACGCAGGTAAGTTTTGCGCCTGTGGCTTTAATGAGGCCGAGTCTCCTGATTGGGTGACTTTGCTGTTACTGATTGGCTGGCTCTGGCGGTGTGTTTCCTGATGTGAGCTGTCATCAACCGAGACCCGGCTTTGAAACCGGTGCTTACCTGACACCGTGGCTAGAGAGAACAACCAGCCTTTTCGTCGACCATGAGAATGCTGTAATTCTTGGCCCCCCTTTTGGTCCTCCTCCATCCAGAGCTGCGGGAGAGGCCAGGAAGGATTGTCCCGGTCGTTGTCACTTACTGTTGCTTCTTCTTGAAGAGGAGGTTGCTTGCAGAAATGTGGCGTTTCAAGTGGAGTGCCGTTCAGAATGATTCGACCTTGTTTTTGTCTTTGAATCATCAGCTGAACATTTTTAGACTCCGGACGACAAATGAACAGTGGCAGGGAGGTAGAGTATAACCGGAAGTGTTTTAAGAAGGGACGGAAAGGCCCTCTGGAAGATTGTGAATCTGATCAAGGAAATGAAGGCTATCAGTGCCTCAGGTCTACCTTAGGTGGACGATGGTCATTTTTTTTAGCTTGGATATAAATTGATCCTTGGTGTTAATCCAGACAGTGTAAACCATTAGGTTTGGTAAATAGTCTCCTCTGGTTAGCTAAAATATCCTAAGCTGTTTCATAACTACTTGGGATAAAGAAGTTAACCTGGTTTCTTGTTTTGAAATTCCACTCATGCAGGAGTCAGCCAGAGTGAGGAACATATCACGTGTCTGTCCGTCTCTCCATTCTCTGTTCATCCATCTGTCCATCTTATTTTTATGATGCATTTCAGAGGACATGATAATAACCAGCACATCTAAGCCCCTCTGGTTTTCAAGGCCACATGTTACGGGGATTCATCTTCCCAGTGTAGGTCCCTGTGTCTGGGGTGCCTGGTGTGATAATCTGTTTCTTTCCCCTCTCTGTGCCCACATTATCCCTCCCTCCTACAGACAGTCCCGTGGGTCAGTTTGGTTCCCGACCGCGTCTCCACCTTTCCTACCCTCTTCAGTGTGGCCTCTTCTCTACATTTAGCTGTGGAGACTCTGTTCTGCCAGTGTTCGGGTCATTTTCTGGGTTAGTCACCCTGATGTGGGTGTTATCTAGGTGTATCCATGGGACAAGTTAAGCCCAGGATTCTCCTACTCCGCCACCCTCCCTGGAAGTCTCTAATTAATTTTCAATATTAATCTTGGATACCACAACCTTTTGTAGTCACTTACTAGTTCTAGTAGTTCTCTTTTAGATTCCTTAGAATTTCCTATGTTAAAAAAACAACTGTCGTGCTCGCTTCAGCAGCGCTTATACTAAAATTGGAACGATACAGAGAAGATTCGCATGGCCCCTGTGCAAGGATGACACGCAAATTTGCGAAGCGTTCCATATTTTTAAGGGGCACTAAGGAATCTACCCCTGAAATGGATGTAAATTTAAAAAAATTAAAAATAAAATAAAATAAAAACGAAAACAAAAACAAAACTGTCATCTGCAAATAGAGATGACTTTCCCTGTTTTCTGATCTTTATGCCTTTTATGTTTTTTTCTTGACTTTTTGAAATTCTTGTGATTTCCAGTACAATGTTGAATAGATCTGGGAAAGCAGTTGTCCTTGACATTCTCCTGATTGTAAGGAAGTCCTCTTGTCACCATTAAGTATAATGTGTGTGGTCTATCTTTTGTGGGTGCCAATGATCACATCGGGGAAGTTTATTTCTTTCCCTAGCTTGTTGGAAAATTTTATTATAATTAGGCATTAGATTTTGTTAAGTATTTTTCTGGATCTGTTGAGACTATCATATTGTATAAATGTAGAGAATTACCTGGAATGAAATAGTTTGCATAGAACTGGTATTAATTCTTCATTAAATTTTTGATAGGATTCACCTGCAAAGTGACTGGGGCTTAAGGTTTTAGCAATAGATTGATTTAGTAGATATAGGACACTTCAGATTTTTTCCTCGTGTCGATTTGATGTTTTATATTCTTCCGTGGAATTACTGCATTTCATCTAAGATGTCAGATTAAAATTTCTTCATAGTTTACGTGTTATCCTCGTTTTTTATCATTGTTTTTAAAGTTTATTTATGTATTTTGAGAGAGACAGAGACAGCATGAGTGGGAGAGGGGCAGAGAGAAAGGGAGAAAGAGAGAATCCCAAGCAGGTTCTGTGTTGCCATTATAAAGCCGGCTGTGGGGCTCGAACCCACGAAGACATGAGGTCAAGACCTGAGCTGAAACCAAGAGTCAGACACTTAACCGAGAAGCCACCTAGGCGCCCCTCCACGTTATCCTCTTCATAATATTTATTATAATTTCTTTTTTCCTGATAATTGGTTATTAATGTCTGATCTTTCTTTTTTTTGATCAGCATTGCTAGAGGTTTATCAATTTTATAAGTCTTTTCAACAAATCAGCTATGGGTTGCATTTTTTTTCTCTTTTGCTTACCTCTTTTCAATTTCATCGATTTCTCTTTATAATTTTCTTTGTTTTTTTATTCCGTGATTTTGCTCTGCCCTTGTGTTTTAACTTCTTACAGTGAAGCTTTAAGTTGGTATTTTGTCCTTTTATTCTTTTCTAGTATAATTTCCTGAAGTCGTTAACCTTCCACTAATTCTGGCTTTCCTGATATATAACCAGACTTCCCTCTGTTGCATCTTCGTTGTCATCCTGTTCAAATACATTCTGATTTCTCTTCTGATTACTTCTTTGGTCTCTGAGATATTGAGAATTATTTTAATTTTCAGATACTTGGAAGTTGTGCAGATCTCTTTCCGTCATGGAAGCTGGACATTCTAAGTGTTGTGCTATTGAGTGTCTGGATTCTGCTGACTTCCTTTACGGAGTATTAAGGTTTGTTCGCTCAGATGGATTAGCTAATTTTAGGTCAGCTTGATTCTTGTGAGACTTGCTTTTTAGCTTTGCCTTGGCCGGCTTAGGGAAGTCTTTATTCTAGGTCTAGTTTCGACATGCTCCTAAGGTGTGTCTGATCCTTGGTTTCTGCTGTTACGTCTTAATTGTTCAGCAAGGTCTCTCCACTCTGGCTGGAACTAGAAACTCTCCCCACCCTGTGTTATCTCTGGGAATTGTTCAGCTTAGAGCTCTCTCATAGTTATTCTTGGCCCACTGTGGTTTTGACCATCTTCTGGGCATCAACCCTACACATATTTTATTTAAGATTTATTCAGCTAGAAACTCAAGGGGAGCCCTATGCAAATATTTTTAGTTTTTTCTTCATATAGAAAGAGCTTGCTTTCGAGTAATCGGCCTTAGAAATTCCAGCAGCTTCAGCCTTTCTGAATACCAATGTCTGTATCTTCCACTCAGCAAGATCTCTCCGTCCTGGTTTGCTTTCCAGACCATGTGCTGCAGTGTGGATAATGTCTCTAGACAGAAAACCAGGCTAATTGTAGCAGTGTCCTCATTGGTTTCCCTTCTGGATCACAATTTTGCATTGCCTGTCTGTTCTCTGCTGTCTGACGGTACTGTTTCATGTATTTTCCTTGTTTCATGTAGTTTTCTTGTTTCAGTGGAAGGAAAAGTATGGTACCAGTTAATCTGTCATGATTATGAGAGGAGTGTTCCCTGTTTCTTTCAAAAGAAAGAAATTCACACACTCAGAACACTTCACATTTCCCGGGCAGTAGTCATGGGTATTCATGAAAAGCCAGAAGCAATCAACATTTTCATTACTTTAGCATACATCCTAGCTCATTTGTACAATTACCGTACAACCCACAAATCAGAGCCTTCTGTCCTGCAAGCCAAGAGAAATGAGTTTCAACTCACAAAATATTTGCAAACGTTTCCTTCCCTTCAGTGGTAGATCTGCCTTTTTGACTTTGATATATCTGTGACGCATGCCAATGACATATTTCTATGATCTTCCCGAATCTTCCTATGATCTTCAAGGGTACTTTCAAAAGATTGGCCATAGACACAAAGAGTTACAGTTACAGACCCTATTACAAAGCCATTTGTTCCTGCCACGAACGGCGAAGGGTGAAATTTTATCCGACTTGCAAGCTAATAAGTTAGTTTGCCACTGTTTCATGAATGCTGACAGAAGGCACGAGACTTCTGGCTCAGAGGTAAGGAGTTAATGACTCCGAGAAAGAGCAGTAGACAGAATGTCAGCATACTGTTAGTTTTCTGAGCCCCGATACCCAGAGGCAGGTGCAGAGGATCCAGTAGGTGTCTGACCATGCAATGTATGGTATGTAATGGCATGTAATGGTATGTAATGGTATGTAATGGTAGGCATTACAGGAGAGGAACAGCAAGCTTGGAGAACCCGCTGTTTTATAGCAAGCAGTAAGCAAGCTAAGCTCTTTGCTCCAGAGGAAGATATTATTTCATACCTGAAGGTTGATTGTTGCATACACAACCCTGAGAAACAGCCCAGGCAAAGAGTAGTCAAGGCCTTGAACTCTTGGCATGCTAAGTAAGACAGGAGTCCCAGAAAGAGGCCTGCAGAGGAACTACTCCCAACACTTTTTCTCTGTGAGGAGGAGGGAGATTTTCTCATTTACAAACACCCAGAGAATGACAGTCTTGGAAATTTCATTCATAGGTCACATTGAGTTGAACAAATGCATATGTGAACAACCTTTGCAGCAAAGACAGGCACAGACAAGGCAGTTTAGAATGTCTCTTATAGCTAAAAGAAAATATCAATAGTGAAGGACATCCCACAGGGCACCTCTCTTCACAATTCTACTGAGACAGGCCCCTGGTCTTGGTAAACTAAACGCCTGATGTAGAGAAGCAGATGCTTCTGTCATTCAAGGTAGCCCCCAAAGTGTAGACCAACAGCACCAAATGAAAATGAACACCAACCTCTCGGCACTTTTCATTTGTTAGAGGGGACCAGACATCCATTAGGTAGAAATAATTCAAATAGGCTTTGGGCAGAAATAAAAGCAGATATCCAGACAGCAAGAGACGAAAAATAATTTAGAAACAGACTAAGTCAGTACAAAATCACTACGTTAGTACAGTTAGACTCACCCTAGAAGCCAGAGAACATGGGGCTGGACCTGCTCGGCTTATAAAGTGCACGGTTCAAGCAATGCAGCTTGGAAGGTCTGGTGGATAAGTCTGCGTGAGCATCTCAGTGAGACCTCCGTGTTAAAAGTCAAACAAAGAAGCCAAACTTAATAAACATTTTTCGAGGACCGAGCGGAGTTATATCTGCAATAATAAAACATATGTGAGGGGGTCTGGCTTTCCCAACAGCTGGCTCCCAGATGAAGAGAGAAGGCCATGTTTGTGGGTCAAATAGAACATTCTGCGGTTCTAGCTGGCTTACACTTGAGTTGGGTGTTTTTTTGTTTTTGTTTTAAGGTATTTTTTGTGTTTTGTTTGTTTTTTTGTTTTTGTTTTTGTTGGGGTTTTTTGATCACAGCTTTTAGAAACTCTTTATTTTCTGTCAAGCTTATTTCCATTTTCTGGCTGAGCAGCTTAAGACCACTCAGTGGTCCTTGCAGCCACTCAGCAGCCTGAGCAGTGGGCGCTGTGGTCCGGTCCTCCGTGGCAGGCCAAGCGCCCACGTCTTGAGCAGACACTTAGATGGGCATTGCCCTCAGTTGTTTTTGTTTTTTTGTTTTTTACTTTTTAAAAAAATGTTTATTTTTGATAGAGAGAGAGAGAGGGAGGGAGAAAGAGTGGGGGGAGGGCAGAGAAAGAGGGAGACAGAGGATCTGAAGCGGGCTCTGTGCTGACAGCAGCAAGGAGCCCGATGTGGGGCTTGAACCCATGAAGCATGAGATCATGACCCAAGCTGCTCAGATGCTGAACTGACTGAGCCACCCAGGCCCCGTGAAAAGCTGTCAGTTTTAATAAAGGCAAGTAATTCCTACGTTCGATAATGAGAATCAGGATGTGGCTTATCTCAGGATGCAAATGTTTTAGAATGTTTGTCAAGAGTTCACGACTTTCAGGAAGGCAAGGCTTTAAGCAATGGAAAATTGTTCTGTCCTATATAATGGGACATAATGAAGCTAAGGGCACAATGTCATTTTTACACCATACACGTTTGACCTGTCACATAAGACACCGTCTACTTGAGGGAAGATTAAACAGATCATCTTAGTGATGAGGAAACTGAGATTCAGAGAAGATCAGTCACTTTCTCAAGGTCATATGACTAATAATTAACCGACCACGGATTGGAATCCCTAGCTTCCTGACTCCAAAGCCCACACACTCTTCCCACGCTCTCGCACATCCTCCCCGATGACACCTGGGTAGTTTTAAGAAAGAAAGAAGCCAGGGAAACAATGAAGAGAGCTTGTGCCACAAGAAAAATACAAGGAAAGCCTTTCGTCCAATGTCTTCACACTTGGAACACTTAATCCTCGAGGAAACATACTCGTAAAGCCCACATGGAGTGCGCGTTTCTACAGTATCCGTGTTTCGTGAGGGTACTGTTCAGAGTTGGTACAAAAGTCTGAGCAGACCTGGGGATTTGATGTTTCAGGGACTCTCAAAATTGAGGCTGCCTTTCATTTTCCGGACAAAACCTTTTCTTTAATTCTTTATGTTGTGGCGGGGTAGAAATTTTGAGATGCCAATAGAAAAGGTCTCAGGGTTCCTGGGTGGCTCAGTGGGTTAAGCGTCCCTCCTGGGCTCAGGTCATGATCTCATGGTCCGTGAGTTCGAGCCCTGCGTCGGGCTCTGTGTTGACAGCTCGGAGCCTGGAGCCTGCTTCAGATTCTGTGTCTCCCTCTCTCTCTCTCTCTCTTGCCCCTCCCTCACTTGCACTCTCTCCCTTTCTCTCTCTCTCAAAAGTAATTTAAAATATTTTTAAAAATTAAAGAAGAAACGGTCCTAAGAAATTGGGATGAATTTTACTCCCTAGGATATCCAATGACCAAATATTTTCTATCCACCACCCGTACTACTTCCCGGCTTCTTCGTGAAAGAAAGTATCTTAAAGAGCCTAGATAGTGATGAGGCCAATAATGGGAGTCGGCTGCCCTGATCCTACACGAAGCCCTCTGTACATGATTTCTAGTCACTTACCAGACAAAGTGGGGGGGGGGGGAGAATCACCTGACCTTTTTCATTACATTCTCTGAGACAGGGATTTGGGGCTCAGTAATGAAATCCAGGTTCAATTTGCTTTTACCTGATATAGAATACAAACGATCAAGGTTCTCCTTAATCTGTTGACATCCATCACAAAAGCAAGAGGAACATTTCTAAGTAAGGAGCCCATAAGTGGGACCAATTCTGATACAAATTTTTCATCAGTTCAGTGCGTCACTTATATTTCAGGAATGAGCATAATGGCCTTGACCGCCCCCCGCCCCCGCCTTGCTTTAGAACGCTGGCTCTAATCTCTCAGTCTCCCTGGTTCTCCAAGAAGGAAAAAATAATTGCTATCAGGAGTTTCAGACTGGACTTGAGAATTTTCCCACGGACGCCTCCTAACCCCTTTGCATTCTGTGGTTTATGTTGTCTCTTGACTGCTCTCCATGAATCCCTGAACCACACCGATTGCAAATGCAGGTGTTTACGGATTGATGGGCTTCCTCGGTTTAATCTAATAATAGTTTTCAAAATCAGTGAAAGTCCCCGGAGGAGTTAGTTGCCTGTCTGATTTTCCTGGCCTGGGAGACTCACGGTAAGAACGGCCGTCTCCTCACTCTGGGTCTGTCAGTGCACGTTATGAAGCGAAAGACCGGAGTCCCCAGCTGTCGGAAGTGGTGGCAAGGGAGGGCCAAGCTGGCTGTCGCCCAGAGGGTCCCAGATGGCCCGGGTCCCTGCTGGCAGGGGGGTCTTGATTGTCATTTGTCAGCCTAGGTGTTGACAGTGAGCTGTCGGCTGGTGTCACTGCCCATCAGACACAATTGCTGAATTTTTGAGATGTGCTCGGCTTCTCCGGAGTGAGAGAATGTGGCATTTGAAATGTGAGGCTGCTATTTTAGATTTAGAAGTGAGTCAACAGCTGCCAATTATCTGTAACTTGGGTAAGAGAGAAAAATCCAACTTTATTGGGGAGTTGACCTGTATTGATAATTAGGTGGCATCTCTGGGAAAGAAAGGATCAAATACTCAAATATGTCTGCGCGAGGAGTGTTTTTGCCCTTTTTCTCCTTCTTCAGAACTGTGACTCCGTGATCTCCAAGGCTGATTTCGTCACATGTCCCATGACCTCCGGGAATCTCAGAGACCACTGTGAAATCCAGTACATTTAAATTCACCGCGTTTTAGAAGCAGTGGAGATAGTTAGTGACAGATGCCAACGGAGAAAAAATGTTTAATTAAATGGACTTGGGGTAAATTCTGTGAAGCAGTAGTCTCTGCTAGTGGATTTGCACTAGGCGTGTGCAAGGTTGACATCCTGTTCAGTCATTTATGCATCTGGCAAATATTTATCGAGAGTCTCTTCCGTGCCAAGCACACATTTATGTGCTGAAGACAGAGTGCCGAATAAATAGAAGTCCTTACAATGATATAGCTGACATTTATCTCAATGTTTATTTGTTTTTGAGAGAGAGAGACAGAGCACGAGTTGGGGGAGGGACAGAGAGAGAGGGAGACACAGAATCTGTCAGCGGAGAGCCCGATGCGGGGCTCGAACTCACCAACTGCGAGATCATGACCCGAGCCGAAGTCAGACGCTCACCCAGGCGCCCCGTGGCTGACACTTGAAGAGAAGGGCACAGACAATAAATAAATGAAGAGTTATAGTGAAGTTGTGTGTGATAAAGGCTGAAAAGAAAAGTAAACCAGGGAAAGAGGCAGAGGAAGACGGGGGACTAAGCATGTGTACCGTTTGTAGGTAATTTGCGGGGGAAGCCTCATGGAGAAGTGACATTTGAGTAGAGGCCTGCCGTGCAGGACGGGGAGCCTTGTGCAGATCTGGACAAGGCGGGGGGGGGGGGTGTCCAGACTGGGGAGCAGAATTACACTGACCGTGAGGCAGGGTGTGTCTGAAGAAAGGCACTAAGAACGGGGGGCCTAGATGAAACGAGGGAGAAGGAGAGGGGCGAGGTCAGAGAACAGAGGCCAGATCAGGTGAGATGTTGGAGGCATGGTGGGGATCCTGGTTTCATCCCAAGGGAGAATGAGAGCGTCCGGAAGCCTTGAAGCGGAGGCCCAGCTTTGTTGTGAGCATTATGCCATTTTTATGCGCATTTGCCAAGCGTCATACTTCCGTTCATTGTGATTGTCACAGCAGCCGTGTGAGGCCGGCGTGTTATCACTCTTGGTTTCCATTTTTAAGCAAAGACACCGAGGCTCACAGACAGGAAGGAAGGCGCCCAAGTGACAGAAAGAAAATGCAAGGCCCGTGGACCCAGCTTCTAAGCTGCCCTTTTCATTTTTCACTGGTTGACGCTGAACGTAGAAAACTCGTACCTTGAGTTGGGATGCTAACGACAGACACGGCAAAGCCGGCTTGTGTCAACATCTCACTCATGGAGAAAAGGAAATGAAGAAAGACAGTGGTGGACCTTCTTCTAGGAGTTGGTGAATCATGGGAAAGCTTTCCCATTTTTTTTTTTTATTTGAAAAACATTCCAGTTTACAGAGAAGGTACGTGAACGTGACCGAGAACTTCTGAGTACCCTTTAAGTAGAGTCATTAATTTACATATTTTCTCACATTTGATCTCTTAAACCCACACACGCTGTCGCTTTACTTCTGATCTATTTGAGTACTTTGGGCTTTACCAGGTATAGCCTGATGCTGTGTCCTTCTGTAGATACCCCATTAGGGAGCACTGAGGTCTCTGCCTCTTGTTGGTAATAGGAATTTCGGGCACCTGGTCAACATGTTTTCCCGTTTCTTTACTGTTAACGTTACCGTGCTTTCCCTGTTCGTCGTGACGAATAAGCATTTGGGGCAAAGGTACTTTGAAATTACATAAATGGCCTGCTCCTCCTCAAATAGCCCGAATTTAGTATGCATTGATTATCCATTGCTTTGGGAACACGGTTGATTTTTGGGTACGTTACTCTCATATCCTGCAGTCCCACCAAGTCACTTAGTTCTTGTAGACTTCTTTTGTAGATTCCTAGGGTTTTCTATATAAGTGATCATGTCATCTGTGATTAGAGACAGTTGTACTTCTTCCTCTCCAATCTGTACCCTTTTTATTTCTTTTTCTTGCTTACTGCACCAGCTAGGACCTGGAGGCCAGTGTTGCATAGAAGAAGTGAGCCTAGACATCCTTACGTTGTTCATGACCTCAAGGAAGACATTCAGTTTTCACCATTAGCTGTAGGTATTTTTATAGACATCCTTCGTTGGGTTGAGGAAAGTCCGTTCTGTTCCTAATTTGCTAGTCATGTCCATCTTGAATTGTGTTTTGCAAAATGTCTTTCTCGATAGATGAAGATGAGAGTATCATTTTTATTTTTAGCCTGTGAATAGGGTGAATTTGATTTTTCGAATGTTAAAACAACCTTGAATTTTTGAGTGAAAGCTCATTGTCACGATGTGTGTTTCTTTTTATAAATTAGATGTGCTAGAATTTCATAAATAGTTTTTGTGTCTATGTTCTTCAGGTGTTTCTTTGTAGTTTTTAAAAATGTCTTTGGGGGTTTTGGGGGTGGCTCAGGAAGTTGAGCGTCTGACTCTTGATTTCAGCTCAGGTCATGATCTCACGGGTCGTGAGTTCAGGCCCCGCGTTGGGCCCTGTGCTGACAGCGTGGAGCCTGCTTGGGATTCTCTCCCTCCCCATTCTCCCTGCCCCTCCCCTGTTTATGCTCTCTCTCTCTCTCAAAATAAGTAAATAAACATTTTGGAAAAAATAAGTAAAATGCCTTTGTCTGGTTTAGGTGTCAGATTAATGCTGGTCTTGTAAAATGGGGGCATGTTCCCCAAACTAGTTTTGTGAGCTCTTTGTGTGGAATTTGACATTGCTTCGTTCTCAAATGTTTGTCAGAAGTAACAACGGAAGCCAAATGCACCTTGAGTTTTCTTTGTAAGAAGATATTTAACTACAAAGGCAATTTATTTTATATATAGAGATCTAGTAAATATATGTACTGTTAACTGAATGAATTTTACTTATTTATGTCTTCGTGCAATTTTTCCATTTCACTCAAGTTGTTAAATTACCTGCCATTATGTTCCGCGTAATCATTCTTTGTATTGGTATGATCTCCCTCCTTATATCAATAACAGCTATTTCCCCACCTTGATCAGCCTAGCTAGAGACTTAACAACTGTATTCAGCCTTCCGGTGAAAGAGTTTTCGGTGTCGCTCATTTTTCTCTATTTTGTTCGTTTTCCATCTTCTTGACTCTTTCTCTTGTCTTTATGATTTCCTTCCTTCTGATTACTTTGATTCTCTGGTTACTCTTCTCCCTCTCCCTTCTTAAGGTGGATGCTTAAAGCATTAACCTAAGTGCTTTCTGTTTTTCTAATAGACACATTGAATGCTACAAATTTTTTTCTACACACTCTTCTCTGTACCTCCCATACATTTTGGTATGTTGTGTTTTCCTTGCCACGCAGTTCGAAATAATGTGTTGTTCTTTGGCCCGTGGTTTTTCCTTTTTGGTCCATGGATTATCTGGAAATAAATTGTTTAACTTCCAAACATTGGGAGACTTACCACATACCTTTCACCGTGCTGGTTGAATTCTTTTATGGTCTGAGAACATGTTTTGTTTCAAGTTTGTTGGAGTTTGTTTTAGGGCCCATAGTATGGTCCATCTTGGGGAATGTTCCATGTGTTTCTGGAAAGAGTACGTGTTATGTTACGGTCAGCTTGGATTTTTCTCTAAATGTCAGGTAGTTCAAGAACTTTAGTGATTCTTGGTCTACTTGTCTATCAATTATTGAGAAAGGAGAGTCGTAATTAGCAACGATAGCTGGATTTTCCCTATAGTTGTGTCTGCACCTTTGCTGTAGGAAAGTTGATATTCCCCTGAGCATTTCTGCAGTGATGCTTCACATAATGACTCAAGAAAGCAAAAAGTCAAGACTCCGAGCTTTTAGCAGCCGATTTTCAATTTTTTTCTCTTTTGGGGAAAACTCATATTCGCTTGAACCCAGCTGGAGCCTGGCCCCCTCCGTGCCTCTCTGCCCTCAAGATTTATTATAGGAACGTACTCTCTGGTCCCCATTTCTTGTGGAACGTGCGCACAAAATACCTGAATAGTACTCAAATATTTGTGGAGGAAATGGCATTAAGTCTTGGATTTGCTTTAAAATGTCCAGCCAACAAAACACAAGACACACGGCAGTAGAAATGAACGGAGATTGATGAAGTCTCAGTCAGCTTTGGATCTGGATGGTAGAAATCTTTTTTTTTTTTTTAATTTTTTTTCAACGTTTTTATTTATTTTTGGGACAGAGAGAGACAGAGCATGAACGGGGGAGGGGCAGAGAGAGAGGGAGACACAGAATCGGAAACAGGCTCCAGGCTCCGAGCCATCAGCCCAGAGCCCGACGCGGGGCTCGAACTCCCGGACCGCGAGATCGTGACCTGGCTGAAGTCGGACGCTTAACCGACTGCGCCACCCAGGCGCCCCTTATTTTTTTTTATTTATTTATTTTTTCAACGTTTATTTATTTTTGGGACAGAGAGAGACAGAGCATGAACGGGGGAGGGGCAGAGAGAGAGGGAGACACAGAATCGGAAACAGGCTCCAGGCTCTGAGCCATCAGCCCAGAGCCCGACGCGGGGCTCGAACTCCCGGACCGCGAGATCGTGACCTGGCTGAAGTCGGACGCTTAACCGACTGCGCCACCCAGGCGCCCCTTATTTTTTTTTATTTATTTATTTTTTCAACGTTTATTTATTTTTGGGACAGAGAGAGACAGAGCATGAACGGGGGAGGGGCAGAGAGAGAGGGAGACACAGAATCGGAAACAGGCTCCAGGCTCCGAGCCATCAGCCCAGAGCCCGACGCGGGGCTCGAACTCCCGGACCGCGAGATCGTGACCTGGCTGAAGTCGGACGCTTAACCGACTGCGCCACCCAGGCGCCCCTATGGATGATAGAAATCTTTATACTACTCTCTGCGAATTTAAAAATCATGAAAAAAAATTTTAAAAATGATACATGGGAAAGTCCATTAAAATATGATTTGGAAGGGGCGCCTGGGTGGCTCGGTCGGTTGAGCGTCCGACTTCGGCTCGGGTCATGATCTCATAGCTCGTGGGTTCGACCCCTGCATCAGTCTCTGTGCTGACAGCTCAGAGCTCGGAGCCTGCTTCGGATTCTGTCTCTCCCTCTCTCTCTGCCCCTCCCCCACTCATGCTCTTTCTCTCTCTCTCTCAAAAATAAATAAACATTCAAAAAAAAAAAAGAATGTATTGAGACAGCATGTGTTGATTTGCCTGTTTTCAGGGTCATCAGATCTACTGGGATGTGTAGTCAGAGGCAATCTCTTACATCAGAATGGAGTTAAAATCTGCTTCTGATAGTTTGAAATTCAGCAGTCATTTCTCTGCAACACAACTTGTTGGTAAAGAGGTTGAGTGCCGTGATTCAGGTCTCGGGGCCCGAATCACGGCACTCAACCTCTTTACCAACAAGTTGTGTTGCAGAGTCTAACGTCCCTCTCCAGCACGTGAGTCAAGGTTTCTCTGCGGAGAGAATTGAAGATGCCGAAATATGTGCGGCGATGGTTCAGGGGGTAAGGAAACAGTTGCCCGCAAGTCGCACGTACGGTAATGGCTCCTGTCGTGTGAACAAGAAGCACACGGGTGCTTCCCGGGGTTCCCAGAAGGAGGAGCTGGAACAGCCCTTGGCCTAGAAACACCGACAGCTCTTTGGCCACGTCTCAGTCACCCCTTTCCACTGTGCCCCGTCGAGAAATGGGCTAACCCTTTCTTCTGTTGTCCACACCTGTAGATTCTGCCCAGGGTTTAAGGCTTCTCTTCTCATCAGGCTAAAAATTGTTTCTTTTTTTCTCTCCACCATGACACCATTGACGTTGGAGGCCGGCTGATGATGTCTCTGTTGCCGGGGGGGGGGGGGGGGGGGGTGGGTGCTGTGCTGCACCCTGTTGGGTTAGTCTAGCAGCGCCCCGGCCTCTCCCCACTAGATAATCAACAGCACCGCCGTCCCCAGTTGTGACATTGTCCCCTCTCCAGACATTGCCCAGTGTTCCTTGGGGGAGAAAAATCACCCCTTGTTGAGAAGCACCAACCCGGAAGCCTTTTGAGGTTTCTGTGGGTTTGACTGCGGGAAATAAGGAAGATTAAGTTTCAACAAATAAGCTGCTTTCTGTCCTTCTTCTCGTCACTTACTTGACCAAGAGCCAGAGTTTGTGAACTGTGGACCAGGCAGATGGGTTTACCAGATGAGTTACATTTAGCCTCCAGGGTGACTTTGTGTTTTAATTAAACCTGAAGGCACTTACACTAGGTCTCTACTCTCCAGCCCTGTTTCTTTATAGCCGCTGCTACTTTCTAGAGATGCACACACGTGGGCCCCTTCACCTACTTACGGAACCTGTCTGGCTCATGAAGCATTTGAATGTGCCACCTTTGTAAGGTGAGGCCATGGTGGAAAAGGCAGGGACTAATATATGTGCTCATTGAGCAGACTTCAGAGCCACTGCGGTGCACATAACACTTTGTCTAAACTAGGGGAAAAAAAAAAAACCCAAAAACCTCCTTCCTTAAGACAGTTTTTCTTTCGTCTGCCAGAAAGTAATCATGATTTTGCTAGGGAAAAAAAATACTATTGACTGTCATTGGCTAAAGAATTATAATAAATTAATCAATCTAAGTATTTCTGATAAATAATCTAGTTCCTAGGTTGTGCAGTGCACATCCTGTGCAACCATACGTGGCAGTCTTGCATAATTAGGTTAAGGAAGGTCTGGATTCCATAGGGAAACCTAGAATTAGGCTTTCCTGGGAATTTCATTAAACAATAGGGTTTACAGAGGATCTTTGAGACAACAGGACAGATCATGGAGTGAAGGTAAGATCACTATTATATATATATATATTTTGTGGCTAAAGGAAAATAACTTCTCTTTATACCAGTCACATGTTCTGACTGATACCCTATCCTGGACCAATCTTGGGGGTGTGAGGATGTCACTCAAGGAGGGCATGACTGAGAAGGAAGTAATAGCAAAGGTGCCATCAGGAAGAAATAAAGAGTTTCCATGGCTGCTAGAACTTTGTGCTCACGCAGAACTGATCCTAAGAGACTGTTCTTTCTGGGCCTGAAAACCATTTCTCTGATTAATGATTAACAGTTGTCTAGTCAGGGTTCTCAAGAGAGACGATCCCTACATCTTCATGTTCTTAATTTGACATTAATTTATTGCTATTTTTCTTTCTTTGCTTCATTCACTCTCTGTGTTTATTTATACAATAAATGTTTTTGAGCACCTTCTGTGAGCTTGCACTATCATAGATCCCTGCTCTTGTGGAAAGACCCATTTTCCAAAAGTGACTTCAGCCCAGGCAGCCACTTCACAGAACCCCTCTCGATCGAAGATAATTGTCGTTTGTTCAGATTCCACTTTAAAGTTTATTTTTCATTATTATTGTATCTGGGGCGAAGATATTATCAATACAGCTGCTGTTAGCATTTTGGCTTCATTATTTTCAGCATTTTTGTTTTGTATCCGTCTCTAAATGGTTGTGATTGTTGTTTACGTATTATTTCGTACCCTGCTATTTTCATGTCACATTCTGTCGTCAGTATATTTCCCTGTTTGTTAGTCTTTATAAGCATCATTGAAAATACTTGAGTGATATTCCACAAACGAGTTCCTATAAAATACTTGCGTGATCCTTTACAGTAGGACATTGAAATGATTTCTGTTTTTCAGTATAAATAATAATCTTGCAATTCTAATTAGTAATAGCGACATTTTTCGTATTACAAATAAATAAATGTTTTTGGGTCCATAGCTTTTGGATGGTTTCATTCTGCCCAATCCCCAGGCGTTGAACAAATGTGCCAGAGGATATGAAGTTTTCTTTCTTGCTCCTGTACATACGCTGGGTTGCTTTCCAGAACACGTGTTCTGGTTTATGATGACTCTAGTGGGGTTTCTGTGTATTGTTTCATTGAAACCTTAACATAATTGGATGTTGTAGGTTTTATTAATTCAGCTGTCCTTTTTTTTTTTTTAATGTTTATTTTTGAGAGACAGAGCATGAGTGGGGGAAGGGCAGAGAGAGAGGGAGACAGAGAATCCAAAGCGGGCTCTGTGCTGACAGCAGAGAGTCCGACGCGGGGCTCAAACTCGCAAACCATGAGATCGTGACCTGAGCCAAAGTCAGATGCTTAACGAACTGAGCCACCCAGGCACCACTAATTCAACTGTCCTAAAAAAGAATACATCCGGGGTGCCCTGGTGGTTCAGTCATAGAGCACACAACTCTTGAGCTCAGGGTTGTGAGTTCGAGCCCAACGTTGGGCATAGAGATTACTTAAAAAAAAGAAAACAATTAAAAAATAGTGCATCAGTTGAATTTGCATTTCACTGCTTTCTGTTGATGCGAAATTGGGGGAGATTTTGTTAGAATCCCAGAATTTGAACTCGGGACACTGGGTGCGATCGGATCTCTGCCTCTGGAAGACCCTCTACTCAGGCAGTGAGAAGAGCTGTGCACGGATATTTGCTCTGTTGTCGCTCTCGCGGCCACGAGATAGGGTTCCCCTGCCATGCTTCCTTCAAGTTAGGCGTGGAGGTGAGACTTGCCTTGGCCAATAGCTGTGTCCTTTCTCTCTGAAGGTTTTACAAGCCCGTGTGGCCATTGTCATTTTCTGGTGTTTTGCACCCACCGTCCTGAGGCACTTTCTTGCCTGGGGTCCTTGAGTGAGAATAACGTGAAACAGAGACCCCTGTGCTGACCGGACGTGGACACAGAGCCTAAATTAGCAGCAGATGCTGTCCCACACCTCTGCGATTTGGAGTGTTAAGAGGCAAACAAGCCTCTTCTGTGTGATTCAGCCACCACAGCCGGTCCACCTGCCTGTGCTGCTGCGACATCGTGCGGCTGCCGCGGGACCACAGAACACGCGGCAGCTCCAGGAGTCAGATGCTTTCCCAAATAGGGAAAGAGTTTGGTATTTATGTATAATCTACTCAATTCCGAGCAACAAAGTGGGTGACAACATTATGCCATCTGCCAGCTCAAATTATTTTTGTCCTCTCAGATTAAAAATTGTTTTAATATTCGGCAGGGAAGTGACTTAATGCAGGTTGGCTTTGGGCAACTTTGTAAAAATTGCTTTTCCTTCATGACAGGCCCGTAAAAGCGAATAATAATAATAATAATAATAGGTAACATTTACTGATCATTTCATTATGCTTCAGGGACCGTGGCAACAGATTCCCTTTATTTCCCTTTGCAACACAATGAGGTCAGTGCTATTATCATCCCTGGTTTACAGATGAAGAAACTGAGGCTCAGGGTGATTGTCACTTGTCAGGGTCATTCACGGGTTAGTCACGGGTGTACTAGGATTTGAACCCAGGTCCGTGGGGCTGTGTGCCAGCCCCTACGTGACAGGGGCCACATTGTGGCTTCCCAAACTTTTCTCAAAGCCCCACACGGGGCACATTTTGGTTCTTCCAGACCCTTGTCCTACCACCTTTTCCTGTCACCCGCCTTTGCCATATATGTGATCAAAGATTTTATCCCGTATAAGAAGTCTGTCCAGCCCATGCTGAGCGAATGGGCACTGTGCAGGCTCGAGACACGAAAGTCAATGAGCTGCTATTGCTTCCCTCCAGAGGCTTTATACGTTGGAGCAGCTCCCACCAAGAGCAGTAAGGCGTGAGCCACGCATGTAGTGTTTAAAAAATATTTTTCCATATTTTGTTAGAAATAATGATAATGTAAAATTTACCATCTTAACCATTTTTAAGTGCAATTCCGTGGTGTTAAGTACACTCGTACTGTGCCACCATCACCAACATCGGTCTCCAGAACTCTTTCCACTTTTGGAATTGTAAGTGTCCTAGTAAACATGTCTTTGAAGCCAAAGAAACAGGTAAAATTACTTTTAATAATCTGGTTTAACCCAGGAAACCCAAAACATCGTAACTTAAACACGAAACCAGTGCAGAAAAATTGTTAATGCAATGTTTCATGTTCTTTTTCTCTTGTGCTGTGCTTTATGGAATCTCCTAGATTGCATTTGACACTTAGCAGCACATCTGAATTTGGACTGGCCGCATGGGAAGGGCTCTGTTGCTGCATGGGGCTAGACCTGTTGTGTCGCTCAGTGGGAAGCACAAAGGCAGAGATTGATCATTTCAAGGTAATAAGGAGAAAGATGGGATAGAACATCCCTGGGGCACTGTGGGAGCACAGCAAAGAGACACCTAGTTCACTCTGGAGCTCTAAGGAGGCTTCTCATATGGGCAAAGAACAGTAAAAGACACGAGATCCACGGCACAGAGACAAGCCATGCAAGGAACTGCCCACACTGGTGAGAAGCCAGTGCGAGGCCGGCGGGAATGAGGCCGACTGGCTTCTAGGGCAGAATGGGGCACAGTCAGGAAGGGCTTTGTATGGAAGCAAAAGAGTGGATTTTGTTTGCATGACCCCGTGCAGCCTTACAGTGTCCTTTCCTACACATGAGGTCATTTGGGAATGGCATCAGCCTTCGAACGAAGTAAGCATTTGTGGCTGATTGCCACAGACTGCTAAGTGTCTCCTTCTTCTCTTCTCACCTTCTTCCATGTTGTCAGAAGTCATATACTGTTAGGGGTGATAATGAGCATAGCTAACATGCACCTCCCAGCCAGCCTTGCAGATAAAGAGGGGAGCTGGAGTTATTTGATTGGGTTTCTGGGAAATCTCCTTAACACGGGCTGTTGGCTACTTATGCATTGCCCCTTTCAGTTTCTTGCTGCCTGGGATGTATACATGATTGCTGTGAGGCACCCTGAGGATAGAAAGTATGTTTTTTAAATTTATTTATTTTAAAGTTTATGTATTTATTTTGAGCGAGTGAGAGAGAGTGTGTGTGTGCAAGCAGGGAGGGGCAGAGACAGAGGAAGAAAGAGAATCCCAAGCAGGCTCCATACCTTCAGCACAGAGCCTGCTGCGGGCCTCAAACCCATGAACCGTGAGATCGTGACCTGGGCCGAAACCAAGAGCCAGACGCTTAACCGACTGAGCCTCCCAGGCGCCCTGGAAAGTATGTTTGGAACACATCACAGGGGAAGGGTACATGATACTTGCCTATGTATGACTGTGGAATGACTCCACCAGCCCTGAGCTGCCTCGTTCTGGACTTCTTTTATGCGACAGAAAAATAAATCAAAATCACAGTCTCGTTGAAGTCATTATTATTTGGGTTTTCCGCTGTATGCCGATAAACCCAACTCTGAGTCCCACAGGACACACAGCCCATCGATTAACTCTCTAAGTTCATTTTGCAAAGGAGCTTGCCAAGGATCTGAAAACTTCCGCGACCTGGTAAGGATCAGGCAGGAAGCTATAGGGTCAGAGGTGAAACCGAAGCCTGGGGGTTCTGGCTCCAGAGCCTCTGCTTTATCTATTGTAAGACTTTGCTGTCCAAGGACGTGCTGTCTGTTACCTCCGGCTCCTCTCGCGGCGCGTTTTCGGGTAGCCGTCCTGCAGAGGAGTGACTGGAGAGCAGCAGGTCACAGCTGGTGACATCCTGTACTAGTAGCTCATCGGAACTGGTGACTCGTGCGGTGACCACTGTGTTCCAGCTCCTACTGGGGCAGGGGTGTCGTCTGTCTTGACCGTCTAGCAGGAGACCCATAAAACGTAGGGCTCTCCCTCCTCTTGAGCCTCCTGCCACAGAGTTGATTTCTTGCCTTTCATGCTTCCCAGCCGCTTCTGCTGGGCCCTCCTGGCTGTGCAGAGAGGAGGCTCAACCAGGCCCTTCTTGTCCTGCCAGTACAAGATTGTGCAGGCATCTGGCTTGCCCCTCTCCCTTCCTGCCGTTTGCCTCCTGGCTATGTCACTAGTCAATTAGCATCCCCAGCAGAGGGTGGGGATGCTCAAATCTGTCAGTTCTGCAACTTGTTGGCATGTCTGCAGAGAGCTCAGCGGGAGAGGGGGTTGCTGACTCAAGGCTAAATGCGATTTTCGTATCATCCGCAGAGCTCAGTCATCCGTAAGATCCTGATGACTTGCAAGGTGGCCAAATCAATCAGTGGTTTATTGAGCATCCTCACTGACCTTCAGAACTCCCGTTAGCAAAACCGCCGGTCCCCAGAACTCCCGTTAGCAATCCCTCCGGTCCCAGTGCCCGTGGCCGAGCACCTCGTGCCCGCCTCACTGGTTCCAGGTGTGGCCAGGTTGTCAGCCTGGCCATGGGTGGTGGCGCCTCCCGGCTGACCCGACACTCCTCACTCTGATTTCTCGGACCTTTTCTGCCAATCTGCCTGCACAGCTGGGCCCAGAAGCATGTGTGCTGCTTACCTGTGTATCTAGAGATGGGATGACGAGGGGCTGGCCAGTAAATATTTTAGGTTTCACGGGCCATGTGGTCTTTGTCACAGGTACCCAACTCTGGCGTTGTAGGCGCAGAAGCAGCCATAGATGATACGTGAAAGAATGCGTGTGGCTGTACTCCGGTAAAATTTAACTTAGGGACGCTGACGTTTGAATTTCATATCATTTTCGTTGGTCACGAAGTATTCTTGTTCTGCTTTTTTTAAAAAGATATGTGAAAATTGGGGGCGCCTGCGTGGCTCGGTTGGCTAAGCATCCGACTCCCAGTTTCGGCTCAGATCGTGGTCTCGCGGTTGGTGAGTTCGAGCCCCGTGTCGAGCTCCACGTCGACAGCTCAGAGTCTGCTCTCTCTCTCTTTGTGCCCCTCTCCTGCTCATGTGTGCTCTCTCTCAAAATAAATAAGTAAACTTTAAAAAGTTAAAAAAATATGTGAAAATATAAAAACTATTCTTGGCCTTTGGTCTATACAAAAACATGCCAGAGGCTGGATTTGACCCGTGGGTCATAGTTTGCCTACCGGTGATCTAACGGCAGGGTAACATGGTAACTAAAAGGAGGATTTGTAGGGCGCCTGGGTGGCGCCTCTGGTTAGGCATTCGACTTCGGCCCAGGTCATGACCTCGTACTATGTGGGTTCGAGCCCCACGTCGGGCTCTGTGCCGGCAGCTCGGAGCCTGGAGCCTGCTTCGGATTCTGGGTCTCCCTCTCTCTCTGCCCCTCCCCTGCTCACTCTCTGTCTCTCAAAAATAAATAAACATTAAAAGAAGATTTCTTTTTAAGAGCGTGATTTGTTTTGGTGCAAAGCCTGGTGCTGTCACCAGTCAGCTGTGTAATTTAATTGTGGTTAGTTTATCCCCTAAGGCTTGGTTTCCTCATTGCGAAGAGGGGATAATCCCAGTAAACGAGATGGTGGATGTCGTGTGCATAGCCCAGCAAGCTGTAAGTGTCCCCCAGGGCTGGGCTGGTCTCTGTGGGAGATCCGAGAGTGAAGCAGACAGGGCTGCCCTCTCCAGGGGCTGGGAGTCCGGCAAAGAAGGGTCTGCGCGCCCCGGTCCCTGTCACACAACGTGACAACGTGATCATGGCTGTGACAGAGGCACAGCGGGGACCATCTGTCATCTCCACAGGGGCAGTACAGCTGCTGGAGATTTTGGAATGCTCTGGGTGTTGGCTCCAAGAAAGAACAGACCCACCCACCTGGGACTGCTGCGACAAGGCCCATGCGTGCACCTCTATGAACCCCTGCAGCCCGCCGCACCCCGTGGCAGTAGGGCCCAGCTCCCCCGTCCCCTCGGCCACCGCCTAGAATCCTAATGGGCTTGGGGACCACCTGTCTGTCCCTAGGTATCGACTCCTTTGACTCAGCCTGTAAAGACAAAAGATGACAAAGTGACTCGTGAATGATTAAAACCTCCATATGGTTGGGATGGCATAGTTTTCTAAATTGTTTTCTTTTAGACAACATCCGTGTCACAGACACCCTTCTGAGACCATAACGGTAAGTAGCGGTAACTCACTAATTGTCGATCTTCCCTCCAGAGAGGAGTAAACCCCTTACTTAGCGACAGTCCTGCCCCTTTCCATTTGTTTCCTCAAGTTTTCCTGAGTCGACATCACTCATGAGTCCTTTTGTGTCCTGAATCCTGTGCTGTTCTGTTCCGTGCACGCTGACCCCTTACCCTCTCGAGTCACGTGTTTCATACCAATCGCAGAACTTTCTCACGCTTCGAGTGCAGTTACCTAAGTTCAAGCTTTTAAAGCAGTGATCTTCTCATTCCTTCCTTTTTGCAAACTCTTTTCTTCTGATATCCTTTAAAAAATGCCTGCCGCAGCTCCAGTTACCTTGGGGATTTCTTGTCTCATTTCTGCAGTGCTGCGCTTCCTTTCTGCTCTGTCCACTCTTTGATCTGCCTTCTGCTCTGACAGTGGGAAGGATTTTTGAGGTTACTCTGGAATTCTGAAGTGTGAGAGGAACTTCCAAGTTGAGTATGACATGGAAAGCTTGCCTGGGCAGGGCTGCTGTATAAAATAATTCCACACGACGCTCTTCATAGCCTCTGTGGATGTTTTGTGCAGTGCACAACCTGTGTGGTGATACTTGGCTACCCTGGCCCAGTAGACCGGACTCCTTGAGGCTGTGGTGCACACTTTGGATGGTACTGCTGTACTCATGAAGAAGGAGGGGGACGAAGAGAAAGAGGGGGAGGGGAGAATAGCAGTACTTTTGTAGGGCGTCTTTTGTGCTGGACACTCTTGTAAGCACTTGACATACATTCACTCATTTAATTCGTAAACAGGTGAATTTTATTCCAGAAGTCGTGCCTGGCTCCCACAGTGTGCCAGCCCCTGTCCTGGACAGAGTGGTTCTTTCTTTCACGCAAGCTGGGTTGCAGTCCAATGCGTTTTGGTGGAACCGATCAAGAAGTCACCTGTGATACCCATTGGCAGCCCCAAAGCTCAATGCAAAGATCATTAAAATTGGCATCTGACCCTCCCCCTGTTAACAAGTCCAGCCTCACATTGAGCATTGCATCACCAGGGGGCCCTTCTGTTCAGCTGTCGTTTTCTCCCTAACTCTCTGTCTTGGCCTCTGCACCCTGGAAAACCAGGCCACCTTCCCCACCTGCACTCCCGCTCGGAGACCTCCCTGCCGTGGGCTTTGCTTCCGGCCATTTCCTTCTTCCTCCTCACCTGCTCGCATTCCTCCTTCTACCTTGGCTCGCCTGTCACCTCCTCTAAGCAGCCTTTCCTCCTGGAAGGAATACACTCTGCCTTCTGGAATCTGTGAAGACAGATCATCGTGCAACACTTGGTGTGTAAAAGTGCATTGCTTTGTAGTGTTCTTGCGCGCGCGTGTGTGTGTGTGTGTGTGTGAGGAGTCACGTATTCCTCAGGGTGAGAACCTCAGTTCTAACTTTGTTTATAGCCCCTCCACAGCCCCTCATCCTGTGCCTAGCATACCACAGGTGATCAGCGAATGCGTTTGGATGAGGAGGTGCCTCACCACCAGCCCTCTGGCCACCGCGGCTCAGGTTGTTCAGAGGCTTGCAGCCTTCCGAGCAAAGCTGGCTTTCTTGGCTCCCTTCCCTTGTGCCGGTGTGATTTCCACGCTGGACCTTCGGTGAAAACACCCAGAAAGGGCCCTCCTCCCCTTGAGTCATTGTGAAACGAAGAGCTCCCCAGCGAGGACAGCCCTTGCGGCCACTTGGATAAAATTCACACCTATGTCCACTCGTTTTCCTTCTGTAGAATAAAATAATTTCCAACCCGAGCTAACACTGAGTGCTTCCTGATAACGCGTGTATGTAAATATACACATTTACAAGTGTAAATTGCTTACATACGTAAGCAAGGAGGAACGTACTTTTGTATTGTATAAAATATAAATCGGCGCATGCACACGTGTGAGTAAATATAAACATACTCAGCCACAACCCCGGGGGATGGGTGTTCTTTGCATTCTCATTATACAAAGGGTGGGATGGAGACACATCTTGAAGGAATCTGTCCACAGTCACACAACTAGTAAGCAGGAGAGGCAGGATTGAGAGGAACCACCATTGGATGCCAGACAGGTTAGAGTGAGCCTGCACCCTTGGTATCTACAGTGTAGACTTGTAGACCGTACTTCCTGGGATTTGAGTCATCTGTGGGTGCGTGTACGTGTGTGTGTACCTGTGTGCGTGCGTGTGTATGTGTGCGCCTGTGTGTGTGTACCTGAGTGTGCAAGAGGCTGGAAACAAATTTCAAGCGCAGTATTTTGTAAACTTGATATTCTTTTTTGTTTGTTTCCTTTGCTTTGTATTATTTCGGGATCTCCCCCTTCAGCTTTATCAAGGTGTAATGGACATAGAACACTGTGTAAGTTTAAGGAGTACAGTGTGGTGATTTGATATCCTTATCTGTTGCAAAATGATTACCTCAGTAGGGTTCATTCACCCCTCCATCGCCTCAAATACCATTTGTTTGTGGTGGTGAGAACATTTAAGGTCTCAGTGTCTTAGCAGCTTTAAGGATGCAATACTGTATTGTTTGTTTTTTAAGTTTATTTATTTTTGAGACAGAGAGAGACAGAGCATGAATGGGGGAGGGGCACAGAGAGAGGGAGACACAGAATCTGAAACAGGCTCCAGGCTCTGAGCCATCAGCCCAGAGCCCGACGCGGGGCTCGAACTCACGGACCGCGAGATCGTGACCTGAGCCGAAGTCGGACGCTTAACCGACTGAGCCACCCACGCGCCCCTACTGTATTGTTAATGTAATCATCCCACACTGTGCATCAGATCGCCAGCCCTGGATCGTCTTTATAGCCAGGACTTTGTATCTTTTTTCCACATCTCCCCATTTCCTGCACCCCCAGCCCTGGACAACCGTCA
Source organism: Lynx rufus (assembly GCF_022079265.1). Lineage (NCBI taxonomy): Eukaryota > Metazoa > Chordata > Mammalia > Carnivora > Felidae > Lynx > Lynx rufus. Next base: position 8,295,496 of record NW_025814824.1, read on the forward strand.
TTCTACTCTCTGTTTCTGTGGGTTCAGTCTTTTTAGATTCCACGTGTAAATGATACTATCTCTTACTTGCCTTTCTCTGTCTGGCTTATTTCACTTGGTTTCATGCCCTCAAGTTCTATCCATGTTGTTGCAGACGGCAGAATTTCCTTCTTTCTCGTGGCTGAATAATATCCCGTTGAGTATATGAACCCTATTTTCTTTATTCATTTATCCATAGACAGACACTTAGGTTGGTTTGGCGACCGTGAATAATACTGCAGTGACCTGGGGGGGGTGCAGATATCTCTTCAAGATAGTGATTTGACTTTATTTGGATATATACCCAGAAATGGGTTTGCTGCGCGCTACTTTTTTAATGGTAGTTATTTTTGAGAGAGAGAGAGAGACAGAGACAGAGCACAAGCAAGGGAGGGCAGAGAGAGAGGGAGACCCAGAATCCGAAGCAGGCTCCAGGCTCGGAGCTGTCAGCCCAGAGCCCGATGCAGGGCTCGAACCCACGGACCGCGAGATCATGACCTGAGCCGAAGTCGGACGCTTACCTGACTGAGCCCCCCAGGCATTCCTGCTGGATCCTGTTTTTCATTTTCATCTATTTATAACTCTTTGAGGAACTGCCATACTGTTTCCCATTGTGGCTGCCCCAGTTCACATCCCGACTAAGAATACACAAGTGTTCCTTCTTCACATCCTTACCAACGCTTGTTATCTCTGATCTTTTTGATAATAGCCATCCTAACAGGTGTGAGGTGACATCTCGTGATGGTTTTCTCCCCCTCATCTGTATTTATTATTTAAGTTCTAGTTAACGTACAGTGCGATACTGGTTTCGGGAGTAGGATTCAGTGATTTATCACACACAGCACCCAGTCCGCATCACAAGTAGCACCCTCCTTAATCCCCATCACCTCTCTAGCCCATCCCCCAACCCACCTCCCCTCTAGCAACCCCCAGTTTGTTCTCTGTTGTTAAGAGTCTCCTGTGGTTTGTTTCCTTCTCTCCTTCCTCGTATGTTCATCTGTTTATTTCTTAAATTCCACATGCATTCATTGCTAGGGTATTTGTCTTTCTCTGACTTACCTCACTTAGTACGATACTTTGTGGCTCCATCCATGTCATTGCAAATGGCAAGATTTCATTCTTTTTGAGGTCTAATTAATATTTCATTGTATGTATATGTTGCTTATTGTTGATAATGCTGCTGTAAACATTGGGGTGCATGTACCCATTCAAATCTGTATTTTTATATCCTTTGAGCAACTACCTAATAGTGCAATTGCTGGATTGTGGGGTAGTTCTGTTTTTAGTTTTTTTGAGAAACCTCCATACAGTTCTCCAGAGTGGCTGCACCAGTTTGCATTCCCACCGGCCATGCAAGAGAGTTTCCTTTTCTCCGCATTGTCACCAACATTATGGTTTTGATTTATGCTTTTCTGATTAGTGATATTGAGCATCCTTTCATGTACCTGTTGACCATTTGTATGCCTCCTTTGGAAAAATGTCTATTTAGGTCCCTCTGCTCATTTTTTTATTGGCTTTTTTTTTTTTTTTTTTTTTTTGCTATTGAGTTGTGAGGGGGGTGTGTGTGTGTGTGTGTGTGTGTGTGTGTCTATCAACCCCTTATCCAATATGTGTTTTGCAAATTTTTTCTTCCATCTTCCTTCATTTTGTTGGTCGTGTCTTTCTCTGTGCAGATTTTTGGTATCATCCCACTCATTTATTTTTACTTTCGTTGCCTTTGCTTTTGGTGTCACATCCAAAAAGTCATTGCAAAGACCATCGTCAAGGAGATTCTCCTTGTTTTCTTTCAGGAGTTTTATGGTTTCAGTTCTTATATTGAAGTCTGTAGTCTATTTCACATTACTTCTCAGGAGGCCCAATTGCAAATTTCTACATGTGGTTCGTCGTTTGTCCTATCACCATTTGTTGACAAGATTAGCCCTTACCCGTTGAGTATTCGTGGCTCCCCTGTCAAATGTTAGTTCTCCATATATGTGAGGATTTGTTTGTGGCTCTAAGTTCCATTCCATTGGTGTATGTGTCTGTGTTTATGACAGTACCATACTGTTTTGCTTACTATAGCTTTGTAGTGTTTTTTGAAATCAGGAAGTGTGATGCCTTCAGCTTTTGTCGTTCTTTCTCAAGATTGCTTTGGCTATTCTGGGGTCTTTCATGGTCCTGTACAAATTTTAGGATTGTTTATTCTGTTTTGCTGAAAAATGCCAGTGGAATTTTTAGTGTTATTATTATTATTATTATTATTATTTTTTTGCCCCTGGAATTTGATGGTGATTACATGAAATGTATAGATGACTTTGGGTACTATGGACATTTTAACAATATTAGTTCCAAACCATGAACATGGTATATATATATATAGATATATAGATATAGATATATAGACATAGATATAGGTATATAGATATATATAGATATGGATATAGATATAGATATATTTCCATTTGTTGGTGTTTTTGAGTTTCTTTTATCAAAGTCTTCTTCAATTTTCAGTGGGCAGATCTTTCGCCTCCTCGGTTAAATTTATTCCAAAGTATTTTATTGTTCCTGATGTTATTGTAATGATTTTTTTCCCCTTTCTTTTTTAGATTCATTGTTAGTATATAAAAATGCAACTTACTTCTGTAGACTAATTCTGTATCCTGCACCTTTCCTGAATTTGTTCATTAGTTCTAATAGTGCTTCAGTGAAGTCTTGAGGATTTTCTCTCTATGAGATCATATCATCTGCAGGCAAGGAGTTTTACTTTTTCCTTTCTGATTTGAATGTCTTCCCCCCCCCAATTGTTCTGGCTAGGACTTCAGCACCCTGTTAAATAGGAAGGGTGAGAGTAGACACCCTTGTCTTGTTACAGAGCTTAGAGGAAAACTTTCAACCTCTGACCATTCAGCATGATGTAACCTCTGGTTTTGTTATATATAGTCTTTATTAAATTGAGATACGTTCCTTCTGTGCTTACTTTGTTGAGAGCTTTTATCGGGAAAGGATGTTGTATTCTATGAAGTGCTTTTTCTCCATCTACGGAGATGATTGAATGACTGTTAACTTTCATTCTATTCACATGGTGTATCACATTTAGTGATTTACATATGTTGAGCTATCTTTGTGTCCCAGGGATGAATTATCATAGTGTGTTGTTAAATTTGGCCTGGTAATATTGTGTTGAGAGTTTTTGCATTTATGTTTATCGAAGATAATGGCCTGTAGTTTTCTTTTCTTGTAGTGTTCTTATATGGCTTGGTGTCACGGCCATGCTCGCCTTGTAGAATGAGTTTGGGGGTGTTTCCTCTTTTTTAACTTTTAGAAGAGTTTGAAAGGGATGGCGTTAATTCTTCTTTAAATATTTGGTAGAATTCACCAGAAAAACCATCTGGCCCCGGGCTTTTTTTAGTTGGGAGGGTTTTTTTTTTAGTACTGATTCAATCTCCTTACTCATTATTGGTCTTTTCAGATTTCGAATTCCTCATAATTCACTTTTGGTACTTTGGTTGTTTCTAGGAATTTCTTCTAGGCTATCCACCTTGTTCGTGTATAAAATTGCTCATAGTAGCCTCTTAATGACCTTTTGTATTTCTGTGATATCAGTTTCAATGTCTCCTCTTTCGTTTCTGATTATACTTATTTGAGTCATCTTTTTTCAGCTAATCTAGGTAAAGTTTTGCCAATTGTGTTTGTTTGTTTAAAAACCCAGCTCTTAGACTCTAAAAAACTGAGAACAAACTGAGGGTTGATGGGGGGTGGGTGATGGGTATTGAAGAGGACATTTTTTGGGATGAGCACTGGGTGTTGTATGGAAACCAATTTGGCAATAAATTTCATAAAAACAATAGAATAAAATAAAATAAATTACAATTCAAATAAATAAATAAACAAATAAATAAATAAATAAAATAAAAACCCAGCTCTTAGTTTCATTGATGTAATTTTTTTTTCTGTTCTCTATTTCATTCATACTCTGATATTTGCTTTTTTTGTTCTAACCTTGGACTTATTTTGTTCTTCCTTGAGGTGTAAAGTCAGGTTGTTTATTTGAGATCTTTTTTTCGTTATGTAGTTATCATTAAAGCTTCCTTCTTAGAATTGCTTCTGCTGTATTCAGTAGGTTTTGGTATGTTTTCCATTTTTGTATGTATCAATATATTTTATTTCTTCTTTGACTTATTGGTTGTTTAGGAGAGTGTTGTTTCATTTCCGTGTATTTGTGACTTTTCCAGCTTTCCTCTTATTGATTATTCGTTTCCTGCTTTTGTGGTCAGAAAAGATACTGGTATGATTTCAGTCTTCTTAAATTTGCCAAGACTTGTTTTGTAACATATCGTATGACCTATCCTGGAGAATGTTCTGTGGGTATTTGGGGAGCATGTATATTCTGCCATTGGATAGGATGTTCTATAGATGTCTATTATGTTCATTTGATCTGAAGTATAGTTTAAATCCAGTGTTTCCCTATTGACTGTCTGGGTGGGTATTGAAGTGAGAATTGGAAATTGAAGTCCCCTATTATTGTATTTTTATCTATTTCTCCCCTCAGATCTGCTAGTACTTGCTTAATATATTTAGGCGCTCCAATGTTGGGTACATATATATTTATGATTGTTATGTCATCTTGATGAATTGATTCCTTTATCATTTTATAATGACTTCCTTTGTTTTTATGGTTTGGGGCTTAAAGTCTACTTTTTCTGCTCTAACTACAGATACGGTGCTCTTTCGGTTTCCCCTTCATGGGAGGTCCTTTTATACCCCTTCACTCTGAGCCTGGGTGTTTCCTTAAAGCTGAAATAAGTCTCTTGTAGGCAGCATATAGTTGGGCCGTGTGTGTATGTGTGTGTGTGTGTGTGTGTGTGTGTGTGTGCGCGCGCGCGCGCATGTACTTGCATATGCTTATCCAACCAGCCACTCTCTGCCTTTTGATTGAAAATTAATTAGAAATTAATCCATTTATGAAACTAATATTATACTATATGTTAACTAACCAGAATTTAAATAAAAACTAGAAACAAAAAAAAAAAGAAATGAATCCATTTACATTTAGAGTAATTATTGGTGGGGTAATTGTTGATAGGTAAGGACTTACTAATGCCATCTTATTGATGGTTTTCTGGCTGTTTTGTATTTCCTTGTTCCTTCTCTTAATGTCTTCCTTTGTAAATTGATGATTTTTTTTTGTAGTGGTATACTTTGATTCCCTTCTCTTTATCTTTTGTGAATCTACTATAGGTTTTGGCTTTATAATTACCATGAAGCTTACATAAAACATCTTATGGGGCACCTGGGTGGCTCGGTTGATTAAGCGTCCAACTCTTGAATACTGCTCAGGTCATGATCTCATGGTTTATGGGATTGAGTCCCACATTGGGCTCTGTACTGACATCTTAGAGCCTGTTTGGCATCCTCTCGCTCGCTCTCTCTGCCCCCCATGATCACGTGCATGTGCGCATTCTCTCTCTCTCTCTCTCTCAAAATAAATAAATAAACTTAAAAAAAAATCTTATAACAGGCAATTTTACACCGACAATTCAATTGCACAAAACTGTGTTCTATAGCCTCCTTTCCCCATGTTTTGGTTTTGATGTCTCAGTTTACCTGTTTTTATATTGTGTATTCATTAACAAATTGTTATAGCTATAGTTATTTTTTAAATGGTTTGGATGTCATTATATCCTAGCCAAGTTTTTTTTATAGTTTTTTAAAATTGTATTTATTTTGAGAGAGAGGGAGACAGAGACAATGCGAGTAGGGTAGGGGCAGAGAGAGGGTGAGAGAATCCCAAGCAGTTTCTGCTCTGTCAGCACAGAACTCGAGTCAGGGCTCAGTCTCACCAACCGTGAGATCATGATCTGAGCTGAAATCAGGGTCGGATGATTAACCGACTGAGTCACCCAAGTGCCCCCGCTGTAGGTATTTTTGATAATCTTGTCCTTTAACACTTAAACTAGTATTAAGTGGTTAACACCCTGCCATATGATAGAATGACAGTATTTCTGAATTAGTGTATTGTATATTTTCGTATGTTTTCATGTTACTAATTAGTGTTCTTTCAGTTCATCGTAAAGAAATCCTTCCAGCATTTCTTATAAGGTAGGTCTAGTGGCAGTGAACTTCCTCAGTTTTTCTCTGTCTGGAAAAGTTTTCCTGTCCTTTATTTCTGAAGCATAACTTTGCTGGATAGGGTATTCTTGGTAGTTTTTTCTTTCAGCACTTTAAATATATCCTCCTACTCTATTCTGGCCCATAAGGTTTCTGCTGAGAAATCCGCTGATATTCTAATTGGGGTTCCCTTGCAAGTTACAAGCTTTTTATTCTTTTCCTGCTTTTAAAATACTCTGTCTTTGGGGTACCTGGGGGGCTAAGTCAGTTAAGCGCCGGACTCTTAGTTTCAGCTCAGGTCTCATGGTTTCGTGAATTTGAGCCCCACATCGGGCTCTGGGCTCTCAGTGCACAACCTTCTTGGGATTCTCTCTCTCACTCTCTGCCCCTACCCTACTCATGCTGTCTCTGCCTTTCTAAAAATAAATAAAATTTAAAAAATAAAATTCTCGTTGATTGGTTTGCAGTTTTATTGTAATATATTTGGGGAGGATTCTTTCACCTTGAGTTTATTTGGTACTATGGATGTCATCAACTTGGATACCAAGTCTTTCTCCAGAGGAAAGGAGATTTACTCCTTTAAAGAAGGTTTCTGCCATCTTTTCCCTCTCTTTCCTTCTGGACCTCCAGTAATTTGCACGTTTTTTCTTTTTACGGTATCCTATAGGTCACATATGCTGTGTTCACTCTTTGTTTTTTAAATAATCAAACATATAAATTTATGTAGGTACCCTCATTTATGTATATTATTTTGTTCACTCTTTTTCATTCTTTTTTCTTTGTTCTCCTCTGACCGGACAGTTTCAAAGTTCTGTCTTGTAACTTACAGATTCTTTCTTCTGTTTTATCCAGTCTGCTGTTGATATTCTCCATTGCATTTTTTTCAACTCATCGTATTCTTTAGCCCCAGAATTTCTATTGGATTCTTTTTTATGATTTCTGCCTCTTTGTTAAACTTCTCATTTTGTTCATGTATTATTTTCCTGATTTCATTGAATTATCTTTCTGTGTTTTCCAATAGCTCATTAAGTTTCTTTAAAACAGCTATTTTGAATTATTTACTGGGTAAATCATAGTCTAGTCTTTGTCATTGGTCACCAGAAGATTATTGTGACCCTTCAGTGATATCACATGGCCTTGATTTTTCACGTTCCTTGAAATTTGCAGCATAGCTGTCTTCACATTTGAAGAAGTATCACCTACTCCAGTCTTTACTAACTGGGAGAGAAATACCTTCCATCAGTCCTGCTAAGGATTCTGAGGCTGTCTTAGACCTTCTGTGGATATACCTGCTCTACATTTCTTGCTTCCTTATGTGGCAGAATTCTTTTTTTTTTTTTTTAATTTTTTTTAATGTTTATTTATTTTTGAGACAGAGAGAGACAGAGCATGAATGGGGGAGGGGCAGAGAGAGAGGGAGACACAGAATCGGAAGCAGGCCCCAGGCTCTGAGCCATCAGCCCAGAGCCCGACGTGGGGCTCGAACTCACCAACTGAGATCGTGACCTGAGCTGAAGTCGGACGCTCAATCGACTGAGCCACCCAGGCGCCCCGAGAATTCTTAACCCTTAATCTCTTCTTTCAGTCTTGCGATGCTCGAGGTCAAGTACTGATGGTTTTCCTTTGTTTCCCAAAAGATGATGCTCAAGCTTAAGTGTGTGGTCTCTTCTTGGCCCACGATTTGGGGCTGGCTTTCTACATGCTCACCAGCCACCTGCCGGAGCTTGCCCTCACTGCCACCATCAGGAGCTCACACAGAGAGCTGGCCATAGTGGGGAGGTGTGTGTGAGTGAGGCATGCAGAGCATTGAACATGCCTGTGGACCATCTGCAGAGATCCGTGAGCAAGATGTCTCCAGCAGCGTGTTAGTGAGCTTCTTGATGGAGTCCATAACCCAAGTTCGTAGGATTCTTGTCCCTTTAATGCCCTCTGTGAGCCCTGTCTGCCGCTCTCCTAGTCTCTTCCCATTCCCAGTCATGCTTCTCATGATTCGGTAGTCTGGACGGGGTGGAAAAGAAGTGAACATCTTTGGCAGCATTCTGCACAGCTGGAGAAGCTGGGAACTTACACACTCTCACTTTCCCCCGTGGTAGAAATCAGGGGCAAGAAGATCTCTCCTAGCCTTAAGATGTGCTTTCTTGGAAGAGGAGCGATGTGGGTAAAGTCAGACTGTTCCTCTTACCCCCTCCAGTGTGTCCAAATTCGTATTTTATTTTTTTGCTTTGACAGTGTGTTGACACGTACCCACTGAAAACCTGGATTTCCACAAAAGTGCTCTCATCCATAGGTGATTATCCAAGATAGTGTTTTCTTGGGGACTCTCAGACCACAGTTGAGAAGGGCTGGCGCTAGTTCATAGGTCCCTGCAGGGTCCATTGCTGGAACCAAGATCTTTGTACCTGGCACCTGACACGTGGTGGGGTGAGACTCTGCCTCTGTCTTTTTGTGTACGGGGCTGGATCCCACAGCTCCCACGAAGGTGCTTTAGGCCATGCGTGGATGCCAACTCTTTGCTGGGGGATGGGTTGGGCGGTAGACACAAGGGATGTGTTACTCAGGTCTGATGCTGACATCGCTGTAAACTTGGCGTTCTTGTTGCTTTACTGTGATAAGTCATACATTGTGTGATTGATAGTTACCTGCTTTATACGGACAGTTATTGATCAGCTCGAGTATTTTTGAAAAGTTTTGGGCATAATTTTCCCAACCTAGAATAATGGAAAACTAGTCTCCAAAGAAGGGAATTCTGCATTTACACACATCAAAGCCATGGCTGTCATGATTTTGTAGTGCTGGGCATAAAAAAAAATATTTCTCTGTGTAGTCAGTCTCTCTGGCTGCAGCTAAGTCATTTCTCTGTTAGTTATGTCACCTCGGTCTAGTACCTCTGAATTCTGTCTTTGTTCCTTTTGTCCTCTGGTGTAGAACATGCTCTTCAAGAATGTCCTACTCTCCCTCTCTCTCTGCCCCTCCTTCACTCTGGTGTTTTCTCTCTCCCTCTCTCTCTAAAACAAAAAGAAAAGGAAAAGGAAAAAGAAAAAACAAAGTCCTGTGTTTTAGAATTCCCCACTTTCTGGAATGCAGATGCTGATAGGGGCAATAAACATTGGCCTCGCTAATTCGACTCGGAGGAAACTGTGTCTGTATCTCACCTTCATCTGTACAGCAGAGATCACAACACCTCCCGGCAGTGGGGATTGAATTAAACAACACCACGAATGTGAAAATATCAAATGGAGCAGTTCATAAATATGTGCTTGCTTTTTAACCGTGGCTGAGACTGGTAGCAGGAAGTATCTCTCTTCTCCACTCCTGATTGCTCTTTTGTGTTTATCTCCCCTCCTGCTCTTTCCCCCAGCCTCCTCCTCTTCACTTTGGTTCCTGGGCAGATGCTACTATGAAGACAGTGCAGCTCCCATCTGCTTTCAGCATATGGGACCAACACTGTTGCTTCCAAAGTCCTTGTATTTGCTGCTCAGAGCCGGGGGAGGGGGAGGGTGGTTATTGTGTGGAAAGTGAGGCAGAAAGTTGCAGACCGATTTAACCAGTCTGTTAAATCTTCATATAGTAACGGCGGAATCAACAGATCGATCTTTTTGTCCGTCCTCCGTCCGTGAATCCAGCTCCCGATTTCTTCCGCCATGAAAGTGGAGTCCCCACGCATATTTCTGTAAGAAAATTAAAATCCAAACATTTCAAGATCAGGGAAAATCTAGAAAGCACAGAGAACCGAGGCCAAGAGGACATTAAAACACCAATCTGCATAGCACAGGACCCACAGATACTACTGCAGACCCAGGATTTTGGCTCTCAGCATCCTGGCACCCAAGCAGAAGGGCAAACGTGATCAATTTACAAGATTCCCAATGCCCACAGGGGCAGAGCAGTGGCCAGCAGGCAGACTATATCAAGCAAAGCTCCTTTTGGCATTAGATCTGAAGAAAGTTTCTCAGCGTGGGCCCCTAATCGTATGTGGAACATCCTTCAAATGAGAGTATCAGTTAAAGCTTCAGCTAAGTCGCCCCCTGCACACACACACACACACACACACACACACACACACCCAACAAAAACAAAGCAAAAAAACACAACACCTGCTGGCTTTGGCCATGAAAACACTGCCTGTAACCAATATCATTGAGTGTAATCCTCCTGACTTTGGGTCCATGGTATACACCGTTCCATACGAGGAGAGTACAGATGGATGTCGACCAAGGAGGGTTCATTCAACTCGACTATACCCATTGGTTGCTTATCACAGAGGTAGATGCTTGGGCCCGTTTCTCATGGAAGTAGATGGTTGGGCCAGTTTGTGAGGAGAGGATGATAATGCAGGCCATGCTATGGGCATCCTTGCTGGGCAGGATTGCTTTTCATCTATGGAGGTCACACTCCCGAGGTCCCTAGATCACCTCTAGCTGTAGGGGAGGGTTAGGGGAGGTAGATGCCCTGATAGAAACTCATCTTCACAGCTGAAATGACACTCAGGACAGTCAGCAGCCCCACGGTGCTGGGAAGGTGAGTTGTTCAGGAATGATCCTGCCCCATCCCTAGAGCTTATCTAAGAGCTGTAGACTTAGAGTCTGAATGTGCTCTCTTGAGCATCTGCACAAAATAGCCAAGTAAAGTCACTGCCAAGAAGATCAACAGCTTCTTCTATAAGCTCGAAATGAAACTAACATGTGATTGAAAAGGTAGCATGGTAAAATTTCGTCTGTCATTTTCTGTAGCTTTTCTGATTTCATGATGCTTGGAAATAGAAGAGGGGTTGTTGATATTTTAAGTTGCAGACTTGCTGTCCACTTAATTTTCTAGTGGATCCTGGGGGATATGGGAGCACAGACTCAAATGCCAGCAGGGCCCAGGCCGGGGACAGAAGTGCCCCGAAGAGGGCCGGTTGCAAATATGAGAAGCCTGCCGCCTTGGCCACCTGGAGATCCGTTTGCATTCAAAACACGACAGCAGCTCCTTCCCTTGTGGTGGTTGTTGCCACGGAGAAATTCAGACCCAGGGATATCCTGATGCACACTTTTAGCCAGAAACTCACATTTCCTGTGAAATTTTTCTGGTTTTTAAGACACAGGATGGCCAAATTTAAAAATGCCTGAGGGCTGGATTTAGCCCGTGCTCAGTCATTTTGCACCCAATGAACCAGCTATATAAATGTGAAAGAGAAAACAACAGAATAGCAAAGAGATTGAGCTACGAAGGAGGCACGTGCATATCCCTGCTTCCAGCCAATTACAGATTCGTGTCATTGAGAAAACCACCGTAGGTGAGTTTTTCTCTTTCTCTCTCTCAAAAAAAAAAAAAAAAAAAAAAAAAAAAAAAAAAGGAAGACAAGAATAATTCATTGTAAGGTAGCACAGCTGTGTAGTATTATTGTTAAATCCATGTTTGAGTGGAAAAGAGCTAGATCTTACAAAGAGCTAGCTTTGAGATCTTAAAAGCTCGATCTAAAAGTCCCCTGTTGGGGTGCCTGGGGGGCTCAGTCGGTTGAGCGTCCGACTTCGGCTCAGGTCATGATCTCATGGTCTGTGGGTTCGAGCCCCGCGTCAGGCTCTGTGCTGACAGCTCGGAGCCTGGAGCCTGCTTCCAATTCTGTGTCTCCCTCTCTCTCTTCCCCTTCCCCACTCATGCTCTGTCTCTCTCGGTCTCTCAAAAATGAATAAACGTTAAAAATTTAAAAAAAAGTAAAAGTCCCCTATTGTGGGACACCTGGGGGGCTCAGTTGGTTAAGTGTCCGACTCTCGATTTCAGCTTAGGTCACGAGCCCATCATTCATGAGATCAAGCCCCAAGTCGGGCTGTGTGCTGACATGTGGAGCCTGTTTGGGATTCTCTGTCTTCCTCTCTCTCTCTCTGCCCCACACCTCTCTCTCAAAATAAATAAATAAACTTTTAAAAAAAGTTGTATTGGGGCGCCTGCGTGGCTCAGTCGCTTGAGCGTTGGACTTCGGCTCAGGTCATGATCTCGCAGTTCGTGGGTTCAAGCCCCGCGTCGGGCTCTGTGCTGACAGCTCGGAGCCTGCTTTGGATTCTGGGTCTGCCTCTCTGTCTATCCCTCCCCCGCTTGTGCTGTCTCTCTCTTTCTCTCTCTCAAAAATAAATAAACATTAAAAAAAAATTTTAAGTTGTTTTGAAAAAGCAAAAGATGCTCCTTGTCATCTGAAGTGGTCTTTTTATGTGACTTCAAATCTCAAGTCTGTCAGGTACAAAGTACCTTCTTTCCTGTGCCTTGGAACAGGTACAGATGTGCTCAACTGAGTTTAGGGTCCTTCTGTCTCATCCATTTACAGATAATACATAAAGAGAATCCCAGAGAGAATTTTTTTTTTTTTGTCTACCTATTATGCTAAGTTTTCACTTGGCTAAATGAAGTAGCCTGAACATTATGCTCTGACAGTACAGGCTGCTGTTCCAGTTTTTAACATTTTATGTTGGATTATATTAATGCGTACCCAGAGTTAGTTGTTTGGAGAATGTAGGGAATATGGCATGAGCAACCATAAAAATGTTGATTTTAAGGGGCTCCTGGGTGGCTCAGTCGGTTGAGCATCCGACTTCAGCCCAGGTCATGATCTTGCGTTTGTGGGTTCGAGCCCCGCGTCGGGCTCTGTGCTGACAGCTCAGAGCCTGGAGCCTGCTTTGGATTCTGTGCCTCCCTCTCTCTCGGCCCCTCCCCTGCTCGTGCTCTATCTCTCTCTCAAAAATAAATAAAACGTTAAAAATTTTTTAAATGTTGATTAAAGTTGTTAAATGTCATTACATTTTTTTTAATGTTTTATTTATTTATGAGAGAGAGACAGAGACAGAGAGAGCATGAGCAGGGGAGGGGCCGAGAGAGAGGGCGTTACAGAATCCAAAGCAGTCTCCAGGCTCCGAGCTGTCAGCACAGAGCCCGACGTGCGGCTCGAACCCACAAACGCAAGATCATGACCTGAGCCGAAGTGGGATGCTCAACTGACTGCGCCACCCAGGCGCCCCCTTTTCTTTTTCTTCTTGTCATGATAAGCATACTCTTTAGTCCCCATCACCTGTTTCACCCACCCACCCCACCCACCTCCTGTCTGGTAACCATCTATTTCCAGAACTTTTTTGGGTGTGAAAAGGAATGCAATCAGTAGTTTCTGCAGGATAACCTCCCTTCAGAGTCCCAGAGCCCATCCACTGTATAACGGCATCTGAGTCTCTTTCTTCAGCCTGCGTGACCCTGCTGTCCAGCCACTCATGCTTTTTTTTTTTAATTTTTTTTTAACGTTATTTATTTTTGAGACAGAGAGAGACAGAGCATGAACAGGGGAGGAGCAGAGAGAGAGGGAGACACAGAATCCGAAACAGGCTCCAGGCTCCGAGCTGTCAGCACAGAGCCCGACGCGGGGCTCGAACTCACGGACCGTGAGATCATGACCTGAGCCGGAGTCGGACGCTCAACCGACTGAGCCACGCAGGCGCCCCACCGGCAACCCATTCTTAACTAAGGTGGGACACAGGATCCGATGCTCTGCTGGGTGGGATATGGGAATCCAGTGGGAGAAACAGAATGCCAGGAGGTGTGAGCAGGGCCAGATACTCTCAGCGAGTGTGGACAGCAATATGGAGCTGGTAAAAACGTGCCACATCAGGGCTGCAACATGATCCAGGACCGGAAGTGTTGACTCAGTCTGCTGCTGGGGGCAAAACCTGGGTTTGGGCTAGCCACAGCTCAAACACTGCAGAAGCCACACAGCTGAATGTGTGTTTTCCATGGCTCACCTTTCCCCAGTTGGCCCCTTGAGGCACACAGATCTTCTCCCTTGTACTTCCCGTTCCCATTTATTCTGTCATGTTTCCACTTCTCTCTCAGCACTGGTCAGCTGTGCTTTGGTCTGTCCTTACTCTTCTTTCTTCTGCTGACAGAAGCCCAGTTTTCCTTTGGGTTCAGACAGGGCTGGCTCGAGTCTGGTCAATGGGCACGGACCCCTGGCCAGAACCACGGACTCAGGAATGGGTCTTTAATTGAACAGGGTTCAATGAGGTTCGGTCTGGGGCTTTTGTTGGAACGTTTTAGAAAGATTGGCTCTGCTGGGGTGGTTGCGGTGTCGTTCCCGAGACGCTGGTGGTAATCTTGTTCTGTGATGGGTCATCTCGTCCTCCTGAGCGTGAAGCGTGAAGCCTGAAGCGAGAAATAGGGATTAAGAAAGAGAGAAAGAGACAGTGATAGAAAGATGGGGAGGCAGAGCTAGGAAACAGAGGGAGAGGTAGAGAGAGGGTGTCTCAGCGCTATCCTTTGAGATCCTGGACACAGCCATTCCTGAAAATGGAATTTTAATCCTTGATTTGTCAGTTTCGTGAACCGGAGCATTTCTCTTTCAGTTCAACTTAGCTGAATTTCCACCACTTGCCAACCAACGAGTTTTCACTGATGTCCTTTGCTTAGAATCATGGTCCTGCGCGGGGTCAGTCAATTATCCCTCTGTCCAAGGCTGACCCCTGTTCCTTCTGCTTACTGGAGACCACACAGTGCTTAGATTCTGGGCTTTTGCTGTCGGCGGTGGAGCACCAGGGCGGGAGGATGAGGATCCCACGGGGATGAGGGACTTGGCTCAACCTTCAAACAAATGAATGAACCTCCCTCCAAACCTACCTTCACAAATGGTGAGGCCATTTCACATGTTTAGGTCAATGCTGATCATCTCAGTAAGTGTTTAATTGGTTTTTAAGATATGCATGAAAATCGCCTCAGAAACTTGATAAAATTTGTGACCCATTTTTTTTTTTTTTTTGCAGAAGTCTCTAAAGATTTATAGATGTAACAAGTATAGAAAATACTCCCGAATGGCTCTCCCCAGTGCCTTGTACTAATGTTTTGGTTGGACAAAAATAGTGTTAGGTAAGTGGTGTATGGATCATGAATTACAGGTTTGGATCGCAAATTGCAAGGCTCGGAGAGAAAAGCAAAGCGAGTCGAACATTCAGTTTCTGAGAGTGCCTCAGTACTTTTGTTTTGAGAGAGGCTGATTTGGCAGTTGCTTTCAAGGAATGCTGACAAGTTTTGTTTTGTTTTTGTTGTTTGTTTTTTTTTTTTACCCCGAAAGGAGACAAAAACAGTACGAGAGAGAAATTAGCTGGACGTTTGGTGAAGCCGTCTGTTTGTCTAGTTTTCCCATGCGTACAATAGAAATATCCAGTGCCTTTTTTTTTAATGTTTATGTATTTGGTTTGAGAGAGAGAGAGAGAGAGAGAGAGGGCGAGCGGGGGAGGACTAGAGAGAGAGGCAGAGAATCCGAACAGGCTCCACGCTGTCAACGCACAGCCTGACGCAGGGCTCGAACTCACAAACCGTGAGATCATGACCTGAGTCGAAATCAAGAGTCGGGCGCTTAACCGACTGAGTCACCCAAGCGCCCCAGAAATAGCCAGTATCCTGTAATAGTGCTCTGTCGACCGCTCAAGGAATCTACTTTAGGTCTAAATCCTTCTGCTACTTTCCTACGAAAACCTGCTTGTATGAGAAATAAGAAGGGCCGTCCTTCAGTTGAATTTCACTCAGCAGCAGAGTCCCCTGCAAGTATACGTGTGGGGGGTATGTTCAGAGAGAAGACCAGCTTGCAGCTGTTGGCCTCCTACCCATACTGCTTGAGTGATGCCCCCATGGGTACACCTGTTTGTCCAGCTCTGCCCAGATAGGAGGAACAGTGCAGTCTTCCCTAACCCATTTCCATCCCGAGAGGGGGGGCACCCAGACCGTGAAGCTAGGGGAAGGAGAATTGAATGGGGCGAGTCGTTGCTTCGTTGTCTCCTTTGTGTACTGACTGCAGGAAAATAGATCGCTTCCTTAGGTGCCCAGCGCGCTGAGCTTGATTTGGCAAACTTGAGCTGATGAGCTCCAGAAAAAAATAAAAGAGGCTGTCGGTAAATGAGTCACGATAGCCCCAAAGCATGTCTGCTACAGTGTTTAGAGTTTGACATATTATTTAAAAAGAAGAAGAAGAAGAAGAAGAAGAAGAAGAAGAAGAAGAAGAAGAAATCCACACCGCGATTATCATACTGTCAGTTGTGTATTTTCTGGTACAATTTTGGGACATGTGGCCAGAACAGGTGATGCAGTCAGACAGGTATTACCCTTTCCTGCAAAGAAAGATGCTTGGTAAATAAACTCTGCATGGAAAGCACTACAGACAGTATCTCTTGTAAATAGCAGCTATTTAAGAGAAGCGAGCAAACAAAAACAGATCCCTTCAATCTGGTCTTTTGGAAGGAACAACAATAAGGAAACGGTGAATCTCCGCAGTCTATTGATCCGCGAGTATGACTGCATGCTGAAATTGAAAAGTAATGGCTTGGTACGAAGAAGCCGAAATCGAGCTCGAGAATCCAAGGAAAATGATGAGAGCCATGGCTGTAGCACGGTTAATATCTACGTGGTAGAGAAAATTGCATCTTTTTGTTTGTGGTGAAAATGACAAAACATGGCGGTTTAAGCCAGAGCAGCTGCCCTCTTCACAAACAGTGTGGATAAGTGTGTCCTTTGAAAGAAGTCCCCTTTTGACTCACGATTCATGCCTTGCCGGAGGGACTTGGCTTTTGTTAGGAATAGAGGGCATTTCCTCCTTCCTATATGCCCCGCCCTGTGCTTCGCTTCTGGAATCTACCCAACTGGGACCTCTTTATTCCAGAGCCCTGGTTCTGACCCCTCTCCTCCCACCTTTTCTACCCTGAGCTGCCGGAAGGAGCCAATATGCAAACGTGAACATCCATTTAGACTTAATTATGTTCTAAACAGCGGGCCTTTCTTTTCTCTCCTCTGGGAGCCTTCCTGGCCCTACAGAATGAATGGCATCTTGTAAACAAATGATGCCTGCAGATCAAAAAGCTTTTTCATTAAAAAAAAAAGAAAAAAAAAGGCGCTTCTTGCCAAAATGTTCTCCAAAGGCAAAAGTATCTGCTGGATTTAAAGATTCCCTCGCTCCTCTTGGCGAAAGTCCCTCCCCCTAGTTTGGAGAATCAAGGAAGAGAAGTTGCGTCTGGCTGCGTCTCATTTTGGGTCCTCCACTGAGAATTGCCACAGACGGGAGGTTTATGTCTCCCCAAAGTTCATATTTTGAAACTTCATCCTCAATGTGGTGGCATTTGAAGGTGGAGTCTTTGATTATAAAAGAGACCCCGGAGAGGTCCCTTACCACTTTCACCATGTGAGGACACCGCCAGAAGTGAGCAGTCTGCAACACTGGGGCCTGACCATGCGTGGCACCCTGATCTCAGAATTCCCAGCCTCCAGACCTGTGAGAGATGGATTTCTGTTGTTTATAAATCACCCACTCTGCGGCACTTTGTTAGAGGGGCCTGGATCGTTTAACACAGTGTCCTCCAGAGTCCTTTCTTCTGGACACTGAGGGGAGGGAGAAGTCAACAATTAAATTTCTTGTCCTTTTAAAAGTGTGTTTAAAAAAAATCCTTCAGGTCGTGATCTCGCGGTTCGTGGGTTCGAGCCCCGCGTTGGGAAGCTCGGTGTCTGTGTCTCTGTCTCAGTCTCTGTGTCTCCTTCCCTCTTTGCCCCTCCCCTGCTTGTGCTCTGTCTCTCTATGTCTCTCCAAACTGAACAAACGTTAAAAAAATAATTACAACAAATTTTTAAAAAATCCTCATACCTCGCATGGGAACACAGACATTTTCTTTATTTGTACATATTCATTTAACCACTTAAAGTAAAGGTAAGGGTGGCTTGTAAAGAAAACATTTTCCTGGCAGCCATTGGGACAGAAATCATCATAGGCAGGAGTTAATTGATGCTGCTTCCTGCACTTTCCTGGATGCTTCTTACTTTCTAAATCCCATAAATACATCGTAAACTTGTTACACAAGAGACTGAAAGAGTTGTGACTGTCGTGTCGGTAGTGTAATAATATTGGATTTTGCAAATAGCAAACATAATAGAGCTGATAGATACAATTACTGTTTATTTTGGAAGGCTGGTTATGTGTTGCATGGATAGTGCTGTAACCTAAAACTTTGTTGGAACTTCTCTTTTGCCGTCGTCTCCTTTGGAGACGGTTGTCTCCTTTGGAGTCAGTTGGTGAGTGACACAAGACTAGCCGTGTTACTTAATAGTCATAATCTTGTGTGTTAACCAAAAATGGTTCTTTTCCACTTGTCACGTATCCTGTTTGCTAAATTAGGCACCCTTTATTTTTGGCTGTATTAAGAGCTCAGATTTCCCCCAAAGTATGGAGACGGTTGAGAATATTCAAAAGACTGTGTGTTGAACAAATGAATTTACTGTAGGCTTTGAAAGCCCAAACAGCTTAGATGCCCAGGATTCAAAGAACTCACACATGGGTGACACAAACCACAGCTGGCTGTCTCTGTGAGATCAGAGGGAATTGGACAGGGGCCAAGAGACCAGAGCTGGGTAAATATTATCTAATATCTTCTGGTATTTTTTCTAGTATGCCTGAGAAATTTCATTTCATTTCATTTCATTTCATTTCATTTCATTTCATTTCATTTCATTTTTTGGTACATTTGAACATTTCAGTAGTCTCCGCAGATTTCAATTATACAATCCACTGTTAGCGACTGTAGTCGCCATGTTACACATTAGATCCTCAGACCCTGTGCATCTTGTAGCTGAACATTTATATCCCTTTCCTATTCTGCCCCACAGCTCCTGGCAACCACTTTTCTACTCTCTCTTTCTTTCTAGGAGCTTGACTTTTTAAAAGAAGATTCCACGTGTAAGCGATAACGTGCTATATTTGTCTTCCTCTGTCTTACTTCATTTAGCATAATGCTGTCAAGTTCTATCCATGTGGTCGCAAATGGCAGGATTTCCTTCTGTCTCATGGCTGAATAATATTTCATTGTGGGGAACAGATATTATATAATATGTAATATACATATATATTAACATAAAGTATTTCTCACATCTTTATCCATTCATCTGTTGACAGACACTTAGGCTCGTTCCCTGTCTTAGCTACTGTGAATATCGTTGTAATGAACATGGGAGTGCAGACATTGCTGAGATAATGATTTCACTTCCTTTTGGATTATATACCCAGGAGCGGGATTGCTGGATCAGATGGTAGTTCTATTTTAACTTCTTGAGGAATTTCCTTACTGTTTTCCGTGGCGGCTGCACCGGTTTACATTCCCGCCAACAGTGCACGAGGGCTCCCTTTTCTCCACATCCTCACCAACACTTGTTATCTTTTGCTTTTTGATGATTGCCATTCTGACAGGTGGGAGGTGATGTCTCGCTGTGGTTTCGATTTGCGTTACCTGATGATGAGCGATATGAGGCGTCTTTTCATGTGTCTGATGGCCATCTGCATGCCTTTGGAAGAGTGCCTGTTCAATTCCGTTGCCTAGTTTTTAATCAGATTGATTAGTTTTTTTCAGACTGTGGGGCTGTGTGAGTTCTTTATATATTTTTTAGATATTAACTCCTTATCAGATGTGTGATTTGCCAATATTTTCTCCCATCCTGTAGGTTGCCTTTTCGCTTTGTTGGTATTGCCTTTGCGGCACAGAAGCTTTTTAGTTTGATGTCATCCTGCTTCTTTATTTTTCCTGTTGTTGCCTTTGCTTTTGGTGTCAAATTCAAAACATCATTGCCAAGACCAATGTTGAAGTGTTTACCCCATTTTCTTCTAGAAGCTTTACGGTTTCAGATCTTACGTTCCACAGTTTAATCCATCTTGAGTTGACTGTTGGGCATGGTGTAAGGGGTCCAGTGGATATCCAGAGGCGCGTGTGGATGTCCACTCTGCCCAGCATCATTTATTGAAGAGACTATCCTTTCTCCATTATACCTTCTTCGTTTCTTTGTTGTAATTTCGGTTGAGTATATAAACATGAGTTTACCTCTGGGCTCTTTCTTCTGTTCCATTCATCTGTGTGTTTTTATGACAATGCCATAATGTTTTAATTACTACACCTTTGTAATATAGTTTGAAATCGGAAAGTGTGATGCCTCCAGCCTTGTTCTTCTATCTAAAGAGTGCTTTGGCTGTTGGGGGTTTTGTGGTTCCATACAAATTTTAGGATTGTTTTCCTGTGAAAAATGCCCTCAGAATTTTGATAGGATGGCACTGAATCAGTAGATTTCTTTGAGTAGTGTGGGACATTTTCAGCATATTAATTCTTCCAAACTATGAGCACAGGATATATTTCCCCTTATTTGTGTCATCTGCAACTTTTTTCATCAACGTCTTACAGATTTTAGCATGTAGATGCTGGTGTCACTTCCTTGATCCCGTTTATTCCTAAATATTTTATTCTTTTTGATTCAGGTTTAAGTGGGATTGCTTTCTAGTAGTTCATTGTTGGTGTTTAGAAACACAGCTGATTTTTGTATATTGATATTGTATCCTGCAACTCTACGGAATTCATTGGTTATAACAGTTTTTTTGGTGGAGTCTTTAGAGTTTTCTATAGATAATATCATGTTGTCTGCACATAGAGACAATTTTGCTTCTCCTTTTCCAATTTGGATGCCTTTTATTTCCTTGTATTGCCTAATTGCTCTGGCTAGGACTTCGAACACTTTGTTAAGAAGGAATGGCGACAGTGGGCATCCTTGTCTCGTTCCCAGTCTTAGAGGAAAAGCTTTCAATGTTTTACTGTTGGGTACGCTGTCAGCTGAAGGACTGTCATGTATGGCTTTTGCCGTGTTGAGGTGTGTTCCCTTTTTACACCCAGTTTATTGCAAGCTTTTATCTAACAAAGTTTTAAAACATTTTTGAAGTTTCCAAATAGTACCCAATGTCTTTTGAAGGGAATAAAATGCAAATATAGAAAATTGTAGTTGAATAGAGTTGGTACTTTTGACCCCCTGTAGAAGTTGACAAGGAAATAATTAGGTCCAAAATTTGAAGGAACATGGTTAGAAATCTTGTTGAAATTAAGACCTCCTAAGTCTGTGAAACTGTTGCCTCTGGGAACAAACCGGAAAAACAAGACCAAAAGGAAACCGTAATTAATGGGCTCTATAGCTTTATGTGTAGTTGAGAGATTCTATATGAAAAGTACTGACCAGAAAAAGCTAACTATTGTTCATGAAAAAGCAGGCTATAGGAAGGCCTGGGTGGCTCAGTTGGTTAAGCATCCGACTCTTGATTTGGGCTCAAGTCATGATCTCAGGGCCATGGGATCGAGCCCCGTGTCCGGCCTCACACTGGGCACAGAGCCTGCTTGAAATTCTCCGTCTTCCTTACCCCGTATCTTCCCCACTCACAGGCATGCACGCACGCACTCTCAAAAAAAAGGAAAAAAGAAAAAAACAGGTTGTAAAACAGGAGAGTTCAGTACTATTGTAAATAATACAGAGAGAGATAAAAATATATGAAAAAAAATTACTGGGAGATTTTATCCCAAAATATTATTAGTGGTTATACCTCGGAATTCTTTTTGCTT
This sequence comes from Lynx rufus, assembly GCF_022079265.1. Classification (NCBI taxonomy): domain Eukaryota; kingdom Metazoa; phylum Chordata; class Mammalia; order Carnivora; family Felidae; genus Lynx; species Lynx rufus. Next base: position 8,316,999 of record NW_025814824.1, read on the forward strand.
CTGGGCTTTCTTTTCTGAATTGTTAAATTTCATATGATCACATTATTTACAGAGTTTTTTTTTTTTTAATTGTAAAAGAAAACAGCCAAAAGGTAAATGTCACGGGGGAACAGAAATACCGATTCGTCTGTTGATTGCCCACGTAGGAGGAAATCGTAAAGAATTAGAGTCTCTTTTACTGTAATATAGAGTTAGGATACTTATTTTGTACGGAGGTTCTGTTAACTGGAGTTCTCAAGAATGTCTTGTCATCAGAGTCACCAGGGACAGAGTTAAAGATACAGATGCTGGGCTCTGTCATCCCAAAATAGTACACCAGGGTAGGGACTTGGGGTCCAACTGTAGGGAAATGGCATGTCCATCTGAAACATACATCCATTAACAGTCATGTCAAGAGACTACTTAAAAATGTGGGAAGTTATTCATGTACTTTTTTCTTCTTCTTTTTTTTTTTAAATGTTTATTTATTCATTTTCAGAGAGAGAGGGAGAAAGAGAAAATCCCAGGCAGGCTCCACTGTCAGCACAGAGCCTGACATGGGTCTTGATCCCACGAACCGTGAGATCCTGACCTGAGACAATATCAGGTCAGACACTTAACCAATTGAGCCACCCAGGTGCCCCGATACTTTCTTAAATTAAAAGATGTATTTATAAAATAATGGGATGAAATTGTGCAAAGAGGAATTTTTCCACACACACACACACACACACACACACACCAAGAGAATATACACCGAACCGTGAACAGTAATTAATAGCTTGCATAATGAGATGATTATTTTTATTTTCTTCATTTGGGTTTGTTGCATTTTGTGAATGTTCTACACTTTTCAAATACTGATTTTGTAATTATGCAAAATTTTTTTGCTTTTTTAAACATTTTTGAAAAATTTTTAAATTTTAAATTATTTTAAAAATTTTGTGTTTATTTTTGAGAGAGACTGAGAGTGGGGCAGGGGAAGAGAGAGAGGGGGACAGAGGATCCAAAGTGGGCCGCGTGCTGACAGCAGAGAGCCTGAGGCAGGACTCGAACTCACAAACCGTGAGATCCTGACCTGAGCTGAAGTCAGACGCTTTACCACCTTAGCCACCCAGGCGCCCCTCAAAGACATTTCTAAGGCAAAAGTCACAAAACTTGACAACCTTGTAGGCTGTGTTAGCTATTAGTGATACCACTTTGGGGATTTTTGTTTTGAGCCTTCACTTACGTATTTTTTTCCTCAAATAATAGAAAGCTTTGCCTTGTATTCACATATCTTCAGTTATTTTCCTTTTTCTCTGTGCACCTAGAGAAATGTGAAAAAGAACCCTGTTGTTACAATAGAATGAGATTATATAGATATACATATGTATATATATCCATTATATGCATATTTTGTATTCACATATATATTTTTTCCTTATCATCAACAATCACCTTCCCCAGAGGACTTACTTAGAATAAACCTGTTTAGCTTTGTGAATGTGGGACGAGGAGGATCCCATGAGCCCAGTCTCTGTGTGTTCCATTAAGCTCTCTCATGTGATATTGGTGAATGCAAATATGTGTGACAAGTGTACATAAGGGTGTCACATCTCAGAGTGGCACCCATAGCCACCTTGCCGTTCCTTATCATGTGTGTGTTTGGGGATGAACATGCCCTTTGAATCTTCTTTTTTTTTTTTTAATTTTTTAATGTTTATTTTTCTGAGAGGGAGAGACAGAGCGTGAGCAGGGGAGGGGCAGAGAGAGAGAGAGGGAAACAGAGAATCCAAAGCAGGCTCCAGGCTCTGAGCTGTCAGCACAGAGCCCGACATAGGGCTCGAACCCATGAACCGTGAGATCATGACCTGAGCTGAATTTGGGTGCTCAATTGACTGAGCCACCCAGGCGCCCTTTCTTTCTTTCTTTTTTTTTTTTTATAAGTTTATTTATTTTGAGAGAGAGAGAGAGAGAGACAGAGGGAGGGAGGGCATGAGCCAGGGAGGGCGGAGAGGGAAAGAGAGAGAATCCCAAGCAGGCTCTGCACTGCCAGCGTGGAGCCCGATGCAGGGCTCAAACCCAGGATCTGCGAGATCACCACCTGAGCCGAAATCAAGCCTTGGATGAATGCTTGACTGACTGAGCCACCCAGGTGCCGTCTGCCCTTTGAATCCTCTGCTGTTTTCCCAGAATTTTGTAAAGAGCGTAGTGGTGAATTCTGTGCTTCCCTCCGTGTAGAAACGGGTCTGCTTTTTGTCCCTGCAGATCTCAGCTCATTTTCAAATACCTTGAAAAGCTGCCGGAATGAGAAAAAGGAGTCCTCGGTGTTCAGCCAGCGGACAGACGAGGCATCGGCCGTGCAGTATTTCCAGGTCAGGAAAGCTGTTCCGGGTGGAACTGAGTTTCCATGTGACGCACACCTGCGGATACACCTGAGTGGGCTAGAGGGCTGGCTTGCCTCATCGGGATGGTCATCGTCACTACCTCCTGCTCTCCTCCCGCTCTCACTCAAGACCTCCGTCCAAGTCCTGTTTTTCTCTCCTGGCTCATGAGACTCATTCGGGACATCCCTTTTGCCTCTGGCCTTTCTCTCTCTTATCGCGGTTACTCTTGGCCCTCATAGCCTCTGCTTTGAGGAGGGACCCCGGGCACTTACTTGTCTGACCAACATCGAGGCTTGAATCTATCTCGTGAAGCAGCTGCTGAAAGTCTGGGGTCCACTTACAGTTCTAGACCTTACAAACAGAGCTAAGAAGGACAGGTCACTGTGTCTTTCAGAGCCTCAGCTTGCCTGTGTATTAGGTTAAGCCTACCTTGACCAAGGTGGCTCTCAGAACCATATGTGCATGAAGGTGATGACTTATGGGTTGTTGACTGTCCCTGTCCTTGTCTTTCCCCCACAGTTTTATGGCTGCATTTCCCAGCAGCAGAACATGATGCAAGACTTTGTGAGGACAGCCACTTACCACAGAGCCATCCTCCAGAACCACATTGACTTTAGGGACAAGGTAATGCCAGCAGCATGTTATTATCTCAGACCATTTTAAGAAGGCTTGTCAAAAACGAGAATCAAAATTAAGCTTTGGTAGAACCACCGTATGACCCAGCAATTCCACCCCCTAATTATACACGCCAAAGAATTGAAAGCAGGCATTCAAACAACTATTTGGACATGAATTTTTTTTTTCAACGTTTATTTTATTTTGGGGACAGAGAGAGAGACAGAGCGTGAACGGGGGAGGGGCAGAGAGAGAGGGAGACACAGAATCGGAAACAGGCTCCAGGCTCCGAGCCGTCAGCCCGGAGCCCGACGTGGGGCTCGAACTCACGGACCGCGAGATCGTGACCTGGCTGAAGTCGGACGCTTAACCGACTGCGCCACCCAGGCGCCCCTGGACATGAATGTTTATAGCAACACGATTCACAATAGCCAGAGTGGAAAGAACCCAAATGCCTATCACCTGATGAATGGAAAAACAAAATGTGGTACGTCCATACAATGGAATATTGCGGGCATCGTTCGTATTTACCTTATCCACAAAAATAATGCAGTGCTGATACGTGCATCAACATGGGTGAACCACAAAACCTGCTGAGTGAAATGAGTGACAGAAGCTCATAAAGATGATTCCGTCTACATGAAACATCCAGAATAGGCAAATCAGAAAGGAGGCAGACTCGTGGGAGCCAGGGGCAGAGGAAGGGAGGAGTGGGCAGTGGTGCTTAATGGGTACAGCGTTCTTTTTACGGTGCTAGAAATGGCTGGAAACTTGAGACAGGTAACAGTCACATAACACAGGGAATGTGCCAGATGGCACTGAATTTTACAATTTAAAATGAGTAATGGTTCGTTTGACGTTATGTGAGTTTTACCTCAATAAAGAAATTAAGTTTCGAGTGCCAGGAACTCAAGAGACTGAATGACCATCTCTTGGTGCATGGAATGGGTTAGGACCTCTATTCCTACCTAATGAATAGCTCTTATTAAGTCACTGTCCTTCGATTTTTTTTCATAGACTCCACAAGTGCCTGCACTTAATTCCTTCACAAAATGCATCTGAATGATGAATGACTGCTAACACGTTATGAAAGTATTGTCCATTATTCTCCCACCTGTTAAATACAAAGCCAGCGTTCAAAATACTATATGGCCCATCTCGGAGGCATGAAGACAGGTCAGTGGAATCAGCAGTCCCAGGATTTAGTTTTATGTTTTCTCCCTAACTAGCTGTGTGATCTTAGGCAAAACACTAAACTTCTCTGAGCGTCGCAATCGATTCTACTGCCACAGTAAATTGTAGACCACAGCCTCTGATATCTGCAGTATTAGCTCCTCCGGAAGGGTATGGTAGAACATTGAAATAATGATCCTAATGACTCATGGCTCCTCGTATCCACGCCTATTTGCAAAGTCCTATAGCTTTCCCTTTCATCAAGAGATAGTCTAATGTTTTACTTTTATCTCTGTGCTGTTCGTATGATCTGCTTTCACCAAAGACGATGACAGAGGTCACATCATGTGGATTTCAGAGCCTAGGGCTTAAGGGGCCTTGTGGCTCCTGGCCTTACCCCCTTGGAACCCTGAGATTACCGTACTCATTGAAGAAACCGGGTCTAGCCTACTGGAGGTTGAAAGGTCACATTAAAGAGGACTGAGGCCCTCCAGTCAACAGCCAGCACCGACTGCCAGTCCTGTGAGTGAGGCCACCTTGGCCTGCTGTCTAGCCACCCCTGCAGCGGAATGCAGAAACGTGAATGCATCCAGGCAAGATCAGCAGAGAAGCTGCCTGGCCCTCCCGTGGAATTGACAGAAATGATAAATTGTCTCCAGTTTAATCCGCTAAATTTTGATGTGGCTTCTTCTGCAGTACCAGTTGATTAAAACAGAGAGAAAATTCGTGAGAAAGTAGCGATAAATGGGCACCCAGCTCAAAGCTGATCTGCCACTGGCCTTCACTCTTCTGTCGTATTCTGCTACTGAGCCCATCAGAGTTTTTGGTACTTTTTATGTTACGTTGGTTATTCCAGAATTTCCATTTGGCTCTCGTTTCATGGCATCTGTTTCTTGCCTGAGGCTTTCTGTCTTACCCATTACTCCTTTCTGGTTGCTGGTTGGTGCGTCTTTACCATCGTTTCTGTCAGATCATTCTAACATCCGTGTTATTGCTGGGTTGGCTTCAGTTGGTTGCGTTTTCCAAGGGAATTGGAACTTCCCTGATTCTTCATATGCCGCGGAATTGTGGATAGCATTCTATGCATTCTGAATATTATGTTAAGAGACTCTAGGTTCTTGCTTAATGCCTAGGGAAAATGTTGTTTGTGTTTTCGTGTTCATTCAGCTTGGTTAGTTTCAAGCTGCGAGTTCCACACCACTAGTTGGCCTTCTGGGGGCTCTGGTTCTCAAATCAGTTCGGTTTTCAAAGCCTTTGGCAATGCTGTTTGGGTCTGCGTGTGTGTCACCCGATGGTCAGTCTGGCATCTGGGGAGAGTTCTCAAAGTATTGGTATGCTAATTAAGATCAGATTCCTGCATGTACAGATTGAGGGTGAGCCCAGGAATTTTTTTTTTAATTTTTTTACAAATTAATTTTATTTATTTATTTTGAGAGTGAGAGAGAGAGAGAGCGAGCAAGCAGGGTAGGGGCTGTGGGTTGGGGAAGAGAATCCCAAGCAGGCTCCGCACTGTCAATGCAGAGCCCGACGTGGGGCTCAACCTCACGAGCCATGAGTTCATGACTTGAGCCAAAATCACGAGTCAGGTGCTTAACTGACTGAGCCACCCCAGCACCCAGCCCAGGAATTTATTCAGAGAAAGAAAACTTTATGGAGTTGCTTTGCCAAACTCCTTCCTCTCCCTGATTTCCCGGTGCTTTCTGATTCCCTGGGACCGCTTCTCAGTCTCGGGCTGAAAATCTCGCTTTTTCGTGTGCTTCCATGACTTTGCCTACGCTGGCCAAGCAGAGAGAAGACAAAGAAAGAAGAAAGGCGGCTGGCGGGCGAGGTTGGTCTCAGCCTTTGGGAATGACAGCATCGTATGCGGAGGTAGGTTGCCTGCCCTCATCGTTTCTGCTCCTGAGGCAGTCACTACCACTAGATCGCTGGGGGCTGGAACACAGAAGAGAGGAAAGGGGAGGGAAAGAAAGGAAGGAGAGGAGAGAGAAGAGGAAAAGAAAAAAGAAGAGGAAGGGAAAACCGGAGCATTTTCATACTCGAGATTGTAGCGTCCTTTCTTGATGTTGGAGCCAGAACTACTAGGTGTCCCCAGGAGCTCTTTTGTCTGCGCCCTGGTGCCTATTTCCGGTGTGTTGAGTTCAGATCATGGAGGATATGGTTTGGCAGTATTTGAATTCTGGTCTTCCCCAGTCTGCCTGCTCCTGTACACATTTTAGAGTCTTCCAAGTACTTGTCCCATGCATTCTGTATTTAGTGGAAGAGACACGGTACAGTGAATTCTCTCCAACTTACCCAGGACCACTTGCTTCTAAAAGGCAAAACTGTGTACTCTGATGATTGAGGGTGATAAGACCAGAGATGGCTGTTTGGCCACAGGGTCTCAGATGTCCTGTCATATGTCCTGAGGTGCCCGTCACCTTTGCTTTGCCAGTGGGGTCCTGCCTGGTTAATAGATAGGAAGTGAACATCCCTAACAAAGAGGACCTGATTATGGCAGGTGGACAGGATTAGAGGAGAGGGGGGAAGCTTATTTCTTTTGACTCTCCATGGCGTATTCAAGAGAGTGGGCAAGCAATCTTATTGACCTGAGATAGGGATTTTTTGCTAATTGAAAAAAAAAATAATCATCTCTAAACTATTGATTGTTTTGTGGTTTGAAGATGTTTCCTGGAGGTAATACTTTTGCTTAGGAAAACTTCTCTCCCTCTGGAGTTGCTTAGTTTTCATCTATAATCTATTTTCTATTATCTACAATCTATTTTCTGTGTTATCTATAATCTGTTTTTAATTCTGGGGTTTACGGCTTCTTAAGACCACTCCCCAAACCACTGATCATGTGAATAATTTGCATTCTAATCTTCCACAGAATTTCACATGGATTATGTCACTTGACCCTTTCATTTGTGTTATCTTTTCATCCACAAAAATGAAGATACTGGCCCGGATCATCTTTAAGGTCACTCACAGCTGTAACCTCATTTGATTTTGCAAAATATCCTTTTCCTGCCGGCCTGAAATGGGTTTGTCTGCCAGTGAAATAAAATAGACGTCTATCTGTTGGGGTTTATGAAGGTGAAAATTAATCACATGGTTGATAATTAATTATATCTCTTTTCCCTTCTGAGTTCTGAACCAATTTAGAAATAGACCCAGATGTCAGGTAGAAATAATATCAGCTTTATGGTTAGTAGTGCTGCTTGGAGAACAAGGCTTGGACCTGTGGCCAAATAAGGCCTTCCTATTTCTTTCCCCCACAGACTGAACTTTTCCACCCATTTGTATGCTGGATAGCCGGTCTCCCCAGACAAACCCTGCTATCCCAAAACTACCATAAACAGGGTGGTTTAAACAACAAATATTTATTTGTCATAGTCCTGGAGGCTGGGAAGTCCAAGGTCAGAGTGTTGGTAGAGCCGGTGTCTGGGGAGGAGTCATGCCCTGGCTCATACATAGGTCGTCTTGTTATATCTTCACACGACCCAGAAGAACAGGAAGCGAGTTATTTAATGTCTCTCCGTATAAGGGTCCGAATCCCCTTCACGATGGCTCCGCCCTTGTGACCGCATTCCTTCCCAAAGGCCCCATCTCCAAATACCGTCCCACTGGGGATTAGAGTTTCAACATTTGAATTTTAGGGGGACACAGATACTCAGTCCACAGAGCAGGTTCCTTTGATCTTGATTATAATTTTGTGAGATGAAAAGCCTACATCACTGCCACTTTAGAGACAAAAGAGCTAAGGCCTGCGGATGCTATTAACTTACCTGATTTGATACAACTAGGAAATGAAAAGGCCAGGATTGGAACCCAGTTAGTCTTACTTTAGAGCACCCCCCCTACCCAGATATGAACCCCGGAAAGGGACTGCTAAAATTGCCAAGGGAGAATTTTGTCTCTCTGAGCTTAAGGACAGCGTGGAAACATTTGGTCACTCAGATATCCCCGTGCATGTAGGAGGCAGCATGGTGCAATGGTTATGGTCGAGTTCCAGCACTAGAAAGCCAAGTTCGGACAGCAGCCTGGTCACTCACCACGCACCTGCCGTAGGCCTTTATCCTGTTTGCTTTGACGTCTTTGGCTAGTTGGCTGCTACCGGCTCTGGGCTTTAATATCCTTTATCTGTTAGAGTGGCGACTACTTCTTGGAGTCCTTGCTAGGTTAAGATGATACATTGCATATGGAAGGCTCGGTGACCCATGGTAGCCACTCAGTACCTGGTAGCAAGTATTATTATTGTCACTGATGGTGTTGGGCATGGTGGTGTGGGTTCTGCCTCTGCTATAGTTTCAAATCTTGATTTCTTTTTTCCCATGCTGCCTCCCCCACGCACTTTTAATGAAAAGCCTTTCTTGGCCAGAGCACTGCTGGCTGAAGACTCCGTTTGGAATCCATCCAGGAAACTGACCCCTGCTGGAACTCACCCCCTCCCCCTCCTCAGAGTTTCTGTTAATTGCCATCTGGCTATTTTTAGTTTCTTCCAGGGTGTGCAGGGTCCAAGCAGGGAAAGTCCATCCTGCTGAGGGTGTGGGGCTGTGTGAGCGGTAGGGTTTTAATTTGGAAATGTTTTGACACTTCATTTGTCAGGGCACCAGTTGCTGGAACCTTGGGAGAATAAGCGGGAGCCGGGAGCTTATTACTTTGTTTTTTGTTTTTTGTTTTTTTTTAAATCAGCTTTTTCACAGAGGAGAGAATCCCCTGCCGCAACAGCTGCTTGGTGCATTCAAATGTGCAGTTGGCTTAGGCCGAAGGGATTCGGGGATTTGAAAGCTTAAAAAAAAAAAACCATAAATAACAACAACAAACATGCAAAAGCAACCCACTCCCGATTGTCAGCTGATACTCTGATTTGCAGAGCCTGAGCTCCAGGCCCCTCCACCGTGACTTTTCTTCGCTGTGGGCTTATCATCAGCTTGGTCAAAGGCCCTGGAGTCTGCCTCTCATCCTCCTCAGAAGTTCTCCTCCCGCTTTGAAACGCTGCAGAGCCTTGGCTAAGCCCACACACTAATGAGGTCTGACCTTCATCATCGACAGGAAGAAAGCTGCAGCACAGGCCCGCCCAGGAGTCCTGTCTGTATGGGATGAAACAGCTCTTGCCTCCTTATTTTAAAAGCAAAACAAAACAAAACAAAACAAAAAAAGGGAGGGGGTGCGCCAGAATAGCTCAGCCAGTTTAAGTGACCGGCTTCGGCTCAGGTCATGATCTTGCGGTTCGTGGGTTCGAGCCCCGCATCAGACTCTGTGCTGACAGCTCAGAGCCTGGAGCCTGCTTCCAATTCTGTGTCTCCCTCTCTCTCTGCCCCTTGCCCAATCACGCTCTGTCTCTCTCTCAAAAATAAATGCACATAAAAAAAAATATTTAAAAAAAAACAACAAAACAAAACCTCTTTAATGAGGTATGGATCAGGTCAAAAAATGATACATATTTGACATGTGCAACTTGTTGATATTGGAGGCATCAGCGTATATCCGGGAAACCATGACCACAGTCTCTGCCATAAACGTATCCGTCACATCACTTCCAAAGTTTCGTCCTGCTGTTTACTTAATATTCCACGATAAGAACACTCAACAGCAGATCCATCCCCTTAGCAAATGTTTAAGTATGTGACGCAGCATCGTTAGTGGCAAACAGCGTGCAATGGACATCCAGGAATTCAGAGTTGAGTTGCTCATCTCACGCAGCTGAAACTTCATACCCTTTGACTAATGCTTTCCTATTTCTCCTTCTCCCCAGCCCCTAGCGACCAGCATTTGCTCTCGGCTTCAATGAATTTGACTATTTGAGATGCTTTGATTCAAGGGAAATCGTGTAGCCTTTGTCCTTCTGTGTCTGGCTTATTTGATTGAGCGGAATGCCCTCCAGATTCATCCATGGTGTTGCTCATGGCAGAATCCCCCCTTTAAGGAACAGTAATATTCATTGTATGTATATACCACGTTTTCAAAAATCCATTCTTTACATCTTCCGCTTCTCGCCCCTGAGCATCATCTTTGACCTGGTGACGGCAAAACCCTTGCTCAGTGCTGTGTAGGGAGGCAGGAAGAAAGGAGATCACTCCTGATTCCTGCTAGGTGCTTGGCATACCTTTACTCCCTTAGTACTTGTGTGTTAACTTGTTAGCTGCCAAGTTCAAAAGCCAGCTCTCCCGACTTGAGGGAAGGAAAGAGAGAAAATAATTTCTTTAAAGGATACGGGGTCATCAGACAGTAGGCGTGGAGGCTCCGTGACCAAGAATAAGTTCCAAAGTCACATTGTACAATTGGTCTCAGAGAGACAGCAGTGCAGCCAGACATGGGCACCATGCCTGCCCAGCCTTCACCCTCTGGTGCCCTTGAGTGTTGTCCTTAGAACTCCCCTCTGGTGAGCTGGAACCCGGACGCAGTTGTGACCTCCCCTGAGCGGATTCTCTGGCAGCCCTGAATCTTCACATTCCGAGCTTCGCCTGCAAAACGCATCTTATTGGTGGAACTTCGGGCCTGCCTCTGATTCAGCTTCGAGGGTGCGACAAAGGACCATCAGACGCCTTCAGCTCTCCTGCTGGGAGGCTGGTGCTGCCTCAGAAGTGGGGCGTTGTCCAAACACAGGAAGGGGTTCAGATGCTGAGAGGCATAGGAATGGCAAATGCCCACCGTACCATGCAGCGAACAATCACGACACCTGTTGTCTAATAGTATGGATAAAGGGACCAGATACGTACATTTGACTAACTTGCTTTAGGGTGCGCAGCTACTGAGTGGTAGAGTTATAGGGAAACTCAGGTCTCTCCCCCCCCCCCCGAAAGACCTGAGTAATGCATTTGTTTTCCTATGGCTTGGACTTTGGAGGCTGTTTTCATTTCCTAGGGCTGCCTTACAAGCTCGGTAGCTTAGAACAACAGAAATTTATTCTCTCCCTGTTCTGGAGGCCAGAAGTTCAAAATCAAGGTGTCCCAGGGCCATGTTCCTTCTAAAGGCCCTGGGGGAGGGGGTGGGCTTCCTGGCCCCTTCGTAGTTCCTTGTGGTTGTTGGCAATCTTTGGTGGTCCTCGACTTGTAGATGCATCGTTCCAATCTCTGTCTCCATTGTCTGTAACAATGTCTGTATGTGTCTTTGTGTGTTAATCTGTCTCTTCCTCTAATGATACCTATTATAATCCAGTATGTTGTTATCGGAACTTAATTATCTATAAAAACCTTATTTCCAAATAAAGTCACATTCATAGGTTTTGGGTGGACGTGAATTCTGGGAGACACTGTTCAACCCACTCTGGAGGCCAAGATTCATGCTAGATTGTATACCACAGGAACTCGTCTCACGGATTGATTCTGTGAGGTAGGGGTGAGCAGAAAGATAGAGAAATGGGCCTTGGCCTTTTTTTTTCTTTTTTTTTTAAGTTTATTTCTTTTGAGAGAGAGAGAGAGACTGAGCATGAAAGCACGGGAGGGGCAGAGAGAAAGGGAGAGAGAGAATCCCAAGCAGGCTCTCCGCTGTCAGCACAGAGCCCGTAGCAGGGCTCGAACCCACAAACCAGGAGATGGTGGCCTGAGCCAAAACCAAGAGTCAGGAGCTTAACTGCCTGAGCTACGCAGGTGCTGTGAAAAGTGGACTTTGGTCTTAACTGATCTCTTTGGCCCCTTGAGCCTCAAGGGAGCCTCTGCGTAGATTTCCCTTCGTAGAATGTGAAGGGAATGATTCTACGTAGAATGATTCTCTGCGTAGAATGTGAGTGTGAAGGCAGATGGCGTGTCTGTGCCAGGATTCTCCTGAGCCTGAATAGAAGCCGCTGCCGGAAGACCACAGGGAGAAAGATGCCAGAGCCGTCAGAGGAAACTGCTTTCGTTTGGTACGAGAGCAAAGCGCAGCTTTCAGGGAGAGCCAAGGAGACTGAATACGCGGTGGTTTCAGACTCTTGTTTAGGGCATTTGGGCATGAGGGAGCGGGGAGCTCCCATGCACTAGATGGATTTCTAGCCAAGATACCTGTGCTCAGAGCCCATCTCTGCGTCTTTCAAGATGGTGACAAGCGCCCTTACTCTTTCTGAGGTTCATGGTGAATGGAGATGAGACTGACTCAGACCCGGCAGCACCACGGGGTGATGGCGCTATAGCAGTCGACCGTCAGGCCTCCGTGGTTTAAGCCACCAGAGCTTACGTCCCAGCCAATCCATTAGGGGCTGGCTGAGGGCCCCGCCTTGTCTTAGGCTCACCCCAGGCCCCAGACTGCAGGAGCGGCCTCCACGTGGGAGAGGGAGAGGGAGAGAATGGCAGACCCGGCCCCGAGTTCTTCAACCTGCCAACCGGAAGTGACCCACGGTACTTCTGACCACGTCACGGGGGCCGAAGCAAGTCATGGGGTCACTGCTAATTCGAAAGAGCAAGGAGATGCAATCCTACTGCGTGCACATAAGGAGTACCAAAAATAGTCGGTAAATGGCACTAATGACCATCATACCAGATGCTGCTTTTGCAAAATCGTTAAAGAAGGGACAGATTGCTAAGGTGATATTGTCAATGCATCAGCTGTGCGTGAGAGGGAACTAGGGGAAAAAACGGGAGGGTTTGAAGGATTAATATCTCACTGCTGTGGTTTTATTGGTTAACTTACTATTAACTTCTGCCGGATGGATTGCCTCCCCACTGGATACGAGGCATTTTTGAAAGTTCCTAGGGTTGAATTTCTAAACCTCCCTGTTCCCTCTAAGGCAGTACTTCTGAGGCAGTGCCCAGGATTAGGCAGAACCCTCTGTGCAGCCATCATTTCTAAGGTACGTGATTTTGTTTTAGTGTCCGCTTTCCAGTATAAGAACGTAAGTAGGCAAACAGGATAAAATCAATAAGCAGTTACATAGGACCACACGATCCATGAAAAAGGCAGTTGTAAGTACTCCACTAGCACCTGAGCTTGTCTAGCACTGAACCGGGAATTGGGCTCTGATGAGCTTAGAACTTGGACTCCTCTTTTCGCTTAATCTGAGCTGTGGACTCAGTGGTCATGTCGAGTTTCGCGTAACTTCCGTCATTTTCCTCACCTAGCTTCCCTAAATCACAGATCCTGAGGCAGAGGCTTACGAGCTTGTACTTTATTAGGGAGGCCGATCTTAGGAAAGCACGTTCAAGGAGGAGGAGAGTGAGGCCGGGAAGGACGGAGAGGGTAGGAGAGCTTATTACTGACCTTGCCACAGCTTTATTAAAACTGATTGCTTGGTGTCACATGGTATATTCAAAGAGGCCACATGAGGCCCCTTTATCCCCAAGCCATTCATTGAAGGGGAGAAAAGGGGAAAGACTTGTCCCCTGGGTGCCACACTTGGACTGGCCAAGTTTCGCCTCCACAAGGTGTCAACTCCCTTGTGTTTCAAGGGCACACACGTGCCGGTGCCAAGCGGGTGCTGTTGGGCTTGCCTCACGCCTCAAAACCAGCAAGGAAATTGCGGGAACAGGCGTGGAACAAAATACAGGTGGCGTGAGTGGGGAGCGTGCGCTGTTTTGTGCTGCCCATGACCACCATGAGGGACCGGGGGCGCCCCCGCAGCAGAGCCTTGGGCACTAGTGGCTGTAGCGGTGGCAGCAGCCATGAAACTCCGTTCCAGCGTTCGCAGATGACCACAAGCAATTTCTAGGGCCACCCTGGCCACACAGCAACGCAACTGTTCCCATTCTGGCATCACGCAAAACCTGAGCGTGTCGTAAACGCCACCCCAGCCGGAGACCTGGGAGGCAGTCTAGACCTTCCCTTTTCCTGTCCAGTCTCCAAATACTTTAGCTCCGAATACTTTAGCTTTTGCACCTCCTGTTCCCCTCTGTCCCCTTGCTCATTCGTAGCTCTCATTCATATCGTCCTTCTGGAATGCTGCAAGTTTCCCGCTTAGTTTCCCTACGGGCCCCAGAGTGAAAAATACCTTTGGCTTTACGTGGGAGAAAGTCCCCACTCACGTCGGCTAAAACTGTCAGAGGTGGTATAACTCCAAGGTGTTTTAACCCAATTACTCTGAACATCACATCCTAGTTTAACTGTGTCCGAGAAAGAAGAGGTGTCTTTTCTGTGTGTCTCAGAAGGGAAGAGATACTTGCCAATAGCCCCTCGCGGACTTGCCCTCCGGTCTCATTAATAACATTTTATCACACACCTGAGCCTAAAGCCATCACTGGCAAAAGGAATGGAACCAGCTCGGATTGACATAGGCCACCAGGGTCCCTCCCTGGGAGTGGGGATGGTTTACTAAACGGAGGAGGATAAGTACTCAGTAATCTTGAGAATAATTCTCCTGTTGAAATGTCTTATGGTCCTTCTTTACTTGCGGATCAAGTCCAAGCTCTTGGTCTTGTATACAAGACCGTCTGTGATCAGGTGGCTGACAGTTGCTCCAGCTTTGGCTCGTGTCATGTTAATGTCTCAGCCATGTCCCTACTTCTACCCGTAACACACAGATGACGCTCTGAGGACATCTATTGCCTCCTAAGGGTGACAGGCTCTAGGTGCTCCCACTACTCCGTCGATTCAGAGAGCACAACTTTGACTCAACTTTCAATGTCCACTGCTCAGTTTACCTCAGGGAAGTCTTTCCAGACTCCTTGATAAAATAAACTCTTCTTCCTTGGTATTCTCACCGTGCCCTGTATGTAATTCTGTCCTACAGGCGTGAAACACAGTATTGCATACAAATAATTAATGTCATACAATAATGCAACACATAATTGTACTTCTTTCTGACATCTCTCTCTCTCTCTGTCCCAGACAATCGTGCTTCATTCATCTCTGCATTCCCAGCGCCTAGCAGTGCTTGGCGCAGTGGGTAACGTGAGGCATTTAGTAGATGTCCGATGAATGATTGAGTGTCTAAAGCTTTAGAGCTAGGTGAGCTTTAATCCGAGACCACTGTCTGAGACCACTGGCAGCCTCTGAAGGGGGCTGATCATCGGGAGATAAGCAAAGCGTGATCCATATACTCTGTGTTTTCCACAACAACGGAGGAAAATCATGGGAGAACTGGTGAAAGGTACTTCTCTTAAAAGATGGGTGATGGATTTATCTACCTTCTGCCAGGGGACTGGGCAAGGTGAAACAAGGGTTCCTAAGCATTAAACATGCATTGTTCAAATACAGGCAGCTCTTTGGCCGAAACCAAGTTTCACTGCACAGCAGATATAGAATTCTACCTTCTGAGGAGCTCCCGCTGCAGGATTCTTATGCCATAATGGAAGTGCTGATTATCTGAACAGAATTGAAGTCTTAGCTGCAAAGGCCGTAAAAGGATGTCTTCTGCAGGCCTTGGGATGATTTGGAATTTTCTTCTCTGACCACAAAGAAAGCTGTGCAGGTCCGTCATTCTGTTACTGTCTAGAAGCTATGTAGTCCATCTGTCAGTCAAGAGCTGGGATACTGAAAAGAGTCGAGTGAAATCTATGGAGGTAGGCAGTCCATGGCAGGTGGTGATGGAAACAGGCCCAGCACTGCAAGAGCATGGGGCCCACGGCACTTTGGGTGGTTTGGGCGGAGGTGTCTTCCAGATGTGGGATGACAGTGGCGAGAAGAAGCATTGGTGGCCTTGGCAGTGGACAGGTGGGTTGGACACAGGATTTCGGCGTATAGGACATACAGAAATTACAGTTGGGATATTCAGTTCAGGATCAGGTATTGATATGCTCAAGCCACGAAAGAAAGAAGGAATTAATAATAATAATAACTGGCATAACTCAAGGGGCTGATCGTGGGGTAATCAGGACCCCAGTCTTGGAAGATAATTATAGAATTGCTGGGGTGAAATAAGAAGGCCAAGCGTGACCAATATTACTATAGCCTGAAGAGTGCAAAGAATGACCTAAGTGGGAAGCACCCAGGTGGCTCAGCCCGTTAAGCATCTGACTCTTGGTTTTGGCTCAGGTTGTGACCTCGGTTTGTGGCTTTGAGCCCCACATTGGGCTCCAGGCCGACAGTGCGGAGCCTGCTTGAGACTCTCTCTCTCTCTGCCCCTCCCCCACTCAAAATCAGTAAGTAAACTCAAAAAAAATAATAACGTAAGTGGAAGATGAAGGGAGTGGCTGAGAGCATAGGGTTTGAGTTAGACGCGTTTGCTTTTTTTATTTCATCTCTGCTGTTTATTAAGTCCGTAGCTGTAACTTTATCAGATTCTCAGCCTCTTTACAACATGGAGAAAATAATCGTACTCTCATTATAGAATTGTCGCCGCAAGTAAATGAGGTAATGCCAACAAAGTTCTTACAGGCATAACAACATAATAAGTATAAAACAAAGGGTACATATTTAGTTTCTTTTTACTCTGTTATTCAAGAGTGATTTTGTTTCACACTTTCATAAAGACCTAGATATTCCTCATTAATTTTAACCTAGTAAAATCCAAATAAGTGTCTCTGAACCTTCTTGGAGCTCTTTTAGCCCCATCCAAACATTTTGCAGGATTTCTTCGCCCGGGAAAACCACCAGAGCATATAATTAAAATCATCTGTATAAACAAAAGGATGACCCTATCTGTTTAATATTTTTCAAATTTACTTTATTTATAAATACATTCTTAGAATTCTTGGCCACTATTACATGGACCAGTTGTTGACTTTTCCCCATGAGTCGTGGCAGGGAGTTCACACCATTTTCTTGTGTTCCCTGATAGGAGCCCCAAATTCGCCATCTTCACTTACTGCCTGTGCAGCCGGGGGCGGCTGAGGATTTATTCTCTCTCTATAGAAGCATTGTACACAAGAGCTAACTGGATCATAGTGTGATATAATATGGCAATGTAAAAAAAATAAAATAAAGTCCTTTGAAAGTTGCTTACGATCACTAGATTGGAGAGGTTGTGTTATGCCGGTAGAAGATGCTTTTTAAGGAGGTAGTATTTTCTGGATCATGAACTGGTTCCCTATTTGTGGCAGTAAGACACATTTTTTTCTTTTTTTAAAGAGAGAGAGAGAGAGCAAGTGTGAGTAGAAGAGAGGGACAGAGGGAGGGAGAGAATCTCAAGCAGGTTCCGTTCCCAGCATAGAGCCTGATGTGGGGCTCCATCCCACAACCCTGGGATCATGACCTGAGCCAAAATCAAGAGTCACATGCTCAACTGACTGAGCCACCCAGGCTCCCCAGAGACACATTTTCCTTATTCAGTTCAACAGAGAGGTAGTGAATGTCTCTACTATGTGCCAGACCGTATGCTCTTATCAGGGATTCGGTCGTGGGTGGGGAACAGGTGGAAGTCTCTCCCTTAACCAAGCGTATAGTCCAGGGGAGCAGATGTTAATCAAATAACCACTCATTGAATGGGAAATTATAACCAGGAGGAGTGTTACAAAGGAAGGGTATACAACAGGAGGACTTAGCTTGGGAAGGGAACAGAGATTAGGGATATCTTCTCTCACGGAGAGCCATTGGGAATCTGAAGGGTGAGTTGTTGTGTCAGCCAAAGGTTCCGCAGGAGAGAGTTTACACACTCGACAGGGTGTTTTGGGAGAGTTAAATCACAGGACTGTGTACCAAGATGTGGGCGGAGTTAAGAGAACCAACACAGGATGCTGAAGCAACCTGGCACTAGCCAGAGAGACTTGTTACCACACGTGGGCTGCAATGGGCGCTTCCTGGAAAGTGGATGGGACGGTCATAGCCGTAAAGATGGAAACCCACCGAGAATTGTGGCTTTGGGTGGAGGGGACAAGCAGTCTCCGGAGAGCCAGGAAGGAAGAAGCCAGGAGAATAACTCACCTGACCTCGCTGTCCCCACCCCCTCTGACTTTCTGTTGTCTTTTCTCTTGACTGCTCCCAAATGGGGTCCAGGGGCAAGGAAGCCATTGATGCGGTCCACGTAGGTGAGACTTGTGACAAAAAGCAGGTGGAGGAGAGTGGAGCACAGACCTGGAGGAAGAAATAGAAAAGATCTAGCTTAATGGGCGTTGACTAGGTAAAAACAAAAACATTACCAGAGGCTGATACCATAGAGTATATGCAGTGGGGAGCACCCCAAAGGGAGCAGCGTTTACTAAGGCCCTATGGCAGAAAGGAACATGGAACCTTCCAAGAGGCCTAGGTCAGGGCAGAAGGCTGCCTCAGATAGTCACAAGGGTGACCCAAGAGGCATGTTGGGATCACAGTCAAGGAGGGAGGATGGAGATCGCAAAAAGAAACAGTGCAGAGTCAGGTCTGTGAGATGGCTTGGAGACCAAGAGGCAGAAGGTTAGGTTGAGTGAAACAGTTCAGCATGTAAGTGCTGAGTAAGGCAAGGGCATCCTGGGCTTAGCCTCTGGCTGCTAGCTTTGCATGCAAGGACACTCCCAGAGTTGAAATGGCTGGGGAACGTCACACGCCTTTCCCAGAAATATTTCAAGGTGATGTTGGAATTAGGAGACTGCCCTAATGAGTCATCGCATTTGGTCATTTAGCCAACAAATATTTATTAACGATTTTTGCTTTCATGTCGTGCTGGGTGCTGAGAGATAAATGATGTGCTTCTTATCTTTGGGGAACTCATAGGCTTGGCAGGGAAGGCAAACATGTAAAGAAATATTTGCGGTATCATCGGGGCACCTGGCTGGCTCAGTAGGTAGAGTGTGTGACTCTTGATCTCAGGGCTGTGAGTTCGAGCCCTACATTGGACACAGAGATTACTTAAAAATAAAACCTTAAAAGAAAAAAAAAATACAGTAAAACGTTGGTTTGCGAGCATAGTTCGTTCCGGAAGCGTGCTTGTAATCCTAAGCACTTGTGTATCAAAGCGAATTTCCCCATAAGAAATAATGGGAACTCAGATGATTTGTTCCACAACCCAAAAATATTCATATAAAAATGATTACAGTATTGCAATATACAAAATAATAACGAAAATACAAGATATCAAGAAAAAAGCAAATTAACCTACATTTACCTTTGAAAACCTTTGTGGCTGGTGTGAGGGAAACGAGAGAGAGGAGGGTTATTGAGTAGGACGAGTTTCACTAACGAATGTCGACTACAGTGCAGTATTAAAAACTCTTGTCAGGGGCGCCTGGGTGGCTCAGTCGGTTGAGCATCCGACTTCAGCTCAGGTCATGATCTCACGGTCCCTGAGTTCGAGCCCTACGTTGGGCTCTGTGCTGACAGCTCAGAGCCCAGAGCCTGCTTCAGATTCTGTGTCTCCCTCTCTCTCTGCCTCTCCCCTGCTTGTGTTCTGTCTCTCTCTCTCTCAAAAACAAATAAAAACATTAAAAAATTAAAAAAAAACTCTTATCATATACTCTATGTAATGTAGCTGGCAATAAGGCAGCAGAGGAAAGGGTCTATATCTCTAGACAGCCTGGCCTAGAATGAAGCAAAGCATTCCTAAGCTTACTCTTGTACGGAAAACCAGAAGAACATCCATGGTGCTTTGAAGTGACAAAAAATACACTACTGCCAGCGGGGGGCACCTTCCAATGTTCTGAAAAATTACCGATTTCTGCCAAACACCGCAGCCTGAGACTGAACATCCAAGCATGGGGGATGATTACCCACAATCCCACAGTGAAAGAGAGAAAGAGAGAGAGAACCATTGGCTCAGTCGTGATCGCGTGACGTTCGGCATCACGGACGACTCGTATTGCAAGACATGGCTCGTTTATCAAGTTAAAATTCATTAGAAATGTCTGCTCGTCTTGCGGAACATTTGCAGAACAAGTTACTCGCACTCCAAGGTTTTACTGTATATGCAGTGACCTGCGGTAAGCTCTTCTGGAGAGCCATGTACCAGGCAGCCTAGACTGGGGACGTCAGAGAACGTGTCCCAGAGATGTGGTATCTGTGCTTGGTCGTCACTTCCCCAGGGGGAAGAGTGAGAAGGATTTCACCCAGCAGAAAAATATTGTTTCAGTGGCACGTCCAGGGTGTTCTGAGTGGCTCTTCCCAAAGTGGCGACCCAGGGAGTCAGGCTGTTTTCACCTCCAGCAGGTGGTTTCCAGCGTGACTCCATAAGGAGCAGAGGGTGTGGGGAAGGAAGGCAAGGTACACCTTCAGCCACCTCCCCACAGAAGGGACGCTCGTCACTTCCCCTCACACTCCACTGGGCTAAGTGGTCCCGTGGCCCTATGGAGATACAGGGGAGCAGAGATTGTCGTCCAGGATCTGGGAGAGCATGAACGTCTGGCAGGCCCTCGGCTCCCTCCACCACAGGGGATCACACATGAGGGAGCCTAGAATCAGGGAAAGGCCTGCAGTTGGCAAGCCGGGAGGGGTGGGGGGAGGAAGAAAGAAGAGAATTACAGAAAAAGAGACCAGGAAAGCCAGTCATTGCTGGATGGCTGAGGCCCAAGGACAGCACATCGAGGAGATGGGGACTTTCCGCTTAGCTGCGTGGCACCATTGGGGGTGTCTGATATGCCCAGATTTTCATCTCTTCACAGCGCACCCCTTTTTTCTCATCTTTTACTACACAGAGAGAAGGCCACGATGGTGGGGAGGGTTGAGCATTGCCCAACTCTGCCGCTTACCGGCCATGTTACCTTGAGCCGGAAGCAGTCTGTCCACGCCTCGTTTCCTCATCAATAAAATGGGGACAAACTGTGAACTCCCCTTTCCAGGGAGACATTGCAATCAAATAGTGTGAGGAGAACATCGTTGGGAAACTGGATGGCTTTGGAGATACAAGGGGATTTTATTGCCTCTGCCCAACATGGGGGGATATTTTTTTCCCTAGGGCAAGAAAGTATAACTTAATATCTGCCAAGGTCCTCACACGTGCTCAGTCCTGTGGTGGCCTACCAGTGCTAGAATAAAAACTGGGACCAATGTAATCTTCTGTGAGGGCAAGAAAATATGATTGGAGGTAGCTTCAAGGCTTCCTGAAGTGCCATGTAGGAAAGCGTATAACAGAGTTATCTGTGTTAGTGGCCTCTCTCCTCTCAGATTTGGAAACCCCAGCTGGAAAGGGTAGTATATTTCCATTAGAGCCTAAATATTTGCTTTGACCTTTCGTTTTTTCACCAGAGGATTTATTCTAAGCCCTCCAGAGCTTTGTTTCCAACATTGCAAGGCTTACGTAGACAAGGCAAAATGTTCCTTCCTCTCCCCACCCTCTCCCATCAGCTCCAGACTGAAAATTCCCTTATTAACTTTTTACATATATACACAAGTGGGAAGCAGATGGCATTATCTGGATAATGCTAAGAAAAGATCAGATTCTTTTCCAAGGCCTATGCACTGTTTTGAAATAACCAAATGAATAAGGTTATTTGGGCCTGAAAAGAGGTATTGAAATAAGGTACCTGGGAAATTGCCTTCATTTGGGATTTTTCATCAGATAGGGTCTGGGTCTATTAAAGCGTACCAAATGGACTAATCTGGGCAAAGTTTGAACCACATCCATCAGGCTCCCTCCCACCTCTGACCTTTTTCTCTTTTCTTTCCATTACCTTTCTCCTTCCTCTCTTTTGCGGCAAACATTTCTTTGGTTTTTAATCTGCGGGGTCAAGAGAGCTGAAAAATGCTGTCCCAAGATGTGCTTCACAGCTCCCTAATAAAAGAGACAAAGAGCACCACTCACAGGTTTTCAGGGCACCTGTCACCAGAACAAACAGGTGCAATTCTCATTGTGTCTTCATTTTGCATCCATGTTTTGGACTGGGTGTAGACTCTGAAGTTTTATATTTTTATTGAATAAGACTCCGGAAAGATTCTTCTGGATCTGGCGTATCTATTTGGGGGTGGGGTGGGGTGGTGGTGCTGTGAATTGTACTCCCCACCCTAATGGCCGCATTCGCTAGAGTGGTCACAGGTGTTCTTGCAACGGAGCAGGGCCATGTGAAGATGATGTATTTCCTAGGGAGGACAAGGGGAGGGGAATGTTGGTATTTCTAAAAGTGTAGACAGCCTGACAGCAAATTCCAGAGCCTGGGTGACATTTTAAATTGGTAATGCTCCTAATTACCCAAACCCTAGGAAACCGTATGGAATACAGCCACAGTTCTAGAATTAATATAAGTGAGCACTGTGAACCCGTTACTAACAGCATGCTCTCTTAGAATAATGGCACAGTATCTGTGTCAGCACAGTGTGATACTGCGGTTAAAACACACACAGACACGCACACACACACCCTCTTGATATTTCCTATTTTGGGGGGAAATTTTCCTGCTATCAAAGTAAAAAAAAAAAAAGATCTTTTCTAAATTTCCTACGAAAAGTAATACTTGGTTTCCTCACCTAACATTGCCTATCGGTGTCGCCGTGTGAAAATGACAGATTTATGAAGATGGGCGTAAGTAAGCAGGGTACGGTGTTACGGGACATGCGCTTGGAAGGCGGATGTGCCCAGATGCGAGTCTTCACTCCCCTCTCTGCTGCTAGATGAACTTGGGCCCGTTGGTCCGTGTCTGAATTTCAGTGTGGTCATCTCCAAAGTAGTCCTAGTAATGCTGTTTACTCAGACGTTTATTATCAGGATTCAGAGCCAATCAAAACGTCTTGCTCAAAGCCAGTGCTAAAAGATGCTGAGTTAAGAGTCACTGATGTGGCAGGAGCAGTCACCTGAAATCCCAGCGATCAGGTTGAAATTTGGGCCTTGGCTGCAGACATGTTTGGGGAGGAGGCCCAATACATATCACGTACCTCCTGCCTCTCAAATGTTGGGCCCTTGTGCTAGCGAAAGGTGATTGTCTTGATTTAAGTCCAAGGTCTGAACCCAGAGAATAGAAAAAAAAGCTTCTGAGAATTCTATCTGTCCACTGCCTTAATTCCCTCCTACCCTCCATTTGTAAACCTCCCCAACTGTGTGTGTGGCGGGGGAGGGAGGCCTGCAAAAAAAAAAAAAAAAAAGCAAGCACAAACCCGACTTTTGGATTTTTGAAGACTTTATCTTCAGTTATTTCTGAATATATACGTATATGAATATGTAATAAATTTATATATAAAAATTTTACATGTATAAAATAAAACAGAACGTATAAAAACATATAAAATGATCAGTGACACTTTTCGTTTTGTTCCTGCTAACAGATTTGATAGGCGAGCTTATTCATGACGCTTTACTTTTCTTGGCCCTGGACGTCCTAACAGCGATCTGTGTTACAAAGACACCATGGTAGGGGAGCCTGGGTGGCTCAGTCAGTTCAGCGTCTGACTTCAGCTCAGGTCATGGTCTCACAGTCCGTGAGTTCGAGCCCCGCGTTGGACTCTGCTGACAGCTCAGAGCCTGGAGCCTGGTTCGGATTCTGTGTCTCCCTCTCTCTCTCTGCCCCTCCCCTGCTCATGCTCTGTCTCTCTCTGTCTCAAAAATAAATTAAAAACAAAAAACAGAGACACCATCGTAGTAAGAGCAGTGATTTGAAAAACACCAATTACCTGCCAGGTGCTCTGTAGATACTTCATGTTACTTAATCCCTCCAACAAACCTTAAAAAGTGGATATTGTTATCCCATTAAACATCTGAGAAAATGGAGTCTCACGGAGATTCCTAACTTGACTAAGGTGAGACCATTGGTAAACAGCAAAGCTGGGGCGTTAAGCCTGAAGACAATTGCTCAAAGCCGTACCTGTGCATTTTCTCACCCCTCTGTTGTCTTCGCTCTTTCTTCCAGATTGTCCTAGATGTTGGCTGTGGATCAGGAATACTATCATTTTTTGCCGTGCAGGCTGGAGCTAGGAGAGTGTATGCTGTTGAAGCCAGTTCTGTCGCACAGTACGCGGAGGTAAGTGGTTGTATTTTTACAGCGTCTCCTAACTAGGTCTTCAGTAAACGTCAGGGGACTAAGTGATGGAATCTTCCAGGTGGGTCATTTAGAAGCATTTTTTTTTTTTTTTACCAGTCTGATTATTTTGTTCCTGTTGGCAATTGACTGCTGAGAGAAGCCAGACGTCACTGGAGTAACTGACATGAAAACAAGTTTTTAAAAAATTTCATGACATTGAAAATAGAGCAAAACTTTCTTCTTCCCCATCCACTGGGTGGCAGGTGGGCCAGAGGGGGAGATGAATGTCTTTTTATCTTTAATGACCTACCAAGGTGAGGAGTCAGACTTTCTGGAGTGAGATTTATCTTGTTTTAAGTGCTGTACTGACCAACTGTACCAGTCACCTTATTTTTTTAAAGTTTTTTTTTTTTAACATTCTAGATCCCTAATTTTTTTAAATGTTTTTGGGAGAGAGAGAGACAGAGCGTGAGAGGGAGAGGGGCAGAGAGAGAGGAGACGAGGAATCCCAAGCTGGCTCCAAGCTGTCAGCACAGAGCCCAACGCGGGGCTCGAACTCACAAACCACGAGATCATGACCTGAGCCGAAGTCAGACGCTTAACCAACTGAGCCACCCAGGCGCCCCTGCACCACTCACTTTAAATTTTAGTTTAGCTTTAAAGGGCTGTTGCTACATGGTTGTATTTGGAGCATAGACAGATGTCTGTGTTTCAAGGAGCTTTTTCAGATTTCAGGCATAGGTTGGAGGATAGATTCTTTGTTTTGAATATGGTATTCTATTATCATTGTTAAATATGTGCAAATATTAGAGAATAAGTCAAAGGCAAAAGTCAGGTCATAATGGCTTTCAGTAATAGTTGGTTGGATATAATAATAACCTGACTGAGCTGCAGAGATTGGATGGGTGTGTGCGCATGCGTGAATGGGGTAATGTGCTTGTCATTCACACCTGGAGGAGGCCTGGATTTTAATGAGGGTTAGGAGGACAGAGAAGGAAGTTTGGCTGTTCCTTCTAATGAGTATCGTGAAATGTTTCCCCAACCCGGGACAACTGGTAACTCGGAGCCGTGGTTGGTTTTGGATCGAGTGAACAAAGAAGAATCAGAGACAGGCCAGTATGGCGTGTGTGGAAGGAAAGACTGCCAGAGCCTGCTGGCTGGAATGTTGTTTTCCTCTGTTTTCCTTTCCAACAAGTCTTGATAAAATATTTTTGGTCATTTCCTTCTTCACCAGTTCTTAAAAGTTTTTTTTGTTGAATATTGGATACGCACAAAAGAATATTTGTAAGATGTGTAAGTATAAAGGATAATGATGCAATGGACATGTGCCCTCTACTTTTAAGAAATAGGCCATTAGGGTTTCCATTCAAGGTCCGTATGTCTCCTCCTGATTGCTTTTCCTTTCTTCTCTAGACACAGGTAACCACAGTCTTGAATTTTTGTTTCTCATTCCCTTGTTATGTATAGTTTTACCTTATATATTTCTTTTTTTTAATTTTTTTAATGTTTTATTTTATTTTTGAGAGAGAGAGAGAGAGAGAGAGAGAGCACAAGCTGGGGAGGGGCAGAGAGAGGAGACACAGAATCTGAAGCAGGCTCCAGGCTCTGAGCTGTCAGCACAGAGCCTGACGTGGGGCTCGAACTCACTAGCTGTGAGATTATGACCTGAACTGAAGTTGGGTGTTCAACCGACTGAACTACCCAGGCGCCCCTACCCCTATTTCTATCCCTAAAAACAAACCCTGTTTCATAAATAGAATCATAACGTATGCGTTCTTGTATCATTTGTTTTTTTCATCCAACATCGTGTTCCTGATGACCATTCTGTGGATGTACACAACTATTGTTTCTTTATCTTCAGTGCTGGATACTGTTCTATTGTATGAAATGCCTCAAGTTGCTAGTTTACTGTTCTCTTGGCAGACTTTGGATGGCCTCCATTATACAAGTGTTGTTAGGAATATTCTTGCACAACACCCGCCCGCCGCTGCGTCTTTGATAGAGCTTCTCGGTATATACCCAGCAGTAGAATTGTTGGGTCACAGGACATGCATGCCTTCAACTCTGCTCTGTAATGACCAGGTGTTTCCCACAGTGGTTCTTCCACCTTTCCCTCCCTCCAGCAGTAAACGACAGTGCCATTGTTCCACAGCTTCGTCAGCAGTTGATATTGTCAGGCTTTGGAATTTTTGCCCATCTGGTTTTTACGACATGCTATTTGCGTTTGCATTTGCATTTTCCACTTATTAATGACTTTGAGCACCTGGGCAGAGCGTTTTGGCCGTTTGTGCTTTCTCTTCTGTGGAATACCTGTTCATGGGCTCTTTTGGACAATTTTTACTTTGAATTATCTTTTTAATTCTAATTCATCTGTAGGAATGCTTTCTGTACTCTCGGTATTAATCCTGTTCCATTATATGTGTGAAAAATAGCTTTGTCCAGTTGATCTCACCTTTTTCTTTATGATGCTGGTAGATTTAAATATGGAATTCTAAATAAAGGAGAAGAGGAGAATAGAAGCTTATGAAGAGAGAACCCTATAGTTAAAGATGCCTCCGCTTAGATTTTCATACATCTTACAGGGTATTCCTAAGGATAAGGAAGTGAGCCTAGAACTTTATCTCAGGTGTTGCTCAATCATTTAATCATATATTCATTCAAGTGCATCCCACAGTTGTGTTTTTTGGGAATATAGGAGTAGCAGTACCGATTAAGGTCAGTCTTCAGAGAGGTTCTATTCTTGTATTATTTTTTTTAATATTTATTTTTGGGAGAGCGCAAGTGGGGGAGGGGCAGACAGAGGGGGACAGAGGATACTAAGTGGGCTCTACGCTGACAGACTGACAGCAGCGAGTCTGATGTGGGGCTCGAACTCACGAATTGCGAGATCATGACCTAAGCCAAAGTCGGGCGCTCAGCTGACTAAGCCACCCAGGTGCCCCCAGAGAGGGTCTCTTCTGATAACAGAATGATCCTATGGTCTCTCATTTCAGACACCACTCCCCCCACCCCCCAAAAAAAGTGGCATAAATAATTCAGAGATTTTCTTTTTCTCATACAGTTTGTTTTCACGTATGTTTACATATATTTTATTTTTTTAAGTTTATTTTTTTCATTTTTGAGAAAGCGAGCATGAGCAGGGGAGGGGGAGAGAGAGAGGGAGAGAGAGAGGAATCCCAAGCAGATTCCGCAGTGTCAGCATGGAGACTGAAGCGGGGCTCAAACTCACGAACCATGAGACCATGACCTGAGCTGAGATCAGGAGTCTGACGCTTAACAGTGCCCCTCACGTATATTTTAACTTGATTTGAGGAATAGTCCTGATTTTTAAAACCTTGAGAACCTAATACCCTTGGCTGTAGTATTTTAAGAGAAGAGAGGAAGGAATTATCTAGAGATACTCTTGCATTCCCTATCCATAGTCCCTCTCCAACCCCAGCATAAACCCTCAGTAATCACCAGCACACCATAAGAGGGGCCGTTCTAGAATTGTCTTTGCGATTGGTTTCTCCAAGAGAATCTTCATCCTGATTACACATATAAGCAGAACTGTTGCCTTCTCATGGAGTGGCGCTCCCCTCACGGACACTGTTACCCAGAGTGTGGCTGTTGTGTAATTATGAGGGTATCTAGCAAGGAGCTAATACACAGGAGAAGAAAAGAGAAAGAATTAAAACTTTTTGCACTATTTAAAACTTTTTGCACTATTTAAAACTTGGAATAATTTCAAACTTGCAGGTACGTTTTAAAAATAAAAATAGTTCAAAGGCTGCCCAAATTCTCTTTACACTTTACCCCCCTTGCTTTATCGTTCAGTCTGGTTTCCGTCTCATCCCTCCCCCAAATGTATATACACGTGTATGTAAACATTTACATATATGTCGATAGAGATAAAGGAGGAGGACACACACACACGCACACACACTTTTTACTATGGGTCAGCGATATATATTATGACCCTTTATCCTTAAACATTTCAGTGTGTGTTTCCTAAGAATGAGGCTATTCTCTGAAATAACCAAAGAAGAACTTAATTTAAGGGTGAAAAAAGAAGCTGTACAACGACTTGTCCATCGAATCTTTCGATGTCACTGATCCAAAGGTTTTGGAGAAACCGCAGCATGAGCGGAGAGATGGTCATCGTGGGTGTTGGGGCTAGGAGAGTCTATGCCGAGCTGCCTTTTTGCTTGCCTATTATTTCCAAAGAGACTTGATTTTTAAAGCTTGAATTCCAAAAACCGTAGTTTTATTTTATCTTTGTTTTTGGCTTCTGTAGAGGATTTTGTGTTTCTGTAATCTTTCTTTTCTGTATATAGTTGGGGCAGGTTGGGGGCGGGGGTAGCTTTTCAGATGCCAGAGTCCTTGAAATCTTTGCTGCCAAGTCTCTTTGGCCCTGGAGACGTACCCTGCATGTGGCCCCAAGGACAGGCTAGTCACCATGCATTCAGGGCCAAAGGTGATTAGAACCTTCTCAAAGGGTGGATTTAATGCCAGTCTGGTCCCTCCCGATGAAGGCTGTGGTCCCCACCGTGCCTCTGGCTGCTGCCGTGGGTGTCGTGAGATGCCCCCGTGGGCCAGGCCTTTTCACCCTTGTGGAGGGCGACCTGTACCAGCTCTTGATTTCTGCTTCTTACACTGACAATCATCTGTACAATTTGCGGGTGGCAAATCGCAAGTGTGAACAGCACACAAAAGATTTTCACTGTAAGCACAGGCTTTTATAGCGGCTCAGCACACAGTGCATGGGGCTCCTTTCGACCTTTTCATTATTTGGTAATTGAACCAGCATACATTTAATTCTTTCCTCTGGAGTCTTCATTAAATTGCTCGGAAAAGATAAAATTGCAACAAGAAAGAAAAATGAACAAATTTAACTACCATCGCCTGGGCCTGGATTCTTCTTCTCACGCTAGGCTTCTGGGCTTTAAGTAAACAGAATATTTTCAAATTGCGCTGGATTCAATTTCAGTTGCTTTCAGTGGCTCACCCGGATTGTGTCCGGGCTGACCCTCAGACGGCAGGATGGTGTGAATGACTCCTTGTCTGGAGGGCATGTACACAGAGTCAGTTTTTGCGAGATAGTCATGAACTTACCCAAGTGCAGCCATGTGCTCTCATCCTGGGCCCCTTCTGACATTTCTGGGTCAGTAATAAGAGATCGTCCTTGTCCAAGAAACAGGGCAGGACTAAAGGTCTCCCTTGGGTTCCCAGCCTGTCCACCTCAAAATGGCAGCTGTGTCTTTCTCTCTTTTTGCTTTCTTATGTACAAAACATAGAGCTGAAGCTCCAGGATCATATAGACCAAATGGCAAAGAAAAAGGCATTAATCAAACGTACACACATACACAGTCAAGAAAGGGGGTATTCCTTAATTTCAGTTGCACGCAAACACAGGTCATTTCTCTCCATCTAATTCCTTGGGGGGCCAGGGGAATACAAGACTATGAGGGTAAGCAATGGTAAATAGATTGATGCGTTATAACCAATTTAATCTTGAAATAGAGCTCTCTGGCACTGAGACTTAACAATATTCATAATCATTGTTGGGCCACTTAATAATTAGACTTTACTGGTACACAGTTCCTCTGTCTGCCTCATTAGGATGACTTTGAAGGAGTCAGACCAGGTACTTCTAGATGATGGAGAGGCAGAAGTAAAGGCAGGTGGAATTGGAGCCTTCGAGATACTGCCTTTCTAGACCTGCCCGATTCGTAATCTCCGGCTGTTCTGTGCCTCATGGGAGCCACGAGACACATGTGACTGTTTGTATTTAAATATGGGTTAATTTTTAAGAATGAAATACCTTAGTCACACTAGCTGCATTTCAAGTGCTCGACAGTCACAAGTGGCTGATGGCTATTGTATTGGACAGGGCAGGCAGGGAACATGTCCATTATTGCAGAAAGTTCTAGTGGGAAGCACCGATGCAGAGGACACAAGTGACCAGACTTCACTTGGCTGGCATTGGATGGCCAGGCTGGTGTCTGTGCTCACGGCCAGGCATTGGGAGCCTTGGCCGGATTGGACTGGCTTGATGTTAGGTAAGGCGCCCTCCCCAGTCCCTCATGCTGTTGGCATTGTTTATTTTTCTCTGATTTATGTGTGAGATCCGTCACAGAACAGGTTCCCTAGGAAACAGACTGTGGTGCAGAGATCTGCATGGAGGAAGTTCATCATGGAGGGCTCTCAGGAACCTGATGTGTGGAGAAATGAAGGAGGGAGGGTGGTACTATGCGAGGAGGTGTTAAGCTGCGTTACGATCGAAATAAAGTGAACGTCCACTTGCACGGGAGTTCCTGAGCTGGGGCTGCCTCTGGGAGTTGAATCACCTTGAGGCAAGGGCTTTCCATCCCACACCTTTTTGGTGTGCACTCCCTTGGGAAGGGCTGTGGCTTTGGGTCAGATGGCTGTGTGGGTGGAGGGAGTTTGGTAAGACAAGACCCAGCTGAGAGCCATCGTTGCCAGTGTTCCAGCAGCTGGGGGAATGAGTCCCATGGTCCCGAAGCAGAGATCTGTAACATATGCCAGAGCAGGTACTACAAGATCAAGATTCCAGATCCTAACTTGGGACTATAGATAGGAAGCTGGGGGAGGATGGGGATGAAGATGTAATAGCAAAGCCAGGAGGTGATGGAACAAGCGCGATGATACTACAAGCTTAGACGAGGCCACAGGGCACTTTGTCACGTGTGCTTTAGGTGCGAGCAAAGACTGTCTAGAAATGGACTACACCACCTGACGCGACGCACCTTCTACTGTCGGAAGCCCTGTGAAGACACGGCATACATCTAGGACACGATCTCTCCCCTCAAGTGGCTTACAATCCAGGTGGATTTCAAACAAGTGAAATTCTTGACACAAGACAGCAAGAACGTGTGAACGGCAGGGATGAGAAGCTCCCGGGCCAGGAACAGCTCCCGTCGGCTGGGCGGGTCAGGGAGGCTGGTGGAGGAGAGATGGGATTTGAATTGAATCCTAAAGGGCAAAAGACATGAAATGCCCTCTTTTCAAGCTTCGCCTCTTACTGCCGACAAGGAGATTTCTGAAGGCCCTTTGGTTCTTACGCGATTCCTTATCTTACGTGTGTTGATAATCTCTTCACAAAATACTTTGAAGGCCAATTCTTGAACACTTGAAAGAGCATATACTTTGAAGTTTTCTGAGTTTATCCTGATTTCAACTCTTTGAGCTAGCTTTTTTCTCCAGTATTTTTAGTGTCTCCTACAGCTTACTTCTACTTCCTTCTCATTCTCCACAGACAAAATGCCTGAGTCATGAAGTTCCATCCAGCCCATCAACACTTTTTATTTTTGCACTGACAATGAAATTAAAAGGTGGCAGCAAGGAATCTGTTAAGGAAACGATAATAAGCATTTTTGCGTAGCTGAACTTTTAGAATTTAGGATGCATTTCTACATCTACAAACATGTAGTTCTTCCAGAAGAATCCGTGAAGGGCTTGGGGCAGGTAATATCATCCCCTTATCATAGATAATGCAGTGCCTTGGACACGGTAGGTCTTCACCTGATCTTAGCCAAAAGGCCGAGAAGTGATGGCCGTGGTAGGTCTTGAAGATGGGACACAGCCTGTGAACATCCAGGGGCTCATGGTTCCCTCGGAGATGAAGAGGTTAATGTGTTGGCTAGAAGCTGGACCACCTACCCTTCAGATAGTTCTTCCAAGATACAGGAGAAAACCCATCTTTTTCTTGTAAGGAACTGATTGTGAAGCACTTAAACGGGCAGATGGGTCTGCCATGTAGGAGGGAAACCTTCCTCCATTGGCCGTATCAGCTAGGAACACACTTGGGACAAGAGCAGCATAAAGAAATCCACGGGGAACGCCACCTCATTTGCCGCAAAACCCTACCCAGGAAATAAGAACCCTTCTTACAGCTGGATTGGTGATCGAGGCAAGGCCACGTGGGAGAAAGTATCTTTGCCTCTTTGTCTCAGCACTCAGTTCCTTATAACGTAGGCTCTAAACACCTTTGTCGGCATTAGAATTGATGATTCCGGAATCACCCAGGGTGGGGTTGTATCCTTGATCCACAGCCTAATGGCCGTGTGACCTCGGCAGGTATTAGTTTCTTCTTGCTGCTGTAACGAATTAACACAAGCTTAATGGCTTAAAACAACACATATGCATTGCCTTGCAGTTCTGAGCATCAGAAATACGAAGTGGATCTTGTGGGGCTAAAATCAAGGTGTCACAGAACCGTGTTCTTTCTGGAGGCTCTGGCAGAGAATCCATCCTTTGCCTTTTCCAGCCTTTGGAGGCCGCCCACATTCCTTGCCTACAGGCTGCATCATTCTGACTTTGTTGTTGTTGTTGTTGTTTGTTTGTTTTGGGAGTTTTTATTTTGTTTTAAACGTTTATTTATTTTGAGAGAGGGAGAGTACACATGCATGCATGTGAGCAGGGGACGGACAGGGACAGACGGAGAGACAGAATCCCAAGCAGGCTCCATGCTGTCAGCACACAGCCCGAGGCAGGGCTCGATCTAACGAATTGTGAGATGGTGACCTGAGCGGAAATCAAGAGTCTGATGCTTATCTGGCTGAGCCCCCCAGGCTCTCTCTGAACTTTGCTCTTCACTATCATCTTCTTCTCTCCCTCTTACCTCCCTCATGAAAAGATCTTTGTGTTTATATGGGGCCCACTAAGACAATCCACTATGCTCTCCCCATCTTAAGATCCTTAATTTCATCACATCTGCGAGGTCCCTTGGCCATGTAAGGTAACACACTCAAAAATTTTGGGGGAGCAGGATGTATACTTTTGTGTGTGGGGGGGTGTTATTCTGCCTACTATAATAAGTTAGTTTACCTTTCTCTACCTCATTTTCTTCACCTATAAAATTTTAAATAATAATAGTCCCTTGTGAAGATACAAAAATCACATGAGAAAATCGATATAGAAATTAGCGCAATGCCTGACATTCTCTTGCTATTGTTATCCTTGTCACTATTCCTTGTGGCTATTAACGTTGCTGTTATGGGGCCTCATTTCACCCCTGTCTCTGTACAAGTCAACCCAACAGAGATCATAGAAGGGTGATCCCCAGGCAACAATGGGAGGCATGGGGCAGAGCACGTTTTCTAAGAGTGTGCGTTTAAATTGCATTTTGCAATTTCCTTTAGCACCCCTTTTTAAAACCCAGACAGTTGCAAGAGGCAGAGCCTCTGTACTTATGCCCTGCCCTTCTCAGCAATTCTGCAGACTGGCCAGAGCCGAGTGTTAAGCTGCTCTGTAACATCCGGGTCTCGGGAGAAATTCAGAGCTGTTTCTAAATCCTTTCCTGGGTAGAAACTGTGCTTGCTGACCCAAATCTCCTAAATTGTCAGATGGCCTCGGGTTTGGTGACTGTTGAGAAGAAACAAACCACTTGGGCATCAGGGAATAAACAACACAGTGGCTCTCAGATTAAGGTAGATCAGCATGTCCTGTAGGACTTCTGTAACACAGGTTGCTGGGCCCCAACCCCACAGGTTCCCATTCGGTAGGTACAGGGATGTGGACCAAGAACTCACATTTCTTGTAAGTTCTGCTGTTGCTGATGCTTGGTCAGGGGACCACACTTTGAGAATTACTGGGATTGTATGACATCAGAGACGAAACAGCCCCCAGAAAGGGTTTCCCACAATGTCTGAGTTGGGCAAGTAAGGGAGCTGGATGGGAACAGTGGGAGGAGCCTTCCTGCCCCAAGCTCCCTACAGTGACAGGAACACCCCCTTCTTTTCGCGATGGATAGATTTTACCACATCCAATTTAGTAAATAGCCAGAAAGGCTGGAAGCCAGAATGTATTGTGCACATCACTGAGACATGGTTAAAAGCAACAGACTTAACTTGTCATTTTTTTTTTTTTTTGACTTTTGGAAAGTTTGCTTTTATTTTTAACCTCAATTTCCTCTCTTTCCCAGTTGTATTGAGAAATGATTAACAGATGTCACTAAGTTTCAGGTATACAGCACGATAGTTTGACTTAGGTATTTTGTGAAATGATTCCCACAATAGGTTTAGTTAACATCTGTCATCTCATACAGATAAAATACAAGGAAGAGAAGAAATTTTTCCTTGCCATGAAAACTCTTAGGATCTACTTTCTTAACAACTTCCTCAGACATCATACAACGGTGTTAGCTACAGTCAGTACGTTATATATTGTATCTGCAATACTTACTTCAAAAGTAAAAGATTGTACCCTTGAACCATTTACCTCCGTTCCCCACCCCCACCTCTGGTAACCACAAATCTGATCTCTTTTTCTATGAGTTTGGTGGAATTTGGGGGTTTTGTTGTATCATGTTTGTTTTTTTAAGACTGCATATAAGTAAGATCATACATACAGTATTTGTTTTTCTCTAACTTGTTTCACCTGGCATAATCTCTTCAAGGAACATTAATCTTGTTGTAAATGGTAGGAATTCCCTCATTCTTCAGGGTTGAATAATAATCCATTGTGTACATATACCACAACTCCTTTATCCATTCATCCATTGATGGACACTTAGATTGTTTCCATGCCTTGGCTATTAGAAATAATGCTGCTATAAACATGGGACTACAGATATCTTTTCAAGTTAGCGTTTTCATTCCCTTTATACCCCCTCTCTTTGTTGTTGTTGTTTGAGGTACAATTGATAGTTTAAAATTGCACACAACAACTAATATGTACATCTTGAAAAGTATATACACACATCCATGATACCAATTGATAGGGAACAATCTGTTATAAGATGGTCGACAGGACTGAGAGGGAAATTCCAGTCCCTGACCAAAGCCTCTCTTTCCCGGTTCTTCTTCCTACCCCACTTGCCGGGCACACACACGGCAAATTACTCCTAATGCAGAATGCAGAAGTAACAAACTATAAGTTGTTCCCTCTGCTTATGCTTGGGGCTCAGACCTCTGGAGAGTGATCTCCTCTGAGCCCGCCGGTGTAAAATAAACCTCCTGCCTTTCAAGATCTCCAAGTGCCGCTTGGTTCTTCTGCTGGGTGATCCAGACCAGGTTCCCATAACAGCCTCACTATAGCCGCCAAGGTACTAAACATGTCCTGCACCTCCAAAAATGTCCCTGTGTTCTGTTTTTGTTTGTGTATCTGTGTTTTTTTGTTTTATATGAACACTTACGTGAGATCTACTCTCTTAATAGCTTTTAAAGTACAGAATACCACATTGTTAATTACAGGTGCCATCTTGTACAGAAGATCTCTAGAACGTACTCATTTT
Source organism: Lynx rufus (assembly GCF_022079265.1). Taxonomy (NCBI): domain Eukaryota; kingdom Metazoa; phylum Chordata; class Mammalia; order Carnivora; family Felidae; genus Lynx; species Lynx rufus. Next base: position 8,351,984 of record NW_025814824.1, read on the forward strand.
GCATAACACAAACTTTATTTTTTTTTAAGTTTCTTAAGTAATCTCCACATACAGTGTGGGGCTCAAACCCACAATCGCAAGATTAAGAGTCACTCACTCTTCTGACTCAGCCAGCCAGGCGCTCCACATAACACAAACTTTATATCCAATAAAGAATTTCATTTCCCCCTTTCCTAGCCTTTGGCAACCACAGTTCCCTTCTCTCCTTCCGTGGATTGGGCATTTTAAGTACTTCATGTAAATGGAATCATGTTACTGGTCTTTCTATGACTGACTTACTCCATTTAGCATAATGCCCTCAAGATTCATCTCTGTTGTTGCAAATCACAAGAATTCCTTCTTTTTTAAGGCTGGATTATATTCCATTGTGGGCGTGTCTACCATAGCTCCTTCATTCATCTGTTGATGGGCATTTGGATTATTTCTGTGGCTTGGCTTTTGTGAATAACGCTGCAGTGAGGGTTGCAAACATCTCAAGAGGCTGATTTAACTTCTTTTGGGTATATACTCAGAAGTCAGGTTGACGGATCACAAGGTAACTCTATTTTTATTGTTTTGTGGGAACTCCACACCGTTTTCCAGAGGGGCTGCACCACTCTGTAGTCCCACCAACAGTCCAATTTCTCCCTGTCCTCACCAATACCTACCTTTTTGCGGTGTTTTGGAAATAGCCCTGCTAACAGGTGTGAGGTGATATCTCATTGTGTGTTTTATCTGCATTTCCCTGATGGTTAGGAGAACAACATCCCTTTTATCTGTTTTGCTTATTGGGCTTCTAGATCAACTTTTATTTGAATGACGGTCTGGAGGCAAAAAAAAAAAAAAAAAAAAAACCCACCAGATTTTACTTTGGGCTTCTAGATCAACTTTTATTCGAGTAATGATCTGGAGGAAAAAAACAACAACAACACATTTTGGGGGGGGGGGCTTCTAGATCATCTTTTATTTGAATAACGGTCTGGAGGCAAAAAAAAAAAAAAACACTTTGAAATTGATGCCCAGTTTCCTCAATTTACAGATTTACAGAGGAGGGGCTGGAGAAGGTAAGAGGCTCGCCCAAATCCGTAGCTGTCTGTCCTCTGTGGTGGAAAGGTGTCCTCATTTCAACATGGCACTGTCAGTCATCTCGATCATTAAACCATAATTCAATAAATCAAACAACTCTTTGGCTCACTTTGCAGCATCTGAAATATTCTTTCCTCAAGCCTCAGTCTTAATTCATGGCCACTCAGCTCATTGTTCCTCCCTTTACCCCCTAGCAGCCCCCAGTGTGCACGACTGTCTGTTGTTGGCCAGTTTGAGGGAAGCAGCAGAAAAAAACGCCTGTGGACCTAGAGCATTTTCCTGCAAGGCACCCACACATTTTAGGGGGAGTTGCGATCAGGGCACACGTTTTCTTGGCAGGCAGAGCAGGGAAGGTAAGACAGACTGTAATTTAAATTTGGCCAAATAAGTAAGGCATCCCTTTGAGCTCTCCCGGGGAATGAAACTGAAAAGCATCAGACGGTTGATTACTTATCATCGCTAAAAAGGTTTTGATGTCTTAGAGCTCCCTTCAGCCCTAACAGTGAACCCGTTTCACACTCACACCCTCCCCATGGCAACGCCTCCCCCCTCCCCCCTCCCCCCTCCCAACCCCGCCCTAGCTGTACTTTTCCCAGCCAGCTCCGGGTAGTTGGAGAATTTCACCCTGTGCCAGGTGCCACAAGAGAAACACACACACACACACACACACACACACGATCAGTGTTGGCTGTGTGACGCTCTTGGAAGCCAGACCAGCATCTGAAGAGCAAACTATTCAGTCAAATCAACAGGTTGGTTTCCCTGCACAATGCTAAGTAATCACCGTGACTCCTTATGTTCCACAGAATTGATGAATCCTCATTCGCTCCGGGCCGGTGGTTTGGCCGTCATGCAGCCTCAGATTGGTGTCCAGCCTTGCTCTTTTCATCCGCCGTAGCTTAGGAAATGATAACTGGTTTTGCCACCTGGGTAACTTTTTAATGATCTGAAAGACCACAAGGAGCCAGCATTTCTTTTGTGCAGTTCCTCATTCAACAACCTAATAGCTCTCTGAAAAGAGCTTTCTTGAAAAGAAGAAAAGTCTGTTCCTCTTGGGCAGAGGCAACGGTACCTCACGATTCTCTGATTAAACTATCACACTGAGCGTATTACGGGACATCCGACTTGCTTGAGACGGACTTACCGCTGAGGTTTCTTGGTATCTGCACTGATGCTTTTCCGCCAGCCAGCCGTGAAATGACAGATGAGTGTCCCTAAACTTGCGTGTGAATGGTTTAAGTCAAGTGCCCAAGAAGCTGCTGGGGCCCACCGCCCCCTGGAGCCACCCTGGAGGGGGAAACATGTTTTTCTTTAGGGTTACCTTCTGTGCCCATGAGCTTGAATCAGGAGTGAAACCGAGGTCGGCACCACAGCGGGGTGCGATACTGGAAAGAAAGTGCGCCCCACGGTCTGCCCTCTGGCCCCAGTGGACAAGTAGCCTTTGCTGGCAGGTCCCAAACTTGGAACTGGAAGCAGGAAGATGGTTTTCTCTCCTCCCTAACCTCTTTTCAGGATATAACATTGGAAACCTCAAAACCTCTGTAAGGTTGTCTTTAAAAAAGCAACTAACTGCTTAGGTTTGGAGTGACCAGCGCTCCAGGCAGGAACCTGGTCGTTACTGCGTGTAATGTGTCTGCGGCATCCTGTTTGTGTCTCGTGATTGGCATACTTTTTCAGCTATCCTGTGATATATGCAGATTGATTTGTTTGGAAAACTATGGATGTGCTACTGTGCTAACACACCATGTATGTTATAAATGACTCCAAAGTTAAAATGATGAGATACCCACTAAACATGTACCAATGGCCAAAATTTAGAAGACTGACGATAAAGGAGCTGAGTGGCTCAGTCAGATGCGTGTCCCAACTCTCGGTTTCAGCTCAGGTCATGATCTCAGTTTGTGAGTTCGAGCCCCGCCTTGGGCCCTACGCTGACAGCGCGGAGCCTGCTTGGGATTCTCTCTCTCCCTGACTCTCTGCCCCTCCCTCACTCTCCGTGTCTATCAAAACACATAAATAAACTTAAAAATTTTACAAGACTGGGGCGCCTGGGTGGCTCAGTCGGTTAAGCATCCGACCTGAGCTCAGGTCATGATCTTGCGATCCGTGAGTTCGAGCACCGTGCAGGGCTCTGTGCTGACAGCTCAGAGCCTGGAGCCTGCTTCAGATTCTGTCTGTCTCTCTCTCTGCCCTTTCCCCACTCACACGCTGCCTCTCTCTCTCTCTCTCTCTCTCTCTGAAAAATGAACATTTAAAAAAATTTTTTTAATTTTTAAAGACTGACAATAAACCAGTGGGACCCACATTCACCTTGTGTGAGAATGTAACATGGGACAGGGACTTTCAAAAACCATCAGGTGAATTCTCTTTAGGTTAAACATGCACTGTCCCTAGCATCCAGCTGTTTTATCCCTTGGCATTTACCAGGGAGAAATGAAAATATATGTTTGCACAAAGATTTGTAGACAGATGTCCATCAGTAGATGAAAAGACAAACCAATTGGTGGTATATTCAAACAATGGAATACTATTAAGCAACGTAAACGAATAAGCTACTTTTCCGTATAACAGTACGGACAGATCTCAAAAATATTATGCCAAGAAGCCAGATACAAGAAAGCATATTCACCTATTTATGTGAAAGTCTAGAAAAGGTAAAGCTAATCAGTGACAGCAGATCAGTGGTAAGTGGGCGAAGCAGGGTCAGGATTGACTGTGAGGAAGCGGGAAGGCAATTTGGCGGTGATGGGTATTTTCCTTATCTTGATGGCGGTGGTATTTACATGGGTATACATATTTATTAAAACACGTTAAACTGCACACTTAAGATGAGTGTGTTATATATGAATTATTCAACAAATATTCAGTAAACATACTGTTTAAAACCAAAGGTAAACTTCTATTCACTTTAGTACTAGAAATCTTAGCCCATGCAATCATATGTATAAGAACCAGAAATAAAATTATTGAAAAGGAGGAAAGATAAAAATCCACATGGCTTTTTCTTCAACGTTTTTTTTATTTTATTTTTGGGACAGAGAGAGACAGAGCATGAATGGGGGAGGGGCAGAGAGAGAGGGAGACACAGAATCGGAAACAGGCTCCAGGCTCCGAGCCATCAGCCCAGAGCCTGATGCGGGGCTCGAACTCACGGACCGTGAGATCGTGACCTGGCTGAAGTCGGACGCTTAACCGACTGCGCCACCCAGGCGCCCCTGCATGGCTTTTAAATGCATAATATTTCGCTCTTGGCACACAAGAACCTATAGAGTTAATATGATGTAAAATATTGATATAGAGGCACCTGGGTAGTTCCATCAGTTAAGTATCTGATTTTTGATTGTGGTTTAGATCATGATCTCATGGTTCCTGCTATGAAGCTCCTCCTGGCACAGAGCCTGCTTGGGATTCTCTCTGTCACCCTCTCTCTGCCCCTGCCCCGTGTGTGCACTCTCTCCGTCTCTCAAAATAAACTTGGAAAAAACTATGTAATATTTGCTAATAACGTGATTTAAAGGTCTGGTTCTTTGTTAAACTTATCTTGATGCTTTTTGTGAAGGCCGTGGGGTAGAAAACATACAAAAATGTGTAAATTCAAATGGAAGGAAGGCAAAATGAATTGAGCAAAGTAAATCACAATGATTCATTTTCAGCCCATCTACCATTATGCAATGTATTTGAAATTCAATTAATACATTTCTCTTTTCTCTGATGTCAATCAGAGACAGCAGAGAGCCTGATGCGGGGCTCAAACTCACAAACTGTGAGATCGTGACCTGAGCGAAGCTGGACTCTTAACCAACTGAGCCACCCAGGTGTCCCCCCAAGTCTTTAAAATTTTCCAGCCATGAGACTTTTTATCATTTTCAGAAACAAAATCGCGTAACAATGAAATATTCCCAAACAACCATTTTCAAAATGTTCTCTCCATAGCACAAGTTTCTTTTCAAAAATAGCTCCTCCTCCATTTATTACTCAAAGTCATCTTTATTTCAGAAGGGCGACTTACGTTTTATTTTTTCAAAAATGTCTGCTAGTAGAATAATTCTGACCACTACTTGTCATCGCGGAAAATTTCAGCAAATGACAACTCTTGTCTTTAACAAGAAAACTCCATGCCTCGTCTATAAGTAGAGTGACTCTTCTCTGTACTTTGCTATGAAATAACCGGGGTACGCTTATTGCTGGAAAGATTTTCAGGGATAGCCCCATGTTCTCACAAAGTACTATAAACAGTCTGCTATCTCATAAAGGCCTTTTTCTAAATATATATGAAATCCTGTAGCCCCATGTGGACTTCTTCCTACAAAGATTTGTCTCTAAGAACTTGCTGATGTGTGATGCCTGTTAGTGGATATTAATATTCGCTGTTCTTATTAATTATTATTAGTGTTTACATCAGTCATCCTGGTACTACCTACGGTTTGAGACCATGTTTTGTTTTGTTTTGCTTTGTTATTTGATTATATGGTTTTGATTTTTGAGAAATGCTCCAGAAAGAAAAACAATCATAAACACACACACACAAACACACACACACACACACACACACACACACACACACAAAGAGAGAGGCTCTGGAAAATGGGGAGAGGTTAGGTTTGCTAGAACCAACCTGGCATGGTATCCATAAGAACTGTAGAAGTGGGCATCCAACAAAATTGATATTTGGGCTGCTGTAGCACTTAATTAATAGAAGTCTGTCTATATGTATCTACATATAGATATAGAGAGAGATATAGATCAGTCAGGCTAGTGAAGGGTTTTGAACGAGGCTCTGCTAAACTAACAGAAGACTAACTTGTCAGGGTAACGGCAACAGAAGGTTTATTTTTTTGCTCATGTACATGTTCATGGTTATGGCTTTTTTTTATTGACTGAAGCAAGTGACATGACCAAGGCTAATGTGAATGGGGCAAAAACATATGATTTTACCAAGGAGAAGGGAAGAAAATTTTCATGGACAATGTGAAAACAGCTTGGTTTCTTCATCTTCAAAAATCAGTCTGATTTTGGAAAACCTATTGCTTGGGCCACAGAAGGATAACTCACATTGGCTTAAGAGAAGAGAGAATTTATTTATTGGCTCATATAATCAGGCAGTCCAGAGGGCTTCTGAGTAATACCATCCGGCCTCCAGAGAATAGCTAGTGACCCAGATAAGTTTCATCCTCTTGTCTCTCTCCCTCTCTCTGTCTCCTCCACCCACTCCTTCCCCACTAGAGCTCTGCTGCTTTCTATGTGGGATTCATTCTCCTACTATAGACAGTCCGTCTTCGTGTGGACGGGAAAGACCACTGGCACACAGGGGGCCCCTGAGTAACACCCTTTCAGACCCATGACTCAGGAAACAAGTAATCTTCTCCAGGTCTACACTGAAAAAACATCTTAGTGAAGTATTTTGATCAGTCTAGCCACCTGTTCTTCTGACCCTCATTCCCAGAGGAATGGAGTTCTGTGATCGCCTGGACCCGGTTCATATGCCAACTTCTGTGGCTGGGGCAGAGGAGGAGGCTGGCTGCACCTGGCAACCTTACAGCATCACACCATCAGAAGAGGGGAGTAAGAATTTCCCAGACAGACCTGGTCCTGCGCAGGTGAAATCAACCGAGGGCCCGCACACATACCCGCCTTGCTCTCTCTAAAGAAGATAAAGCTTGTGCAAGTCTTTTGTAAACTGTAAAGCATTGTCCAAATGCTAATTGCTATTATTTTTCCTTTTGAGTTAAGTTTAAAAAAAAAGCCCCATTATTTACTGGGGTAAATTAATGCCCGTGGCTGGCCGGCGTCGTTCCACCCACTTACTTAGGTGAAGGTAGAGTTTCCGTAAACAGGCAGGGGGTTCCCAGTGGATTGAGTACATCGGTGACAACCCGTTTCGTATTAAACCCAGAAGTGACGCTTGTTACTTCGGAATGAGGTTGTACCTGCAAGACAACTGTTCGGTGACAATGTTGAAGAGTTCTGCAGTGTGCATTTTCTGAGTGCTCCTGGTCCCTGGCGTGGTGCTCGGGAATATTCTGGAAGAACAAGACACAACCCCTCTCTTGGAGTCACATTTCACCCCAGCCACATCCCGATAGCTCCGAATATGCAGATTGTGTCGAGGAAGGATCAGGACAAATTGACTGAATTTTTCACTTTTCCTCCTGATGCCTTGACAGCCTGTTTCTCATGCTTACTGGATGTTGCTTAATTTAATTCATGTGCCCCAGGCAGCACGCTCTGTGTTGCAGCTGGTGCACAGTTCGTTTGAAAGGGCTTTCTCGGCACGGCCAAAGGCAGGAAGCACACTGCCGTGATACCTTGATGAATGGGTCCCTTGGGAAAGAGGCGCCTTTATAATGAAGTCACAAAAGAAATCTTCATAAATCCTTGGAAGCCCAGCAGCGCGTATGTGTGAGTGCAACCAGCATACTTCCTCAAGAACCCTGTTGAAGGTAAAGAAGGCCAATACTAAGCAGAATTAAAAAAAAATCTGCTGTGTCCCTCGCCCCAGGCACCATTCCTATAGTCATCTCCTCACGCGCGCGCGCACAGACACACACACACACACACACACACACACACACACACACACACACAGACTGCATCCATGTCTGTTGTGAATACTCTTCCTGCCTCCAGGACCCAGGGCCCTCTGCTTTTCCAATCAAAACAGGGAAGAAGAAATAATTGTCACTGTCCCATGTTGACAGATCCCTCAGGTTACTCTCGGGCTAATGAATTTCACCCTCTAGAGCAGCGTTGCATGTTGGGCCTTGAACTGTAACTTGGGTAGATGACAGCTTCTGAGGAGAGGCGTGTGGGTGTCTGAAATCACGCTTAACCTGATGGAGTCTCTGTAGGGGACTCACTAGGGGGCCCATCGCTTTGTGAGCCTCCTACTTTCCAGATCCTTCCTTGGCTGGGGCCTTTATCCCAGCTGGCATCCAGAAAGGCCCGGTCTCCATCTTGACTCCATTCCAGGAAGCAGAGCCACTTTGGAGGTGGTGAGGATTCACGGACTAATGTCCTTCTTTCCTTTCCCTTGACCACCCCCCCCCCCCCCCCGTGTAGAAGTTGGCTAGGGCTGTTGTAACCAAGTAGCACAGACTGGGTGGTTTACACAGTAGGAATTTATTTTTTCACAGTGCTGGAAGCTAGGCGTCCAAGATTAAGGTGGCCACAAGGTTGGCTTCTTCTAAGGTCTCTCTCCTTGGCTTGTAGATGGCTTTCTTTTCCTTCTGTCTTAACATGGTCTTTTTTCTGGGTGTGCCTTCGTCCTCTTCTTTAAGGACATACTGGACTTGTCATATTGGACTAAGCTCACTATGGTGACTTCATTGTACTTTACCTCTTTAAAGACTATATCTCCAAATATAGCACATTCTGAGGTACTGGGGATAAGGACTATAACATATGAATGTGGGGCAGACACAATTAGCCCATAACAACTCATCTTCCTCCCCTTATTCTGACTCCTGGCCTGGCCTCTTCTCCTCTCTTAACTGCTGAATCCAGGGTAGGTTCGGCCGACCCAAGTCCCCAGTGGCCAGATGTGCGGAGCCGGAGAGAAGAACTAAATGGTTTCCCCCAAAAAAGCCAAGAGTCAAAACCAAGAAGCCCTTGAAAAGGGGTAAGAAGATCGGCAGGCTTGAGGTGGTCCTCAGAAGCTGGGGTTTAGATCTGAGGACTCAGGCAGCCAGCGAGGACACAAAGGAGGAATGGTAAATCAAAATGGCGGCAAGACGGCACTCTGGGTCAACACCAGAGTTAACGCAGCCTTGCCCAAGGCTGCTTTCTGCAAGTCTCTGGCACAGGGATCTGACATAGATTAGGCATTCACCCACCCTTACATGATTTATTCAAAATCCAGGCTTTCTAGGGGCGCCTGGGTGGCGCAGTCGGTTAAGCGTCCGACTTCAGCCAGGTCACGATCTCGCGGTCCGTGAGTTCAAGCCCCGCGTCAGGCTCTGGGCTGATGGCTCAGAGCCTGGAGCCTGCTTCCGATTCTGTGTCTCCCTCTCTCTCTGCCCCTCCCCCGTTCATGCTCTGTCTCTCTCTGTCTTAAAAATAAATAAACGTTGGAAAAAAAAATTAAAAAAAAAAAAAATCCAGGCTTTCTCTTCCTTGCTTTGCCATTTCTAGTTCATGATTCTGTGACATTATACACATTGCTCTCTCTGCTCGAAATCCCCTTCTGCCCCAGTGTTGACCTCGCAGCTCCCCCATGACCTTCTAGATTTTCCTAACCTGCCACCTCTGATGTAAAGCCTCCCCAACTCAGTACATCTTTAGCTCTTCGGAGATCCAACTAAGGTTATCAAGTCTCACGAGAATAGAGACCTACCTGTGCACTTTTTGAGTCCCCACAGATGTAAGATATCAGCAAATGCCTATCCAGTAAATGTTTTGAATTAGGCGGGTCAAAATCTGTCTTTGAACTCACTTGGTTTATATGTCCCTTCATGCGTCTCTCATTCTTCCTTATATGTAGGGAAGCTTATGTTTAGCTCAGTGCCTTAAGTAGTGTAGGCACAAATGGTTAAAAATGTAGACTTTGCTGCCAGACTTCTTGGGTTGAGCTCTGACCCCAGTGGGTTTTTGTTTGTTTGTTTGGTGACTGTACTAGTTTGCTAAACCAGCCATAACCAAGTACCCTAAACTGGGTGAACTTGAACACAGTTCATTGCCTCCTAGTTCTGGAGGCTTAGAAGCTGGAGATCGAGGTGTGGCCGGGTTCATCCCTTCCAGGAACTGTGGCGGAGATTCTATGGCGTCCTCTCTGCAAGTGTCTGCTGCTTTGCCGGTATCCCTTGGCTTCTGCGACATCACCCCGACCTCTACTTTCATTTTCACATGGGCGTGCACGTGCGCGTGCACGCGTGCCCAAGCTTCCTCCTCTTGGGGAGAAAAGAAAGCCTGTCGCACCGGATTCGGGGCCCACTCTACTCCAGTATGACTCCAGCCTCTGTCGAACTCAACACTCTGATGAAGTGACGACATCTGCAATGACTCCATTTCCAAACAAGGTCACATTTTGAGGTACCAGAGATTGCCGCGTCAACATAGCGATGGGGTGGGGGAAGCACATTCAACCTGTAACAGCGACTCTTGGCAGATTACCTAGTTTCAGTCTCTGCGTTAGTCAAATGGAATCATCACATAGCCCACCTTCTAGGGACGCGTGATTAAATGAATTAACGTACGTAAAGCACTTCAGACAGAGCAAGCCACCAGGAAGCCCTCCCTCAGCATTAGCTAGGATTCTGGGCCGCGTGGACGGTTACCTCCTTCACGAACCAGCTGTGGGGGCAGACTCGCTGGGGCATTTTTATACACTGACAATGGTATCGCATCATAAACTGTGCAACATACAGCAGAGCCCTGTATGCCTGGTACACAGTCTCTGAGCTGAACTGACCAAACCGAATGGAAGGCAGGGACAATGCGGGGTGATCGCAGGGCTGGAATTCAACGTCCACGTACATTTGTCAGATAGTCCCTTTGGTAGATGACACGTTATCGTGCCATTCGCGTAGTGGGGTCCCAGAAGATTGGCCTGGGAAGACTTTGAAACCCCTCTTCTTTCTTGGTTTCTTCTTGAGGTTTCCTGCTTGCTTCGAGAGGCTTAGGGAATTTGGTTTTACACATACAAATGCTGTTCTGTCTCCAGGTGGAGAGAGCTCACGCTGCCTGAGCCGCTTACCTTTGGTTATTGGCGTAATTGAATGCCGCAGTTCTGGGGTTCTCTACTCAGTTGTGATATTATCACTGCGAGGCAGGAGAAAGAAGGGAAGAACAATGTGATATTTCTTCCTCAGAGGCCTGGGTGGGCCATCTGGCAATCTTTAAATCTAGGTGCCAGATTGAATAACATGCTTTGGGTGACTTTTTAAATGTATTATTCAGGGGAGATGTTGTTTTAACCTCTGCGCTGCACACCGCTTCCTAGCTGATGGAAATCTTTTCTCTCCTTTGCTTGAAAATTATGTGGAACACAGCCCAGCAGAGACTAATAAATCAGCATGAGAATTCCTCAGCTGGTCTGAAGAGCAGCTAATGATGGCAACGGTGGCTCAATTTTTCTGCACAAAGCAAGGACAGGGAAACAAGGTACAGTTGTCGTGCAGCAGATATTTGAGGCACAGTCTGGATCCTGACCGATGGATCTTCCTCTTCTTCCAGCCAAAGTGGGGGTCATCTCCACGCGGGCATGAAAGATGCTTGCAGGGGGGACAGCGAGTCCCGCATGTAGCCTTGATTGGGTTGCACCCTGGTTTCTTGAAATCGACAAGTCACGTCACTTTTCTGGGTCTCCGTTCCCTCTTAGGTACCATGAGGTTGTTGAACCGTGACTGATCTTTGAGGTTCCCTTATGTGCTTTTCCTTTCTGCCTTGTGGTCCATAAACCAACAGAGCCCTGGTCTTCTGTGTCCGGGCTCAATGGTTGCAATCGCTATAGTTTCTGACAACCCACGCTTTAACTGCTCTCTTGGAGTTCAGTGTCAATAGCGTGTGATAATTGCGTGGTACTGTGATGATGTATCATCTCGTTTCTGGCACAGAACTCCTCGGAAGCCCTGGAATTTCTAGGTGTTGAGAGCTATCAAGTTGTCTTTTGTTATGCTAATGAGGTGCTTTTAGGACCGCACCTAAGGAGAGGGGCTGGTTGCCCCCAGGGAGCCAACCAAGTGGATGGAAGAGGAGAAATTTCACTCTCACCCCTGACCTTGGGGGAGGGGACAGGGATTGGAGATTGAGTTTGCTTGCCAATGACTGATGATGCAATCAGCCACGCCTGAGTAATGAAGCCCCTGTAAAAACCCAAAAGAACAGGGTTCCGAGAGCTTTCAGATTGGTGAGTACGTGGAGACTGGAGAGAGTAGTTTGCCTAGAGAGCCCGGAAGTTCCGTACCCTTTCCTCAGACCTTGCCCCGTGCATCTCTCCCAACTGGCTCTTCCTGCCTTACCTCCTTTTATAATAAACCAGCGACCTAGTAAGTAAAATGGGTGTGTGGGTGCCGTGAGCTGCTAGCAAAGTAAACGAACTAGAGGAGGGGGTCGTGGGAACCTCCTACCTGTAGCCTGTGGGTCAGAAGCACGGGTCACAGCCTGGGCTTGCCACTGGCGTGTGGAGGGAGTGGGCAGTTGTGTAGGTTTCAACCCTTAGCCTGTGGAATCTAGTGCTGTCTCCAAGCGGTGGCAGAATTGTCACCCTGTTGGCACCTGAGAATTGCTGGGTGCTATGTGGGAAGCCCCTCCACACACACTCATCAGAATTGGGTCCTAGAACCCAAAAGTAATCTGCGTCTAAATTGCATCGTCTCAAACTGAACTCGAGCCTGGAATGAAATCCTGAGCCTGTTTGGTAAGTGAATCCTATGAAACAAGGGACACACGAGGTCAACTCTATTTCTTAATACTGAGAAGCTGTCTGAGTGGCTCTGCCTGTAAGTCGAGACTCTCCTTGGCCATCACGCATGAACGTAAAAGAAAAACTGTTTTCCTAACTCCTGATACTTCGCACACCTAACGTGTGGGGGTTTGTTCCCTACGCCAACCGATTTCCCAACTCTCTGGACACCAACTGGGGTCAAGTAATTTAATTCAATTCTGACACCAATTACCTGGAGTCAGTGTCAGATTCCATGGGTTCAAGGACTCAGTCCCCCAAGGCTGCCCGCGTTTTGATAGTTTTCTAGAACAGGTCAGAAACTTAGGGAAACATCTACTTACATTTGTATCCGTTTGTCGTAAAGGATGTTATGAAGAGTGCAGATGGACGGCCAAATGAAGGGTCCCAAGCTTAGGAGCTCCCGTCCCTGTGAAGTAGGGATGCTTCTTCCCAGTACACGGATCATTCACTAACACGGAAGCTCTCTGAACCCATCGTTGAGGGATTTTCATGGAGACTTCATCATGTGGGCATGATCATTGATTAACTCCGTCTCCAGCCCCTCTCCCCTCCCTGGAGGATAGAGGGTGAGACTGAAAGTCCCAAGCTTCCAATCGGTGCTCTGTCTTTCTGGTAAGCAGCCCCCATCCGGAAGCTATCCAGGAAGCCCCCCAGGACCCCTCTCGTGAGAACAAAAATTTCTGCTCTCACCCGGGAAATTCCAAGGGATTTAGGAGCTCTGTGTCAGCAACTGCAGGGCAGGGACCAAATATGTATACTTCTTATTATATCACCCTGTCTTTGTAAAGGCTCAGCGTTAAACTGAGATTGAGAGGACGAAATACAAAAAGTGAAAACCATCCCCGGACCTCACCTTTAACTCAGGGCTTCTTAGCAGGCAGACTGAGGTCATCAATAAATGACAGAAACAGATGAAGGGTCTTCTGGAAGTATATCAGCAGGTCACTTGCTGAAGGAGCTTGCTGAAACACTTTGAGGGGTGACAAATTAGAGCATCCACTGGCCGGGGAAAGTTTAACTGAGGCAATGGATGGTTCAGGACTGTCTCAGAAGAAAGATGCTTTGTAAGCGTAGAGCGATCTGGGTCACCGCGCTCAAATGGTGACTGGATATTTATCTGAAGCAAGAAGGGACGGGCTGTGGAAGATGTTCCGAAATGGAACAATTCCTGTGACAAGGAAACAGAAGGAGGGACACACGGACGAAGGATCAGATTCTGAGAGTCTGTGATTTGGAAAAAGAAAAATAAATATTTTTTTTCAGCCCTGATTTCTTAGTAGAGGCCCAATGTGTTTTTTTCTATAAATCCTTAATTGCATTTCATTCCGTAACGGAGTTTTGCATAAGGTAACAGTTTTCTTTAGATCATAAATATCCCTGGTGATTCATAATACTCCTGGCTTGACCTTTCAGAAATGTGTTTTGTTTTTTTGTCTTTTGTTTTTTCACGAGCCGCTTTCTTAGACTGAATACTCTTTTTCTTAAGAAGGACCTAGAGGGGCGCCTGGGTGGCTCAGTGGGTTAAGCATCCGACATCAGCTCAAGTCGTGATCTCCCAGTTTAGGGGTTCAAGCCCCGCGTCGGGCTCTGTGCTGACAGGTCAGAGCCTGGAGCCCGCTTCAGATTTTGTGTGTGTCTCTCTCTGCCCCACTCACGCTCTGTCTCTCTCTCCAAAATAAAAAACTAAAACATAAAAAAAAAAAAAAATTGAAGAAGGACCTACAGAAAAGGAAATTCAGAATGCCTTTGCTGCATTTTTTTGTGACATACGCATTTTATCAGCCCTCACTGCAGAGGAGTGATTGTACTTACCTGCTGTCTCCTCCAGGCTCCGAGGAGTGAGCTGCACATCAGGCTGTTCGTATTTCCAAGTCACCGGTGGCTCTTAAAGCCAAGGATGGGCTAATTATCTGAATATCACGTTTGATGAGAAGCCATTTGCAAAGATGAAACATTTGAGGTCTGGTAAAACCTGAGACAGTTTTTACGGGCTCGTAACATTTGGTGGAAATTAAAATCCAAATGACCTTCATTCCTTCATATTTGTCAAAATATTGTTTGGTCTCAGTTCTATAGGCAGATAGATTTGTTTTCAACGAAGCTCCCCACTTTTCTTTGGCCTGTAAGTAGTTTGTTTGTATTATTTTTATCCCATCAGCTACATCAAGCATGTAATCTGTTGGTCATGTATATAAATGGAAGTCCCTAACTTCAAATAGTCCTTTGGTGCAAATTTTAAAATCCCTTTTTCTATTAAAAACTTTAGTCCAGGGGTGCCTGGGTGGCTCAGTCATAACCGTCCGACTTCGGCTCTGGTCATGATCTCGTGGTTTGTGAGCTCAAGCCCACGTCGGTCTCTGTGCTGACAGATCAGAGCCTGGAGCCCGATTGGGATTCTGTGTCTCCCCCCTCTCTCTGCCCCTCCCCCACTCATGCTCTGTCTCTCAATAATAAATAAACGTTAAAAAAATTAAAAACAAAAAACTTCAGTCCAGTCAAGAGGTTATTTCATGACCAGTTGCTACAAAAAACCAGAGTGCTCTTGATAGACTTAAATCAATTTGAGTTTTGGTCTTCTTATCTATAGAGAGGAGATAATAAAGCCCCTCCCACAGAATTGTGGAATAGACATAGTAAATAAAACGCAAAGGTGGGGGGTAAAGATCCCACATTATCGTTGATTTTACCAAAAGCAAAGCCACCAAAATATAACTATGTGAATATATAATCACATAATGTAACTGGACGTACATAGAATCACATAACTTTGTACTGTTGGTGTGTCTGCCCAGAGGAAAGAAATGAAAAGTTAGCTCGTGTTTATATACTAATATTTAGCGTTCCTCTAAGGCCCATAATTATGCTGGAGGCTCACAGACCTCTACATCCTGAAGACTGCTTATGGATGGAAACAATTCCTTAGTGGGTAAATGTACTCATGCGTATAAGAGGAGGTGTGGATAGAGGAGGAGCGTCTCCACTCTTCTGCATCAGCCCCCCTCTCCTGCACGCTCCCTCAGGGCCCACATGGAACCCAAGTTTAGGTAGCAAAACGGTAAAAATTGACTGAAGTCCTTGAACCCCATGGTTCTGTTATGGCCGTCATGGTTGAGAGGTCCCTTGGGCTGAACAAGACCTCCACTGTTTATCTGTTGGTTCACCTACGTGTAACAGAAAACCCAAGGGAACCTTGGCTTACACACCCAAGAGATTTTTTTTCTTCCATGCAAAAGGTGGGATGGGCCTTGGGGAGGGCACTGTTGTGATGAGCCTTGGGTATAGTTTGTAAGGGATGAATCACTGGATTCTACTCCTGAAATCAACACTACCCTGTATGTTAAGTAACTAAAATGAAAAAAAAAAAAAAAAAAAAAGTCTGATGAGGTAGCCTAAGGCAAGGTAGCAGCTCCAAAGGATTTGTAGAGACCTAGACCCCTTGCCTCTCTCTGCTACATATTCCTGGTAGAGCTTATCATCTGAAGGTCACGTCAACGCCAGGTCGGCTGCTGGAACTTCAGCCAACAAATCTGTGTGTAGGTAATAAGATGACAAAGGGAGGGCTCAAAAATGGCTTCCCTTTGGTTTCTTCCCCCCTTTTAGGGAGACCTGCTGGAGGTCCCTCTCAACACTTCATGTTTATACCTCCTAGACCAGAACTTAGTCAGTTAGCCATGCTTGGCTGCTAGAGAGGCTGGAAAGTAGAGTCTTTTAAGTTAGTACATTGTTGCCTCTGGTAACACAGGCATTTCACTAATTAGATAAAAAGCAAAAATGGAGATTGGATAGGCAGTGAGCAGTTGCCACACAAAGTGTAAGTTACTTGGGCCTTTCTGGGGAAAGAGTAGACAGTGAAACCCTACGGTCAAGGGGAGTTCTCCTGACAGCCTGATTAACTGTCTACATCCCTACTCCACTTCAACTGGGAGCTGGTCACTAATAACTAGCCTGGCTCACCCAACACAGGAAAAGAGGGAATAATAGCTAGCATGTATTGTGCACCTGCTCTTTGCCAAATGATGCATAATCACTTTATAGGCATTACTCATTAAGTCTCAGAGCAACCCATGAAGTCAGCACTAATGTTACCCCTAGTTCTACATGTAGGGAAACTGAGGCTCGAGATCAGTTAATGTGACCGAGTTTGCTAGAAAGCAGATAGGCAGAGACTTGACCTCAAGCCTGTGGTCTCTTAACTATTGCAGTATTCTTCATCACCTGCAAAAGGAAGGAAAAAGGAGCAGGAAGAAAGTCAGGAAGAGGGGACAGAATAAATGCAGTCCCAGAACTAATGTGAAAAATGGTACGTTCCAATAAGATCATTTTTTTAACAATCTGTATGACTTTCACACAGGTATAAAATGAACATGTGTCACATATTTCCCTTAGCTTACGAATGGGTAAGCTAGTAAGATGTTAAGCCTGTTGAAAGGGGAATTCGGAGAACCACATGTGTATAGGTGGATGAGGAATACTGAAAAGGATTTAGAAATAGACACAGGACCAGTCTGTCCACAGGGCGATAATCAATTACATTCCACCAGACACAACTCCTTTCTGTTTTTGACGATAAGAGAATTGCCTGCATTATCATCGGTTTGACTTACAGAGTTGTAAGATAGCTCTGAGACACGGAAAGGCAAACGTAACCTATAAGGAAGGGTATGCCGGACGGGGCACTCCATAACCTTTGTGTCCGTGTTAAAGTCTCCTAATTTGAAAAACTTGTCCTGACATACCTAAATCACCCTCTCCTGTTACCAGAGATGCCAGCATTTAGAGAGGACTAGAGACTATTGCCCAAATTTCTCCCACGTACCCTCCATTTGCCCGCTCCCAGAGATTAGGAAAGGCAAAGGAGTGATGTCTCCTGTTTGAACTGCCCCAGTGCGTTGGTAATAACTTTCCAAGCCAAGATGAAACATTGAATCCAAGGCTGCCATATCACCCTTGGTGAGGTAATTAACAACTACTTACCGGATGCCTTTGACGTACAGAGCCTCTGCTAGATGAGCAAAACAGACCTGTACCTGCTGTCAGATATTTATAGCCTACAAGGGAAAACACTTTCCAGTAGAGGGTAAGCAAGCTGGCTAACAGGATGTATGGTGGTGCACCACCCCCCCCAACACATCCACAGATGACTCTGAATTGCTTCTGTAGACCTTATGTATTTCAGACGTTATGTATTTCTTAGTGCTTACTTTATAATTTGGTCAAAGTATCCTTTCCAAGCCTAGACAGCTTGTCTGCCTCCTTGATGCTCTTCTTCCCCAGTTATTGAGCTTTCTGGAACATCATCAGAGGGAAACAACTAAGTGTCTTAAAGTCGCCAGTGTGCCTTTTTTTTTTTTTAATTGGCATCCAAACTCCAAGGTTGGCAACATTGCCTTCATAAAAGCTTTATGTGACTTCTGCGCCCTTCGGAGATTCTGCAGTTGTATGGGGGTGGATACGTTCTCGCTCAGCACAGAGATGTTCCTGGACTCCTCAGGCTCTGCCCTTATGTCATCTGAAAGAGAAACAAAGAGAAAAACAAGTTCCTGTCTTTGTCTCTCTCCCCCCCCCCCCCCCGCTTCCTTCTGTGTCTGTCTCCCTCCTTGGTCATTCTCTGTCTTTCTCACTTTGTGTGTTGGCCTCATTTGCCTGCCAACCAGTTCTTGTTTGCAAAGGTTTTTTGCACTCACATCCCTGGCTGGTTCCTCCCAGGGGCCCATTTACTCTTTCCTGGCGGCAGATTTCAGAGGGCCCTGTTTCCTGCACACTGATAATTGGGCACCAGTGGCCCAAGGTGGGGGGTCTTATGCTGTGCTCAGTGTATACCTTGATTATAGGCAGAAGGGAGGGAAAGGGACAAGGGAGAGAGACAGCGACTGTGGGTACTCCCTCCTAGACTCTTCTTAGAGACCAGCCAGGCCTCAGTGCTGCTGTCTCTGGTAACAGTTATGAACTGAACTGGTTTAAACACGTGGGTAAATAGAATTGCTCTCTTCCAAGTCTCTCCCCTGTGACATGTTCTTGGGTTGGACACTAACCCCCATAGGACTCTGTTTTCTGATTGATAAAATGATGGAATCAGAAGTGGTAGTTGGCAAAGAACTTTAGCTTAAGTATTCAAGAGAATACTTAAGTAGGGGCGCCTGGGTGGCGCAGTCGGTTAAGCGTCTGACTTCAGCCAGGTCACGATCTCACGGTCCGTGAGTTCGAGCCCCGCGTCAGGCTCTGGGCTGATGGCTCGGAGCCTGGAGCCTGTTTCCGATTCTGTGTCTCCCTCTCTCTCTGCCCCTCCCCCGTTCATGCTCTGTCTCTCTCTGTCCCAAAAATAAATAAACGTTGAAAAAAAAATTAAAAAAAAAGAGAATACTTAAGTAAACTTGAAGTCGTTGAATTTTTAACAGGAAGGTTAATAGTGCTTTTTTAAATGTTTGAGCAGATGTTCAGAATTGCCCATTTTAAGGACGGGGTTCTGAAAGGAGAGAATAAGAGAAAGATTAATTAGGTATCCTGCTGTTTGCAGGACTCCTCATTGACTCTGTGTGTGTGTGTGTGTGTGTGTGTGTGTGTGTGTTCTAATTTAAATTAAAGTAATACCTGTTCACAAGGAATCAAGCTGTATAGGAAGGCCTTAAGAAAAAAAGGAAACTTCTCCCATCCACCCTACTAATGCCTGCCCCTTTTTTGCAATGTTAACTACTCTTGAGTGGTTCTGGGTTCATTCATTCATTCATTATTTTAATGTTTATTTATTTTTGAGAGGAGTGTGAGTGGGGGAGGGACAGAGAGGGAGGGGGACAGAGGATCCAAAGCAGGCTCTGTACTGACAGCAGAGAGCCCGATGTGGGGCTCGATCTCACAAATCGTGAGATCATGGCCTGAGCCAAAGTCAGACACTTAACCGACTGAGCCACCCAAGCACCCCATTTGGCTTTAGTTGATTACCATAATAACCTTATGTCATAATACTCATACTTCTCTCTCCTGAATCATCTGCTTTGAAGATAGTGTTGACTCTCCCTGTATAACTGAAGAGGAAATTTCCTCCTTCTGGTACAACTCCCAATTTTCTTCTTCTTCTTCTTCTTTTTTAATTTCTATATTGTCAAGATTTAGAACGCTCCACTAAGTCTTTAATGTTTGTTTGTAGGTTGCTTCTGAAATTTTGCAAAAAAAAATGAAGTTATCAACACCCTCATATTCCTCCTTCCTCTTTTGTTAATTATATACTGTGAAGGTGTAATATATTTCTCATTGAAATATAACCAAATTCTTGCTATTTTTTACTATTTGTTCCATAATTAAATGGACTCATTTCTAACCATGAGTCTTATTATAGCTTCGTATGGCCAAATTCTTTATTTAATTCATCTCTCAAATATGTGAATTTCTTTTTTTCTTTCTGACAAAGCATTTTTGAAGGGCGTATGTGTGCTATATAGTCTGAGTTCTTTCATGTTGGAAATGTGAATAGCACTTTCTGGATTTAATATTCTTTTGGTCATAATTTTTTTTTCTTCTAAATTTTGTGGAAATTTTTTTTTAACATTTATTGTTGAGAGACAGAGACAGACAGAGCCATGGGAGGGACAGAGAGAGGGGGAGACATGGAATCTGAAACAGGCTCCAGGATCTGAGCTGTCAGCACAGAGCCCCACATGGGCCTCAAATTCACAAACCACGAGATCATGACCAGAGCCAAAGTCAGATGCTTAACTGACTGAGCCACCCAGGTGCCCCTGTAGAAATTTCTTAAAATGAACGTGACTCGAGAGGAATCTAATGCCATCCTGATTTTCTTTCCCTTTTAAGGTGATTTATTTTTCTGCCTGAGTGCCCAAGGAATTGATTCTTTTTTCTTTAAATCCAAAGTCTTGAGCAGATTGTATTTCCATGGTACTATTACTGTATGAAATTTTCCTATGGCCAGTGTATATTTTTCCTGTTAAAAGAATTGGGTTTTATTTCAGGGAGATTTTCTTCTATTTTTCAGTGATTTTTTTGCATTCTATTTTCCTATACTTCTGAGACATAATTTCCTTTATTGCTGCTTTGTTTTCATCTGTCTTCCATGTCTATTAGCTTCTCTCTGATGGCAAAATCAGTTTGTCTTACTTAATCTGCATTCTGGTTGATTACCTCGAGCTTCTCTATTGATAGCCTGATTTTAAATTTATTATTATAAAACATTTTATGCATACAAAAGGAGAGATGAGCATAAATATAAGGTATGAAGAGTACTAACCAAATGAGCCCACATATCCGCACAACCCAGTGTAAGAACTAGACGAATCTTAACCATGTATTAAAATTCCTATTTGCCTTGCCCTGATTCCATGCCCTCCCCTCCCTTCAGTCTCAAAAGTTAATAACATCTTGAGTCTTGTGCTTAGCATAAAAAGCTTAAAAATATGATTTAGTATATTCTAATCAACATAGTTTACTTTTGAATACATTCAACCTTTTTTTAATGAAAGAAATCATTCTTCAGCAACCTGATTTCCCCCCCCTAAAATTCAGTTTGTGAAATTAATTTATGTTTAACACGTGTACCTCTGGTTCTCTCTGACTGTGGAAGAGTATTCCTCGTATGGATATACCGCTATTTACTCATTTGTTTCCCTATCAGTAGTTACTTCTGGCTCATTGTAAATTTTTATAATTTACATATTTATAATTACAATTTATAATTTACAAATTATAATGAAATTATAATTTACATCCTATAATTACCAGTATTATAATTAAATCTTTAGTACAGCTTATCTTTTTTTTAACATTAATTTATTTTTGAGAAAGAGAGCATGTGGGAGTGGGGAGGGGCAGAGAGAGAGAGAGACACAGAATCTGAAGCAGGCTCCAGGCTCTGAGCCGTCAGCACAGAGCCTGACGTGGGGCTCAAACTCACGAACCTATGAGATCATGACCTGAGCCAAGTCGGACCCTTTACTGACAGCCACCCAGACACTTCTAGTACAGCTTATCTTGAATATACGTTCAAATATTCCTGTGGAGTGTGTATTTTTAGCTGGTGATATTTCTGAGTTGGACAGTGAGTACCTTTTTCAACTTTTTTGATGCCAAATGTTTTTCCAAAATGGTTATAAGCAATTGGAATGTAATAGATTTTCTTCCTGCATATTAGTTAAGTATTATTCCGTTATTATGTTGCTTTGCTTTTTGGTTGTTTCTTTGGACCCCAAATGTCTCATTTAATCTCAGCTCTTTTGCCTTATCATCTTGTCTTTAAAATCGTGTTCGATTTAATCCCTATTCTCTTTGATTGATACATTTCTCTTACTTTCTCATTTGATTTGATCCTTAAGATGACATGAAGGGATCGGTGCTATTATATTCTCATTTTCTTTTAATTTTTTTTTAAGTTTATTCATTTTTCAGAGACAGTGAGACAAAGCATGAGTGGGGGAGGGGCAGAGAGAGAGGGAGACACAGAATCCGAAGCAGGCTCCAGGCTCTGAGCCATCAGCACAGAGCCCGATGCGAGTCTCGAACTCACAAACGGTGAGATCATGACCTGAGCCGAAGTTGGCTGCTCAACCGACTCAGCCACCCAGGCGCTCCTATTCTCATTTTACACGTGAATGAAAGGACTTCCAAGAAACTCTGTGTCTTGGCCAAAGTCTTAGAGCTACTAAGTGGAGAATCTGACAGTAGCACCCAAGTCTTTCACCTCCAAAATGCTTGATTTTTCCACCTCTTTGAGACAGGATACAATTCAATACTATAGCTTCTAAGACTAACTAAGTTTCCGAACTGCACAGGCATAAATAAACAACACCTTTTAATGCATGTAACTCAATGAAAAACCTCCCAAGCAAGATAAGAACTTCACCAAGTGAAATTATTACCATGATCTATCTTGGAAATCACTGTGATACTAAAAGGGTGAATTCTCCTGCTGCCACTACCTAAAATGTGTGCGTGTGTATGTGTGTGTGTGTGCATGTGTGGGCACAATTTAAGCAGCCAATACAAGTGACAGAACTATTGAAGGGTTTTTGAAACCCAGTGTAATTGCAAGGAAATAAGATCCAAACAAAGATGTAATGTGGGTTTGCTCGTACCTTGATGGTGTCCGGAGAGTAGAGCCCTCATTGGAACCTCCCTCTATTCTGAACTCTCAGAGAAGGACCAGGTCCCATAGGGAGAATCTGTGCAGCAGTGACCATGGTGGATGATGGAGCCTTCCTCTGGATTAGTAGCCTTCCCCAGCTCTTGGGGAGATGCATTAAAGTTCCTTTTTCCTGTAAAGGATAGTGCTACAAAGTTTCGGCTTTGGAAGAAGGGTGTGTGAGAAGACAGGCTAATACAAAATTTTCTGTACTGAGAGTGTTGTAAACCAAAGGTGAAGGAAAACAGCAACATTGACTCAAGGACTTATATCCAGAATTAGCTATTCTCTTGTCTTAGAGCTATTATTGGTTGGATTTATGTCCTGTTTTCAAATACCTTTGTCAACAAATTGTATTCAGATTTAGAATTACCAAATAAACTATTTTCATTGTTTCCTCATTATTGATCTGCAGGAGATAAATAAATGTCCAGTGTGAAAAAAGAACTGCAAAGCATCCAAATAAGTTTGGGTGTCTTTGATTTAACCAAGCCAAACAGTTTTCTTTCCTGCAAAATTCTTCAAAGCAATTGATATTGCTAAGGATATCTCTGATTTTGTAAGAGGGATATATAATATAAAGAAGTTCCAAAATTATTTGATCAGGAAGCTCTTATGTTCGTGGACTCCAGGAATATATTTGGGGGGAAATTGGGCTTTCTTCTAATCATAAAATGTTAGAACTAGAAGGAGCCTTAGATCAACTCGTTTTAAATTTTAATTTTGCAAGGAGGGAAACCAGAATTTATGGGCTTTAGTGACTTGCCCGAGATCACACAGCTCTTTGGTAGTAAAGGTAGGGCTAGAATTCATGTCTTCAGATTCCTGATCTAGTGTGCTTTGAATTGAATGAAATTAAATGAAGTCACATGATACAGTGACCTACCGGCAGGCCTTTTTTCCTATTTCATAATGCGGTATTCCCTTCTTTACCAGTGAGAATAATGAGACTCAAAATTATTTCCTATGAATCCCAAATTGCCCTTTTGACAGCTCATAAAATCCTCCCTCCAAAGCCTTATTATATCTCAGATGTTCCTAAGGGGTCAATAGTCCAGGATTATTCTCTGTAAATTCTCCATAGAGAATAATATCATGCTCACTTGGATATCCTATCACATTGGTCTCTCTAGCAAAACTTAGAAAGCTCCCCTTCTAGCATTCCGACCCAAGTTGACGAGGCAGTTTTATACACTACCTTGTGCAAAGTCTCGTACCCCTTAGGCAGAATTTAGAAAGGGCTTAAAATCCAGAAGTGGAATCCCTTTGTGGTAGGCAGAGGGGCAGTGTGTATCAGAAACCTTTAAAATTGCCATGTTCTTCTCACCAAACTGCACACCCAAAAAAACAAATAATCCAGTGAAGAAATGGGCAGAAAACATGAATAGACGCTTCTCTAAAGAAGACATCCGGATGGCCAACAGGCGCATGAAAAGATGCTCAACGTCACTCCTCATCAGGGAAATACAAATCAAAACCACACTGAGATACCATCTCACCCCAGTCAGAGTGGCTAAAATGAACAAATCAGGAGACTATAGATGCTGGAGAGGATGTGGAGAAACGGGAACCCTCTTGCACTGTTGGTGGGAATGAACACTGGTGCAGCCTCTCTGGAAAACAGTGTGAAGGCTCCTCAAAAAATTAAAAATAGATCTACCCTATGACCCAGCAATAGCACTGCTAGGAATTCACCCAAGGGATACAGGAGTGCTGATGCATAGGGGCGCTTGTACCCCAATATTTGTAGCAGCACTCTCAACAATAGCCAAATTATGGAAAGAGCCTAAATGTCCATCAACGGATGAATGGATAAAGAAATTGTGGTTTATATACACAATGGAATACTACACGGCAATGGGAAAGAATGAAATATGGCCCTTTGTAGCAACGTGCATGGAACTGGAGAGTGTGAGGCTAAGTGAAATAAGTCATACAGAGAAAGACAGATACCATATGGTTTCACTCTTATGTGGATCCTGAGAAAGTTAACAGAAACCCATGGGGGAGGGGAAGGAAAAAAAAAAAGGTTAGAGTGGGAGAGAGCCAAAGCATAAGAGACTCTTAAAAACTGAGAACAAACTGAGGGTTGATGGGGGGTGAGAGGGAGGGAAGGGTGGGTGATGGGTATTGAGGAGGGCACCTGTTGGGATGAGCACTGGGTGTTGTATGGAAACCAATTTGACAATAAATTTCATATTAAAATAATAATAATAATAATAATAATAATATAAAATTGCCGTGTTCTTTAAATGCGCCAGAAGCAGTTGGGAAGTATTTGTTATTATTTGTTATTATTTGTTCAAACGCTGTTACAACGATGAAAAATGTGCCGTAACCTCAAGGTCCGATAACTTGGGGTTGGTTAAATGAATCAGAGTATTTTCTGAAATACTATACAACCAGTAGAAATGGTGTTGTAGAAAACTTCATGGAATGGTGTTTAAAACAGAACTTCCTGACAGGTAGGCCAGGACGGATATAGTGATGCCCTTTGTCCCCATGGGAGCTAGTCAGGTTCTAGTGCAACCTGAGCCCTCAGCTCAAATATCTCAAGGTGCCAAAACAAAATATTTTACATTTTCATAAACAGAGAGACACTCACATGTCTGCTGAGGGATATACTTTGCCTACATCTGGATATGACAATACAAACGATCTTTATTTTCATGTTTTTTCTCACCTGCGTTTCTCTTTTTTAATGCATAGTACTCTTTAACAAAAATAATGTGACAGTAATAATTTTAAAACTTACACAGCCTTTAATACACTTTATCTTGTTTTATCCTCAAGCCGGCCTGTGAGATAAGCACTACTATTATTCTTTTTACTATATAAATGCTATTTTTAAATTCCATATTTGAAGCTATTAAGAACCGAACAAGTTGATGCAGGCAGAAAGGAAAAGGTGGAAATGAGATATTTCTGAAAGGTAGACATAAGAGAACACAGTTACTAATTGTCTGTGGGAAGCAGCTAGGCCCCCAGGATGTTGAAGATTATTGTATTCGTGAACAAAAGAGAATCAAGGAAATACAAGATTATATAGAAGTTTTAAGAAAGTCTAGAGGAAGCCGAGAAGAGCAGGGCACCAAAAGCCTTAACCTTTAGGCTTTGTCTCTACAGGGAAAAATCCCATGAGCCCCATGACCTAGACTTCCACATGTATCATCCATGATAAAATGGAATTCCAAGAGTCCTTGTGGATGGACAAATGTCGACAGTGGGTGACACATTCATAGTTTTCTTCATTGTTTTTCCAGATCAGAGATTAATTTATTCCGTCTTTAAAAAAAAAAAAAAAGTTTAAGTAGGGGCGCCTGGGTGGCTCAGGCAGTTGAATATCCAACTTCACCTCAGGTCATGATCTCACGGGTTCGTGAGTTCGAGCCCCGCGTCAGGCTGTGTGTTGACAGCTCAGAGCCTGGAGCCTGCTTTGGATTCTGTGTCTCCCTCTCTCACTGCTCCTTACCCGCTCATGCTCTGTCTCTGTCTCCTTCAAAAATAAATAAACATTAAAAAAAAAAAAAGTTTAAGTAGAAAAGACTTTTAATAAGTTTACAGGGCATGTATTGGTAAGCACACCCTAGAAGGACTGTCTCGAGGTGAAGGTTACCCTAGCTATGTGAAGAAGTAATCAGAAATGGAACAAATGCAATGGAATCATGACAAACACGTGGTGTGCCACATTCATGACAAAGGGATCAAGTTGTGAAAATACAAAATGGAAGTTGTCTGTGCATAAACACAACGAGCAAAGATCTAAGAGTCTCGGAGAGCCACAACTCCAAAAGGAATGTGCTGTCTACATTTATGCTCGTGCATATAAGATGTTTATTAGGAAATGTATTTTTCGGGCAGTAGAAAGACATAAATGTAATAATGCAAGTTCTTTGACATATTTGGCATTAAGGAGAAATACATTAGAAATATAATAAATACAGATCTCTTCAAGGTCCCACTTTGAAGAGAACTCAAAGTTATTAAACAGAATACAGAAGACATCAAAGAAAAATGAGTACATAACTGTAAAATGTGCTTCTGCAGAAAGGGCAAGAATGTGCTCTTACTTATTTTTGGAATCCAAAGGCCAAAGGATAATTTAATGAGCGTCAGGATCATTAATTTGTGCAAGATTCTTGTAAAGAGCTCTTTGGCATCTTTACTGAAGGCAGAATGATGGAAAATAAGCTGAAACCATGAACAAAAAAACAATTCCCTCAAAAGTACAAGCGCATATGAATATACACATACGCAGACAACACCCCCACACACCTTCATGCACACACACACATGTACATGTGTGTAAAGAGTCCGGAGAGGGGTATACATCAAACTCTCCATAGTTACTATTTGCATGTGGCACAATTACAGGTGTCTTTATTTGTGTCATATCTGTGTCTTCTCACAGTAAACACGAACTATTTGTACATTAAGAAAAACAAGTTTGTTTTTTTTCAAGGGTTTATAGAAACAAACATGTCTCTTCCCTCTCATCCCTATCACAGTGTCAACCCTTAATCTGTAGACTTTTTTTTTTTTTTGTAAGACCCTGTATAACATCAGTACTGGCACCTAGCACCCTGTCTTATCTTTTTCAGATGCTGGTGAAAAATAACCACCTTTCAGACAAGATCATTGTTTTGCCAGGGAAAATCGAAGACATCTCTCTTCCCGAAGCCATCGACGTGATCGTGTCCGAACCGATGGGGTACATGCTGTTTAATGAAAGGATGTTGGAGAGTTACCTTCATTCCAAAAAGTGGCTAAAAGCAAATGGTGAGTTGGCCAATTCCCGATTCAGAAGATAAGCTAACTCTTCCGTAAAACTTTACCATCTGCTCCCCCCCGCCATATTTAATTTTGGCCAGAAAGGAGGGGAGGGCATTTCTATGATAGCAGTTTTTAAATTTTTCTCATCTTAATCTTCCATAAGAAATCAGCTAGTCTCCAGCCATAAAGCCACAGAGGGTAGTGTGCTGCACAGTATTAAATAGGGGTAGAGAGGACCAGTTCCGAGCTATGTATTTGTATCCTGTTTCTATCACTTTCTTCATTAAGGAACTTGGCCGGACACTTGACCTTTTGACTTTGGTTTTGTCATCTGTATATTAAAAATAATCTCTAAAAAAAACTTTCTATGGGCGCCTGGGTGGCTCAGTCAGTTGGGCGTCCGTCTTCAGCTCAGGTCATGATCTCACAGGTTCGTAAGTTCAAGCCCTGCGTTGGGCTCTGTGCTGACAGCTCAGAGCCTAGAGCCTGCTTCGGATTCTGTGACTCCCGCTCTCTCTTCCCTCCCCGGCTCGCACTCTGTCTCTCTTTCCCTGTGATCAGTACTGAGATGATAATATAAAATCCCGCATTCTTTTTGCGCTTACCAGGTATCTACATGTGCTAAGCAATCTACATAAATTCATTTATGAGGATCTTACCAAGTGTGAAGGTTGGAGGTTTTTAATTTATTTGAAAGGTCAGCGCTGAGGTTCTTGGTGATTTTACGGTCCTCCCCCATGGGATGTTTGGCAACATCTGGAGACCTTTTGGTTTGTCACAACTCGGGGAGGGGAGCTGGTATCTGGTAGGACAGGCCAGGTGGGTTGCTCAATGTCCTTCAGAGTATAGGACCGCCTGGTAGGACAGGCCAGGTGGGTTGCTCAATGTCCTTCAGAGTATAGGACCGCCTACCCCCCCATAAAGAGCTCTCCAGCCCAAAACGTCAGCAATACCAAGACTGAGACCAGCCCCCATTTATGAAGAGAAAATGGAGCTCCGTGGGAGCAAACAACTTGACAAGGACACCCTCTACTGAATGACAGAGCCGGGGTTCGAACCCAGGTCGGTCTGACCCTGAAGCCCACACTCAGGACTCCTGCATGTGCCCTAACTTTCCTCTCTACTGGAGAGAGTAGACACGCTTCCACAGAATGTCTTTTTTCAAATAGAGCATGGGAAGTGACCAGCCAGTTTTAAAAGTGGCTATTACACTTTAAAAGTGGCCCATTACACTTCGAGCACCTTACCAATGCCGTGGCTCCCTGCCTTGACATCCAGTGAAGACAAAATAGTGACAGCCACCAGCACGGTTCTTACTCCCAGTTAGGCAGCACATGCATTCCAAGTGTATGCATGTTTTTTTTTTTAATTTTGTTTTAATGTTTATTTTTTGAGAGAGAGAGGGAGACAGAGCACGAGTGGGGGAGGGCCAGAGAGAGAGGGAGACACAGAATCCGAAGCAGGCTCCAGGCTCCGAGCTGTCAGCACAGAGCCCGACGCGGGGCTCGAACTCACAAACCGTGAGATCATGCCCTGAGCCGGTCAGACCCTTAACCGACTGAGCCACCCAGGTGCCCCCAAGTGTTATGTTAAGTTAAAGCCTGAGGCTCCTCTATAATTTCCTGCGTGGTTCAAAATGTAGGGACTCTGAGATAAGCACTTAAAAAAGAAACTCCTGCAAAAATAAATGAGTAAAAAGGTAAAGTATACCTGATGTCACAAACTTCATTAACATGCTTGTTGTGTAAACAGCCCAGGAAGGTCTCCTAAGCCTGTTGTTTACGTGACAAAACTGAATTGTGGAAATGCATGTAAAGGAACAGGCTGCTTGGATTTCTTACTCAGTGCCCTTCAGAAAGAATTCTTACATTTTTTTTTTCTGGATTTCTTTTCACATGGCTGAGTGCTTGCCCCTGGGGAGATTGTGAACATGGTAAATTCACCTGCATCTGTTGAGTCCCTCCAGGCCAAGTATCTAGACCTAATATCGGGGTATTCTTTCCCCCCAGATATTTGTAATGGATATGACTAGGCTGTATATCTTTAACTAGACAAGTAGACATGAATGCCGACTTGATCTTCCTTTTAACCCATGTGTTCCTGAAGGAAGATTGGTTTTTTGCTAATTATTTCTATTCTCCGTGAAAATAAGGCGTAACTTACAACATCAAATAATGTTAAAAAGACTTCTAATAGATAGGAACCCTCTGCCTCACCTCTTCCTGTCCTCACATTTCCCCCACCGAAGGCTATCCCTTTCAGCCACATCCGCTGTTTCTTCCATGATGTACCTATATATTTTGACATAAAAGTATATTTCGATGTAAAAGCGTGTATATTGCTATTTTTGTCACTCTCTGGTTGAGAAGTTCACTCCCCTTGCTTCCCTCCCCCCTCCCCCATCTTCTCAGTATATTTATACAGGTCCTGAATCCCTTTGCCAAACCCTTGAGGCCAGATGTGTTTCAGAATTCAGAATCTGGAGGACTCGGGACTGGTAATACGGTCGTATTACCATGGATTACTTAAATCTCCAGTGGGGCCTGAGGCAAGGCTCCGTAATGAAACATGTTACATTTCTGCCACAAAACATGGGAATGTGGCTACCAAGTGTGATAAATGAAGGCTGTAAATAAACTCACGTAGGCTCAGGTCAGGGTTGGCTGTCAGATGATGTTGCTGCAAACGTACGAGGCTCGGTTGCTTCACAGAGCTTTTTTTGGATTTCACAATTTAATATAAAGAAATATAGACCGAGATCATCATTTGGCGAGATCGGTAATCGACGTTTATATTATGACGACAACGCAAATATCGTTCCGCGCTGAGTCAAGGGGTATAGTGGGTGCGTTTGTATTTTCTCATGAAATCTTCTGTTTTTCTTGGAGTTATTTTTTCATTAGCTTGGGTTTTTGTTTTTTTTTTTATAAGCTCATGGCTAACTGTTTCCATGCTCCAAGAGGTCAGACAGATCCTCTCAATATGTAGTCTGTGGAGGCCTTCCTTCTGTGGCCCCTCTGTCTTTCTCTCCTACACGGGACATGCTTGTTCCCAGTCCTCTTGCATGCTTTCCATCATTATTCTTCTGTCTTCTTTCTTGGGGTACACCGTCATTTCAGCAAAGAGTATCCTCTAACAGCTTTTAGAGAAAAGGTATTTGAGAAGTTACTTTTCATTAACCCCTTGGATTATCATTTTGCAGGGTAGGGAATGTGAACTTGGACACAGTTTTTACTCAGTATTTTATATTTTATTTATTTTTGAGAGAGAGAGAGAGAGAGAGACAGAGCACAAGTGGGAGAGAGGCAGAGAGAGAGGGAGACACAGAATCCGAAGCAGGCTCCAGGCTCCGAGCTGTCAGCACAGAGCCCCGCGTGGGGCTCGAACTCACAAACCGTGAGTCGGACGCTTGACCGACTTAGCCACCCAGGCGCCCCTTTACTCAGTATTTTGAAGACATCTCTTTTTGGTTTCTGGTTTGCAATATTGCTACTCAGAGGTCCCATAGCCTTCTGACTCGTGATCGTTTAGAGGGACATAGTTTTCCCCCCTGGATGCTTTTAGTATCTTGCTTTCTCTCTAGCCTTTCTAGCTTTTTCAGTTCTCGTATTGGGCATGGAGGGAAGATGTTTAATCAGAAGACTCATTTTCCTCAACTCTAAGGATTGTTCTTATATTTTTACCTTTGATGATCTCTCCCCCTCCATTGTATATCTTTGAAATTCCCGTTAGGCTCAAGGCTCAGGGCATCTCTAAAGCTTCCCAGGTTTATACAAGTAGGGATACATATTGCTTTTCTAAGGTTGTTTAATCTCCTTTTGTCTTGAAATTGAAAACCCACTAAGAAGTCATTATTGTTTTGACACCAGTGCATGAGATGTAGGTGGAGACATGTGGATGATGTAACAATGGAGGTTTTTCTCTGGCCACCTCTGAAAATACCCTAAATAAAACAATCTGTTCTATTTTCACAGACATTGACGGGAGCGTGGTTAAAATATGGGCCATTGACTGAAGATGAGACTCCATGTCGGGATTTTTCCCTTCTGCTTATTAGCTCTGTGATTGTGGCTGAGTGGCTTAAATTTCCCTGTTCCTTGGTTTTCTCATTTATAAAATGGGCCTAATAATAGAGCCGACTTTCTATTGTTAGGAGAATTAAATGAACTAATACTTGGAAAACCCATAAAAAAAAAAGTTCATGGCAGAGTTGACGTAATCTAGCAATTTTAGGCATTATTTTTGTGACCGCATCTCCAATTTCTAAGGCGATTCTCACTTCCGAAATGGGGTTAGTCGTTCATCTTTCTTTGGTGCGCAGTTTCCTAAGTGACTGTGAAAAAGGGCCTCCCTAAAAATGACAAGAATAATAACACTGATCACTGTGTCTGCCTGTCCAGAAAGGCCCGACTTCAGGCACGCATTCTAGGTGTTTGCCCACGAAAGAATCTGCCTTTCCCAAGGTGGCTGTACGTATCAGGAACAAAACACATGAGTGGGTGTCCCAGCAAGGAGGGTGGTGAACCTCCAGAGAAGCCGAGCTTCTAGAAACACTTAAAAAGATAATCAGCACGATTATACAGGGACGAAGGCTGAGAATGGAAATAATAATGTGACGGAATGATGGGAATGTAAATTATTTTCAAAGCTGTTTTTACAACAATAAGATTTGTAAAGTGAAGGAAGGGCACGGAATTCGCAGCACAGGACATATAGGGAGGAAAAAGCCAAAAGCAGAGAAGGCAGTACGCCAGGTTCGATGTCTCACCTAGTTCCCCATAAGCTTTGATTGCAGCATAGCTTTGTGACTTGCATTAGTATTCCCTTCTTATATTTCCTCCAGTCTTCTGCCTAATTTTTTTTTTTATCCTGGCTTCGAGGCAAGACTAGTTTTCAGCCTCTTGTGTAATAACTGAACTAGAATGAAAGAATATGTTGGCCAAGTGGCAGGTGGGTGTACCCTTCTCTCAGAAGGCTGTGGAAGTTCAACGTCTGGGTCTTTTGTCTTTTGCTCTTTAGGAATGATGTTCCCGACCTTCAGCGACATCCACTTGGCCCCCTTTTCTGACGAACAGCTCTACATGGAGCATTACTCCAGAGCCAACTTTTGGTAATGTTCTCTTCTCTCTTCCATTCCTTTTCCCTTAGAGTGAGCCAGAGTTCGGCATTTTGGGTTACCCAGTTGGCGGGGGGCTGGGGGGCAAGGAGAGGGGTGCTGTGCATGCATAGGATGTTTAACAGCACCCTTGGCCTCTACCTGCTAGTTGCCAGGAATGCCTTTCGCCCTGTTGTGAAACCAAAAATGTCTGTCCAGACATTGCCAGATGTCCCTGGCAGGGAAAGCGGGGCACAGAATCATCCCCTGTTGAGAATCACTGGAGTAGACAAACCAGGGAGCTGCTTACGCACTGTCACCCATCCAGAAGACCACCTGTTGCTGGAATGACAGCATCCTCCCCCTGCCTGCTGGCCGTTTCTCCCCACTGAACACCATCCACTCCTTGGGCTCAGAGCTATGGCCTCCGTTAGAACGCACCTCGCGGTCAGAGGGCGTGGGAATCAGTACCTCTTGATGTACATGAGTCGATCAAAATTTTTTTCTGGAGTTTTCGCACTAGTTGGCTATTGGCTTTTGAACAGTTCGCTTTCTCTCTTGAGACCTGGTTTCTTCGTTTGTAAAACGAGAACCAAGACAAAGCCGCTGCCGGTTCTAAACCGCCATTCTTGCTGGCATTCTTTTTTGAGAACTGGTTTTTACAAGGAGAATGATGATATTGGACCCACGGGAGGGAGAAACAGAACAGATACGCTCCGAGTGGGAATGCTGGGTGTGTAGGAGGACAGGCATGTACTGGCATATGGAAGCGGATGGATGCTAAAATTTAAGCTTTGAGTTCCAGCTGACGTACGCAGAGCCTTCCAACACAGAGATATATCCACAGTTGATTTCCGGGTTTTTGTTTTTGTTTTGTTTTGTTTTTTTTTTCTCTTTGCAATCCTCTCTCTTGGTGAAGAAGCAGCAGATAGGAGGCACTTTGGTTTCCCAGGTTACCAGCTCTTTGAGGAGTAGGGTCAACGGGCTGAAATTCTTCCTTTCTCTCTGATTTTTTTTTCTTGCAAAATAGGCTTTCCTAGCACAGACTTGCACTTCGTGGTGTCGGCTCAATCTGTACCTTTGAAGCTCCAAGCCACATACTTCCCAATGGGGGTGAGTGGCTTCTTGGAGCATGGCGGGGGAAGACCCTAATTATGATCATTGTTCTTTGGGCTCCTGCCGACCCTCAATGTTTATATTTTAAATATAAGCCTCCTGAGTGGGTGAAGAGGTTGGAGAGGCAGGAATTTCAGGTAACGGAAGAGACCAGACTCCTGCCCCCAGCGGGGCCGCGGGGTAGCGCGTTGTCCGGGTAGCCTCGTGTGCCTTCCCACCTGTTACCACCTGCCGCCAGCTTAGCTCCCTGCGAGTGAATGGTAATGATCACAGCGGATCGGCCAGGCTCACCAGCAGCATACAAACATACTGCTATTTATTCCATCTGAAAAGAAAAAAAAGAACCTTTTTTCTGTCTCACTTCCCCAGTTAGCCACCACCCATCTCTCTGAGTCCCTCTGCAGCCAGATTCCTCAAAAAGCGTCGTCTCTCCTTCCAGTCTCCAACTCTTTCCTTCAGTTTCTCTCCTAAGACGTTCCTCCGTGGCCACTCTTACCAAGGTCGCCGGTCTGCCGACCTCCACGTGGCTACATCCAGTGATCAGACCTCACCTGTCAGCTTATTTAACCCACGCCAGCATTTGAGCAGCGTTTGAAACGCCCAAAACCGCCTTTTTATTTCTCTCCTGCCTCACTGGTTGCTTTCTCAACCAGTCCTCCTCTGGTTCTTACCTGTCTCCTTCACCTGCTGACATTGGAGCGCCCCAGGACACAGTCTTGGACCTCTTCTTTGTCCACAGTCACTGCCTTGGCAAACTCACCCATTCCCGTAGCTTCAGATAGCATCTGTACACTCCTGATTCCCAAGTGTATCTTCTGAGCTCAGACATGTCCTGGAAACTCCATATTGTTACAGCCAGCTGCCCCCTGCGCATCTCCCCTTACAGAGACGTACCATCCAAACTCAACTCGTCTCCCCCACTTCCCCTCAAAATCTGCACCGGTCATGGTCTTTCCGTCTCAGCCGATGATAACGTTGTGCTCCCAATCGTTCAGACCCCAAACCTTGAAGGCCTCTCTTTCTTTGTCACCATATCTAAACCATTGAGAAATTCTGTTGGTTCTACTTTTGACTTATACCCAGGATCCTGTCCAGTCTCAACTATATTCACTCTTCCCCTTTGTTCCCAACACTGTCCTCTCTCATCTCCATTACTGTGACAGCTTCTTAACTTGTCTATTCCCAGCATTTCCAAAGCCTTCTGGTAAATTCTGTCCAGTCAGGTTCCTCACTTCCCAGGACCACGTTCATTCAGCTCCCACCACACAGGCTTCCTTGCTGATTTTCAGACATATCCAACCACCTTGGAGCCCTTGCATTTGCTTATCCTCTTATGTGGAATACTTTTCCCCCACTATTCACATGGCTAATTCCTGCACCTCCATAAAGTCTGTCAAAATGTCAGCTATCCTGGGCATCCTATAAAATGGCGGCCATAGCACTCCCTATCCCACTCTTCCTGCTTTGTGTTTTTCCTCTAGCACTTATCACCTCCAAAAAGAACTATAATTCCTTTATTTGTTATTGTTTACTGTCTCCATCCTTCCTGATAAAATGTAAGCCCTGCAGAAGACCAAATTCTGTCATTTTTCACTCTTGTATCCCAAACACCCTACATGTCAAGTGCCTGTCACATGGTAGGTCCTCAATAAATATTTTTGAATGAGTAAAAACTCCAGTAATCTCAAGTGAGTGTGCAAATAATTACTATTAAATTTTAGTTCTCTCTTCAATTTCTCTATTAAAAAAAAATAATACTGTGAATATCATTTTACAGCTTTTTTACTGTTTAAAATTTTATTTTTAATTTTTTTTTTAGTTTTGATTTCAGGACCTTGTTGACTTGTTCTCAAATTTTCTCAATATTCTCTTGCTGCAGAGTATTTCTTTTGTTACCATATCATAATTTATCAACTCAAGCTATCCAGTGTTGGATATTAAATTATTATTATTTTTTTAATCTTTATTTTTGAGAGAGAGAGAGAGAGAGAGAGAGAGAGTGCAAGCAGGGG
This sequence comes from Lynx rufus, assembly GCF_022079265.1. Classification (NCBI taxonomy): domain Eukaryota; kingdom Metazoa; phylum Chordata; class Mammalia; order Carnivora; family Felidae; genus Lynx; species Lynx rufus. Next base: position 8,387,569 of record NW_025814824.1, read on the forward strand.
AGGGGCAGAAAGAAGAGAGGGGACAGAGGATCCGAAGCAGGCTCTGCATGGAGAACAGCGATCCCAATGCAGACTTCAAACTCATGAACCGTGAGATCATGACCTGAGCTGAAGTCAGATGCTTAAGCAACTGACCCACCCAAGTGCCCCTGGATATTAAACTATTTTAATTGCTAATTTAATCCTATAAACTTCATAAGAAACAACACTAAGGGGGCTGTCTGCATGGCTCAGTCGGTTGAGTGTCCCAACTCTTGATTTCAGCTTGGACCCTGATCTCACAGTTGGTGGGATCAAGTCCCATGTCAGGCTCCACGCTAAGCCTGGAGCTTTCTTGAAATTCTCTCTCTCTGTCTCTTTCTGCCCCTCTCACCACTTACAAATTCTCTCTCTCTCTCTCTCTCAAACAAAAACAAAAAAGCAACACTAAGGCATTATTTCTATATTCTACAAGAATATAGAATTTTATAGAATTCTGTATCTTAAATTCTATAAGAAACAATACTACAGTGAACATCCTTTTATAGAAACCTTGGTTTGCATTCTGATTATTTCCTTACAATAAATTGCTAGAAGCAGAATTACTGGACCAAAAGGTGTGAAGAAGGATCTTTAAAAAAATTATTCTTATATATTGCCAAATTGCCCTGTAGAAAAAGTTTTACCAATTAACACTTCCACCAGGGGTATATGAGAATGTCTGCTGAGTCTTGCCCATACGGGCTATGTTTTTTTAAATGCCAATTTGATTTGAAAAAAAAAAATGGTGGCCAGTTTATTTTTAATCTGTATGTCTTTGATAGCTAGTGCATTTGAACGGTTTTATTTTTAGTCAACAAACATGAAAAAAATGTTCAAAAAAATATCTAGTTAACAAAATTCCCAGCCTTCACTCTCCTTCTAATTCCCCTCCCTCTATGAAGAGGTTTCTGCATTAGGGTGACTGGGATGAGGCCCTCTGGTTGCACTTGTGCAGGGAAATGGGTGGTGAAAGTGTGTGCAGTTGCCATTACAAGAGGTGTAAAAGTGAAGGGCACCGGGGTGGCTCCGTCGGTTGAGCGCCCGACTTAGACTCAGGTCATGATCTCGTGGTTCGTGAGTTTGAGCCCCGCGTTGGGCTCAGTGCTGACAGCTCAGCACCTGGAGCCTGCTTCGGATTCTGTGTCTCCCTCCCCCTCTGTCCCTCCCCCACTCGCTGGTGCACACACACGCACTCTCTTTCTCTCTCTCTCTCAAAAATAAATAAAAACATTTAAAAAATTTATTTAAAAATTAAAAAACGAGAGGGATGACCGTGAAAGTGCTGGCTGAGAGGAGGAAAAGCAATGAAAAAAAGTGATTTAGATATATTCTGGAGAAGGGAGCTGAGAAACTGAGGAATAACAGGCCGAATAAATAAGATCATCAGGTGTAGTCAGTGATCGGTCCTCACCTGACTTTCTCATCAATCAGTACTTGGCACCATTGAGTCTTCACTTCTGGAGCCTAAGTCTGGTTTTCCTCCTTCATTATTGGCCCCAACTTGGTCTCCTTGTTGATTCTTCCTCATGACCCAAGTCTTCAGGGTTGGATTGATTCCAAGTTGGCTCTTACCATCTTCTCCTTTCGGTCTCTTTTCCCCTCTGTACTGATCTCATTCCATCTCCTGGCTGTAAATACGGTCTTTATGCCAGAAACTTCTATAGTGGGAACTCCAGCCCACACCTCTCCCTGGAACCATAGACTTTAAGTGTCCAACTGGCTGGTGACAAGTCTGTGTGGATGTCTCTTGGGCATCTTAAATTTAACACGTCCAAAGGCAAGCTGCTGACCCTTGTCACCACCCCCTGCTCACCACTGCAAAACAAAAAGACAACAAGCCAAACAAAACACCCTGCTTCTGCTATAGCCTTGCGATAGCCTTCCAACTTGCTTCCTCTTCTTCCTTGATGACACATAATTCAGGTCATAGTCTTCCTCAGCTCAGAACCTCCAGTGGCTTCCCACCTTCTGCACTGTAAAAGCCAAACTTCTCCCTGTGGTTGATAAGACCCTCCAGGATCTAGTGCCACCCTGCTCCCCTTGTGATGTGGTTTCTTACCACTCCTTTCTTATCCTCTGGGTCTTCAGTGACTGCTCTCCTTGCCTCTTCATGGACGTGCCAGGCTTGCCGCCACCTCACTGGCCTCTGCCAGAAATGCAGATGGCCCCGTGGCTTGCTCTCATCTTCTTCAGGTCTTAGCTCACACGCCATCTTCCCAGGAGACCTGCTCTTAATTATAAATTACAGTCTCTTCCCTCCTGGAAGCCCGTATCTCACTTCTCACTTCGTTTTCCCCCACTTCACTTATTATCATCTGCTGTATTATATGTTTTTACTTATTTATTTAATGTATTGTCTGCAGGTTCCATAATAGTGGCTATTTGTTTCGCGCCATTCCGCATCATCTCATCTAGCTAGTAGTAGTTCCGTATTCATTTATCAACTGGAAGATAAATGCATTGGCGTAAGAATTCCTTACATATTAAGGGTATTAAGACTTTGTTGTATTTTCTTCAGAATTTTTAATTTGCCTTGTAACCATCTTTGTGATGGTTTTCACCACAGAAGAAGTTAAAATATTTTTGGGTAGCTAGATCGACCAGTGTATTCTTTGGTAGTTTCTTTCTCTTCCTTTATTTGGAAAAGGGCTTCCCCACTGTAAGATTAGTATTAACTTCTATTTCTTTCATGTTTTCACTTTTTCCATTTAACATTTTTTAATTTTTATGTTTAACTCTAAAATTCATTGTAGTTTAAGTATGTGGTAAGCATAGAATTTTATCCTTTCTAAATAACCAATTATGAGGCTCTCTCAGTAGACAAGGGTACTACATTCTGATGTTAGTAGCAGTCACCTACAAAATTAACAACTTCCTTATTTGATCAAGACTTCTTGCCCCTTATTAATTAAGATTCTAGAAACTACCTCCTGAGAATAATCTCAGTCATAAAGAATCATCATCCCCAGCTGTAAAACTTCTTTATGTGATGTTACTACTGATATTATTTAAAATAATTGGTTCAGGGGCTTAATTTTTTTTTTTATTTTCACGTTTATTTCTTCTTGAGAGAGAGAAGAGAGAGCACAAACGGGAGGTGCAGAGAGATACAGAGACACAGAATCCAAAGCAGGCTCCAGGCTCTGAGTTGTCAGTGCAGAGCCCGATGCAGGGCTCAATGCAGGGCTCGAACTCACGAGCTGTGAGAGCATAACCTGAGCCCAAGTCAGACGCTTAACTGACTGAGCCACCCAGGTGCCCCTGTCAACTTCTAACTGTAAAACTTTACCAAGTTAATTTAATCTATCTGAGACGCAGTATCGTTATTCATAAATTAAAGGTACTAATACTCCCTACCTGGGGATGGGGGCCTTTCAGAGATGGGCCCTCTACTTGTTCTTTGCTATTTTGATAGCCCTTTCTTCACAGGCCAATGTGAGGGTTCTGCCAGATTCTGAAGGTCTCCCAGTTGTATATTCGGGGACTCAGAAAATAACCACAGGGTGGGTAGGAGCCCACTGGGTCTCTGTGAGATGGACTTGGCCCAAAGGTTGGAGAACATTTACCATGTGTGCAGTGGTGGTCCTTCAGCGTCATTCATTAAGAGGCTGGGCCTCTACGGCAGCCATGGACCAGTGGTCTCTAGACCCATAAGCCATATCTGGAAATTAGACCTGGAAATTGGGTGAGGGACTTCATCTCTCCATTGTGGCAGCCGACATCATCCTGCTTACCGGCTGGCAGATGTGTTGTTGTCATTGTTGTTACATAATTTGAACACTATCCTAATTAACTCTATATCTGTCTGACATCTCTGGGAACACGATGGTCTGTTCACCACCACCACAGGTCAGGGTACCCTCACTGTCACTGTAGCCTTGCTTCCCAACACTGTAATTATGTCCTTCTTGACTATGACAGGTAATTACCGCTTCCTTGATTCTGACCTCTGAAGTTCCCTCCAAATTGTGCTCACTAGGAACGCAGTGTAATGGCAGCAGCAGCATTTTTAATCTGCCGAGGACAGCCACCCTAAGCTTCCCAAAGATGCCATTGCTGTCTTACTTGTTGATCCCCTATTACCTTTGTGAAAGGAGGGTGTCCTGGGTCTTTCCTGAGAATGTAGTCGGGGGAAGTGTTCTTGGGTCTTACTTGGTAGATCTTTCTAGCCTTTCTGAGCCTTCTGACTCCTTCCTTAATACTATGCTGCAGACGTTCTGGAATCACCACTTCATTGACTGCAGGCCATTATGATGACCAAGCTTCAAAGTGACATCCCAGCAGACTGTTAGGTCTGGTATTTTGTTAGAACACTGAATCCTATGAGTGCCCACGTCAATGAAATTGTGTCCTATCCTGACTTACATTCTACCCTTTCTAGTTCAAGATCCTTAAAATTCACTTCTATATGTATTTCCCTTGTTCTTAGCAGGAAATATTAGTCAGCTTGTACATTGTCTTCAGTATGTAAGTTAGACTTTTCCAGAATAGGAATTGACTTACTGCTCAGGCTGTGCTTGAGTTATCAACCTGACAGCCATGAGGGACCATTAGCCCGAAGGCAGCTGGCAATAGTGAAACTGATCTTGAGGAGAACAGAGTTATCTTGCAAGGCACAGGCTTCAGGAAATGGGGTTGTGCAGCCTTCAGGAAGCTACTGCTTGGACAAGAAGGATAAGAATTCTGCTTCTGTTCACCTGAAGCATTCAGGGAGAGTTGGGAAGATGTTTTCAGGATTCTGCCCCTTGTTCACTCAACTCTCCCAGTCCCAGGCCTCGGGGTCCTACTCTTTGCCAGCCAGGGTGCCAGCTATGATACATAAGACCTATCAAGGTTGCATTCCCAATCTCCTTTGCAGCTCTTCTGCTGTTGCTGGTTTACTATCTTGAACTCAGCTTGGATTCCCCAAGGAACTCAGTGTTAGGTAGAGTTGATAAGCTACAACTTCATTAAAGAATGTAATCCCAGCAAAACAAGAATGAGAAGTAAGAGAGATTCGGAGAAGGAGGGAGAGCTAATGCAGAAGCACATTACTCATCTGACCACCACATGGTATCAAACACCAAGAGACTGCTTGATCCCTCAGGGCCATCTCCAGAGGCTGAATGAACCACATCTCCAGACAGTGTATACAGAGGATTGGGGAGATTTGTCCACTGCCTGCTATCTCCCCGTTGGTCAACTGTTCACCCCTCAATATTAACTAGCCTATACCTTTGGGTTGTGAATGTGTGAACACCAGATGGGTCTCACGGCATCCGTGCCCCAGAGTCAAGAGGAATACCCTCGGGTGGAAGTGGAAGGATGCACAGTGCCGGCCTGAGGTGACGCACCGTTGGGCTGTGCCCACGTGGGGTCAAAAGAGCTCGTACCTTGGCACGACAGGTCAGAATACATGGCTGAGGATTTCAGAGAACGGGTAAGACTGAGAGGATCTGAGGTGGCACTGAAATGGTGGCGCACCACTTAAGGAACCAAAAGATACGTCTCAGGTTCCTTTCCAGGGAATTGTGAGCAGGTGGTATGCATCCATCATGGTGGACAAGGGCAGTGCCAGTTGGGTGATAGCAGGATGCCGGTGGTGGATGTCCTGTAGTCGTTTGTACTTATGGAAATCAGAAGTCTGTGCTTGCAGAGGATGAGGGAAGACGAATGTGGGAAATCTTCCACGGGCCCTGAGTGCTCTCTTCTCGCACCTGTCTACTCTGAGTCTACAAAATGCCTTATTGACCATGGCGCTGAGACTGCTAAACGTCTTATTGACCACAGTGCTGCTGAGAAACACATTATTTTTAAGGAAATCCATTCATCTGAATGGACAGACTGCTCAATTCCACTGAGAAGGTAATGGATGGTTTGTTCCCAGGCTAATTCTGCCTCCAAACAGAAATTTCTACTGAAGGTTCTTTTGGCGTAGCAAGAGTTTCGTGCCTTCTGGTCTTTCCCAAAAATATATTTGGCCCTGATAGTCACCGGTACCCAGAGACACCATGTGGACCAAATGAGAACATTTCAAATTGGAATATGATGTAACCGAATTTTGGTGGGAAGCCAAGAATATGGCACCACATACCACAGAGAGGGAACTTTTGAAGGAACACGGCCATGACCAGTGTAATCGTGTTTCAATTCCCCTGAGCCCGTGTCCTTGTTCCATTTATGCCTTCACGGTTGCTTCACTGTAGTCTCCTTTCAGCCACTGGTATTTCTTCTTGATATCCCCTCTGCTTCTCTGTGTATAGCTACAGTTCCGGCACCCACCTGGCTTTTGTGCACAGAAGAAGCTTCAGTTTCTACGTTCATCTTTTTTTTTTTTAATTTTTTTTCCACGTTTATTTATTTTTGGGACAGAGAGAGAGACAGAGCATGAACGGGCGAGGGGCAGAGAGAGAGGGAGACACAGAATCGGAAACAGGCTCCAGGCTCCGAGCCGTCAGCCCAGAGCCCGACGCGGGGCTCGAACTCCCGGACCGCGAGATCGTGACCTGGCTGAAGTCGGACGCTTAACCGACCGCGCCACCCAGGCGCCCCTACATTCATCTTTTATGTAACTTATGTCAAACTCCTAGCTCTTCCACAATATCCGTCCCTTTGGCTACCCACACTGAGACCTTATTTTTTTTCTTTAACCATGTAGTGTCTCTTTCAGTGTTGCAGACACAGTACAAGTGTCCCAAGTGGAAGGAGTTCAAGTGCAATGCCAAGGTCCAAGCCAGGCTCGGGAAACTAACAGGGAGGTTTGGAGTAATGGAATAGATGACCCCAGTGTGGTCTAGGATGAGGCTGAATACACACTCTTCCTATGGGCAAAGTGCCTTTGTGAAGGAGTCTAATCTTTAAAATGGTGAATTCCTCTTTCCATGCATTCACTGCAGTTCCAGCAGGCAAGTTATGGGCTTGGAAGAAACTAAAATTTGTGGTGGGAATAGGAGCATTTTAGACGTTGCGCACTTCGCACTAGACGGGAAGCCGTTTTTAAAGTCATGGAGAGTGTTCGGGACTGCAGCTAGAAGGGCAGGTGCACGAGCCTTGGGAGTGTCTGTTACAAATAGAGCGGTGAATCCTTCATGCCACATCTCAACAAAAACTCTTCAGTGTTTACAAACGGGCTTTTGTTCAAAGAAGAAGCTTGAACTTCCATATTCATCTTTTTCGTAACCTAGCTCTTCCAGGATTTCTACTCTTGAGCCCATAGACAACAAATGCACATTTAGGAACTCATAGCTCCATACCCACGTCTCCTTTGCAGCTGTTGGAGGAAAAGTCTTAGACTTGACCCTCACTGGGTCAGATGCCCAACCCTGGGATCATTGCCAAGACCAGGGCAGTAAGATGCTCTGATTGACTGGGACGGAACCACATGAGTCGAGGGCAGAGATAAGACACCACCCAAGTCCCAAGGACTGAGTGTGAGGGAGAGGTGCCTTCCAGAAGAAAATCTGGTGCTGTTCCCAGAAGAAGAGCAACTGTTTGCTGCTTAGAACGAACAAGAGATGTCCACCTAATGGTCTTGATGGACCCACTCTTCCTTCTGATACAGGCTTCCATAGGTCCAATTGTTAGGCAAACCGGTAATGTCTACACTTACACCTGCACACCTAGGGATGCCCCTTGGATTCCTTTATGGAATCACAGGCTTGCCCTTACTTCTTACGAAAGATGCACAGTCTGAAGCTTGGTTTCTTTTAAGGACTGTGCATTTATTTCCCGCTCTTTTTTTCATAGCAAAAAAAAAAAACAAACCCATATTTTAAAAAATGTAGAGTATATACATATATCGCATATAAAATATAAGCCACATTACTTTGCTGGAGTTTAAACCCCAAAGACCAAAGACATCATGAGCCAAGCATCTTTATAGATACCACTTTACACAGTGGTATGTCTGCATTCTACAGATGGGGGAAATGGTCGCAATCGGTATATATAAGAGACGTATAAGAAACTAAGAAGATATAACTTGTTCCTAGATGTGCATCCTTTTCCTGTGAGCCATCCCCACAAGGCCATCCCAGCCACCCTCTCATTCTGCATCCACAGTACCACGAGCACCATGTGTGTCTTCGGTGACGTCCTTCGATCCCTGTGTTTGTTTTCTAGTTCGTAGGGTTTATACATCTCTCCTCACATTGGCATCACCTTGGTTTGTAGGGTTTATATATCTCTCATCAGGTTGGCATAACCTTGGTTGTCACTGTTGGTAAAGTATATAGTACATTAAGACGCAAAAAAGTTGCTTAATTGTCGGGGTGCCTGGGTGGCTCAGTCGGCTGGGCGTCTGACTTCGGCTTAGGTCATGATCTCACGGTCTGCGAGTTTGAGCCCCGCGTCGGGCTCTGTGCTGACAGCTCGGAGCCTGGAGCCTGCTTCAGATTCTGTGTCTCCCTCTCTCTCCGCCCTTCCTCCTTCTCTCTCTCTCAAAATTAAACATTAAAAATTTTTTTAAAAAGAGTTGCTTAATTGTCAACAGCAGAATAGGGTCTTTCCTTCCTTTTTTCCCTTTCTTTTCTTTCTTGTTTGTTTTTTTCCAAGGGAAGGAAGCTCCTCAATGGAGGTGAAGATGTAAAGATATTTTTTAAAACAAAATGTGCGAGCTATGCTGTGGGAGCGCATGTTCATATCGTCAAAGAGAGCGCTCACGTCACAGAAGCTCCCCTCTGTGAATGCAAGAGGCCGGTGCTGACTCCTCTAAGAACAAAGGCAGTACCACTTTCCTTCCAAGACAGATCCAGGAGGCTGGTGGGGAGAGATGTGTGGACGAGGAGGAAGGACAAAAACCAAGATGAACTGGTGAAGACCCAAGAACAAAGGAGGCCAGAGAGGTAGCTTCCCCCTCATGGCTCTCCAAGCTGAGTTCTGCGTGTAGAACCTGGAGAAGTTCATGTCCGCATAAATGGGTTGCCTCTTTCTCTGTGCTCTGGGTCTGTTTAGGCCTAGCTAATAGGACCGTTATTTTCCTTCTGGGCTCTCTTGGCAGGACTTTCCAGACGTTGCATGTATTATGGTGGAGAGGGAGGGGAGGGGAGTTGGAACTGGGAAGTCAGAAGAAGAAAACACACGTGGTCTCTGCCTTATGGGCTCATAAAGAGGCCATAAGTTAACTTGGAAAATAAAACCCACAGATGATGAAAACAATGGAAATTATCCCCAGCTTCCAAGTCAACAGACTCGTTTCCTGATTCATCCCCCCACATTGTCACTTAGGAGACCCAGAGAGATGCCAGCTCCCATCTGCTTTAATTATTTTGTGATGCATTTCAGAAGAAGATTTGAGATTTCTAAGAATCAGAAAGATGGTCTGGCCGGAAAGTTTTTAAAACCCAGGCGGTGGGCTGTTGGCCCACCACAGTGCACACCCCAGGAGTGGTACCTCCGTGTACCACAATGATCGTGGCTGTTGGGCTTTCATTGGTACCACACAAGGCAAAGGGCACAGACTTGGTCCCTCCGAGGCTGGGTACAAGGGATAGAGAGCAGTTTGCAGCCTCAGGCACTGCCGGGTGGAAAGCTGCCTTTGTCCTTGGGGATTGTCTTTCCCCTACTTGGTGAGGATTGTAGAACCGGTAACTTAGGAGTGGTCAACCCCGGTTGCACGTGACAATCACCTGTTGAGCTTTGGAAACAGGCAGTAGGTTTACACCCTGGATCAAATGAATCGCAGTTGGAGGGATGCAGTCCAGGCATCAGCTTTTCAAAAGCCTCCCAGGGATTCTAAAGGATGGACTGGAGTCCTTCTGGGCTTTCTGGGAAACTCTGTCCCGCCTCCGTCCCTTTCCTTTCTTTCTCCCTCTCCCTCACTTTCCTTCTCCCCTTCCTTCCCTCTCATGAAAACTTTGTGACAGTGACTTATTTATTTCCCCCTAAAACACCTTCACTCTCCTAAACACTGCAGTGTTTCCAGAATTTTCTAGACTTACAGGAGCCTTGTGTTCAATATATGTATTCGTATTTTGGCTGCATTGTGGGCCAGCCTGGCCGTGCCCCTTGTTGGAAGGAGAAGATTAAGAAACACGTAATGCAACTGGAGAATCTTGGGGTAATGATCTTCCATTTGTCCATTTTCTTCATTGGCACCTGTGCCCATGCATAGGCCTGTTACGGACACCCAGTCTTCCGTTCATTCCCTCAAGATAGATAGATGAAAGCTAGCTACGTGACTGTTAATCCTAATAATATACCAGCCCTGTGCTAAGTACATACACAGTGATGAATAAGAAAATACTTTTACTTTTAAATGGGCTAAACTTAAATATCGTATTGTAACACAAGATTTAAATTTTTTTTTATTTTTTATTGTTTTAAATGTTTATTTTTGAGAGAAAGAGAGAGATGCAGAGCATGAATAGGGGAGGGACAGAGAGAGGGAGACACAGAACCCGAAGCAGGCTCCAGGCTCCAAGCTGTCAGCACAGAGCCCGACCTGGGGCTTGAACTCAGCTCAGAGCCTGACACGGGGCTCGAACTCACGAACTGTGAGATCATGACCTGAGCCGATGGACACTTAACCGGCTGAGCCACCCAGGCGCCCCTTAAAATGTTTTCAATGGGACCATTTGAGCTGAGTCTCAAAGACCGGGTAGGAATGAACAGGGCAAAAGAGGGGAAGGGGATTTCGAGGCAGAGGCGAAACCGAGCAGAGGCTGAGAGCTAAGAAATGGCTCGTGCCCCTCAGGATCCGCCTGCAGTTCAGTGGGGTTGCTTTTCACTTGTCGGATGAGAACTGGCTGAGAGAGCATCCCAAGCAGTCTCCGCGCCATCAGCCCAGAGCCCAGCTCAGGGCTGGAACCCACGAACCATCAGATCATGACCTGAGCTGAGGTCAAGAGTCAGATGCATAACTCACTGAGCCACCCAGGCGCCCGTCGCACCCCCCCCCGCCCCGCCCCCGGCCAAATAAAGCTACTCTTAATCGACACCCTAGATCTCTCCTCTCAAGAGTTAAACCACTAGCCAAGCTGACCCAGAGCGCCTGCTGGGTCCCAGGTGTGGTCTGAGGCATGGTCCTTCCCTTACGTGAAGGTAAGACAGCCAGGGGTGTGCAGGTGAACGCTTTGCCTCTGGCTCTCAGAAGGAAGGAAGCACAATGTGTCGCGTTTGTCCTCGTCGCTGACCACAGATTTGAGAAGAACTGTGCGCAGTGCGCTGAGACAAGCAGGTTCCAGGCTCCCCACCAGGCACGGCCCTCGCTCACTTGGGACTCTCCTGCTGTCGGCCACCCCGGCAAGCGTCATTGGGAAGTTGCAGGCCGGAGGCTATGGCAGAATAGAAAACAGAAATCTGTTTCCTGAAACGGGCTTTAGGGAGCTCAAGTCATGCTCTGGGTTGGATAATGAGGGGGCCAAGGAACTGTGTTTCAGGACTTGGACAGTAGGTGCTAGAGTAGGCAGCCGCTTTGGGGCCCAAGGTCAGGGGTGGGAGCCCAGAGCTTCTAAACATCCTCCTAAAAATCCTCAATAATCTTCCACAAATAATGTCCTTCACCTCAACCACCTCCCCCTTCTGTCTTTTCCCACCACAGGTCACGTACAGGTCTTCGTGTTCGCTGGAGAAGATTCCTTCCTCTGTTTGTCCCCCTAGACCAGTTTCCCTTCCCGTGTTCGCACACGTGCCCCAAGCTGCCTCTGAGGACCTGGGAGGTGGCCTCCCAGGACGTCACAGCTGTAAGGGGCTCGGGGACTCTGCGGAGGGGCAAGATGCACGGCGATTCTCTGTGTTCCCTCTTTCAGGCACCAGCAGTGTTTCTATGGGGTCAACCTGTCCAGTCTCCGGGGGGCCGCGGTGGATGAGTATTTCAGGCAGCCGATAGTGGTAAGTGTGCTTCATTCCAGGCTCTCCCCCCCACCCATGTGTTCGTCTATCGATCCGCTCGCTCGCCCGCTCGCTCACGCACCTGGGAGGCACCGTGTTGCCAGGCTCTGTGAAGCCGGCACAGAAGAGAAAAAAGAGCTCCTTGGAGCCCTGGGTTTTCGAGTGCTCCAGCTCTCATTTCCAATCAATTACGAAAATTCTCAGGGAATGATGCTGTCGGAGGCAAGGAGATTTTCTGACCGCCTTTCAATAAGTCACTTCTAATTCTCCCACTGCCCTGACTCACCCCGTGTACACACTCAGCCCTGGTACTTGTTCAATAATTCATATCTTCCCATTGATTCTGGTGGCCCCAGGCATAGAGGAGGAAGCTCTGTAAAATAAATAGCTTAGATCAGGAGCTTTGCTGTCGAACACGTTGGGGTTTCAGTCGTGGCCCCATCCAACTGTGCGACCTTGGACAACGATAAGTTTGCATTAACCCAAACTGGCTTAATTACTGGGCTTCCAAAACCGCAAAGCCTGAAGCAAGGGGCCTGTTGCAGGGGTTCAGACAATGTCACCCGAGTCTGATTTTTTCCATCCTTGTAATTTGTCTCCATTGCCTCTGATTTAACCCTATTCTCAGTCAGGATCTCCCCTTGTGGTAGCAAGATGGCTTCAGGGACTCCAGCCTCAGACTCTTACAACTCTTGTAAGTCCCACAGGAGGACCTGCCTTTTTCCAATAACTTGAGCGAGAGCCCCAGGATTAGTTTGGGTAGAGGCTGGCCGCCCTCCCTTGGGTCGTGCTCCTGCATCTGAAACTGTATTCAGGGAAAAAGTGATCAGTGATTGGCCCAGCTAGGGTCACAGGCCACACCCGGAGCAGAGGTAGGCTAAGTTTTTGTGGAACTTCCTGGAAGGTGCAGAAGTGGTAAAATCCGGATGATTTTCAGATACACCGAACAGCTGCTCCTTAGCACGCAGGAGAGCATGAAGCACTTGGGGCTTGGCGTGTAGAAAACGTGAAATAATTGTTAGCTACTCCGACTGATAGGCATTCTCATTAAGCTCATGCCTTCTCAATCCTAACTCCTGTTGACTTAACACTTCAAGAGGAAAGCCACTTTACAGGCTTGCTTGGGTTCGGTTTATCCTGACCGAAAGATAATGCCTCTGCTTCCTTGCCCCCAAGGACACGTTTGACGTTAGGATTTTGATGGCTCGGACGGTCAAATACACGGTAAACTTCATGGATGCAGAAGAAGCAGATCTGCACAGGTTTGTAAATATCAGCATTACTCCTGGTCTTTAAAGCCTCTTCTCAGCCTTTCTCAGCCCCAGAACCTCAGTGCAGGGTTTTGCCGCTCACACAGGGGCGAGATCTCGGGTGTGAGTCACACTCGGGGATGCTATATCAATACTCGTTCCATTTTATTGCAAAACATGGATAATGCTGCTTCTTTCGTGGGTTGTTTTAAGAGCTGAATGAGAAAAACTAAGTAGTAATGGCTTGAACTTCTGCAACGACTCGATGTTCTGAGCCCTTCACTTCCAATGACTCATTTCGTCCTCACGACAGTGCTCTACAGATGGAACTGTTGTTACCTCCATTTTAATGGTGACAGATGTGAGGCAGAGTGGAACACTGGGTTTCAAAAGATCACAGAATTAGTATGTTAAAAAAAATTTTGGGGGGCGCCTGGGTGGCGCAGTCGGTTAAGCGTCCGACTTCAGCCAGGTCACGATCTCGCGGTCCGTGAGTTCGAGCCTCGCGTCGGGCTCTGGGCTGATGGCTCGGAGCCTGGAGCCTGTTTCCGATTCTGTGTCTCCCTCTCTCTCTGCCCCTCCCCCGTTCATGCTCTGTCTCTCTCTGTCCCAAAAATAAATAAACGTTGAAAAAAAAAATTTTTTTTAATAAAAAATAAAAAAAAAATTTTTTTTTGAGCAACAGGCAGAAGTTTATTAATGTATAAGATTAGAAAGAATAGTAGTAGAGTGGCGACATTCAAAAGTGAATGCTCCCAACTTTCTTAATGTTTATTTATTTTTGAGAGAGAGAGAGAGAGAGAATGCATGCACAAGTGGGGGAGGGGCAGAGAGAGACAGCGACACAGAATCCAAAGCAGGCTCCAGGCTCCGAGCCAAGTCAGCACAGAGCCCGATGCAGGGCGCGAACTTACAAACCGTGAAATCATGACCTGAGCTGAAGTCACACGCTCAACCGACTGAGTCACCCGGGTGCCCCATGAGTATATTGGACCTGGGATTTGAACCATTCAGAAGGCTCCAGAGTCTGGGCTGTTTGACCCGTCACTCAGGCCAGTGCCCACATTAACGTCAAGAAGAGTACAGCCTACTTTACATTAGGTGCTGGGCTAAGTGTTTCACAGGCCCCGGCTCCTTTTCAAAGAGGACATTCAGTAAATGTTAGCCTTGCCCTTCTCCCTCCACTTGAAGAGACTCTGTAATGGGAACTCACTCCTTAGATGGTGCTCTGAATCCCCTTTGGATGATTTTTCACTGGTATTTTGCCTTTTTCTCTCTGGAAGGAGATCTCTATGCACATTTTTTTCTGGGTACGAAATTTAAGACCCAGCCAAGTTGTCATCTTTCCTGGACCCCTGAGGAAGCAAGGGCCAGACTCGAGCAGGTGCAGCTGGCCAACGCAAACCATCATCTGTGTGGAGATCACAACGGACAAAGGGTGCTGTGTCTAATCAGCGCAGGCTAGAACCTGCAGCACTAACAAAAAGAAACCTTGAAACAGAACAGATGGTTTAACTGACTGTGCCCCCCTAGGTGCCCCAAGAGACTCTTAACTATAGAGAACAAACTGACGGCTGCTGGAGGGGAGGTGCATGGGGGGGATGGGCTAAATGGGGGATGGGCATTAAGGAGGGCCCTTGTGATGAGCCCTGGGTGTTCTGTGTAGGTGATAAATCACTAAATTCTGTTCCTGAAGCCAGACTACACTGTATGTTAACTAGCTTGAATTTAAATAAAATCTTGGAAAGAAAAAAAAAAAAAGAAGCCTCGGTGGCTTATAACACAGGAGTCTCTCTCCCCGACACTCTTTATCTACTGTGCCCAGCTTTCACTCTGTACACCATCACCCACCC